>NC_143059.1:58886785-60200714 GCF_052426305.1 Pelodiscus sinensis | reverse complement strand
AATTGCTCCCAATGGGTCCCCCAGGAAACTTATATTAATGACGCTCTGGTATGCTGAAGTTCAGCAAACAACTAAAGCAAAAGATGAAAATATAAATGTGGTGGTCACTGTTTCGTTGATAAGATACAAAGATGCATTTTCCCCGGAGCTGAATCTGCTACCAGCAGACCATTATTTGATGTTAATTTATTACAAAATGCTAAAAGATGACTTACTGCTGGAACAATAACATAAAAGCAGAAGTTTGCAATGATGAAGTTTGCTTTACAGCGAACACTAGACAGACACGTCTATATGTATTACATGAAGTGCTCTAGTAGTGCTCTTGATATTACCCTTTTTGGCAGTTGCATATAACCTTTTTGAAATGAACATCTTTTGAGCCAAAAGTCTCATGCTTAAATTCAACCTACAGGTGTAATATTTTCAGTTTTAGCAAACTCCATTCAGTTGATTCTGATGTTTAAGGATGTCATATGAAAACTTATACATGGAGTAAAACAAAAATCATAAGCCATATATACTGTTAATGCAACTTATAACATTTCTTGGAGAGACAGCTTACAAGACGTACCATTGAACAATTGTAACAGCGTCAAATACACAAGACAACAAATAGCCTACTTAAGTGTATTGTGCATGCATAATCATAAAAACATAGAAGTTATACAGGAAGCCTAAGCCAATGAAAATCTTCTAATAGGGTAAGTATACAATCACATATTAATATTACACACAAAAAAACATTGAAAATGTTAAGGTTGCGAAGATGCTCAAGATGACCAATTTAAGGATACACTGGCAACCTTTATATCAGCATTTCCTTACTTATTTGACTTGCACCTTACATTCCATTAGTATATGTTTGGTATGTAATTTTTCAGATTTAATGAAACAAATCAAACAAACAAATTATATCATGTAGAACCATACTGACTCTCTCAAAGCTCATCAGCAGAGTTAGACCTCTCAGGTCCACACAGCAGACCTCTGTCACATGAACTAACAAACTGATAGCAACAGCAGGCTGTGGCTTTCTGTGTGGGCCAGCACTGTCCGGGGGATGAGACCCTTTGGCAGTACATTTCACCGCTATTTCCTCATAGAAATGGAATAGAGAGGTGCAGGATTCCTGGGTTCTATTCCAGTTTGAGAAAAGTGTGCTCAAGTGGTTACAGGCCATTCTGTACATCCCTCTCTCTACCTGCCCCCAACCTGTCTTCATCCCAGTCTCTGCTCCCCCACCAGCACCCTGCTAAGCCTGGCTTCTCACGGATCTGAATTCAAGTCAGTCTATTTTCTCCTTGCAGCCTGAGCACTAGTATGGGAATCAAAGGGGGCAGAGAAGACAGTCTCCCTCAGTTCCTGTGCCTGATGAATGAAGAAGCAACTGCAGGAAGAATTCTGCTCAGTCCCTGCAGCCTCAGCATGGAGAACCCAATACCAATGGAATCTTCAAGAACTCTACCTGGCAAACTCCAACAATTCTCTTCTGAGCATGTGTGAACTGCAATTTTCAGAGACTTGTTAGTTGACCAGATTCAGGTGGATTTTCACAGGGACAGCAAAACAAAAAAACCCACCGCTCTGAAACCCCAACTAACTGTACCACCCTACACTGCCAAATTTCAAGTCCCTGTTCCAGACCGTGGAGGCACAAAAGCTTTAAAATGAAATCACTTGTGCAAGAGGGGAGGCAGGGGAGTCTAAATGGACAAATCATGTTTTTCCTTTGAAAAGGAAAACTGAAAAAAAATTGCTGAAATTTTCCAAAAAATCAGCCTAAAGCAGACACCTGGTATTAAATTCCAGTTCATTTGTTTTAGTCTTCACAAATAGCAAAAACAGGATCTAATCATGGAAACTACTGGGCAACATTAACAATAGGTGGCAGTGACCAAAACCACCTAAAAATCACAAGCTACAATGTTTGTGTTTCTAATGTTTCACATTTCCCAACTTGCAAACATTCAAGTAGCTTCAGTGTTACATTTGTGTACATTTTTGTATTTTTATTTTAAAGAGATCTGAGTAACCTCCAGAGAATATGGTTGAGTGTCCTTCCATGTCAAATCAACCAAAGACTCCACTTAATCAGTGTTACTGGGTTGAAATGGTCATTTGATCACTTTGTAAATAGAGCTGTCAAGGAAAGCAAAGCTCAGTCCATCATCTACTCCTCCAGATGAATACCTAATTTATATCAGAAAAGTCTTGCAACAGCTCTAGCATACACTGGCATGAGTGCTTTTGCCAGTACAGCTTAAACTGTTTCCCTGAATGAAATAAGCTACACTGGCGAAAGCACTTTGGCCAGTATAAGATTATGAATGTATAAATGTGAAAACCATTAACCAATAAGCCTAGCCTTATCAATAACATTCACCATTACACACAGGCTCCTGCCTCATTCCTGGGGAGCCGGCAGCCACCTCACACTGCTGTCTGTATATCAGAGGCAACAGAGTGGGAATGGTAGTCGGTGCCCCAGGAGCAGCGCACACTGGCTACCGGGGAGCTGGCTGCAGGTGTGTGCAACCATGGAGTTTTTCAGAGGTTACAGGTTTAGCAAACAGGAGTAGCTAACAGGGAGTTTAGTGAGGGAGTTCTCCAGATGGAGGAGGAGTGATTTCAGGACCCTTAGGTAAGTGGTTGTCTGTAGTGTGTGTGTTTGGGGGTACTTGCTGGTTGCCTGAAACATACTGTATGCTGAGTTTGAGTTTGTCTATTTGTCTGGAGTTCCATGTACTGAGCTGTTTGAAGTACTGTCACTGTGGAGAAACTAAATAAATCCTTTACTTTGGTCTTCACGGCTAAGAATGACAAGGAGTCCTGTAGCACCTTATAGACTAACAGATGTATTGGAGCTTAAGCTTTCATGGGCAAAGACCCACTTCGTCAGATGCATGTAGTGGAAATTTCCAGAGGCAGGTATAAATATGCAGGCAAGAATCAGGCTAGAGATAATGAGGTAAATTCAATCAGGGAGGATGAGGCCCACTTCTAGCAGCTGATCTGGAGGTGTGAACACCAAGAGAGGAGAAACTGCTTTTGTAATTGGCTAGCCATTCACAGTCTTTGTTTAATCCTGAGCTGATGGTGTCAAATTTGCAGATGAACTGCAGCTCAGCAGTTTCTCTCTGAAGTCTGGTCCTGAAGTTTTTTTGCTGCCGGATGGCTACCTTTAAATCTGCTATTGTGTGTCCAGGGAGATTGAAATGTTCTCCTATAGGTTTTTGTATATTGCCATTCCTAATATTTGATTTGTGTCCATTTATTCTTTTGCGTAGGAACTGTCCAGTTTCGCCAATGTATATAGCAGAGGGGCATTGCTGGCACATGATGGCATATATTACATTGGTAGATGTGCAGGTGAATGAACCAGTGATGGTGTGGCTGATCTGGTTAGGTCCTGTGATGGTGTTGCTGATGCAGATATGTGGGCAGAGTTGGCACCAAGGTTTGTTGCAGGGATTGGTTCCTGAGTTAGAGTTACTGTGGTGTGGTGTATAGTTGCTGGTGAGAACATGCTTCAGGTTGGCAGGTTGTCTGTGGGCGAGGACTGGCCTGCCCCCCAAGGCCTGTGAAAGTGAAGGATTGTTGTCCAGGATGGGTTGTAGATCACTGATGATCCATTGGAGAGGTTTTAGCTGAGGCTGTAGGTGATGGCCAGTGGTATTCTGTTGGTTTCTTTTTTGGGTTTGTCCCACAGCAGGAGGCTTCTGGGTACACCTCTGGCTTTGTTGATCTGTTTCCTAACTTCCTCATGTTGGTATCATAGTTTCAAGAATGCTTGTTGAAGATCTTGTAGGTGTTGGTCTCTGTCTGAGGGGTTGGAGCAAATGCGGTTGTATCTCAGTGCTTGGCTGTAGACAATGGATCATGTGGTGTGTCCAGGATTGAAGCTGGAGGTATTAAGGTAGGCACAGCAGTCGGTAGGTTTTCAGTATAGGGTGGTGTTTTTGAGACCGCCACTTATTTGTATGGTGGTGTCCAGGAAGTGGACCTCCCGTGTAGATTGGTCCAGGCTGAGGTTGATGGTGGGGTGGAAGCTGTTGAAATCATGGTGGACATGTTACAGCTAAGGATGTTAGGGATATTTCCAAACCTGAGCTATTCTTTTTAGATCACTAATCAGAGGAACTGTCCCAGATTGAGGTGTCAGAGGAGATTTTGGAACAAACTGATAATCAGTAACAAGTCACTGGGACTAGGCGGCATTCACCCAAGAGTTCTGAAAGAACTCAAATGTGAAATTGTGGAACTATGAAGTGTGGTTTGTAACCTGTCCTCTAAATCAGCTTCTGTACCTAATAACTGGAAGATAGCTAATGTGATGTTAATATTTAAAAAGGGCTCTAGAGGTGATCCTGGCAATTACAGACCAATCAGTCTAACATCAGTACTGGTTAAATTAGTTGAAACTATAGTAAAGAATAAATTGTCAGACACATAGATGGACATAATTTGCTGGAGGAAAGTCAACATGGATTCTGTAAAGGGAAATCATTCCTTACTACTCTAACTAGAGTTCTTTGAGGGGGGTCAAAACAAGCATGTGGACAAGGGGGATCCAATGGATATAGTGTACTTAGATTTCCAGAAAGCCTTTGACAAGGTCCCTCACCAAAGGCTTTTAAGTAAAGTTAGTTGTCACAGGATAAGACGGAAGGTCCTCTCATGGATTGATAACTGGTTAAAAGACAGAAAACAAAGGGTAGGAATAAATGGTCAGTTTTCAGAATAGGGAGAGGTAACTAATGGTGTCCCCCAAAGGTCCAGCCTGGGACCAATCCTATTTAACCTATTTATAAGTGATCTGGAGAAAGGGGTAATCAGTGAGGTGGCAACATTTTCAGATTATACCAAACTGCTCACGATAGTTAAGAACAAAGCAGACTGTAAAGAGCTTCAAAAGGATCTCACAAAACTAGGTGACTGGGCAACAAAATGGCAAATGAATGTTAATGCTGATAAATGGGAAGTAATGCATATTGGAAAAAATAATCTCAACTATACATACAAAATGATGGGGACTAATTTATCTATATCCATCAAGAGAGAGATCTTGGAGTCATTGTGGATAGTTCTCTGAAAACATCCATTCAGTGTGCAGCAGCAGTCAAAATGCAAACAATGTTAGGAATCATTACAAAAGGGATAGAGAATAAGACAGAGAATATCTTATTGCCTCTGTATAAATCCATGGTACGCCCATATCTTGAATACTGAGGACAGATGTGGTTGTCTCATCTCAAAAAAACTATCTTGACATTGGGAAAGGTTCAGAAAAGGGCAACAAAAATTATTAGGGATTTGGAACAGAGAGATTAAAAAGACTGGGACTTTTCATCTTAAAAAAGAGGAGACTAAGGGAGGGGGAATATGATGGAGGTATATAACATCTTGACTGGTCTGGAGAAAAGTGAATAAGGAAAAGTTATTTTCTTTTTCCCATAAGAACTAGAGGTCACCAAATGAAATTAATATGTAGCAGGTTTAAAACAAACAAAAGGAGGTTTATCTTCATGCAGTACACAGTCAACCTGTAGAACTCCTTGCCAGAAAATGTTGTGAAGACCAGGACTTAATAGGGTACAAAAAAGAACTAGATAAATTCATGGAGGATAGGTCCTACAATGGCTATTAGCCAGGATGGGTAGGAAAGGCATCCCTAGCCTCTATTTGTAAGAGGCTGGAAATAGATGAGTGGAGAGGAGTCACTTGATGATTACCTGTTCTGTTCACTCCCTTTAGCGCATCTGGCATTGCTCACTATCGGAAGACAGGATACTGGAGCTATATGGACTTTTGGTCTGACTCAGTATGGCCATTCTTATGTTCACACAATAACGCATATTTTAATATCCCTAATCAACACTAGTGCTTTTGCTGGTACAGAAATTATATTTAAATAAATAAGTCACATCCTTAACTAATATTACATAAGCAGAAGTTTTATGTGCAGACCTGCCATAAGGAGGTGATGGTGTTGTGCTTGCGGTTCCTGCAAGCATGGAATGCAAGAGATTAGGTCCAAAAATCAAACTGGGTCTGTCACACAGCACATTTCTCAAACAAAACTACCCCACCATAGTAAAACAAGTGTAGCAAAGATAAGAACTCTTAATCGCTGGTAGGGCATAAAAGGAGGATAACTGAGGCTCTACTTTATGTTCCCTCTCCTTTTCCAAATTTCAATGTCAACACCTTAAAGGGTTTCAGGTAAGATTGAACAGGGGTGGACTCCACTGGAGCCACAGATAACTTGGATTCACACTTAGGACTGGCAGAAAAAAAAAACAATGTTATGCTCCCCACATTCACTCTGGCAGAGAGGGTAGATTTGTGTAAGTGCACACTGGGCAGCTTTATAAGCACAACTCCTGTAGTAGCTGTTGTATATTGGGTTGTAGATCTAGATCTTGTTGTTATGGTAACTGAGTAGGTCACTGGGGTCAGCTCAGCTAGTCTGGGCTTGTTCTGGTGAGTTCTGTGCTATGCAATAAAATGGACACTTGCACCTACTCCAGCTCACTGCCTTTCCACTGATTTCTTCCTATGCTGTGAAACTCCCCACGACATAACAGTAGCCATACTTTCATAAGAGAAAGAGGAAAAAGCAGCACAGAGAATACACTATAAAGTGGTCAATCATCCACAAGACTTGATCTTCTGCTCTATACCATTCTCCAGGATCCATGGTGCTGGGAGGGCCAGAGACTCCACAATATATCCTCTGAGAGGAGTTTTAATTGGGAGCTTCCATGCTGGTTCACCTTGTGGAGTTTCTTGGGGTCCAAGCCTACCCTATAGTTTATACCATAGGAAGGTATAACACACAGCCCAACCAGTTAGAGAACATTTCTATAGGAAAAAAAGTAATTAGAAACTCACTGGTTATGGTCTGTTAGCCTTACCACATGATCAGCTGCTTCAGCTAGAACGAATGGTCAGTCTTCAAGTGGACAATAGACCATTCCCCACAAACAAAAAAAACTCAAACATACTTCATTTATGGAATATGATTATTGTCCTAACAATCCTGGAATGGAGAAAACTTATGACTCCTCTATGAATTTGCTTCATTACAAAGAAAAATTATCAAGATAACAGAAAAATGTTTGGTTGACATTTGAGTGGATTTCTCATCCTATGTACACATTTCTCAATGAATCACAAGTACTGTCACACCTCTTAACAACACCCCAAGGACTGGTTTTTTAGTCTTTCTAGTGGTAAAAACACCACCTCGAAAAGAAGTGATGGTGCATGAGGCAGTAGCTTTTGTGGAAAAGATTCAGCACAAAAGGCTCCTGGACTTAAAAGGGTAATTTAAAAAAATATAATAAAACCTGTCAGAAATAGAAGTTAGGGAGGAGAACATTATCAGAATGAGTTGGAGAGGATCCTATGCAGCCATATGTGCAGAGAGAACCATGAAATAATGTTTCTCATGACACATTATGGATGAGAGTACAATTTAGAAACCAAGTCATCACCAGAAAAATAAGCACTGATATCACCTTAAGGATCAAGTGCTTCTAAAAAATCCTGTACGCATGCATTTGAAGTTACTTTTAAATATTTACACATACATGCAGACTATGACTAACAGCCTGCAGAAGCATAAATTCACTTGCATGTGAACCTGAGTGCCTGTGTATGTCAATGCAAAGCACTTGCAGAATCAGGCCCCAAGACAGCATCTTGCAGTCTCGCAGGTCTCTTCACTGGGAAGTATATTAAGTGCATCGATACATTATAAAGCTTAGCCATTAAGACTTTGCAGAAAGATTTATCTTTGTGTGTTCTTGAAAACCAGTCATTAAATTTAAATGAAAGAATGTGTTAAAACTACAATAAACGCAGAAGACATCCATGCAGGATTTCAACTGGTGAATGGCTCCCCTTAATGATTGTAACAAGGTTTGCAATGCTCAATATGGAAAAGAAACTGCCCAACAGCCACCGCACCTTGATCATGAGACAGCATTACAGATTCAGAGACACATCCTTTTAACAAGGATGATAATGAATTTGTCAGATTGCATTAAGAGTTGGTTAACCCAAACGACTACACTCCCGCTGCCTCTTTATCAGAGGCAGTAAGCAGGGGAGCAGGCAGGAGCAAATACACATAGAGACCTGGCTTTTAAGCCAACTCAATGCGCACGTCAACTCTGCCAAGCCACCTGCTTCCTCCCCCCCTTGCTGCCTCCCACAGAGGCAACCGGGGGTGGGAGGGAGGAAGGTATGCATGCAGGCAGGCGCCGTGATCGAGGAAGTTGGCTTAAAAGCCTGCGCCCTATGAGCACCAGCTTCACGGAGGTCATTTATTAGAGGCAGCAGCACGGAGGACAGGCAGTTCAGCATAAGCTGGTATGTCTTCAACTATCCAGACATATGTTGGGAAACTAATACAGCGGGGCACAGACTATTCAATGAGTTCTTGGATTGCACTGGAGACAATTTTTTATTTCAGAAGGTTAAGAAAGCAACGGGGGAGGAGGGGAGGGGAGCTGTTCTAGATTTGATTTTAACAAATAGGGAAGAGCTGGTTGAAAATTTGAAAGTGGAAAGCAGCTTGGGTGAAAGTGATCATGAAATCATAGAGGTCATGATGCTAAGTAATGGTAAAAGGGAGAACAGCAAAATAGAGACAAAGGATTTCAGGAAGGTAGATTTTAGTAAACTCAAAGAGCTGGTAGGTAAGGTCTCATGGGAAGCAAGACTAAGGGGAAAAACAACTGAAAATAGTAGGTAGTTTTTCAAAGGGACATTATTAAGAGCCCAAAAGCAAACTATTCCGCTGCATAGGAAAGATAGAAAGAATGGTAAAAGGCAACCTTGGCTTAAGCAGGCAATCTTGCATGATCTAAAAATAAAAAAGGAGTCATATAAAATTGGAATCTAGTACAAATTACAAAGGATGAATATAAACAAACAAAGGTATGCAGGGGTAATATTAGAAAGGCAAAAGCACAAAACAAGCTCAAACTAGCTACAGACAAAGGGAAACAAGAAGAGTGTCTATAAATATATTAGTAGCAAGAGGAAGACTAAGGACAGAGTAGGCCCACTATGAGTAGTGCTCAGTGAGGAAGGAGAAACAGTAACAGGAAACTTGTAAATGGCAAAGGCGCTTAATGACTTCTTTGTTTTGGTCTTCACCAAGAACTCTGATGATGAAGGAATGCCTAACAGAGTGAATGCTAGTGGGAAGGAGGTAGGTTTAGAACAGTGGTTCTTAACCTGAGATGCACACACCCCTTCGGGGTGTGAGATGCCCTTTCTGGGGGTGCAAGACATGCCAGATTTTTATGATATATCTTAAAGAACTGACCTACTTCAATGATTTTTAATAAGGGGTGTGAGAACATAAGGGGTGCAGGCTGCAGTAAGGTTAAGAACCACTGGTTTAGAAGATGAAATAAAAACAGAACAAATTAAAAATCACTTAGAAAACTTAGATGTCTGCAAGTCACCAGGGCCTGATGAAATGCATCCTAGAATATTCAAGGAGCTGATAGAGGAGGTATCTGAGCCTTTCGCTATCATCACTGAAAAATCGTGGAAGACGAGAGAGATTTCAGAAGACTGGAAAAGGGCAAATATAGTGCCCATCTATAAAGGGAGATGAGAACAATCCAGGAAACTACAGACCAGTCAATTCAGCTTCTGCGCAAGGAAAGATAATAGAGCAAGTAATTAAGGAATTCATCTGCAAACACCTGGAAGATAATAAGGTGATAGGTGACAGCCAGCATGGATATGTAAAGAACAAATCATGTCAAACCAATCTGATAGCTTTCTTTAATAGGATAATGAGTCTTGTGGATAAGGGAGAAGTAGTGGGCGTGGCATACCTAGACTTTAGTAAGGCATTTGATATGGTCTCGCATGATCTTCTTACCAATAAACTAGGCAAACACAACTTAGATTGGGGTACTATAAGGTGGGTGCATAACTGGCTGGATAACTATTCTCAGAGAGAAGTTACTAATGGTTCACAATCCTGCTGGGAGGCATAACAAGTGGGGTTCTGCAAGAATCTGTTTTGGGACTGGTTCTGTTCAGTATCTTCATCAGTGATTTAGATATTGGCAGAGAGAGTACGCTTATTAAGTTTGCAGACGATACCAAGCTGGGAGGGGTTGCAACCTCTTTGGAGGATAGGGGTGATCATTCAAAATGATCTGGACAAACTGGATAAATGGTCTGAGGTAAACAGGATGAAGTTTAATAAGAACAAATGCAAAGTGCTTAACTTAGGAAGGAACAATCAGTCTCACACATACAGGAGTACTGCAGAAAGAGATCTAGGGATCACAGTGGACCACAAGGTAAATATGCCATCATGTGCCAACAATGCCCCACTGCTATATACATCGGCCAAACAGGACAGTCCCTACGTAAAAGAATCAATGGACACAAATCTGATGATAGGAATGGCAACATACAAAAACCTGTAGGGGAACACTTCAATCTTCCTGGACACACAATTGCAGATCTAAAAGTAGCCATCCTGCAGCAAAAAAACTTCAGGACCAGACTTCAAAGAGAAACTGCTGAGCTACAGTTCATCTTTAAGTTTGACACAATCAACTCTGGATTAAACAAAGACTGTGAATGGCTTGCTAACTACAAAAGCAGCTTCTATTCTCTTGGAATTCACACCTCCAGATCAGCTGCTAGAAGTGGGCCTCATCCTCCTTGATTGGATCCACCTGGTCATCTCCAGCCTGATCCTGGCCTGCATATTTATTCCTGCCTCTGGAAATTTCCACTACATGCATCTGACGAAGTGGGTCTTTGCCCACGAAAGCTTATGCTCCTACACTTCAGTTAGTCTATAAGGTGCCACAGGACTCCTCGTCGCTTTTGCAGATTCAGACTAACATGGCTACCCCTCTGATACTATATCATTTAGGTTAAAATGTGGCTCCACTTTGCATGTAAGAGTGTCCCATTCAGTTACAGATGTGAATTTAGGACAACACATAGTTGAGTTATGATCTCTTTTCTGGAATGCTGTAAGCTCCATTAGATGTTTAACAGTGTTGTGGCTGTCTGGCTGGAAATCCCGTGACACCAAGGGTGAAATCCTGGCCCTATTCCAACTGATTTCAATAAGATCAGGATTTTCCCTCCAGTGCCTGTCAGGAATACTCCAAGTTGTGTAATCATTTCAGTGATTGTTGGTATTTTGTAACCAATAGTGCTGATGGAAAGCAGTGAAGACTAGTTGTTTAGAATAACTTTGTTTGCACTTGTGTATCTGGTGTTGAATTAGAAAAATGTGTCCACTTAAGAACCATGAACAAACACTTATTGAACCTGTTCACAGGCCAGAATACAAATTAGAGCAGTAGTGGATCTAGTAGTTAGGGTAGTTACTGGGAAATTTAAAACAACAACAACAACAACACACACCTCTAAAACTTTCTGAAGTCTTAGAGTTAATGGTAGAAAAATTCAGGTGAATTTTGGTTAAAGACATAGCAAAACTTCTACTATACAATGAAGGAGAGGGGGTAAATGTATATCCGACTAAACTCATACACAACATAAGCACCCATGCCAACCACCAGACCTACATCATTCCTATTTGATAGAAGAGAAAATTGCATCCTACTATTCTAATATAGCAATGCAAACTACTACTAGCTGTAGGTGCAAAGTTCCTTTTCGAAACAAAAATTTCATACTGCAGCAGAGGGTAGTTTAAGAATGGCTGAAGGAAATGTGATGTAACATACACCAACAAAATGCATCTCAAGTCATAAGTCTTCTGCAAAAAATAAAGGTGAAGCTACAAATTCTTTGTATGTGACTACTACACAGATACAAATCCTTTGTATGTGAGGACATGAGCTGCCATGCTCAAGAAAATGCATATTTGTAAAGCAAGTATTTGATAAAGCCAGTTCTCGGAGGTCATTTCTCTACTTAGAGATTAAACCAAACATCATGGTATAATAGTGCGATAGTCTAACAATACCCTTTCATATCCTGAACAAAGCCTCATGGAACTAAGAAGCCTCAATGAATTAGGATTAATAGTGTTGTGAAGTGTGTATATGTTATTTTAGCATTGTATGTTTCTTCTCCGGTAGGGAGGTGGATGCTAATGTATTTCCCCCATTATCAACCGTTTGAAGCCATTCCCTTGGTGCGGTAGACACAATTCTTGTTCCAAATGCATTCTTCAGGGACCAAGAGACAAAGAAAGGCAGTTTTGTTGTTGGTGGTGATTGGAAAACAACCTGGTTTTAAACTAGCTCAGGGCCGCCTTCTTGATTCACCAAAGGGACAGGATCATTGGTCCACAGAGGGCCCCAATCCTTAGGGTAGGTTTGAAAGGACTGGATCTATCCATATCCCATAGGACTAGGCGCTTGTTCTGAGCTGAAACTGGTGCACTTGCAATCACAATGCAATCACAACTGAAGGACTGCTCCTGCTAGAATCCATAGAGTTGGGGTGGACTCTCATAAGCTCATTAGAATACATGTAGTTTATTTGTTTTTAATAGATCTTCTCTGTTACACTTTTTTATCTAAAGAGTAGAACAGGCTTTCCTAGGAAGCACTTTAAAACTGTAGCAATTAAACCTATTAACCACCTCTGAGGAGAAAGCAAACAGGTGTCCTTGGGCAATCTGTCAGTGTTGGGAATAAAGAGGCAAGGGCAGGAACTATGAAGCCTGCAAATACCTGGATCAGCAGGGCGAGACATGTGGATCTGCCCCTTGGATTGCACTAACTGGGGAGTTAGAAGTCTGAGAGGAAGTGCCCTTGTTGCACAACAATGGGAAAATACCAGGTGCAGGTGCCCTGAACTGTGACAACATGCATTCAAGAGACCTCCACATCCACAGAGCTGAAACACCAAATGCCTTTATGAAAAGCAGAGGATAGCAACTAAAGAAGGGGTAGCAAACTCATTGGTAGCAACGGCCAAATTTTATTTTCAGTTGAACTTAGGACTCCATGCCACATTCTAGGGACTCCATACCACATTCTAGGCACAACAGAAGTCTCACTGATGTCTATGTGAGGTTTGCACCCAGATCAAGAGTGGACTATGATTCTTATGCAGTGAACAAACTTTTAGTTGTTATTATTTCTTCAGTACTTTAAATACGTCCCGCATTCCTCAGGGGAACACAAGGTTCTGAAAGTTAGCTCAGAAATGGCAAGGAACTGTATCTAGTTTTTGCTTCCCTTGCAAGACTCCTGGGTAGCTGCAGTCTTACCTCATGAAACAAATGGCACTTCTGCTCAGAAATCTTTTGCCTAATGTGCCTCCTTTTGGAAGATATATGTCTGGGGTTCACCAGGGTCCATTTCAGGCAATTTATTTGGGGATCTGATAATGGGTTTATTGCACAGGATTATTTTTCATTCGACTAAAAGGCTATTCTGCCCAAGTGCTGGGAGCAAGAAAGAGAGAAGTTAAACCACATACATCTTGAAATATTTTATTCTCTCTCCCGTCAGCCCAAATCAACCCACATCCATCATCCCCTATGCCAACTGCAGCCCTGGCTACAATCAATCAAGCAAAAATAGGTGGGTGCTGGAAGATGATTTACTGATGTACAGCCAGTGAAAAGGGAAGAGTGTAGCCATTAAAGCTATAAAACACCTCGACGGGGAGTTGACCGAGAGAATAGGGAACAAGAGGAAAATCTCAAATGGAAACAAAAAGGAAGTGGCAGAGGGAGAATAAACCAGGTAGGTGCGGCCGCACCTCCCCTGGCTGATGCTGAGGCCAAGGTAAGCAGTTGTAGCGCGCCTTTGTCCCCACCCCTCTTCTCAAGCTGAGTCACACATGGGTAAGGAGGCGGCGCCAGATCCACCTAGCCAGCGCCTGGACCCCTTGGCCCAGCCTCACCGCTCTAACGCCGACCCCCCCTTGGCAACCGCTGGCCCAGCAGCTGGGGCACGTCCCGCCGCACGCGGGCTGGTGCAATGGCTCTCCAGCCTGCCCCAGCAGCCGCTCCCTGCAGCGCACCAGCCCCTGGCGGCCCGGGCGCACGCCGCAGGCCGGCCGCCGCTGCCTTACCTTGCGCTTTCAGGCTGGTGATCCGCTCCAGCCGCTGCTCCTCCTCGGAGCCGCTCATGCCGCCTGCAGCGCCCGGGGCGGGCAGCGCGGGGCAAAGAGGCCGCGGCCGCCAGGCGGGAAGGGGGCTCCGCTGCGCACCTCACCCCGCCCAGCGCAGCCTCACCTGGGACCTGGGCGGGAGGGGCGCCAGACACAGCCCCACGCTGCAGCGGCGGCGGCCCGGCCCCCTCCTGCACATGCTCAGAGCGCCGCCGCGGCCCCAGTGAGCATGTGCGAGGTGTCTACGCTCCGGCGGGGGGATGGGGCCCGGGGGAAAGAGCCAAGGCTGGGGAAGCAGGAGAGCTAGTGGGAGTGGGTAGCAAAGGGAGGAGGTCATCAGAAGATGCTACTGGGAGATGCGCCTGGCACCCCTCTGCAGTTGTACTGAATGAGGCAGCCCTTGCCCCCCAAAGAGTTTGCAATCCAGAGGGTGGGAGAAAGGAAGCATTAGCCCTGCCTGGCAGAGGGGGAAACTGAGGCACCGGGCGGTGACGTGACTGACTTGCTTAACTAGGGTTTAAGGCAGAGCTAGGAACTGCACTCAGCGCTCCCAAGTCCAGTGCTTTCAGCACAAGCGTGGCCTGCCTTCGCACAGAGCAGATGGGGGGGGTTGCAGGAGGAAGATCTAGCCTGTGAGAGGGAGATATAGCAGATGGAGATCAGTGTAATCTTGGGCAGTGGCAATCTTAATGCCATACGTTAAGGCAGAAGAGGGGTGGAGATTAGTTGAAATCAGGAGCCATATAAACAGTTTAGTATTTTGATTTTTATTAAAGGAACAGAAACACTGAAGTGTCAGAGAATCTAAATATACCCTTGGCCTTAATAATCATCCCCATTAGTGCCAGCAGGGCCAGAATAAGGTGAGGGGGGGGCTAGCTGGGCAGCTGCCCGGGACACCAACCTATGGGGGAAGCCTGATTGAAGTGGTAAGGAGCGCCACGCACCCGGGGTGGGGCTACGCATACCCCGCGCACCCCTTACCACTTCAATCAGGCATAGGAAGAAGTAGGCTAGAAACACAGTATCTCCCTAGTGCAGTTATTTCTTAGAATAGCAGAATCCACACCCCTGGGAAACACCTATTTTTTGTTAAGTATATTTAGAAGAATTTGCTTTTTTTTTTTATAAGTGACCCATATCACCATGGAAATTATGGGGCTGGTCGGACAATTTACTAACAGTAGATGCTGAGATTCAAAAAGTTGAAGCTTTGTCAATATTAAAACAAACTTTCCTCATCCTTTGTCAAAATATACAAAATAACTATCCTTACACCAACAAATCATACCTGTCTTTACTATTCATTCATTGTGAGAAGCCTAATTTTAAAAATCTAAATAACTGGATTTTTGACACCAGTAAGTACTCAGAAAGCATTTTTGTTACTTTGTCTAGCTGTACATTTCAATTATTATTATTGGAAATACTTTTCCATTGGTTTGGGTGTTTGGTGAAATTGACATTTACCAATAAAAATCTAACCTTTCCAAGCCTACTCTTGTGCTAGAAAAGGATGGGAAGGAAACTCTCCATACCAGTCTATAGTGCAGCTGTGTGTACATTTAATAAGCTAATTAACATATAACAAACTTCCATTTATCATCAATACATTTTCCCCTGTATAGTGCGAGGAAGAGGACATAAAATTGAGCGAGCTCGGCAAAGTAGGAGGAGATGGTAATAAAACCCACAAGCAGTGCAACAGTGGAACATCCTGGCCAGGAGGAGCAGCTGCACAACATTCTTCCTAGCATTCAAAACTTCCCACAACTTGGAAAGATGTTTAAGAATTTTGGTTCAGGGCTATCTCTGTTCTTTCCTGAAGTATAGTGTCACAGGCTACGTTTAGTCTGCAGGCTTCTTTCGGAAGAAGTTTTTCCTGAAGAGATGTTTCAAAAAAACTTCTTACGAAAGAGCACGCATCCACGTTGCTAAAGTGCATCGAAAAAGTGATCTGTTTTTTCGAAAGATTGCATCCACACTGAATTGACACTCTCTCTCATTTTAGCTGTGAATGGAGTGGCCACCAGGGCACCTGTACTTTATCCTCTTTCCTCTTCTTTCGAAAGAACTCCCTCTTCCCCGTCCACATGCTCCTTTTTCCAAAAGACCTCTTTTGGAAAAATGCATCTTCCTCGTAGAAGGAGGTTTATTAATGTTGGAAAACCCCCTCTGTTCTTTCAATTTTGTTTCAAAAGAACATGATTCCAGTGTGGACATAAGAGAAGTTCTTCCAAAAAAACTCTTTAGTGTAGACATAGCCTCATTGTGAGAGAGTGTACTTCTACCCTATCACTAATGCAGGCCCATGCCTTACAAGGTACCACTGAACCCGAAGGTAGCGAAAAAACCCCCGCTTACCTTGTAATGTTCGTGTTTCCCGATATTTAAGGTAGCAGAAATTCGGTTCACCCTGTGGTACATAGTTCATTGAGCTTGGTTAGTTTAGAAACTAAACATTTACTGTTTAAAGTGTTACACTTTCAGCATAAAATACAGATGTTAATGTAGTATATATATAATGCATAACACGTAGCCCAAAAATGAATTTAAGGTTGAACTTGCTTGAGACAAACTGCCAGTCATAAACTGCTGGAGCTGTGGTCCTGTGGTTCATGGTATCAGCAAAAGCTCTCAAGTGAATTACAGCTCTGTGTTCACTCCAGGAATATCTATTAAACTAGGGGCGTAGCTAGCAATTTGAACTTTATTCTCATGCTGACCAATCAATTGCATCTCCCTTTCCCTTCCTTAGCTAGACCCATAATTTACTAAGGCATACGTGTCGTTTCACAAAAATATGCTCACAAACATAGCAGGTGCAATTAGATAAAGATAGCCACAATACAAACAAAAAACTCATACACGTGAACTATAAAGACCTGTTCTGTGCTTCTTTTTCCTCCCCACTTCTTCATTTTCTTGTCATCTCTTCCCAGTCTTGTAAGATATCTTGCTGTGAGATGTTCAGTTTGTTCACATGCACATCAAACACCTACAATGTATTTTTCCAATTCCTGTATCATAGCTAATCCGTTATAGTTCTAATGCCCAAATTCTGAAAAAGAAAGTGAAAGATCTGTATGAACTTATACTTGCAGCGAGTTTGTTTTCTACCTTGGAACATTCATATTTATTCTTTATATGTCTGAAATTCTCTGAACTCCAATGTGATGTGGGCAAATATTGGTTTGATCCCTTCATTTGCAGAGTACATTAGAGATGACCGAGGAACTGATTCAATCACCCATTAAGAACATGACCCTGCACCTAAAATGCAAGAAAGATAAGTAACTGATTATTAAAACTGTAAATAAAGTGAAAAGAACAGAACATATTAATTTCCTGGCAAATTTTAGATTAGCTAGAGCCAACATGTCTGATTTTACTTAAATTATGAACCACATGTTCATACAAAATCTAAAAATACACCGAGTCCAGGGCTGCTCCCACTGAATTCAGAGGGCCCAATTCTGAACTCACTCCTCGACTGATGGACTTACTCTAGATTTACACCAATATAAATAAGCTCAAAATCAGGCTGATTAACCTGGGAGTAGGATTATCACTCTATAGGAAATCACAGTCCATCTTGCAGGGGAGGAATTTAATAATTCTAGCTAAAGACAGATTTTTCCTTCCTTGTTTATCAAGGAACATATCCTGTTTTAGCCTAGAATGCCAAAGTTAGTGGGTGAATGACAGCTTGCAAGTAAACATATCACCAAAGAACTGGACCCCCTATGCTTGCAATAAACTCTGAGGCTATGACTACACTGCAGGGTTTTGAGCAAGAACAGCTGTTCTTGTGCAAAAATTTGCAGAGCATCTACACTGCACGTGCATTCTTGCACAAGTAAATTTACAGTAAAGCATCAGAAAACAGGACTTATTGCACAAGAATTATTCCTCTCCCCACGAGGAATAAGCCCTCTTGCGCAAGAGCCCTTCCACAAAAAGGCAACAGGGGTTTCTTGCACAAGAAAGCCTTATGGCTAAAATGGCTATCAGAGCTTTCTTGTGCAAGAGAGCATCCACACTGCCATGGACACTCTTGCGCAAAAACAAATCTCTTCCACAAAAGCACATGGCAGTGTGGATGCACTCTTGTGGAAGACCTTTTGCACAAGAACTCTTGTGTAAAACAGTTCTTGCACAAGAAGCCTGCAGTGTAGAGGTAGCCTGAGGTAAACTTGAGATATTTCCTTCCCTTTTATATATCTATTACTTGCATGTTTTGTATGTTATGTTAAAATGTTTATAATGAAATAGGAAAAGCCATAAACTATTTTGGTTTTTTTTTGTTCTAAAAGATTATCATACAAATTCCTGGGGTTTACCTCGCTTCTTATCTTGAATTACCAAGCTTGCTCTGCATTAAAAATACAGATTCACTCAGTGACACACTAAAAGGAATTTGAAGAGCTGAAGAGAGCCAGCCAAAGAGCCAACCTCTATATTGGTCATGTTAGTCATTATGAAAACTCAACACACAAAAGATATTATAGTTTGAATTATGAAAACAATACAATTTTTTTTTTTTTAAGAAAACAGAAATTGTTTGCATGGTGGATAGTAGCTGAGTCACAAGGTGTTTGAGAGTGGAAGCAGGAGAGTTAAAGCAAGAAAATACGGTGAGGTCACTGATGCCATCAGGGATGAAGGTAGATTATGACAAAAACTAATATCCACCATCTCTCCAGTGATGTAATGACATAGTCATGGGGGTGGAAGCTCTAGGAGTTAGCTGCCAAAACTATCAAGGTCAATGTTTACTTGCCATCCCTTGCAAAAGAGCCAGGGATTGCATACCTCCAGATCGGGTTAGATTTTGCAGAAACCTCCACAAAGTTGCATTTTGCCTGCCCAGCCATAATGACACCTGCACTGTACAAGTCCTACAAGAAACCATGTATTATTCTAAATATAAGCTATGTTCCAATCATGCCACACATCGAGGGCTTAACCCTGAAAGCTTATGGGACTACGCAGGTGCTTAAGTTTAAAAGTACACTTCACTGGATTAGTGCCAAGAGTGCTCACCCCATTGCACAAGCAAGTCTTAATCCTCCTTTGGGGAATTTCATTGTTTAAAGAGCAGATTCATATTTAAATATTTCATTCACAATTTCTAACAATAGACTATAAATAACCTTACATAGACATTTCACAACAGTGTAAACCTCCCTTTCAAACATTTAATATATATTTACTTAACAAAACCCTGCAAACTGCTACCAAGTCTCTGGATCCAAACTACACACTCAGGCTACGTCTACACTGGCCCCTTTTCCGGAAGGGGCATGTTAATTTCACTAGTCGTCGTAGGGAAATGCGCGGGGGATTTAAATATCCCCCGCGGCATTTAAATAAAAATGTCCGCCGCTTTTTTCCGGCTTTTAAAAAAGCCGGAAAAGAGCGTCTAGACTGGCCCCGATCCTCCGGAAAAAGTGCCCTTTTCCGGAGGCTCTTATTCTTACTTTAAAGTAAGGTGTCATTATGGCTGGGCAGGCAAAATGCAACTTTGTGGAGGTTTCTGCAAAATCTTTAAAGTAAGAATAAGAGCCTCCGGAAAAGGGCACTTTTTCCGGAGGATCGGGGCCAGTCTAGACGCTCTTTTCCGGCTTTTTTAAAAGCCGGAAAAAAGCGGCGGACATTTTTATTTAAATGCCGCGGGGGATATTTAAATCCCCCGCGCATTTCCCTACGACGACTGCTGAAATTTACATGCCCCTTCCGGAAGAGGGGCCAGTGTAGACGTAGCCTCATTGTAAAGAACCAGAAAGTTCCCTTGCCTTCACTTGGTTTTATTAACCAACCCACGTGTGGGCCTGATTTTCAGATACTGAGCACTTAGAACATCAATCCAAAGTCAAAAGGCATCTGTGGCTATGTCTACTCTGGGCAGATTATTGCGCAAGAATGGCCGTTCTTCCGCAGAGTGTCCACACTGCCCACCTGCTCTTGTGCAAGAAGGTTTACAGTAGAGCGTGGTAAGAGAGAGCTTCTTGTGCAAGAACTACGCTCTTTTCTAACAGGTTTAAGCTCTCTTGCGCAAGAGTTCTTGTGCAAGATGGCACTGTGGACGCGCGGCAGGGGGTTCTTGTGCAAGAAAGCCCTATGGCTAAAATGGCCATCAGAGCTTTATTGCGCTAGAGAGCATCCATACTGCCATGGATGCTCTTGCGCAAAAGCAGATCTTGCACATGGCAGTGTGGACATGTTCTTGCGCAAAACTTCTTGCACAAGAACCCTTGCGCAAGATGTTCTTGCGCAAGAACCTACCAGTGAAGACATAGCCTGCAGGTGCTCAGCAACTCGCAAGGCCTAGCTCACAATTTCAGGCATCCAAAATCAATTTTTAATCACATTTTGTTTTACCATCTCAAAACTAATATGACAGTCCTCAGTATAAATTACAGCATGCCTCGGGAGGCTGTAATATGCCTCCAGGAGTAGGTACAAAATCTGGTCTGATACTATGAAACAAGATACACAGTCAACCCCTCCATTAAAATATGTACAAAATTAAGACACTACTACAGAATTCTGCCAAAATATTTAATTTCTGTAATTCCACATTAGAGCTTCATTAACTGGACCTATGTCAAGTTGTAATTCTTTGGGAAAAAAAGCATTTTGCAAAAACATTCACAGATCCATCATTTAAATAATAGCCAGAAGAGGCCTTCAGTATTGTTTCTTATTAACCAAGTGTTCCAAAAAGAGATTTTGCTGTAAGAGTTTCTTTTTATTGAACACACAAAAGAGAAAATAACCTCCTACTAGACAGCTTGATTATTTTCCAATACTGTAAAAGAATGTATTATATTAGCCTGTAACATGAATACACTTTATTGTTTCAGTTATTTTTTTTAAAAGAGATAGAAGATGGCAGTATTGTAATTGGCAAAAAAACAAAAACAGTGTCATAGCCTATTTAAACAGAAAATGAAGAGTAAAAGCAAATTCACATTCATCACAGAGTTTCAGAAGGCCTAAATAATTATACAAATAGTTATTACTTCATAAAAGACTAATAATAATTACACTGTACTTTTGAGCAATTTTCATTTCCAAAGAACTCTGCAAAAGTGTATATTATCTCCATTTTATAGACGGAAAAACTGAGGCGCAGCATGGTTAAAATCTTTCCTAGTTCACGCTGCAGTCAGTAACAGAGTCAGGACCAGGGGCCTGCCATGGGAAATCCTGTAGTAATTAGCCCTTTAGGGAGGAGAATTCTGATAATTAAGGTAGAGTTCCACACTCACATACTCCTCCCCAGAATAGGCAACAGATTGGCCCCCGAATCACATGGAGTCTCTCAGATCATGGGACTATCTACTCACGGAAGATATCTCTGGGCAATGGGGCTGAGAGGGAGCATAATTCAACCTCCTTAAGGACATAGAACATAAGAACAGCCATACTGGGTCAGACCAAAGTTCCATCTAGCCCAGGATCCTGTCTGCCAATAGTGGCCAATATCAGATGCCCCAGAGGGAGGGAACACAACAGGTAATCATCACGTGATTCTTCTCCTGTCATCCATTTCCAGACAAACAGAGGGTAGGGACACCATTTCTACCCATTCTGGCTAATAAGTATTGATGGACCTAACCTCCATAAATTTATCTTTTTTGAACCCTGTTAAAGTTATGGTCTTCACAACATCCTCTGTCAAAGTGTTCCACAGGATGACTGTGCACTGAGTGAAGAAAAATTTCCTTTTGTTTGTTTTGTTTTGTTTGTTTTTCACAGCTGTTTTTGTGCAAAAACCTTGCAGTGTAGATGTAGCCTAGTAGATTAGTAAGGCATTATTTCCCTTTACAGAAACAATGTTGACTTTCCTTCAACAAATTATGTTCATCTATGTGTCTGACAATTTTATTCTTTACTATAGTGTCAACTAATTTTCCCGGTACTGACGATAGACTTACTGCTCTGTAATTGCCAGGATCACCTCTAGAGCCCTTTTTAAATATTGGCATCACATTAGCTATCTTCCAGTTATTAGGTACAGAAGCTGATTTAGAGCATAGATTATAGACCACAGTTCATAGTTCCGCAATTTCACATTTGAGTTCTTTCAGAACTCTTGGTTGAATGCTGTTTGGTCCCGGTGACTTAGAATCATAGAATACTAGGACTGGAAAGGACCTTGGGAGGTCATCGAGTCCAGTCCCCTGCCCTCATGGCAGGACCAAGTACTGTCTAGACCATCCCTGATAGACATTTATTTAACCTACTCTTAAGTATCTCCAGAGGTGAAGATTTCACAACCTCCCTGGGCAATTTAATCCAGTGCTTGACCACCCTGACGGTTAGGAACTTTTTCCTAACATCCAATCTAAACCTCCCTTGCTGCAGTTTAAGCCCATTGCTTCTTGTTCTGTCCTCAGGGGCCAAGATGAACAAGTTTTCTCCCTCCTCCTTATAACACCCTTTTAGATACCTGAAAACGGCTATCATGTCCCCCCTCAGTCTTCTCTTTTCTAAACTAAACAAACCCAGTTCTTTCAGCCTTCCTTCATAGGTCATGTTCTCTAGACCTGACTTGTTACTGTAAAGTTTATCAATTTGTTCCAAAACCTCCTCTGATGACACCTCATTTTACATTTTCTGTGAAGCCCTCTCCTCACAGGGACGATTTAAGAGAGATTCTATGAAGCCTTGGGTTGGAAGCAGGAGAAAGGAAAGTGGGGGAGGTGGCCTCCTTACTCCTGGAAGGGGCAGGATGTCAAGTAGAAGAAGAAAGATAGCGAGCATACCATGCTGGTCCCCTTCCCCATAGCCCTCAACATTGCCCAGAGTGTGCTCCCCCCCGACACACACTGCCCTTGGAGCAGAGGTCAGCGACCAAATATGGTTTACAGCTTGAGCTCGATGCCCCCTCACAATGGGGAGCCCATGCTGGCAATCTAGCCTTGCACCCTCCCGCAAGATTGGAGCCAACACCGACATCCTATTGAGGGATGGTAGGGGTGGAGAAAGCCCTGAGTCTTGCTGCATGATCGGGGAGAAAGTGGAGCCACACACACTCACAGGCACTCCCCCTTCACTAGCTGAGGGAACAGCGGTGCACAGACATGTGCCTGGAGGCTTTTCCTACTGCTCCATTGGCCAGAATCCAGCTAATGGACCAACGGGAAGCTGTGTCTGGGACAGGGAGCCTGAGAACAGTGTGGTGCGCAAAAGCAAGTAAGTGCCACACAGACCCTGCACCCCCATCCTGCCCCTGCCCCCTCCCCCTGGCCAGACACCTACCCCCAGTTTCCTCCTGCCCCCTCCCTCTAGCCAGACACCTACCCCAGCCTGCTCCTGCCCCCTCTCCTTTGGCCAGACACCCTACACTCAGCCTACTCCAGCACCCTACCTCCCATCTAGATCATGCACTCCCATCTCTATCCCACGCACTGGCATGATTCCTCATTTTTTACTTTACCCCAGAGCCTAGGAGTGCCCACAAAATCCACTAACCTTGGAACCCCTGAAGAGTTCATTTGGCCTGAAGCCTTGAACCTCAGTTCTCCCTGCCCCTCCCTGCCAGTGGTATGATGGCCAGAACTCCGGGCCCGTTAGAATTGCAAGGCCTCAGGGAGGTTACCCTGTTTTCCCCTCACCCCTGTCAGCAGGCCTGGTGGGAAGTAGCGCACACACCACAAAGTTTGTATTGAGGGGGAAGACTGTCTGTCAGCTGACTCAGCCTCACAGAGGTTAGGTTGCAGGGCTGTTATACTGTAGTGTAGATTCTGGAGCCCAATCTCTAGTACCCTATGATGGGGGAGGGTACCAGATCCTGGACTCCAGCTTGAGCCCGAATGTTTCCCCACAATTTTACAGCCCCGTGCGTCAAAGTCAACTGACATGGACCAGCATGCAGTGTACACATTCACTTGGAGACCTTATATGAGGAATGGAATGGGAGATTTGGTTTGTTGGCAGCCCTTTGGATCAAATCAAGGCCAAATATCCCATCCTGGATTTCAGACATTGTTCTGTCTTTAGCGCAATACATATGAACAATTTTCTGAGAAAAACCCAATATATTGTCTTCATTTTTTTTTAAAGTAGAGATTCAATAGAGAGAATTTTGCTCAGTTATTCTGGTTAAGGTAGCAAAGTATTTTTAAAATAGCCTATGATAGGAATGGCCCCCATTATTTGAGTGCCTCATAATTTATTCTTACACATCCTGAAGAGGGAGGGAACTACTACTATCCCATTTTACAGATGGGGAACTGAGGCACAGAGAGGCAGCTTTTTAAAAGGTATTTAGAGGCCTAAAGATGTGATAGACACCTAGTAGGATTTTTAAAAACACTTAGGCACCTAGGCACACTTAGGCACCTAAGATCTTACTAGGCAACAATATGCATCTTTAGATATCTAAGTGCTTTTAAAAATCTATCCCTAAGTGACTTGCTAAAGGTCACACAGGTAGTTTGTGGGAAACAAGGTCCTGACTGAGAGTCTCCTGAGTCCAAGGCTAGAACTTCATTCATTGGACCATTCTTCTTCTTTTGACAGTATGAAGATGCTGCAGTACAGACAGATTTCAGTTAATTCAGGAGCAAGGTTTTGATGTTAAATTAGTTAAAACTGTTGCTGCTCATTTTATTTAACTATACATTTTATTGATCATCAGCATTGATAGAAACTTGCGAATAAGTGACATTCTTTATTGAAAGAATGTACAACCACATGAACTATATCACTCAGGAGCGGCTCGAGGAGAGCTGCTGGCAACTGGCGCCCTATGCGGAATGCGTAATCGGCGCCCCCGCCTGCATAGCCCTCAATGGCATGATGTCATCATTGGCGCCGCATTAAACATGGCGCCCTAGGCAACTGCCAAGGTTGCCTGCATCCACGGGCTGCCCCTGATATCACTCTCTCTCTTTTGGCAGAAATAAACTAAGAGGCATCTACTGTATCAATGAATATTGGTCCTTCATTTTGTATTTCTTCCATAATGATGCACCCAAAGTATAATCTAGGATTCTTTTTAAATATGGGCAAAAGCTAGGACTAAATAATCAGTCTCCCTCCAGTCAAGACCAATAACATGGTTATAAGAAGTGGATATTCTGAAGGATTTGCAAAGTCTGTTCTCTTTAAGGAATGATTAACTGTTCAGAGGTCTTTGCTCCCACATGTCTTTAGTACAGGTATATCAGAAAAAAAAAGACACTCTATATTTGTTCAGACATCTTTGTTGTTATTTCTTCCCTTGAAGCAAGACACAGACTTATAATTGAAAGAATATTCTTATAATCTGCAGTTTCTCTATCAGTTGTGAGAATTACTTAGGATCATCCTGTAGAAGTGTGGTAGAGCAATCCTACAGCATTTGGAATGACCAGATTTAAGGACCACTGTGTAAAGGCCTGGAGTATTCATAGTAGCAAAAAAGAGCAAAGAGATGAAAGGAACAATCCCCTAACCAATTTCTACTCTTGTGCAGGAGACAGTGGTATGTGGAATTTCACACTGCTAACATAAACAGTGGCACTCAAAAGGAGCAGGGACCTCCCTCTCCATTTGCATTGACCAGTAGAGCTTGCCACTCCTGGACTAAAGTGAATGATGTACTGTTAACATCAGGTGTTGT
Source organism: Pelodiscus sinensis (assembly GCF_052426305.1). NCBI lineage: Eukaryota > Metazoa > Chordata > Testudines > Trionychidae > Pelodiscus > Pelodiscus sinensis. The sequence goes on along the minus strand of NC_143059.1, from coordinate 60,174,982 downwards.
TACTGCTCTTTGGGTACTCCTGGGAGGAATATCAACCAGAGCAAAAACTCCTGCTGGGAGCTTTCCATGCTGTGCAGCTCATGCTAGCCCACGCTTCACCTTTAAATCAAAATCTAGCTCTAAACGCTTTATTCATATATTAATATTTCTATAAGAAAATTAAGTGCCAGTTCCATGTGACCCACTATGGGAAAGGGCAAGCAAAATCCAAGAAGCTATCCCCACTCCAACTACCCCCTTGCATGAGGGCTAGTCCCATTCCCATTCCTTGCACTCCCTGGGCTCGTCTACACTGGCCCCTTTTCCGGAAGGGGCATGTTAATTTCAGCTATCGTAATAGGGAAATCCGCGGGGGATTTAAATATCCCCCGCGGCATTTAAATAAAAATGTCCGCCGCTTTTTTCCGGCTTTTAGAAAAGTAGGAATAAGATCCTCCGGAAAAGAGCGCTTTTTCCGGAGGATCGGGGCCAGTGTAGACGCTCTTTTCCGGCTTTTCTAAAAGCCGGAAAAAAGTGGCGGACATTTTTATTTAAATGCCGCGGGGGATATTTAAATCCCCCGCGGATTTCCCTATTAACGATAGCTGAAATTAACATGCCCCTTCCGGAAAAGGGGCCAGTGTAGACGTAGCCCCTGAGTCCAGCGACTGGAGAGCATAGTGCTAGCAGCAGCACTAGACTCAGCAGTTTTCAATAACACCATTCCTAAAATGGCAGTTTATGTACCGACAAGAACTACTTTAATCATTAGCTAATCCTGACACTCCTTAGTCACGCCTCCCAGCTCATGTAAACCTTTGGAATTTCAAAGCGAGAGCAACGTAATAGGAGACATTTGCTGGCCATCTTCCAGATTCTTTTCTAAACGTGGATGTTGTTAAATACCTCTTTTTATTGCAGTCACCGATAACAGCATTTGACAGCCACACGCCTGCTTATCTGATTAACTTCTCTGGGGGTTAAGATAACTGACTTGGTTCTACCCGTGAAATATTCACTGTGACATATCAATGAACGTCATCTCACGGGGATTCAGTGTTCACTTTTTTCTGTGTGATGGAATGCATCCCCAACACAAGCCCTGAATGGGTTAATGTGGGCCTATGAGTCCAATTAACATACCAAGCTGGATCTGGAGGAAGAGCCAAGTTTAAATGCTCGTGAAACCCGGGTGAGCATGAGCTGAGTGGTTGGTATAAAGAAAAGAAGCCTGTAGCAGAAGGGAGCTGTATAGAATCTGGGAGTGGAGAGCTGTATAGAATCTGGGAGTGTGAAGAGGAAGTTCCGTGATCACAGCCAGACAAGTCTGGCAAGCAGCCAGGAGCAACCTAGAGAAGGCTCTAGTGCTAGCCCTGATAAAAAGGACAGAATGTGGATACTTGCTAGATACTTTTAGTGTAAGATATTTATTAGGGGATCCCAAAGGGAGGGCATTGAGGGTACGTCCACACTGTGGAGAAGATTGACTCTCTGGAGATCGATCTTCAGGTGTTTGATTTAGTGGGTCTAGTGTAGACTCCCCTAATCAAACACTGAGGACAGCCCCCACTGGCATCCTGTACTCCTCATTCTGTGAGGAATAAGGGAAGGTGATGGGAGCATGTGTTCCCATCAGCTTCCTGCAATGTGGTGGCTTGGCTTACAGTAAGCTGAATACAAATACAGGCAGTCCCCGGGTTACGTACAAGATAGGGACTGTAGGTTTGTTCTTAAGTTGAATCTGAATGTAAGTCGGAACTAGCGTCCAGATTCAGCCGCTGCTGAAACTGACCGCCAATTCTGACTTACATACAGAATCAACTTAAGAACCCCAAGCGTCCCCAAGTCAGCTGCTGCTGAAACTGATCAGCAGCTGATTCCAGGAAGCCCGGGGCAGAGCAACTCTGCCTCGGGCTTCCTGTAGTCAGCACTGGTCAGTTTCAGCAGCGGCTAAATCAGGACGCCTGGGGCAGAGCAGCTGGGGTGCTGCTGGGTTGCTCCAGTAGCGCCGCTCCTCGGCACTACTGGACCAACCCAGCAGCATCCCATCTGCTCTGCCCCAGGAATCCTGATTCAGCCGCTGCTGAAACTGACCAGCAGTGGCTGAATCAGGACCAGAGCAGCTGGGGTGCTGCTGGGTTGGACCAGTAGCGCCCAGAGCGGCGCTGCGGGACCAACCGGCAGCACCCCAGCTGCTCTGCCACAGGCGTCCGGAGAAAAGCCTAGTCTGCTCAGGGGGGGGGGCATATTAGCTTCGCCCCCCCCCCCCCCACCCCAGCAGACCAGGAAGACACGGGCGGCAGACCGAGACGCACCGCGGTCCCGCCGCCTGGGTCCTCCGCGGCTTTGCTCCCCGTCTCCCTGGTCTGCTGGAGACCAGCAGACCAGGGAGACGGGGAGCAAAGCCACTGAGGACGCCGGCAGCGGGACAGCCGCGGGGCGTCTGGGCTGTCCCGCTGCCGGCTTCCCCCGCGGCTTTGCAAAGCCTCGGGGAAGCCGGCAGCGGAGCAGCCCAGGCGCGCCTGGGGTGCCCCGCTGCCCGAGCCCCCCCGCCGCTTTGCAAAGCCTCGGGGAAGCCGGCAGCGGAGCAGTCCAGGCAGCCTGGGCTGCCTCGCTGCCCGAGCCCCCCTGCAGCTTTGCAAAGCCGCGGGGAAGCCGGCGGTGGAGCAGCCCAGGCGCGCCTGGGGTGCCCCGCTGCCCGAGCCCCCCTGCTGCTTTGCAAAGCCGCGGGGAAGCCAGCAGCGGAGCAGTCCAGGCGCGCCTGGGCTGCCCCGCCGCTGGCTTCCCCGCGGCTTTGCAAAGCCGCGCGGGGGAGGGGGGGCTCGGGCAGCGGGGCTGCCCCGCTGCCCGAGCCCCTCCGCGGCTTTGCTCTGCGTCTTCCTGGTCTGCAGACCAGGGAGACGCAGAGCAAAGCCTCAGAGTACACGGGCGGCAGGACCGTTCGTAACTCTGGGGCAGCCCCGTTCGTAACTGCGGATCCGACATAAGTCGGATCCGCGTAAGTCGGGGACTGCCTGTACACATTTTGTGTAGCTGGATGGCATATCTTAAGCTGAACTGCTTTGTCTAGTGTTGATCAGGCCTGAGAATCCTGGAGCTGAGAGGAAAGAGAGCCTAGAGCAGTTGTGGGAGAGAGAGCCTGCGGGAAGAAGTAGCCCAGGGAAGCAGCAGCAAGGAGGACTGAGTAGGCCTTGGCTACTGGTTATAGGAAGAGTTGTCCACCTTCCAGGACCGGCCTGGACTCTCCCAGAATCAGCATCAATCTCCAATAATTATTGAAATCCATTGTCTCTATTTTGCTGTTCTCCCTTTTACCGTTCCTTAGAATCATTAACTCTATGATTTCATGATCATTTTCACCCAAGCTACCTCCCACTTTCAAATTTTCAACCAGTTCCCTCCTATTTGTTAAAATCAAATCTAGCACAGCTTCCCCCCAGTAGCTTTCTTAACCTTCTGAAATAAAAAATTGTCTCCAATGCAATCTAAGAACTTATTGGATAGTCTGTGCCCTGCTATGTTAGTTTCCCAACATATGTCTGGATAGTTGAAGTCACCCATCACCACCAAATCCTGCACTTTGGATGATTGTTAGCTATTAAAAAAAAAAAAAAGCCTTATCCACCTCATCTTCCTGGGGAGGTGTTTGTAGTAGACTCTTGGCATGACATCACCCTGTATTTATTTATACAGGTCCCCTTCCTGCAAGGTACCTTTATAAAATAACTTTCATATGCATATAGACATTTTATAACAGGGCCACAAATTCAGTGTAGAACAAAATATAACAAACTTTCAAAAGGGTCATTAAACATTTCAAAGAAGTCACTAACAGGGCCGGCTCTAGGTTTTTTGTCATCCCAAGCAAAAAAAATTTTGGCCACTCCTCCCCCGCCCTCTTTAGTTGGCTTTTACACGTTTGCACTTTGCAATGTTTTTGGTTTGGTTTTGGTTTTTTTTTTTTTTTGACTGTTTAAAATAAAAAAAATGAAAACAGAAAATTTGTAGTTAGTGAAATAAAACAATTTCCTACTAGTATACTCATTTAATGTTAACAAAATCACAATTACAAACAATTTGTATTCAACTATACACTGTAATGAAAAATGTTAGTGTCTTCCGGTGCACCCAGTTTCTCATAAATAAAAAGAATTTATATGAACTGCATTTTTCTGGTTTTTATACTTGCGTAGTCTTTTAATAATTCAATAAAATCTAAATTTTTTTGCAATGGTACTTTCAACTGAAATTAATGTGAGTCCTGACAAACTATTTTGAGACATGGTGGACCTCAAATAATTTGTTAGTAATTTCAGTTTTGAGAAACTGTGCTCACCAGAAGCCACTGATACTGGTAATGTTAAAAGAATGCATAAGGCTATAGCAGTGTTTGGAGTGAAAAAATCATTTCTTGCTATATATTCTAATACTTTTAGAGGAAATGTTTTAAGACTTATTAGCTCAGATAAAGCTATTAGTTCATCCTACAAATATAATTTTAATTATTTTTTTTCCATAGAGGCAAAGGCGCTTCAAGTAAACTCCCCCTCCCCTTTCATTCACTGCTGGGTCACAATAGCCTTTCCCCTGTCCAGCCCCTCCCTATGGACAAGAACCCCTCACTCCCGATCCACAGTCCCCACATCCAGCCCAGCCCTGCCCCCCCTCCCAGCTGCCAGTGACCCTCACTCCTGACCCACAGCCCCCACAGCCAGGCCAGCCATAGGATCCCCCCACCAGCTGCCGGTGACCCTCACACCTGACCCACAGCCCTGCCAGTGTCCCTCACTCCCAACTCACAGCTCTGGGCATCCCCACCTCACCCTGGAGGCCGACCCCTCCTGACAAATTCCCTCGGGGTCTCCCTTGGAGAGCTTGGTGGCCTGCTTGGCCTTGCGCTGGAGGTTGCTGATGAAGACGGGGAAGTAGCCGGCCTCCCAGAGGCAGCTCAGGTTCAGGCTGAGCTGGCCCCGGATCAGCAGCAGGTGCTAGCGTGTCTGGGGCAGGAGCTGGGGCAGGCAGGGGGCGTTGTTCCTCAGCCCCAGGCCTGGCTGCTTCACCAGTATCTACAGCTTCTCCAGTGCCTGCAGGGCCTTGTCCAGCACGGTCCATGTGGCCATGCCCAGAGCGCAGGGGCCCTAGCAGGTGCCTGTCCCCCTGCAGCCACCATGGCCCTGGCCAGAGGGGAGCCTGCACTTCCTGCACTGGGGCCATTCCCCTGCGAACCCGCCCCAGCCCTCTGTGGGCAGGGCTGACTCGAAGTAGGTGGCGAAGCCGGGCAGCAGCAGGAGGCAGAGGGTGGCCAGCAAGCTCTGGGCATGCATGGTTCCAGCGCTGCACAGTGGGTACTGGTGTCTCCCACGGCCTTTTAAAATTGGCAGGGAGGGGAGGGGAGGGACGGGGCCAGGCTTTGCCGGGGGTGGCTGCTTATCTGGAAATGCCGCCCCTGGAAATGTGCCGCCCCAAGCACGTGCTTGATTTGCTGGTGCCTAGAGCTGGCCCTGGTCACTAATAAGAGGCCCAACGATGGAAGTACATCCACCCCAGTTTAGAGATTGCAAGAACTGTGCCCTTGGAAATTGCCACAGGAACAGAGCTGTAACAAACAATGAATAAGACCCAGAAGTAGGGCATATGCAGATGCATGCACTTGGAGTCAAGTTACAAAAATAAGAATGCAGAACTTTGCATACAATTGATAAGAATGTGAATTCTATAATCAGATTAGCAAGCACAACCACCTCAAAAACCAAATATTGAAATGGTGGGGTAAAAAAGCTAAGAGAAGCTGAGCTTTTCATTATTTTTTTCCGTCATTGGGCCTAATCTTGAGAGGCGCTGACCACCCTCAAATCCCAATGAAATCATGGAAATTGAGGACAAATTACAATTAATAGATCTTATGCTGTGATCCTGCAATTCATTGTGCACAAATGGACTGTTATTCCTGAACAGAGCTCCATTGTAGCCAACTTACAGAAAAAAATTGCAGATACTTGTCCAGATTTTTTAAGAGTTCATTCTGTGTTTGTGGTTATCTTGTGATCCATGAATATCCTAATGAGGGGGCTAGCTAACATGATTGTTCATGGAAACTTTGAATGTAAGGAAATACTTGTGATCTTCACAGAAAAGAAACTCTGGATTAATAAATGAGAGTAGTAGCATAGCATTTCTCCGGAAAGATACCCTGTGTAGCTTGATAGAGATAAATTGTAAGCTGAGACAATGTCAGAACAGCTGACACTGAAAAGTTACAGTGGAAACCACAAAAAATAAAGAGTGCTTACAGAGTTCTTCAGGAGCATGAATTTAAAGAAAGTGTAACTTATAAACCGAAGAAGAAATACAGAGGAACATGGATGGGTTTTCAGATGGCAAAATGTGACATTTAAACCTGAACCAAGCCTCTCTGCACCTCCTTCTCCATATAAACACAGTTAAGATAGCTGTGTCAGCTGCATGAGTATGATTTTGATAACTCCTATTTATGCCCTTAACTGCACATAACCACTATCCTAAGTGGCAGGCTGCAGATATTGGTGTGAAAGCTCTGGGAATGGTGATGCAGAAATCCTTTTAAACCCAGGGCTATTCAGAGGCCTCTTGGGATTTCTTCCTACCAATAAACAAGGGACTAAATGAATGTGAAAAAGGGTTAGACAGAAGTGAGAATGATGGTGAAGGGGATAAACTAAATGGAATAGATAAAATTAATCTTTGCCTGTCTGTATTGGGGTATGTCTACACTACCACCCTAGTTCGAACTAGGGTGGTTAATGTAGTCAATCGAAGTTGCAAATGAAGCCCGGGATTTAAATATCCCGGGCTTCATTTGCATCTTGCCGGGCGCCGCCATTTTTAAATCCCCGGTAGTTCAGACTCCATGCCCGCGGCTACACGCGGCACGGAGTAGGTAGTTCGAATTAGGATTTTGAACTTAGGTGTAACAGTAGTTTGAATTAGAAAGCCTAATTAGAACTACTTACTCCGTGCCGCGTGTAGCCGCAGGCACGGAGTCCGAGCTACTGGGGATTTAAAAATGGCGGCACCCCGCAAGACGCAAATGAAGCCCGGGATATATAAATCCCGGGCTTCATTTGCAACTTCGATTGACTACATTAACCACCCTAATTTGAACTAGGGTGGTAGTGTAGACATACTCTTGTTTACTTAATAGACTTGGTGGAACATAGCTAGCTAATAAGTTATCAATAAAGGAATCCAACGCATTACCCATATCACATATAAAAAACAGCTCCAGTTTTGAATACAGACTACTTGGGACAAATTGCTTGCAGATAAAAAAGTTGTTGTCGGAAAAAATTAGGTACTTTAAATTGTTTTAATGAGAGAAAACAACAATCTACTCATAGACAATTCACAAACAGAAAAAGAAGCAGTTTGTCTAAAATTATTCATTATGAAAAATTTGCCTAGCTCGACTGATTGCCAGAGCTCTGTGTTGCTATAACAAGCGCTTCGACCTTCACTGCCTATCTTCTCTTTTTATTTATTTATTTATTTATTTATTTCTGATGAAAAATGAGGCTGCGTAGATGTCACTAAAGAAATACCAGTAATTTAGCCTACAAAACCTTTCTTGGTGGTGTGATGAATAAGAAGGAAAGAAATCAGCTTGCCTGAGTTTAAAGGATTGGCAATTAGAAAAAAATCTTGCAAACTAAGAATATTTGATGTGAAACACAGAGTCATGAAATAGGGAATCCTGTGGTGGATGAGGGTTTTTTTCTTCACAGAATAGAGAATTTCTCTTGAAGTACACCCATCTTCTGGGGTGAGGTTCCATCAGCAATTTAAAAGAATGTGACAACACTGCACAATAGTGAAAGGCAAGAAGTAAAGACTTTCTCACCAAATTGAAATTTCAGGAAGAATTTTGATGGACAGGATACAGCTGCCACATGAGCAAGGGTTAGCTAAGTTCTATACTGGCTAGAAATGTCATGGGATCTTTGATAGTTACAAATGGTCAGGAGTTCAGTTTTACATCTAATTAAATCCACACCAGAGGTTCTCAGTACTATCTCGGATGGAAGAGTACCACCTACAGAATCCACCATACCAATCCTTGCAACTCCTCAATTTTTCCTTGAAGATTTAACATTTGATAAGGCCTGGCTTGTAGGAGTAGACAAGATCACAGCTCATGGCTGTCTGACTAAAGTCATGGTTTGAAGATATTATTTGCATAACAGACATGGTGTGTATGTGCATACATAATTGCTACACAGATAAACAAGTCCTAATAATAACCATAAAAATAAAATTGCAATATATGCGTATATAATTAACATCATGAATAAGATTAAGTGGGTCTATCTGCAGAGGTAATGTAAATTTCCCCATCAAATCAAATCAGTAGTAAATAATAATGCTAGCACAGTATATCTGGGTAAATAGAAGCTCTCATTGTTTCCCTAAGATGACAACTAACTAATCAACACACATTCATAAGCGGATTGCAACTATGATTAATAATAAAAAACAAATAATTCAGATTCATTTGAAAAAATTTACCATTTGATTAGAGACCTTGGCATGATCTTTCCGAGTCATTCCCTCCTACCATGGCATGCTTCATCCATCTGGACAACGAAGATGGAACACTGATTGGAAGATAAAACTAAAAAAGACTAAACACGGTTGGTATGGCATTTTAAAATACTGTAATTATAGTGCAATTAATTATACTGCATATTAAATGCAGAACTAAAATATGTGTGCCGTCACAATTATAGCTAGTTACCTTTCAAAGCAGTATACCATATTTCTATGAACATTTTTAATGTTCCTGTGTTGTAATTTAAGTGAAACATATATTTCCATAGCTACAGGACCAGAGTGGTTGTGAGTGGAGACTGCTGAGATTTGCACAACTCTAATATTTTTCTATTATTTGGAACAACTAATAGAAAAGAAACATTTGTGAGCACTAGTATATTATGTGATTCAACAAAAAGCCAGGCATATGTAATGGATACCATTTTGTCTAACATGCTAGAGACCTCCTGAGCTAAAGACCCAAATATCCATAGCTAGGGTTGAAACAAACATATTCTTTGGAATCAAGCACAGAGGGGAATCTGCAATACAAGTCACCAGTGGATTACAAAAACACATATACGCGCATACATAGTTGCATTACACCCTTGCTATTGACCTGATCCAAAGGCAGTGGAAAAGACTCATGGATTTCAGAGAAACCTAGAAATGTATGACTCAAAGGAACCTTAATAGTCAACCTTAATAGTCCAGCATTGTACACAGAGGCAGGATTAAGTATATAGTATCATCCCTGATCAGTATTAGTCTACCCAGTTCTTAATAAAACCACCATGTATGAGGATTTCATAACCTCCTTTGGAAGACTATTTCAGAGTGTAACAATGCTTAGAGTTAGAATTTTTTCCCTAATATCTAACCTAAATTAAGACCTATACTCCTTGTTCTACCTACAGTGGACATTGGGAAAAAAATTGGTCACCTTTCTCTAACAACCCTTAACAGATTTGAAGGCTTATTTTTAACCTTTCCTCATAGGTCATGTTTTTTAAACCTCTTATACCATTATCATTGTTGTCAGTTTGTCCACATCTTTCCTAAAGTGTAGTACCCAGAACTGGAGACAGTACTTTATCCGAGGCCTCAGCAATGGCAAGCAGAGTAGGACAATTACCTCCCCTTTCTTGCATATAAGGCTTCTATTAATATAACTTAGTACTGTATAAGACATTTTTGCAACAGCGTCATATTTTTGTAGTCATTTCCTCCCATTTTCTATTTATGCATTTGATTTTTCTGCTTAAGTACATAATTGCCTTTGTGCTTGTCTTTATTGCATTTCATTTTGTAGAGTTCAGACCAATGGTCTGAGTTGTCACAGTTGTTTTGATTTCTAATCCTGTCTTCTACCTTGCTTGTAACCTCCCTCCTAGGTTGGTAGTTATCTGCAAATTTTATAAGCACACCCACCCGCCATTATCAAAGTCATTAATGAAAATGTCATTAGTGTTGTTAAAAATGAAAAAGGCATTAATGAAAATGTTGAATAGTACTGGACCCAGGAGAGACCCCCTGGAGGGGGCCTCCAGTTTTACAATAAATCCCTGGTAACTATTCTTTGAGAATAATCTGTCGATCAGTTGTGCAGTAACCTTGTAGTAATTTTATCTGGATTACATTTCCTCAGTTTGCTTAGGAGAATGTACTATGGGACTGTACCAAAAGCCCTACTAAAATCAAGATCTCACATCTACTGCTTCCCTCCATCTATTAGTCCTGTAACCTTGTCAAACAATGGCTTTGACCCAGATTTATAACACCATATTTGGAAGCCATAGATCTCTTATAAATCCGAAATGTTGGGCCAGATTTGCTGTGAGACTCTATGCTCTATGACAAACATAGACTAATGGATTCAGCCAATTCGGATGTGTTTTTCTTGTGAAATCAATGAGGCTACAGATGCTTAAATTCAGAATGGGATTAAATGCTTTGTTGTACCAGGGTTGAAGTGCTCATCACCTTTCAGGAATGAGTCCATAGTGTCAAATTTTCTACCAATATAACTGGACTTCAGTGGAATTTCACCTTTTGACAAAGGGGCTATCAATCATTTCTATTTTGTGACCAAGGAAAATTGATGAGAGACTTTAAAAGATGCAAATCTGTGCTGCATCTGTGATTAGCTACAATAGAAGTTGAATACAAGATGTGGATCTGACAACAATTCCAAGAATGATGGATGTGAAATGAAAATCGGCATGTTATCAGTTCTTCAAGAACTCATGGAAAAGTTAAAGTCCCTAAGAACTGGTTAATGTCCCTGAGGACTGGAGAAGGGTAAATATCTTTAAAAAGAGGAACAAAGAGAACTCTGAGAATTATAGACCAGTCAGCTTAACTTCAATATTTGGAAAGACACTGGAACAAGTTGTTAATCAAGTCACCAGGGGCTGATTAAATGCATCCTAGAATATTTGAGCAGCGGTTAGATGAGGTATCTGTGCCATTAGCTATCATATCTGAAAAGTCATGAAAGTCGAGAGAGATTCCAGAAGACTGGAAAAGGGCAAATATAGTGCCCATCTATAAAAAGGGAAATAAGAACAACCCAGGAAACTACAGACCAGTCAGCTTAGCTTTTGTGCCAGGAAAGATAATGAAACAAATAATTAAGGAATTCATCTGCAAATATCTGGAAGATAATAAGATGAGAGGTAACTGCCAGCATGGATTTGTAAACCAATCTGATAGCTTTCTTTGATAGTATAACAAATCTTGTGGATAAGAGAGAAGCGGTGGATGTGATATATGTAGACTTTAGTAAAACATTTGATATGGTTTTGCACAACCTTCTTATCAATAAACTAGGGAAATACTACTTAGATGGGGCTACTATAAGATAGGTGCATAACTGGCAGGATAACCATTCTCAGAGAGTAGTCATTAATGGTTCACAGTCATGCTGGAAGATTATAACAAGTGGGATTAGGCAGGGGTCTGTTTTGGGACCGGTTCTGGTCAATATCTTCATCAAGGATTTAGATATTGGCATAGAGAGCACACTTACTAAATTTGCAGATGATACCAAGCTGGGAGGGGTTGCAAGTGCTTTGGAGGATAGGGTCATAATTCAAAACGATCTGGACAAACTAGAAAAATGGTCTGAGGTAAATAGGATGAAGTTTAATAAGGACAAATGCAAAGTGCTCCATATATCTAGAATGGGAAACAATTGTGTAGGAAGGAGTACTGCAAAAAGGGATTTAGGGGTCATAGTTATCCACAAGCTAAATATGAGTCAACAGTGTGACTCTGTTGCAAAAAAAGCAAACATGATTCTGAGACACATTAAGCAGGAGTGTTATGAGCAAGACACGAGAAGCAATTCTCAGGCCTCAGTGGGAGTATTGTGTCCAGTTCTGGGCACCCGGCACCATATTTCAAGGAAGATGTGGAGAAATTGGAGAAGGTCCAGAGAAGAGCAACAAAAGTGATTAAAGGTCTAGAAAACATGACCTATGAGGGAAGACTGAAAGAGTTGTGTTTGTTTAGTTTAGAAAGGAAAAGACTGAGAGGGGACATAATAGAAATTTTTAAGTATCTAAAAAGGTGTTTCAAGGAGGAGGGAGAAAAAGTGTTCCTCCTGGCCTCTGATGACAGGACAAGAAGCAATGGTCTTAAACTGCAGTAAGAGAGGTTTACGTTGGACATTAAGAAAAACTTCCTAACTGTCAGGGTGGTTAAACACTGGTATGAATTGCCTAGTGAGGCTGTGGAATCTCCATCACTGGAGATGTTTTAGAGTAGGTTAGGTAGACATCTGTCAGGGATGATGTAGATGGTACTTGGTCTTGCCATGAGGGCAAGGGACTGGACTTGATGACCTCTCAAAGTCCCTTCATGTTCTAGTGTTCTATGATTCTAAGATTCAATTTGTAATCAGCTAGAGGATAATAGGGTCAATAGGAATATCCAGCATGGATCAGCCAAGAACATATTATGTGAAACCAACTTAATTTCCTTTTTTATTGGATTACTGATTTAGTAGATGAGAGGAAACTGCAAACATGATATATCTTGATTTTGCAATTCTTTTGACACACTTGGCATCCTCATAAGCAAACTAGGGAAATGAAATTAAATGAAATAATTATAAAGTGCGTGCACAACTGGTTGAAAGATTATATTCAAAAAGTATCAGAGGGGTAGCCGAGTTAGTCTGTAACTGGAAAAACTTAAAAAACAATGAATAGTCTAGCAGCACCTTAATGATTAACAAAACCTGTACAGTAGATGGTATCATGAGCTTTCATGGGCACAACCCTCTTCTTCAGATGAATGGAGTATTAAAAATCCAGATCCAAAAATAAATAGAGGAAGGGGAGGAGAAAGGGGCGGGGATGTGAATTAGAGTGTTTAAGTTACAAGAAGCTGATAAGAATAATTTTCACCTTCTCTAAGTACCCATTGTTTATTTGGTTACGTCATTAGGATGTGGAAGGTAGTGTGCTAGCCAGCCAATGTCTTATACAAAAAGTAGTTTGCTGTCAGACTGGGAATGTGCATCTCATGCTACAGGGGTCAGTCCTGAGTCTGGTACTATGCAATATTTTCATTGGTGACTTGGATAATACAGCAGAGAGTATGTTTATAAGATTTACAGGTGACATCAAGCTGGGAGGGGCTTCAAAGACTTTGGAACTCAGGCAAAGAATTCAACAGGACCTTGTTATAAATTGGAGAATTGGTCTAAATTCAACAAGATGAAATTCAATGAAGACAAGTGCAAACTAATTCACTTAGGAAGGAAATGAACAAAATGGGAAATCACTGGCTACGCTGTACTACTGCTGAAAAGGATTGGGGATGATGGTGGTGATGGTTTATAATGGATCACAAACTGAATGTGATGCAGCTGTAGAAAAAGCTAATACCATTTGGGGGTGCATCAAGGAGACATGTTGTATATTAGATGTGACAAGTAATTGTTCTGCTGCACTTGCCTCTGGTGGAGCATTAGTTGGAGTCCTATGCTCAATTCTGGGCACCACACTTCAGGAAAGATGTGGACAGATTGCCCTGGTCTACACTATGGTGTTATTTCAAAATAACGCCCCTTAGTTTGAATTTATAAGAGAAGCGTCCACATTACCAAGCCCGTTATTTCGAAAAGATGGGCTGCTTATTTAGAAATCTGTACTTCCGCTTTCCTTGGGGAATAATGCTATTTTTAAAATAGCTATTTCGAAATAGTGTTAGTGTGGACACTCCCATGTGGCAAGCTATGAAAGCCCCGTGCAAGACAGCAGCATCCAAGGCAGGCATGATGACCCCGATGCTCCCTTAGACCGCCTCCTCACCCCACTATAGCTGCCAGCACACCTGTGCTCAATTGTTCAGTGATTAACTGTTCGCCATGTCCACTGAAGGTAGGACAAGAAGTATTGGTATTAATCTGCAGTAAGAGAGATTAAGATTAGTTATTGGGGGGGGGCGGGGGAATCTTTTTAAGGGTAGTTAAGCTCTGAAATAGGCTTCTAAGGGAGGTTGTGGAATCCCATTCTGATTTTTAAGAACAAGTTGGACAAACACCTGTCAGGGATGATCTATGTTTATTTACTTCTGTCTCAGGGCAGGAGGCTGGAGACTCTACATTTCTATTATTCTATATCTAAGGAAGCGGAGATCAAGGTCGCCTTTGAAATACTGGTATTAGAGACAAGAAGGGGAGGGAAATCACTAATGGGGGAAAAATCTTTGTCTTTATATAGGGGTCAAAGACTTTGCATTGCCTGCAGGCAGTATTACTCATCAAATACTCAACTGTAGAATTATTGATGCATCCTCATCTTGAACTGATAAAAAGCTCCCTGGATCATCATAAGCATATTGGATGGAGGACAGGGAGAGACTTCTCTGGACACGAGAGAGATACACACACACATGCACACACAGAGTTTGTATCTAGGGTAATCAGGAAATCATCAGAGAGCAGATTTCTAGAGATGCAAGATCTTTTTTCTGTAACTAAGCTAAGAGCAACATTCCTTACTTCAGATTTTCCAAAATATTCAAATGAGATTTGTTACACCTGTTAGGTTTTTTTTTTGCATGATTTTTGTCACAGTTCTGGCTGTTTTCCTTTGTGGACAGTCACCTGTTCCATCTCCCCAGACAAAAGTCTGTTTCAGATACTACATGGAAGTTTTAATCCCACTGCAGGCTACCTTCTAAATATTTTACAACACAGAAGTAACGAATAAATTGGCAGACTTATTCCTCAAACTGTGATTTACTACTATTTTCTCTTTATTTTAAATAAATCATGTTTTAGAAAAGACTACTCTGGTACTACTCTGGCCCACGAAAGCTCATCACCTAATAAACCATCTTGTTCGTCTTTAAAGTGCTACACAGTCCTGTATTTTGTTACTTTGGTACTGGTTGACTTCATGCAGAGAGTACCAAAGAAATGCTCACCCTCTGGGGAAGTGCTGAAAGATAAAGACAGATGCAGTATGTACAGTAGTGCTCCCTCCTACAGAGATACATTGCAAAGGGATGCAAACACAGGGGGGAAAGGTAAAAAACAAAAAGGAGGTGGGATTTGGTGAGTGTTTGCACATCACACTCATTTAGGCCAGCAAAGAACAGGACCCTTAACATGCAAAAACTGCTCAGCTTATTCTGGCAACATAGGAGATTTTTATAAATTGCATATCAATAGAAAATGACCTACATATTGCTCTTTTATAAATAATTAATTGAAACATTTCTGTAGCAGCACTTACCAGCAATGGACACAGCTTTGATATTTTCTAAACAATTGTAATATCACCCAAAAGACTGTAAAAAAAAAACCCCACAAAAATACACTGTTTTTCCCTTGGGAAATGAGAAGATCTTTTTAATCTTGAGAAAGGAAAATAAATTACATGCATCTCTGTTCCAATCAAAGTATCTTAATCATTTAGGTCTCATGGTAGCAAGCTCTCAATGCTACTAGTCTCTTTGTGAAGCAGGGCTAAGAGTGACTTCTGCATGGCT
Source organism: Pelodiscus sinensis (assembly GCF_052426305.1). NCBI lineage: Eukaryota > Metazoa > Chordata > Testudines > Trionychidae > Pelodiscus > Pelodiscus sinensis. The sequence goes on along the minus strand of NC_143059.1, from coordinate 60,159,427 downwards.
GGATGTTTACCTTGTGGGCTGTTTTGAAAAGAACACACTCATCCTGCGATATTATGAGTGGCACTGAAAAAAGAGAGTTTGTTCTATTCCTGTAGTAATTTACCCCTCCAATATGCAAGGTGGTTTTAGACCTTATTCTTTGATAAACAACTTATGTAATGTTGCAAAAACTAGTAAATCCAATTTAGTGGAGACTGAAATACATGATTGGACTATGGTCAAGGTCTATTGGTATTGTTCATATTATGTTAATAGGCTATTCATTATGCATATTTATTGAATTCAATGCTACAGTTACTTTGCCTGAATTTTTATGATAGAGCTAGGTAACAGTTACCTTCACAATTTAATTTGTACAGGAAGGGCACATCACTCCACTTATATTAGCTATTTTGCAGCTTATCAGCAATAACCTGTTGCCCTGCTTCCATAATACATATTCTATAATGCATTTATGTGCAACTGTAGCTATCTTCACACTTCGTTTATCTCTTTGAATTGAACTTTACTTACAGCCTAACAATATTTGGCATTTTTGACCCTGCTGCAGAATTTTCCATACTCTGTTTAGCACATAATTAGGGTCTCCTACCTATTGTTTGAAATGAAGGGCACCTGGTCTTTCCCTCTCACAAATTTATGTTTCCTTTAAATTAGAGTGGTCATGTCATGTGGAGCTGGATGTGGTTGTGCTGGCATATCACTTGACGACAGTTTTGGAGTTGCTAAGACAAAAATCAATCAGTAAAAATACATATGCCCCATACTCGTCTGATATAAGTCACCATCGCCCCTTTGCCTTCAAGAAAACTACACTCATTTGCACCTGGCCCTCCAGATTAGCTCAGGGTCTGACTGAAAGCTCACTGAAGTCACTAGAGAGACTGATTGAATTACATTGAATTTGGTTTGGGCCCTTTATGTAGGGTGACCATACATCCCATTTTGGCCAGGACAGTCCCTTTATTCAGCCATGTCCTGGCTGCCCTGACTTCTTTGGCAAGAGTGAGCATTTGTCCCACTTGCTTTTGCCAACTGCTCAAGTCAGCAAGAGCAAATGGGATAAATTGCCACTTTTGTTAATTAAAAAAAAGTGTGTGTGTGTGTGTGTGTGTGTGTGTGTGTGTGTGTGTGTGTGTGTGCGTGCGCGCGCGCAAAGGAACATGCAGCGGGGAGAACAAGCTGCAATCCCAGCCCCACGCTTCAGGTGGGGGAGCAGGGCTCTGGCAGGAGGTAGGCTGGCTTTGAGCAAACAGTGACACCAGCCCCAGCCTTTGGGAAAAATAGTCACTATCTAGCATGCTGCTTTTGTGAGCCTTGCCTGTCCCCTATGTGGGGAGGAAGGGGCTTGGATAAGTGGCTTTTGCCAGCCAGAGGCAGGGGTGGGGGGAGCAAGGGGAGGGGCACAAGGTCTGATGAGCAACTTGGGCCAGTCTTTCTTGGGGGGAGGGAGGAGCTAGGGCCAGCTCCACACAGTGTCCCATTTTCCCTTTGGAAAATATGGGCAACCTTCCAGAATGAGGTAGAAAAGAGGTGGAGGAACAAACATATGGAAGATGGTTTCCATGAAGACAACCAATAACAAATATTTCTACCTAACTGTTAAGGTATTTCTAATGCAACCCACATTCTGGCATCTAGGTACTAACAATATGAATCACTAGAAGATTTACCTGGCATTGCTTGGGTCCTTACCTCATATAAGTTTTGTTTTTCTTCATTTAAATCTTTGTTCTGGGGTGGGGCTGGGGATGAGGGGTTCAGTGTGCAGGCTTCCCTGGGGAGAGAGGAATACCCCAGTCCTCCCTCACTGCAGGAGCTTGGGGCCAGGTGAGAAGTGCCTGTTTATGGCTGCTGCAGTTCCAGCGGGCACAGCCGGGGGAGGAGTGCATGTTTCCTGGATGGAGGACAGACACACAAACAGACAAACCCTGAAATATATAGTAGATAGCTGACCCTTTCTCCACCTCTTGACTTTTCTACCCCCTCATGGTAATTCTGCAGTATAACTCCCTCCTGCCAAACCCCTCCCTTTCCATTTATGAGAAACAATCGAATTCTATACGTATCCCATTATCCTGGCTTGACCGAACTCTGACCTTGCTTTAAGTTATGATAAGAGGACGCTGAATACCAAATTTGGTGGTCCTAGTGCTTACCTTTTAGGAGGAGTTCTTGAACACACTGACTCACAGATGGATGGACAGACATGCACATTTCTAAAATATACAGACATACACTTTGCCAGAATGGAGTTTCCATTTTGCTGACCTGCACTATTACAGAGAGGCAGCTGCTGAAACCTTGGCGGTGTGGGAGGGAATCAGAAATGCAAGAACAGCATTTTGCTTTGCCACGCCCTGGGTATGTCTACACTACAGGCTTTATTCGACAGAGGCCTTGTCGACAGATACTGTCGACAAAGCTTCTGTAGACAAAGAGTGTCTAGACTACATCCAGTTCTGTCAACAAAGCAAGCCGCTTTGTCGACATGAGAGTGTAGACACAAAGGACAGTGTAGATGCAATAACACCTTCTTTCGACAGAACTCTGTCGACAAAAGGTGTTATTCCTCGTAGAATGAGGTTTGCCGCCATCAACAAAACTGCTGAGTTCTGTTGACGTTATGTCAACAGAACTCGGCAGCAGTGTAGACGCAGGTATAGTTTTGTTGACATGCAACTGGCAGGGTGGCCAGTGAGAGCAAATGCTAAGATGGCAGAATAATCAAGGTGCATTCTTCCTGAGGTGGGAAGAGAACTCACACAGATGCACCTCTGAATCCTGGGGTGTGGACTGACCAAGGACAACCCCTCTGCCCCACACACTCTGGCATGAGTATTCTGTTCATAGTTTTATGATTATGAATCCTGCTTGTGGCATTTTCCCTAATTAATGTCAGGTGACTTCCTTCCCTTTTAATAAAAGTTTCTTTTCTACACTCCGATTCTGTGCTTGCAAGTGAGGATGCATTGCCTCTCAGGCGCACCTGGGTCAGGTGTGTACTTTTCCTAGGTTACTGGGCGGGGGCTCAAGCCAGTGCTGTGTTGTATTGTTGTAAAGGAACCTCTAGCTATTGAACCAGGCCCTGGTTGCAGCTGGCTCCACCTGGCAAAAGGTTACATCAGCTAAGGGCATGAAACGCTGTGTAATGTCTCTGGGAAATGACTGATAGACGACATACGCTATGCTTTTTGAACTTTTCTTTTCTTCAGGGGGTGACTGGTGAGGAAGGACATGGGGGAGGGGGCACCAGCCACATGACCAGCCCCACCATGTGATTCGTCTCTGTGCTACCCCCAGCCCAGAAGAGAAAAACTACCCCCTCTGTCCTAGGCACCACCTCTCCCTGTCCCTGCTCCACCCTCTGCCTGCCTCTTCCCTGTGGTACCATTCAGGGAACTAGCGGGGGTCTGGCACCAGCAGTTGGGGTTGCCCCTCACCCCACACTCATGGGCAGCAGTGGGAGCTGGGGAAATGGAGTGACGCAACCACAACTCGCCCTGCTCCCCCAGCTGCTAGCTGCATCACTCCACTTCCCGCGGGTGAGTATGAACGGCAGGCTTGCCTCTCCCCAGAGTGATATGGTCAGCAGCCAGAGGCGCACAACTGTGTTGCTTCACTTCTCCCTGCCACTGCTGGTGAATCCAGGGGACCCCAACTCCTGCTACAGACTCCAGGACTCTTGCTAGTTCCCAGGGATGCCTAGAGGCTCTGGCTTCTTGCCCCTCCCCACACACACACAGGCTGCATCTAGACTGGCAAGTTTTTCCGCAAAAGCAGCTGCTTTTGAGGAAAAACTTGCCAGCTGTCTACACTGGCTTGAATTTCCGCAAGAACACTGACTTCCTACTGTCTGAAATCAGTGCTTCTTGCGGAAATACTATGCTGCTCCCATTCGGGCAAAAGTCCTTTTGCGCAAAACTTTTGCGCAAAAGGGCCAGTGTAGACAGCTCAGATTTGATTTGCGCAAAAAACCCCGATCTTGAAAATGGCGATTGGGGCTTTTTTGTGGAAAAGCGCGTCTAGATTGGCACGGACGCTTTTCCGCAAAAAGTGCTTTTGCGGAAAAGCATCCGTGCCAATCTAGACACTCTTTTCTGCAAATGCTTTTAATGGAAAACTTTTCCGTTAAAAGCATTTGTGTAAAATCATGCCAGTCTAGACGTAGTCACAGTGTTTGAGGACCATATGCCCCCATCCCTCCCCATGCGTTGCCCCAGCTTGTCTCATTGAAATCAAGAGAAGATGGAAGACCATTGTAGATTTACTGAAAAAGTTAATAAATGTGAAGAATCAAGAGGAACGCTATGGTGGAGAAATTAGGAAGGGCAAAAATATTGTGGGAGAAGAGAAATCTGAACAAAGCTGGCAAGCAATTGCAGCATCCACTGTAGATGTCTAAGACAACTGTACTACCATGAGAAATGGTGTGTCTATACTGCACCTGAGAGAGAACCTCCCAGCCTGGGCAGACAGACTTGCCTAGCAGGACTTGCGCTCATTGCTAAAACTAGACAAGTAGACATTGCATGTGGGGCTGGGCTCTCAAATCAAGGGGTCAGGGAAGTCTGAGAACCCGAGATGCAATGTTCATACATACTAGTTCATGCAAGTCTGTGGCACTTGCTCCATGCTGCAGTGTAGACATACGGTAAGAGCCAGATGCTGGTGATCTGATTTACACTGGTGCAATCTAAAGTAAGTACTGCTGTTGTGATGTCCAGTGATTCAGATCAGAGATCCAGATCCTTAGCTGGTGTAAACCAGTCATTTTAATTGAACTTGGAGCTCTGCAAATTTACACCAATGATGTCTACTGAGGATTTGGTTCCATATTCACAACAGCTTCTTACTGTCGCCCATGATCTACTTCTTTATTTCTCTTTGTTCTCTGTGCAATCAACTCCTTGTATTGTTTCATTTATCAAGCCCTCAAGATTACATGCTATGCAACAGAGAACATTACAACCTCCCTCTATTACTGTGGTAACCACTTGCAGTCACGTGCTCAGATGCCAAATCAAATGTCTGGCTTGCTGTCCTATATTCTCTTATTTTCTCTCACAAAAGGGAGAAGACATACATGTAGCATGCCTGGCTTTAATACGCAGCATGTGCAAGGACACCTTTTTAGGGTTGCCTGTTTTGGCACAATCTTTAATTGAGGATTAATGTTTAATTCTTGGATAATCCTGAAGTGTTGGCATCCTACGCGACACCCAAGTTGTGTTTGTTGAGCCCATAATTAAGCACACATTGCAAACAGGGAGAGAGGGAGCCCTTTGGATCAGGCCTTGGGCCAGTGCAAGATTTAATGTCAGCTGTGTATTTTTAGTCATCACTGAGTTCATGGGAATGGTTAGTTTTGTAAAACAGCATGTTAAACCTGCTTGCTTTGTTGAGCAGCACGCTATTCATGCTGTGATTTTTGATGCTTTGACTTACTATGTTCTGAAGCTGCTGCCTTCACATCCACTAGTACTGCTACTACTGCATATTCTTAGGCAAAGGGCCAAGTGCTCAACTCTGAATCATCACATGCCAAGATAAGAAACGTGATTTTAAAAGCTGAAAGGAAAGAATTACTGGTGCAGAAGATCAACATAAAGAGCAGATTGTGCTGTGGCACAAGACTTCAGAAGAAAGAACCATTAAAAAAAAAGCAGACAAGATACAAAATTAACCTGTTTTTACATTACTGCCCTGAAATTCTGCATTCAGAACAAAAGGGAACTCAAATAAAACAGGTTACTTTGATTTTAATAATAATTACCTGATGGGTAATTTGATGGGGATAAAAGATGCAATGTTTCACTCACTGATTGGTTTCACATAATATCTGATTTTTCAGGATGTTGCTGGTGCTCGGTACCTTTGAAAATCAAACTGTTGGCTCTTTAATTAACACTATGGGAACGGTGTCAAATTTCATGCTAAAAGTTCAAGACTTTGGAATAGTCATCTCTTGTTATAAGGTACTTAATCTTCAGCGATTTTAAACTCTCTTCCATGCGTTTAATAAAGTTTTGTTATTACCAATGATAAAGCACAATAAAATATGAATATATAACAATACCACTAATAAGAATATAATATTATAAACATGTCAAATAAACAAAACACTTTTGCTGTTATTCCAAAATAACTTTGCTGTGTAGACACACCCAGACTGAGCATCTGCCTTTGCTCAAGAGTGACTGAGCACACTCCATCCTCGGGTTGCAGGGGCTGAGCCTCACTTTCCCTTCAACTGATCCTTTGCACTGCTGGTGGCTCCTGGGGCATTTCCAGGTTTGGAATTCCATCTCTCGCAGTGGGAAGATTTCCTAACAACTTGTGGTGATGTATGCCCCTTATCCTTAGTTGGAGAGAGTCTCCTACTATGTTTCTGTAGGAGACATTAGTGGAGCGAGGAGTCTTAAGAGCTGATGTCCACTGCAGTGGGAGTTCATCTCTGGTGCCCCATTGTCTGAGATGCACCAGGCTTTCTGTTCCTTTTAACAATCTGCCACGACATGTTTTTACCCTAAGGACAGCAGAAACTGAGTGGGGCAGGTGGAACACATGGGCTGCGTTTAGACTGGCAAGTTTTTCCGCAAAAGCAGCTGCTTTTGTGGAAAAACTTGCCAGCTGTCTACACTGGCCTCTTGAATTTCCGCAAGAACACTGATGATCTCATGTAAGATTGTCAGTGTTCTTGCGGAAATACTATGCTGCTCCCTTTCGGGCAAAAGCCCTCTTGCGGAAATGCTTTTGCGCAAGAGGGCCAGTGTAGACAACGCAGTATTGTTTTGCGCAAAAACACGTCTGGATTGGCATGGATGCTTTTCTGCAAAAAGTGCTTTTGCAGAAAAGCGTCCATGCCAATCTAGATGCTTTTTCCGCAAATGCTTTTAACAGAAATCTTTTCCGTTAAAAGCATTTGTGGAAAATCATGCCAGTCTAGACATAGCCATGGGCAGTGAGTGCTGTAAGCTTTCCTCAGTTGGGATAGGGGAGATCCTTCCAAGTGTTCACAGATGTCACAGGTTGTTAAAAAAAACAACCAAATATTTATGAAAGGAAAGTAATGTATATTCCTAGGGGAGCTGTGTCCTTTATTTTTGGCATGAAAATTTAGTCTGCCCAGCTGTCTTAATTTCAAGGGTTACTTGAATGCCCACCAGTGAAAAAAAATGATATGGCTTTATTCGTGTATTTTTTTTTAATCAAAGAGAAAAAAAATAAGTGTGCCTTGCATAGTTCAAAACAAGTATGTCAGCTCAAGAAAGCAGAGAGGTGAAACAAGATGACTTTGTTGTTGGCTGCTTAAAGAAAACACATCACTGCCCCTAATACATTAGGGGAAAATGTTTGCAAAGAGCTCACAATTCCACAAAAGATTGCTCTTAAGCCTAGGCATGTGAGACCAGAGGTCTCCGGCATGAAAGTCATGGTTGTGTGAATTAAAGCTGTGTGGCACTCGCTAAGCACATTGCTGATTTGATAGAAAATGTTCAGATTTTATCAGTTGTGTCTGTCTATTACTTATTGGGGTTGTTTTTTGCATTTTTTGCTCATGCTTCACCCATTCTTCTCCCATGTTTAGATTCATATATTCCTTATAGATTATGTGAAAGCAACAATCTATCTGCTGAATGCTAACTTTGCATATATTAGATGGGGAAATTGTCTTACATTGCTTTTCTGTCTACATATTTTTTTAAATGGTGCTCTTGATGTATAAGAATCAGAAGCCCAGCAGCGGACCAGGTCCCCTGAATACTGGGGCACTACATAGACTCAGAACAAAGGAGCTTACTCTTGTCAGTTACATTGGTGTAAATCCAGAATGATTCCAATGAGGTGAAGGCAATTACTCCAGATTAACAAAACACAGATTTTCAGTTGATTAAAGATTCTTATTGACTTCATTTTTTGGCATCTGATTTGAGTGTTTCAGACCTAATCTTGAATTTTTTTTTTACTCACACAAGTAAACCTTCCTCTTGTGAGTAGACCAACTGACTTCAGTGAGACTGGTCATTCAAAGAATAGTTAGCTAGCAGCCTATAGAATTCAGTCTCAGTTTCTGAACACTTAAAGCATAATTTGCCAGAAAAACTGATATATCAGAATAAAAGTGTTACACAATTTAACCCTGTACCAGTTATAAATACTTGCATTCTGGCTCCAGTTTCATATAATCTATGACTCTATTGACTTATAAACAAGCTTTTGAGAAACAGCCTATCCATACACGTCTCTCTGAGTCTTTTCTGGAGACAATAAAGCAGCCAAGTACTCAGAGACTTTTCTTTGGAACAAGTGCTTGGCAAAATGCTTTCCCATTTTATCTCTTGCAGTACCTCTCCATAAGAGTAACCTACCTCCATCAAAATAGCTAGCACATGCTTGTCAGACTGGTGTAAGAAGCATTCTGCCATGACTAGTAGCAGATGAAAAAACAACAGTGCATTAGATGGAAAATAATTAACATTTTGGCCCATACAGCTGACGTAAAACAACCTGTATTGTTACGCCACAGAATGGCTTTTGTCTTTTCAAACAACAAATATCTGCACTTAAACGGGGGACAGATTTTCTAGGCTGCTGCATTGGCACAAAAGGTCTGGAAATGGGCCACTTCCCCAGCTGAGACTCCCTGCAATGTGTCTTCTGGTGGCATGGAGCCAGTAGAGCAGGCTTATAAGCCTCCTTGCTTTCCTAGCTCTAGCATAAAGAGCGTACATGTCAACTATTTTCAGGGAGTAGATGATCTCTTCCAGCATGTGCTGGAACAGCTGAGGTACCAATGTAGGGCTGGCTTAAGAAACCACAACCACCTCAAACACATGGGTCCCTTGCTGCACCTGGATTCTGCTGGGCCAATTTCTTAATATTGTAATGGTAGTAGAGAGGCAGCCATGTTAGTTTGATCTTGCTAAAATAAAAGGAAAAACTATGAAACACTTTAAAGATTAACAAGATGGTTTAATAGGAAATGGCCAGAACCATTTCCCACGAAAACTCATCACCTATTAAACCATCTTGTTAGTCTTTAAAGTGCTACATAGTTTTTCCTTTTGTTTTAATATTTTAAGTGAGTTTAGTGCTGAAGAAAGGTGCTGGATTGATTATGCTGTACACTTAAGTGCTTTTTTACCTACAGATCAAGGTTAGCAGTTCAAGTTTTCTGAGTCCAACCTGTTTTAATAAAGTCACCTGTATAAGTAAGATGTTAGGTAAATCTCTACAGTCATCCAATCCTTAGCTAAGGCTTCCAGTGAGTACCAACAGTGATAAGTCACTTTTGCTGGCTTGAGACCATCAACCCATTTTACAGAATCAAGTAAAGAGTCAGCGGATGGCAACCTTTTGTAACTATATCTAGCCATATCTTAACCCAACCAATACTTATCTGGATCCAGCTTTGAACTAGTGATGTGCAGGAGAAAGATATAACTATATATGTCCTTCTTCTTCCTGTCACTGCAAAATATATACCCAAACTTCCTGAACTAGTAAACCCAGGTTATGTTTAGGAAGCATGGTCAGTTTCCTATTTCTGCTAATTCTCATGATCCATATTAGCTTTCCTTGTGTTCCTAGTGGGTGCAGTCTTCATGGCTATTCCACCAATGAAGCGGTTATCTTAACCAGGTGTTTCAGGATATGTACCATTATTATGTCTCCTGCATCTCACAAGAGATCAGAATGTTGACTTCTCTTCCAGAGTATAGTGCAGCAATTTTCCTCGGCACATGCAAAGGTTCTGATCCCAAAAGACACTGACTCCGAGGTTTAACTTTATGCATGTGAGCACTCTCTTTACTCAACACAGTCCCATTGAAGTCAAGTGCAAATGAAGTTTAAGTACGCTCCTGAGTGTTTACAAGATTGGGCCCTAAGGTTCAAGTGCTCTACTTACAAACAAGATTTATGAAGAACTGAAGGAGAAAGTCAGATTTCAACAAAAGAAATCGTCCACAGAACATAGCCATTCCTGTGCTTGGCAAGAGCTTAAACTGGGCAGTTTTAGGTCAGGTGCAGTACAATGAAAGTTTTAATTTTCTTCTCCCCTCCAGCCCTTTCAGCCTATCAGAAAACACATCCCCAATTTGATTTCCTCTTTTACTGCCTTGTTGTACTTTAAGTTTCAGGTTCTTTGATGTTCCTGATTTATTATGATTATGCAAGTGGTGTTTCCCAGAGTCTGTCCCTGAAATCAAGTTTGTGTTCAGGTTTTAGCTATTATGATTAAGTATTTGTTGTATTAAATAGCATCTATAGCCCCTACTGGAGTTTGATGCCCCTCTCTACTAAACGCTGTAGTGTATGTATGTATATGAGGGACAGCCTGAAGAATTTACAACCTATATAAAATTTAAGTATTATCATCGTGATTCATCAGTGCTGTCTCTAGACAACCTCATTTGCTGTTTTCTTACGCCCCTTTTGCATTGCTTCACCCCCAAAGCAAACACCATCCCCATGGCACTGTACCGTTACATTGACTATGTTAAATGTCTGAGAGACAATACCCTGAAAGCAGCTAAGTCTGCTTTTAAATGTGCCGGGCTTCTATAATTCATTCTTATCATTGACTCTTCTCTATCAATTATGAATCCCACAGTCAGCTTAACTGATCTGCCATAAGCAATTAAAAACCTGTTGAAGTGAAAGAAGAAATTAGAGTATTTAAAGTAGTAATTCAAAGCAATCAAGTATTTTAAAAGATATTTAAAATTAGTGAACATAATTCACCAAGCCCTGAGAACTGCTTTCTTCTTGATTTACACTGACAGAAATAAACACAGAATACTAGGCCAGCTTATTGACATATTTGAAATCATTGAAATAAACATTAATGAAAAATACATCAATAAAATGCCATAATAACACTGAATTGTTCAGTTAAATATTTATGAAGTGCTATGTGTTTGTAAACAGTGAATGCCAGCAAATATCACTAGTGCCACTAAAAATGCATCTTATTCTGAACAGATAGGAATCACATACATTTTAAATTACATCTGTATTTAAATTATGTGCAGAATTCTGTTTTCAGTGACACTTATACTACCCCACTGAGATGAATTTAGGGTGTCCCAGGTGTTCTGAGAAAGAAAATTAGCTTAATCAGTCTATCATACACAGGACTAATTCATAACACCATATTGGTTAGGAACAAGGATCCAGATTTTGCTGTTGTTACAACATTGGAGGATTGCTAATGGGTGACAGAAACTTTCATTAGAATGGACTGAAAATTTTTCAACAATCTCTTTTTCTGTTGAAAATGTTATTTTGTCAAAACTAAAATGTTCCATGGAAACTTATCTGTTTTGAGAAATTTCAGCAGGAGGCTCTCTTAGGACCATGATGTAATTTCTGATCACAAAGTGGGAACCCCAACAACTAATATTCCCAGGGGAGTGGAGGGCGCTCACCTGGACCATAAAAGGCTCAAATTCAGGCCCTACTCTGCCTGATGTGGAACAATGATTTGGATGTAGATTTCCAGGGGCACGTCTACACTACATGGAAGAGCGACAGTCCTGTGGTCAATCTTCCAGGGTTTGATTTTGTGAGTGTAATATAGGCCCATTACATTGAACTCAAAGGGCACCCCCATTGGCATGAGTTCTCCTACTCCTTGTGAGGAGCACAGGAAGCCAATGGGAATGTTTGCTCCCATCGACCTCTCGCTGTGTATGTAGCTGGAGTTGCATATCTTACTTCAACCTTCTCACATAGAGTAGACCAGCCCCAATAGCCTACCTATTAGGCTACTGGTTATTCTGGGGCAGGTCTCACCCATTTCCCCCACCCTCCCATGAAAAATTTGGAAGGTTCCCGTTTCCATTTTGTGTTGGAATGAAAACTAATTTCGAAACCTGGTCATTTTTTCATGAAACAGAATTATTGCTTTCCAGCCAGCCCTACTTTTCATCTCTGACGTGAGGTTTCAAAGCCATTCAAGATTGACTGAAAGCCACTACCATCTGATAGCTGCTGTGTGGCCACTAGGGAATGCCAGTTCTAAGTGGAAAGGTGTCCACCTAACAGCTGGTACTAAACAGCACCCCAGTAGCCCCCTTGCCAGACGGAACAAGATCAGAGGGATGTGAAATTACCCATATATCAGTTTTAAACCACCTCATTGATGGAGGTGACTTTCTCTACCAGTATCATTGCTGTCCATGCTTATGCCTTAATACAAGACCATAAAATGGCATCACAAGCACTAAAGAAGGAAAACTGGCAGTATCTGTTTATAGGGCCTGATTCACCACTTCACAGAAGTCAGTGGAATTATACCAAAGTTGAGCCAGAATAGCACAATTATGAATCAGGCCCCCTAATCAGTTTTAAGTTTTTGTGCATAAGATAAATAAATGAAAGTACTGATTTTCCACTGTTCGGTCTCTTCTATTCTGTCCTCAGTCCAAATCCATCACCATGGCATATGAGAGCTAAATCAGTATGGTAATGTGACAATCATTATCCTGACTGACATTGGGGATTGCACTAGGAACTTCCAGAGCTAAAGCATAGCCTTCTACATCTTTTGCTCAATTCCAGGTCCTCTACCTAGGAGATGTAACAGGCTATAGATGACGCACAGATTTACATCAGCTTATATACTGATCTGTAGTGTAGGATATAACCGCATTTTACTCTCATCTTATGCGACACAAGGTACAAGGGCAGAGGAGAATCAGGCTTGAAATAGTTTTCCCTAAAAATGATTTATCAGAAGTGTTTGAAGCGATTTATTATCGCATGATGGAGTCTTTGGACACTTGTGTAAAACTCAATGAAACATTAGGCAGCTCACTCTTTTAATTGGATCAATGCTTCAAAGCCAATAACTGTATTATTGATTTATGCTAAGAAAAGATACATCTGTTATCAATGCTGGTAACAAATGTAGTAACTTTCTTACATACACATAGTTGCCAAATGCAAACTGGCATATAGCTTTATTTTTCTTACACAAATAAATCACTCTCTCTCTATTAATGGTAAACACGCACAATATTTTAAAAAGATCTAATGTAAGTGACAGTCTCAGCCATTTAACAAAAGCAAATGTAATAATGTAAAGGAAAAGAGGAGTCTTGTAAAAAAATTGAATAATGAAAATGGCATTCAGAAATCCATTAGCAAGAAGCTATGATGCTTCAGAGCTCTGGAAAAGTATTTTAAATGTTAAGAAAAGACCTTTGCTTTTAAAATCCTTAATGAAGATATTAATAAAAACCACCTAAAAGCCACTAGAAAGTCTTGAAAAACAAGACCATCAAACTAGGCTAACACCTTCCTTCATAATGGACTACAAGTCAATACTGTTGTTTCTAGTGACATTACAATGGACTGCCATTATCTGAGTGTATGATATTACAGGCCTTTTGTCCATTTTCTCACAGACCTGCTGATGTTCACCAGGGTTCACTTTGTTTATGTGTCTCAAATACTGGTAAGGCAGCCATGGAAGCAACGGACCTGTAACCATTACAACAGGTGTTGTCAGCAGCAAAAAAAAAAAAAAAAAAAAAAAAAAAAAAAGGTTGGGTTCAATTTGGGGGGTTTCCTTAGAGACTTAAATAACATTGAGATCAATTTGAGATTGAGACTTGATTATATAATTTTTCTATTCCATTGGTTTTTGGATGTACTGTTAAAGACATGCCACTGAGAACGTTGACTGAGCTTTAATATAGCAGTGCCATTCTGCCAAAGTTTCACAGTACTTTTGGAGCTATTCACCCAAATGCACCTATCAAAAGAAGGTCATGTCTATAAAATAAAAAAATGTTTCCCTGTGATTGCCATGATAATTCCATTTTAAAATTAATATTTCACACTTAAAATACAGGTATTTGAAAAAAGAAACAAAAATTCATTTATATTTTTGAAATTTTAGAATAAGTTTTGTTCTCTCTTTTTTTAATACTACACATTTTTTTTGAAAATATTTGCTTCACATCTTAGATTTATATACATATACAGGGCTCGCCAAGCAGTGGCAAGCCTCGCTTGCCAGCTGCGTGCTCTCTCTATATATATATATTATTTAATGCTAGGTTATCAAGGTAGGACAAGACATTAGACTTCCCTTGAGATGAGCGCTGTGCCTTAATGTGTTAAGGAACTAATACTGTACATGAAAAGTATTGCTTAGTATGGCTGTTCTTATGTTCTTGAGTCAGACCAAAGGTCCAGCTAGCCCAGTGTCCTGTCTTCCAACAGAGGCCAATGCCAGATGCTCCAGAGAGAGTGGTCAGAACAGGGAATCATCAAATGATCTCTCTCCTGTCATCCATTTCCAGACAAACAGAGGCTAGGGACACCATTCCTACCCTTTCTGGCTAAGTAGTATTGATGTTCCTAAGCTCCAATTGCTTTGAAAATTAGTGTGTGATTCTTACCATTGTCAGTCGTGTGCTTGCAGTACTTGGCTACAGCTCAACAAACTAGGGGAAAGGGCAGGTCTTCAGACAGTTTGCCCTCAAGAGTAAGCATAACAAGATACTTCAGAGCAATCTGCCACCACTGAACAACCATGGCAGTCTTTAAGACTCTGATGTGTGTAGTGAACAGGATTCCATTTTGAATGAGTCATTTCTATCACTTCATTTAATCCAGCACCTCATGGAACAAGGCAGCAGCCACAACAAAATCCCCTCAAAAGCTGCATAGCCCAATTGCTTCTCTGTGGCTTTGAAGTGAAGCACACGGGTATATGTAAATGAAGAGGGACAAAATGAGGTGGTCTTCAGGAAATGGCGGGCTCCACACTACAGAGCAAACAAACGAACAAACAAACGAACAAACAAACACCTCCCCACATATCCTTCTCCTACCAACTTCAGATGAAGAGATGGAAACTCTAACCAGCAGTGTGAGTATAAGAAGAGAGCAACAAATCCCAAATGTAGCCAGCTCTCAAACACGATTTCAAGACAGGAGTGGAAGGGTGGGTGGTTGGATTTGCTGGTATTAGTGCCAATGGGTATATGATGGGTTCCTGTTTCACAGTACCCTTTGCTTCTATATTTTAACCACATCTGCTAAAAGAGCTTCTCCTTTTCTACAATATGCAGGGAGGCCAAGATAAAGAGTCAATCTCTTGTCAAAGTGGTGCCCCTAAATTGCATCCGTTGCATATTAATTCTGTGTTTGTGGTTATGGTCAATCAGCTTTCCTGCTAGAGATATAAGGAAAAGCTGAGCTGACATTCATAATTCGCACTGATATAACTAGGAAATGAAAAGCTCTTAACTTTAATGTCAGATTTTTATGGGGTGGGGAGGAATCTCAAAATTTATAGGTATGTAATTGTCACAAAATACCTTCCTCTGTCATCTGTTCCACTGCTCACAGGACGGGGGCAGAGTGGAGAAGGCTTTGGGCACTCCCCTGCCCCCAGGCCTTAATTGGCCTGGAGGCAGGGGAGCACAGAAAGCCTCCTCCCGCCCTGCCAGGACCATGTGGAACTTTGAAGTGCCATGCGTTGCTCACGGAGCGGGGGCATCGCGGAGAAGGCTTCCCGCGCTCCCCCGCCCCAGGCTCTGATTGGCCTGGGGGTGGGAGAGCATGCCCAGTGGTGGCCTGTCAATACAGGTGAACTAGGAGCTAGTTTGTATCTATTGTGCTGACTAAAGTAAAGAATTACTGGTTTAGATATGCCTCAGCGAAGTCTGAGTCTTATTGGCTTCACCAGTCACGTAGGAGAAGTTATTTTAAATGACTGTGGCTTGCACCCTTCATGGACTTTTTTTTCTTTCTATAGGAAATTAAGCTTTAAAATGGTGGTTGTAAACTCTCTCTCTCTCTCATTTGTGGACACCTAACTATTTTCAAATGGAGGTTCAGACCCCTTTGGAAAACAGACACAGTCTGCCCCCCTCCAGGGGGTCTGCAGATCACAGATTGAAAACCACTGCTTAAAGAAACTGTTAAAATATTGTGATTTGCTGTACTTGCCTTGTGTGTGATTTCGAAGAGTTTGGGCCTTTTTGTGTCAGGCATATTATAATTCTTGCCATTTAGTGATTGCCTTTAAATTCTGTAAACTCCTTTCTGCTGTGTCGCGCTTTGGGAGATTGTCTGATGTGAAAGGCACTATTACACACTGAACTGATTATTGTTGTTTGTTTCTATTAACACAGACAAGAAGCCTCCTGGCAGGCAAACAACTTCTTCACTAATAAGTGTTCATAATTTGTATCTCAGCAAAAGACGTAAATATATATTATCATTAAATAGGCTGTAATTTTAATTGCTTATAAATGTTATTAATTCTGATTGTGATTATTCAATAGGTAATAAAGATAAAGGCTGTCAAAATTAATTAAGTACATATTCATTAAATTCAAGGTAGCTTCAGTTTCTTTATTGCACAAATACAATTAACACTTAATATGAATCTCAGTAAGTTACATAATCATGTGACTCAAAATAAAGGGAGGATACAGCCTTGGCCTTTTACTTTTTACATGGGAAAACATTAATGATGCTGACATTGGAGACAATTAGACAGTGTTGGCCAATTGTTTTTAGTCAGCTTTCTCTCACATCTGTGGTGTCTACAAGCAAGAAGGGCCATTGTTTCTGCAGGCCTCCGTCGCGCTTTGGCTTTTTGTGCTAACCGTCAATCTCTTGGTGAATATCAAAGCTGTGAGGAAATTAGAACAGACCAGCTCTACTGCACCACACTAAAGCTTAGCAGGGTGCATCCACTATGCTACTAATTAGGCAGTGGCCAACAAAATAACCTGTCAATGTGTGCTTGCCATTTCCCACACACCTGCATTTCATACACTAATAAGCATACAGCTAGGGAGAGAAAGGGATAACTGCTGAAGTGTGAAAAATGAACAAAATATAACAATGTTTCTATCCCCACCTATACTACTGCCAATTACCATTTAACATGAGGTAGAATCAACATGTTGGAAGACATACAATACCGTATCTGAAACTAAAGAGGGGGTTGGAAGGGGTAAAGCCACACATAGAGTATGTATTAATGTTTGTTATAAATGTCACACCAAGTGGAATCTGTAGTTATTTATAAAAAACACGATGCTGGAAATGATCATAATTATGTTTTTTCTGTTCTCCTCAGTTGTGGTGGAAATCCATATTTGACTGACTTAGGTGAAATAAATGAATAAATACTACCGAACATGAAAGACAATGCACATCAATGGGACCAGATCCTCAAATGGTGTAAATTTGACCAACTTCCATTGATGTCAACTGAAGCTGGCCAATTTGCATCAGCTGAAGATCTGGCACGTTGCATTCTTATTTACTTTGATAGGTACTTTACTTGCACTGGCTGTTGGTATGTTTAAATCTTTTTTACGCCATTTTCCTATCATTCCACGTTACAATTCCTCCTTTTAAATTTATATTAATCAGGATAACAACTGCAGTTTCCCTCGGGGAGTAATTAAATCTGCACTACTCTTATCTACAATCTTTTTTTCCATCAAAAATGTTGGTTTAAAGAAGAGCTTGTAATGACTTCCTTCTCTGATAATGTATGAATTGCATTATTAGGACGATGATGAAACCAGGGGGAAAGGTTTACAATGTGATTAAAACCAGTTGTGTTTGAAAAAGGGCTTATCCCCAAAATGCAGAAGGGCTTCACCACTAACTTTATAACACAGTATAAATCTAGAATTTCAGGGGGAAAACCCCCCATAATTGCTTGTAAATCACTAGCCATTTTACAATAAAAATGCACACACCATATATTTTGTACTTTCTCCTTTCCTTTAGTGTCTGATCAGATGTGTGACTTAAAGCTATATGGAGAAAAAACAATGAGGAACACTGTAAACATATCTAGTCAACTCCTCTGTTGATGTATATCTGTATAGCTCCATTAAGGTCAAGAACAGATCATTGTTGATATACACCAGTTGTGGATGTGGCTCAGTTGAATTGACCAGTTCAGTCTTTGA
The DNA here is from genome assembly GCF_052426305.1 of Pelodiscus sinensis. Taxonomy (NCBI): domain Eukaryota; kingdom Metazoa; phylum Chordata; order Testudines; family Trionychidae; genus Pelodiscus; species Pelodiscus sinensis. The sequence continues at coordinate 60,141,455 of NC_143059.1, read as the reverse complement.
GTTCCTTTCCTTTTTTAAAAATAAACAAACTGAAGGGGCATAAAAACATCATCTAATATAAGAAACTGATTCCTACTTCCACCCACTCAAAATTCTCTCATTTTTCTGTAAACAATGGGTTCAGGGAAATCAGGAGTCTCTGGCATAGCAGTCTCTTCAGAAAGCAACAGGGTTTTAAGACTATAGGTCACTTGGTGGCAACAACCCTACCTGGTGACTTTAAAGTATAGCTGCCTTTAAAAAACAGAGGGGAGGATGCAATGTGTGGATGAAACTGTTTTTCCTTCACAAGAAAAAAAAATCACTTCATCTCACATGTAATGAAAAACGGCGATATTGTTATAGTATCCTTGATGGAAATCTTACAATAAAGGCCAATATTCAAATGGTATTTGTTAGATACTTTTGAACACCACTCTGCCTTTCATTAGACTTTATCCAGGAGCAGCATTTTCAATTATAAATAAAAACTTTCTCCGCCTCTTCCCACTTGAGCTCAAGTACAGAAGGCCCCTATTTAAAATGCAGCTCCCGAGCAGGCCACCAGGCCGCCTGTTCAGCTGCCAGTGGCTTTTGTGTACAAAGATGTTAATTGGTCCTAATCCCCTCCTAGAAGCTGTTTTGGTAGCCTGACCTGGCACCCCAAAGGACACCTTGGTGTGAAAAACTAAAGGGCCCATTCAAGAGAAAGTGAAAAGCAGCACTGAGCATTCCAACACATTTTAATTTCAGGAATTAAAAAGGGGAGGGTGTAGCTAGAGAGGTGGGGGGCTGGGGAGGGGACACATCACCGGTCTGGTTCTGAATAAGTCATACAAAGCTTTAGTAACAGTGAAGCCCTACAAACATTCCCTCTATTCAAAGAGCAGAGGCCTGCATGCATTTCAGTTTCAGATACAGATTCTCAAATACTCCATTTAAACCTATAAGCCATTTCTCTATATCTCAAAGGTTTGCAGGGGGATCAGAAAACAAAAAGAACCCCCCGCCCCTACACATACACACCAAAACAACTAAACAAACCCCTTCTCTCATCTTGCTAAATCAGAAGTGGATAAGTTCAAAGTATGCGTCTGGGTTTATTCTGCATGTCTATTGTTCTAGCAAATGAAGTCCAGCATGTGCATTAGAGAAGACATTTTCATTAAATACTGTCAGTGTAGATGGGCAGGGGGGCAAGGGGGGAAGCATAGCTATTCTGACAAACTTATAATCAAAGGTCCATAAGAAACATTAGATATAAACACATTCTCCCTTAGGGAGTTATAAAATACTATCTGTGCAGCAAGCCATTGTACAAAGCATACATTTACAGCTTGGGTGGCAAATTATGCTAATAGAATGCACAAACCTCAACTGTGAGGTTTTGAATTTTTTGACACAGTTCACAGATCAACTTCATAGGTCAAAGAAGTTTGCCTCCCACAGCCTGATAAAGTAGAAAGATATAAAGTGTGTGTATTATTATAATCGTTCTGAATGCCAAGTTTTCAGCTAGACTACATCTTGGATATTTTCATCTTCGCATTTATTCATAGTGAGTATTTTTCATTAGACACTGCTCTAGGCAAGGGCAAAACACTTAGAAGCCGCCTTTCATGAAAACATTTCAAGGTGTTGAATGTAAAATCCAATGAAAAAGCTCCCATAGCAAATCAATGTACACAAAAAGACAGCTATGAACATACTGTAACAATTCTTGCACCAAAGAACAGCTGCTCCGATGTTCTTTTTAATGAATGTCTGCAGTCCGGGAAGAATTTGAAGTATAAAATAATAGATTCCCATCACCAGTGCAGTCTCGCAGCTCAAAGAACAATAGCTTAATTAGATACTAGAAACAAAGACCAAAAAAATGGTAGCATTTTTACTGTAAGACAAAAACAATATCAGGGATGCAGTAAGTATGTATGATCCATCTGCCCATGCATTGCAGTTTCATGACTTTCTAATGATGAATCTTTGTGAATGGAAGAACCGTGAGGGAATTTTTTTGGTCATTTTTATGTTCTTAAAATATTAATCTCTATATCTCAAAGACAAAAATACAGCACGTAGAAATAATCCTTGATCGGTGACCTCAAAGAGCACCTTCAATATGAATCAATAACAATCATCAACAACAACAACATCATCTCCACTTCTGCTTTGACACTTTATATTACTTCCTTTTCTGGAGAGCTGCTCAAGGGCTTTGATGTAAGATCAGTCTTAGAAACAAACGCAGAGCCACATGACTTCACAAAAGAGCCTTCAAGTCTGGGCCAAATAAAATGTGCCCCAGCTGGATATATCCCCACTTAGGAGCTGAACAGTTACAAGAACTCAAATCCTGGCTGTAAACTAAGCACACAGGTAGAAAGCCTGTAATGCCCATCTTTACAACATGTTTACATTAGAGAGACAAGGTAGGTGAGGTGATATCTTTTATTGGCCCAGCAATCGAAATCATTACGGGAAGACATCTGACCGAGGCTTGTTTAATTCACTCTTTAAATGATGGTGAAAATAAAGGCCAAAAAAAAAAAAAAAAAAAAAAGGAGAAATTAATAGTGACACAAGAGGTCAAGATTTTAATGCTCAGGCATCCCATCGTGAGATACTTTAAAGGGAGCAGTTATTCAGGAAGTGCTGAGCACCAAACCTCTGAAAAATCAAATTTGTTTAAAGTGTACCAATTGTGCAACCAAAAATTGTTGACTTCAGTGGAAAAGGTAACCATGTTAGTCTGTAACTTTAAAAACGAGTAGTCCTGTGACACCTTAGAGCAGTGTTTCTCAAAGTGGTCCATGAAACCACTTTGAGAAACCTGTTAACTGGCGGTGCCAATTTGTTTATTTACAGGTGCTGCGGCCACAGAGTCTTGTGGCTCCTATTGGCTCCATTTCACCATCTGCAGCCAAGGGGAGCCGCAGGAAGTGACGACCTGGCCCACATTGCTTCCTGTGACTCCTATTGGCTGCAAACAGCAAAATGGATCCAATAGGAGCTGCAGGGCTCTGTGGCTGTGGTGCCGGTAAATAAACAAACTGGTGCAGCCAGTTAACAAGTTTTTCAAAGTGGTTTTTCAGTCCACTTTGAAAAATACTGCCTTACAGACTCACCAAAATATATAGAATCATGAGCTTTCCTGGGTAAAACCCACTTCTTCAGATGAATTGGAGTGGAACTAACAGAAACCAATATATATATAACTGTAGAAGTAGTACCTATCAATTGTAGGACCTGTGTTAATGAGGCTAATTAAGTGGCCGGATGTGTCCCATACATAGCTTTTGAAGTGGAAATGCAGACGTTAAAGGCAGGGGAAATTGACTTTGTAATGTGCCAACCAGTTAATGTCTTTGTTCAAGCCCAGAGTAAAGGTATCAATGCTGCAGATGAACTTTAGCGGAGAATGAGAATTCTTGGCCCCGGTAGAATTGGTCACAAGATTTTGCCCTAAATGTCATGAGTGCACAACAAAAAGAAAGATACATTAGTTTAAATGAAAAAGCTGAGGTAACATGCTGTGTGTGAGCGATCTTCCCATCTACTGTACGGATGGGTCAGTCTGTGTGCTGTTGTACAAGAAGAAAAATCTAACACCTGCTCACAGAGTCATAGTGTATTTTTAGAAAAACATTTCTACTGTTGAATGAGCAGATGTAGCTTCTCTGGGATGTCATTTGGACCTGCCCCCATGCATCCAATAGCAGATTCCAGTTCATCTAGGCTAATTACTGTGCCTAATGCTAGTTATTGATGAATACATATTTCCAAAGTGATAATCTCATTAGTTTACACCATTTAAAACAAGAAAAACATGTCATGTTGCATAATATTTATCCCCGCTTATTTTCTATATTTTCCTAAAGGGTGACATGTTATTGCCATAGATAAACTACTCTTTAATGAAACCATAATTCAGAGGAGAAGGCTCTTTTGTGGCACTGTTGGAAAGAGCATAAGGGCAAGGGAGAAATACTATGTCTTCCTGCCTTTAGGTAGATCAAAGAAACACATAAGCGTGTGGTTCCTGCAGGCTTCTGAGAACTTTTGAACGAATTGATCTGAGATATTGGGGTGATGGGTGCTACAGAAAAAAAAAGCAGCTGGAATCCTGGCCCCTTGACATGAAGAAGAGGTTTGCCATTGACTTAATGTGATTAGATAAAGTAAATAAAGCCAAAGAACAAGCACTTTGCACTTAATATCTGATTGGCATGTGAGCAGAGAAGTGTTCAGCCATAATGGAGAGAGGTATATGGTGCTCTGCAAACTGAGCATAACAGTATGTCCACACTCTTGCTGTGTCTAGACTAAACAGTTCTTCCAGAAAAAGATATGCAATTGTGAACCACAATCTGCATGGCTTTTTCTTCTTTTTTCGGAAGAGGCTTTTCTGACATTTGGCCCATCTACACTGTCAGAAAAAAACCCTTTTTCGGAACATCCCTTCTTCCTTGTAAAACGAGGTTTACAGGGATGCTGAAAATATGCATCTGCAGGCGTGTTCCTTGGATGCGGCAGAGTTTTTCCAGGAAACCTCTGGTATTCCAGAAAAACTGCAGTCTAGATGTATCCTAGGTGGAGGAGGAGAAAAGTGAACATGATAGACATGCAGAGAGAGGGAAGCTATAAAGAGAGCATGGGTGCCCTGCTCTCCGCTGCAAGCCAGTGAATGTTATGGGCTTGATGCAGGAATTAGTGGGTGAAATTCTTTAGTTAGTTAGAGTGGAGGTTTCTTTTTTTTAAAAAAATACATCAGTTGCCCCCACAGTCAGTCAGTAAGTAATAATATCTCAGAGTGTACTGAGCAGTAACATTTAAAAGAAATGGAAAGCAAGGATAGTCACAGCTGGTCTCAATGCCTTGTATACACACACATACAGGTTTCTTGCAGACCCACCAGTGTGCAGTGCCTACCTCCATCCCCTAATGTCATTAATCTGGATTGCAACCAAGCACCATGCTCCATAGCCTTGCTGTTGGTTCAGTGCTTCTGGGATTCTTCATCCACACCTCTACAGAATCAAGCCCTAAATTAGTAATAAAGATAACCCGTGTCAAATTTTGTACACAGCACAGTCACTTTGGGTGTAAACTCGAGGGCTATGGCTACACTGCATGCTTATTTTGAAATAATCCATGTTATTTTGAAATAACAGAGTGTGCATCTACACAGCAAGCCTGTTATTGCAAAATAATTTCAAAATAATGGGCTTCTTACTCCAGCTCCTGTAGCCCTCATTTCAAGAGAGGAAGTCGAAGGAAGAGTGTTCTTCTTTTGACTTCCTGTTGTGTAGACAGCACCAAAAGTCGAGTTAAGGGACTTCAACTTCAGCTCCACAATTAATGTAGCTGAAGTTGAGTATCTTAACTTGACTTTCGCCTGCAGTGTAGACATTATCTGCTAGAAGTATTAGACATCCTTCTATTATCTATGCACCTCACAAACACTAATGAACTAAATTTTCAGATAGGAAAATATTATCAGCTCCATTGTATAGATGGGGAAATTAAGGTACAGAGGTTGTATTTGACTTGCAGAGGCAGTTTTAGAAGGAATTTTTCAAACTGGGGTGCCTGTCATTAGCCACCAAAATCCAGTTAGAACCTGTTGATGTTGAGAAACTCCACTGGTGTAACGAAGGTCTGGATTATTTCAATGCATCACAATGTACAAACTGTAGGGATGATTATAGCAACACTCAGTTTATAACGTTTTCTGCCAGTTACTTCACTCAAAGAAGTCTTCGTTCTACTTAACTATCTACTTTTTATAAGTCTCAGGGGGTAGCCATGTTTTAAGTACTTTCTATAAAACAGTCACCTAGTACAGACATTTTATTTATTAAAGATAGATTAATTAAAATGACATGGTCCAGAAAATTTGTTTCCCTCCCTGTAAAATAAACAAAGCAAAAGTTAAAAAAAATCAACATGTGTCTTCAGAAAAATCAAACCACTGCTGCTCCCAAGAAGTACTGTGTACACTGCACATGTAAAACTGTCTTTCTGCATTAGCATTTCTTTCTAATAATGAGTGAATCTAGTTAAATTTGTTTCACCTTTCAGTTTTTTGTTAATTTTTCTTCTTCAATTGGAAAAAAAAGCCCTTTCCCCACCCCTCAGTATCAAAGAGGAAGGAAGGAGAAAACCTACTGGGGGACGGGAAGAAGAGAGGTGGAAAATGAGAACAGTGCCAAGGCCATAATTACTTTTGAAACATAAAGGTCTATTCTCTCATTGCTGAAAAAGGAGAATTACACATATAACTACCATTAGCATTAATGGGACTCACCTACATAAATCCCTAGTACATCAATGGGAGACTAAACCCTTATAACTATTTGTATGAAGCCTTTCACTGTTTACTCAAAAGGACATGTGTACTCTCTAATCAGGAATGAGGAGGTCAAATCTCTATCTGACACAGTTCATTGTCATTTGCCTTTCAAAGGGCAATTTTCAAGAAATTATTAGGTAGCGGCATCTTAATATCATGCTCTGCTACCTTTTACTTATTTCTTAACAAAAGAAGACGGTGATATGGTATAAAATATTTTAATAATGGATTTTTTCCCTTAGATGTATTTCTGTTACAAAACTGTCCTATTTCTCCACAAACAATGGCATGCACCATTTGCATATGTTTACACTAAAACCTCGGTTGGATGTTTTATACTAGGACAAATTTGTAGTAAAAAGTTTTAGTTGAGGAATTTAGTTCTTTAGTTTTTGACAGATTATGCATCTTACATATGTTTGTTATTTAGTGATTTTGTGAACATCACACTAGAATAATTTTTTAGTATACTATTGTTTGTAAACTGCATCTATCATGTATTTGCTGTTCATTTTTATCACGGTGTGACTGGTCACTTTAGTCATATAGCATTGATTCTGTCACCTCATTGGAGGAGTGTAATTGTAGCAAAGATGGGAAGGATATTGACAAGCACATATGGACTTGGGAATATCACAAGCGGAAGGGGGAGCAGTTTTTTGGAGTTAGGAGGAGGTGTGCTGTTGAGATTAGGCAATTTTTAGAACATTAAATAACTTGATTATTCCATATCTCTTAAATCGGGCCTTATCTGAAACGTCACTGCTACAGAAATAAAGCCACAGTAAGATGGCTGAGATCAGTTGCATGTCTTGTTGAACTGTTAGTGCCAGGGATCTAACCTGGGAATCTGAGACCACTGTGCATGGTGCTGTGTGATTGTTAAGCAGCGTGTACTGTCCCACGTACAACAATATTTCTAAATTGTATCAACCAAAATGCATTGACTGAAAGTGCTGGCATCTTTTACTGATGTTACTATCATCAGTCACCTATCATTTACTGCTATCAGTGGACTCCAGGCATCCTTATGGCATACAAGCTGCAAACTGCACTCACAGAAGGCATTGTTCTTTGGCGATGACAGATGTTCCCCATCCAACAGGAGTTCATTCAGAAGAAAACATCTTCTGGTTCTTACTAGGGCTCCATATGAGCTCCTTCAACAATACTCCCATCACCATATTTCCTGCCCTTCCTTTTTCTTCACCATTTTTGGCTGGTCCTATCCAATTTGGAGGACTTGCTGGCAGATCTTCCGAGGGGAGGAAGGGCAGAAGAGGCAAAAGGGGTATCTGCCCCAGGGCTTGCTGATTCAAAAGGTGCAGCCGTGGCCAGAGATGTGGGCCCTTTAAATTGCCACCAGAGTGCCACACAGTGGTTCTCCTGGAAGGGTGGACGGGTGGTCCTGAGGACTAGCTGCCTCCAGACCTGCCCCTTCCATCTGAGGCCCTGCCCCTTCCAAGAGCATGGAGCCTTCCCCTCTCCTTGCCTAGAGGCCATGGCGAGTCTATAGAACTTCCTCAAAATAATTTGTAGCATCTTTTAAAAAAATATCCCATCCCCGATTACAAAAGGTGTCAGTGATGGAGAATCTACCACTAACTTTGGTCAATTGTTCAACTGGTTAATGACATTCACTGTTAAATAAGTATCCAATATGTCCAGGCTGACTTTGTCTAGCTTCAACTTCCACCCATCTAACAGAGATAAAAATCAGACCTTTTGCCTTTCTGCAAAGGAAATGCAATAAAGAGAATGCAGAGAAATCTGCTAATGGCAGGGTGGGTGAGCATTCTTGCCAATGGCACCAGTGAGATTACCATATAACGTACACAGAAGAAGCCAGGCATGACTGGCTTGCCAAACTTTCTGGCTCACATAGAAGGGGTGTCAAGGCAATTTACATGTGGACTATCTGGTTGCACTGAAATCAATAGGAAAACTCTGGCTAACTTCAAGGAGGCCAGGATTGCACTGAAAAAGAGTGCAGAGAGAGATTAGATTTCTCTCTGCTGGTCCCATTGTGTTCTGCTTCTACAATGATCCTTCTCTTCAGTAAACAGGTTGTCCTTCCTATGAGACTATCCCTGCACTGCGACCAGAAACATAATGAAACTCAAATTCTGCAGCTCTCATTCAGACAAAAATTCTCCTACATGAATGGGAGTTTTGCCTGAGAAAGGACTGGTGGATTGAACCCTGTACGGATGTTTGGGTTGACCCACTTCTGGGAAAGGATGGAACAGGATCTACAAAAGCACAGGCAGGTTAGGAGGAGCCAGGCAGAGGTTAGGAGGAGCCAGGAAGCTTATCTTTGACTCTCTAATGTTAAAAGATGAGCTCAGAACTCCCCCTGCCCCTCCTTGATTTTTCACTTTTGGTGCCACTGTACTGAGGATAGTGGACTTTAATGAATGGGAGGCCAATGCCATTTCAGGTGTATTAAAGCTCTATATTCTTTTGAAGTATGAGGCATTGGGCATTACTGGAGATAAGATACCAAACTTACTACAGCAAAAGTCTCTAGTCAGGCGGTAAGGCTATACTTTCACCAGCATTTATCCTATAGTGATAAGGGTGCTCTTGGCAGGTGAAGGATACCAGGCAAGGGTGCTCTTGGCAGTTTACCCTGAGCTTTTCATTTTTGTGCTATTTTCCCTGCTGGATGCATCTAATGCCACCTCTGGATTCATACACCATTTCACCCATGTTGTGTATATACGTAGCAGTAGCGCACCACAGTAACACAACAGGACATTTTCTCCTCTATTTATTGTCAAAGGCATGGTAGACCCTGGAGGGGCTGAGCTTTATTACAGAATTCCCAGTCGGCCCTGAACTTAAATGTAGAGTTAAGGATAGTGGAAGAAACCATTGCTCTCATAGAGTATGTCTACACTACAGTGTTATTTCAAAATAGCTTATTTGAAATAACACATCTAGACACAAAATGCATTTCGAAATAATATTTTGCTATTTTGAAATAGTGTGTCCACACTGAGTGGACTCTAAATCGCATTTAAGGCTGGCCGGAACCAGTTCCGACAGGGCACCAGGTCAGGACTTACTGTGTGGGGCTGCTGCCTGAGGCTATCTGAGGTCTGTGCTTAAAGGGACCCCCCCCCCCCAGACAGACAGTTCTCATGTTTCCATGCTTGCTTGTCTACATCGATAAGGGACGGCAAAGCATTTTGTCTCTGTATGCGCTGGTTGCCCTCACTTGGGACACCACAGCACTCTGCAACATGGAGCCAGAGCTGCCCATGGGCACTCTGGTGCTTCTCTTGGACACGTTGCTGTGAGCCTGGCTGCACTTGCTGCAGGCTGCCATCCGGGAGGTCCATTGGAGGGCTGTCAGTATCCAGGAGGCCCTGCAGGAGAGCTTCCACCCTGAGGAGCACTAAGAGCCTCCCTGGTCTGCCCCACCTGCCTCATTCCTCCTTCACGTCCTTCCAAACCCCCCTTCCTGATGTCAAATAAAATACATGTATTTTCATGAACACGAACTCTCTTTATTTAACAACACTGAGGGGGAGGGAATGAAATTCTGGTGAGACTAGGGAAAGGAGGCAGGAGAGGTGAGAAGAGAGGGTGGGAGAAGGGAGGGGTAAACCTGGGAGGAGGGAGCTGGAAGGGGGAAGAAAGGGGAAGAAAGGGGAGGGGAAGCTCAGGGCTCGGGGTGGGCATCTCACCCGACAAACTTGATTTTCATGCTGGGTTTGCATGTGGCGTTTGATGGCCAGGCTGGCAGCTATCCTGCCGTAGACAGCCGCATTCCTCCATCTAGTGCAGAGATCATGGACGTTGGGGGCATCCCCCCCAAAACTGAATAAGGTGCATGATCTCTACCCTGGACCAGGAAGGCGCCCACCTTCTCCGGGCCCTAGCAGGCTCCTGGGATCTGGCAGAATGCTCCTGAGGAGCAGTGGAGGGCTGGCTGCCAGTGGCTTGCTGTCTCATGTTTTGGGGCCACTGGGTGACTGCTGGCTCTGGGCTGGCAGGGTTGGAGCTGGCACAGGCACTGTGGCCAGAGTCTAGTCCTTTAAGGGCTCTGGGGAGTGGGAGAGGGTGTGGAGTATTCTTGGTTGAGGCTGGAGTGGCCACCAGGGCTCTCTGGGAAGGCTGGAGGTCCCCTATTTCGAAATAAGTGTCTATACAGCACTTATTTCAAAATAGCTATTTTGAATTTGGCGTTATTCCTCGTAGAATGAGATTACCAAATTCGAAATAAGCGCTCCGCTATTTCAAATTTATTTCGAAATAGTGGTTTGGCTGTGTAGACGCTAGGAAAGTTATTTCGAAATAACTTTGCTCTGTAGACATACCCACAAAGAGTTGATCTCATGAGGTTCAGTATGGCACAAAGGGTATGTCTACACAGCAAAGTTATTTCGAATCCAGCCCACTAAGCCACCGGTACTGGCCTGCAGACCAATCTGCCGGGACCCTCCGGCACTCAGCTGCCAAAGTTTAAAGCACAGTCTATGTGGCTCTCTGCTCTTCAGGAAGGGGGAGGCTTCGTGTGATCTCCTGGTCCCCAGCCCAATCCTCAGCTCCTGTATGCTGGAAACAACAGGCCAATAGGAATTGACTCCAGCCAATCTCTCAGCTCCTATTGGTTGGAAACAACCAGCCAATAGGAGCTGAGAGATTGGCCTGCGGGATGGGGGCACCACAAGCCTCTTTCCCTTCCCAGAGCTAAGCACCATATGGAGGGAACAAGCTTGTACTTTAAAGTGATCTGCAGCAGGTAGCGAGGCCAGCCTGCCTTGAGGGTACTGCAGGGCTACTGGCTTAGGTAAGTGCCTCCCTCTGGCATCTCTGCCCCTCCTGCATCCCAACTCCCTCCCCCAGGTGACCATCCAAATCCTCTGCACCCCCCTCCCCAGGTCACAACTTCCTCCCAGACACTGTACCCCTCCCCCCCACATCCATCCCCAAGCCAGAATCTTCTCCTGCACCCAAACACCCTCCCAGACCCTGTATCCCAATCCCCTGCCCCAGGTCACTGCCTAAACCCTCTGCAGTCTGCACCCCCTTTTCCTCTTCTTCCAGGTCACAATTCCCTCCCAGACTTTCCACCTCCTCCTAGAGCCCCTCCCCCAGGCTGGAATCCTCTTCTGTACCCATACTCCCTCCCTGACACTGCACCCCAATCCGCTGCCTTAGGTCACAACCCCCTCCTTCATCCAAACTCCCTCTCAGACCTCACACTGTCTCCTGCACCTTAGTCCATTACCCTATGCACCCTTATGCACAGAAAAGTGCGGCCCTTGACCACTTTCCAAAATGTTGGAGTGGCGCCCTACCAAAAATTATTGCCTACCTCTGTGTAAGGCAGTACCTAGAGGAGCAAGCTCACATCAGGGTCCCATTGTCTTGGCCTTTCTGCAAACACACAGTGGGTATGTCTACATTACAAAGTTAATTCGAACTAACAAAGGTTAGTTCGAATTAACTTTGATAGGCGCTACACATACAAACCGCTAGTTCGAACTTAATTCGAACTAGCGGAGCGCTTAATTCGAAGTAGGTAAACCTCATTCCACGAGGACTAACGCCTAGTTCGAATTAAGTAGTTCGAATTAAGGGCTGTGTAGCCACTTAATTCGAACTAGTGGGAGGCTAGCCCTCCCCAGCTTGCCCTGGTGGCCACTCTGGGCACCACCAGGGAAACTCTTCTTCCCCCCTCCCGGCCCCGGAGCCCTTAAAGGGGCACAGGCTGGCTATGGTGCCCATGCCAGGTGCAAGCCTGCCAGCACCAAGCCACCAGACCATGCACCTGCCACGGCTCGAGCCAGCCACCTGCTGCCACCCAGCCCTCCGCCTCTTCCCGGGACCAGGCTGGCGGCTCCTGGGAGCCTGTCCAGGTCTGCAAGAGGCAGGTGCCCACCTGGTCTAGTGCAGACATCGTGGACCTCATCGACGACTTCCGCACTAGGCACAGGAAAGTGGCCATCTAGGGCAGGATAGCTGCCAGCCTGGCCACCCAGGAGCAGGTTTGCATGAAAATCAGGGTGGTCCAGTGAGACCCCTGGCCCTGAGCCCTGAGCTTAGAATGGCCGTACTGGGTCAGACCAAAGGTCCAGCTAGCCCAGTAGCCTGTCTGCCAACAGCGGCCAACACTAGGGACCCTGGAGGAGATGGACCGAAACAATGACCAAGCCATTTGTCTTGTGCCATCCATCTCCAGCCTCCCACAAACAGAGGCCAGGGACACCACTTCTACCCCCTGGCTAATACCACTCCATGGACCGAGCCTCCATGAATTGATCTCACTTCTCTTTAAACTCTGTTCTAGTTCTAGCCTTCACAGCCTCCTGCAGCAAGGAGTTCCACAGGTTGACTATTTGCTTTGTGAAGAAGAACTTTCTGTTACTAGTTTGAAGCCTGCTACCCATTCATTTCATTTGGTGTCCTCTAGTCCTTCTATTATGGGAACTAATGAAGAACTTTTCTTTATGCACCCTCTCCACACCACTCATGCTTTTATAGACCTCTATCATATCCCCCCTCAGTCTCCTCTTTTCTAAGCTGAAAAGTCCCAGTCTCTTTAGCCTCTCTTCATATGGGACCTGTTCCAAACCCCTGATCATTTTAGTTGCCCTCCCCTCTCCCATCCTCTCTCTTCCCCTCTCCCACCTCCTTTTCCCAGTCTCCCCAGAGGTTAACCCCCCCCCTCACCATTTTGTTAAATAAAGAGAGTTTCTATTTTTGAACACACGTATCCTTTATTTTGTACATCAGGAAGGGGGGCTAGGGAGGGGTAAGTGGAAGGAGATGAGGGAGGAATGGGGTACGAGCCCCCAATGGGGAGGACTGGGGTGGCTCTGCGGGCTCCTCGGTGTGGAAGCTCTCCTGCAGCCCCCTGATTAACCCCCCCCTCCCGGATGGCAGCCTGCGGCAAGTGTAGCCGGGCTGATCGCCGAGTGCTGTGATGTGCCAAGTGTGGGCACTCAGGGCACTCCAAGCCAGGACTGCTTTGCTGTCCTCCATCGAGTTAGACAAGTGAGCGGGGAACCCTTGAGAACTGTTTGTCCGGGGTGGGGGTCGGGTCTCTTTAAGCACAGCCCTCGGCTAGCCTGAGACAGCAGCTCCACGCTCTAAGTCCTAATCTGATGCCCTGCCGGCACCTCAGTTCAGGGTCCACTCAGTGTGGACATGCTAGTTCGAATTAGCAAAATGCTAATTCGAACTAGTTTTAGGTCTAGATACACTAGTTCGACTTAGCTTAGTTCGAATTAACTAATTCTGTAGTGCTGTAGTGTAGACATACCCAGTCTGTGCCCAGATGAGCTTACAGAGAAAGAGTAGGAGGGAAAAGAGGCACAAAGAGCTGAAAGACCACAAAACCCTAGATCACAAATCAGGCCAATTGCAGAACCAGAAAAAGAACCCAAACTACCTGACTTCCAGTCCAGTCCAATGCCTTACCTGTTAGTGTATTCTGCCTCCAACCTACCAGGGGCTAAAGGTAGGATGTAAGATCCGAGAAAGGTCCAAAATAAGGGATACCCTCCAACAGGGTCATCCTTAGGGGGTTCAGAGCCCAGGATATAGATGCTGCTAAGGGTGCTTCCCTTGGTTCTGCCCAGGCCCTACCCCCACTCCATCCCTTCCCCCAAGGCCCCACTCCTTCTGGCCCCCACTCCACCTCTTCCCCAGACAGCTCTGCCCCCTTCCCCGCCCATCACTTCCTGATGCTTTGAGCAGCTGATCCGCACCAGGCAGTAAACATAAGGAAGAAGGAGAAGGCGCTGTATCAGCAGGTCCCACCAGTGGTTAGGAAGTTCTGGATAGAGGGACAGGTTCTGGTAGGGGCGCTACTGATGGCTGCTCCAACCCTATAACACAGGGCCTCCCAAAGCATGGGGTCATCCTGATTTGCCATACACTGGGGACATCTCTGCTCACCAATAAAAAAATATTATCTATGCAGCATAATTAAGATACGTGGGATTCAATTCTTTAACGTAACCCGCTCTTTTTTTCAATCTCCATTTTATGATTCTTTGGGTCTGTTGTATATACTTTTCAAATGTTAAAAGTGAGGAGACAGCAGGCGTATGTGCGTAACACAAGGAACTTTTGTACTAAAGTAAGTAGCATTCCTGGTAACATGAAATGCTTTAATTATGCACAATGCCCACAACTCCCAGTGAAACTATTTCACATGGAGTGTGTCAAAACCCTGGTGTTACTGAAACACCTGTGTTTTAATATTGGGATGAATTTACTATTATATTTTAATTTTATATGAACTATTTCAGCAAGTTGATTTCCATTATTAGAGCTATATTCTGCCAAACCTGGTCTATCCAGTGCATATAGTGTACTTAAATTTCAAGAAAGCCTTTGAGATGTTCCCTCACCAAAGGCTCTTAAGCAAAATAAGCGGTCATGGGATAAAAGGGAAGGTTCTCTCATGGACTGGTAACTGGTTATAAGATAGGAAACAAAAGGTAGGAATAAATGGTCAGTTTTTATAATGGAGATAGAGAACTAGTGGTGTCCCACAAGAGTCCATACTGGGACCAATACTATTCAACATATTCATAAATGATCTGGAGAAAGGGGTAAACAATGTGGTGCCAACAGTACTAAACTGTTCAAGATAATTAAGTCCAAAGCAGACTGTGAATAGCTTCAAAAGGATCTCACAAAACAAGATGACTAGGCAACAAAATGGGAGATGAATTTAATGCTGATAAATGCAAAGTAATGCATATTGGAAAACATAATCCCAACTATATGTACAAAATAATGGGACTAAATTAGCTATTACCACTCAAGAAAGTTATCTTGGAGTCATTGTGGATAGTTCTCTGAAAACTTCCACTCAATGTGTAACAGCAGTCAAAAAAGCAAGCAGAATGGTTGCCTTATGAGAAGAGATTAACAACATAAGAATTTTTCATTTTTTAAAAAAGACTAAGAAAGGATATGATAGACGTCTATAAAATCATGACTGATGTGGAGAAAGTGAATAAGGAAAACTTATTTACTTGCTCCCATAATACAAGAATGAGGGGACACCAAATGTAATTAAATCAGTAGCAGGCTTAAAACAAACAAAAGTAAGTATTTCTTCACACAATGCATAGTCAACCTGTGGAACTCCATGCCAGAGGATGTTGTGAATTCCAAGATTATAACAGGATTCAAAAGAGAGCTAGATACATTCATGGAGGTTAGGTCCATCACTGTCTATTACCTAGGATGGGTGGGAATGGTGTCCCTAGCCTCTGTTTGTCAGAAGCTGGAAGTGGGCAACAGGGATGGATTACTTGATGGTTACTTGTTCTGTTTATTTCCTATGGGGCACCCGGCATTGGCCACTGTCAGAAGACAGGCTACAGGGATAGATGGACCTTTGATCTGACTCAGTATGGCCAGTCTTATGTTCATTACTTATGTTATCAGGCTTTTAGATATGGTCATATTTCCTGACGGAAATGTGTATGTTAAGAAAGCTTAATAATACATGCTATATGTCTGATTATGTAAAGAAATACAGTTATTCACTTACTTATATCATTGTTTAGAAAAAGGGTTTAACACATGTAACATATTGTCCCATAATACAAATTGTTTTGAGTGAAATAAACCATGTAACAACTAATAAGTCCTCTTCCCCTCCAAGAATAGAGCCTCTTATTTTTGTTTTGTTTTGTTACTGATGCCAGCTTGGAGCTTTTGATTCCTTCTCACAATGTATGTTTTGTGCATTGCGCACAGAACTTATATTTCTTGCAACAGAGCAGAACGACCTCCGATCTTGATCCTTTCTAACTTGCAAAGACAAAGCAAGGCTGCAACACTTAACTAATAATCCTCAGCCAACAAAGGCTATTATGTCAGGTGCTGGTCTCAGCCCTAATAACTGAACCATTTTTTTTTTACTTTATAAACACACAATTATCTAATTCATTACAGACATACTGTATGTGCTAACCTCATTTTAGCTACATAATCTCATAATGGACATCAATGAATAGAGGATTAGTCAAAACCTATTAATAAAGAGATATAACAGGCCCTCACAGATTTCCTTTTAAAATGCATAGTAAGCCCCAAATTCTATTTCCAGTGCCCAGCCTGAATGGCTGGACTAGGTGCTGGGCATCTCAAGGGGGAGCAATAACTCCCTTAAAACCCTGGAGTAGAAGCAAATGTACACTGTAGTTATGAGTGTAGCTTTGAGCTCCCTCCATGTTTTTCCATCCCCATTTTGTGTAGCACCCCCATTTTTGATCCATTGTTCCTGCCTCCAATGCCGAAAAAGCTACTGTGTGTGACTGCACAGAAAACTGGCCTGCACAGCACATGTGGGGTGTGCACAGCTACATAGGACACAGTTGATGCTAGCATGACTTTTGAAAGAGTCATGGTGCCAAAGCGAGGGAGGAGCAAGACAGGACGGAAGAGGCAGATCGCTATATAGACACCTTTGTTTCAGCAAGTCAGGGAAACTCTGGGGTTCAAAGGCCTCACCCTTTGTATGGTGACAACTAACTGTTTTAAATCAAATACAGGTTTACTCATAAAAGACCTATTTAAAAATCGATTTGAAGTGGTCCTGTCTAAATGTATTATAATCTATTAAAACAATTTAAATTCAATAAAAAAAATTGCACAGTACCTGTTTGCTGCCAAGTTTTAAAGAAAGTTAGACTCCTGAATTGGTGGAAGTCATTGGCTAAACATGTGGAATATGAATTTTCTGAAGTGCTAAATCAGCTTTTGAAAGCAATAGCCTCTTCTGCTGATGCAGAGAGAATATATTCTTCCTTTCACTTCATTCAATTCACACAGTTCAGTGACTAGGTTCTGGGAAATTAAGAAACCAATTGGGACCTGAAAAACAAGACAGCTTGTTTTATCTCTTTCAATCTATGAATAAAAAAGCTAGGTGAGAGAGGCTGAGATCTAACAGTTCTAAAAATCTTGAAGGACATGGTGACCAGAAACAATGGATTCCATTCATTAATTTCAGATAAATAGTCTAAATGGATAGATAAACTGATTAATAAATCACTTTTCAATACAAAACATGTTTTCATTAAAAGAGTAGCTTTAATAATAAAAAATAAAAAATAATAAAATGCTGGTTTTGTCCATTTTAATTTAATCTGAATTTCCACCCAAAGAGAGGTTAACACAAATTTCAAGTAAAAATCAATTGTATATAAAAAATATATTAAACATTATATTGAAAATGGTGAATGTTGTGTTTCTTAACATAAATCAGAAACTAAATAAATGCTAAAATTTAAAAACAACAAATAGTTCTGCAGCACCTTAGAGACTAAGAAAAAATGTAGATGGGTTGTGCCTATGAAAGCTCATGATACCACCTACATTTTTTGTTAGTCTCTAAGGTGCTGCAGAACTATTTGTTGTTTTTTTAAGTTACAGACTAACATGGTTACCCCTCTGAGACTTTTAAATAAATGCTAAGTAAGCTAGCTAATTGCTTAAATAAAAATGTGACTAATTATAAGCTATCCTCCAGGTTAGCAAAAAGAAGCACCCCTTCAATCATAGAATATATTTGGTTGAAAATCAACATGTTATGTTGGTTGCCAATAGCAGTCAACCTGCCTTTAGGAGAAAAAAAAAAAAACGCTAAAAAATACAAATGCAAAATGTGTGATTTAATTGAAGGTTTTCAGCTTGCTGATTTAAATCATGATTAAAACCAGTGATTTAATCAGTCCAGCCTGGGCAGGTTCTCCAAAAGGCTGATGGTCAGGGAACTCTGCAAAGTGAGTCTGTCAGAACATTCTGGTTTGTCTGTCTCCTTCTAATAGGTTTCACAGGGCAGGTGGGGAGGACCATCTGGCCCACAATCATAGTATACTCCAAGTTTACCCCCCAAACCTCTGCCTGTATGCAGGTCAGAGAGGTAGCCATGTTTGTCTGTTTCAGCAAAAACAACAAGAAGTCTGGTGGCACATTAAAGACTAACAAACGTATTAAGGTATTAATTAGGGCATATGCTTTCATGAGCTACAACTCACTTCCTCAGATGCTGAAGAAGAAAAAAGGATACAGGGAAGGTAGTATGACATCAGTACTAATTAAATCAGATGCAGCTCATCTCCAACAGTGATAAGAAGGAAAGAGAACCTGATTTGGAAATTGCCTATTGCAACGCGAGAACCTCTCAATGTGTCTATTTAAACCTTGGTTTAGGGTGTCAAATTTGCATATGAATTCCAGTTCAGCAGATGAGCCACATCCATTCTCATTTGACAGCTCATCATTTGCCAGCCAGTATTGTCTTGATAAAATACATGTGGTCACATTGTATGGGAAGTTATAAGATCCCCCTGTACAATGTTATTAACACATGTTCCACAGCTCCGCCCAAGCAGAAGTCAGGTTTGTCCTAAACAAAGGAAGGAATTTGTGCTTGTCTGAATTTTCATTTAAGAAATAAACAGAGCCATCAAGCAGGGAGGGAAAACAAAGGAAATACAAGCCGGAGAGAAAAAAACCGCAGGGAAGGTCCGTCACATATCCACTTTGTAGCCTGTGTCGACGGTGGAAATGTTTTCCCCTCCCAGAGGGACTGAAACTATAAAAAAGCAGAGACCCCCCCCCAGTTACCTCTCTCTTCCCCTCCTCCCCCGCCCATCACATTCATTGCACCTGAACAGACAAAGGAACCAGACATTGGACCCTAGGGAAGGGACTTGGCCTGGGAATTTAGTCAGTAATCTGTGGGAGCACATGGTGAATAAGTGTAAAAGTTTTTCTTTGCAACTAATTAGGTTCTTAAGTGGCTAACAGTGAATATTTCATATTTATTTTTCTTGTAATGGGGGGGGGGGGAGGGTAAGAGCATTGCAGGACCCCAGGCAAGGACTCCCAGAAGGAGTGGGGCTTCAGGTGGAAGAAGTGGGGTTTGGGGGCTAGTCTCTCCCCACCAAGCCCTTCAGCATCAACCACAAGTGTGCTAACCAGCAGCAATTTAAAGGGATTCACGCTCCTGCTGCTGAATTGCCACTTGCCCTCCCACCCCACCCCTATAAGCAGGCCTGCTTGTAACTAGACATGTATAACCAAATAACTGTTTCACCGATAAGTTGGTGGTCTCTGTTGCACTCAGTCGGCTCTCAGGAGAGGCAGCTTAGCTGCAGCAGGGCAGTAAGGCCACCTCCCCAGGAGCAGGGCGAGCAAGGGCTGCCTGCTCTGCTATCAGGGAGCCGGCTTCACTGCAGCAGTGAAGCCTTCTCCCCGGGAGCCTGGTGGGCAAGAGGGCATAAAGGCATAAACCGAGAAATGGCTACAAGTAGGGATGTTAATAATCATGTATTGGGGTAAGCTAAGCTAAACTTTATACTGCAGAGCCCACGGAGCAGGTAATCATGTAGCCGCTGAGATTTTCATTGGTTACCCTAATACATCCCTACTTGTAACCATTTTGGGATTTATGTCTCATTATTTGTATTCGCTTAAATCTCTCTCTGTAGTTAAGAAACTTGCTTTATTGTTTTATATAATCCATCGTGTTCAAGTTTAAGTGCCGAAGTAACTCCATTAGCAGTAACAAGTTGTGTGGGTATTATTCCCTTATAAGGATAATGGACACAATCTATTTGTAGTGTCCAGGAGAGGGCTAGGCATGATAGGACATGCATTTTGGGAGGGTGGGAGTGGGAGTGGGGGAGGAATCTGGGCCTGGGAGTATGTTGTGATGATCGAACTAAGGCTGGTAAGAGCCAAGGCTACAGCACATATCCAGACATAGCTGGGAGTGACTGTAGGCTGTAAGTAGTCAGGGTTGGAGGCTACAGCAGCAAACAATTGTCAAGGGCATCTTAGGATACAGGTGACATTGCTACTCATTAGTCTGGATTGTACTCTGGTATGTCACACCCCCATGCTATTTGGATAAAGAAGAGGAAACTACATTATTATTATAGGACCCACCTTCATTTATAAAAATAGCCATTCGAAATGGACAAATCAACAGTTATTGAAGGGAAATTAAATTGTTCCATTCTGTCCACCCGAATTAAAGACGAAATGTTGGGTGAAATCCAAGCCCCACTGAAGTCAATAAAGTGACTAAGGATATTAATGCTCTTGGATTTTCCAGTGAGCAAAGTAGTGGGGAATAATCTTCCATTTTCTTCAGTTCTGCCGGTGGATTCACCTACATAGTTTCTCTTTTGCACAGTCACCTTCCTAACACTCTGCCAGGGTGTTTCCATTGGTACCATCAGTGAAGCAGAAATCCCTCGTGCCTCCCCCCCCGAAAATTATTAAAAGCTTCACTGGTTTTGGGTTTTAGGGTTTCCTTCAATTTAAGGAACAGAGGGATTCTACTGACTCACTTAATACCTATGGAAACGTCTCACTGAGGGCATGATCCAATACCTGTTAAAGTCCATGGGAATATTTCTACTCACTGAAATGGGTGTTGGGTTGGGCCTTAGAAGAGGCATATTTCAAAATATTGCATTTAACTTTAAAAAAAAATACATACACATTTTGGTGCTGAGACCAGAGAAGTGGCCAAAAGAGATTAATAACTTATCTTCCATGTACTGCCATTGTGTTGTCTTACTTCTGAAAATGCAGTTCATTCAAAGTATTAGAATATTACACTGAAATTAACCAATTTCAGTGTGACTGTCACAGAGCCACACAAAGGTGCTGAAGATGCCTTGTCTACCACATACAAGCCGTCAGCCATGGTACTCCCAACACAGACCAGACAATGAGAAGCAATACTAGTACAAACCCCTAGATCAGGGGAACTTGGACCCCTTAAACTCCATTCTTCTGAAGAAGTGGATGGTGCCCATGAAAGCTCATGATACCATCTACATTTTTTGTTAGTTTCTAAGGTGCTGCAGGATTATTTGTGGTTTTTTAAGTTTTTTCCTAGATTAGGAATAGTTGGTTTTTTTAAGGTCCATATTTCTTAAAGATTAGTCAATATCCAAACTCCAGAGAAAACATTAACAAAAGTAATAATACATGAATAAAAAGATTTCTGGGTCTGTTCAAATGTGTCTGAGATTCTAGATTTGGCCTGTTGGTCTCCTTATTGATTTCCTCTGCCCTAGAATAATCAGGCAGATCTGGGATTTGCACTGGTGACTTGAGATCAAAGATTTTCAGATGGACCATATACCCCTTTACAGACACAAAATCCAAGCCTTACCTGAATGAGCCAATAAAAAGAAAGCAATGGTAGTGCTTATTAAGGAGAATATTAGAAGTCAATTTGTTCCATGTGGCTGGGACGGGTGGCTGGCCACATCCCCATCATCTGATATCTGTGCCGTTTATTTCATAGGACCTTTTGGGCATGTCTACACTAGGAAATTATTTTGAAATAACTAAATTAGACTTACCTCCCAATTTTAGAAAATCTATATAGTGTATCCCTATTACAGGGAAGCCTCAAAATTAGTCTGAGGCAGGCTCCGTTAACATGGACACGCTCCCTTGACTTAGAGCCTCCGGGAAGCACTGGAGAGTAATTAGTTCAAATTACTCTGGGGAATAGTTATTTCAAAAGAGTGGCACTAGAGTGTCCACACTACTGCTGTTTAGAAATAACTATTTCAAAATTAGCATTATTGCCCAAGGAAAGCAGGAGTACAGATTTTGAAATAAGTGGCCCATTATTTTGAAATAACAGGCTTGGGAGTGTGGACACTCTGCTTATAAATTTGACCTAAGGAGGGTTATTTTGAAATAATGCCCTAGCGTAGACCAGGGCTTTATGTCAAAACTCCTTTTGTTCCCTGGAAAGCAGATTTTTCCATATCTGCCCACTGCATGGTTTATAGTCCCTTATTTCCATATATCTGGTACTGCAGTGTTCCCGCTAAACTGAGAGCAGCACAGCTACATAGGAGATTCATCAGCCCCACCCAGTTAGAGGCTCAGGGCTCCCTGCAGGGAGCTGAGTTAGTGGGCAGGACTGATGAAGCTGTGCTGTCACACACCTTAGAGGGAACACTGCTGCTCAGTATCCGTGTACTGGACAAGTAGTCCCTGGGTATCTCAATAAGATACTTCCTTTCTCCCTGTGTTGGCTATAATCCCCTTTGCTTGAGTCGAGGCCATTTTGCAGGGCAACTCTTCCCACCCGGATGCACTTTTTGGGGTCTTCTGCACTTTGTTCAGGATTAAATATATACCAAGAAGACACCCAGAGGAGACAGAAAAGATGTTGCTGTCCCAAGACAAGAGAGATGCTTTATTATCTTGGGACTTAAGGACTTAAAACATGATTCTGGAAAGTGAACTCCCTTAAAATAGCCTAAACAGAGGCAAAGCTGCAGAATGAGTTATTTCATGAAGCCTGGGAGTTGTTTCATTGGGATAGAAGCGGTTCAGTAGAACTTCTAGAAGTATTGGTAGGACCACAGCTTGAGAACTGCCAGATGATGGATTTAGTTGCCCCTTTTTTCTGCACACTTAACTCCTGTTAGAATTAAGGGGAGCTTCACATAAGCACTAAGAGGAGAACATGCCCTCCAGTTATTTATATATTTCTGCCTCATCTATTATATTTTATGCTACTGTCAAACAAAACATAATTCAGTGGTGGCATCTGCAGTTCACAGTCATTCTGTTTTTATTTTGAAATGTACAAAATTTAACAATGGGCAGAAAGAGTCACTCATTTTGACTTGGGTTGTTTGTTTTTAATAAGGGAAGCAAGTTTTCATAAGTTGGTGCTGCTGCTACACAGCCTGGAACTCATGGGCTTCACATGACCTGTGAAGCATTTTCTCGTGGGCTGCTGGTGCCCTCATCAGCTTCTACCACAAATGCATTGCTGTAGCAAACAAGACCTACCCCAGCCCTCCCAAAGATTGTGGCTCCATTATGCTAGTGCTGTACCAACACAGAACTGAATGGGAACCAGTGCAGTGTCGTGTGGCTAACCCACCTGGTTCTAAAAACAGAAACCAGTCAGATCACTTGTGTACCCGGAGGGGACCAGGGCGTAGCTGATTTGTACATTGTGTTCTACAGAGCTTTTTCTATTCTGCTTTTAAACAACTCCAGTGATGAGGTTTTAGTCCCCTACCTCAGGAGATTTCTCCACATTCTGATTAGAAACTCATTCAGAAGATGTTTCTACTGATTTTTCAAAGCTACATTTTCTTAATTTCATCCAGGGCTCACCGCCAGCCAACTGGGAAGGGAATGTTGAGGCAGAGAGGATGCTACTAAGAGAAGGGGAAAGGCCCACACTAAATGCTGGAGGAGAGAAGGAGACATTCTGAGGGAGAGTGAATTCCACTTGGAACACTGTGCCCATTCAGAGCCATGCACTTCAACACTGCACCACCCTTAAAAACAGAACCATTGTACCTGCTAAAAAGCCTCATTGAAATCTGCTGTTGTTTTGAAAGTTAAATATATAGGAAAGCTAGTGATTTGAAAGTGAATGCTCTTTGGAGAGTGATTCTGCTGGAAACATAACTTGCCAGAGAAGTGCTTCACTTTCCTTTTTAATGATATCATTGCTGATCTCCCTTCCCTTGGGATGATCATTGACATTGCTCTGTGAACCAGTCGAACAGGAACCTGTGTTGTTAAGGGAAGAGCGTGCTGGGTTTAGGGACTCAGAGTATGGGGTGTCGGTGTTTGCTAAAAAGTCCTCTTACACCTGCGGGCTGCTAGCAAGAAATGTTAGCACACATGCTTACTCAAATCATCTTTGGCCCCCACCTGTGTGTCTTTCCACCTGTACAACAGTCAAGGGGGGGCTTGATGCCAGTGGAAAGAGTTGTGTATCGGAAAGCAAACTGGAGATATTCCGCCTATTACTAGCTCAGCACCACTTCTTTGCTGCAAAAACATGCTGCATTCTCAGACCAAAATAATTCAAAAAATGCAAATGTGTATTTTGTATGTTACTATATTAGTGCTGGGAATACTGCTTCAACCAGTGCAGAGGCTAACACATACCGACACCTCCAAACACAAGAGTTGTGCCACACTTTTTGTTCTTGCAAGTATAGCTTAAAAATAGATTACAAACCACATTGGTGTAAACTAAAAAATAGTAGGTTGGACCTTGCGCACAATTCATATATAAACTGACATTTCCATAGTTCTGGGATTCAGGACTTTTTTAAAACATTTTTTAAAAATCGCTTAGAAAAAATTAAAACAAAATAAAAAACCCAAGTGCTAGTGAATACATTAAACCAATGAACCCACCAAACCAAATTAAAAGCTATACTGTATCCGACCCTTAAAGCTTTCTGACTGCCCCACTTTCTGACTATTGAGGCCTGAACCAAAAGGCATCTCTGTTCATCTTTCAAGAGGATGCAATTTTCAAGGTCCAGCATTAGTCTGGGGCTTTCTACTGCAAATTCTGTGATCAGTGAAAAATTTGACTGCTTCCCAGAATGTGGTAATGAACTTTGGTACCATGCGGGCGGTGGAAAGCAGGCACAATTTGCCATTATAAAAGCCCCAGGAGTTAGAACAATTTCAGATTATGTGAGGTACGGGTTTCTAAAGTTCTCTTTCACAGCTGGAGTTCCAGTTACTTGTTGAGCTTCTGTCTTCATGCTATATTTCCAGCTCATTTAAAACTTGGCTAAAACTTTAAAAAAAAAAATCAAGCTTGAGGCTGAAGTTGCAAAAACTGGCAAATTCTATCAATCCCGGAGTGTACTAGACCAGGAAGGTCTGCTTAAGGTATACAACTCCAACTACATAAAATGTGTAGTTGGAATTGGCTTATCTTAAGCCAAGCCTTGGCGGTATCCATACTGTGGAAGGCTCTGGACATGAATAACCTCATCTTAGAAGAAATTTTGATTCCAGACTTCACTATTCCAGACATAAATGCAGATGTGCATGTATACAGTATCTATATCCATAAAAATGTAGATGTTGAGTTGCTTGCCCAGTCTCAGAGAACCAAATACTATAAACCTTTACTCATATGAGAAGCTTCATTGCAATCAGTTGGGGCTTAATATGGAAGTGATGTCCCAAAAGCTTTACTTTCTCCTGGGTCCATCAGCTGGTAGGAAGATTAAACTCATTGTGTGGGCTGACAGAGAGAAACTAAATTAACAGGTAGGAAATTATTATATATCCTAGTCCTACATATAAACATGCATGACTTCTAGCTAGTCTGGCATGAAGCTGTTGCTTTAGATTTTTAATATTTACAATATATTCAAATATAGATGGCTGTTTTATTGTTATAAAATAGTGTCTGGAGAGGGCCTAAAAAAAATACTGTGCAAAATCATCCTAGAATGTGTAAAGAAACAAATAGCTCTCCAACTTTTATAGCAACAAGGAGGTTTTAGACCATTAAGATTATGTACAAACCATATTGTTGTTCACAGACATATTATAGAACAAAGTGTGATCTTTATGAGTCTGTTGTTGTCCTGATTAATTTTATAGATTCCAGGAGGTTTTTGACAGTGTGCATAAGGGCAGCCTTTGGAAAAATATGGCATATTATGGAATACTAGCAAAATAATCAGAATCATTAAGGCTCGGTATGATACCAAATGTACAGTTTGAGATGGTGACATCAGTCAATGGTTTGCAATGACAACTGGAGTAACACAAGTGTGTTTTATGTCCCTGATGTTGTTTGCACTGGTCATTTTCTGTGTCATGAGGAAAGTAATCACAGAATGCTACTGAGAAATTTTATGGACAAATGATAAAGCACAATTGGATAACCTCATTTTGTTGGTGACATTCTCCTGCTTAATTCAATACAGTACATTGCTTAATGGAAGAAAAGATCCATCTTTTGGCAAAACAAAAACAAAACAAGTTGGTATGTTCATTAACAAGGGAAAGAGAGAATATATGGCTATCAAAGTCCCCCAAACAACTATCAGAGTAGAGAGAGAGAGAGAGAAACACTAGAAGTCAGACATTTTAACTATCTAGGATTTGAGAGCTGTAATGATGCTAGTATTAGTCAACAAACCATGCTAGTATTAGACAACAAACATAAAAAGCAGCAAATAACTTTCCTAATTTTTAAAACAGGATTTGCACAGATGCAAAAACTCAGATTTTAACACTAGCACCATGCCTGTACTCCTTTAAGGAGCAGAGTCATGGAAATCAGAAACAGAAATTGGTAAGATTAACTCATTCCAAGTAAATGCCTGCAGATTTTCAGTCTATTAAACAGTTTCTTGCAACATCAGACATTCTGGGTAGAGCAAACCAACTCTAAAGCATCAATCTGGGAAGATGACAATTTAAGATATATTAGCATGACTTTCACATCAAAGGATAATATGGAAACCACTTAAGAAGAATTAGAAGATGACCAAGAGAAACATTGCACAGAACAATAGAGAAAGACGCTGAATACCCCCTCCCGAGTGTCATGTCGACGAACAGACCAGCACAAGACCAAAGTAGGTGGTGGAAAGCAATTGACTC
Organism: Pelodiscus sinensis; assembly: GCF_052426305.1. Lineage (NCBI taxonomy): Eukaryota > Metazoa > Chordata > Testudines > Trionychidae > Pelodiscus > Pelodiscus sinensis. Next base: position 60,114,682 of record NC_143059.1, on the reverse strand, counting down.
CCTCTGCATCTGAGGCTGTGGGAAGAATGAATAAGAGTGGGGTTTCAATCACTGATGTGATTTTGAAATTTCAAAATGTAAATGCAGCATTTTTATTATAAACTAGGATTCAATCATTGTCCTTGATTAAAACAGATGTTCAGACAATCTCATTCCTGACTTCTTCTTAATTTTATCAGCAACAAATTCAACACTTTGGGGCTGCATTCAATCCCTTTTTATAAGAGCCTTTTCATTTGGTTACATTTACAACTACCACATAAGGTATACCACAACTATAGGATAAGCATATCACCGGGAGTGCACTTTGCTTGTCTACAAGAGGCAATACACGGCTACATCTAGACTGGCATGATTTTCTGCAAATGCTTTTAACGGAAAAGTTTTTCCATTAAAAGCATTTGCGGAAAAGCGCGTCTAGAATTGGCACGGACGCTTTTCCGCAAAAAAGCCCCAATCGCCATTTTCGCCATCAGGGCTTTTTTTTGCGCAAAACAGTTTTCAGCTGTCTACACTGGCCCTTTTGTGCAAAAGCATTTGTGGAAAAGGGATTTTGCCCGAACGGGAGTAGCATAGCATTTCTGCAAGAACACTGACAATCTTACATGAGATCATCAGTGTTCTTGCGGAAATTCAAGCGGCCAGTATAGACAGCTAGCAAGTTTTTCCGCAAAAGCAGCTGCTTTTGCAGAAAAACTTGCCAGTCTAGACGCAGCCCTCCTCTTTCACTCTGTAGATACATGATCATATATGTTTATTTGCTTCTATAGTAAATGACCAGAATTTTAAAAATTGGAGCGTGCTTTCTGTCTTGAATACAATCCAGACAAAATGATCTACCCAAGGCTTTTGCTGTTCTGACATGGAGGTTTAAGAGGTCATTATGCAGTTGGTGCTGAGGTACGAAGCAGAAAACGCACCTTTAAATACCTTAGATAGATAGATGTGCTTCATTCACAGTGCTTTGAAATATACGTTGGCTGTCGGGATGTGGGCGGTTTTGGCTCCTGGTTGAATTTGCTAGCTGAGTGTTCTGTCAAAAGTTGGCTTTGACAGAAGGCAGGCACCTCTTGGGTAGTGCCCAAAAGGTTGGAGGAAAGGAATTCTGCTCTGTGGGAGGCCTCTTATCAGCCCATTATTATCCAAAGAGTGAAAGCACTGTCCCAGGGTCTGAGCAACATCCATGAAGATGACTGGACATTTCCTGCTATTGAAGGCTACATTCACGGTGGCTTTCTTTGAGACAATTCAGGTGAAAGAGCTACATGACAATGGGCAAACGGTATAAATGTACATATGTCTGTCCCTGGGTGATCAACAGCGGGAGGAAGAGGGATCTGAGCATCATCTCCATTTATCAAAGACAGATTATGTAAACGTGGGTTTCACTCTGGAGTGTGGTAATGGGGAGTTGTTCACCTAGCGTAGAAGCTATAGGAAGTCTTGCTATTCTACTCTACTCGCTTCAGGCTAGTGTTCATTGACATGGGTGGAAGGGTATGTGTTTTCAGTGTTCAGTGTTACTAAGGAAAGGCTTTGCCTTCCTCCGGTGATGCTTGGGAAAAATATATATAACATGCATGCCCTGAGCAGCCAAAGCTGGCATGACTGGGCTTGATTTCCAGCCTGTGAGCAGGTGGCATTTTGATTGTCAGTAGTTCTGCATAAGGGCATCCAGGGAATATTATTGTTATTCCTATTAATTTGTTTCTATAGCACAATTGGTGCACGGAGCACTGGATGGACATAAAAGAAAACACAGTCCATGCCCTGACAAGATAGATTACAGGGATTACTTGGTTGAACTAATATCCTGGATGATTAATTTTGTTCCCCTTTTCTTTTAGGGTCAAGTATGTTAAAACCTCCCTCTTCGAGCACTTAGAACCTTAGCCACAGCTTTATATACTGGTGGCAAAAGTAGGTGACAAACTAAGGGCAAGACTCACAACTTGGTTTCAGTATTACTGAGGGCCTGGTAGGCTGTCTAGCATCAGCAAGAGATGCTTGGAAAACATTTCTGGCTGCCACTATGAGACATGTGTGTCATCCTGTCATGCATCCAGAGTATTCTCTCTCTATCTTCCAAGGCCAATTGGGAAGGCTGTGGCTATATTACCAGCAGACTGGATCTTTTATCAATCCACAAAGACTCACACTGACAGATATGGGAGCTTTTCACCCAAATTCTAATACAGTGGCCTTTGGCTCCTTTCATTCTAAATCTAAACATTCCCTTTTGAACAATTAGCTGAAATAGCTTTACAACAAATACTTTACTCAATGAGTTTAGTCTTTTCCCTACTAATCAGCTTTCCTCCAGTAACATTTTGAATATTTTTCCTCTATGCTTTGATCATAACTCTTGGAAATTCAAGCTGTGCTATTAGAAAAATTGCATGGTATTGTTTCTTTCCCTAATTAGATGAACATGCAAGATCTTCCAGTGCAGCTCCTTGCACATAAATTTAAAATGCAATTTCCAAGAATTCTCATGCATGTCACTGTGAATTGCATCCCCCAGTAATAATTTTGCTAGTAAATCTCAATAGCAGAAGCATATATGGAAACACAATACAAGCATGGTACAAATGTGGCTTATAGAGGGGGAGAAATGTATCACTGTGTATAAGACCATCATATGAGGTCATATATTGAAAATTAGCTTTCATAAAATTTGAATACTGGCCCTCTTAATACAACTAAGTTTAACATTTAAAAATTTGAAGCAATATTTATTCAGCTTTTTTGCACTTTTCAGACAGCTCTTCTTTTTAACTTGAAATAGAATACTTTGTTTAAGTGTGAATGGCCTAAATAAATCCCAAAGTATAGTAAGTAATCCCATCTTAACTAAGGAAATCTGTCTGTGTCATAGAATTCTTTCTATTTCTAAATCACTTTGGCCCCAACTCCGCGAAGATTGTAAGTCAATGAGATGATTCGTATGTGTATAGTTAAGCACCTGCACAAGTTTTGATAGGATCATGGCCTTTATGAGTACTTGGTAAATAACCAACTCTTTATTTTTCCCGGACTTGTGTTATTCACCTATATGACCATATTAGAACTGTATAAAGGAAAATGGAAATATGCATAGGGAACATATGTGGACGGGTTGTAATATCATCTGTCTTAGTATTAGAGAAAAAAAAAATCTATCCCCAAAATAAGCCACTCAGTAAATAATAGTAAGTACAGTCCTTTTTCATTTGAAATGTTTATCTCCATGGAGCCAGTAATCCAAGACTATTTCCATACAATTCCATTGTTTTAACAGCTGTGTCTGCAGTATAAAGTTTCACATTTGGAGCCCTTACACAGTTAAAGTCCTCCCTACCAGCTGATGAAATGGCTTATGATTTACTAATTCCCTTCAATAATCATTTCTACATGGGAATATTTGAAGTACTATTTCCAGAGAAACATGGAGATGGTCTTGAAAGGTACATCCAGGGTGTGTCAGTCTGTTTTTTTCTTCTTTACTCCTTATGGATAATGATACATTTTCTATTTGTTTTATGGTAGTGCTGAGAGGCCTATATAAGATCAAGGCCACACTGTGCTAGATATTGCACATATTGCTCCTCTCTACAAAGAGGAAGTATATTCAAGTATTTATGCATCTTATGACAGATCACATCCTCTTTGGTCAAAAAGCAGAGTTCAAAAAGGCAAATAGGATGTTAGGAATTATTAAGAAAGGGATAGAAAATAAGACACAGAATATCTTACTGCCCCTGTATAAAACTATAGTACGCCCACATCTTGAATACTATGTACAGATGTGGTCTCCTCACCGCAAAAAAGATATTTTGGCCTTAGAAAGGGTTCAGAAAAGGGCAACTAAAATGATTAGGGGTTTGGAACGGGTCCCATATGAAGAGAGGTTAAAGCGACTGGGACTTTTCATTTTAGAAAAGAGGAGACTAAGGGGGGATATGAGAGATATATAAAATCATGAGTGGCATGGAGAGGATGAATAAAGAAAAGTTATTTATTAGTTCCCATAATAGAAGAACTAGAGGACACCAAATGAAATTAATGGGTAGCAGGTTTAAAACTAATAAAAGAAAGTTCTTCTTCACACAGTGTGTAGTCAACCTGTGGAACTCCTTGCCAGAGGAGGTTGTGAAGGCTAGGACTATAACAGAGTTTAAAGAGAAGCTAGATAATTTCACTGAGGTTAGGTCCATAAAAGGCTATTAGCTAGGTGATAGAAATGGTGTCCCTGGCCTCTGTTTGTCAGAGGTTGGAGAAGGATGGCAGGAGACAAATCGCTTGATCATTGTCTCGGTCCACCACCTCTGGGGCACCTGGTGCTGGCTACTGGGCTAGATGGACCTTTGGTCTGACCCAGTACGGCCATTCTTATGTTCTTTTCACTCCTTCAGTTCCCCCACAGATTGCAGAAATCTGTGAAGGAAGGTTTCAAGGAAAAGAACTGTGTGAGGCTCACCAATGGAGTTTTCTCTTTTCCATGTGTGTATGGAGTTAGGGATAATCCCACCCTCCATTGCCCTTAGGTTCCCCAAGAACCTTTTGGATTCCAGGGAACACATAGGCAGCTAGGGCCATCCGTGTAAAGAATCTATGTGTCTGCACAGCTGCCAGTCCTGGTTCTATTGAATGTGAAGGGGATACTGGACAAAAATTAATACAATTTAAGGATGCATTATTTACCATTGCAGGGCAGGAGGCAAAGAGAAAGAGATGGCCTTCCACCTGGGCCCCAACCATGCTCTACTTTGATCCATCCCATTCCATACCCAAACCATATTCTGTAGGCTCCAGGGAAGTGCAGAATGCTACTCAACCTTACTTCTGAGAACAAAGGTGGGTTTGGAGGCTGTTGGTGGGATGCCTTTTTAATAGATGGGTTTTATCTTTTGACACTTCTGGAGCACTGGCTAGAATGTAAGTGAAGAAACTACAATCCTACAAATTAGGATCCTTCATCTTAAAGGTGAACTAAAGTTCTTTAATTAAAAAACACCACCACCGCCACCAACGCTTAAGGATCTTATAGAAGGATATGATCCTGCATCTCTTTCTCAGCAGGGTAGTTCTGTTGAGACCTCATCTAACACTACTTTTTATCTAACATATATTTGTTAGTGACATGTATTTTACCCATGGAGAGACAGTGAACTTTGCTTTTCAGGAATTGAAATAGAGGGAAACATAATAGTCGTGTTGAAACAAAAGACAGAACTATGTAGCACTTTAAAGACTAACAAGATGGTTTCACCCCTATGTCATTACCTCACAGACACTAACCTTCCCCCCTCACCCTCACTCAGTTCTAAAATTTGATTTGTCAATTTCACCTGCGTTCATTTTTTTTAATTGTATCATTTGGTACGTATAGTTGTGCCGATTTTCTTCCACATATTGATCTGAGGAAGTGGGTCTGGCCCACGAAAGCTCATCACCTAATAAACCATCTTGTTAGTCTTTAAAGTGCTGCATAGTTCTGTCTTTTGTTTCAGCTAGACCAGACTAACACGGCTGCATCTCTATCACTATTCATAATAGTCGTCCGTGTGCGTGTCCGTGTGTGTGTCCGTGTCTGTGTCCGTGCACACGCGTGTGCGCAGGTATGCATGTGATTTCACTGGCCCATGCCTGAACAACAACATAATCATAATTACTTTGGTGGGAGAGGCTGTATTTTTAGCTGTAGTAACAGAACACCAGCAGAGCAGCACTTAAGTGAATCACTGTGTACATTAGACTGACTCCTGTCTCAAGCACAGTCTTGAGTGAGGAAGCTAGTGAAGTTTTCTGTCCTCCAGGGAATGGAATCTTCTCCCTCCAGGCCACAGATCAACAGAGGAGCTATTGCACAGCTGACAGAAGAGTCATGGTGCTGCAACAGCTCCTGCATCCTACTTCAGTCAATGAAAATCTTGGTTTCCTTTGTTTTGTGCTGGTCTCTGTTGACCTCTCTTGGAGAATAAGTAACTGCAGGAACCATCAGGCAAACGACCGGTTGTTCTGTTCAAAATCTAGGTACTGCCTGGAACGAGTAGGATGTAAATGAAACTTTTCAGCTGGGTTGGAAAGGCTAATGGAGCCACATGATCATAAATCCTCTGGTCCTGTCACTTTATCAGTCAGCCCTCACCCTGAAGTTTCCTTCACAGGGAGGCACTGGGAGCCCTTGCAGTGCTGATTGTCACTGCACATCCTAGAAGAAGACAGATCCTTAATGTTTGGTTTCAAAATGTCCTCCTCACCTTACATCCTACTCACACAGAAAAACCTGTCTTCCATGCTAATGTGTGAGGCATGAGTGCTGGATTTGTCTCACTCACATCGGGAAGTCTTACAAAAATTTATTTTTGCTGATTCAGAAGAGCAGAAACACAAGACTCATGCTCAAAATTAAAATTCATCCCTAGAATAAGTCACAACTGCAGCAGGGTCACTGTACCTGTGGATGAATATGTCTGCACACACATTTCCTTATTATACTTGTACCCATTTAAATTACGCCAAGTGAAAAAATAAATCAAACTCCCTTCCAATCCTTCACTACTCCCTCCCCTCCCCTGACCCCTCATCCCTTTGTTTCCTCTTTGTATTTGGGACACAACATACAAGTCAGTTTGATTTCTAATCATGTGCACTTTCTGGGTCTTGTGGGTCAGCATAGTGATATGCTACCTCTGTTTTAACTGATGCACCCACAAAAATGGTATCCCTAGTCTATAATAATCCATATATATACAGCTCCCCCGGTGTGTCATCCTTCCCCCTCTGGGCCTGGTCCAAGAGGATATGGATCTGTTACCACCCACAGCTGCACAAGGTAGCTCACTAGTGTTCAACATGCATAGATTCAGATTTTGAGGTACTAGTCAATCCCCACTGTCAGCCAAAATGCCATGCTATTAGGCTACATCTACACTGCAGCGCTATTTCGGGATACTGGAGGTATCCCAAAATAGCTATTCCACATATTTTGAGCATGCCTCTTATTTTGAAATATAATGGGCTCGCTATTCCGGCATCCCTGTATACCTCATTCCACCGAGGACATTTTGGAATAGCCATTTATTTTGAAATAAGTGCTGGGTAGACAGCACCAAATTTTGAAATACGTTATTTTGAAATTGACTCGAAATAAGCTATGCCATTTGCGTAGCTCAAATTGCATAGCTATTTCGAGCTCCGGCTGCAGTGTAGCCTCACCCTCAGATACAAGGGATTTAATTCTAGATAAGTCCCCACCTGTGTGATTTGCTCTGTCTTGGATGATGCCAGGCCATTGACCTGACGAATGGTTACATAAAACTGAAGAGAAGGGGGTCTAGAACTTGGGGACCTATTAATTTAATTTCCCAATTAAAAGAAAAATATCAATTCACCATAATTAAAGACAGAGAACATTTCTTTGCTAATGACTGTATTCAGTGGAACATGCAAGAAATAATTTGTTATAAGGGACTATTTATATAAAAAAGCAAAGAAGAGGGGACATGGTGAAAGCCCTAGAGAAGGTAGATTGGGAATTTCTATTTCCCCTCCTTCATAACAAGAACAATGAAATGAAAATAAGGTGGGAAATTCAAAACTTTTTCACGCAGCATGAGATGAGTTTGTAGAACTCATTGTCACAGGAAGTTAGAGGCCAAGGATGTAATAAGATTCAAAATGGAAATGGGCATCAGCTATCAAGTATAATTAATATAATTACTTAGTTGTCATAATTAATGATAACAGAAATACTGGTTTAATTCTTGAAGCACAGTCTCTACTAGAGACACAAGTGAGTGTGCTGGCATGTATGCCTACTGTGATGTTTTTATACCTTACTCTGAAGAGGACGGGCCACTATCAAAAAACAGAATACTTGTTAGATGGACTTTGTGTCTGATCCAGTATAGCCATTCCTATATTTATATTTTTATCCTGAATATACCCACTCTATTGACAGTATTACACAAATGGCTCTGGAGCACCCAGCTTCCCTCAGAACTTTTTGGAAACATCTGTCATCTGGTGCGCCTGGTCTATTGCTATTGCAATGTGGAAGTGCTTATCATCACCCTCATCTCTAAATGGATAACTTCATTAGAGTCAGGGAACTCATCCCTTCCTTTCCTTAGGTGGTAAGATGAAGTATGGAGAGAAGGGATCCTAGAAAACACAAGCAGTTGTTTCGACAATGTCAAATAATGTCAGGCTGGAGGACTTCCTACTCTGACCACAGGATTGCAACCATTACACAGCAAACTCTACAGGGACTATCATGCCTTTAAAAATGAAATGCTTCAATAGATTTTTTATATGTCTATATACAGATAGTTGAAAATCTATCCACCTGCATGGATCACAGTGCAGGACTAGAGTCCCAATGAATTAAATAAAGCAAACAGGAAAAAAGTAATACTCACAAAGCAAGAAGCTCATTACAGGCAAAATTCACCTACACTGTGAAGGAGCCTTGCCGGGAACTCCTGCAGGTGTGCAGAGAAGCCTTTGTGCGTGGGGAATGGGAAGAGTAGCTAATCAGGGGCCCTCTGCACTTCCCTTCATGTCACCAGGTGTGTTCTGCATGGACACTAATAGGCTAATATGGGGGAGGTTTGATTGCAGAGCTAGTAGTTCCTGCACTTAGGCAAAACCAACAGCACAAAACCCTTGCACAGGAAGCCTGAAGAGGCAGTTAGTCATGATGAGTCTGTGTTGTAGCTAATGCAAATGCCTTTAAAAAAACCTGTATGGCTAGACCTTGAGCCAAAAATAGTATTTGCTTTGGCTACATTTATGTCTCTTTTCTACTTGCTTGTCATGGATAGCCTAACAAATAAATTTGCTAACAGAAAAGTCCATGATAGTGGCAAATTTTAAGTGAATATTTGTGGAAAGATCACATTGAATTCCATAAACACTGACATTCAGCCCAGTGAATTCACTCTTAGTGAATTCTAGGACTTACACTCCTCCAGAAAGGAAACAAGCAACATAACAGGTGACATGGGTTTCCAGTCAAAATTAGCTGACAACACTCAACTTTCAAAAGCCTGCAATGAGCTCTTTGAGAACTGTGTGCCCAGGAGGGTGAGCTGTGGAAATTATTCAGTGGATAATTCTGAATCTCACATCAATGTGAGCTGCTGGCAGACAATCTGTGAACGGAAAGTTTAAATAAGGGAACGTCTACACAACAGTGTTATTTCAGAATAATTGACGTTATTCTGAAACCACACAGTCCACGTCTACACTACAAGCAGTTGTTTTGACAATGTTAAAATAATGTCAAGCTGGAGGATTTCTTACTCCAACTCCTGTAACCTTCATTTTACAAGGAGTAAGGGAAGTGGGAGGAAGAGTGCATTTTCTTGGACTTCCTGCTATGTAGACAGCACCAAAAGCCAAAATAAGCTATTTTGACTTAAGCTATGCAATTGATGTAACTCAAGTTGCATAGCTTACTTTGGCTTTAGCCCTGTTGCATAGACATGCCCTAACTAACTAGCTGTGAACTACTTGCTCAGTCCTAGCTATGACCACATCACCTGCCTGTGGGCCAAAACTTAAGTGTTTCCCTCACAAAGTTGATTCACTTTTTGAAGGAAGGGGTGTTGTTCTAGATAAAAGCTAGTGTTTTGTTGAAGCATTTAACCCGTATTTGTACTTAGGGCTCTGACACACACACATCTTCGCAGCTCCTTGTGCAAGGAAAAGTCTAATTTTCCCCTAGTATTGCAGTTTCATATAGACCCACTGGAAAGCTGGCATTTCACCATACATGGGCAAAGATGGCACTGCCTGACACACTCTACATGAGTCCTTGGCCTGCTCCTTGAACAGGAGTTTCACTTCTGTGAGGGCTGCAGCAGGATCTAGCCCCATGCCAGTATACCCACTGGCTGGCTGTGTCTAGACTGGCAAGTTTTTCCGCAAAAGCAGTTGCTTTTGTGGAAAAACTTGCCAGCTGTCTACACTGGCCTCTTGAATTTCCACAAGAATACTGACTTCCTACTGTCTGAAATCAGTGCTTCTTGCAGAAATACTATGCTGCTCCCGTTCGGGCAAAAGTCCTTTTGCGCAAAAGAGCCAGTATAGACAGCTCAGATTTGTTTTGCGCAAAAAAGCCCCAATCGCGAAAATGGCGACCGGGGCTTTTTTGCGGAAAAGCGCGTCTAGATTGGCACGGACACTTTTCCGCAAAAAGTGCTTTTGTGGAAAAGCATCCATGCCAATCTAGATGCTCTTTTCCGTAAATGCGTTTAACAGAAAACTTTTCTGTTAAAAGCATTTGCAGAAAATCATGCCAGTCTAGAGGTAGCCACTGGATTTGGCCACACAACTACAGATTATCAATGCCAGACCCTTAATCCTCAAGTCAAATTAGGGTTCACTGTAGGTCTTATAAAAACAAGGGTTCATTAAATCTATCATCAGTCCAAACATTTCCATTATTTCATTTTAAACATCCCCTGGAGATGGTTTTGGGAGGAGGAGGTGTTTATTTGCTTTGGCTCTAAATTTTATCCCTACATTGCATGCTCGCCCTAGCGTTGGAGCTCAGATGCCACTATGGTGAGAAACCAAGAAATAACTTTGACAAAAAAACAGCGTTAGATCACGAGACCCAGGAAGTGGAACTGATTAGCCACCAAATACCTGACCGAGGCAGTTTGTGTTTCTTGTGTACGGGGAGTGAAACGCAACAACGAAATAAAAATAAATAATCACCATAAATTGGTAGAGTGTAGCTTCGAAACAGTCTTAAATCAAGGAAGCTAGGATTGGGGACATAGAAAATGAGATATAGCTACATATGCATGTTAACCTGGTCTTTAAAAAGAAAAACTAACCCACGGGTGGGATTTCCTCCTCTTCCCACAAAAATTAGCTTAACATTTCCCGTGTAATAGCTTCCGGGCTGGTTTTATTCATGGTAGTGAAAAGCAAGGGAGGAATGTAGAAACCCAGCCCAAGGCGATCAGGGAATGTTTAAAAAGGCAAATGGAAAATCTGCTCCCCGTCCCGATCACTGCACCTGGAAGGTGAGGGTCTGACGATAACCAAGGGGTCTGGAGGAACAGTGGAAACAAGGCTGCATTACTGCGGAGACTACGCGGCTGACGGAGTGTCTTTTACTCACCTCCAACGCCTGCTTTAACACCCCGGACTTTCTTGAATTTGGGTGGATGGAATTTAAAGGGAGGGCAGATAAGTGATTATTAAACAAATCTCTCGTTTAAGTCTTGCTTCAAAAACACGCGCCACGTATCTGGGAGCAGACCTGGACTCACCTTTTAAGAAACGGACCAGCTTTTTTCCGTACAATCAGCACACACAAAAAACAACAACAAAACCCCCCAAACCAACCCCTTCCCAACCATGTTGTGCGTCTGACTTCATTGCCCTAATCCAAAGGGTTTTATTCAAGTAGAAGGTGGGTTATTTAACTTTATATTGGTTTCAATAAACGCATTCTCCATGATGATCAAATACAAACCTCACAGAAGGGAGGGTCGGAATTGCTTTGTACGGGTATGACTTCAGAGCTGGGAGGGTGGGCTACGCTGAAGATTCAGCAGCGGGTTGGCCTTCCCTTTGTTTTTTAAACCCGCAGGTTCTGGAGTACTCGTGTGGAGTGCGGGGTGTGGGTGGAATCCTGAAATTGACTTAAATTGCCTCCGAATGCTTTTTTAATTACAAATACACTTTTCATTATTGCAGAAGAGATTTCTTTGAAAACAAGAACAGCGCAGTGCGTGTGAGTGGTGGGTAGAGGAGGCCTGTGTAAACCGTCAGAGAGTTCCATCAATTTCAGACTCCCAAGATAAATAGTTACCATCCGACTGTGCCTTGCTGCAATCGGAAACACAGAGGGAGGGGGAGATTAAAAGACAAGCGCGTGCTTTTTATTTATCAGTTCCTTTCCCAAAATGTAGTTGCAGGGTTGTTTTGTTTTGTTTCCGAAATCAGGTATAATATTAAACGCTTGTGAATTTCAACTGGAACAGACTCAGCCGTGGAATATATTCATAACGAAGGAAAGTAGGGGAGGGAGTAGGAAGTTAAGAGGAACTAGGAGCTGTTTAAGCAAGTCCCCCCCCTTTTGGTAAAGAAAACAAAACTAATTATGTACACAATCTTTTCACCCTTCCCCCCAGTAGTGCAAAGACTACAACCATGTGTATTAAATAAACCCTTAGAAAACGTAAATTTAGTTTTATTCTTGCTGGGAAGAATGTACGATTCAAAATTCAGCATTTTTTAGCTTGATTAATTATTTTTGTCTCATGCAGGTTTAAAATAAAGTGTCAAAATCTAACCTCCAACAGCTTCACTCATTAAACCATCAGATACATATCTCCTAATCATAGGAGACACCCCTGTGATTTTTTTTAATCCGGTTGATTTTGGAGGCGTGCAGCTGTCTTCTTTGGAAACAACTCTAAAAATAAAGACGGAGTGTAACCCCTAAAAATGCTTCTGCTGAGGGCAGTGGATATTACTGGGAATCCAGGGATGGGAAACTGCCTTCTAAAAGTATCTTACTCCTCCAGACACTGATCTTTCTCTTCGAATTTGATGCAGGGACTGCTTTAAAAATTACCTCTTCTGCATAATAGAGTGCAATTCTAATATACACCAAAAACCAGTTCTCTGTTAATACTGCCCCACTTACAGCAGTAACAAAAGATTCGCCGGTGCTCTGATCCGGGAACCATTTGCCGCCCAGCCAGTTAGTTGTTAAAAAGTGGCAGCCAAAAATACATACGATTTGTGGGTACAAATTATCGACTTTTTAATAAGTGCATGTCCGAGTTGGACATTACGGGTTGGTCAATACCTTTGATCTCAAGGAACTTTACGCTTGCGGGTCAAAAAATGGCCAACGAGATCCATGGGGCGACGACCGAGACCTGTGCATGAAGAAATCCAGACAGGGCAACAGTTTGTATTGCGCTTCAATTCCGCTAGAATTCTGCAGGAAGCCACGTGGATCGCCACCGACTTTGGCTTAGACTTTCAACGGTCTCGAACATCTTTCATTTTCTATTTCCGCATCTCTGTTTGTAACAGTGGCAGTCATTAGAGGGCCCAGCCCTGCATCGATTCCTCAGACAAAACTCCCCCCTCCAGCGCTTAGGACAGGGCTTAAAGGGGATTTTTTTCCTTTACTCAACACCCTTTGGTTTAGCTTTATATCATTATCTTTCTCCTTTTTATATATAAAGAGATTACATGTGGACAAGGGACGGGGAAATCATATTCTGAAAATCTAGCGTAGTGTAACCGCAGTGTCGTTTTTGAATCGGAGAAAAGAAATGATACTTGTTACTGGCCAGTCAAATACTTATTACTGGCCCGAAAGGAAGCAAACCCGTGGTTTAATTAATGGAATCACAGACCTAATTTAAATAAACAACTGCATGCAATGTTTAGAGAGTTTGGATTGTTTTTTAAACCGGTGTAAACTCAGCTATTTAATTGTGAATCCCCAACCGTCCCGTCTGTTCCAGACGCACAACAGAACTGCAGTCTCAGAAAGGCAATCGACTTCAGAACATCCACTCGAAAGGATTTTGACACTTTGAATCGTACTTAGCAGTTGATACTTTTGGCGTATTAAATATAAGACGAAAGTACACCTACTTCTGTCGTCATATAGATATAATATATTTCACTCTCACCACATAAATACAAAACATCCAAATATCCAAAAACATTCAGAACAGAAGTTAGTAGCAAGTTCTCGGCATTCGATTCATTCATTATTTTCTCCACTAGTTGTCTAAGAAACTTCAGACGTAAATAATTCACAATAAAAGTACTATTTTGTTTTCCGTCCTGCTCTCTCTCTTTCTCTCTCCCCATCTCTGTTCTATAGTTAATTCTCTAAACTACAAGCAACCATTCCATTTTTTGTAATTATTTTTGGTTAAGATTTGGTGGCACGTTTTTATACAGTTCGTAAAGGCTTTATATTAAAGGTTAAAGAAAGAAAAACTAAACAAACAAACGAAGTCGCTAACTACAGAATTCTTTTTCTGACAAATTCAAGTACTGAAACTTAATATGAAATAGACCAGAATGCTAGAGTTTGGAATAAACATCTTGGTGGATGGAGAAAATAACAGTAACAAATATGCGAACGATCAAAAAGGCGACTTAGATGTATTGTAAAACACAAAAAGATGGGTTCTTTATATTTTACTTTCACTTTAAATAAAATGCAAGTCATTCGCGAGAGTGTTATGGAGGGAGGGAACCTAATGAAGTTTCATTTGGATACACTTTGAAAGTATTGGAAACTCAATTAGAAAAAAAAATAACTGCCAATTCGATAAGTATAGATGCAATCACGCCACTTTCTCTCTCCGTTACTTCTCTTATTTAACATAGTTACTTTTACAACATTTTAATATTAATTTTAGATTCGAAGAACTAGCTCATGAAACTAGAAAAAAGGGGCGTTGCATTATCTCCAAGTGAAAGATTGCTTTATTAAAATATCTAAAGCCACTGTTTTCTGTATCTGCATCGAATGCAAGTATTTTAAAGGCAGTCTGTTCCGATCCTTAAAATAGTCAAGATTCTTTAAAAAAAAAGAGTTGGTAGTTTTTTTCTGGCTTAGATCTGTGTCAAGAGCAATTATAAATAAAAACTAAGCTACTAAACGGTTAATGTAGTGCAGTCAGGTTACATGGGGCCACAAAACCTTGGGCAAATTTGTGCTTTAGAGTCACTGTCGTCTTGACCATACATTTACATCCACCTGATGGTTCCATTTCTAGGTCTGTTTGTTTGAATCGACTTCCGCGTCGGTTTGCATTGGTTTAATTCAGAATGCAGTCAAAATTGTTATGATTAAACTGCAAATAACTTCCCCCGTCTCAGATTCCCTCCCCCCTTTGCTCCCCCAATCCCTTCCCCAAATAAAAAAACGTGGATCATCGTAGGTTGGATTCAGAGCGCAGTAAAAATGTTGGATTTTGAACTGCCGGCAAACCTCCCCAGCCCTGCCTCTCCCCCCATCACATCCTCCCACGGTAAGAAGTGGGTCTCCATCGCTAACTGTTTGGTCTGGAAGCAGTTAGTTTAGCGGCTACACTAGGGTAGGGTATCCGCCTCCTCGGCAGGATGTCTCCCCTAAACACAGTTTAGTGCCTTCTGGCCTGGGGAAAAGTGTCTGGCTAGGAACACCTGGTGGTGGTGGGGGGTGGTTATGGGGGAACAGGACGGTGTGTAGAGGGAAGGGGGGAACGAAAGGAGGGCTGATGAGATGCTAACGTGTCATTATCCCATAAATATCGCCACAAATAGATACTATAAATAGAAATACAGAGCGTTACTTAGAGTCCGTCCAGGGCTTTTTTCTCAGCGCCTTCTTTATTGTTGGTCCTGGAGTAGGGCTCGAAGGCAGAGGAGCTCAGGTACCTGGCGGACAGTTCCTGCAAGTTTCCTGCCAAGGAGCCGGCCATTGTCAAGGGATTGGAGGACAGCCGGCTGGCCACCGAGCCCAGGAGAGTGGGCACCGGCAGGCTGAAGAGGTTGTGGCCGGCGCTGGGCGAGGCGTGGAGTCCCGCAGCCTGGGGGGGGCCGGCCGCGCTGCTCGGCGCGGGCGGGTGCGGGGAGCCGCCCGCGGGCCCCGAGCCGGTGGTGCCCGTGGTGCCGATGGTGAGGCTGGGGGCCCGCAGCGCGGAGCCCAAGGCGCTGGTGGCACAGGGGGGCAGGAGGCCGGGCAGGCCGGGCGGGGACAGCAGCCGGCCTTGCTCCAGGAGCCGCAGGACGCTGCAGGTGGCGGCGGTCTCGGACACCACGGACCTCAGCTCCGAGTCCTTGCCTTGGTCCTTTTTCTGTTTCGTGCGCCTGTTCTGGAACCAGACCTTTACCTGCAGAGGCGGGGAGAGAGGCACAGGGTGAGCGGGGCGGGGGGGACCGGCCCGGGGGCTGCGGGATGACCAGTGCATTTCTCCATCTCCCCCGCCCCCAGACAACGAACGCCGGCGGGACCGCTCCGAATTAGCGGTTTACACGGCGTCGGGAGAGTCTGGAGCGGCGGGGGAGGAGGGCCCCGGTTCGGCAGCACGTTTTCCCACGGGGGCAAATGCTGCTGAATGAGCTCGGGCTGCGGGAGCCGCGTGTCCCGGCTTCTCTGCTCCTGCAGTGGCCCTAGCAGGAGCCGGCTCTTTAACTGGGTTTCCTTTTAACCGGCCACCCCAGCTAGAGCCGGTGCCACCCACCCGGCCGGAACACAAGGCTGCTCACTTGGGGAGTGGGGCCTGCACATGGCTCCTCTCCCTCCTCCCTCCGGGGCAGCAGGGACTCGAAGCTCTCACCCCGGTCTAGCGGGGGCTCTCCCCTCGCGCTTCCGGGCGGGCCAAAGGAAGGCCTGGCGCCGCTGAAGGCCACTTTCCCCACAGCCGGTTCGAGCCCCCTCCTCCCCTTTACAATGTTACACAACGAAAAGAGACGCGAGCTACATTTCTGCAGCCTGCCCGACCGCCAAGGAAGGCCCCTTGGCTTGGCGGAGCAGGGCTGTATTACGCGCGGTGGCCGTGGAACCGCACACCCAGCCCGTCCCTAGAAGTGTGCTCTTTCCCCATGACGGTGGAGTCCTCCCTCCTCCCGGCCACTTTTTAGTTGTTCTAGCGGGGCCGACAGACCCCCTGCGCCCTGCCCATGTCCACAGTGCGCTCTCCTCACCGTCCTGTCAGGAACTCCGCCCTCGCCACCAAAACAAAGCGTCGCAGTCAAACAGGGCAGAACCTTTGCAGTTACCTACCAGCCTGTTCAATTTAATACGAGGTAGGGATGAAAGATAAATGCATCAGAGAAGATGGTTCTAAATCAGAGGCCCTTACAAAAGTCAGGCCCGCTTCTGTTTTGTGATTGGGATTTTCCTCCAAAGCAGCTAATTATTTTTTCTCTGTCTCATTACATTACTTTTCCCTCCAGATTTTCTCAGTGTATCTTCTGTACAGTATTTTCTTCCCACGTAGAATACTTGACCCCATGTCACCTCCTAGCTAGACATTGTTCCATACACTGCACGAAGAGAACAGGCGGCTCTAAACAACACAGGGAGTTGGGCTTACCCTTATCCACTATATTTTGCATCAGAGGTTCTGGTCGGAAAAAAAACCCCAACCTCTCTCTAAAAAGTGAGAATAGATCGCCCAAGGCTGACCTGATACCTGTGAGGTAGATCCTTTTTTAAAATATGTTTTTCACTTGTAAAGATAACATCCAACGCTCACGCCAAGTAAAAATGAAATAAAAATACGACATGTGTATATTCAACAATTTTAACGCAGCACGATTCCAGCTCCATTCATATCCAAATTGCCCGGGGACAGGTTTTCCCCATGCGATTCTATAAAAACACAGCCCACACGCAACTAAACAATCAATGTAAAGACACACGAGCAGGCAAAAATCAAACGAGAAGCTTTAGAGGGAGAAGTAAATGTATCTAATAGAAAATCATTTGGGGTCTTCGTATTTGTTGCGTATGCTTGTTAGTAGTTGCCTTTTCTTAGACTGATGAAAAGGGCATAACTTGATTCACACCCACCCAACAATTCACGGAAAGCAGGAGAGCTGTGCAAACCGTGACAGCTGCCTGGCAGGAGGACTTGTGTTAGGAAAGGTGTTTTGCCCTGCTTCCAGCGGATTGCCTTTCAAACCCGGACACCTTCCACCCCCACTTCCCAGCCGGGAATTCAATGCCACATATTTTGAAAGCAACTTTTCTCCCCTCTAAGCCCCATTCTGCTAATGCTCATTTTGCTCTCTGTGTACTGAATGTCTCAGCAGAGAGCTCCTCGCCTTCACGGCTTCCGGAAGAGGTTTGCACCCTTCTGTAGCTCTGATTTTTTGACCAAACCAAGTTGCCAGCTACTTTAAACACCCTTTATTTTCTTCCAGGCACCAGGCAGCTGTGTGTGCGAGTAAGCCTGGGAGTCAGGTTGTGTCTGGGGTTGACTATTCAGAGACCATGGTGGTTGTGTGTGGGGAAATACGTTGCCACTCACGGCGCGGTTGAGTCTGGCCACGAGGCCTGGACTAGCCAAGCGGTGGGCTCGCACTAGTGCAGGGTTTCCCAACCTATGGGTCCGGCCATTACATTTCAAAAGGGTCGCCAAGTGTCTCCCCAGGTGGCTCTGCCGTCCCTCCTCCCCCGTTTTTGAATTGCCTTGGGTCACCAAGTCTCCCTGAATTGTGAAAATGGGTTCCCCTCTGGGAAAGGTTGGGAACCGCTGGTTTAGTGCTTGTGAGCAGGTGTTGATGTGCACTGTCTCACTAGAGCGTGTCTGTGTCCCGGTGTGCCTCGGGAAGGGGGGTGGGGGGCAGGCCTCCGCGGTGCCTAGCAGCGTGTTTCTCAATGGGCTGTCTCCGCACTACCTGAGTTTCCGAAAGATTGAGCTGCCGAGCGAGTTCGGTCCTTTCCCGTCCCACCACGTACTGGCACCTCTGGAACTCCATCTCCAGCCGGTACAGCTGCTCCGCCGTGAAGGACGTTCGGGTCCGTTTGGGGCGGTCCAAATCAAGTCCTTTAGGCAGAATAATCTCTCTTATTGAACCTTTGGCATCTGGCAAAGAAACGCGCAGTCACTTTACACCCAGGAGAGGAACCGTTTGCGCGCAAGGCAAGGAGCTGCCTGGCATGCTTTGCAGCTCACTTTCCTCTCCCACAGCCAGGCCGCTTCGGTAAACCAGGCAGCAGACAGGCTGGTAAAATCAGGGCGTTGTAGGGGCCCGGAGAGATCCTGTCCCCAATCCTCCCAGACCAACTTCCTTTCGAAGGCCGTTTCACTGAGACAGCTCAGTGCTGTAAGAAACACCATCGTTCTGTGCCCTGCTCAGTCCGTTTGTACCCTGTAGAGTTATTCTTTGGGATTGCTGGGTTATTGTTACGCAGTTTCCTTTCGAGCTTACAACATTGTTAGATGTAACGGCACCTAGTGCATGGGATGGGCAAATTTATGGCCGTTTCTTTACTATTTAAAAATACAGGCGCGGGAGAGGGGGGAAAAACCCTAACACGCACACAGAAACCTCTCCTTTATTTTAGCACCGGCCTAAAGAAAGCAGGACAAATCTTATTAGCACAACTGTCATGCTAGAGCTAGATTCATATTACATTAAAGCATTCCCCAACCTCGCTTTCCGTAATTTTAGCTCCATAATACACTTTAAATCATAGATAACCACATAATTTCAATCTGACCCCTCTCTGGGGTCAATCGGTCGCGCAAGGATTAATTATTGTTTACAAGGCCTGCTTTACACTAATTTTATTATAATTCTATCCCCTCTTTCACACACACCTTCACAAAACTGTAATTTCCACTGGTAATTTCTTCAAAGCACTCTAAAATCATTTCATTAGTGGACTGGGAAAGAAGGGGAGGAGGGGAAATTTAAAAAAACAGTAAATATTCAGAAACCCAATTCAGTCCTACTGTCTTCTTTTTAAAGCTCTGTGAATGGTCATCATTTATAAATAATTCTACAGTCAAAGCCGGTCAATTCTACATCACATTAGGGACATTGGGACAGAGGGCATGGCAGAAACCTCCTACATCGTATATATATCCCCTCCACCAAATAAAAAAATCCAACCAAAACTACAATCACCACAAATGCACCAAGATGCAAAGGTGAAATGCCTTCTCTTATCAAAGTTCCTCCTTTCCAGTGTCCAAGGTGTGCAGAACCAGCTAAACCAGGACTTTCACGTGGTAGACGGAATCGGAGGGGGTTACCAAAAAAATACACAGCGAGTGCTGTTTATTCATTGCCTTGATCAAAATTACTCTGACATACCGTTAGCCCTTGTGATGGGAACTTTGACACCTGCAATGCTCTGTGTATAAGAGGACACGGGTTTGGAAACTCTATGGCGAATGAAAAAAAGGATGCAAATAATGTATTTCACGGCCACCGAGAAAAAGTGGAACACAAATGTAATGCAAACTTTTCCAATGAACCATAGAAGTACATTAATAAAATAAGATACAAAAAAAATCAAACCCTATAAAACACTCTGTGGACTTAGAATCATTTGCCCCTGGAAATACTGCATTATAATTCACAACGGTGTTTCCCCTTCTGCAACCATATTAAAAAGGGGACATCTTGAAACCCTAACATTTAAAAAAAGAAGACGAGGCGAATACCGATTTCACATACACACAGACACACACAATGCCTTCCGAACTCCTACCTCTAACTAGGATCCTCCTGCAATAGTCCGGGTCTGCAGAACTAGATTTACTTTTATTACAATCTTCCGAAACCGCAGAGGCAGAATAAGTCCCTTGCTGATCCTTCAAAAAAGAAGTAGAAATATTTCCTTCAGACCCTTTGCTTTCCTTGCCCTCTTTATGTCCGTTCTTCGAGACCCGGTTAGCTTCAGCCTCTGAATTGCATCTAACGTCCATTTTGTCTTGTTTCCCAAACATGTAGTGCAATAAAAAAAAAAGAAGAAAAGAAAAGAAAGTCTAGGTTGGATATTGCACAGCCTGCGGTCAGATCGGTGGGAATCTGTAAAGCACCTCTCGCGAGGAAGGTCGACTCTGATCCCAACAGAACAGCTCCCTCGAATCCCAGCTTCCTAATGTGACTGTCCAGCTTTCCTGAGCCCCAGTGATCAGGTACTCAACAGTACAACTCCAAAATGATTTAATGTCTGCCTTATTACAGAGACATGTAGTTGTTAGACACAGAGGGACGCGCACTCGCTGTTTCAATTGATTACGGGTAATTTTGCAGCCTCCACATTTAGGTTACCTCATGAATACACTAAATTGTTTGGATAATATATCAGATCGTAATGGATGGTTTGTGTGCTTGTCCCCAATCAAGTAGAGTTTAGCCAGTGAATAAACTGAAATGATTGGTCTTGCTTTCAGGAAACACACAATCAAAAGACAGACTTCCAGAAGGAGGGGAGGGGGAAGAAAAAACTTTTGACAAGATTCACCCTGAATTGTTAGCACCATTAGCCGCCATTATTAACTTTCTTCAGTCTGCCTTTGACCCTCCAGATTATAGAGTGGCTTTCTCCAGGCACGCCAAATAAATCTGAATAAAACTGCTAGGAAAAGGCTGGAAAACGCAGTTGTAGAAAAGCAGCCTTGAGTGTAAGCAAACAAACCACTCCCCGCACAAAAAGTTTTCCCTTGAAGTGGGGCTATCCAAGGAAGCCGAGGATCAGCCCTGCAGAAATCCTCCTTAACACATCTCTCCACGGCCAGCCATCTTAAACTCCTACCTCTCCTTAATTCAGTTCAGAGGCTTGCTTTTTGTGTGTGTGTGTGCGCTAATTCTGCACCTTCACAAACACTGAACCTATTGGTAGAGACTGCTCATTGAAAGAAAAAAAAAAAGCCAGCTTTGTGTTCAGATAGATCCAGGAGGGGAGAGAGGGAGAGAGAGATAACTCGTGAAAAATCTCCACTACGTGATCTACTAAAGGATAAAAAAAAAAAAAAGTTTTACCCTGGCTATTTCATTGTCTCTGCTACAATATCTTTGAGAACCGCAACAGCCAGTAATCCAATAAGACCATTGATTAGGCTACAATGATTCAATTCAAGCAAATGGCCTTGTGCAAAGAGCATGCTCCAGCCCTTCTTGTCACCTTGCAGGGCAGAAGCCCTCTTCATGCTGCTCTCCTTATTCATTCCTTTATGGGAAATGTAGAGCAAAAGGAGTGAAAGATGGCAATTATCTAATTGGACTATTAACAAACAATTCTCTGAGTGTGGCTGTCTGGCAATGGTGCTTGGGCGGGGTGAAAGGCCACATGTTGCACTGGCCCCATTCACAAAGAGTTTAGGGGCCGGAGGGAGAGAAAGAATTTTTCTTTGAGAATTTTTCACACAAATCCAGGAGTGTCAGGTTTTCCTGTCTCTGTCTCATTCCCTGCCTCGGAGGGGTGGTGACTGGCATCTCTGCACATCTGAGGGCACTGTGTAGAGCAATATTGCAAGCCATCACATTGCAGCACCCCTGCCCAATTCTGTGTGTATTGCACACTGCTCAACTTCATGGGTCTGATTCTGATCCTAGTGATGTAACTTCATTGATTTCAAAGGAGTTATTATGGATACTGGCTGGGATAACTGAGGACAGACCCGGTGGATCTATGGTTCAAGTTTGAATTAGTATAAGTAGGCTTATTTCAGGACACAAAACCAAACATTTAACAAGTGAATGTAGTTTACACATACTTCAGATTATCCTGCGTCTAACAAGTATTCTTCAATAATCACCCTGATCACCTGAACTAGATTTTTTACTTTATAATTCTTAGAAGTGTCAGAGGCAGATAAAGAAGATACCTTGATCAGCCCCTATGTTTTGCATGTATAATTAATAATATATATTAGTGCAGAATGTCTAGAGCCTGGAAGAGCTTTCCCTCCTTAAAGAAAATGAACTGCAGCATTTTCTGATGGATTTGCTATTTCTTATCTTGCACTAGTGGCTAGAGCTCCAAATCAATTGGAGGCCCTCTTGTGTTAGACACTTTCCTGATATAAGGAGGAAACAATTCCTTCTCCCAGTCTAAGGGCCCAATCCTGTAAGCAGCTCCCTGTGTGGACGTCTGCACAACAAATTCAGAACAGACACAAGTAGAGGTAACAAACAGAAAGGCTAAGTCAGAGAGCAAAAGATAACAGTCCTAGGAATACATACTTGCCTGAATGAGCTATATGCACAACTTGCAGGTAGTGGGATAGATGTATATGGTTCAGGAGCATGGCAGTAGCAGTCCTGGCTAGCTATCTGATTTTTTAAATAGCTAAACAAGCCAAATGTTCTAAGATAAAGTAGGTAATACAATGTTTTCCATAAAGGTATATTGTGAAATGTAGACAGAAATTATAATTATATTTGCATAGGTGTGTGGGTGTGTGTATGACATTTCTCCCCCATGTTTTTAGTTATGCTAATATCTCAGCATATGGCATAATAATAAACATGCAGTTATTCAACTCAGTTACACTGTTTGAGGCAGGGTATTTGGAGTTTAACCATCAGATTGTATTACTCTCTGCTTTTTCTGCGATAAGCACCTGATCCAGAACCCAGTGGAGTTAATAGGATTCTTTCCCTAAATGTACGATCTCCTATGGACACTGACAATAACACTTATTTGTAAACATAGATGTTGGCTTTATATAAACACAATTCTAGAAAAATGTTCTTTTCCCCTCTTAAGTCAGCTAAATTTGCCTTCATACATTTAAAATACAATGCTTGTACCTAAGGAGGTTGCAGAAATTCAGCCATTTGGTATTTTTTAAGATAAGGTTAGACAGACGCCTTCAGGGGTGGTCTATACTTTTAGTCCTGGCTCAGTTCCGGGGACTGGACTAGATAGGTCCCTTCCAGTCAGAGCCATTCTGTCTATTGGACAGTTCGGGGAGTTTGCCCCATGCCCTGTGCTTCAGGGGGCCCAGGTGGCATTGGGGCCAGTGGCAGCATGGCTAGCTCTACCCCCTGTTTCACCACCACTAGCCCTGCTCTACTCTGCTTCTTCAACTCCCAGCACCACTCTGGAGAAGAGGGGTGGAGTCTTTGGGAAAAAAGTGGAATGGGGGTCAGGTGGGGGCAGAGCTGGGCCTGAGTGGAGGTGGGGGAGGGTTCTCCTGGGCCTATGAAGGGCCCTGCTTCCTGTCCTACATTTCCGTGATTCTATGATTATACTTTCAAAAACCATGAACATGTCTGGAATGATAAATGATGGAAAGAATAAGAAATAACCATGGCTCCAGTCCAACTTTCAACTTTGTGGGAATAAACTTCACACACATGGAATCTAATGTTTTTAATGCAGGTCCACCCCTATGCACCATTTGGTAGAATCTGGGCCAGTGTGTGTAAACATTATCTGAGAGAACACGTTTTAAATTAGCTCCCCAGTCACCAAATGTGCATTTCCTGACTCGTCTTACTTTTCCCTTTACACTTAAACTACATTTTAATGAACATGACTTCTCAGCAAGAACTGAGAGATATGGAGTTTGATTGTCCTTTCATTGGAACTAGCATAAATCTGAATAACTCTGCTAAGTGTAGAGTACTGCAGTTTACTCTGGTGTGAAACTGGAGTAAGCAATATCCTAATCAGACTCTATCACTTTATAAAAATAGTTTTAAAAAATAACCACATACACAATACAGGAACCCACAGTTCATTCTCTGGAAAATAGATTTTAATGTTTCTTTTAGAACTTGATTTTGAGAAGTTCATATAAGTATGTTAACTATGTTGATAATATTTAAATACATTAATCTACTTAAAAACATTGATGATTTACTACTTCCCCCAATGTATCTTGTTTAGCATAACATCATGTGACAATATAAAAAGTTTTTCTTCTGATTATGCTGCTTTTTTGGTCTGTATTCTCACTTCCTTTCCTCCAGTGACATAGAAAGCTTTGATTTCTATTGGTTTCCAGCTTTTTCTCTTTCTGTGAAATATTCCTGGTTTAGGAGGTCTGAAGGCCCATAGCTGATCTTGCGACCATCATGTTATTGCTTATTGTAATCTAAACTGCTGTTAAGCTAAGTATTTATGCCTGAGAAAGGGAAAAACCCATAGTAAAAGGGTGCTGTGATGTAACCAGCTTAGTTTATTGTATAAAACAGACTCTTTTTCAGATAATTTTCCTCATGGGTCTTAGTTTCTGGTCCTCTAGAGACCCTGGTCTGGAGGTTCTTTGGTCATCTTCGGGGATGACAGAATCAGCTCAAAGAGGCTTTTTCTTTGGAGTTTACATCCTCATTTGGTGATGACACTTGCCTCAATTCATACAGGTGAAGAGGCAATGAATCGTCAGAGGCAAGTTAAAAATCCCAGAGCTTCTAGGTAAATTATGTGGAATAAAAATGTACTACTCAGTGTTCAGCACAGGCTGAAGGAATTTGTACCACAAGTCTTGCACACTTTGCTATATATCTCTGCTCAACAGGGTATATGGGCAAGTTACATAAAAGAAATAGAAGAATCGAGGATGGTGGACCATGATTTCACATTACGCAAAAATGAGTGTCCAGTGGGAGAGATGGAACCAAACAATACTGATGAATGAGTAACAAGTTCTGAGCAGGCTACTGGCTTCAACTTCTTCTAGGGCAGGGCTACTCAACTTTGGAAGCCCCGGGGGCCACAATGATACTCACAGCACATGCCAAGAGCCACAACTTAAATGCAAATATATATGCAAATAGCTTCTTTCACACTGACGGGCATGAATACAAAGATTAAGGCGAGACTACACAACACGCAGGCCCCATTTAAGTCAGTTCTGTTGCAATATTTACCCCATTTCCACCCATATGACAGCACTTTTAATGAGCAATGACAGTCCAGGACTTTAACTACTAAAACTCATATCAACAGAAGACCATTATATTGACTCGCCATTGTAGAATGTGTTCCCAGTGGAGGCTATGTTCAAAGGATCCCAATGGTGGACCATATGTTGAACCTCACATAAACCCAAACTGCACTGCGGGCTGCAAACAAATGGGCCGTGGGCTGCATGTAGCCCATGGGCCACGTGTTGAGTAGCCCTGCTCCAGGGGATGGATGAATGGAAATATGACAAGATAAAAATTCAGCCATTAATAGTTCCTACCCAAATCACAACACCCTTTTTCATTGTACAAGTCAGACATATGAGGAACAGAAAGCACGGCACAACTGTGTGCATGGATCCCAAGTTGTTAATGAATGACCATTCACATCATACTTTTCATGCTCTGAGAAGTTAGTTTGATGAAGGCAGAGTACACCTTCCCATCTGAAGAGTTTCTTCTCTTTTCTATAGGTTCTTATACTGCACTCATTATTGTAGTATCTCCTGCACAGACAAGTTTTAGGGTGTATCTACACTTACTGAGGATTGGTGCTGCAGCGATTGATCCACCGGTGGTCAATTTAGTGGGTCTAGGGAAAACTAGCTAAATCAATTGCAGATCATTCTCCCATCAACTCTGGTACTCCACCAAAATGAGAAACGTAAGGTAAAGTTTCTCCCAGTACGATGTGAACATCGCAATAAGTTGATCTAAATTATTCATGTTGTGTAACTTAAATTGATTTAGTTACATAGTGTAGACCATGCCTTACTCTTGCAAGTAGATAATCTCATTGTTGCTAAGGAGCCAAATTGTCATCCATAGTCCTCATCCTGGAGCTATAGGCAATCTTTTAGATATCCTGGGCCTACAAATTCACAGCCCTGAAGATAAGGACTAAGATCTTAAACTTAATTTGATATTCTAAATAGAGAGCAGAGGACAGGTTTGAGGTGCTCACAGTTGCCTGAGTTGATGGCTTGGTGCGCAGGTATAGCTTGTTGTTATAGTCCAGATACATGCAAAAATCTCTACTATAGCCAAAGGATACAGATGGTGGATTCATCCCACACATAATGCTGCATGTTTAAGAAGACCATAATATGTACCACAACAAAAGAAAGACAACTATCAGAGGCTGGACTCATGGACTTCATAAACAGACCACTTCACAAAAGAGGACTATGCAAAGAAAAACCCTGATACAAAATGAGTCACATGTCAGTGTTCCAAAAGGTATTTCTTAATGAACACCTTCACAGGGCTGTGATGCCTACCGAGCATATTGATTGTTCCATGCTCCTTCTGTGAATATGTACTCTAAACAGTTGCTAACCCAACTGTTTACATTAAATAATCACATGCCAAAGTTCTTGGCCATTCTCCTGAAGCAATTACACTCCTACACCTGTTTACACAGATGAACATCAGCTTGCCAACCTGATACACAAATAAAAACGGTCTAGCTTTTTACATCAGTGCCTACTTGCAACTATTTGCCAGACTCTCTTTGCCTTATTTAAATACAGAAACTAAACTGAAGCCATTGATAATTAACAGTGACACTATCCTGGACATGAGTATTAAAGGTATGTGTTCCACATGAAGCTTAATCACATTTTGGCCCTTACAAGCTGCCTCTTTGGGTTGTATAATGAGTCAGGATATTATCTTGCATAACCTCATTACCTATACTTTTTCATCTGCTGTATTATAAATGTGGCATATATAAGTAATTTAAATTGAGGCAAACAGTGCAACCGAAGACACGGATGCTTTTGTCAGAAAAAATGTAGATCAAGATTCAGTGTTATCTGGTGATATAACAGGGGCTGGAGAGGTTGGATACTTTGGGTTCACCTGCACTACAAATAAAGACCTGCAGCAGTGATTCTCAGAGCTTGGGCCAGCTGACCCAGGCTTACAGATATAAAAATAGCTGTGCACTGAAACACAGGCCTTGAAACCCAGAGGGGGGTGGGTCTCAGATCTTGAGCTCCCGCTCAAGTAGAAATGTCTAATTGATGTTTTTAGACCAATATAGTGAGTACTGCAAGCTGGAGTCTGTTGCCCTGGACTCTGAGGCTACAGCTACACTGCAGTGCTATTTTGGGATGCAGTATCCCGAAATAGCTATTCTGCATCTTTTCAAAATATAATGGGCTTGCTATTCCGACATCCCTGTAAACATCATTCCACGAGGTGTAAGGGATGTTTCGGAATAGCAATTTATTTCAAAATTGGGTAGACAATGCCAAATTTTGAAATAAGCTATTTTGAAATGAACTAGAAATAAGTTACGCAATTTGCGTAGCTCAAATTGCGTAGCTTATTTTGAGCTCCGGCTGCAGTGTGGACGCACGCTGGGACTTCCTGCTGTGTTGTGTACGTTTTGCAGTGTAGATGTACTCTTTGATTATAATTCCCAGCTCTGGTTCTGACACACAGTGTAACACTGAGCATAGAGAGCCTGAGCAATTAACTTTTTTCGATGCCTCAATTTCTCCATCCATACAGTGGAGATGATCATCTTTACCTAATTCTCCTGGGCATTGTGAGGATTCATTTTTATTTGTAAATCAACTTAAAAATTGTATATTATGTATACAAATATTGCCATATGTTGTCAAAAACATTCACATATACCATTTCTAGTCTGGTGGTAACTAGAATCTAAATCTACCTGTTGACCAGTGGAGGGTGGGAAGGAATTAGATAATATCCCATGTCTCCTATGGAGCAAATTTAGAGTGCAAAGCAAAGTGCAAAGCTCCCATTAAAGTTCACTAGGATTCTCTCTTCTCCCTGCATGGTTTGAGAAACTTCTAGGGCTATGTCTACACTACACGTTTTCTCTTCCAAAAATATGCTAATGAGGGACTCATTTGCATGAGTAGCATTCTCATTTGCATATTTTCTGCCAATCTGTTTTTGCACTAGGGGTTTTTGCACAAAAACAAGCAGTGTGGACACTTCCTTTTTGCACAAAAACCTGTTTTTCTGCAAGATCCTTATGCCCCCCAAAAGGAGGTATGCTGATCTTGTGGAAAAAGGGGTTTTTGCACAAAAAGAAAATATCCACACTGCTTGTTTTTGCACAAAAACGGATTGGCAGAAAATGTACAAATGAGATTGCAACTCATGCAAGCGAGTCCCTCATTAACATATTTTTTGCTGAGAAAACTCGTAATGTAGATGTAGCCTTTGTGTTTTTCCTGAATCAGGAATGCAAGATCAAGCCTGGAACCTGTAACACTGTACAAAATGTGGAGGATTTGAGGTGGACAAAGACAATCGAATGGAATTTAAAAACAAAAAAATCACCTTCCACTGGAATATTCAGAGACTACATAGCTAAAGTGTACAAAACACCTTCCATATTAGTGAAGACTCTGGAATTCTGCCCGTTTTCCAATGAGATGCACACAACCATCTTGAAATTCATTGCCTTGATGTCTTCATTATTTCTCACAATCTTTGGGCAGCCAAAGACTCCTTCCAATAGAACATTTGTTTTTTCTCCATTGACTTTAGCAACAGAGGCTATTTGCAATGTGATGTTTTTCTAAAGCTTTTTGCAAACTGACCCTGTAACGGATAGTAGCAGTGTGAGGGGTGTGTGTGTCCATCCTGGGCAAGTCAGAGCAGTTTAAATTAAGTCAATTAACCTGGAAGAGAGCCAGGGAATAATAAAGCTTAATTAAAGATGAAGTTCAACTGGGAAGGAGCAAGGGCTTGTTTAAAGGGATGAAGCTGAAAACAGAAGGGATCTACAGGGGAAGTGCCTTCAGTTATTCTCTGGGAGGAGGGTGTTTGGACCAGTAAATCCAAGGGAAGGAGGAAGCAGTCCAGGAAAATAACAGCAGAGGGGGAGAGAAAGGAGACTGCAATGAAGGAAGATTAAAAAAAACCTGGGTTTGTTTCTTCTGAAAAAAAGACTAATGGAGGGGAGTGTGTGTGTGTGTGGGGGGGGGAGGATATCTCTCTTCTAAGGTTTTTCTAAAGAAGATATAGTTATTTCCTTAACCAGTAAGGGACAGGACAAAAAATGACAGGGTTAAATTGCAGCAAGGGAACTTCAGATTAGAAATTAGGAAAATCAGTAGTTAAGCACTGGATCAAACTCACTAGGGAGGTTGTGGAATCTATGTAGTTAGAGGTTTTTCAGAACAAGCTAACCAAACATCTCTCAGGGATGGTCTAGATAACAATTAGTCCTGCCTCAGTGTAGGGGACTAGATTAATTTCTGTGATCAGAGTAGTGGGTGAGATTGCAGGGATTTATGGCTTTTTAACAGACAAAATTTGCTTTTAGCTTGTTTATTACAACCCTAAAATCAAAATTCAGCCCAGATCATCACATTTTGCCTTGTTTGGTGTATGGGTGTCAAAACAGGACAAAACCATTACATTCCATTTTTTCTACCTGACGTCCTACTCTGATGCACACTACACATGGACTATGTCCCAGGATCACTGGAAAAATCCACAAACCTTGGAAAGCTTTTGGGAACAATATCAGGATTTGATTAAAAAAAAAAAAAGGTAAAATAGGGGAGTTGAATCTAATCTCTAGGTTTCATTCAGACTTCACTGGGAGCAGGAATTGCTCAGCATTTTGGAAAATCAGGCAGTAAGTCAATAATTGTTTAAGAATGGGGCCAAAAAGCAAATAATTATGAGATCAGAGTTTAAAAACAAGTGCATTTGTGTTGCACCAAAAGCTCTTTATGGCTAAAGAATGACCTGACTGAACAATACTATAGGGACTGATCCAAAACCTATTGTAGCTAATGGATCTATTAACTTCAGTGGGATTTGGCTCAGACTCAAAATTCACTGTTTCTAAGAGGATAAATGTTGGACTTTTGTCAGTTGTGATTGGCAGAGACCTTTAATTTCTTGTGTAATAGAACAAAATGATCAGGATGGACATAAACCTTTTAAAAATGCAGATAAATTGATAATTGTGAGTTTCCTGAGTACAACAAGGATGTAAAAGGCAAAGTCCAGTTATGGATCACAACATGAAGTGATGTGAAATAATCATAATTGGCTACTTCTCACAGAAGTAAATAACATCGAGCTCCATGGATCATTAATGCAAGCAGCAGGGTTACCTTACTGTAACTATGCTCTACAAGTAGAGCCCTGTGCAGATACAAAATTTGTATCTGCATTCATATCTGCAAAAATGAGCTGCAGATATCTGCATCCATATCTGCAGGTGCGGATATCCACGGATATAAAGTGGATATCTATGGATTTATAGGGCTCTACCTACAAGTAGGAGGGTCCTTTTAGTAAAGAAAAGCAGCTAAGCACACCCGGGAATCTCCATCTGCTGGTACACTCTGGCACCATCTAGAGGTTGGTATCACATGACAGGAAATCCATGTTTACACGATGCCCCTTCACACTACATATCCAATAGACTCAGGCATCACACAGAATTTGAGGTAGAGACAGTTAATAGAGATGGATGGAAATGTTTGAAATTAGAACCCATTTTTATAATTGTTACAAATTAGTTTATTGAGGGGTCAGTTATTTGCTTTTTAAAAATTCATGAATAATTTCAATTCAGTTCCACAAAATATTTTTCTGCATTTCTATCAGCTATAACAGTTAGGAAATCTGAGTTATACACTGCATAAGTGTTTGCCCTGAAACTCTTGAACTATTAGGAGCATATGAAAAGTGAATTTTACCTACATTTACAATGCATTATTGGATTTGACTTATGGCCTGGATACCGTTACTAAAATCATTCCTCAAGTAGACTCCTCTAATACTTAAATATATCTACAGATGACTTGTAGGACAAAAGTAGATGAAATAGCAAGAGTGGACAATACTACGGCTGTTTTAGCAATTACAATCTTTGGAGGATTGTGGGAGGATTTGAAGTGACTTCACGTTCTGATGGATATTTTACCTGATAGATATTAAGCAAACTGGGCAGCACATTGAAAGATTATTTGATCATGGATAAAAATGCACACTGCCAATTATTAGCTACATTGCTCAAATAATCTGATGGGCTCTGAATTTGCAGGTTCCTCTGAGGAAAAAGACATGCAGCATGAATCATTAATGTCTGTTTCTTCTTATAAAAAATATGTTGCTTGGATGCAATGGATAGAAAGGATAGAAAATAATGCAGAAAAAGCCATAAGAATAAAGAATTATGGTATAGAATTATGTAACTACTGTGTTCAGTTTGGGTCGATTTCCTTTATGAAATATACAGGAGAGAATAAAAAGTTCCAGGAAATCTTGATGAAAATGACTGCATGTAAGTTTGGATTAATAGATGAGACAAGATTGCAAAGCCTAGAAGTGTTTTGCATGGAATAGTGAAGGAGACTTGATTGTGTCAATCAAAATTATAAAGTGAACATTGATCAGACCTTCTTTTTACTTTGACACATATGAGTACAAACTCCAGATTAAATTAAAAGGAAGTAAATTTGGAATGAAAGGTAAATGCTTTTCCGCACACATAGACAACCTATGGGATTTGCGACTGTACAAGGCACAGTAAAAAAGTCTGACCTTACTACTCTTGAGGAAAATATCCTGGCTTGATTAAAAAACCAGACAAGTATCATTTTGACCGCTTAGTTACATAAACTAGGATAGTGACTGGGTTTATCAAATCTCACAGGACATAAACTGATCACATGTAGTGATCATCCTCTTCACACACTCACAGCATTTCACAACCCAACTCCAGAATGGTGTATTTAATTTATTTTCTTTTGTTTTTGGTTTTCTCTGAAGTGGCAGGTAATGGCTACTACCAGAAGTAGGAGGCTGGATTTGATAGACAAATGGTACTACATGGGAAACTATTGGACCATTTCTTCTTAGACACTAATAAATATCTGTAGGCTACATTATTTGTCTTCTGGAAAAACAAGATTCTGTTCCTTGGAGGATGCAAGCCTCATACCCTTGTGAAGGCTGTGGAACAGCAGCAGGGAAGAAAAGCAAATTCACAATAGATTATAGTCCTAGATGTTCCACTCTGTTTTCTAAAGAAAATGGAAGCAAAGTCTTGAGACCACAGAAAAAGCCTCCATAGCAATTTTTACCAATTCCTTGGAAACTTCTCTCTATAAGGTTCTGACTTAGTAAATTCATAGATTCCAAGGGCCCACTCTGATAATCTAGTCTGACTGCCTGTGTAACATAGGCCATAGAACTTCTCCAAAATAATTCCTAAAGTTTATCTTTCAGAAAAAAACCCAGACAGTTTTGATTTGACAATGCAAGTGATGGCAAATTCACCACCATGACCATAGGTAAATAGGTAGGAAGGATAGGCAGAAAGGTGGAAGCTAAGGCGGGGGAGGAGAAGCTGCTTTCCATGCAACTCACAAACCTGTGGAGCAGTGCGTCACAATGTAATGCAGGTTACTCCATGCACTATGGAATATGTAGACATTCTGGGGGCAACTGTCAGTGGACAATCCCTGGGAGTGGTGTTTCATATGAACTGTGCTCCCATGGAGGAAGGCTGAGGGGAAGCAGAAAGAAGTGTAAAGAGACACAGGTTTTCTGATGTTGCTTCTGGCAGATCTTTCAGCTTCAACATCTGCAGAATTTGGGGACCAGACTCCCCGGTCATTTTGATTTTTTCTGAGTGACAATGCCATCCCTCCCATAAAAAAAATGGGAGTTCACTAACATTCCAGTTCCAACACAGAAATAACTCAGATCGAGGAGGTAATTATCCATTGTGTCTATCACTATTGAATTCAAGGAAAGTTTTCCATTGACTAAAATAGGAGTTGGATTGTGTTACAATGACTTATACCTAGAGGTGATGACTTGTTTGTATCACAGTAACACTTACAAGCCCAACATACGGTTAAGTACCTTGTTGAATTAGGTGCTACATGAACACCTCATAAGAGATAATCCATGCCTCAAAGAATAGACAAGACAAACAAAAGATGAAGAGGAAAAATTATCATGATCACCAGTTTACAGATGGAAAAATTAAGGCACACAAAGGTTAAATGACTTGCCCAAGCTCAAATGCGACATCTGTGACAAAGACAGAATTGACTCTTGATTCCAGCAGACTGCCTTACCATAAGAACATCCTTCTTTTCAATATTATATGAAACAGATAGATCTGTGTTTAGACAAATTTTCTATTTTGGCAGCTATCATCAGAATAAATTTTAAATATGTAAGTGATAGTGATCATTCACGGATACATCTGTGTTTAGAGCTAATTATTAAACAGCACCAGCAAAACACACTTTCTGGAAGAACAAGATACCCAGATGTTCTTGAAATACTTTAATCAGAATCCTGTGTATGTCTAAGTGAAATACTAGCCACTTTTGGCAGATGTGGAAATCTTTTTTTGTTCAGAACCAGGTTCTATGGCTTTGTGTTTTTTTTACAGTATGAAACTCCACTGATTTGAATAGAATTGTTCCTGATTTACAGTGACAGAATATAAGAATAACCAGACTGAATTTAACAAGTAGAAACTGGTAAAAAAAATCCATATAGTATGCAGATATTCCCCAGGAGTGATTTTTTGAAGCCTTTGTTTACCTCTGAAGGGCAGAACCTGACCCTAAAGAGTCTATTTCTCCAGCTCCTCACCCCTTATTCTCTGGAACTAATTCATAATTCTATTGGCAAAACTCCTATTAATTTCAATGGAAATTCTACCCATTGAATGAAAGGAGAATGCGTCCCATAAGTGTTTAAGAATTATGCTATTAAAATACTACAATGCATTTTATTTTTATTTAGTGTACTTCATTTGAAGTATCTTAAAAATGCTTTGCAGAGAGAAGGTATAATAGGGAGCCAGCAGTTCACAGAGTAGTGTAGAGCGACTGCTTCAGATGGAAAAGGACAAATGATGCATAAAAGTGGAGGAGAGGAATAGAAAAGCAGGATTTTCAAATGATAAAAGATGCAAGTAACAGTCCTCATAAAATACAGCCAGCAAAGGGAGAATGGAAAGAGGCACTATTGAGGTGGGTTAAGCATCTCTCAGAGTAAAGCAAACAGGAATGTTTCAAGGTGACATCTGAAAACACAAAAGTGGCTTTCAGAAAAGGAAGGGTGAAGTGAATTCCAGCCAGATCACATTGATCAGTGAGGAAAGGGCCTATACCCAAATGAAGTGGCGATTTAAATAATTGCCGCTTCATTTAAATTTAAATGGGTGCCGCACTGAGCCGATCAGCTGTTTGTCAGCTCAGTGCACTAGTCTGGACGCTCCACGGTCAACATCAAAGGTATTTGTCAACCGCCCCGGTAAACCTCATCCCACGAGGCATAACAGGGTGGTCGACAAAAGCCTTTGATGTCAACCGCGGAGCTTCCAGACTAGCGCGCTGAGCCAACAAACAGCTGATCAGCTCAGCGCGGCAGCCATTTTAATTTAAATGAAGCGGCGATTATTGAAATCGCTGCTTCATTTGGGTATGTCTAGTAAACTAATTTACATGGCTCTGGCGACAGAGCCATGTAGTCTAGACATACCCCTAGGGACGGGAAGCCTCTTCCTGAGATCTAGCTTTATTTTCTTTCCATTAAACATTATGGCATGTACATCTTCATAGCATTATGCAAAGCTTAACTTAGGGTGCATCTACACTGCACTGTTTTTGCGGCATACTGGCCGTTATTCCGGAAAAACAATTCTAGCATCCACACAGTAGCTGTGCTATTTCGAAAGAAAATTGAAATAACGGAGGGCTTTTTCTGACGTTGGTAAACCTCATTCCACAAGGAATAAGGCCTCTTCTGAAAAAGCTCTTTCAGAAGAGGGTGTATGTGGACGCGCCACTGCTGCTATGTCAAAATAGCTCCTCCCCAGGGCCATTCTAAAGTTATTCTTCTTCAGTGCCTCCTGGGGCTCTAAATCAAGATAGCATGTCCACATTAGGGGAGCCTGCCTCAGACTAATTTTGAGGCATCCCTGTAGTGTGGACGCTCTATTTCTAAATAAGCTACTCTGGAAGATGTCTTCCCAAATAGCTTTTTCTGAAATAAGCTTGCAGTGTAGATGTACCCTCAGTAACATACTTGAGGAAAAAGAAGCATTATCATTCCCTGCCAGCAGCTGTGGCAAAAAAGACACAGAGAAGTGAAGTGACTTGCCTAAAGCAAGGTAGCAAATTAGTGTTAACACTAGGATTAGAACTCAAGAGTCCCTCAACTACATGCTCAGAGTAGTCCACAGTAAACAGCTTACAGCCCACAGCTGACTGTTATGCTGAAACGTAACCGCAAAGCTCAAAATTAAACACTTGAACAGCACTAGAGCTATTTAGTTAATTGGATCACTCTTAAAGAATTCATGATCAAGGAGCCTTTGGGGGTAGCTCCTCCTCTCTACCTCTTTGGAGACTAGATATGCCCATCTAGAGGTGTGTCTGTGCTGCAACATTATTTCAAGATAACTAGCATTATTTCAAAATAATAAAGCCATCTACACAGCATTATTTCAAAATAATGGACGGCTTATTCGGAAATCTGTAAACCTCATTCTATGAGGAATAACACCTATTCCAAAATAGCTATTTCGAAATAAAGCATGTGTAGATGCTCCACTGCTGCTATTTTGAAATAGCCCCTGACTAGGGGCATTCTAAGTTATTCCTCTCCAGTGCCTCCTGGGGCTCTAAACCGAGATAGCTTGTCTACATTAGGGAAGCCTGCCTCAGACTAATATTGTGGCTTCACAGCAGTGTAGATGAGCTATTTTGAAATAAGCTATTTCAGAATAACTATTCCGGAATAGCTTATTTCAAAATAAGTGTGCAGTGTAGATGTGCGCTAGATTTCCCGAAAGCTAATTGTGGAAGTCACCCTTCATATTATAACGGCCTTCCTTCAGAGACAGGAAAACTGGGAAGAGAATTTCTGCTCACATCTTTTGCAGGAGTTATCTTTCCAACGACCAAATCTCAGTGGCCAAATAGAAACACAATTAATGGAGAGTGTCCTTTTCCTACTTCTACCCACCATGAAATGCCATGCATTCAGGAAGTCAGAATAAGATGCTACTCAGTGGGGATTTTGCAGTTCTCCATAATGGCCCAGATTCTGATATCCTTCCTCTGGTTTCATAGCATCAGCCTCTACAAGTCATCCCTTTGGACAGTGTGACCAGAGCTGAATGCAGCAGTGCAGCTGAGGGCACAGAGGGTGGGATTTGCAAAGAGGCCTCAGGAATCCTAACTCGGGAAGTCAATGACAGCTGAGCAGTTAGCTTCCTTTTGCACTTTTGAAAAATCTCACCCATCTCTGATTTACATAATGGTAGTTGATCACTTTCAGTACAGGTTGAACTTCTCTAGTCCAGCACCCTGGGGACCTGACCAATGCTGAATCAGAGAATTTACCAGACACAGTAGGACAATATTGTCTTGCAACATTATCAACACTCCCACTGCTTACTGGGCTCTTACAAAACATTTAGAGATAAAATTAGAGCTAAATAACAGCACAGAACATTGAAAGCCAGGACTGGTGTCTGTTAACAAACTTTATGGGATCATGTGAAATTTGACCACACCCGTGATAAGTGGACATCTGGCTAACTAAAATCATGCCAGACCACGGATGTTGCCAGACCAAAGAATGCCTGACTAGAGAGGTTCAATCTGTATTAGTCTTAATGTCATTCTTTTGTACTTTTTTTTTTTTCCTTTTTTGATTGTTGCTGCACACTGAGAAGAGGCCTTCCCTGTGCTGGCCACAAGGATGCCATTTTTCCGAGTTGTTTAAACTAATTTAGATGGGGCATGAGCAGGCCAAATGATCCCTTCTAATGTGCATGACTTTGCATTTGTCAAGGTTGTATTTTGTTTTCTGTCATGTTTCCCCCAGCAGTTTTGGGCTAATTAATTATTATTATTATTATTATTATTATTATTAATAATAACAACAACATTGTTCCAGTAGTACCTGAAAGCCACAACTGAGATCAGGGCTCCATTTCTGTAGACACTACATTAACACATAATAAGTAAGGTCCCTTTGCCAGCTAATTGGTTTAGTCCATTTGCAATTTAAATAGCCCAAACAAATGGCAAGGAAAAGGATTACAATCCCTATTTTCCAGATGGGGAAGTCGAAGAACAGAGAGATTAAAGTACTTACTCAAATGATAGAAGGAATCTGTGATAGACTTAGGAACTGAAACAAGATGTCTTGATTCACTGTCCAGTATCTTACCTTCTGGATGATCCTTCCTCCCAAGTGGGGGTTCTGCAAGCTTATCTTATCGACCCTCCTGTATTCCTGTGAGAGCCAGAGGGAGCAATAATGAGATGAGTTAGCATATGGTGCTATACAATATGTAGATGAATTACATGCTTCACGGTCGTCAGATAGCGTGATATCTTTGCTTTACTGCTACCTGGCTGAAATTGGCACTTCATACTGGCAGGCTGTCTGCAATTTAACCCAGCTAAAGGGGAGGGGGAAGGCTTTGAAGAGGAAGTCTGTTACTTAGAAGGGGATTTCCACCATTAATGAGACAATATGTCTGGTTCATAAATTGGGGATCATTTTGGATCCACTCCTGCTGTAGTTACAAGTAGCATAGTGACACAAAGCACTTCTCCCCTACCTCATCATTACCTGGTTAGATATTTTCTGCCTTTTCTCTCAGCTGTAGACCTGATTGTACCTCAGTAATCCTGTGACTTCTTGATTGGACTACTGAAATGTGATCCTCACTAAGCTGTACTTGAACACTATGTGGACGCTTTGTCTTCTGCTTATCTCCTTGGTACTGTTATCTGGCATCTCCTTGGTACTGTCAGTTATCTGATATATATACTTCTTCTACACTGATCCTACACAGCCCTAAATGTCTTGACCAGCAGAGAAATTGCCTCCTCCAATGAGACACGACACATCAGGTGATTTTAGCAGGCATGTTCCTTGCTTAGGGATCCTGCACTGTAAATGTCAATAGGAGCTTTTCCATGGATTTCAATGAGCATTAATCTCATTGTTTCTAGATTGGCAGCTAATCCCCATGGACTCTTGAGCCTTCAATTCTGGAATTCATTTTCCTTCCTCTATCTGAGAGTGACTAAATTTGTTAATATTCATCTCTCCTGAGTTTTTGGCCTGGTGGATCAAGTGCGGCCTGTTAATCATTTGGAGCAAATAAATGTGTGTTAGCCGGTACCAGATACATGCCTGGATAGATGTTACTGTACACATTTAGAAATCTAATAACAATGTTAAGTATTAAGAGTTGTATAGAAGTACATTTAAAAGGGAAGGCTTGTGACATTCCAAACAGTAAATTAAGGTCAGTTTACACCATTATAAGGGAGTAACAGGAGTATT
Source organism: Pelodiscus sinensis (assembly GCF_052426305.1). NCBI lineage: Eukaryota > Metazoa > Chordata > Testudines > Trionychidae > Pelodiscus > Pelodiscus sinensis. Next base: position 60,075,952 of record NC_143059.1, on the reverse strand, counting down.
GAAAGACACTTTGTCAGACCCACATCAGATTGTGAAAACATGATTTGGAATCTTAAGTTTCCTGTGAATATTAATACAAATCAAACTATTTTTATGAGTAATTGAACATAAACAAATCCAAATGTGACCAAGAAGATGATATTTTAAAACTCGTGGCACTAGCAAAGTTAAATGGTTGAAAGGCATTTGTAAAATGCAGGGATTTATTTTCTCTTTAAAAAGGTTATATTTACATAACATCAAGGTTCTCCCCTAGCACACACTAAAATATTTTATTGACACAAAAAGCACATATGACAGGCAATGGGCCTTGTTCCAGAAAATCACTGAAATATATGCTTAATTTTAACCACATCAGTCACTCCACTGATTTTGATGCTCACATGCTTAAAGACAACCTGTACTTTAATCCTTTGTTGGAGTAGGGCCATGATGACATAGGAGTAGACTTACTCAATATCATACTCTTCAGAGAATATTTTAAATGCCTTTTGTTTACAGATCGGTAGCTGACTGGATGTAGATATAGTTAACAAACCCTCAGATTGAGCATAACTTTTATGTTGAGCCACTTGAGACATTTCTAGAAATTATCTACTGCTGGAATTTGGTTCTCAACGAAAATAATTATCCATTTATTCTCCAAATGAAATAAAGTTGTACAAAGATTGGCGCCTAACTGAATTTTTTTTCTTCAAAAAATTAAAAGTCCAACTTAGTACAGTAGACGAAGTACACTATGATCTGAAGGCCATGTGATGGAGATGGATTATTAGATTGAGAGGCAGTGCACATAATAGGATTGTCCACAATCTTCTGAGACTGACAAAACAGAAGAGAACTGGGGAAATGTCCGTGTAAATAACAATAATAGTTTACACTTATTAAATTCAAGACACTCTGGTTGAGGACCTGTAGCCCTTACCACTCTAACTGTTATGTGCATGCGTCATTTAATACATCTAGTAGTCCCTCCAACATCAGAAATGCTAAAAAGACAAGGCAGGTGAGGTAATATATTTTACTGGACCAGCTTCTGTTGCTGAAGGAGACAGTCTTACAAAGAGCTCTTCTTTCCTGTTCCTTTTGAAAATTTAGGCCACAAACGCCATGGGTGAAATCTTTGCCACACTGATGTAAATTGGAGTTTTGCCATGTGCTTCTGTAGAGATCTACAAAAAGAGCTGCTCACCCACAGTCCCCTCATTTATGCAACACTTAATAATCCTTTCTGTGAACCAGCAGCCCAAGAATCCTGAGTTTTAACTTAATTCCCCTAGAAATTTTTTTGTAGGTATTATTAAAGTAAAACCAAAATGACCAAAACTTGATGAATGATTTCATTCTTTTTAAATACTACCACACCCATATCATGCATAATGAAGAGGCCAGAAAATCAACGGGGAATGCAATATAAAATAGCCCTCGCTTGGGGGCAAAATTTAGCATTGCTTTAATTACTCAATAGATAATAACAGTGGAATAGAATATTGACACAGGATAATTGTTTCTTGCTTATAGATAGAGACTAAGGCAAACTAGAAGCATTTTATATATACACATATAAGAACAAATATTAGAAATGTATTTTAAAGCAAGTAATGTTGATCCTGTAACAGTGGTCTAATCTAGTAAGTATAATTGTTCATTTACATCTTTTCATTTCCTTAACATTCTCACGTATATTTGTTGTTCCCTATGCAATTATTTAACTGTATTAAATTTTGCCTAGAGAACAGAGTTGTATATCAGCCAATCAGGGAACACCATATGCATGCAAGTACCTGTTTTAAAAAGCATCTTTGTTTTCCATTGGCTAAAGTTTTATAACCCTGTAACTGTGAATGAATGTGATGAGTTGATCTGTATGCCACTTGGTATCACAGTGTATTGTGTAAATAAGACACAAGGATACAGAAAGGTATTTTGGGAATGTAATGAAAAATTTATTAGTCTGACACACAGCTCACACTTTCATAGCATATTGTAAATTTGTTCCATCTGGGCTAATTTTTTCTTTGAGTAGCTGCTTTATAGAGAAAAAAAATTACATTGAATGTGTGTAGACTCCTAAACCAAACATTACCCCAGAACACCAGTCATTTCAGAGAAAAAAATACAATTATCTTTATGTATAGCATCAACAATGTGTTTAAAAAAAGAAGAGGAGGAATCTGGACCTTATGTATTACTTTCCCATCTCTACTGACGGCTGTACTTGAACTCTGGCTCCCCTGTTTAACCTTTCATGGTATATATTTTTAAAAGCATTTTCTTTAGCAAAAAGGATTTTCAGGTCATTCTGACAGGTGTACATGTGAAGAAAGGAGAAAAAATGATGGTGGCACAGATGTGTAACAATGTAATTGGATACAATTAAAATTAGGCAAAGAAATTTTAGGCTGATTGTCAGGAAGCATTTTCCAAAAGCCAGTGTTAGGTTTTCTTTCCTCTATGAGCTACATTAGTGGCATAATCTCTCCAGGAGTGTAATTCTCATGGGGTTATTTTTAGTTAAAACTGGATTGAAAACTATCTACTACAGACTGGATTAGATGGCCTAAAAGGTCATTTCCATCTCTAATTTCTATTAATGGATTATTGCAGCATGTTGGTGTGATAAAACATCAAAATGATTGTCACACAGTGACTCCAATATTATAAAATATTTATAGTAAAAGGAGTAATAGAAGAATTTATCTTAAGTAATTATATAAACACATTTGCCATAATATCTGAGCATGTCACAATCTTTACATATATTTATTTCCTTTACAGTAGGGAATTTCTGTTATCTCCCTTTCACAACTGTGCACACTATGGGTACGTCTGCATTGAGGAACTACTTTCGGGATACCAGAAGTATTCTGAAATAGCTATTCTGAGTCTATTGAAGCAGCCCGTTATTTCGAAATAGATTTCGAAATAGATTTCGAAATAACAGGCGGCTTATTCCATTGTCTCAGTAACCCTCATTCCACGAGGGTTACGGGGCATTTTGGATTAGCGAGTTATTTTGAAATTTGGCACTGTGTAGACAACACCAAATGACAAAATAAGCTATTTTGAAATACACTAGAAATAAACTATGCAATTTGTATAGCACAAATTGTGCAGCTTATTTCGGGCTACGGATGCTGTGTAGATGCACCCTAAGGCACAAACTCGGGGCTTGTCTATATGGAGACACTCAGGAATGTTAATTAAAAGGTATGGATTTAAAGTGGGTTAGTTAAATCACTGTATGGATGATCTCGTTTAGAATTCAAGGGGCCTTACTTCAGTTCAGAATTCCTGGTTTCCATGCCAATACTCATGAAAGATGTGTGTACAGAGATCAACACCGCATCCCACTGCCCACACGCCCACAAACACTTCTCCCTCTTTATTATTTGGAGTGAATTGGGTCTAGAGATAATTGGACATGGTGACACTTTTAAGGTCTTAGTAATCATTGCATGTAAACTGGGAAGTTGCTGGGTTTTATTTTATTTTTTATTTTGTCTTATTCTTTACCTCTGGAGGTAAACAACTATTATTGTGTTGTTTGCAGCTATAAGTGTTTAAATATTTGCCTTCACTGCAGCCATTTATTGCACTGGGAATCTGTGAGTGGTGGGGAGAGTAGAGGAGAGAAAGGGTACTAAGCCTGATGTACTATTTTGGCTCATGTACATTCCACTGTAAATGGGCTTGTTTTCCCTCTCATTGGCACCCGTGGAAATCAGGAATCAGTCCAGTAAAGCAAATGGTATTATAGGGGTGAACAGAGAGAGGCTAGTCTTACAGTTAAGGTACAGTGCAGATTCTACATAGGTTCAGTTCCTAGTTCTGCCACAGACTTTCTGTGTGATCTTTGGCAAGTCACTTAGGGCCAGGAGCATACTGGCAATCAAAATAAGCCCGGGAAATGGGTTGAGAACTGCCCTGCCCATGATGTCACCCCTGCGTGCCCCTTAAATCCTGCCCCGAGTCATGTCCGGCACACGGCGCAGGTGGCGGGTCGGGCTCTGCGTGCCGCATACACCATGGACGCGGAGCCACTCCAAGTGAGGGGCAATGGTGCGAGGACACGATGGCCCACCGGACGATGGCCCACCGGGAAATTCCTGGTATCCTGTCAGGCCAATCTACCCCTGCTTAGAGCCAGATTGTGGATTACTGTTACATTCAGTGTCTATGGCCTTATTGCTAGGCACTTACAGAGTTTATAGTCTGACTGAGTTGTAGTTTACCGAACAAGTAGTAACACTGAAGTCAATGGGAGAATGCAGGGTCTAAGAGAATATTCAATGTGAGTAAGGCTATAACAATCTAACCCTTAATCTCTCTGTGACTCAGTTCCCCTTCCATAAAAAGAGGGATAATATACACTTCCTTTGTTGTGGAGGCAAAAACTGTCTCTAACTACAGGCATGCATAGCGACTACCTCAGTGAAGTTCTGCTTTTTCTGGGTTGGAGTTACAGTACTATAAAATAAATAAGCACTCCAAATAATAATTCACAGATTCATAAATGCATAGATTAAGGCCAGAATGAACCATTAGGAGCATCTAGTTTGACCATCTGAATAACACAGGCTGAAGAACCTCACCCAATAATTTCTGCCTTAAGCCTATGATGTCTGAGCAAGAGTAGCATATAGTAAAACTGGTGGAGGATGATTTAGGCTTGGACAGAATCTCAGAGCTCTGAAATATAATTAATTTGCCAGTGGCAACTGCCTGTGTTCATTACCCAGTAATATTGCTTCCTTATCCATCCAGAATTTAATCTGCCCTTGGGATTTGCATGCAACTGTGCCATTGTCCTTTCTTGACTCTACCCTGCCATCTGAATGGCTTCTTCAGTTACTTTCCCATCTCTGCACCTGCCACCAACGAAACAAGGGGGATTTGCTCCTCCTGAAGAAAATGTGAGCTGCTGGAGGAACTATGGGGGGAGAAAGTGACATATGAAAGGACAGTTGTGCCCAGTTTCTCTGCTGCAAGGACCTGGCCAGTGCTGACAGTGAACAGAATGGCCGATGTGCCACTAAAATAACATAATGGCCTCTCCTATTTAGTGCCCTGGTGTGGGCCAATGAAAGTCTGAGGAGATGGCTTAGTGACTCTAGTTAACTTCCATTGGAGGGAGCAGCTTGCTTTGCACAGGCCCAAAGCCACTGGATATATCTCCCCTGCAACTCAGCCAGGGGAAGGAGGTGATATGTGAACTCACCAATTCTTTCAGGACATGATCTGCAGCATCTGGCATGCAAAGCCACCCTGTCTTTCATGCTGGTTTTCATTGTCAACCTGTTTGTTGCTCTAGGGGCAGGTGCCTCCTATTCCTCCCACCCCAGCCTGGCTTGGTGGTGGGAGACCCTGGGCGGGATGCCTGCCTGTGGATAGCTTGTGGGTAGCACAGTTAGTATGTGCGGATGCAAGAGCCACAGAATTGCCAATTCTGGTTGGATGTGTTCTTGGAGGTTTCATCACATGGCATAGTATTTAATTAAAGGTTAATCTTGAATTCCTGGAGATTCCAGGATGAGCCTGGAGGGTTGGCAACCCTAGCAAAAGGAAAGCAGCAGACAGCAGGCAAAGTCATGGATCTGGGAGGTAGCAAGCTTCGGTCCCCAGGCTATACCCTCTTCCTTCCCCCACCAGGGCCCTGCCTCACCTTTGGTGCTCTGGTGAAGTTAGCCTGGAAAGGCCACAAGAAAGTGCCATAAAAATCACCGTGAAGGCAGAGCAGGCCAACCCTCCTTCTCTGGGGTAGGTCAGTCAATGGGTGTTGGTGAGTACAGAAGGGTGTGTCACTGTGGCCAGAGGTGACCATTCTATCAGTGTGGTTAGTAGAACAGAGAAATTAGGGCTCTAGCTCCTGCTTCTACCCTTAATCTCCTTCAAGCTCTCCTAACCACACTGTGCCATCCATCTCCCTCCTGGCCAGGGCTCTTGACCTCCGCCCACTGCATCCCAGTCACCAGGCGAGGTCAAACCCTGGAGCTATAGTGGATGGGAGTGAGACCACCAAAGCCCGGAGCTATGAACTATAGATCTTCCCACTGGGAAAATCACCTGGAAGGCGTGTCTGAGTTCAATGCCCATGGACTTCAAAGGGGAGAGGAGCCCCTGACTCGGATTATAGGGAGAAATGGATGTTGGAGGGGCCCCAATTTCGGTGCAGGAAGCTTTTCTTCCCCTTCCTGATGCTCCATCCGTTTCCTTTCTGTGCGCAAGAGAAACGTTTCTGGGCGAGCCTCTCTCCAAGGGAGAACCACCCGAAATGTCTATGGACCTATTTGAAATCATGGGAGGAGGAGAAAGCAGCTGTCTCCTTCGAGCCAGCTGGCTTTAATCCCCGAACGCTTCTTTAGGATCGGGCTTGACACCCTGAGCAGGTGTAAATCAGAACCAAAAACCCGTCCGACGTGGCGTGTTCTAATCCGGCACCAACACAACGCTCGAGGAGACTGGGCAGCAAAGCGCTACTTCGGAATTCATCTGCAAAAACGCGGCGGTGCCCGAGTGGCCACGTCGGTTTGGGGCCTGGAGCTCGCTGCTCCGTTTCCCCGGCGGTAAGACACGAAGATCTCCCAGGGCAGTGTAAGGCGCCTCTTGGTTTCAACTCCGTTTCTTTAAATAAATGGCGCCGCTAGCCACGCAATCGCTCCAAAGGCAGCAAAAGACAGCCAGCAAATAGCACGCCTAACTCGAGCAGAGCATTGGACTTGCTCAGCTGAAAGGAGAACTGGGAAAGAAAGTGTGTGTGTGGGTGGGGAAGGAACCCATTAGTGCCTCTCAGCATAACAGAAAGCAGAACGAATCATTAGCATACTAATATTTCTACCAGAAGGAAAATATATTGAGGTCCTATTTTGGCATCCTAAAAATAAATTAATCTCAATTGGGTAGATACAAATCTTGGCGACGCTTAAAATAGAAAACGAACATTGTCCTCATTCAGCAGTTTGGTAAAACACAGGTGCACAGTTAAAATGGTACATGAGACCCACACAGCTCTCTGCGGGACTTCACCCTTTACAATCTGGGTGGCTGTTTCAGTATTCGACCACTATGGAATACCCTGTTTGGTATTACGCGTTTTATTACCTCTTGATGGTTTAACTGAAATCGTTTCAAATCGTACGAACATTCAGGAGAGTTTCTGGATATCTTAAAATCTCCATCCTAAATACACCGCCGCGGATTTTAGGCGATCGATTCATGAATAGACCCCAATACTTTCTTAGTATGGCTTTTCTAACATGTTACCCCGAACATTTGTTCATTTAATAAACACAAACCATCGCGATCTTGTTTCAAAATATTTTCCCCTGTCAGTTTTTTATCTTACATTCCGCAGATACAGACTTGCAAAAAGGAAAAAAACAAAAAACCCTAAGAACAAGCTATAATAACAATGAATCCGAATGAATACCTTGCCCAGGGAAATATCGAAACCATTAAAACAAGCCACACGCGTATGAAGTTAATTTTGAAGGTCCCTTGACTTGAACGGGCTTTTTTGCCCGAGAAAGGAGTGCAGGATTGGGCCCACAGAGCATGTCTCTCATGTCTAAAACGACACTTTTTAAACAAAACATTTGGAAGTTTAAGTATTTCCCTCCACTCTTAAACATTCATTGCAGGGTATGTTTAGAACAGCCCATCCTTCGCATTATACGAAGTTTGTAAAACGGCCTTTTCTTCGCAGAATGTCAAACGAGATCTGCACGGATCCTCTTATTTATCGTACAGGTACTTTGGACAGTTTTAGAAAACCAGCTCCAAGTGTTAATCTTCCCCCTAAAAGGCGTTAGATTGCCGCTTTTCACTTCCCTCTGAATAGCTACCCCCGGTACATATTGTACACTCAGAGGAAATTAGACACACAGCTCTCTTTAGGAAAATCATTACCTTGACTTTTTTTTCCACCAGAAAACCTATAAAGAGGGGTTTTATTGATGGTCTCCGATTACGTAATGCGGTTTATAACTTTTTCCACGGTGCTCTTGGCAAAGCAATTGTCAGAGTCCGGGGGCCTGAAAGAAGAAACAAATTTCAGAGCTCGCAAGCACAACCTGATCCGCGCTGGATTTTCTCTTGAAGCATCCTGCTGCTAGTCAGCCTGGCCTCTGGCCATCTCCAGTTAATATTTCATGAAAGGGGATGATCGAGGCACCGGCTAAGACAATAGTTTCGCCCCACGGAGATTTAGAAAACACTGTGACATTAATGAATTTCTTTTTCGGAGGGTGGGGGTGGAGAAAGGCGCGTCCCTTCTAAGTCTGGTTCTTCCCTAGGCACCTGGAATCGATTTTTTAAAATAACAAATTCGTCTGTCCGAGGAGAGGACAGACACGGAGGATGGGAACGCGGGGGAACAATAAACACCGTCCCCGATTGCTGCTGGGTCTGAACAGGGCAGGTTTTCACACCCATTCCTTGAGCCCAATTGCAAGAGCTGCTAGGCCTGGGTTTAAATCGAGATTCAATTCGATTTAACTTGGGGGTTCATTCCGCCGCTGCGTGGGCGGTGCCAGCGGAGAAGGGCGGCTGACAGGGTGGTTTGGGAGAGGGAACCGCGGCGCAACGAGCTTCAGCGCCTCCCGCAAGGCCGGGGGCAGCCGGAGCAAACCTGTCCTGGGTTTTGCATTCGCTGAACACCAGTGCCACCTACTCCCGCGGCCACCCACCGCCCCGGCCCAGAGCCGCACCGCCAACTTCAGCGGGCGCTCTTCTCAGTGGCGCTGGGACTCTGGAGAGTGGGGAGGGGGGGCTGAAGACAGAAACCCACGTGGTTACTACTGGGGGGGCAGCACCCTTAGTTCCAGCCCCTAGGGCTGTTTTACCCCCCAAAGAGCTGTGTGCGTGGGACACACACACACACACACACACTCACACACACACACACACTCACACACTCACACTCTCTCACACACACACACACACACTCACACACACACACACACTCACACACTCACACTCTCTCACACACACACACACACACTCACACACACACACACTCACTCACACACTCACACACACACTCACACACACACACACACACACACACACACTTCACAATGGGGGTGTAGCTAGACGGTTGGCTGCCAGTTCTGAGTACAGGGCGCCCGCACCTGGGGGGACTAGGGCGGTGAAGCCGGTTCTTTGCAGACGGCGGCGTCTTTCACCCGGGTGCCCAGAGGGCTTTGTTGCCCGAGTGCCTCCCCAGCCCCGGCTGTCAGCGTGGCAGGTGCGCTGCGTGTCCCCAGCCGGCAGCTCGGTCCCCATGTCCCCGCCGCGCCCCTCCGCGCACAGGGGAGCCGAGCCCTCAGTGAACAGCCACTTCCCCGCGGTGGCTTTTTCGTTCCGCGCTGCGCTCCAGCGCCGGCCACCTCGGGAAACACCCCGCGCGTGACACTCGCCCGGGCGGAGGGGGGGGGGGGTCAGAAGCGCCGAGCCCCCCCCTGAAAAACAATCACTGGCCCCTGCGGGGGCCGCTTCCGAAGGGTGAGCCCTGCGGCGCGCGGGGGCACGAATCCCCCGCAGACCTGGGCGCACTGGCCTGCCCCCCGCGTCAGAGCCCGGCTGCCCCCAGCGCCAGCCCCGCTGCTCAGGAGCTGCTAGAAGAGAGGGGCCTGTCGAACACGGCAGAAGGATTTGTCTCCCGACCTCCCCGGGCGTAACATTCCTCGCCACGCAGAGCGGGGGGGGGGGGGGCTGTTCACGCCTGTTGTCTCTTAATATCCCAAAATAAAGCGGGCATGGCGGGCCCTGCCTTTGGGACCCTTCTTTCTGCCAGCCCCCCCCCCCCAAAACAGTGCCCGCCCGGCCTTCCTTTCCCAGCCAGGAATTCCTCATTCATTCCTTCCCCTGTCCCAGCGGTGCTCCCCTTGCCGCGGCTGGGCGCTCACTGCACGGGCTGGTTTGATATAATATAACGCCTGCCTTGTTCCCCGGAAGAGTCGCACTTTCTGGGCAATCTCTTCTGGAGCTAGGCCCCCCTTGCACCGCAGGTATCCTTTAAAGGCACCAAATGGTTCTATGGAGTAATTCTCCCTGCGTCTCGAAACACATTTTAAAGCGGAAGCCGGTCTTCCGTCTAGTTCTGCAGATGGGGTGACCTCCCAAGCCCAAAGCTGTTGGGAGTTTTAAAATAAATTCCTTAAGAGCCCCTCGAACCCGGGCTCGGTGAAGCCCTCGCTCTGCGAAGCTAGACGTTGTCCTAGAAGGGCTCTGGGTACCAGCAATCCCAGCGGGAACAGCTCGACAGCCCCTGATGCTTCCCCGAGCAGCACATTCCAGTTTCCAAATCGCGCACCCCACCCCCGATCAGTGGCCAACTTTCTAAAATCCCCAGCCAAGTTGTGCGCCAGGGGCTAAGTAGAGTCAGCACCTGCTCACCCCAGAGAGGCGCGCCGTGAACACAGCACATCTGTGGACTCCGCAGAGCCAGATGGGTGTTTGGGTTTGTCTATAAAGGAGAGAAAAAAAGTTACCCCGAAGCGGGGTTTTCCTCCTTTTAAAACCCCTCTGGGAAGAGCCGTGGAAAGTGCCAGCTGATCAAAACGCGCTCAAAGCTCAGGGTGTGGATTTGTCGCTGTGCGTCACGCCCGAAAGAGGAGCTTCGGTTTTAAAAGAGCAAAGCTCTTAAAGAGAGCCCCGTTACTTTAGGAAATAAAAACCTACGGGCAATATTAGTTCACTAACCCAACGAGCAGCCTAGTGTGCTTATTCAAGTGATATCATTGGGACAGGGAGGAGGGGGCGACGTCTGGTCTTGACTAGCATCCCCAGGCGAACAGTCTCCTCCAGATTAGGTCGCGACTGGGTTTAACACTCGTCTCCTCCGCCAGAGCACATCCGTGAGCAGGCAGGGCGCGGATAGCCCATCCTCGCACGGGTCACTCCACATGGCGCTTTACGGAGCCTGGGGTTACCGCACTTTGCGGGGTCAGTCCAGGTACTGATGGCACTAGAAATAATTGAGATGTTAATCATGAACAGAGCCCTTTGTAGCCGCCCTCGGGGATCAGTGGGTTTAGAAATATAGGATCCTGGTAACGTGTATTAAAAATACTCCCAAGGCTCCACAGATTAAGACCCTCCTGTCCCTAATCATCTGTATTCAGTATCTTACCTTTATCAAGGAAGGTAGAGTCTCCCTCCAGAATTATTCCCTGGAACGAAGCAGTGCTGCAGGGAAAAGCAGGACACGTTCATCCTTGTGCCTGTGCATCCAGTTCCTCACTTGCAAGCTTGACCACCTCTTTTCTGCCACATCTCCTGCCCGTCACTAGCTCAGGGCCTGTGACCCCAAAGTCTGCTCTTGAAAAGGGATTTTTTTCCTAGTGTTGCCAGCACACTATCTTGCTGCTGCGTCCCCCGCTAGCTCAGCAACAGATCTCAGGCACACATGCTCGGGCGCACTCGCTGGAATTCTTGCGTGGAATCCAGACCCTGGCACACATGGTAATGGCATGTTTTAAAAATAAAAAACTTTCAGTCTTTACTTTAAAGAGTAGCAGCCCTAGGGAGAATTTGATTTATCGTAGCCCAGCTAAGGAGCGACCGCCCTCTAGAGGCAAAACCGATGCAGCCAACTTCGCCTGGCCAAAATCTGAACAGATTTTTTTTAAAGGGCCTTTCCTCGCAATTTTTAAAGTGTTATTTAAAATACGTCTGTTTCCAGAAGTAGAAATATTTCCCTTTCTAGTTAAAAAGGCATCTGACCTAAGTTTATAAACGCTAATAATCTTTTACCTGGGGGTTGTAATTATTAACAACAGAGCAGGAGTTTTCTAAGGGGAAAAACTCACCCACTTTATGTTGTTTCAAGGTGCAAGGCTAAGAAACGGACAATGGTCTTAAAGGTACTTCTACAATGCCGGTAAGAAAAGTAAATGATAAATTCACTCAGGCTATGTCTACACTTGCGGCTTCTTGTGCCAGAAATATGCAAATGCGGCTAAGCGTGGAATATCGCCAAGCCTCATTTGCATACCTAATGAACCACCATTTTTGCAGAAGAGGCTCTTTTGCCAGAAGGAGCTGTCTACACTGCCCCTTCTTGCCCAAGAAACCCTCTTGCGCAATGCTGTTACATCTATTACTTTTCAGGAAGAACGGCATTGCGCAATAGGCTTTTTCTTGCAAGAAGGGGCAGTGTAGACAGCTCCTTCTGGCAAAAGAGCCTTTTCTGCAAAAATGGCGGCTCATTAGGTATGCAAATGAGGCTCAGAGATGTTCCATGCTTAGCCTCATTTGCATATTTCTGGCCAAGAAGCTGCGAGTGTAGACATAGCCCCAGAGTATATCAACTAGGTCCATGAGCTCATTCCAGATTATGGATTTTTTTAAAAAAGTATTCCAGTTTGCTTTACTACTCCATTTGTACTCAGTATTGTGAATTTAAACTAAAATAATAAATACAATAGCTCTGATTATAAAGTGATTTTTTCACTTTCTGTTTTCCAACTGTTATGCTATGGCGCTTCTTTCTTCACCCTCACCCTTTACAAATCAAAAATTGCCTCCAGCTGAATTCCAATAATAAGAGCAGGGCTGTGGCTGTCTGGGCCAATGGACTACACTTGCCATTCTCTATCACATAGACTTCTGAAAATCTAATCTCAAACTGTTGTGCATGGAAATTATGGGCAATACTGAGCACTTACTTGGTGCTTTTCAGGTGCAAAGTATCTGACAAATAGTAAGCCTGCTTGTGCTCCCACTGAAGCCAGCGAGGCCTACACATTATAAAGTCCCTGCATGCCGTTTAGGCAGGGGCAAAATCATGTCATGAGCTTTAAGAAGGTTAGGGCTGGAGTTTTGTTACTAATGTAAATCGGAGCAGGATCAAGTTCAATCAATCACCAATCACTGAAACACCCCTGTATTCTTTTCCCAGTTTAAGAGAGGGGAGGTGGGAAATTGAAGCAGATGTGATTAGCACAATGCTACAGGAGAACTTGAGATAAGTTCTGGATTGGGAAATCCAGATTCATTAAGGCACTGCTCACACCACTGTCTCATACATCTCTGTATTTTCCTTGCCTCTGAGATTCTACAGGTACAGTGATGCATTTAAAAAAATACATTGGCTACAATTATTCCTGGGATTATCCGTGCTGGTTTGGGAGGATGAAACACCCTGGACATAATCCTGTTTGGAGTAGTACAGTACTGAGGCTTCTATCATGGAGCTTGACTGGGAGAAAGCTGACTTGCACCTGCTCTTATACGCAAATGCGGTATTTTTACTAAGCATTAACAGGTTAAGAAATAAAACACATATCAGTCAAAGCCTTAGAGAACTGTATTTAGAAACAACATTGTATCTGGGATCAACAGGCTATAATTACAATTTAATAATCCTAGTGGAGGAGTAATATGCACGCTGCTTGAGAAATTGGAGCCTTTTTTCTGCACTTCTGAACATTCTGCTTTCTAGATTGGACTCCAACTTGCTTGCCACAATGCCTGTCCTACTGAGGCAAACATGTTACAAATAAGAACAATAAGATCAACAATAATCTAACTCTAATACCATAAACAAAAGGAATAATCAGAAACACCTCCTGCTCCAGTGGAATCTGCACAATTGGGGCAAACAATTAGCATGGTTATTTAACAAAAACACTCTGGAAAAATAGGCTTCCCAGACTTTGGAAAGACTCTGTCCCTGGCAAATTCAGTTCAGGTTTTCCCTGACATGAATATTAGATTCAGCCTTATTATTTATTTATAATGTTTAGTTAAATATGGACTGATATTCAGGCTATGTCTAGACAGCCGCTTTTTATCAGAAAAAGATACGCAAATTGTGCTCTGTAATTTGCGTACCTTTTTCTGATAGTTTTGTTGGAAAAGGCTTTTCTGAAATTTGGCCTATCTACACTGGCATGAGGAAGACAGGACTTCCAAAAGAGCGCATCTGCTCTTCCACAAAAAATGTTGGAAGAGCAGATGTGTTCCGTGGATGTGGCAGAGTTTTTCCGGGATACATCTGGTAACCCGGAAAAACTCCATAGTCCAGACATAGCCTCAGTGTAATTGATGCAAGAGGTGGGTTTTTTTTTAAAGTCTAGAATAAGTAGAGTACCTCCACAATTTAGGCAGCATATTTAATGTAATTAGCCTTGAGTGTATAATTAATCATAACAAAATCTTCTAAGACTACATTTGTGAACAATCATAAGATTTGCCATATTAATTATTTGCAAATATTCAGCCCAGCTAGACAAAGAGTTTAAAAACATTCACTGAATAATGCATTGCCAAAAATATTGGCAATATATGATTTGATTATTATTCTGTTAATAACCCTTTACACTTGTTACCTAAGGTCTGGGGATATTTTACAGGTGTTAATTAATGTAGCCTCAAGAGTACTCTGTGGTAGAGAAGTAGTAGTATCTCCATTGTAAAGATAGATAAACTCAGGCACAGAGACGTTAAGTGACTTTCCTGGAGTCACAGCATCAGTCAATGGAAGAGTCAGTGACAGAACACAGAAGTCAGGATGTAAAGCTTATTGTGCTAAGCAGGCAACTGCACACACCTATTAGTAAGTACAGAATACACCAACGTGCTGTTGAAATTCCATGGGAAATGATCTTCCCTAGATTCCTTTGAAATGTGGAATTTCTTTAATATAGTAAGGCTCATTGGAATTTCTTGTACATTTTCTACTAATGCAATTTCAAGTTAATATTATATTAAGAAAAGTTGACTTTACATGGATTTCTTTCAGGGTCATCTATTAAACAAACTTCTTACTTAGGGCTTAGTTCTAATTGCTGATAAAAAGAAAATGACTGGAAAAAAACAGGTGCATCTTTATTGACTAAAGGCAACATAAATGATACCATACGTTGCTGCATAGGTGTTTCTGGAGAGTTTTCCCCCTTAGCTATGCTACCAGCAAATAAGATCAGTATGTCGCCTATTCCTATAGTCATGTATGGCTTTTTCTGAATTTTGGTCCATCAAATGATTCTGTACAATCTTCAATTATCCTTAGGTGGAAAATGCAGGCTCTCTATAGACATAAAGACCTCTACATATAAGAAAATGCAAAGAAGTCTGTTATGGGAGAACAATAAGTCCTCAGCTAGATAAGATGTATGAGGCAAGGACATCCCTTTCACAGGACATATTGACTCAGGTACTCCATCAAACCAAGACCTTTCTCCTTCAGCTGTTGGTTGTCTGAGGAAAAATAAGTAGGCCTGCCAACTCTTTTCCTTGAGATTCTTCAAAAGCACTCTGACAAAAGTAATTCTATTCATCTACCAGCCCCACTACCAAGCCCCTGTCTTCATCCTTCCCTTTTCTAAAGGCCATCTTTTATGTGACTAATGGTGTCATATATATGACCAGGGCTAGACAAACTGCAGCAAAATCCACTCGCCAGCCCTGCACTGCACATGTGCCAGGCCCACACTGCACATGTGCGTACCTCCAGTGAATGGGGCGACCGGCTGAAATCTACTCACCACGGGTGAGTAGATACATGGATTTGTCGAGCCTTATATATGACTAATCGCCTCCTGGATCTTGTGACCCTTTTAAAGTGTAGGCTGGCAAGAACCATAGTGTTGAAGCCCTGTCCTCTTCAGAGCCTAGTAAGTTTTGACCTGCCACTAAGGGTGCATCTGCACTGCACTCTTACCTCAAAATAAGCTACATAATTTGTGCTACGCAAGTTGTGTAGCTTCTTTCAAGGTAATTTCAAAATAGCGTATTTCAAAATTTGGCATTGTCTACACAGTGCCAAATTTCAAAATAAAGCACTATTCTGAAACTTCCAAAATGAGGGTTACAAGGATGCTAGAATAGCACGCCCATTATTTCAGACTCTATTTTGAAATAACGGGCACACTCAAAAGACGCAGAATAGTTGTTTTGGGACACTTCCAGTATCCCAAAATAGTGCTGCAGTGTAGATGTAGAACTAGAAGCGTAACTCTGATACTGGCCTTCAGTCCTGGGATATGATTGGCAGACCTCCGGAGTGACCTGATTGGTTCCCTGCTTCTATTTAATCAAACAGAAAAAGCAGGAAGTAGCTATCTGTGCAATGCTTTCGTCTTCTTAGGACCACTTCCTCTGTGCTATCTGCTCCTGCTGCTTGACTCTGGTATCCTGACTTACTGAAATGAATGCTCTATCCATTTTTTGACATATCTCAGACTCTTGTCCTGAGGATATGATGTAGCCTGGCTCCCAACACTAGCTCCAACCAGTAGGACAGACATTACAGCCTTGAGCGGTTGCTCTCTCAACACATACTAAGAACTGTAGAAAGATAAACATAAAGGAGTTTAGTGGAAGTAATAGGTGTTGCTGCCCAAAGCCACCTTTGAATACTAACTAACTTCTGGATGTAGTGAGAGCATCTGAGACCCACCTCCCCCTACCATATTATACCCTCAGCTTCAGTGCAAGTTACTCATTCTTCAGGAGGAAGATAAGGTTCTGTATGAATATGACTCAGACTGGACAGTGGTTGGCTTGCTCACTCCTTTTTATTTTTCTCTCATCTGCTCTAGTATCCTTCATTCTCCTTCAGGAGGGTGGAGGGGAAAGAACTGATACTGAAATAAAACTCTTGTAAGTTCAAGGCCAAGGGAAGAGCCTGCCTTGTGTTTTGATTTTCAAGGAGATATAGTAATGGAATAAAAGCTTGGAAAATGTCTTGTTTACTGCAGGCTCTGCTCTTGTAAATTAGAGTGTATAGGTTAGTTTTAATAAAGGTGGTTTCTGCCCTATACCATGACATTAGATGTTTACTGCATGCATTTGGATTCTTTTTTCAATTAAAGTAGCAATCAATGGGAAAGAAGAGTGCTGATTCAGGAATGAGTGATGAGACTACAGACAAGAAAATAGATCATACACTCAGGCTTGATTGCTCTGGGCTTTCCAGCTGGCCCTGAAAAGGGTGTAGTCAGTACAATAGAACAAGGGGGGGGGGGGGAGAGAACGCTGCAGCTTTTACAATAAGAATAAAAAAGTAAGGACAGTGCACTGCTCTGACTTTGCAATGTTCTGGCCCAGAAATATTACAAGTATCAGGAAGTAAAACTATAATATTAGTCTCTTTCATTTCTTACACTTTTTTCTCCACTGGGCTGTTACAATCGTGAACACCAATCAGTGATTCACAGCATAGAGCCTGGGTAATATGTATTGAAAGATTTTGCAGCTGAAGTTGCTGTATTTTGCAACACAAGCATAGCAGTCAGCAGCCAAGTCTATGACAAATTGGCATTTGGACTAGGACAAGGCTCCCTACTCAGTGGAACACTCCCCCCCCAAACAAACAAACCCCACACCCACCCAGTGTCTCATACACCATTTCCATTCACTGGATACGGTCACGTCAGCCCCTGTGTATGCAACCTACTAGAGCAGGCCCTGGCACCACATTTGTGCCTTCCTCAGTTTCCTTATGCTCACCCATACAAAGTGTAATAGTAAATTCAAACCTTTTCATTCACATGAAGTGCCACACTTCATAACTTCCTTCCTATAAAGAAGTTCCTCCTAAAATTCAACAGCAACACAAAATTACAAGCCCGCAGCTGTTCAATTCCATTCCCAGGTCACCCTCCTGAGAATCATTAACTCTTGATCCCAGTACCTTTAACCCTTGTTCCAGGGCCCACTAGCCAGGCTTCCTGCATGAGAGACCCTCCTCTCTTTCATGAATCGTCTCCTGTAACCCTCAGTCAGGTCTTGTTCAAGGCACATACCTCCAGGACTAGCCCATATTCTGGACACAACTTCCTACAGCCCTCCACCTAGGCCTACTGCAAAGGGGCTGGCTTCCCACAATGTTCCACCCACCCATGCCTCCCTGCTTGTGAATCTACCCCCATTCCTGAGCTCTGCCCTCCTGTTCTGGGCTCAGCTTCTCCTACCAAATCTGGTTCATCCTCTTCTTCCGAAGAGTCTCTGCAAGAGCTCCCCTTTAACTCGCAGGGGATATCCCAGCTTTGGCCAGGCCTCGCCATCTACCTTTTGCCTTTCCAACTGACTCTGTATCAGCTTTCCTCTGCTGCCGCTTCTCCTCCTCTTCTTTGGGGCAATCACTTGGGAGGGGGGTACTGAGACCACTGCATAGCGTGGTGATAAATCTTACTTTGGGTACGTCTAGACTACACGCCTCTTTCAAAAAAGAGCATCTAGATTGCTCTAAGCGGATCGAAAAAGAGAGTCCAGACTGCGTGGGCATGGGGGCAGCCTTTACTTCCGGTTCTGCAGCATGCTCTTTGCAGAGACGTGTGCTTTAAGGGACCCCCCTGAACAGCTGTTCCTCTGCTCCTGCAGCTGGCCTGCCTACCTCCTAGAGGGACAGCAAAACTTCTGCAGTGCTTGCTTTGAGTGCCCTGCTTTCTGGGACACCACAGCATTTTTTTCCCCAGTTGGTTTATGTACTTTCAATTGTTTTTTTGCCATGGACTCAGAGGTGCCCCTGGCAGGCGATGGCCCCACACTGTAGTGCTTCAATTTCTGCTGCAACTTCATGAGACCTTCATGGTGTTCATGCCAGGTCTGGTTTCTGAACCCAGCCTTCAGCCCCTCGTTTGGGCTGCAGCAACACTGTCCTTGACACCGAACTTCTTCCATGAGGGGTGATTTTGGAGGCTGGAGACAAGTTCAGACTGGTGGGACCGGCTTGTCATAGAATGGTGGAACGACCAGCCTTGGCTCCGAAACTTCAGGATGCATAAGGCCACCTTCCAGGAGCTGTGCACCTGGCTCGCTCCCTCCCTGCAATGACAGAACACCCACCTGAGCCCTGCCATCTCCCTGGAGAAGAGGGTGGCTATTGCCCTGTGGACGCTGGCCACCCCTGACAGCTACTGTTCAGTAGGACACCAGTTTGGCATGGGGAGAGCTACTGTTGGCACCATGTTGATGGAGGTAAGTCCCTCTGGGGGGATAGTCCATGCGGGGTAGAGGGAGTGTAACAGGAAAGGGCGGGAAGGTGGCAATGGAGTGGGAGTGAGGTAGGGCTCCTGGCCTCACCCTGCCCTACTGTTGGGAGCAGCCGCCTGGAGAGGGGGCTCCTGGGGTTTTTTTTGTGGGGGGAAGAGGGCACGTCCAAAAGACTCGGGCAACCCCTCTCAGGGTATGTCTACACTACAGCGCTAATTCGAATGAACTCATCCAGACTAAAAAACTAGTTCGAATTAGCGTTTTGCTAATTCGAACTAGCATGTCCACACAGAGTGGACCCTGAACCGGGGTTAAGGATGGCCGGAAGCAGTGCCGACAGGGCATCAGATGAGGACTTAGAGCGTGGAGCTGCTGTCTCAGGCTAGCCGAGGGCTGTGCTTAAAGGGACCCGACCCCCACCCCGGACAGACAGTTCTCAGGGGTGCCCCACTTGCAAAGCAGTCCTGGCTTGGATTGCCCGGAGTACCCACACTGGGCACATCACAGCACTCGGCCATCAGACTGGCTGCACTTGCTGCAGGCTGCCATCTGGGGAGAGGGAGCAATTGGGGGGCTACAGGAGAGCTTCCACCCCCAGAAGCCTGCAGAACCAGCCCAGTCCTCCCCATCGGGGGCTCGTACCCCATTCCTCCCTCACCTCCTTCCACTTACCCTTCCCTAGCCCCCATGGGTTTCAAGCCTGCTACCCATTCCTTTCCTTTGGTGTCCTCTAGACCTTCTTTATGGGAACTCATGAAGAACTTTTCTGAATGCACCCTCTCCACCCAACCCCTGCTTTTAGAGACCTCTATCCTGTCCCCCCTCCGTCTCCTCTTTTCTAAGCTGAACAGTCCTAGTCTCTGTAGCCTCTCTTCATATGGGACCTGTTCCCAACCCCTGATCATGTTAGTTGCCCTCCCCTCTCCCAGCCTTTCTCTTCCCCTCTCCCACCTCCTTTTCCCAGTCTCCCCCAGTTTTGTTCAATAAAGACAGAGTCAATGTTGGAAGAAACGTTATCTTTATTTTGTACATCAATAAGAAGGGGGGCTAGGGAAGGGTAAGTGGAAGAAGGTGAGGGAGGAATGGGGTACGAGCCCCCGATGAGGAGGACTGGGCTGGCTCTGCGGGCTTCTGGGGGTGGAAGCTCTCCTGCAGCCCCCCGATTGGCCCCTCTCCCCAGATGGCAGCCTGCGGCAAGTGCAGCCAGGCTGATGGCCGAGTGGTGTGATGTGCCCAGTGTGGGTACTCCGGGCAATCCAAGCCAGGACTGGTTTTCAAGCGGGGCACCCCTTAGAACTGTCTGTCTGGGGTGGGGTCGGGACCCTTTAAGTGCAGCCCTCGGCTAGCCTGAGACAGCATCTCCACGCTCTAAGTCCTCCTCTGATGCCCTGCCGGCACTGCTTCCGGCCATCCTTAAGCCCTGTTCAGAGTCCACTCAATGTGGACTTGCTAGTTCGAATTAGCAAAACGCTAATTCGAACTAGTTTTTAGTTCTAGACGCGTTAGTTCAAATTAGCTTAGTTCGAATTAACTAATTCGAACTAAGTTAGTTCGAACTAGCGCTGTAGTGTAGACATACCCGAACAGAGTTTAAAGAGAAGTGAGATAAAGTGATGGAGGTTGGGTCCATGGAGCGCTATTATCCAGGGGGTAGGAGTGGTGTCCCTGCCCAAAGTTTGTGGAAGGCTGGAGAGGGATGGCACGAGACAAATGGCTTGGTCACTGTCTTTGGTCCATCCCCTCCAGGGTCCCTAGGGTTGGCCGCTGTCGGCAGACAGGCTACTGGGCTAGATGGACCTTTGGTCTGACCCAGTACGGCCATTGTAAGCTCAGGGCTCAGGGTCGGGGGTCTCAGTGGACCCCCTTGATTTTCATGCACACCTGCTCCTGGGTGGCCAGGCTGGCAACTCTCCTGCCCTAGACAGCCACTTTCCTGTGCCTAGTGCGGAGGTCATGGACGAGGTCCACGATGTCCGCACTAGACCAGGCGGGTGCCCGCATCTTGCGGTCCCAGGCAAGCTCCCGAGAGCTGCCAGCCTGGTCCCAGGAAGAGGGGGAGGCTGGGGGGCATCGGGTGGCTGGCTCGAGCCGTGCCAGGTGCAGGGTCTGCTAGCTGGGTGCTGGCAGGCTTGCACCTGGCATGGGCATCGTAGCCAGCCCGTGCCCCTTTAAGGGGTCCGGGGCCGGGAGGGGGGCAATAGGGTTTTCCTGGTGTTGGCCAGAGTGGCCACCAGGGAAAGCTGGGGAGGGCTAGCCTCCCACTAGTTCGAATTAAGGGGCTACACAGCCCTTAATTCGAACTAGTAAGTTCGAACTAGGCTTAGTCCTCGTAGAATGAGGTTTACCTAGTTCGAACTAAGCGCTCCGCTAGTTCGAATTAAATTCGAACTAGCGGAGGGCTAGTGTAGCGCCTATCAAAGTTAATTCGAACTAACATCCGTTAGTTCGAATTAACTTTGTAGTGTAGACATACCCTAACTTCCTATTCTGTGTGTTTGTATGTGTCTATTTCTGCAGGTGATGAGGGCCATCAACTAAGAGCTGCTGAACAGGATTGTCCACCTCGGAGACCTGGACACCATCATGGCTGGCTTTGCTGGGCTGGGATTCCCGAACAGTGGAAGAGCCTCCCCCGTTCTGTGTGTGTGACCCTGACCTCACTCACCTGATGTTCCTCACCAGCGTCAGAGGATGCCTGCGAGGCCTCCAAGGTCAGGGTGACCAGACTGCAGTTGGGGTCCTCCTCCTCCCCTTCATCCTGCAGCTGCTCCTCTGGGTTGTCCTCAGCCTCCTCCTGGCAATGCTGCACTGGTGTCTGGAACCTGGACTGGACAAGACCAGGGGCAGAGAGGGGTTCCCACCACCCAGGAGTCTGTCCAGCTCCTGGAAATGTGCGCAGTGGTGAGGTGCTTTCCGAGGTGGAGCGGCACGTGTGGGCCCTGGCATAGCCCTGCCGCAATTCCTTTACCTCGGCCCACACCTGGTCCAAGGTTCTGGGGTGGTGTCCTTTTTGGGCCAGCCCCTCGGCCATGCGGGCGTAAATGTCTGCACTGCAGCAGCGGGAATGTAGAGCCTGGAGTGATTCCGCCTCTTCCCCAAGTTCTAACAGTGTCAGGACCCCTGGCCCTGACAGGCTGGAGCTCGCCTCTTGGTGCCTCTAGAAGCCTCGTGGGATGGCTCCCTGGAACGTCCTTGGCGGCCTCAGGGGTCTTGGGCTCATGCCATGCTTCTTTGGCAGACAGGCAGGGAGAGCCATGTGGTCAGAGGCTTCCGCTGGCTGCCTTCCTGCCATAATCCTTCCATTTATTGTCGAAAGAACGTGGCGGTCGTGTAGACGTGGGTGAAGGTTTTTCGAAAAAAAAAAAGCAACTTTTTTTTCGAAAAAACTGTGTAGTCTAGACACACCCCGTGTCCTGGCCACCTCCACGCATTGGTCAGTCTGATTCCATCTGTTCTCTTTTGTCTTACACTCAGATGGTCTGCTCTCTGCAGTAGGTGCTGTCTTTTTGTTTTGTGTCATATAGCTCCTAGCACAGGGGGTGGTAGGCCACGACCAGGGCTCCTAGGTGCTATGCTAAACAAGTTAAAAGAAATCTCAACAATAAGTAAAAGTCATTTCCAGAGCAGCCTGCTTTCTTCTACATTTGTCTGCAAAACAGGAACTATAACACACAAGAGTCTGTTCAGTGGTGATCCGTCCAGTGGTTCACATAAGGCTCCCTGTAAAATGATTCTGCTTAGCTTATGATAGCCCCTGTGCTCGAAGCTGCTCTGCAATACCCCAAGGAGTGGGGGATATATTTATGAGTTCTCCCATTTCAACAAAAGCACTTCATAAATGCTAGCAAGGCAGGAGGCAAGAAGCAGAAATGTAACTGCACATTGCTTCAGCTCATTAGACTGCATGTGCCTGGAAAAAAACATCTGGGAAAGATCCTCATGGGGAGTAAATTGCAATGGGGCTATAACAATGTATACAGCTTACGATCTGACTCATGGAGCATATTAGTAGTTGGCAGGGGAGCTGACAGCTTCCAAGGGCCCCTGGGCAAGGTGGAGGTACAGCCCTGCGCCCCCAGAAAGGATGGGGCCTTAGGCAGAAGGGTCGGGGCTGGGGAAGGCAGCCCTTAGAGCAGGGGTGGGCAAATGCCAGCCTGTGGGCCAGATCCGGTCTGCCAGGGTTCATCCTTGGTGGGTTCCCACGCTGCTATATCTACCTGAGCCTCTGCAGATACTCGGGGTCGCAGCGCCCATTGGCCCTGGTTCGTCATTCCTGGCCAATGGGAGCAGTGATCACCCATACCTGCAGAGGTGCAGATAAATATAGCAGCAGCGGCCCACCAGGGGCTAACATTGGTGAATCGCTGCTGTTTTATTGCCCTCCCCTGCTTTTGCTCCTCCTGGACTGCAGTGCTGGACCCCCCAACCTTCAGAGCCACCCGGAGCACATGGTCTGGCATTCCAGCAGCAATTTAAAGGGACTCGGACTCCTGGTGTCACTATAGTAACCATAGTGGCAGCCAGGAGCGCCAGACCCCTTTGCATTGCTTGGCTTTGGGGTAACTATCCTTTTTCTCCCCCCATCTGTGGGCCTGATAGTTGGTTGATTCCCATCAGCACAAATTGCGTATCTTATTTCAAGTTTTGGGTGCTGTGTAGACATACTCTTAGTGCTGTGGTTCTCAACTGGTGGTCCATGGTGACTTTTTTGGTGGTCCACAGGAACATTGTCCAAAGTCACACGGCGTGGGCAGGCACCAAATATCTGTTAGTAAGAAATACATTTCAAACCAAAATGTTCGTTCTCTGCTCTTTGTTTTCATGTCTCAAAAAGGAGGTGGTCCACGGAAATTTTTTGATTGGCCTGGTGGTCCATGGACTGAAACGAGTTGAGAATCACTGTCTTAATGGCTCAGGAGCCTAATTAGCTATCAACGTTACCCAAAAGTCCCAATGTAGCGTGACTTCATTGCTTCATTTACTATTGTACTACTCACATTTAAGCAGCATGGCAAGGGAAATACCTTAAGTTAATAACTTAGTGCAAGTTGATAACTTAATTGGTCAGTAACATAGTAAAAGCATCCTGATTGGTTAATGATTAAATTATAGTTTTTAGATCTCATGAGCTGCAAAGAGCTGTGTAAACTGGTGTGGTTTCACTGAAGTCAATAGAACTGCACTTATTTACAATAGCAGAGGGTCTAACCCAGTAACTTTATCATGGCCCTTGCGTAGTTTGGTTAGTTTATATTCGGTTACCCTGGCCCTTACGCAGTTGCTGTGATGAAGTGTAATCTGTGGCTCTCTCTCTGGGTAGCCTGTTTTCTTGTTCATGTAAACACATTTACTAGTGTTACTTGGGAACTGAGCGGAAGCCTTGGTTTAGTAACCAAGTTTGAAATCATGCATTCCTTAAGCACCCTCTTGTGGCAATTTTAAGTGGCTGAGCTCTGAGCTTCTACCATACACACAGGGTCAGCTTTTTCAAGCACTCAGAACCCACAGTTCAGACTAGATTTTTCAGAAGCACTCAAGCGCCTGTGGATAGATCTAATTAAGGGCAAGATTTCCAAAAGTGCTCCACACCCAGCAATTCCCCATTGTCACACGATTGGCTGGCTCATGAAAGAGTTCCACACAAAGTTCAGAGGTCTTTTGAAAATCTGACCACTTATTCTTATTTGTGGTATGTCTTGCAGTTTGCTCTGTTCACCGCAGTGACTCCTCCTGGTAGCTCCTCTTGGTGCTCCTCCCCACTGATTTGACATCTCCTTTTGTGGTTTCTCAGCCCCTTGTTCCCATCTCTCACTTGGCAGCCTCTCTTATGCTCCACAAGCTGCAGCATTTCCTATTCCTGGCTAGGCCCTCCAGTCAAGTTATTATAGTCCGCCCTGCCTCTCTTCAGGTATCAAAGTCTCTCTATCCAAACTGCCTAAGTCCCTCTTCAAAGTCCACTGCCTGCTGCATGCCATTCCCACAGTGGCAGACAGGGGAACCCAAACTTGCCATCTATACTGGGTTCCTGCCTAGAGATCCTACAATTAGCAGCGAAAGCCCACACAGTCTCACCTTTGCTGGGGTTTTCCGGAGACTTCTTCCTACTCCTCTTTCTGGGTGTGTCTACACTAGCCCCCTAGTTCGAACTAGGGAGGCTAATGTAGGCATTCGAAGTTACAAATGAAGCCTGGGATTTAAATATCCCGGGTTTTATTTGCATCTTCCCATCCAGGCGCCATTTTTCAATCCCCCTAGTCCGAACTAACTGCCCGCGGCTACACGCGGCAGTCAAACGTTAACTCGAACTAAGTCCTTAGTTTGCATTAACTGTTACACCTTGTGGAATGAGGTTGTAACAGTTAACTTAAACTGAGGACTTAGTTCGAGTTAATGTTTGACTGCTGCGTGTAGCCGCGGGCAGTTAGTTCGGACTAGGAGGATTTAAAAATGGTGCCCGGACGGGAAGATGCAAATAAAGCCTGGGATATTTAAATCCTGGGCTTCATTTGCAACTTCGAATGCCTACATTAGCCTCCCTGGTTTGAACTAGGGTGGTAGTGTAGACATACCCTCTCAGCCCAGGCTTGGCTATGGGCCTCTCACCCCTCTTTCTGTTCTCTTCTTTCTGATTTTATACAAGTTCATCCTCTTCTTACCCAGCTGGGCTTCAGGTTCAGTTAGGGTTGTATATCCAGCCTACAGCTCATCCAGATCTAGCCCATCCAGTCCAATAGCCTCTTCTTGAACTATTTTCAGGAGTGGTGTAAAGTGACACCCCATCATATAATGTCATATAGCCTGGGGGAGGGGGTCTCAGTCATGGACCAAGACCACATTGTGGTAGATATCAAACAAACACAGAACAAAGAGAGTCTCTGTCCCAAATTGATCACAGTCTAGGTTATTTCATTGCCTAATAGGAGCAGGGCTCTGGCCCAGAAATCTGAAATCTGCCTTTCTATAATTACATGTAACTAAGGGTATGTCTACACTACCACCCTAGTTCGAACTAGGGTGGTAATGTAGTGAACCGGAGTTGCAAATGAAGCCTGGGATTTGAATTTCCCGGGCTTCATCTGCATGTTGCCGGGCGCCGACATTTTTAAATGTCCGCTAGTTCGGACTCCGTGCCCCGCGGCTACATGCGGCACGAACTAGGTAGTTCGGACTAGGCTTCCTATTCCGAACTACCGTTACTCCTCGTGGAACTCCTAGTTCGAGCCGTGTGTAGCCGCGGGCACAGAGTCCGAACTAGCGGATATTTAAAAATGGCGGCGCCCGGCAACATGCAAATGAAGCCCGGGAAATTCAAATCCCGGGCTTCATTTGCAACTCCGGTTGCCTACATTAACCACCCTAGTTCGAACTAGGGTGGTAGTGTAGACATACCCTATGAGGGTAGGACAAGAAGCAATGGGCTTACACTGCAGCTAGGGAGTTTTAGGTTGGACATTAGGAAAAACTTCCTAACTGTCAGGGTGGTTAAACATTGAAATAAATTGCTCTGGGAGGTTTTGGAATCTCCATCTCTGGAGATATTTAAGAGCAGGTTAGACAGACATCTATTAGGGGTTGGTCTAGATGGTGCTTGTTCCTGCCATGAGGGCAGGGAACTGGACTCGATGACCTCACAAGATCCCTTCCAGTTCTAGTGTTCTATGATTCTATCTAACCTGCAAAAGAGTTGTATCCAGAAAAAAAAAATCAGCAGCCTTCCAAGCACAAGTCCTTGAGGGCTCTGGATGTAGAAGCCATGGCAGACAAACCTATACAAAAGACCTGAAAGACCAGAAACTACAAACAAATCAGTTCCGTGAGCATCAGTTATGGAAGTGGGTGGGGAATAGACAGTTCATACCAATAATCTCCTTGCCTCCCACACTCAGCTACTTGTGTGGGTTTATTTATCCCTGTGGAAATACATCATAGAAACAATTTCAGAGATGATTAAAAATAAACAGGACAATAGGCAGGTATTTTCCTGTGACAAATCCTTCTCTCCGTTCAGTAAAATTCAGCGTGTTTGTTTGTTTTAAGATGTTGGAAGTCCTTGAAATTATTTTTGATCACCTTTAATGTTGGGCAGAGGATGACACGCCCCTCCACCTGAGAAGAGCACATTTGTGAGCTGGGATAGCCAAAGTAAGAGAAAAGCAAAGCAGAGAACAGAATGTTGTTTGAGTGGTGAGTTTATATGTTCCCACTCAGCCTTTACAGAAAAAGGGCAAACCCTGCGCTCTCTTATCCCATTGTATTGGGTTGCATGAGTTTAAATGAGTGCAGAATCTGGCCAAATTCTGCTACACACTGACCACTTCTGCAGTAGTTCTAAAGCCAATACTTAACATAAATAAGCTGCCTATTTCTGCTGTTAGAGATGTGCCTAAAATGACTTCTCAGTCCCAGATTAATGCACAAAAATAATGATGGTACTTTGAGGTGGGTGAACCAGCTCTCTAATGGGATGGCTTGCTGAGCTAATTGCTTTCATTCATATAAACATCGGATGATACAGATGAATAAAGTGTTTGCCATAGTAAAATAAACTTCAACAAGGATAATTCCTGCAGTCCCTGTGGCATGTTATTTAGGCCCTGTGTATATTTTAAGATGGATCTTAATTATACATTAAGCTGATGGTTTCAGGGTGCTACAGCTTCTCTCTTTTTCCAATTCAAGACCCACACTGGGTGTAAGAAGCCTTCACAAAATCATGTCATTTCATATGAATGTATTAGACAATAGCAAACAGCATGTAAGCAGACATCCCTAAGGTGAAAGACACTGTGGAGCACCACTCTATACAGCTGTAGAGAGTTCCATCTGCAGCAGACCTACTGTGCAGGCAGGAACAGGGAATGGCAATGCCTCAGAGTTTAAGTCTACTTTCCGTGTGGCATAGAGGCTAGCTGCATGAAGGCTCCTTGGATGCCACCATGGAGGGGGGTTTTGGGGACAGGTGGTGACACTATGTAGCAGGGCCAGCTTTAGGAAGTGTGGGGCCCAATTCAAACCATTTTGACGGGTCCCTGGCAGCCAGGATTTTTTGTTGACCAAAAAAAAAAAAAAAATTGCACATGAAAAAGTCACTGCCCCTTTAAATCCCCAGCTACAGGGCAGAGTCCCACCATCCCATCAAACCCAGTGGCCAATTCCCCCTTCCCCGGTGCAGGGAAATCCCTGCGCTCGACTCACCCCTCCTGCGGCGCACAGAAGCCGTCGCACTCGTCCGGGGCCAACGCCCCCACCTGCAGCGTGCTTGGCACGCCAGCACACTTCCAGATTTAGGGCGCAGGGCCCCTCTTGCTTTAGGGCGCGGTACCCTTTTAGGCACGGGGCCCAATTCAGGGGAATCGGGCTAATTGGCCTAAAGCTGGCCCTGCTATATAGTCCTTCCCCACTCTGTGGGGGATAATGGCATCTGGGTCACAAAGGCTGGAAGAGTTGCTCTATAGCAATGGTGGGCAACCTGCAGATCGTGGGCCTCATGTGGCCCATCGGGGTTCTACATGTGGCCCACGCAAACACCTCTGCTGCTTTCCCCCATGACTCTCATGCACTGGAGGACTGCACTTAGTTACTCCTTCCACTTGCCCCAGAACTTCTGGAATGCTGTGAATCAGCTGATTTGCAGTGGTCAAACTCTGGGAGGGAAGGAAAGAGGGAGGAGGAGCCGGGCTCCAGAAATCCTGAAAGGGAGCGGGAGGAGAAGGGACTGAGTGTGCTCAGGGGAGAAGGCAGGGAACAGGCTGGGTGTGGGTTTAAGGGAAGGGTTTAAGGGAAGGCCTGCAACAGAGAGGAGCACTAAGTAGCCCCTGCAAAATGTGAGAACCGTGCACTTCCTCTGCTACTTTGTTACTTTTGTTGGCAATTTAATTTGCTCCTAATAATGGACCACTTTGTGTTGAAAAGGCATGATAAAGGAGGAGAATCAAGTGCAACCTATTTAATCTTATTCTTGGGGGCATATGCCTGATTTCAATCTTATGACCCACTGAGATAACCTTGGTTGCCCATTGCTGCTCTATAGTATTCTTCCTCATCTGACTTCACAGACAATCTTGGTGCCCAGCCACGCACCAGACAAAAGATTTGGATCTTTCTGTTAATTTGTTTTGCATGCTCGAAGAATGGCACACATAAGGATGGGATGTATTTTCAACAAGATGCATAGCATGATGCATGGAGAATTAACCCCACAGTTCCCATGTCTTAAGTATAATGATAACACATACCCCTCACTGAACTGTGGAACTGTGGACATAAAAATGCTGCTGTAAAGCACTTCCTAGCAATATGCAACTCTGCAGTTTATGTGTAGAGCAACCTTAGAGAAATCAGTCAATAAGAGACATCAATAATTCACCTAAAAGTAATGTTCACAGAAGCATAACATTAAATGGAGGCACTAAAGGTATAGCAGAATATTTTTTCAGATTGCCTCCTTTCTGAATATCAGTCTGGTCTTCTTTTGAAGCGACAGGAATTTTTACAGCAAGGCAGCACCTCAAGTGTTAAGAGTTGAGGCCCAGGTTTATTGTGGATCAATGGTTTAGCCCAGTGCTTTTCAAACTAGGGATTACAACCCAGTACTGTGTCATGGAATGTTGGGCGCTGGGTCTTGTTGCTGCTGGGGGATCAAGGGATCAGTGGGGGTGCTTAGGAAAACTACCTGCCTGTGTTGGCACCGCAGGCTGCACTGTGCTCCAGAAGTGGCCGGCAGCAGGCCTGGCTCCTAGGTATGTGGGGCAAGGGGGAAGAGCACACAGGGCTCCACACGCTGCCCCTGACCTGAGCACACTCCCATTGGCTAGGAATCAGCTGCTGGCTGCTTCTGTGCTGCAGCATGGTCTGCGGTGCCAGGACAGGCAGGAAGCCTGCCTCAGTACCCCCACTGCATGGGAGCTGCTCAAAGTAAGCCCCTCCTGCCTAGCCCTGATCCCTCCCAAAGCCTTCTACAGTAGGGATGTAAGGGTATGTCTACACTGCTTCCTAGTTCGGACTAGGGTGGCTAATGTAGGTATTCGAACTTGCAATGAAGCCCGGGATTTAAATATCCTGGGCTTTTTTTGCATGTTCCCGTGCGCTGCCATTTTTAAATGCCCCATAGTTCGAACTACCTGCCTGCGACTACACGCAGCACGGGCTAGATAGTTCAAATTAAAGCTCCTAATTTGAACTACCGTTACTCCTCATTGCAGGGAAGGGAGACACAGGAGAAGCACACACCACCAGTGGCACTTAGTGCTGCCTTCTAAACGTGCAGCATGTAGTGTCCTGCTCCATGATCTCTGTATAACTGGCTGCTAGCAGGTAGTTCGAATTATGGGGCATTTAAAAATGGCAGTGCCTGGGAACATGCAAATAAAGCCTGTGATATTTAAATCCCAGGCTTCATTTGCAAGTTCAAAGCCTACATTAACCACCCTAGTTCGAACTAGGGTGGCAGTGTAGACATACCCTAAGAGACTAGGCTTATTGGATTGTAGACACACTAGTCGACTAGTTGCTTCCCCCCATCTTGCCGCCTCTATCACAAAGAGACAGTAAAGGAAGGGGGAGAAGGGGATGCTGGAGGGAGCAGCTTAAAAGCTGGTTCCCCCCAGCTCCAGCTCCGTGGGAGGGGGTAGGGGCACAGGGGTGGCCAACCTTGAAATGTACAAAAGTTCCCGCTGGGGACTCTTGTACATTTCAAAGCTGGCATGCTGCATGGAGCTGGGGACTGGGGGGAGTCCCTGCTGACCCCAGGCTCCATGCGGGCGCTTCCCCTTTGAAATGTACAAGAGTTCCCCAGTGGGGAACTCTTGTACATTTCAAAGTTGGAACACCGCATGGAAACCGGGGCCAGCAGGGAGTCCCGCTGATCCCAGACTGTTGTGCAAGTCAAAGCAAAAGCACTGCATGGAGCCCAAAGTTAGCAGAGGACTCCCCATTGGCCCTGGGCTCCATGTGGAGTGCCGACTTTGAAATGTACAAGACTCCCCAGTGGGGGCTCTTGTACATTTCAAAGGCGGAATGTGGAAGTTCTTATCACCTAACCGAATAGTCAATGGAAATCCCATTGACTGTTCAATTAGTTAATCAAAATTTAACCTCCTTATTCTACAGCCCAAAGCTCTCATTCTCAGCCCCACCCCGAAGTCCACACTTCAGTCAGATTATGTTGGTGCATGGGCAGCAACAATTTTCTTGAACTGGGTCATGAGAAAAACAGTTTGAAAATTACAGGCTTAGCATGTCCATGGATCAGATACAGGCAATTGCAGTAGATGGCAAACAGGTGTCCAGATACTACTCTGTGGAGGGCCACCTCTCACATATCTATATAGGTATGAGAGATGTGGGTAGACTGATTTGTTGCAAGGCTGGAGCAACTGAGCTTTGGGCATTCTGCTGGGAACCTTGACCATGACTCTAGCTTCCACTCCCACAGGGCACACTAGTAAATATTTTTTCTGGGGAGAGATGTGTTTCTGAGGCATGCAAAGGCTCCCTGCACAAGAGCATGGGGAATTCATCTTGTAGTTTCAGACTAGAACTCGCCTCATTTCAAAGGTAGATGGTCCTTTGGTCTTTGGGAATAACTTGTAAGGGAAGCTGGATGTGGGTTGGAGTTCTGTTCTCTGTGGTTTTCTGGAAACCAGCATGGGGATGGTCTGGATTGGCTTCTCGCGCAATAACCTTTGTACCTTCTTCAACATAGCATGGGATGAACTGGATTGGAAGTCCAATCCTAGTGAGACAAATAGAAAGGAACATAAACACTGTCAAATCAAGTGTAAAAATGTAATAAAAAAAAGCAAAGAACGATTTGAGGAACAGCTAGCCAAAAACTCAAAAAGAAATAGCAAAATGTTTTTTAAGTACATTAGAAGCCTGCTAAAAAACCAGTGGGTCCCCTAGACGATCGAGATATAAAAGGAGCAATCAAGGATGATAAAGCCATTGGAGAGAAACTAAATGATTTCTTTGCTTCAGTCTTCATGGCTGAGGATGTTAGGGAGATTCCCAAATCTGCACTGTCCTTTGTGGGTGATGAATCTGAGGAGCTGTCCTGGATTGAAGTGTCATTAGAGGAGGTTTTGGAACAAATAGAAAAACTTAATGTTAACAAATCACCAGGACCGGATGGCATTCATCCAAGGATTCTAAAAGAACTCAAATGGGAAATTGCTGAACTATTATCTGTGGTTTGTAACCTATCCTTTAAATCGGCTTCCGTACCTAATGACTGGAAGGTAGCTAACATGCCACAAAGATTTAAAAAGGGCTTTAAAGGTAATCCTGGCAATTACAGACCTCTAAGTCTAACTTCAGTACCAGGCAAATTTGTCAAAACAAGAAGTCAAGACAGAAGCAGACTGTGAAGAACTTCAAAAAGATCTCACCAAACTAAGTGATTGGGCAACAAAATGGCAAATGAAATTTAATGTGGATGACTGTAAAGTAATGCACGTTGGAAAAAATAACCCCATCTATATGTACAGTATGATGGGGGCTAATTTGGCTATGAGAAATTAGGAAAGAGATCTTGGAGTTACTTGGATAGTTCTCTGAAAACTTCCACACAGTGTGCAGTGGCGGTCAAAAAGGCAAATAGGATGTTAGGAATTATTAAGAAAGGGATAGAAAATAAGTCACAGAATATCTTACTGCCCCTGTATAAAACTATGGTACGCCCACATCTTGAATACTGTGTACAGATTTGGTTTCCTCACCTCAAAAAAGATATTTTGGCCTTAGAAAGGGTTCAGAAAAGGGCAACTAAAATGATTAGGGGTTTGGAACGGGTCCCATATGAAGAGAGGTTAAAGCAACTGGGACTTTTCAGTTTAGAAAAGAGGAGACTAAAGGGGGATATGATAGAGGTATATAAAATCATGAGTGGTGTGGAGAGGGTGAATAAATAAAAGTTATTTATTAGTTCCCAAAATAGAAGAACTAGAGGACACCAAATGAAGTTTATGGGTAGCAGGTTTAAAACTAATAAAAGAAAGTTCTTCTTCACACAGCGTGTAGTCAACCTGTGGAACTGCTTGCCAGAGGAGGCTGTGAAGGCTAGGACTATAACAGAGTTTAAAGAGAAGCTAGATAATTTCATGGAGATTAGGTCCATAAAAGGCTATTAGCCAGGGGATAGAAATGGTGTCCCTGGCCTCTGTTTGTCATAGGCTGGAGAAGGATGGCAGGCGACAAATTGCTTGATCATTGTCTTCGGTCCACCTCCTGTGGGGTACCTGGTACTGGCCACTGTCAGCAGACAGGCTACTGGGCTAGATGGACCTTTGGTCTGACCCAGTATGGCCATTCTTATGTTCTTATGAACTGCTTGAGCTCATCTGCAAGGCTCCTTTATCCTGTCCACATCAAAGTCCTTCTTGAAGAGTCACTTCTGCTGGGCTGTGTATGATGAAATGCAGGGACTTGAATAAAATCGGCCTGTCGGTCTTATGGACTGGAAGCTCCTTTGAGCAATGACCACCCATTCTGGAGTGTTTGAAAAGAGTCCAACCCATTTTGGGCAATGATGAAAATTAAAAAAAGGAGACTAGCATTAGGGGAACTTTTCACTCTTTACCATGAATTGATGTACTGATGGCAGCTGCTTTTGTGAGGGGGTGGGATGAAAGTGCAGGCTTTTGGGGGCAAGGCCCATCTCTTTGTTCTGTGGTTACACAGCATCTCATCCAATGGGGCTCTGATCCATGACTGGAGCTCCCAGGCACTCCCACAATACAAATAAATAATAAACAACAACAACATTTTAATGCAGGCTAACGCTTTTCACTCTAGGGCTTAAAAAAGAGAAAAGTTCCTTCCCTGTATTTGAAATGAGCACAAGCTTGCATAGTCAATACAAATTAACCCTGTTACTGGCACATGGCTTTCGGATAGTCTTCTTTTAGGATGAAGTTCTGCCTGCACCGAGAGCCAGCAGCAGCCCACACATCACTTAAGCCTGATTTTGAGGGCTCAAGTGGAAGTGAACTAGTGCATAGGCCATGTGCCAGGTCCTCTGCTGGCCTCATCATATTTAAAGCAAATATCCTTCATAATCCAATAGTCTGATGAGATGCTTTTCCATTAGCATCCAACATCCTGGGCATTAAGGGTGCAGTGATGCCCGCATGATCCCTTGTGGATTCACCATATGCTTATTTACAATAGGCTAACAGCTAGTTGCCTAATTTCTGTGGTTTGGGGATTTTATTTAAAAAACTTCTTACACTGAAGGTGTCATATCAATAATAAGATGAATAACTGAAACCTTTCCAAGAGTTAGGGATAGATTTGCCCTTTTGAACCTAGGTTTTTGGCTAACCAAAATAGTGTAAAATCACCACCTCTGTTCTAATAGCTTACTGCACATAACGTCACATGTTCAAAGTGCTGTACAAAGATTAATTCCAGGGAAACAACTTTTTACTATCTTTGAAGGTGAGCATCTTTCTTTTTTAAAATGATACTGTTGGTCTGCACCCCTCCCTTCTACACGAACAGTCTGTTCACTGCATTAGTTCTACAGTGATTTGAGCGTTGGTAGAACGAGGCTAATCCCTTTTGCGTGTCTGGAAACCCAGAGCTCCTGCATTGCTTCTCACTCAGCAATGTTTTATGAGCAGAACCTTGGAGTGAAGTATCATATGACAAGCACTAACATCGAAGTATTGACCCATATGTTTTTAACTGTACCATGAAGCAAAATAAAACTATTCTCATACAAGCAAGGTCTCAGAGATACAAGCCAGGTCAGTCCCTTCATCCAGGAGCAGCAGCACCCCCATGGCTATCCCAAGAAATAACTGCCCCCACGCATGTTGCAGATCACATGCTCTATCTGGTCTTTTGGACTAAGGGTGATAGAGTTCTTGGGATAAGGGATGTGGTTACACTCCCTTTGTCATGGATTGATCACTACCCAGACTAGTTTACCTTTCCCGGCACAGAGGCAGGGGACTAATTAAGATGGCCCGCCCTTGGAGGCTGATGGATCTGGAGGGCTTCCTGAGGTCCCTGAGGAATTGTTCAGCCCTTATGGCAAATGGTCCTAGTCAATATATGGAACATGGAGGTAGCCCAGGCAGTTTTTCTGAGCTTATGCTGTGGTGGTGCTGACAGCGAAGAAAAGCTACTTTCCCACCCGTATTGCATCCACACAATGCCATCCAGTGGAACTGTTTTGAGTGGTGCGGGGCTTGTTACAGTCTGACATTCATGATGAAATGGAGAAGCTCTTGGCTCCCTGCTGTGATCTGTTCGTGAAGCACTTTGCAGATAATATCGCTTGCATTCGGTCTGATTTGGAGGTGGAGTTAGGGGGCTGCTATTCGATCCTGTGGAGATTGTGCTACAGAGTCCCTCAAGGTTCCATCTTGTCCCCTATGCTGTTTAACATCTTCAGGAAGCCGCTGCGAAAGGTCATAAGGTGTTTTGGAGGACGGTGCCATCAATATGCAGATGATACCCAACTCTATTTCCCTGTGACATCAGAACCAGGTGTGGCAGTGACTGATTTAAACCAGTGTTTGGAAGTGGTGATGGACTGGATGAAGTTAAACAAGCTGAAGTTGAATCCAGATAAGACTGAGGTCCTGTGGATCAGGAGGCCATCTGTTTGGGAATGTGGCATGATACCTGTTCTAGACGGGGTTATTCTTCCCCTGAAAGAACAGGTACACACTTGGGAGTCCTGCTGGACCCTTTTTTAACATTTGAAAACCAGAATTCTTCGGCGGCCAGATGTAACCCTTCTGCTGGGTAGGCCCGGCAGCAGCCAGGGCTGGGTTCAATATCTAGGGGTCCATCTCACACAGAACTGGCTCAAGCCCCCACCCAGTAGCCTGGGAAATTCACACACCCATGGGCGCCTCTGAGAGGCAATGCTTCCCCACTCGCAAGCACAGAGTCTGAGTGTAGAAAAGAAACATTTAATGAAACAGAGAGAGAAGTCACATGACATTAACTTGGGAAAATACCATAAACAGAGTTCATAGCCCAAACCATGAGCGAAGTCCTACACCCCAAGGCTGTGTCTACACTGGCCACTTATTCCGGAAAATCAGCCGCTTTTCCGGAATAACTTGCCAGCTGTCTACACTGGCCCCTTGAATTTCCGGAAAAGCACTGATGATCTACTGTAAAATCATCAGTGCTTTTCCGGAAAAACTATGCTGCTCCCATTCGGGCAAAAGTCCTTTTCCAGAAAACTGTTCCGGAAAAGGGCCAGTGTAGACAGCACAGATTTCTTTTCCGCAAAAAAGACCCGATCACAAAAATGACGATCGGGGCTTTTTTGAAGAAAAGCGCGTCTACCTTGGCACGGACGCTTTTCCGGAAAAAGTGCTTTTCCAGAAAAGCATCCTGCCAATGCTTTTCCCGGAAATACTTATCATGGAAAACTTTTCCGTTATAAACATTTCTGGAAAATCATGCCAGTGTAGACATAGCCCAAGAGTCTCTGGAGTCCAGCAGCCCAATATTTCCCAGAGTCCGACACCCCAAAAGTCTCTATCCCTGGTCAGTGCCGCCCAGAGTTCAAAAGTTCACCTGAAGCATTCTACCCCCCAACCTGGGTGGAAAGAGGGACAGGGGGATTGATAGGGGCACCTTATGTGGTCCGAGGCTGATGGCGCCACCTCTCTCCGTATGGTTCTGCTGCAGCCTTTACCACGAACCACTCCACCATGCTCCAACAGCTGTCTTGTTTCACTCCACCAGCCGCTCTGCTGGTCACCTGCCGCCGCATCTACCGGCCACCCGCCAGTCATTCCCACCAGCCGCTTCGCTGGCTGCAATGGGTCTGGCTCCCGACCAAACCAGTGATTTCAGCTCTTAGTGATTTCAACTCTTTAGCCATCACCTAGACTGGCAAAAGATTCCAGCTTCCACCGGACTAGCAAAAAGACTCCTCCTGGAGTCTACTTCAGATCTGTCCTTAAAACAAAAGGGGGAAAGAGGCAGGTTGGGCCAGTCTTACAGCTCACACCTGGCAGGCATGAAGCAGGCTGACTTAAGCCCTTTAGCCCTTCCCCCCCCAACTCCATTCACTCAACTCTGGAAGGGGGAAGGCTTGTTCCTCAGAGACTTCTTACAGTGATGGTGTCTCTCCTGCAAGCACAGGTGTCATGTTTTACAGTTCCCACATTTAGGGGTTGCATCATTTGTGACCCCCCCACAACAGCCCCAAATTATTTACAATACACCATATTCCATTCTAACACTGATCCTCCATCAGCCCTGGCTGAGTAGGATTTACATAACCACACCTCGATACCTTCCCCCTCCTGGCCTGAGCTGTATTTACATATCAACAGTTAACAGTTAATTATCTTGCAGAGCTAAACAATTGGAGTGAGCACACGCACCCCCAGAGCAGCTCCCTCCTTTTAGCTGGCTGATAACAAGCAGTAGTTCAGCACCTGCTTAAAGGGGTTATTCTTCCCCTGAAACAACAGGTACACTCTTGGGAGTCCTGCTGGACCCTTTTTTAACATTTGAGAACCAGAATTCTTCGGCGTCCAGAAGTGCTTTTGGGCAGCTGCACTGAGCCAGCTGCGACCCTTCCTGAACAAGCATGGCTTGGCCACAGTGATCTATGCTCTGGTTATATCCCGACTGGATTACTGTAATGCGCTTTATGTGGGGCTGCCTCTAAAGAGCCTTCAGAAACTTCAAATGGTACAGAATGCAGCTGCTCGAGTTTTAACTAGTACTTGTTATATGGAGCACATTATGCCAGTGCTCTGGCAGTTGCCCTGTCTTCTGGTATGTTTTCAGGCTCCATTTAAGGTCTTGGTTATGACCTATTAAGCCATAAATGGGTTGGGTCCAGGGTATCTGAAGGTCCATCTTCTCTCATATGAACTTGATTGGGGATTGAGATCAGCTGGGGAGGCTCTTCTCAGTGTTCCCCAACTTATGGAGATAAAATTAACATCTACACAGAGCAGGGCCTTCTCAGCTTTTGCTCCCAGGCTGTGGAATGCTCTTTCTCGGGATATTCGCGAGGCGCTAATGTTAGCATTGTCAGGCTAAAGCCACCCTTTTTACTCTTTTTTTATGGGTGTTTGAGTCTGTGTTCCTCCTCTCAAGACATTTTAGCAGGTTTTATGTCCCTCTCGGCTCTCGTATTTTAATTTTTTATATGTAGGTATAGTGTGTTTTAAAACAATTTTGTAAGTCGCCTCGATTATTTTAAAGAGAGAGGAAGGGTAAAAATATTTTAAATGAATAAATAAATAAGTTAGTGAACAGAAAAGGCTGAAGATGAAGAAAGTCTGTTGTTCCAAGAAGTTGCCCCTCTCAGACCTAGCAGGAGCAGAAAGTGCTGTCATTACTCAGGGGATTTGGACATCATATGATGCAGAAAAGGAAGAGAAAAGTCGTCTCCCTCAACTCTGTTTGCAAAAGCCTTGGGTTTCCTTCTATCAGTGCAATTATTTCAAATAATTGCATTGTTATTCATAACATTCCTTCCTCTCCCAGCTTCTCCCTCCCAAGCCATGCCTGCACGCTTACGTGCACCAGACTTGAGACAGGCCCGGGTTTTGCTTTTAGGGATCCACACTTTGGACAAGGCCAACATCACCATTTATTGTCAAGGCAGGGTAGTTCAGGCTGCCCCACATTCAGTGAACTACTCCCTTTGTCATTGCCTATTCATTGGGGGACCAGGGTGCACCTATTGTTAACCTTCAAGGCAATGTAAAGGAAGCAGAGCCCAGGGAGCTGACACCCCATTCAGCACAAGCAAGTCTCTCTCAGGCTGGAGACAAAGGAATAACAAGTTCTCTCCCAGTCTTGGACTGTTGGAGTCAAAGGAGGAGCAAGGAAAGAGTTAAAATGGATGCTGTTCTCTTTCTCACCTGTTAATGATGTTATTTAGTTCCCTAAACTGTTAGGCTACGTCTACACTAGCATGATTTTCCGAAAATGCTTTTAACGGAAAAGTTTTCTGTTAAAAGCGTTTTTGGAAAAGCAGATCTAGATTGGCAGGATGCTTTTCCGCAAAAGCACTTTTTGCAGAAAAGCGTCCATGGCCAATCTAGACGCGGTTTTCCGCAAAAAAGCCCCGATCGCCATTCTCACGATCGGGGCTTTTTTGCGGAAAACAGTACTGTGCTGTTTACACTGGCCCTCTTGCGCAAATGATTTGCACAAGAGGGTTTTTGCCCGAATGGGAGCAGCACAGTATTTCCACAAGAACACTGACAATCTTACATGAGATCGTCAGTATTCTTGCGGAAATTCAAACGGCCAGTGTAGACAGCTGGCAAGTTTTTCCGCAAAATCAGATCATTTTGCAGAAAAACTTGCCAGTCTAGAGACAGCCTTAAAGTGTTATCTCTTAACCCCCTATCACCTCCCTGAGTGAGTGCAGAAGAATGTCTGAGCTGGACATCAGAGGCGAGAAAACTCTGAGGTAAACAGCAGGAGTAAACAACAGTGCACACAGCCCCCTGCAGGGAGTGCACATGGCCCCAAGAGGCCCAATGACACAGAAGCTGCATGTGGCTCATCCTAAAAGGAGAAAGGGTCAGAGACACAGTTGGTTGACCATCAAGTGGAGCCTCCCAGAACACCCTCTGCTTGGATCGCCTGGCCAGCGGACCAGCTTAGGAGTCAATTTGGGAAGATTAAACAACATGAACTGCCTTCTGCTCGCCTTATCATCCTGCCTGGGACTGTAAGGATATGTCTTACGGGTATGTTCATCGACGGAGCCATGTAGATGAGTTTACTAGAC
This sequence comes from Pelodiscus sinensis, assembly GCF_052426305.1. NCBI lineage: Eukaryota > Metazoa > Chordata > Testudines > Trionychidae > Pelodiscus > Pelodiscus sinensis. The sequence continues at coordinate 60,036,261 of NC_143059.1, read as the reverse complement.
ATAGGGAAATGAAGCGGCGATTTAAATAATCGCCGCTTCATTTACATCAAAATGGCTGGTTATATGCAGGAAGAATTATGTGCCTATCAGCTGTTTGGCGGCACAGCGCAGTAGTCTGGACACGCCGCGGTCGACAAGGGAAGTCTTTGTTGACCGCCCCGGTATGCCTTGTGAAATGCCTCTAGACATACCCTAAGGCTGTGTCTAGACTGGCAAGTTTTTCCGAAAAATCATCTGCTTTTGCGGAAAAACTTGCCAGCTGTCTACACTGGTCACTTGAATTTCCGCAAAAGCACTGACAATCTCATGTAAGATTGTCAGTGCTTTTGCGGAAATACTATGCTGCTCCCGTTCGGGCAAAAGTCTTTTTCCGAAAGACTTCTGCGCAAAAGGACCAGTGTAGACAGCAGAGATTTCTTTTCCACAAAAAAGCCCCGATCACAAAAATGGCAATCGGGGCTTTTTTGCGGAAAAGGGCATCTAGATTGGCCACGGACACTTTTCTGCAAAAAGTGCTTTTGCGGAAAAGCATCCTGCCAATCTAGACGCTCTTTTCCGAAAATGCTTTTAACGGAAAACTTTTCCGTTAAAAGCATTTCCGGAAAATCATGCCAGTGTAGACGTAGCCTAAGTGTAGTTGAGTGTATGACTGAGATTCCCCTCCCTTCCAAGTTTTAACTGAATAAACAAACCCTTTACACTCCTATGTGGTGATCCCCTCTCCTTAGTGTTTAAAGCAGTTGCAATCCACATCTCCTTGCAACAGGACAATCCAACAAGCATCACATAAGTTAAACCACTGGAGCTCTATTAGGTTTTACTATAAGGCTTTTTGTCTCATCCTTTAAATCATTCTCAGGGCTCTTCTCTGAATCTCCTCTAATTTACCAGAACCTTTCTTGAAGTATGGGCACTAAGAATGGACAGAGCATTCCAATATCAGTCATACCTGCATGGAGTATCCTCCATACTCCTACTTGATAGTTCCCTGTTTATACATCCCAGGATCACATTAGACCTTTTGGCCAAAGACTGGCTAGATGATTCCAGAGGCACTTCTTCCCTAGATAGAGTCTCCCATCCCATAAGGATGGCCCACATTCTTTCTTTCTATACATATACATTTACTCAGATTAAAATAATTGAACCTGACTTACCAAGTGAGCCAGATAACTATCAGGTGACCCATCCTCTTCATTGCTGTACCACTTCTTCAAACTGTGTTTCGTCTGCAAACTTTATCCATGGTAATTTTACATTCTTTTCCAGGCCATTGCTAAAGCATAGTGCTTAGAACTGATTCTTGCAGCAGTCCACAAGAAACACATCTGATCCGATTCTCCATTTACAACTATGTTTTGAGACCCATTAGTTAGCCAGTTTTTAAATCCATTTAATTTGTGCACGATTGCTTTTGCATTGTTCTGGTTTCGTAGCCAAAATGTTGTATGAGGCCTACTCTACTGCCTTTCAGAAGTCTATTCCATCAATATGATTACCTTTAATCAATCAAATTTGTAATCTCATAAAAATTCAAATTAGTTTGAGAAGGTCTATTTTACATAAATTCACATTTTAAACATTCAGTACTGACTGGGCCTGAATACTCCAAAGAGCACTGCAATATACAGAGATATTCGTGCTCATGTGAGAATGGAGAGCACTGAATAGTGTAATGCATTTCAAACAAAAGGAAGCCAAATCCTTCAGTTGTTGGCACATAATATTGCAAGGTACTGAGTGCTTTCAGCTTCCATTGATTTGAAAGTGCTTAGGTCTTTGCAGAGCTAATATCTTGGTCTTAATACACACATTTTTTCCCATTGGAGCCAATGCCGCCTGCAAACCTGTAGCTGAGTAATAATCTGTCCTTGTTTAATGTCTATGAAATACTCACAGATACCTACCATTTGCATCAGACATATATTGAAACAGAAAAAGCTTAAGCCTGGCTAGATATTGTGTTACATGGATTTGGATATTGGAGCATTTAATACTTGAAAGTACAGTATATTGAATGTAATGGAGATTGATTGAAGAACATCTAAATAGCAGATCTGTTGACAAAATAATGGCTGGTTATATGCAGGAAGAATTATCATTAATTACCTAAAAGCCTCTCTGTGTACAAAGAAATGACTTTCTAATTTGAACTTTTGTAATCAAAGAAAACCAGAATGAACTACCAATGGTAATACACATTTATTGGTATTGGATTAATTAAATCTTGCAGGTTTGCCCAAAACCTTTTCAAGTGTCATCTCTAGAGCAATGTGTATTTTGCACTAATGAAAGAAATGGAATTCAGAAATGGCCTTTAGCAAATGCGTAAGTTTTTCAGTCCATTAATATGAAAAGGAAATGTGGACTGCAAAAGTCTCTCTCTGAGCAAGTAACATTAACTCAATTTGGACTAGCTTGCGGTTATCAGTTTGCTTTTAAGCACTGGAGCCCAAATATGGAACACAGGAACGGGGGAAATGCTTTAGAGAAAGCAGCTAATGTAAAAATCATTTACTGAAAAAATAAATACACATAATTCATTAAATTCTCTCATTGCTGCAGGCTCTGAGATTGATACTTCAAGTGGCTGAGGATGTCCTGAAAATAGCGACACAATCTTTGGTTCTTCTAAATATCAATGGTTCTGAAGGGTCAAACATATCTTATAAATCTGAGGCTGAAATTTGAGAAGCAGGTGACAAAATCTATTGGAAAAAGCCAAGTCTGCCCCATGATTACAATCTTGTGATATGGAAATGCCGCAGGCTTTCTTGCTAATTAAAATTGAACTACAAAATAAACACAAGCAATTTTCAAGCATACAACTAAAGAAGAGCCGATTAAAATGGCAAAAATTATTTCTAGGTCTATTGCCTCTATAATTATAAACTGGCTGATTTTTATTTATTTATTTATTTCACTGAACTAATCATGTAGTGTCTCCTACCAGGGACTAAGCCCTGAAAAGCCATCTGATGGTCAGAATGCAGTTCCCAGTTCCTGCTTTACTAGCAGAAGAGCCAAGCTGGGATGAACACATCCTCCCTTGGTGCTCCATCATGGAGCATACCCAAGGATCTAGCCTATAGATCTTAAGGCCAAAAGGGATCATTATGATCAGTTAGTTTGCTCTCCTTCATTGTAAGGGCCATAACATTTTAGCGGCCATTAGCTCAGTATCTTGTGGGTATATTAGAGGGTTTCTGGGCTTTGTTTAAAGCCTTACAAGAGATATAGAATTTACCACAGGCTTTTAGTCGCCTGTTCTAGTTTACTCTCGCTGTTAAAACAGAAAAGGACAGCAACTGTGCTCAGCACTTCCAGTCTCTGGGACCAAGTCTACATGGTCAGAAAAAAAAAATCAATGTAAATATGCAATTATAGCTATGACAGTTGCATAGATGGTGCGGACATACCTTATATCTTTTTTTGGTGTGGCCCCACAGTGAGAGGTTGATGGGAAGAAACTCTCCTGTTAACTTCCGTTACTCCTCGTGACTAAGAGGAGTACCCGTGTTTGATGGGGGTGCTGTCAGTTTTTGATTTAGTGGGTCTTTATTAGACCTGATGTATTGAATGCGGGAAAAACGACCATTGCAGCATTGATCTCCACAGCTGTGAAGATAAGCCCTAAGAGTGAGGGTTTTAGTTTTGAAGGTGGAGATTAAAAAAAAAAAAATCACTAGCGTGGGGCTAACTCATTCACTACAAGCTGGAATGACAAGCAGTGACTGATCCAGTAGGGATCAATTTATCATGTCTAAATTGACTGCTGAGTGCTCTCCCATTGACTCCAGTACTCCAGCAAAATGAGAAAAGTAACCAGACTCAACGGGAGAATGTCAGCTGTCTACTTCACTGCAGTGAAGACACTGCATTAAGCAGACCTAAGTACATCGATTTCAGCTACGTTATTTACGTAACCGAATTTGGGTAACTTAGGTTTACAATCCTCGGTAATGTTGAAAACGCCTCACTCACTGAAGTCAGTTTTGCTTAAATAAAGATTGGGTAACAACTGGGCAAGAGCTAAATGATTTGGCCTGATAGACAAAATCTTTTACAATTGAAGAAAACAAAAAATATTAGGAGGCCTTGACAGCAGCTTAGTGCAGCAGTAGGAGAGAGGGAATTATTCTACAGACTGGAGGGAAATGACCATTAGTACAATGATAGAGTCCAAGCACTGTCTGCCCCTGATAAATAATAGATCCCTCTCCTTCATTCCCAATGGAGTGTCCCATATCACATACATGTCCATTATCTATCCCGTGAATCTTTTCATCTGTTACTGGAAATTTGTTTATGTTGTTTTGATAAGAAACCAAAGCAGTAATTCAGTGCAAGAAACTTTAAACAGCAATTAAGTCCAATAGATATATACAGTAGCTTACCATCTGTGTGCATTACAGCTCTCCCTGATCAATAGTAATTCAGTGCTATAGTATGGTGCATCATCATCTGACAGATATTTTAAGACTTGATTAGTTGTAGGCTCTTGCGAGGGCCCACTGGGACACTACTACTATGTTCAGTCTTCATTTATAAAGTCCTGGCTTCTGAAAGCATGAAACAGAATGTTTCTCATTTAACAGATGGGAGAGGCCTCACTGAGATGCCAGAAGTTTGCCACTTCCCTGTTTCTGAAAGCTCTAGCTGATTTTTTCCTGATAGAGAACTGAGGATGGAACTCAGCTCTCATCCCCAGCAAGACAAAAGGTTGTGCACAAAAGTCTTTTGGGCAGTGTTTCCTCATGCCTTCTTCATCTCTTCTCTTGTGATCTATGCTCTTCTGGGGGCTGTCATGTTTTCTCACATTGAGGGTAATAGAGACTGGAATGAAAGTGAAGAATTTAGGAATTTTATGCTGGATCTGCGGAACTTCTCAAAATATCTAACAGGTATGTACAGTAATAGAAAAATGACTTGGCTTACAGGATATTGCATCGCTTAGTTTATGAGCAGATATTTCAAAATCTGGTAGGTTTGGAAGCAGCTTTTCCTTCTGTTTAGAGTGTATTTATTTGCTTTAGTTATGATTTCCAGGTTGTAAGCTTCCATAGTCCCTATGAGAATGTTTTGATGAGATGTTTGATGAGATTATTTACCTCTTTTTTTCTTGCATCACTGGAAAGATTTAAAAGTTACTTTGGCTAGTTAAAGAGTGACAGAGATTGTTTAGCTATTGTAACAAGATCAGTTCAGCATTTCCCACATCCCTCATGGGGTCCCCTGGAGTCATCTAGCAATAGGAGATCAACCTACTGCCCAACAAAGCAGAAATATAACAATTCAGAGAATCAGAGAAAAGCTGGATCTTAATAATTATTTATGTGAAGGATGGGTCCAAGTACAGGGGATATAATGTCAGGATGGCAAAGGAAGATCGGATGGTAGGAATGGGGTGGTGGCAGCTATTGATTGTCTACAGTAGACTAAATAGATGAATAGCTTTTGGTGAATGGTCACTAGTTCTTTCTAAGTGATTTCTTACACTTAAAAATTTATCAAAATACCTACTCCAGAATAATTATTCCAAAAGTGTTATTTATTTCAGTATAAATCCTCTGTGGACACTGTTATTCCATAATAATAATAACACATTTCAGCTGATCTTATTCCATTTTGAAAGTGATTCTAAAATAAAATAAAATAAAATAAAATAAAATAAAATAAAATAAAATAAAAAAACGAACTGGAAGGGACCTTGAGAGGTCATCAAAGCCAGTCCCCACCATTCTCATAACAGGACCAAGCATAATCTACACAGTTTGTTTGTCTAATATCCACCGATGGAGATTCCACAACCTCCTAGGAAATTTATTCCAGTGCGTAACCACCTTACAGTTAGGAAGTTTTTTCTAATATTTAACCTAAAACTCCCTTGCTGCAATTTAAGCCCACTGCTTCATGCCCTATCTTTAGAGGTTCATGAGAAAAATTTTTCTCTCTCTTTATAACAATCTTTTAGATGCTTTATATTTATCAGGGAGGGATTATGGGGTTAAATCACATCAAAAAATGTCTGTTTGTGCAGATTATGGGAGTAGCTGCTTGAGGTAATGCATTTGGTATTTATCCACAGATAGGGGCCATGGTCCTCAGCAGTAGACTACTGAGAGACATTTCTGTTTACCTTCTGAATACAAATAGTTTTACTTTGTTAAGTAAAAGAACATGCTGATTGCACCTTTTTCCCCCTTTCACCTCCCTCTTTCCCCAGCTCTGTTATTCAATCAGAAGAAGAATAAACCTAGTAGAAAATAGCTAGATATCGTGAGAGACAGAGGTCAAATTTTGTGTCATTGTATCTTTGATATTTCTAGCATTCTTTTTAAATATCCCCCAGGTTCTTTGTATTCGTTTTTTTAAATGTTATATGCTTTCATCCATCCTCCCTCCATTCTCTCTCTCTTTCTTCATCACAGAGAATAGCATGATTCTACTTACAACACGGGAACAGATGTGGTGTTTTTGTATGGCTATATTCTTCTTTTAAAGTAACAGTGCCAGCGACTCAGCTGATGTAATGGAGTTGTACTGATTTACAGCAGCTGATGGTGGGGCCCAGAGTCTTGAAGCAGTCACCACATGCTATTTTGTTATTGTAACAGAAAATATGACAGAAAATGAGGAGGTCTTTAAGAATAAAACCCGTGAGTTGCTCACCAAAGCTAAGCTGGAATGGTTTGACAATCCAAAAGAACAATGGTCTTTCCTTGGGTCTCTCTTTTTCTGCTGTACTGTGTTCACAACAGTGGGTAAGTTCTGAGGTAAAGTACACTTAACATTTGAGGCTAATCACCACATTTAACTCATTATTTTTATCACTGAATTCACAAAAAAAAAATATTTGTATTGAGTAATTTGAGTTAAAAATGCTATCAAGAGCTCTATAACCACCTTCTAGTGCATTTCAGGGCTTAAATTACTGTAACTGCACATGCAAATTAGATGCTCAGTTGGATGCACACATGGTCATCATAACTTAACTTGAATTTTTAAGTTGCATTTTTCTCTATTGTTCTGGGTCAAAATGTGTTCTTGCCCTTTCCCTTGTTGTGTATTATTCTGGGTGTTGTCTTCCACCCAAAAAGAGGTGATCTGATTTTAAAGAGCCTCACAGTTGGTTAGCTTGAAAAGCATGTTATAAATGTAACTAACAATCTCTGGCATATCCACTGAAAATGTTGTGAAAATGTGACTCATCAAGCTCCTGATATTTTCCATTCCAGCTCCAGGTATAGACAGATGGCCTAGATACAAACAAAAAAGACTTGTTCTAGTCCCTTCTCTGAAACATGACTGAATGCCAGTTTTCACATGCTCCCGCTGTGCTTCTTCACACCATTCTCACATGTTGCACAATGACCAACATCACTTTTTGTGAGGGAAGATCAGGAGGCAGCAATCCAGAGAGTTTAACAAGGAAAGGGACAGAGAGAAGATTTCTAGAGTATGGGGTTTATTTTAAAGGTAATATGATCAGATATCCAGCTGAAACCTGTATTTACTCAACTGACCAATATTCAATTAACTTTTAATACCCATATTTAGTTTCTCTGACATAATTCTTCAGCGCAAGATATGACAGAACCCACCATTTCCGGACAATGTGCACATCCTTGCCTCTAAAAGAGTATGAACTCAGAATTCATCCTCATGTATGAGCTCAGCTATACCCCTTCCTATTCAGCTCTGCTCTTAAGAATTAGTTTCAAGATCTCAAGTTGTGTGGTTAATGTTCCCACTCAGACTGTTTTCTTTGGTTACTCTTTCTGCCCTTCCATGGCTGTTTTATCTTTCTCTTAGATTTTAAACAAAAATTAATTTCTTTTCTTTACCACATAGAACCAGCTTGTAGCCATATCAGGGTGATTATTAGACATGGAATGCCACGCACCACTGGCTTTCTAGATATGACTGAGCTCTCCCACAACTATTCAAATACTTTTAAATATGTAGAATAAACCATCTTGTTAGTCTTTAAAGTGCTACATAGTTCTGTCTTTTAAATATGTAGGCAGTGGATGAGCTGTAACTAGCATGGGTGTGTTTACACCTGCACCTTTTCTTACTGGACTTTTGCAGGAGAGGCTTCAGGATTCTTTTTTTTTTTTTTTTAATTATTTAGGTAAAATCCCCATTTTACTTCAGTAAAAGTGCTGATTGACACAATGGGTCTATATGGAAGTGTGGTTCTCTTTCATCTCTACAGTTTCACATTCTTACCATATAATATTTTGTTATTGCACATTTTTTTTTTTAAAGAAGACAAATCACAGTTAAAGCTAGAAGCCATTAATTTCAATGGGAAGTTGTGCTTGAGTAAGGATCAATATGGACATTTGTTTATACATCAAACCAAATTGGCTAAAGATATGATCTAATAAGTGCTTTAGCTGATGATATTGTTTTAGGAGGGCGAGGTGCAATTTAGGAGGGTCTCACTCTAGGAGTGCAAAATATAGTTTCCTCTGTGGTGAAAACCGAGGAAGAATATGCAGCAGATATTTTAGTAAGTAGTAGAAATATTTAAGACAGATACTTTTTTCCAAATCACTTAAGTGATATAGAAGCTCATGCTTCATTTTTAGAAGTGAGTTAAGCATTTAAAGCATTCCTACTCTCCAATGTGCGTGAGCCCAAATAATCCCCTATGTGTTGACCTTCTTCCTAGGAATCTATAAACCACATTTATTTGCTAAGAGTCTTTGGGAGGCCCAAGATGCTTGGGGGTTTAGAGGAAGTGCAGAGCCAGGATTACTCATTTTCATTGTTGGCTGACAGCCACTTGTGTGGGGTGAGATCAGCTGTTGATCTGTAATTTGGCTGGATTATATTTGTAATCAATGTTACAGTAATTTATAACCTGTATTAGGCATTTCTATGCATATGAATCAAAAGGAAAAAAAATCACTCTCCACATATTAATTACAGTAATTAATCCTCACCTCTTACCTTTGTAGAGGAAGAATTAGCATCCCCATTTCACAGATGTGGGAATGGAGACACATCAGATAATTAACCTGCCAATGGCCACATACTGAGTAAGTGGCAGAGGTTGGATAAAACCACAAAGACTATAGGCATCTGTAGTAAGAATGAAGGTGACTTGGTGGTTATACTCCAGCATTTGGCTAAATAATTACCTTCTTCACATTCCCCATCCTCCCTCCACTCCTCCCTCTCCCCCTCCCCACACCCGTTTCTCATCATATAGGAGGAAACAGTGTTGACTAAGGCAGAGAAAAGTGGTTTTTTAAAGGATTCTTTATGACTTTATGAAGGACAAAAAAGAGAACTTCCATTAAAATTTAATACACTGTCTCTCATCTTTTCCCTAATGGAAATGCATTAATTTAGGGTTAGGGTTTTTGTTTCACATCTGAAGAAGCAGTGGCATAACTGCAGGAAAGAAGTCCCATGTCTTAATTTAATTTGCAGTTGTATATCTTATGCTACCATTTTGTTACTTAAAATAATCAATTAACAGTGGAAATCTGGTAATACTTTTGCATTAGTTACATTTGATGTGTACTTTTTAGATCACTAGAGTAAAATGCTGTTGGTTTCCAGTCATGCTCTTCAATGGAGAAAATATGTGTTCCCTAAAGTCCAGCTTTGCAATTCTCTATATATCTGCCATTAAAGTCATCTAACAAACTAAATAATTTCAAATAGTTCACAGTGCCAATTATGATCAACAGTGGGCCTGAGTCATATGGTTTGAGGGTGTTGAGATTCATTGTTCCCAGCTGACAGAGATGAACCAACTGCAAAGTTCAGAACAGAATCCAGCTCTGAACTTGCCAAAATTCAGGGAGTTTTGATTTGGTGGTCTATTCGGGATTAATTTCTACATATGAGTTACCACACACAAAAGACTCTGCATTCAGGTAAGTTTTATAGTTTGTGCATATGTTCTTTCAGAAGCAATACAGTGAAGGCCCTTGTGCTCTGAGTCACACCTAAGTGCAAACCCCTCAGGCTAAGAAGTTTTAAAAAGGATAGAGACAAACGTTCAAAAAAGACCCACCGACTATTGACTAAAATATGACCACACAAGCCACTTACTATTAAAAAGAAAAAAGTTCAGTGTGTTGAATCAAAATAAATTGCAGTGTTCTATTTTTGTTTTGTTTTAGGTTATGGCCATATCTACCCCATAACAAAGTCTGGGAAATATTTGTGTATGCTATATGCTTTATTTGGTATACCTCTGATGTTCTTGGTTCTGACAGACCTGGGAGACATCCTTGCAGCTATCTTATCCAAGTCTTACAATGAAGTTAGAAAACTTCAGTCAAAAATGCTAGCCTCTAAAGCATCTAAACGGTGTTCTGGATGCATCTGTAAGAAAAACAGCGATATAAAAACGGAATCATCATTGCTTATGCAACACAAAATAGTCATCCAGGAACCTTTAAGTGTCACAGAAGTGCTGAAAAGTCAATCCTCCATTAAAAGGAAGTCACTGGAATACCAGAATGCTGAAATATTTGAAATACTCGTTGCAAAAGAAAATCAATACCTTTTGTCACCAAAAATTAATAAATTTGAACGATGGAGTTCATGTCCTGAACTGGATTCAGGGAGGATGATCTGCGTCACTGAAAATTTTGACAAAATGGGCAAAGAAATTGAAAAGTTAGATGTGCCCATCTTGCTAATGGCACTAATTGTCTTTGCATACATCTCCTGTGCAGCAGCGATTCTTCCCAATTGGGAAAGCCATATGGATTTTGAGGAGGCTTTCTACTTTTGCTTTATCACCTTGACAACAATTGGGTTTGGTGATATTCACTTGCAACATCCCAACTTTTTCTTGTTTTTTTCCCTCTATATTGTCATTGGCATGGAAATAGTCATCATTGCTTTTAAGCTGGGCCAAAACCGATTGATTGGCTTATACAAAAAGGTGATTTCATATTTTAATAAGATGACGACACAGTATGAGAAGTATCCATTTAAAAAACAGTCATAATTTCCCCCAGTCAAATTCATTGGCAAATGCAACAAAGCAGATGAAATTGTTAGTGTGTTTTCTTCTCCCTGCTTTGCGAAAGACTTTGGCATATTTCCCTCATTTATATGAGCTCTGTTTGTTCTGAAATCATTAATAACATGCTGTAAACTGGTGGGATGCCTGAGGACAGGTGTAGGCAGGAAAACTAGACAGGTGCAGGCAGGAAGGATTTTCCTCAAGGGATATTTGAAACCAGAAAAAAAAAATCAACTAATATTTTAAAAAAACCTCCCCAGGCAGGATTCTGCTCAATCTTATGTGCCCTAGCAGCAGAAGTCTGTCTGCCCACAGGCAGACTCTCTTTTCTGCCTCCCAAAGTGTCAAATTATGGTTCTTCTCCACAGCACCTGCAGAAGCAGAGCTAAGGATTGCTTCTTACTCACCAGAGCCAGAGAGTAGCCGTGTCCTGTTACACACATACCCACCCACCCACCTCCTTTTCTAGTGGCAGAACCAGGCCTGAGATAATTAAGCATAATTAAGGTATGCATGTCAGTGTAGTATTAAAAAAGGGCTAATTTTGCTCAAAACCCGTCCCCCCCTCCATCTGTTTTGTAGTGTTCAGGCAGTGCAAAACAGACAGAAGATTGCTCCTGAATGGATATGTGAGGATGCTCTTTGGGCAGCATCATCCCTGGGTAACACAAAGCCCATCAACATAGCTGACTCGATGGCACCCATTTCCTGCCCCTGCACAGCAGGCCTGGCAGGAGTACACTGGACTCTGGCGATCTCTAACTGACCAAGTATCTGCTAGAGGATTATTCTAGTTTATGTATCTATAGCAGTTTTAGGCTGCTTTAAGTTATGCATGGAACCAAACAGATTTTTGGCTAGCTCCAGGATCAGAGAAGTGGAAAAATAGCTTAGCCACCTTCCCCACCCCCCGCCCCCATTCACTGCTCAGCCAAACCTGCGGATCTAGCCCAAAGTTTTTAACCTTGAAAATAATAATTTATTCTATAACTTTCAACATGGCTTTGCAGTTAGGAACAGGATGTTTGAATTCCAAGTTAAATACCATAGATTCAGAAACTTTACTGTCCTCCACAGTAAAACAATTTCCTATATTAAGGGTCAGCATATGTATACTTTCAACTCTTTGTACTCAGCATAGTGGACATGTTTATAGTGTTTATCTATAACATGCAACCACTAATCACAGTTTCTAGTCTCAAGATAGCTATTTGTGGGAAACCATGCAGCAAACCCAAGACTGTTATAATTTATGAACTATAGCTATTGGTATATAGTATAGCAAGGCAGTATGATTTAAACTGACACAGCTTGGCACTAGAACCCTAAAAGCCCTGAGCACTAATCTCAGCTTTGCTACTGACTATCAGTGTGGCTTTGGGCAAGCCACTTCACCTACATCACTTTCCCAGTCTGTAAGTAGGGAAACACGACTCCCCACAGCCAGGAATGTCGTGCAATTTACATAGGTAAAGCTTATTATGTATTCTGAACCTGAAAAACACAATATATGTGCCAAGTGTTAGTAATAATAATTTTTACTAAACAAAAAAATCCTATCATGCTAACTATACTTCTTTTTATGTATCAAAACTAGTTACGTATTCTATAAAGAGCACCACTGCATTTAACAACTCTGCCTTGGCTTGTAAACTATAAGCTTAAAAATGGAATTTGAATGAAGACTCTGAATATTATAGTGCATTCTGATCATGATGTGATATACATTATTTTTATTAGCAGGTTTGCCCTTTGAAGTTGATATTTTCTGAATATTTATATGGCATCTCATGTAATCTCAATGAATAATGGTGATTTATATTCAGTACTAATTATTAATGGTTATTAGCAGTAATTAAATGCAGATGATGTACAAAATACATGCACTGAACAAAATGTGTAGTATACTAAAATTATTAATAATAAAGAGCATACGAATCCTGGTTAATTGTTCAAACATTAGGCTGAATTCAGGCATCAGTGTAAAGTAGCTTAAATTTGAACAAGTCTCACTGTGTCCACAGAATTAAATTTGACAGGATTAAGGCCTTGGACCCTGATACAAAGTACTATAACACTCAACTGACAGACTCCTATTGGCTTAATGGGCCTTGTATCAGACCTGAACTGCCCTTCATTGTTTTCCCCTAGAGTTTTCTTTATGTTAAGGTCCAGTGCTGTAAATCTCACTCACAACCAGCCTTACCCATGTGATTGGTCCCACTGATGACAAAGGGATAACCTACATAAATAAGGTTGGGCCCAGGATTAGGCTCATGGAAGCAGGGGAATGGTCCCGCTATTGTGGGGAACTTTCCTGGCTTCTATACTACCCCGGTGAAATGGACCAGCGAAAGGATCTGAGTCCCCGCTCCCACTTCTTTTACCCAAAGGCCTCCCTGACCCTGAGGGCTCCCCTTCACCTCTCCTGAGTAGCAGAGTCCTCGAAATCCCAACAAGGCTGGGCCCAGGTTTTCTGGGGCTTAATCCCCGACCCTGAAGTCACTTGGGGCAGGGGCTAGGGTGTCCCCACTCCAGGGTGCTCTCTTCACACTGGATGCTTTCTTGACCCAGTGATCATTTCATACAGTTCAAAGCAAATACAATTTATTAAACAGCAACTGATTAAAAAGAAAAGAATAAGGAAAAAACGAGAAAGGTTAAAAGAGAACACATAGTCCTGCTCTGTAGCACGGGGACATCACAAACAGCTTTGCAGCATGTAAGGACAGTTCACAGTCTGTTCCTTATAGGTCTCAGGGCTCTTTCTCAGGCCCTGGCTGTGCTGCAGGGGGGCTGCAGGTTGCACACACTTGCTCTGGCAGTGACCACATGACTTCAGGCTCTAGGTGGCAGGACCCCTCTCCCAGTTGGAGTTACAATCCCTCTCCAAGTCTGGCCTGCAGGGCCTCTTGGCTGGTGGTGTCTCCCTGCCCAGAACCTTTCTCCCCTCTTAGCACAGGGTCTGCACTCTGTGGGCTGTATGGGCCTTTGACTCTGACCCTGCAGGTCTGTCTCTCAACATAGCTTGCTCTTCTTAGCTCTCTCTCCTTTTCTCAGAGAGACCCAGAAAATCCCAGCTCACAGGGAGGATGGGACCTGGCCTCCTGATTTCCTCATTGGCCTGTCTAACCTGTCAATCAGGCTGAGCTGGAGTGTTGGCCTCTTTCCATTGTCCCTGGGGTCTGTCAGTCTCAGGGCCCTGATTTCTCATGGACTCTTCCCCTTTTGGTACTGGGAGCTGGCCAACCAAAAACTCCCACTGAGTTTTAGTAAGGGGTTAATAGTCCCCTTACACTCACATTGTTTTCTTGCCTATATATAGTGAGTGTGCCTGAATTTTGGTGTTTAATTTTCATACTTATTCAGAAACCATTTGGCAGAGCACAAGGCATCAGTCAATACAACAGGACATGAAGAACAATTCTAAGCACCAAAATGCTTTGTTCATAGCACCAAGACTTGACTATATTGAACTCTTTCATCAGACTATATTGAACTCTTTCATCAAAAGCAAGAGCCCGAGAATCTCAGGTGGGAGAATGACCCTGGTTTCTAGCTGTCCATTTCCTAGAAATACGTTCAGACCCCTGAACTTCCAGCTTAGTGGCATGGGGCAGAGACTGTTTTGACCCACTATAACAGAATTGTATTCTTCAGGGCTAGTGATTTTTGCTTGTCTATAGAGAAGGATACATGATGAACAGTGCATGGTGCTGGATAAATTACATTTTAGGAGCCTCTATCAAAACATATTGTTAGTCTAACTTTCCTCTTTGTTATTCTTCATCCCCTCAACGTAAAGAAAAACATGTACTGTGACACAAGAAATCGCACATGTTGCTTTACACACACAGGAAAGGGGGCTCAAATGGTTCAGGATAAATTCCAGTCATATTTGTTAAAATACACAGGCAGAGCCAGTGAGAGAAATGTTGGGAATCTGCTCCCTCACTCCCAGCAAATAATAGGTGTCAGCAGACAAATGATCTCCCATCTACGGGACCAATTTTTTTTTTTTTTTTTGGAGGAGGATGGCTGCTGTCTAAATGTAAAAAAGGCATGCACAATTAGTTGAACTGAATCTGGAAATCCACTTATTGTGCATGCCAATAACTAGACATTTACACGTGTCATCTGTGAAATTTTAGTAACTGAACACAGAAAATAGTGAGCAACTGTGCATACAGTTTAGCACAGGGAACTTCGACTTCCTTCTTAAATAATCAGCCTCTTGAGGTCAGACCAAGTTGACTCCAGCTGAGGAAATTGTGGTGTTGGTAATTGAGTACAGGTAGAATAAGAGCCACCAAACTTGATTTATAAATTCCTTCAATCTGAAATGACAAATTGTTGCAGTTTTAGCAAAGCATGTGTCATATCAGCCAAATATTTAAGAAATCGAACATAAGGATTACCAATGCCATGAAGAAAAGTTATTAAATATTCCATGTCAAAGATCTATGGATGAGAATTCAGGGTAATAAAATTCAGTCTAATGACATTACTACATTATGCAGGCACTTCCACAAAATCCTATATAAAATTGGAAAGCCGAGACATGCTGTGCAGTGAACCAACATATAAGACTGTCAATGCACTTGCTGCTCCACTGAAAGTGTTACTTAATCCGTTGAACATTGCTGGCTGCCATCAGGCTTGTTGCTGCATGATCTGAAAGAGAAACCCACTGGTCTGTTAAAGTAAGTGAGCAATGACATTGCCGTCTACTTCAGATATGACAAGAGAGACTTGAGAAGCAATCTAAGGTTTGGAAGCTGACACATGGTACAGGATATTCAGCCTGCAGCTTTGCCATGAGATTCTTTCCTCACAAGGAGTCAAGTAGATTTTGACTGAAAGGGATTAAAGTGGTGCAGCGTGTATTCAGGTGGGAGCCTCTCAATCTTCAGACTTGTTCTTATACTTGTTCCTACAGCTGTCTGAATACAACACAATACTTAATCAGAATGGAGCATATTTACCCACAATAAGGAGACTATTGACCCCCTTTGCTGGGCAGAATTCACCCAGAGAAAGGCATCCAGCCTAAATAAGGATGACTGCTCAGCTTTTCAGAGATACATGATGTGAGTGGCTGTCTTATGAGAACCTACACAGAAGCAGGTTTTCCAATTTTTTTTAGAAGTATATCTACTTACTGAGATTTATGAACAAGCAAAAGACATGATGCAATAGAGTCACTATGGGTAGATATAAAGACACATCTAGAACAGAGGTCCCCAAACTGTGGGGCATGTCCCCTGAGGGGGCATAGAGGTGTGGTGAAGTCTAGGCTAGTCCCCGCGGTGGGTAAGGAGTGAATGCCATCCAGCCCTGCTCTGCTATCAGCTCTGCTCTGACTCCATCCCCAACTGTGGTCCAGCTCCCATGCCTCACTCTGCCCCCAGCCTAAGCTCCACTCCTGGCCCCACGCCCACCCTGACCCAGCCTCAGCCTGGCCACATTCCCCTTTCCCCTAGAGCTTCAGCCCTGCTCCTGGCCCAAGCCCGAGTCCCAAGGGGAAGGAATAGACAAGTCGGAGGTGGGGAGCCTGAAAAGTTTGGAACCACTGATCTAGAATTAGGCATGGATGGAAAAATATGCTTGGGAAAAGATGTGCAAAGAGAATACAAGTATGATTCTCATACAATGTGCTAAAACACTGGCAGCAGGAGTCCCATCCCCAGCAAAAGTGGCAAATCTTTTTACCATGCCTAGGCATTAAGGTAGAAGTCGCTTTTGCTATCACATCTGCAAAGCTGTGATCAGAGGGTTCAGAATGTTTTTAGCATTGTAATGCCCTGCCTATGCACTTCATCTGCTATAGTTCACCTGTGAACTGTGGTGATATTCTTGGTCAGAGTGGGGGGAGTGGACAGGTTGGGGTGAAGGCATCGATAGTATGGAACAGGTGATTATACTGCAGTACTAAATCAGAAACTTGGGCCTTGAATCCAATATTCCCGCTAATATTTTCCATTAATGTGTGGAATAAATTTTATGTGCACCACTAATAGAAACACATTGCCAGCTGTGGGCAATTCTCAGTATTCTGCCAATGCGGGGGGAGGGAGAGAAGGGGACAGCACCTGAATCTCTCCTGGATGGCTACCCAAGTGCTCATTTTACAGGGAACACTGATTGTATCTGGCAGCTTGTTCTCCTAGGTCAAGTATAAAATCTAGTAAGTTGAAATTTTATGGATGCACCAGCTTTGTTTGCTAAGTACACTGGTGGAAAAAGAAGAAAGGCTCTGATCACTGCCTGAACGAAATAGTGGTTAGATCAGGAAACTGGTATATTGGAGATGTCCAAGGCCGAGTCCAACATATGTCCAGCTACATGTGGTAGTCCAGAGAGTGCCTAGGGGAATATGATGGTTTCTATGGAGACCATGTGTTCAAGTATTACTGTCTCACAGACAATCAACAATGTGAAGTTGAGGTCACTAAGAACTAGGAATGTGGAAGATTCCAAAACCCTAATGGGCATCAGCTCAGAAAGATCCTCCAGGAGGAGAACAGGTTTCTTTCTGGAGGTCGGTATAGTACTCCGAATCCAAGGTTTCCCTTGTTTTTCACCTATAAGATAAAATATTTTAGTTTCTTGGAGTGGAACATCATCTGCCCCGAGGCTGGAGGAGAAAGGGAGACCGCTACTCCACATTCGCTGTTCTTTTTGTTAATGCATTCTGAAGTCTGTCTGGACTTGTTACATACAGAGTATCCATGGGAGACCAGCTGTAGGCTAGGGTTCTAGGTAGTGCTAACTAGGTTTCAGCGATGCAGGCAAGACCAGGTACGTCGCCCAAAATGAAATCATGGATGGTGCTGGTTTGGTAGCTGGCTGATCTTGCATTCAACTAGTCAAGAGATTATAAGTCATTAATTGCTAATTTAATCACTATTAGGTAGCTATTGGGAAGTGAACTGGTTGCCTGAGTTCAGTATGTAGCAGACCGGGATCAACAGCACAAACAAACAAACAAAAAACACTGGAACAATTAGGATACTGCATTTGTTATGAAGTCCAGGGGAATTTTGCCTACATAAAGACTACAGAGCTGTGGGGGTGCTGCTAGGCAATAGCACGAGTTGAAATTGTTGATTAAACAGTGGTGAATTTTTAAATTCAAAAGTAGTCAAAATTTCAATGTTTTGATGAAAAACCCCAGGGAAAAACTTTGGGGCTTTTTGTAAAAATGGTAACTACTAAGCTAATTTTTAATGAAAACACAAGGGGAAAATTCATTTAAGAAGGAGGACGCCAATTTTGCGTCTTTTTTTTTTTGACCCGTTTAATTGTCTAGTTTAATCCTAGAGGCCAAGAAGTGGCAGGGAGAATAAAGAACTTCGTTATCTCAGTGCCTGTCTGTCTAGATCCAGCTGTGAATACAATGGTAATGCAGTGGCAGACCTTCTCTGTGGCTAGGTAAGGTTCTCTCTATTCTCTCAGGTCCTGATTCAACATTAAAATCAGTGGGAGTTTTGCTTTGGACTCCAGTGGGCTTTGGATCAGACATTTGTTTCGTATTATTTCACACAACCACTGACGATCACCTTGATTTAAAGAATGACAAAAGCAATCCTTTTTGTGCTGTTTATTATTACTTTGGACTGCTTGCTCCATTCATCTGAAGAAGTGGGTGGTGCCACAAAAGCTCATGATACCATCTACATTTTTTGTTAGTTTCTAAGGTGCTGCAGGACCATTCGTTGTTTTTGTAAGTTTTATCACCAATCATAGTTTGTATTGATCTGTCTTCATGGGACATCACGACCCAAACTGTGAACAATGCTAACTGCACTGGCCAAAGAGCCATTTGGCTAATTATGTTAATTAAGTTGCACATTGTTTCCATGCATAGGACTATACTTCCATCTACTCCTCATGATTCTTCTCATAAGAACATAAGAGCGGCCATACTTGGTCCAGTATCCTGTCTGCTGTCAAAGGCCAATGCCAGGTGCCCCAGATGGAACAAACAGAAGAGGGAATCATCAAGCAATTCCACCCCTGTCACCCATACCCAGCCTCTGACAAACAGAGGCTAGGGACACCAGTCCTACCCATCCTGGCTAATAGCCATTGATGGACCTTCCTCTATGAATTTATCTAGCTCTTTTTTGAACCTGTTAAAATCCTGGACTTCACAACATCCTCTGGCAAGGAGTTCCATAGGCTGACTGTGCATTGTGTGAAGTACTTCCTGTCAATCATAGATTACTATAACTGGAAGGTACCTCGAGAGATAATCAAGTCCCTTGCCCTAGCAGGACCAAGCACTGTCCATTCTAGATCATCTCTGATAGATGTCTATCCAACCTGCTTTTAAATATCATTTAAATATCATCATCTGAAGCATGCCGAGCTCACCGGGTCATCTCCTGCCCCCTGCCCTGGGCTGCTTCCTACCCTCGCCTGCTGGCTGGCCCCGTTCCCACCTGGGCTGGTGAATGTGCCAGTGGATGCACTTGGCTCGGCAACGGCATCGGCAACAGCTGGGGTGGGAGCTTGGGACAGGCGCGGTGGCCATGGGGATAGCTATGGCTCTGGCTGATGTGGCTGCTAGGGCTGATCCCGTGGGGGTGGTTGATCCTAAGCTCTGGCAGGAGCTCTTTCTCCTTCAGTGGTCAGCCCTGATTGAGCTGCCTCATTGGCCTTTATACTGACCATGCAGCTGAAGCATGCCCAGCAGGGCCATGGGGGAGGGGCCTTCTCATCCCAGCAAGTCTGGTTAACCCCTTCACTACCAGTGCGGGGTTGGCGCACCCCATCACAATATGTCATGACAGGAATCCTTTTGATCCTAGTTTTAAGTAGCACTTGAAATCTCACTGTTAGTTTGTAGCTACACTTCTCATTTGCAAATTTTGCTCACTTCCTATCACTTCTTGTCTTTTCTGACTGGTCATGAAAGAAAAACACTTTATAGCTAGTTTACAAATATATTCATAATCCCAAAGTCATGTACCTGTGTAATAACTCAACCGTGGTCTATCTCCAGAATGAAGAAGTCAATTAAATAGAAGCTTTGATCATCCCACAATCAAGCCAGCCTTATGTATATGCTTTATTTGTAATACTCAGTTGTGTTGAATGGCCCAGCCTGTGTATTCCAGCTGTGTTGCTTTTATCCTGAAAATTACAGTATGGTGTGGAGCCATGAGACCGATATTTTACTCCCGCCAAGTAAAAAAATGTCCAGTACTCACAATTTAGTTATTTCTCTTGCAAGTGTAAATTAAGTTGAAACTCTCTTGTAAGAACTGGTGTCACAAAGGTGGACCAACACAATTTGGCATCTTAGATAAGAAAGAGGATACAGGCCCCTATGGGTATAAAGATGGGTCCAGCGGCATACTTACTCTGAGCGTCAATCTACCATCTATCTGCTGGTAGGTATAGGTTATTGGCCTCCCGAGGTTCCATGGGGATGCCCACCTCGTATTCGTCTTTCCTAGGAATTGAGGGACCGGACCTGGCCTGATACACTGGAGTCGAGAGGCACAGAAGGGGGTAAAAATGGTACCTGTACATGTCCTTTGTCTTAAGTGTACACATAGACTTAGAGCTCTTTAAAGATTAAGCTGTCACTTGGTACCATTATTTCTATTTTCTATCTTTATTTTCTTTGTAACCATTTTTAAGATCTATATTTGCTAGCAGTTAAGAAATAGAGCAATAGCCATTGTAACCATATGATTTATAAGCTTCTTTAATAAACCTGTAACTGTTTAAGCTTTAACCTGACTCCTTCAGTTGCTGTAACAGAACCAAGCACAAGTTAAAAGAACTCCAGCCAGTCATAAGGGACAGATACAAGCAGAGCTGGGCATTTGGATCGTGTTGCTTCCAGAGGACAGATCCGTAGGGGCATCTCTCAGCCTTCCCAAGGATGCCCACTGCGAAGGGATCCTGTATCCTAGCAGTCAAAGTCTGAGGTGTAAGAAGCTCTCCCTGTAAACTCTGGGGCATCTGTCAGTCTGTTGGCTGCCCGCCGTGAAGGGATCTGGTCCTAGCAGTCAAAGACACGGACGTTAAACTTTCGGGGCGCCCGTCGGTCTTCCCTAAGGCCACCCGCTGCGACAGGACCTTGTGTCCCAGCAGTTGAAGACTCGGGTGTAACACACACACACACACACACAAACTGCCCTGACCATCGGCTGACAAGATGTCAAAATTGAGAAGATGGAAGCTTATATTAAGCTCTCCCTCCTCCCCAGATATAGACTGGAGAGGAGGAAATGAATGAGAATTGAAGCAAAATACCCTAAACTCATGGAAGGGAGTAGAGCAAATATGGCAAGTAGACAGTCCTCTTCATCCAAGCCTATGGATGCTTACTCTGTCATTAGACCTACTCTGTCATTCAGGCCTCCATTAGGACACTGTGATACGCACCTGTCTTAAGGTTTTGTAAGTGCATATCTGTTAAAAAGCACCATTAAATCTACAGGTCCCCCCTTTATCCTTTGCTTAACAGCATGGGCACACTCTAGCTTCCAATGGGGTAAGAGTAATACAAAATTCAATAGATCACGTCACGAGGCATATTGTCATGTGTCATGAGGCATATTATTTGCATGACCTGCTGGTATGAGTCCCTCTTTCCCAGCATATCCTGGTGCCCTGTTAAGTTTGGAGCACACATGCCCCTAATTCTTTCTGACAAGCTGACATGGGAAGAATATCTTTAGTTTTGCTGCAGGAGGCACACATACATTCCTATGTTTACATTACATGTACACTGCAACATATGCAAAACATTTCCCAATGGATTAGTTTCATTCAGTTTTTCTCTCTCTCTCAACTTGCAGGACAATGTGAATCTGTGTTAAAACATCACCATTTCAATAATGGAAATCCTGACGCAGTATCAGGCTATGTCTACACTGGGAAGGTTTGGCAACAAAAGTGCTGTCAACATGCAAAAGTCACCAAAAGTGAAAACTGGTCAAACTGACATTGTTGGCATTTCATGGCCATATTGCAAGCACCCAGTCAACAGACAAGAGCAAAGCAATGTGGGTGAGTATCCCACACTGCTGCGTTGTGGGAAGGCAGAACTCATCCCTGCACTTCTTGGGATTCCCTTGTAGCTCTGTGAGCTCTGTGCTGAGGCATGTGAAAGCAGCACAGCAATCTCTCTAGCCCTCCCCTGGCAGCAGCAGTCTGCGTGCTGCTGTGTTCTATCAGGGCAAAACAAGATTTGTTCTTTGTTTGTTCCCCATACAGAGCAGTTCACTCAGCTGTCAGATGCTTCCCGGAGCTTTGAAAGGGGAGGGGCACATGCCTGCAGAGCTCATAAAACTCTGAACACAGCCATCAGGGCAGGCATTGTGGGATACTGGCAGAAGCCAGCTCTCTCGACAAAACAGTAGAGTCCACAGTGGCTATTTGTCAACAATAAAGGGAAGGGGAAAGACAAAAGTCTCTTCCAGGGCTGGAAGTTTCTTGTCACCAAAACTAGGTGTTTTTCCCCTGACAAAAGTCACATTTGCAGTGTAAATGCTCTCACAGTTTTGTCACCAAAAGACAGTTTTTGGCGACAAAACATGCCAGTGTAGACAATATCTCATTAATAATTAGCCTTCTACTGGGAGAAGGTGTTTTATTTTACTTGCGCTAGGTAATTATGAGAGTTTAGGATTGTAGTGGAAAACCTGTGAAAGGATTCTGTATAAAAAAATCTCTTTTCTCTGAAAATTTAATGAGAGAGAAAAAAGTTACCCATCAATTTAAGAATTGCCTTTGCATTTAACAAATGAGTACTAACACAGCTAACTGAGCATTTTGCTGTAACACTAAAATTTCTGTCCTTGTCTTGACTAGTTTGCTCAGTGCAATCCACACAGGTAGTGTAGTTCATGGTGAGACAGCTGGATTTTAGCTCAAAGGGTAGAAGCTCCTGTACTAAGCTTCAGAGGTCCCAGGTTCAAATCTACCTGGTGGTGGCTACAACATCACTTTTCATAAAAAAGGTTACCCACAATGCTTCACTCAAAAGAATTAAAATCTTCATTTTAAATATCTGCCAATTAACTAAAATGAGCAGTCAACAGACACTTAGTTCACCTTTAGTCTTTAAAGCCAGAATGTTCACAATGAAAACACACTTTTTAATCTGACAATTACAAACGTATCTTCAACAAAATGGCCACTCATCTACTAAACTACATTTCCCAAAAGTCTTTAGTCTAGCTTCAGTGTTTATGCCCCTGGGACTCAAATAGCCCCATTGTGCAGCCACATATTCATTACAAGCAGCTTCTCACTTCTCTGGATGTCCGCTACATAATGTATATAAATCGTTAGCAAGCAAGACAGAGTACTTTTAACAATATGCAAGTCATTACTTTGTAAACTATCCCTCTCTGTATTGCATAGTATCATATTGATTTTATAATTAACCTTATATTTAATTGCTTTGACCCAGAAGGATCAAAGCATTTTTTCTAAGATTAAAAATTCTCAGAGGTAAAAAAGAATGTTTAAAAGTCTCTTAACAAATATGCGATGTAAAACTTGCACTGAACAAACTAAACTAAAAAGTTCTGCCGGACTGCAAAAACAAATTAGCTATTTATACCACTCCATTCACATACACGCCACACTGATACTCGTGACTTACAGTTCTCAGCATTTCTACCCAGGACTCCAGCAGTTACTGAAAAAGACAGGAGCTAAAAGCCATCTGGGTCTCAGCTAAGGCCGTAGAGCAGACTTCACTCTCCCTTGTCAGTGGTCTCACTTCCTCTCGGTTGCATACTTCCCTCAGGTGAGGGAGCGCATCCTGAGCTTCAGAGCCCCCACTAGGACTCTAGTTGTCAACAGGTGGGATTGAACCTGGGATCTTAGGGGATAAAGCCATGAACCTGGATAGCATGAGCTAAAAGCCAAACAGCTCTCAGCTAAAGCCATAGAACTAACTCCAATCTCCCTTTTTTTGGTGCCTTTGGGTTACATAAGTAAGCTCATTGTATGTATTTTTACTTATAACTCATAATCACCATAGGCTTTTTTCTTCATACCTAAGTGGGGCTGGGAAGTACTTATTTTTACAGTTGGGGAACTGACACATGAAGATTCAATGACCTGATTATAGTTACACAGGAAGTCATAGAAACAGGAACTATGACTAATTTACAGCTGCCTTAATCTCAAAGCCATCCTTCTTCCCACAAAGTCAATGAGACTCACTGCCTAAGGAAAGGATGCCACTGTGCGTATGAGTTTGCAGAAGTACCTTCTTTGGTCACCAGCACAGGATAGTTAGCTAGCTGAAGAGCAGTCACTGTGCCTCGCAGTAATAAATGATATCATCATATTTTATATTGCTCAGGGCAAACATTTATATTTCAGGAATTATGTTAAGTTAATTAATATTCCCTTGCTTGTATGTAATTACTTCCACATTTTAAGACCTCTTACAGATTATATCATAATTATTTTATTATCGTAATGCTTAGAGGCCAACATCAGGGCCTAGATGTGCTAGAGACTGTAGAAACATATATTAAGAAGCAGTCCTGCTCTAAGAGTTTACAGTATAAACAGACAAGACAGTCAAAGAGGAGATCCTGTTTGGTGTTGCCCTTCTTAACCTTTTTTTTTTTTTAAATACAGAAGAGACTTGGGTTCCTTTATTCCAAACTATGACTACCTGCATCATTTCATCAACATAGTTAGATATAGAGAAAAATATTTAGAGTGAGGCTGCATCATTCATCTTGTATTGTCTAAAAGTTGCGTTTGGTCAGTTTGTTTATTGGGATGAACTCCTGGACTGAAATAGATGTGGTCCTGAATACCAACAAACATTTATCTTGAATATTATGCCAGTGTTGGGGAAAGTTAGACTTCTGTCAGGGTATGTCTACACTACAGCGCTAATTCGAACTAACTTAGTTCGAATTAATTAATTCGAACTAAGCTAATTCGAACTAAAAACTAGTTCGAATTAGCATTTAGCTAATTCGAACTAGCATGTCCACATTAAGTGGACCCTGAACCGGGGTTAAGGATGGCCGGAAGCAGTGCCGGCAGGGCATCAGAGGAGGACTTAGAGCGTGGAGCTGCTGTCTCAGGTTAGCCGAGGGCTGTGCTTAAAGGGTCCCAACCCCCACCCCGGACAGACAGTTCTCAGGGGTGCCCCGCTTGCAAAGCAGCCCTGGCATGGAGTGCCCGGACTACCCACACTGGGCACATCACACCACTCGGCCATCAGCCCGGCTGCACTTCCCGCAGGCTGCCATCTGGGGAGAGGGAGCAATTGGGGGGCTGCAGGAGAGCTTCCACCCCCAGAAGCCCGCAGAGCCAGCCCAGTCCTCCCCATCGGGGGCTCGTACCCCATTCCTCCCTCACCTCCTTCCACTTACCCTTCCCTAGCCCCTCTTCTTGATGTACAAAATAAAGATAATGTGTCTTCCAAAATGGAATCTGTCTTTATTGAACAAAACTGGGGGAGACTGGGAAAAGGAGGTGGGAGAGGGGAAGAGAGAGGCTGGGAGAGGGGAGGGCAACTAAAATGATCAGGGGTTGGGAACAGGTCCCATATGAAGAGAGGCTAAAGAGACTGGGACTTTTCAGCTTAGAAAAGAGGAGACTGAGGGGGAACAGGATAGAGGTCTCTAAAAGCAGGAGTTGGGTGGAGAGGGTGCATACAGAAAACTTCTTCATTAGTTCCCATAAAGAAGGACTAGAGGACACCAAAGGAAAGGAATGGGTAGCAGGCTTCAAAGTAGTAACAGAAAGTTGTTCTTCACAAAGCAAAGAGTCAACCTGTGGAACTCATTGCTGCAGGCGGCTGTGAAGGCTAGAACTAAAACAGAGTTTAAAGGGAAGTGAGATCAAGTCATGGAGGTTGAGTCCATGGAGTGCTATTTGCCAGGAGGTAGGAGTGGTGTCCCTGCCCAAGGTTTGTGGAAGGCTGGAGAGGGATGGCACGAGACAAATGGCTTGGTCACTGTCTTCGGTCCATCCCCTCCAGGGTCCCTAGGGTTGGCCGCTGTCGGCAGACAGGCTACTAGGCAAGATGGACCTTTGGTCTGACCCAGGACAGCCATTGTAAGCTCAGGGCTCAGGGTCGGGGGTCTCAGTGGACCCCCTTGATTCTCTTGCACACCTGCTCCTGGGTGGCCAGGCTGGCAGCTCTCCTGCCCTAGCTGGCCACTTTCCTGTGCTTAGTGCGGAGATCGTGGATGAGGTCCACGATGTCTGTACTAGCCCAGGCGGGTGCCCGCCTCTTGCGGTCCCGGGCAAGCTCCCGGGAGCCGCCAGCCTGGTCCAGGGTGGCTGGCTTGTGCCGTGCCAGGTGCAGGGTCTGCTAGCTGGGTGCTGGCAGGCTTGCACCTGGCACGGGCACCGTAGCCAGCCCGTGCCCCTTTAAGGCGTCCGGGACCAGGAGGGGGGCATAGAGTTTCCCTGGTGTTGGCCAGAGTGGCCACCAGGGAAACCTGAGGAGGGCTAGCCTCCCACTAGCTCGAATTAAGGGGTGTGTAGCCCCTTAATTCGAACTAGCTAGTTCGAACTAAGCTTAATCCTCGTGGAATGAGGTTTTCCTAGTTCGAATTAAGTGCTCCATTAGTTCGAACTAACTTTGTAGTGTAGACATACCCTCACTTTACCTGTTTTGTTCTCTCTCAGAATCCATACAAGGGACCCTAGAATGCTGACAACTTGTTTTTGTTTATCCCTAGTGTCCTGCAATACAGTCTCTAATTTATTGAAACCCATCCATATCTGGTTTATCAGGATGCAAGTTTGAATTATTATTTCAGTCCTATGGATGTTTTAAATATTTATTTGGTCAGTGGCGTGTTAAATGGTTTTCTAATGGACAGAAGTCCTTTCTTTATGTACCATCTTGACTCAATGATGGGATCAATTTTAAGTGGGAACATCTATTGGCACCTATTAAATGTGACTTAGAATTCTGCAGCTATATCCCTCTCACCACATTTTTTAAGCTGATAGCACCCAATTTGTTTTCCTTTTACCCTTACTTGTTCCATTTATGCATGGCTGAGATTCTTCTACCAGGGGAGAGAATAAGACACTATTTCCTAATAAGGATTTGATCCGCTAAGAGCCCATACTGTTTGTCATTGACATTAATCATAACACTTCCACTGTCTACAAAGAACGTGAGTTCAGCCCTGAATGGGACCTAATACCCTAAATGATATAACTTCTGTCATTTTACTCAAATGATTAAAATCCTAAAGTCACTGCTCAAGTGAATAGGAGAGTTGCCTGTGTAAAGGTCTAAGGATCAGGGCCTTTCATTAGTATTCTTTCCTTTAAATCACATATTCAAAGGACTCTTGGCATTTCTGAGCCATGGGCAGCTCTGCAAGTGTATTTCATTGCCTATATGAAGGCTTGTCATAAATAGGAGCAGCTAAGGAAAATCTGATTTACCTGGAGAGTGAGGAAAGGGTTAAGCAACTGGAGATGCACCTGAGGGAGAGCGTTTGGGCAGTCAGCCAAAAAAAATGCAGATAGGAATTTCAAATCCAGAGAGAGGAGTTTTTCTTTCTCTCTTCTTTGTTTGAAAGCAGAGCAGTTTTTTCAGGAATGGTGGGAGATTGGCTTTCCTAGGAATGGACTTCTTGAAATGCGTAAAAAGGGAAAAGTTAAGATAGTCCATCAGGTGTTATTGTTTTCCTTGTTTGGGGCATTGGAAATCATGTCTAAGCTGGTTAATTGTTTTTCTTTTTTGTAACTAAGGATTACCGTCCAGGGATTTTTCCCCTGAGTCTATGTCACTTCATAGCTATTTAACACCTAGTCATTTATTATGCTGGCATCAGTAGTTTTGTTTTGATAATAAAAGAGTTTTCCTTTTTGTTTTGATTAATTGGTATTGGTTGATTGTTGTGTCCTTAAGTTTACATGCCTAGTTACCCAGGCAGAGTCCATTGTTCTCTGCGGATTCCCTCTGTTTTCCTAACTCCAGGCAAAACAGAGGTTGGGGCAGAGAGGAGAGCTTTGCCTTAGGGAGGGGATCCCAAGTGATCTCCTCCCTGGAAAAGGGTTTATTTTATATTTTCTTTTATTCACTTAGGTGGTGGCAGCAAGAAGTCAGTTTGTCTTTTTGGATCTCAGGAGGACTGAGATTGAACAAGTTTGTCTTTGAGAGTCACAGAGACAGGTTTTACAGAATTTATTCTGAAAGCTGGCTCCCCGTCTCTGCACTCGGAGTGTCAGATTGGGGAACTGAGCCATGACAAGTCTAATACAAACATTTGCTTGAGACAAATATGTAGCACTTACACCTTTCAACTGCAGATTTCAGAACTCTACTCAAAGATGAGTAATTATAATTATTTTAATGAGGTATACAGACATGAGGAGACTTACCTAATCTCACATAGCAGCAGTGCCAGGACTAAAATCCAGGGCACTGATACCCCCCGCCCCTCATCCCTGTACTGTACTTTGGTATAGACAACACAGGAATCTCGATCTTTGGGTTTGCTCTATTGAATGCAGGCCCTACGGGCTCTCAGCCTTTTCTCTGCTCCCAGAATCTTGAGGCTGGTTTTGGGGCAGGGCTGGTCCATCCTCCCATGTAATTTAGAGATAGATGGGATGCTCTAGGTTAGGCTGGTCCCCTAGGGCAAAGCACTCCTCTACACCCATTGCCAGCTTCTTATAAGAAGGGGCTGGGTACAGATGCCATTGAGCCAGCTATAATGGTTTTATGGCAGCTGGAAAGTCTCCTTTGTTAGGGAAAGCCTGGCCTCCTTCATTAGAACAGCCTTCTGGTTGCTCTGCATCATCTGTGAGGTGTAAAGCAGCCAGCTGGGCTGGGGATCTGGCCAAGTATTCTAGTCAAATTGTTCCTTACTGTTGTCTGCGTTACCAGTGTATAGTTTCATGAGCCATTGGATTAAGGAGTAGGCAGGGTCTCCAAGGATACCTACTGGCATTTCAATATCACCAATGGCAATTTTTTGGATTGGGAAGAAAGTTCCATCTCACACTTTTCCGAAGAGACCAGAGTTCCTAAAGATGCATATATCATGCATATTTCTCAATCATCACACATTGCTATCACTAAAAAGGGCCTTGCGATCCACCAGCAATTGCAACACCATTGAGAAGTACCCCTTATAGTTTATCACTCTTTGGGAAGGTTGTCAGGTGCCAAGATAGAGATATGTATTCCATCTATCGCCCCACCATATTTAGGGATCCCCCATCATGGCAAAGACATCCATTATGTCCTGTATGCTTGCCCTGGTTCTCAGCAGCCCCCACTGTTGATTTATCCACTCCAAAACTGATTCCTGAAAGATCGGTAGCAGTTTAGCATTGTAAGCGTTTATAGGGCTATCTCCACTTGCTTCTCAACTGTCAGAGCAGGTCTCATTTTGGTACTGGCATCCTTCAGAACAGGGGAAAGCAATTTGCAAAGTTGCATGAAAGTGGCTTTATGTATATGAAAATTTTGCAGCCACGCGTCATCATCCCTTACCTGCATAGCTATGTGGTCCTTCCAATGGGTGTGTCTAAACAACATGGCTCCATCGATGGAGCCATGTAGATTAGGCTGATCGGCAAAGGGAAATGAAGCCACGATTTAAATAATCGCGGCTTCATTTAAATTTAAATGGCTGCCGCGCTGAGCTGACAAACAGCTGATTAGCTGTTTGTTGGCTCAGTGCGCTAGTCTGGATGCTCCCGCGCTGACCTGAAAGCCCTTTATTGACCTCCCCGGTAAGCCTCATCCAACTGCTCCATACAATGGACCACAGCTCTGTGTGTGGCCTCCTCATATTCTTCCTCATGCAGGCAGTTTCTGGCAAGGCTCTGGACGAATTACAGTATAATGTGCAAGGTCTTTGCAGTGCTTGCCCCAGCAATGTGCAGCTGAGTGGGGTCCACGCTTGCTGTGTCAAGCTCTATATGGATAACCAGAGAATAAAGGGTGCAAAATGATTGTTTGGTATTGCTCTCAAGGAAGAAGGGATGGAGGGAGAAGGTAAGTGCATCATGGGAGGCAAATGACATGTACCCAGAACCACTCAAAACAATGTTTTTGCCTATCAGGTATTGGGAGCCACGCCCAGAATTCAAATGGGCAGCAGGAACTATGGGATGGTACATTTGTAAAAGATGTTACCCCCTTTGAACAAATCTTGCAAAAATTTGGACATAGCCCTTGGTCTGATCAAGTGTTAGCTGATGTCCCTACAATTTCAGACCTAGAAGACAAATGAGCTAACTACTTATGAATACATAAACCCTCAACTCCAATGAAAAAGAAGCAGCTGCAGTTTGGCTTCTATAGAAAACCTGTAATGCGGTGTTCCTCAAATTAACTGAATATGAAACTGCAAAATATAAAAGCTTCTGCTGCAGAAGTGGAGAGGTAGAAGTGCATGTCCCTCAGTACCCAGGCACAGCTAAAATCCCTTAAGGATGGGTACTGAGAGTTAAAGCAACTTTTAGATTTTTCAGGAATATGCTTAAGAAAAGGACCAGGAGGTGTGGGGCTTAGTAAACAAGGCCACCCTCCTTGCTAAACTGGTAATGGGCACTCTATTTACACCATAGAGTAGGTGGGGCAGACACTGCACAGATTCCCACCATGCTTAAAGAATCCCTGTGGAAGGTGAGAATGCCTGACGAGTACCGCCTACCTCAGCAGCAGTCTCTTATTAAGGATACAGCTCCATTTAACTCATCACAACCCAAAGGAGTATGGTTCATAAATGGCAGTGCCAAGCTAGTGAAAGGGAAGTGGACAGGGATGGCTACAGCAGTCTCAGCAGACTCATCCACTGCACCCCTGACTGCAAACATAGAGGGGTCAGCTCAGCTTGAAGAACTGGCAGCAATTAAACTAGCTCGTGAGGCCGGTGCCAGGACCATCTACACTGACTTCTATGCTGTATGGGCCAGAGCCACCCAGTGGATAACTAACTGGAAGAATAACTGGAAAATAGGAGGAAAGCCTGTCTGGAGACTGGAATATTGGAAATGGATATACCAGCTTGCAACCCAACATGCCTTAAGCATAGGCCATGTGCCAGCTCACCAAAAGAACACCACCCCGGCTGCACAGCTAAATAACCAACAGATGCAGCAGCACAAATTTCTGCTGCCCAGGTGGATTGGGAACGCCTGTACATTTGGCTACATGAAACCTTAGGGCACACAGGAAGCGACGAGCTGGTGCGGCAGGCACATGCCAGGGGGTGGCCCATCACCCACCAACAGGCCAAAGACCTGGTATGAGCTTGCACCCTCTGTGCTGAACTCTAACAGAAGGGCAACAGTTTGCCAGACTAAGAGATGGGAAAGTACTATGGGCAACCTGGCAAATCGATTATATTGGTCCATTACCCACCAGTAAGCAAAGGTGAAAGTATGTTTTAACTGGGATGGAAATTGTTTCAGAAATTGGTTTTGCTTACCCAACCCAAGTGGCAACAAGGTTGTCTACGATCATGGGACTAAACCGCTTAATAGCCCTTGTCCCAACACCCTAGGAAATTCAATCCAACAATGGCTCACATTTTAAAAACAAACTGGTAGAAAAATGGGCCCTCCGCAACTGAGTCCAGTGGACCTTTCACCTCCCATATCGACCCCAGTCTAATGGCATGGTTGAACACTGGAACGGACTGTTAACAACCCACTTAAGACCCACAGATGGTAAATGGGGAAACAGATTAGATATTGTGGTGCAAAGACTGAACAACCCGTAGACTGCTACGGGCAGTCCGATCAGCAAGGGATTTTTCCCTAGAGGGAGAACCCCTCCTAGCCCCACCGTGCCACTCAAAGATTGCAAATATGCACCTGGAGACACTGTGGTGATCAAACACCCCAGTCTGGGAACACAAACACGCGTGCTGCACTCCTATAAAGGAAAAGGAGTCTGGACCACTGTAGATGCTGGACAGACACCAATTACTGAGGCTTGGATTGTATCCAAGACCGGCTGACCTTATGTTTTATTACAGGAAACTGAGCCAATGGTCCTGGACAGTGCTCCAGTGGAATGGATTCTTCCCAATGCTGGCCTGGATCTGGGAAACCACTATGAACTTTTTGTATATATAACGCTTGCTGTTGTAGCGCGTGCAATCACTGTTGCTGGTTCTATACTGAACTATGTGAAAAGACTTGAGCTAAAACAAGACGTGGCACTTCAAATCGCCATGGTTTTCCTCCTTACCTCAACTGTTACTGCTGTATCAGAACACCCGCTCAAAGGTGCTATTCAAACCATTGCTTCTGCTGCTGCCACAGATTGCTGGATGTGCACCTTACTTGACTCCTCTACCGGATTGAGACTCGAGTTCGTCCCTCTCAGCCTAAACGACTGGTGGAACAAGAGTGACATTTTCCGATGGGGACCGGTATGGTTCGATGACAGTGACTACCACAGCCCTCAAATTAACTCTGGGGGGAGGCAAGGGAAGTGGCAACGGATGGTATGGGGTAAGGCATGCTGTAACTAAGGATGTAAACAACACATGGCTAAATTGGGTAGCCCAACAGCTAGAACTTTCCCTAACTCCTTTCCTACACTCTATTGTAACCACTGTTTTAATTGTAGTAATCATCTTTTGTATAACATTGTGTATTGTAAAACGCTTGGTTAATGCAGCTATCTTTTCTGCACACATTCGATATACAGCAATAGAAAAGGGTCCTAGCCAATTCCTCAATCCCTAAACCACTGGGTACTTTTAGATTCATCCAAGGTGGGCAAGAGGTGCTGGCATCACCGCCATCTTGTATCCTGGGATGTGGTGTGTCGTATCAGTGGGTGGAATGTAGCCAGACAGGAACTCCCCTGCAACATCCATCTTGCTTGCCCCTCTTAGGTGCCTGGAGTGCACAGGGCATAAAGAGCAATAAGATCAGCATAGTCTTTGATGCCTTGACAGAGGCCCGGATATGCTGGCTGCTGTGACCCTGGATAACTATAAACACAGATACGAGAGGGTAATCAAGCCAATAAGCTGACCTAGAGGCTGCGAGAACTGCCTTGGCTGGCACCTATATTGATACGATCACACGGCCGTCCCTGAAAGAGGAATCTGCCACTGAGAAAAGAATGTCCAGTACTTCCAATTTAGTTATCTCTCTTACAAGTGTAAATTAAGTTTACAACTCCCTTGTAAGAACTGGCGTCACAAAGACGAACCAGCACAATTTGGCATCTTAGATAAGAAAGAGGATACATGCCCCTACGGGTATAAAGATGGGTCCAGCAGCACACTCACTCTGAGCGACCATCTATCTGCTGGTCAGGTTAGGTAATTGCCTCCCGAGGTCCACGGGGACGCCCACCTCATATTCGTCTTTCCGAGGAATTGAGGGACCGATCCTGGCCTGACACGCTGGAATCGAGAGACTCAGAAGGGGGTAAAAGTTGTAACCGTATGTGTCCTTTTGTTTTAGTGCATGCAGAGAATAGAGCTCTTAGAAAATAAAGTGACAGCTTAATCTTTAATCTCCTTTTTCCTTGTAACCATTTTAAGATCTGTATTTGCTAGCAGTTAAGAAGTAGAACAATAGCCATTGTAACCACATGCTTTATAAGCCCCCTTTTAATAAACCTGTAACTGTTTAAGCTTTTAACTAACTCCTCCTGTTGCTGTAACAGAACCAGACACAATCAAAAAAGAACTCTAGCCAGTCATAGGGGCAGACACAGGCAGAGCTTGGTGTTGGGTGCGGCCGCCTCCAAGGGGCAGACCCCTTGGGGCATCCGTCAGCCTTCCCTAGGCTGCCCGCTGTGAAGGGATCCCATCCTAGCAGCTAAAGACTCAGATGTAAAACTCTTGGGGTGCCTGTCAGCATCTGGCTGCCCGCTGCGAAGGGATCCTGGTCCTAGCAGTTGAAGACGCAGGTGTATAACGTACACACACACACACACCACGCACTGCCCTGACCATCGGCTGACACCACAATGCATCGCTGTTAGAATCGACAGCAGCTACAGTAGTGGGGACACACTCCATCAATTGAATGTGCTTCACGCAGTCATGCATCTTTGGCTTTATAAAATCATGTCAAATGTTGACCTCAATACATTTGATCTATTTTCATAGTATAGACACATACCCGCAGACTAGCTCCTATATATCACCCTTAAATTAGGTCAGCCTCAGGGTCAGATTCTCAGTGAGAACGGAGCATCTTTGGAAATCTGGCACCAAATGTGTAGCTGAGAAGGAGCTTAGATACTGTGGTGCTAGGCAGAAGTATAGAAAATTAAGACAAGGTATTTATTTTATTACAATAAGTTGACATTCCTATTCCTGCAGCAAAATGTTGAGGAGAGGTGGTCTCAAAACTGAGAGACACTGGGGAAAATAGGATTTTGAGATATGTATCTTTTGTAGCTCCTGCCAGAACATGTTTGATACAATTTGAACTCCCAATAAAATCAAATTTAAAAGGAGAAACAGGCTAGTCCTGATATTGTGCTGACCCTGCAGCCCAAGAATAATGTCTTCATAATAAGACTTTGCACTAATAGCACCTGCTATTAGGGACTCAAAGTACTTTACCAACTATGGGTATGAAACCCTTGAATGCATATACACACACGGGGCAATTCCACCTCATGTAGCAATACAAAGCACTTGCAGTCTCCAATACTCTAGGGCACTGTGGCCACGAGAGGTGGTTCCGGGCACGGCATGGTTAGATTGCCTATGCTGGAAGGGCTTCCGTGGACTTGAAGATTTGGCCTTATATTGTTTATTATGGTACAGACCTGATCCAAAGCCCATTGAAATCAATGGGAGCCTTCCCATTAACTTTAATGGACTTTGGCTCAGGCCCTAGTACTTAAATATATTCAATAATGAAAATAACTGATGTTCTTATGTATCTTTTCATAGCATTTTCACTGAAAAATTAATGCATCTATTTAAGGTACTTACATGGTTTTATTACCCTAATATCTGAGCCCTTAATCTTTGGTGTATTTATCCTCAGAGCACTCTTCTGAGGAAAGGAAGTGCTACTATCCCCATTTTACAGATAGGAGAACCCAACATGATTTGCCTAAGATCTCACATGTAGTCTGTGATAGAACAGAGAACTCAAACTGAGTCTCCCACATTCACAACCAGGTGTCTAAGCACTGTACCACCCTTCCTTTTTACACTGTTCTAGAAATGTTGTTTTCCATAGTTGCCCATCTTCAGCTCTGGAGAGTTGCCTTTGACACACATCAGATTTCAAACAAGAAAAATGAGGCTGATTTGAAGTGAAGGAGTTGACATGAACTCTATATCCTGCAGAAGGGTCTTATGGGCGTTGATTATCTCTTTAGTACATGGGCAATGGGTGGAGGAGACAACTGGCTGGAAGTCTAAAGCTACAAAGATCACCTTTAAAATGTTTACAACTGCAGTTTGCAAGTAGTGAACCCTACTTTAGCACAAGTGGGATTCCCTGCAATTAGTACAGGAAAAACATGAATTGGGCAAAATTGTAAGGATTTTCATGGGGATAACTAGACTGTCTCAAAACATGGACCTGCCTACTCCTGGATTCCCCTTCCAAAGCAAAGTTTATCTTGTTATAGTACAGGCTGAACCTCTCTAGACCAGAACTCTCTGGTCTGGATACACCTGTCATCCGGAATGACTTTAGTTAGCCAGATGTCCATTTTTCATTGGTGTGGCCAAGTTTCCCGTGGTCCCATAAAGTTTGTTTACAGCCACCAGTCCTAGCTCTCAGTGTTCTGTGCTGTTATTTAGCTCTAATTTACCCCTAAATGTCCTCTAACAGACCAGTAAGCCATAGAAGTGTTGGCAATGCTGCTAGACAATATTGACCTCCTGTGGTCCAGAAGATTCTCTGATTCAGAACTAGTCAGATCGTGAGGGTGCTGGACTAGAGAGATTCAACTTGTAGTCCAATCAATAAACATGTCTCTAGTCAGATACATTTAGACCAGATCCTATGCTGGACAAAAGGCTTCTCATTAAATTGAGAGATGATCCTGAAAGCATTCCCAGGCATTCCAATTAAAAGTTAGGAAACAAATGGTAGAAATATATGGTCTATTTTCAGACTGGAGAGAAGTAAATAGTGTGGTCCCAGTACAAAACCCTAGGGGACACATGCTGTTCAATATCTTCATAAATGATCTGCAAAAAGGGATAAACAATGAGGTGGCAACATTTACAGATGATACAAAATTACTTAAGATAGTTTAGTCCAAATCAGACTGTAAAGAGTTACAAAGGGATCTCAGGAAACTGGGTGATTTGGCAACAAAATAGATGAAATTCAATGTTAAATGCAAAGTAATGCACATAGCAATATACATACTCGACTATGCAGATAAAGTGATGGTACCCAAATTAACTGTTATCCCTCAAAAAGGAACTCTTGGAGTTATCCCTCAAAAAGGAGTTCCAGAGTACCACAAATATATAGAAATGCTTCTCACTGTGCCTGAATCATCCTGAACATATTCTCCAGCTTCAGAAAATTTTAATTATCTCCAGTCGTCAATAGAACAGATGCAACTGAATAATGTAACTGTCCTTAACATTAGTTCTGGGGATTTTTGTGTCACTGTGTATGCACAGAGTTCACGTCCCCCCCAGATTTCTTTGCTTCCCCACAGAAAAAGGACCCTCTCATAGGGAAGCAAAGGAAGCTGCAAAAGCAGTCATGCACCATTCCCTAGCAGCACAGGTAGGGTGTCAGGCACTCAGAGCAACTGGCAGGGAGGTAAATGATTGCAAAGCTGGAGACACCTCAGTGGATCCTACCCTGAGCTGGGATCAGCTGCTAGTCCTGACTGGGCTAGAAATTGGAGAGGACAGGACTTCCTCTTCCCCTGCAGGGAGTATTTGGGGCTGTGTCCGACCACCCCTAGCTGCATGAAACTCAGCATCCTCCCATGCTTTCTGGCCCCTCATTGTTCCTCAGCTGTCAGTGGAAGGAATCACTATATGGGGAGCTGCTCCTCTAGCCACCTAACCCCTGTACTTCTGGGCTTCCCATACCCAGACATGCCCATCAAGCTTCAGCCCCTATGCCCAGAACACCCCTAACCCTTCATATCTGAACGCAACTCCACTGAACCTCAATCCCTGAATATGGAGCCCCTTGACTTTGGATCCTACCCTCAACCTTCCCACTGATCTCCCTTCACTCAACCCCACACCCTGATGTAGCCCATCCCCCTGAGCCCTCACATACAGGCCCCCATACCATTGACCCCCCAACTAAGTGCACCCAGGTTGGGTATGTTAGTAGAGAGAAGGAGCACACCCTGTTTCCCCCTCCCCACCTCCCCAGCTGGGCTTCTATGGGAGAAATTAAAACTGCCCTCATGCAGTGGAAAACCAAAAGGAAGGGCAGGTGGCAAAACAGCTTGCCCTTCTGAGGTTTAAATCCCTGCTCTCAGCACTCAGGCTGACCCTGGGAAGAGACACTTCTACTTTCTGTGCCCCTGTGAGTAAACCTCGCCCTCCTCTATTCTTCCCCTTCAGGGTAATGCTTTTCTAAAATGGCAAGCTGGTCTATTCACTGATGGCTAGAACCTCCAGGATTAGAAATATGTCTAGCTCTGTGTTTTGCTATGTTCTTTCATAATTACCTATGACCTTTGGTGCATTTTTATTATTTAGCATCAGCTTATCAAATCCAATGTGCTGCGAATGGTAAAATTATGTATCTCAAATGACAGTGAAGCCACTAGATGGTGCAGCTAGACCTGGTTTCTTCAGAAGAATAGAGACCACCAGAGGGCACCACAGAAACATATAAATATTGTACAAAGATAAGCACAGTTGTATTTTTCTATTTAAGCCAATACATAGAGCCAAATGCTCTGCTATTGGGCCTCTGTGAAAGCACACCAGCAAACACTTTGACCCAAAGACAACTTTAATGTTATTTTTAAAGCTAGGGGGAAGTTATAAAAATTTAGTGTGAAGCTAAACAAGGGGATTTGTACAAGCAAAGATAAGATATTGGGGCTGGTGGAATATGGAGTGCTCATGAGAAGAAATAGATGTTGGAAGGCAAAGATAACAATCCTTAGACCTTACATAGAACTTTTCATCGGTAGAGCTCAAGGAACCTGGTTACCCTTTCCCCCATGTTACAAGTGAGGAGACACAGAAGCAGAGGGACTTGATTAGAAATTGCTCATCAGGAGAAAGACAGGTCCAGGAACAGAAGCCAGCTTTCCTGCCCTGTACTCTAACACCCCATTCCCTACACCACACTGCTCCTCCTCTTCCTGTTGTGGGTGGGAACAGCCATGTTTGGTTTTGAGACGATGTTTGTAGACGTAGCTGATGGATGAGGGAGAGTGGTGGAAAGGCAGGTATTGGGGAAAGAGGATGAATGTGGGGAGGAGGCAAACTATATTTTTTGTTTAAACAGAAAAATTAAATGCAAAAAGGGACAAATTTCAATGGGCATTTTTCTCCTGGTGTATTTGGCAAGCAAGCTACTACATTGATTTATAATGTGTTATAAGTGATGCAGTTAATTACCCAGGAAAGCTATGTGTGTGGTTTATAATTTTTTATTAATGAACAACTTTCCAATATAGCATTTATGGTGCAGAGTTTTTACATGCAACTATATAGTACAACCTCTGTTATCTGAATGTCAGTGGCATGGGAGGCACTGGGGAATCATTTTTTCAAACCAAAGTGTTAGCTAAGGGGGGGGGGGGGAATTCCTCCATAGAATCAATAAACACAAGGGAACACAACCTTACTTTGGGTGATTGGGGCTTTTGCATAACTGAGACTGAACTGTGTCCCCAGTATACCATATAATAGGAAATATGGGAGAGATGTTATAAGGAGGACATTGGGCCTTGGCAATGAGAGATGTTGGGACAATAATGATAGGAAATAAGATTTCAGAGTACAGTACCATCACATTTACTGCTACTTCTATCCTATCCTTATACACCTTTCACTGATCCCCCCTTTAGGCCCGTATAAGGTGTCCCTATGTCTATTCAAATCCTTGTATTAAACTGTCACTCTGTTCTGCAAGAACATTTTGCCCCCATGTAGCACTTTTCATACAAAAGATCTCACAG
The DNA here is from genome assembly GCF_052426305.1 of Pelodiscus sinensis. Taxonomy (NCBI): domain Eukaryota; kingdom Metazoa; phylum Chordata; order Testudines; family Trionychidae; genus Pelodiscus; species Pelodiscus sinensis. The sequence continues at coordinate 59,997,169 of NC_143059.1, read as the reverse complement.
CGCACTTTCAGTGCAGCAGCACCTCAGAGTTACGAACACCCCAAGAATGAAGGTTGTATGTAACTCTGAACAAAATAGGATTGTTCTTTCAAAAGCTTACTACTGAACATTGACTTCATACGGCTTTGAAACATTACAAAGAAGAAGAAAAATAGTGCTTAACTATATTAGGTTAAATAAAAACAAGCACAGAAATGCTTTCATTGCTAATTGTTTTTAAAAACACCTTTCCCTTAAATTTTTCAATAGTTTAGTTTAATACAGTACTATTTGCTGGTTTTTGTCTCTGCTGCTGCCCGATTGCATAATTCCCATTCCAAATGATGTGTGTGATTGACTGGCCAGTTCGTAACTCAGGTATGCACAACTCAGATTCTACTGTAGGTATCAATATCCCCATTTTTAAAAAAGGGAACCTAATGCAGAGAGAGGCAGAGTTAATTACCCTCCACCCACTGATCATATTGGAAAAAGAACCCAGGTTATGTCCATCCACATTTCCTGCTCCATCCAGTAAATCATGCTGACTGGAGACCAGAGTTCAATTCCAGGGTCAGGCCAGGTTTTCTGAGACAGTGAGCAAGGTTGATGCTGTAGGGATTTGCAAGTAGTGCAGATCCCTGCACCCATGCATTGAGCTACTGACTTCAAAGGTCTGCCCTTATGGCAAGTCTAGGACTAGTGCTTTTACCTCTGTGCCTCCCTTTTCCATAAAAATATATCTTTTCTCCATACCAATTGTAGTCTCTATGTCAATTGTAATAGCTTCAGGGCAGTGACAATCTCTTGCTATGCATTTGTGCAATGCCCAGCACAATGGGTAACAGAGGATTAGCCACTGGGCTAAGGCGGCCCATGTTCAGGGCCCCCATCAATTGATATGTAAAGAGGCAAGGTGGCAGAGGGAATATCTTTTATTGGAAGAATTTCTGTTTGTGGGAGAGACAAGCTTTTGAGCCACACAGAGTCTCATTCAGGTCTTCTTCCCAAGTCATAGAAAAATGCAAGGTGGAACAGATTGTTTAGCATCAAGAGTTAGAAATATTGTTTGAATAGCACCTTTGTGCGGGTGTTCTGGTACAGCAGTAACAGTTGAGGTAAGGAGGAAAACCATGGCGAGTTGAAGTGCCATGATTGTTTTATCTCAAGTCTTTTCACATAGTTCAGTCTAGAACCAGCAACAGTGAATGGCTCATTAACACCTCTTCATAGCACAAAAATAGGGGGTTGCAGATTATTGTAATAAGTCATAAATCCAGTGTCTCCTGCCCTGAGCCTCTCACATCTTCTGCACTGATTCCTGCATCCCCCGTATCTTCTGAACTGATACTGATACACACCATATTCCCCTCCCTAACTCCTGCACTCCCCCCACATACCACTGTCTTGAGCTCCCTCCCTCCACTCCATCCCACACTGAAACTTCTTACAGACTCTATCCTGTCACTACCACTCAATCCCTTGAACTGAGCTTACCCCTCCCTGCAAAAGCGGGCGGCAGTACAACAGTACCTGTAAGGAATGTAAGGGTATGTCTACACTACCCTCCTAGTTCGAACTAGGAGGGTAATGTAGGCATACCGCACTTGCAAATGAAGCCCGGGATTTGAATTTCCCGGGCTTCATTTGCATAAACTGGGTGCCGCCATTTTTAAATCCCTGGGGGTATGTCTACACTAGAAAGTTAGTTCGAACTAACGGACGTTAGTTCGAACTAACTTTCCTATGCGCTACACTAGCGCTTCGCTAGTTCGAATTTGAATCGAACTAGCGGAGCGCTTAGTTCGAACTAGGTAAACCTCATTTTACGAGGACTAACGCCTAGTTCGAACTAGCTAGTTCGAACTAAGGGCTGTGTAGCCCTTTAGTTCGAACTAGTGGGAGGCTAGCCCTCCCCAGGTTTCCCTGGTGGCCACTCTGGCCAACACCAGGGAAACTCTATGCCCCCCTCCCGGCCCCGGACCCCTTAAAGGGGCACGGGCTGGCTACGGTGCCCGTGCCAGGTGCAAGCCTGCCAGCACCCAGCTAGCAGACCCTGCACCTGGCACGGCACAGAGCCACCCACCCGATGCCCCCCAGCCCACCCCCTCTTGCCGGGACCAGGCTGGCGGCTCCCGGGAGCTTGCCCTGGACCGCAAGAGGCGGGCACCTTCCTGGGCTAGTGCGGACATCGTGGACCTCGTCCACGATCTCCGCACTAGGCACAGGAAAGTGGCCGGCTAGGGCAGGAGAGCTGCCAGCCTGGCCACCCAGGACCAGGTGTGCATGAAAATCAAGGGGGTCCACTGAGACCCCCGACACTGAGCCCTGAGCTTACAATGGCCGTCCTGGGTCAGACCAAAGGTCCATCTAGCCCAGTAGCCTGTCTGCCAACAGCGGCCAACCCTAGGGACCCTGGAGGGGATGGACCGAAGACAATGACCAAGCCATTTGTCTCGTGCCATCCCTCTCCAGCCTTCCACAAACTTTGGGCAGGGACACCACTCCTACCCTCTGGCTAATAGGACTCCATGGACCCAACCTCCATCACTTGATCTCACTTCCCTTTCAACTCTGTTCTAGTTCTAGCCTTCACAGCCTCCTGCAGCAAGGAGTTCCACAGGTTAACTATTTGCTTTGGGAAGAACAACAACTTTCTCTTACTAGTTTCAAGCCTGCTACCCAGTCCTTTCCTTTGGTGTCCTCTAGTCCTTCTTTATGGGAACTCATGAAGAACTTTTCTGAATGCACCCTCTCCACCCAACCCCTGCTTTTAGAGACCTCTATCCTGTCCCCCCTCCGTCTCCTCTTTTCTAAGCTGAACAGTCCCAGTCTCTGTAGCCTCTCTTCATCTGGGACCTGTTCCCAACCCCTGATCATGTTAGTTGCCCTCCCCTCTCCCAGCCTTTCTCTTCCCCTCTCGCACCTCCTTTTCCCAGTCTCCCCCAGTTTTGTTCAATAAAGACAGAGTCAATGTTGGAAGAAACGTTATCTTTATTTTGTACATCAATAAGAAGGGGGGCTAGGGAAGGGCAAGTGGAAGGAGGTGAGGGAGGAATGGGGTACGAGCCCCTGATGGGGAGGACTGGGCTGGCTCTGCGGGCTTCTGGGGGTGGAAGCTCTCCTGCAGCCCCCCAATTACTCCCTCTCCCCAGATGGCAGCCTGCGGCAAGTGCAGCCGGGCTGATGGCCGAGTGCTGTGATGTGCCCAGTGTGGGCACTCAGGGCACTCCAAGCCAGAACTTCTTTGCAAGCGGGGCACCCCTTAGAACTGTGTGTCCGGGGTGGGGGTCGGGACCCTTTAAGCGCAGCCCTCGGCTAGCCTGAGACAGTATCTCCATGCTCTAAGTCCTCCTTTTATGCCCTGCCGGCACTGCTTCCGGCCATCCTTAAGCCCTGTTCAGAGTCCACTCAATGTGGACTTACTAGTTCGAACTAGCAAAACGCTAGTTCGAACTAGTTTTTAGTTCTAGATGCGTTAGTTCGAACTAGCTTAGTTCGAATTAACTAATTCGAACTAAGTTAGTTCGAACTAGCGCTGTAGTGTAGACGTACCCTGGAGGAGTAACGGTAGTACCGAGGAGTAACGGTAGTTCGGACTAGGAAGCCTAGTCCGAACTACTTAGTTCGTGCCGCGTGTAGCTGCGCGGCACGGGGTTCGAACGAGCAGGGATTTAAAAATGGCGGCACCCAGTTTATGCAAATGAAGCCCGGGAAATTCAAATCCCGGGCTTCATTTGCAAGTGCGGTATGCCTACATTACCCTCCTAGTTCGAACTAGTGGGGTAGTGTAGACATACCCAAAGCTACTTTCAAGCTCTACCATGCTCCATACTTCCAATCATCTCAAAAGACTTTATAAAAACCTCACAGAGAAGCTGGAAACAAACTTGCAAAACCCATGGGAAACAAAAATAAAATCCTGTGGCTGAAAAGACAGCCCCATAGCTATTTTATTCTTCCTGTTTAAATAATGGTAACACTGGTTACAATGATGGCCTGACAGCAAAGAAAACCATTTCTGTGCAGAAATAGGAATGGCAGGCATAGCAACCCATGGCCACTCCCCATTTACTGCAGTTTTATACATGCACCTGAATAGGATGCTTTTGGATACATTACCAAAAGTAAATCAAGAACCTTAATGTGACCCCTGCCCCAAAGACCTTACAATCTAATTTCAGGCATGATACAATGATTGAGCATAAGAGATCACACTGTTACTCAGGGTTGGTATGCATACAGCTTATTGGTTCCATTGAATTAGGAATGTTTTTAACAGAAGGCAGCTCACTTCCTGTGGGCCCTTTTGTCATAGAACCAGGGGCAGAATGGGTCATCACTGACAAGGTGGGCTGTGTTTAAAGTGGTGAACTATTAAAATGTCTTCAGGTCGCATTAGTATTTTTCTTGTATTTAAGCTGAATAGTGACTTGAATCACTATTTCACCCAGTAACACAGTTCATGGGCCTGGCAGCTGATTATAACTGCACCAGGCATTTCAGATGTAAATACATTAAATGTCATGTCTTGTACAAGAGCCTAATTGCAGAATAATAATGGCCTGACCACCCCTTTAAGTACTAGTGTGACCACTGAACTCTTCCTGCCCTGAATGCTCAGCATTGTGTATACAAGGCGCCACAGTAGCTATTTGTCTGTGTGTCAAACACATTCTGGATGATTCCTTTGAAACCCAGGGGGACCATCCATAGCAGTGAAGCACTTTTCAGTTCTGGAGTTTCAGAACACAGCTTAAACGTTGGGCCTTTGAGACCAGTGGTGAGAAAATGGGCACATGCACTATTCAAGTATCACTGGGGATCAGATCTTAAACAACATGGTCCCTCTTTTTCTCCCCAGCCTTTCTCCATCTGAATGGTGTATGTATGAGGCTAGCTAACGGCAGGAGCTGAACTGAAGGAGCTAAGGGAGACAGAGATACATGCTACTGACAAGCATCCCCTCCCAGTCTGATAGCCTCTGTGCTGTTACAGAATAGGAAAGTTTCAGGGAAGGAAAACATTGATCCGGAGCAGAGAGAAATGGTTCCTTAGCTTGCTCTGTTTGGGTTGGGACCCTCCCTTCCAAAAAAGGTCATAGTATCATCTTACACTGAGGATAACTACCCTAGGGAGGAAGGGTATCAGGAAAAGACAGGTAATAATGAAGGTAATAGTAACAGTCACTAATGGTGCTCTCTGAAAACACCTGCTCAATGTGCAGCCATAGTCAAAAAAGCTAATAATGTTAGGAGCCATTAGGAAAGGGACAGATAGTAAGACACTAAGTACCATGATGCTACAATATATATCTATGGTATACCCACACCTTAAATATTGCATTTAATATCTCTTTAGACCACAACTGCAAATACAGAAAAAAGGGCAACAAATGATTAGGTGCATAGAACAACTTCCACATGAGGAGACATTAAAAACATGGGGCTGTTCAGTTCAGACCAGAAATGACTAAAGGGGGATATGATAGATGCCTATAAAATCCATAAATGGTGTGGAGAAAGAAGACAGTAGTGTCACTTACTCCCTCACCTAACAGAAGAATGAGGAGGTTACCCAATTAAATAGGCAAGAGGATTAAACCCAACATAGGAGCTTCTTTACAGAACCCACAATCAACCTGTGGAATTCATTGCCAGGAGATGATGAAGATCAAAAGGTACAACTGGGTTTAAAAAGAATTAGATAAATTCATGGAGAATAGGTCAATGGTCAAAGGATGGAAACTCATGCATGGGTGTCCTTAATCCTCTGACTACTGGATGCTGGGATTGGCCACAGAAGATGGATCACACAATAATTGCCTTGTTTGTTTTTTACCCCCTTCTGTAGCATCTGGCATTGGCCACTATCAGAAGACAGGTGTCTGGTCTACATGGACCATTGATATTACCCAGTATGGTCATTCTATGTTTTTATGTTCATATAAAATGATAGAGTGTAAGTGTAAAATGATGGCACGCATCCTTGGCACAAAAAGTTTTGCTTCCTTTGTTACAAAAATAAATCATCAGAAGTGACAGTGTGAAATGTTTATGACGACTGTCAGTGCTGGACAAGTTTTGCCAGGTATTTTCCACAAACACTCATTTTTAAAAATTAATTTTGATCGTAGGCCCCTCTAGCTTTAAACTTCACCTTTGTGTTAAAAACCAATGCGTTCAGAGTAGTGTTTGAACCTGCTCCTCAAGTATCTACACTGTAAATGTACATTCCACCAAAAAATCAACCCCCCAAGTGAGGCCTGTTAATCCAAACAGGTTTGACATTTTCTGAATGTCTCTAGGGGTATGTCTACACTACCCCACTAGTTCGAACTAGCGGGGTAATGTAGGCATACCGCACTTGCAAATGAAGCCCGGGATTTGAATTTCCCCGGGCTTCATTTGCATAAGCGGGGAGCCGCCATTTTTAAAACCCCGCTGGTTCGAACCCCGTGCAGCGCGGCTACACGGGGCTCGAACTAGGTAGTTTGAATGAGGTGTACCGGTAGCTCGGAATAGGAAGCCTAGTCCGAACTACCTAGTTCGAGCCCCATGTAGCCGCGCTGCACGGGGTTCGAACCAGCGGGGTTTTAAGAATGGCGGCTCCCCGCTTATGCAAATGAAGCCCGGGAAATTCAAATCCCGGGCTTCATTTGCAAGTGCGGTATGCCTACATTACCCTCCTAGTTCGAACTAGGAGGGTAGTGTAGACATACCCTAGTTCTGTTAATAGCTTTCCACTCTACACTTATAGCCAGGGACTTCTTGATGCTTCCCTTCTAATTCTAAGTGCTACCCACATAGAATCAGCAAACGGACACAAAACCCTAATAATTGTGTGCTTGAACAGAACAAGCCAACACATTTCATGTTCTGAATATCAAATATTTACTCTACGAAGAATTTGCAAAGGGAGATAAAATCCCTCATAAAAAAATTTAAATATTGAATAAATCCAAGGAAAAATTGAGTCTACTCATGAAATGTCCAAAAGGAAAAGAGGTCCCGCCTGAATAAGTTTGCAGTATAATACTCTCTTTGAGCTAATTAATGTACTGTATATGGTCAAATTACAAGTTTAAGCATTGATTTGAACATAGAATCATAGAACTGGAAGGGACCTTGAAAGTTCTCTAAGTCCAATCCCCTTCCCTCACAGCAGGACCAAGCACCATCTAAATCAACCCTGAGAGATGTCTGTCTAATCTGCTCTTAAATATCTCTAGTGATGGAGATTCCATAAACTAGCCAGGCAATTTATTCCAATGTTTAGCCACCCTGACAGGAAGTTTTTCCTAATGTCCAACTAAACCTCCCTTGCTGCAATTTAAGCCCATTGCTTCTTGTCCTGATCACAATTGTCACCCCAGATGGGACTTAAACCCACAAGAAAGTCAATGTCTTGTCCATTAGACTACTGAGGCACACTACCCTACTGCAGATTGCACAACAGTAGGTTAAGGTTTCAAACCTGTTATCAACATTAATGGTAAAGCTCCCATCAATAAATTTATTCATACTCAGATAGCACCTATGAGCCTCAGTCCTGAGCCAAGACTGCATTGTGCTAGGCACTGCACAAACAATAAAAAGATAGCCACTGCCCCAAACAGTTTACAATTTATATGTAAGAAAAGAGATTGTGGGAAGATACAAAGATAGAGGCACACAAGAAAGCGATCCGGCTGTCAGCAGGATAGGCTTGTTCTGATCACCCGAGCTGTCTACCTAGTGTCAAATTCTTTGTAAGCATCACCGTAAGAGAGGAATTTGAAATAGTACCATGAAGTTGCTCTGGGGATGCTTATAGGAAGCCCCTTCATGCGTGAGGAGGGGAGAAGACACAGAGTATGGCTACATTGCAGTTAGACACCCACAGCTGGCCCGTGCCAGCAGACTTGGGTTAAGAGTTAGTGAGGAATTAACCACTGGGCCAATGGGACCTGTGTCTGGGTTCCCTGGTCAATTGAGAAGCCCCAGAAAAAATGAGCTCCCTGGCGCCTCATCCCACTCCACCTAGTGTTCCTGCTAGGGAGCAAGGTTGGAACATGTGGGCTTGGTCCACACAACCCACCAACCTGGCATTCCTGCTGGGGAGCAAGCGAAGTCCATGTGCCCAAACTCCTGGTAGGACCACTGTGTGGGCAGGGGAGCCCCAGCACCTTGGTCCCATTCCCTGGCAGGTGTCAGGTGGGGGGCGGGGCAGCCCTTAAACCCAAACCCTATTTCTCCAGAGAGAAGGCCAGAAGGCAGAGACAGCAGGCAGAAGAAATAGGGAGGGACCTCCACTTGCTCAGGCCCATGCGGACAAGGGGGATCCAGTAGATATAGTATACTTGGATTTTCAGAAAGCCTTTGACAAGGTCCCTCACCAAAGGCTCTTGTGTAAATTACATGGCCATGGGATAAGAGGGAAGGTCCTTTCTTGGACTGAGAACTGGTTAAAAGACAGGAAACAAAGGGTAGGACTAAAAGGTAAATTTTCAGAATGGAGAGGGGTAACTAGTGGTGTCCCCCAAGGGTCAGTCTTGGGACCAATCCTATTCAACTTATTCATAAATGATCTAGAGAAAGGGGTAAGCAGTGAGGTAGTAAAGTTTGCAGATGATACCAAACTGTTTAGGATAGTCAAGACAGAAGCAGACTGTGAGGGACTCCAAGAAGATCTCACCAAACTGAGCGATTGGGCAACAAAATGGCAAATGAAATTTAATGTGGATAAGTGTAAAGTAATGCACATCGGGAAAAATAATCCCAGCTATACGTACAGTATGATGGGGGCTAATTTGGCTACAACAGATCAGGAAAGAGATCTTGGAGTTATTGTGGACAGTTCTCTGAAAACTTTCACACAGTGTGCAGCGGTGGTCAAAAAGGCAAATAGGATGCTAGGAATTATTAAGAAAGGGATAGAAAATAAGACACAGAATATCTTACTGCCCCTGTATAAAACTATGGTATGCCCACATCTTGAATACTGTGTACAGATTTGGTCTCCTCACCTCAAAAAAGATATTTTGGCCTTGGAAAGGGTTCAGAAAAGGGCAACTAAAATGATTAGGGGTTTGGAACGGGTCCCATATGAGGAGAGGTTAAAGCAACTGGGACTTTTCAGTTTAGAAAAGAGGAGACTGAGGGGGGATATGATAGAGGTATATAAAATCATGAGTGGTGTGGAGAGGGCCGATAAAGAAAAGTTATTTATTAGTTCCCTAAATAGAAGAACTAGAGGACACCAAATGAAATTAATGCGAAGCAGGTTTAAATCTAATAAAAGAAAGTTCTTCACACAGCATGTAGTCGACCTGTGGAACTCCTTGCCAGAGGAGGCTGTGAAGGCTAGGACTATAATAGAGTTTAAAGAGAAGCTAGATAATTTCATGGAGGTTAGGTCCATAAAAGGCTATTAGCCAGGGGATAAAATGGTATCCTTGGCCTCTGCTTGTCAGAGGCTGGAGAGGGATGGCAGGAAACAAATCGCTTGATCATTGTCTTCGGTCCAACCTCTCTGGGGCACCTGGTGCTGGCCACTGTCGGCAGACAGGCTACTGGGCTAGATGGACCTTTGGTCTGACCCAGTACAGCCGTTCTTATGTTATGTTCTTATGTCCCCCAAACACTATAATCCACCTCTGCTAAGGGTCTCTAACTGTGGTGTAGACATTTGGGAGCAGGCTGCAGCTGGAGCTCAGAGTAGTAGCCAGTTGAGCTTTCACTAACAGTGCTATATTTCTATCTACAAATATTGTTTACTGTGGGATTCAGGTACAATTCACAGAGCCTTTGAGAAATGAGAGAGACCATTTGTTGCTATGGATAGTAAAATGAGCCTCTGCGTAAGAGCTAACTTTGAAGCTGACTTTAGCTATCTGGAGAACAAAGATACTTTGAGTTAACTATGCATGCAAATTATTTCTTTTATCCCTAATTTCTCCTTTATTACTTTGCTTTTGTCCCTTTTATTTAATCCCGTAAAGAGAGAATCTACTCAGATATTGAGAGTTAAAAATGTAGGCAATGAAGTAAGCCCATTGAAGTTTCCTTTCATATAGATGGAAGCTCCAGCAGAGCTAAATTATGTCTCTTTTTTGCAGGAAGTAGAGATTGACAAAAAATAGCCACTTTAAATTCTGCATAGAAAATAAGTGACATATATCTGCATGTCACAGGGAATAGGACCACAACACTTACTAACTGCAGCTGCAATGAGAACAAATTAAAGTCACAATAAGCAGATGCTGTGCTAGATTCTGAACACCAACATTTCAGGGATGTTTAGCCCACTATAAAAATAAGGGTTATTTGTAAAGTAGCTCTGGGTTCCAGATTGTAACTAAATCTCGTGTGGCTTGTTTGTGCCATTTTGATTTGAGTTCTGTGAAGGGGGTCCACTCGCTGCATGTGCATCTCCTTTTGGCTGGGTCTTGGACTTAGCTCTCCCACCATCTGCTGCTCTTTCTTCTTCAGGTACCCCAGCTGGCTTTATCTGCAGTTAGTACTTATCTAGCTGTGGCTTCCCTCCAGGTGCAGTATTTAACATTAACAGGACCCTTCTGGGCCACATTAATTCACTCAGGCCCTGTGTGAGGTGGATATCCCATCATACGCCCTCATCTAAATCTGAAATTACATGGGATCCAGTTGAAAATAGCTATCACCACCTGAAGAGGAGAAAACGAGAAGAGTCCCAAAAATGGCAGATACACATGCGAGGATTAGCAGTCAGCAGTGTATGCTACTATGCATGCAGAGACAGCTACATATCTCAGGAGCATGGTAAAGCACTAGGCTAAAGGCTGAATGCTTGTAGCACCAACAAAATGTCATTTTTTCACTGCAGTTAAATGCCTGGGGCTGGGTGGGGGAGGGTATATTATTCCTAACATTACTAAGCATTAATGCTAAGTGTTTTGGAAAAATGTGAATGCCCCTGCATTAACTAAGTGGTGGGGAAAAAAACCCACTATTTATCTAGGGATCTGATCCAATGTCCATTGAAATCAATTGAAAGCCTAGATATCCCACTGTTTAATTCCCACTTTTCAATAGCCTTAGCGACACACTTTGCATGGGGGAACAGTGAATGAAAAGATGCTGGACTAGAGACTCTTCATGCTTTAACCATTAGGCAATGCTGATCAGGAAAATAAAGGAATCACAATATTTGCTGTTGGGTTACAAACTGAAAATTAATGGGACAGTTTCATTTGTAGCTGGTAGAATTACAGAAGGAAGGAATCTATGGATCACTGAGACCTATCTTTCCATAAGTGGACTCTAAGGGTATGTCTAGACTACATACCTCTGGCGATAGAGGCATGTAGTCTAGACGTACCCTAATTTTGAGACCTATACATCTGATATAGCTTCTAGCTTTTATTTTACTGATAATTCCGTTCTGTTAATATTTTTGTAGATGGGCATTTTTTATTATATTCTTCTTCAGAATGGGATTGTTCAGAACATACTATTTAAAACTGCCTGCATTTCACAAGAAGCATTTTTAATACTACCAGGAAGAGTTATTTGAAAAAACACTGCATAGAAGCCAATTAGTTCTTTCATCAGTTTTCCTCTTTCCTTGCTCCAGGTGGTCTAGACATAATTAGTTATAATTACAGTTATGGCTAGTTACAATTTGCCTGCTTTTAATGGATGGCTCAGTTGAAAAATATGCAAAAAAGAGAAGAGAAAAATGAAGATAACCAAGCTTGTTAAAATAAAAAAGCCTGTTTGTTTCACCTTGAGTCATAACTAAATAATGTGCTTTACACATTATGTGCTTTACTGAATGAAGCAAGCAAACCTCTGTAAAAAGAAGACAAGGAAATCACAAAACATCTATGATGCCTCAGTTGTTAGGACCTGAATGTGCTTTCATCAAAAATATAGTGGATAACATCTAACCAAACTTCACAGAACAACTGGAAACTCATAATGATAGAATACCTTTTACTTCTTCTGCTCTGTCCTTGGGACATTTCATAATGTTTTGCAGACATTGATTCTGACCAACACTTCCTTCAGGAAAAACATGGGAAATTGGAATGCTTCTACAGAATACGCCAAGCTCGCCTATGTCTGACAAACTAGTTTTTATGTATGAAAGATTATGCCCAAATAAATCCATTAGTCTTTAAGGTGCCACAAAACTCCTCATTGATTTTACAGATACAAATAAACATAGTTACCCCTCTTGTCTACAGAACTGGTAACTGAATGACAAAATAAAGAAATGGATGAAGACTAAATCATTATTTTTTAACACCCCATGTCAGCAAACAATGCAAGACAACTGTAAATTTTGAGGACAGGTGAGCACATGCACTGGACTACTCCTATTCTTAAAGTTAGGCACACGCTTAAGTGCTTTGCTGGATCAAAGCCTAAGAAGGCAAAGATACTCTGCTGCCGTAGGTGATGTGTGGGTAGAGGAGGGATGCGGGGTTACATGCTCCCTTACTGGTACTGACTTCTGTTTTGCCAGTGAGTGCACCTTTCCACCTTTCTCCTCTTCCCACCCCTGCTGCAAGCAGTGGGCAGGGCCTTCAGGGGAAGAGGCTGGATGGGGCCTGTTGGTGAGGCCCACAAAAGATTAATCCAGCCCTGCAGGGCCTGAGAACCCCCTATTTTTTCAGTGGGTGTTTGAGCCCTAGAGTACCCACAGAGTCAGCACTTATGTGCCTCCTGCCCAGATTTCTGCCAAGGGGGGAGTTCAACTGAGCATACCTGAAGGGATGTGAAAGGCAACAGCAGCTAGAGCTTCTGCCAAGCCCCACTAGTAGCACCCAGACCAGGGAAGCGACATCAGGCAGGCAGCACAGATCTCTGCTGGGGGAGGAGGTTGGGGAAGCCTGCCAAGTTCCATCCCCTCAGCCCCAGCACCTGCAGTTACCTGCTCCAACACATGTCCCGACTAGCCAGCCTGGAGTGTGAAGAAGGGAGCTTGAGGAGTTGAGGCAATACAGCAAGGGGGGACAGCAGAGCCCGTGGACCTCAGGGATGGGGCGCTGCAAAGTCTAGTGAGGCAGCAGTGACCAGGCACAATGGGGGCACTGAGGGAAGTAGTGGAGGAGGCAGTGATGTAAAAAGTAGCTCTACAAATCAAAACTCCTGTGTTTCTTGAGTACCTGCCTTGAATCCAGCTGCATACCATCATGACCTTTAAATTGTGCCCCATCCCCAACTCTTAGCACTTACCAGTGGCCTGTGTCCCCAATGAACTATGTAACTATCAGATTTATTGACCATGTCCACACTGACACAGTCACACAATACTGACAATTAAGCTGCAAAATCTGCTCCTCCAGTGCAGTGAACTCAGTGCTAAAACTGGGGGGTGGTTATTTCTGGGCAGCCCCTTTACTTGCTCTAAACTCCTAACAAGGAATGTAAAGGGCTTCATGCCAAGAAACTGCACTGAACACAGCTGATGCCTCTTCAGGTTGGACCTGCCACTGCTCATTAGAATTCCCTTTTCATAAGAAGGTAACAATGCTAAAAGAGTCCTATGGCTAGAGTCTAGACCAATTTTTACATTTTCTTTGTTTTCAGAACACAGAAAAGTATTATGAAAAATTAAAAGCCTGATCAGACCAAGTACATTTGTCTAATAAGTGTGCATTTGGATCTAAGTATCAGAAGAAAAATACCAAATCCATTACTCATAACCTCTCAGATTTTAACGGCTTATTGATTTACTAAATTATAATGAGCCAATTCTTCAGCTGCTCTGGACTGCATTAAAATCAGTGGAACTATATTGACTTATATCCAGTGAGGATGTGACTAAAAAATGTTGACAAGTGTGTGATTTTGTTTAGGAAAACTGAAGGTGACTTTTGTTCTGTTAGAGGTTATTAAAAACAGGACTATGTAACAAGGAAAATATTTTCTCTGCTTTCTGAAAATAAATAAAGTCATAACACAGGTTTAATACCATGAATTGAAAACTCTTTTTGTTTCCTCTGCAGAAAATCCAGACTCTCCAGCTAGTCCCAATAGCCACAGGAAAATTTATGTTCTAGTGGGTTGGTCAATCAAGTTTAAGTCAATAGACATTTAATGACAGAAAATGTAACCTGAATCTTTTGAGAATGATCCAACAAGTTCTTAATCAATTCATAAAGTAGATGGATAAACTGCTGGCCTTTTAGATATAGTGTTTGGCAACCCATATCTTTTGAATTTAAAGGTTTCTATGCTTCCATCAATCACGTTGCATTTTGTTATATTAAAAAATCTCCACTTTGGAACTTCAGTTTAGAAACCAAGTACTTTTAAGGGTGGGAGGGGAAGGGGAAACTTTTAAAGATTTGGTTCAGGGCACCCATTAAGCTTTGGTCCGCTGTATGGCTTTGTCTACACTCGCGGATTCTTGTGCGAGTAATAGGCAAATGAGGCTAAGCGTGGAATATCACAGAGCCTCATTTGCATAGCTAATGAGCCGCCATTTTTGCAGAAGAGGCTCTTGCGCCAGAAGCTGTCTACACTGCCCCTTCTTGCGCAACAAAAACCCTCTTGCACAATGCCGTTACGCTGATTATTTTCAGGAAGAACAGCATTGCACAAGAGGGTTTTTGTTGCACAAGAAGGGGCACTGTAAACAGCTCCTTCTGGCACAAGAGCGTCTTCTGCAAAAATAGCGGCTCATTAGCTATGAAAATGAGGCTCGGCGATATTCTACACTTAGCCTCATTTGCATATTACTCGTGCAAGAAGCTGCGAGTGTAAACATAGCCTATGAGTCAGCTGTACTCTCTGGTATAATCACTACTGGTTTTTTTTCAACACTAATACATATATGTTACTAGAAAATTCAATTTGGTTGTTGAGTAATTAACCCTTTCACTAAGTTGCCAAATAATCAGCTGTTGATTGTTTAGGTCTGTGTTTGGTGTCACTAGACTCTCTGTAAATAGATTTCTACTGATAACTGTGGAGACTGATTTATTTCTTCTTGCAAGTTAAGGCAGTTTTACTCATGAAATATCATGAGCAGTGAAGCACAGGCTTGCTTTTGTTTCTGGTCACTGACTTTATAGATACTGTGTGCTGCTGCATGTGGCATGAAATTTTTCACACCACATCAGGCCACCAAACAAGAAAATGTGTATCCTTTCCCACTACTGTAAAAGTGCAATATTCTGAATGAGAATAGAAAGTAACAGAGTAAATTACTGTTACTTTAGCATAATATTTTAATCCCTATTTTCTCTCTCATAGCAGGAAAGACAGACTCAGTGAGAGTGGGTAAACCCCACTGCAGTTATCCACTTAAACCAATTTTAGGTGGTCTCAGTGTAGTTCATATAAAGCAGTGGTCCCCAACGCGGTGCCTGCAGGCGCCATAGTGCCCGCCGGACCATTTCTGTGTGCCCGTGGAGCAATCTGGGCTGGCCCCACCCCCGGGGTCGCGGCGCACGCTGGTGCCGGCCCCGGGTGCGCCGCACATGCCGGTGCCAGCCCCGGGCGTGCGGCGCATGTTTGGCCCCGCCCCCAGTCACGTGGCCTGTGAGCAGCCCCGCCCCTGTACACCCAGCGCATGAGCGGCCCCACCCCCAAGTGCCCGGTACCCCCAAAACGTTGGGGACCACTGATATAAAGCAAAATCAAAGAAGGAACATATTTTCAGATTAATGCTTGAAGAATATGCAGGTTCAGACTAGATACCTGGAATCAATTCAGATCCCAATTTCTTGTTCTGCAAGCAGGCAGGCAGCCACCCACTTGGGACCCAATCATGCAATGAGCTTTGTGTAGGAGAAGGGCCCAGCTGAGTGAATTGAAGAACTGGAGCCTTGATTTGTATACATAAATGCTGGAAAATCTAGCACACTTTCAGAGCTATCAGATATATTCCTCACAGAACTTAGAGTTAATTAATCCCTGTGCAATCTCTACATAGTTTGCTCATGGCTTCATTCCTTGTCTAGACCTAAGAGCTCTAGTATAAAAAGTAACTTTTTTTTTTATTAAAAGTTAGACACTGACAAAATGTATTGAAAGAGAATATGTCATAGTGCCAGAAAATCTTGATCGCTTGTAATAAATTTATTAAATAAAACCAATCTCCCCCCAGCAACCTACCCTCCAAACACCACAGTTGGCCAAATTCTGAATTCCTTACTAAATTTTAATTCTCTGCTTTCCATGAAAGTTTTTCATTGTGGCTGTGTCTAGACTGGCCAGTTTTTCCGGAAAATCAGCCGCTTTTCCGGAAAAACTTGCCAGCTGTCTACACTGGCTGCTTGAATTTCCGCAAAAGCACTAACTTCCTACTGTAAGAAATCAGTGCTTCTTGAGGAAATACTATTCTGCTCCTGTTCAGGCAAAAGTCCCTTTTGCGCAAAGCTTTTGCGCAAAAGGGCCAGTGTAGACAGCTCAGATTTGTTTTCCGCAAAAAAGCCCCGATCGTGAAAATGGCGGTCGGGGCTTTTTTGTGGAAAAGCGCGTCTAGATTGGCACAGACGCTTTTCCGCAAAAAGTGCTTTTGTGGAAAAGCGTCCGTGCCAATCTAGACGCTCTATTCTGAAAATGCTTTTAACTGAAAACTTTTCCGTTAAAAGCATTTCCGGAAAATCATGCTAATCTAACGCAGCCCGTGAGTAAAAAAAGATAAATAAGGGCTTCAGAATTTGCCCCCAAAGGTCCTATATGGGTGGGCCCCACACTGCAAACAATGCTGACCTCAAGGCTTATAATCATGAATAAATAGACACATTGATAGGGTTGCCAACTGCTTCTGGTCTGACAGGTCAGGAGAGCTGGCAACAATCCTAGGGTATGTCTACACTTGCTCCCTAGTTTGAGCTAGGGATGCAAATGTAGGTGACTGAAATTGCTAATGAAGCAGGGATTTAAATATCCCACGCTTCATTAGCATGATCTCGCCGGCGCGTTACTCCACTCAACAGCTGATCCGAACCAGGAAGTGCACTCTGGGCCATGTTAGTTCGAATCAAACCCCTTGGTTCAAAAAATGAGGAGTAACATTAGTTCGAACCAAGGGGTTTGATTTGAACTAGCATGGCTTGGAGTGCACTTCCTGGTTCGAATCAACTAGTGAGCGGAATAACGTGCAAGCGAGATTATTCTAATGAAACGCAGGATATTTAAGTCCCCATTTCATTAGCAATTTCGGTCGCCTACATTTGCATCCCTAGCTCAAACTACGGAGCAAGTGTAGACGTACCCCTATTGACTTCAATGGATTGCTCATGGTAGCCAATGGAATTACTCACAATATTACTACCTCCAGTAGTAAAGTATTTGCAGAGGCAGGACATAAATTTGGTTTAGGACCCAGATCAACAACATTTATGCTCCTTAACTGGGCATACATCCATAGTCTCATTGAAGTCAATGGGACTATTTATATACAGGCAGTCCCCGGGTTACATGGATCCGACTTACATCGGATCCCTACTTACAAACGGGGTGAGGCAACCCCGCACTAGCTGCTTCCCCCCAGCAGACCAGGGAGATGTGGAGCGGCTTTTCTCAGCAGACACCTCAGCTTGAGAATAAAGGAATGAGGCAAGTGAGGTGTGGGAGAATAAAACTGAGCTCTGGAGAAATGTTTGGCTAGAGTTTCCCCTACAATATGTACCAGTTCCGACTTACATACAAATTCAACTTAAGAACAAATCTACAGTCCCTATCTTGTACGTAACCCGGGGACTGCCTGTATTAAATATAAAACACATGTGATTCAGAGTCTAAATTTCCATTGTTTCCTCCCATTTTAATTTCCTAATTTCCTTGGTCTCTTTCTTCCTAGTTTGGTTGCAATTTCAATACCCCTAAAGGGAAAAGGGAAAAAGGGCCTTCTATGTATTAACATTAGTACAGCATATACTCTGACATTTGCAGATGCTGGGCAGTGCCTTGAAATCAAGTCTTACATCTGTGTTATAAACTCAGACTCCTGATTCTCTTTTCTATTCAGGTTGACAGTACATTTCCTCTTCAGCTGAGCAATACAGCCAGCCAGCTGTAAAAAATTACAGGCTGGTGAAATTTCACTGTGCCATTCCCTTTGCTCAGACCAAGGATATAATGTAACTGAGCGCCTTCCTATTCTGTAAACTACCTTTCCCTGGAAACCTCTAGTTAACTGTACCCTAAACAGCCACTGTGGATTATTCGTAACCATTACAGAGATTTTCTTCAAATAAACTTGTTTAGGATTTTCTAATAGCAATTTAAACCTAATCTGAGAATGTCTGGAAGTCGAAAATGACTTTTACGTGCTGAGGATAGTATTCCATTACCAGAAATTTATTGCCTTTAAGAGCATCACTGGAACATTTATTAACACAACAAAACACAGACGTTTCCAGTTTATTGTAAAAGCTCATTGCCTTTGTCCATTTGTGACTAAGCACAGCAGTGCAATTTGTATTCCTAGATAGTTTTCCATTTTGAAAAGAGTATTTAGAACTCACATGAAGATTTCAGAATCCAAAAAAAGACAGGAAAAAAACCTCCCCACGTTGAAAACACGATGCCAAAATGGAAACAGATTTAGCTGAAGAAAAGTGGATGAATAAAAAATGCATTGACTAATGACTTCCGGACTATAATGTTCATAGTACTGTATGCACTGTGACAGGGTCAGAGCAGAAGGCTATAAAAAAGTAGTCCTATTGGAGTCTGGGAGGTGGCAAGGCAGAAGTCTGCCCACAGCTAAAAGGACCTCCCCCTAGCCTGTGGGGAGAAGCCACAGAACCCAAAACACTAAATGATTACAGGGGACAAATAAAGAGAAAACAGGGAGGGATATGGAGGTCAAAGGGCTAAAACAAGGGAACCGGATGGGGACACCAAGCAGAGAACCATGGACAGTGCCCACTATCCCTCAAAGTCACCAAAAAACCACCAGATGCCACCCAGGGAAACTCTGTCCCGATGTGTGAACTGATACAGGAGTGGAAATAGGCCCCACAGTCCCTCATCCAGCCTCTGCTCCCTGGTCTTGTAAATGGCCATGTTGGCTAAAGCCAGGAGGAGGTTGATGAGACAGTCTCATGGCTTTGTGGGGTCATAGATGGAGTGTGCATAAATTAATAGGTGAGGGGAGAAATGCAGCCAGAATCTCTTGTTGAGGTTCTGGAGGAGCCGAAAGAGGGCTGTAACCTGGCACACTCAAGATAGACATGCGCCAGGGTCTTCCTCATGCCACAGAAGGGGCAAGTGTCGGGGACAAGGGTGAACAGTGCCTGTGCTCACAGCACCGTGAAGGATTCTCCAGCTGATATCCCCAGCACGCTGCAGAACAAAGGTAGAGTAAAGACTAGTCCACTGGGGCTCTCCATCCTCTATTGGAGGCAAGAGGTCCTGCCATTTGTTATCTGGGTGGGACACAAGGGTGCGGAAGCAAAGGATGTGAAGCATGAGTGTGTACAGATGACTTTTTGGTGCGGTTCAAAAGGGGACCGGCTGCAATTCATGGGAGGCAGTCAGGAGGGGGCATGTGGGGGGAGAGGCTGCAATGCATGGGAGGCAGTCAGGAAGGCATGTGGGGCCAGAGGCTGATGAAGAGGCATGTGGGGCCAGGAGTGAGAAGTGGGTGGGGTGCACCCTCTCGCAGGACCTACATGAGGTAAACCTGAGCAGCAGGCAGCAAAGCATCCCTCACTTTCTGCAGTACATGCCGGGGAGTGGAGAATCCTATACACTGGGTGAGCACTGGAGGATCCGCCCAGTCTGCCCACTCATAGTCCAGGAGGTCTCCGATCCTGGTGACCTCTGCCAGGAAGAACCTCTGGTGCACCGAGGGAGACTCCTCCATCTGCACACAGAAATGGGGATTGTGTAGCAGGGGCTCTGCGAGGAGGTCTGCCCCCAAGGACCTGGTTGCCAAAAGCAGCTTCCAGGTCTGGAGGAGGTCCTGGCAGAAAGCCGGCAGCTCAGAGAGGTCTTGTGGAAGAAAAGGAGTAAAGGTCATATCAGAGCCCTTGGAAGCGGTGAAGGAAAATGTGCATTAACATGCTCCACGTCAGACTACCTGCATCGTATAGGAGCTTCTGCAGGGCCTGGAGGCAGAGGACATGGACTTGCATGCGCAAACACGTCAGGCCTTGCCCTCCCTCCTCCAGGGGAAGATGGAGAGACCCAATGAAATCCTGGCCAGGAGAACCGCAGTATCAGCTACTGGTTCTGAGCGAGGAAACTCTGGATTGGAACCAGGGTGTTGAGATGGTGCTAGAGCATGGAGAGGACCAGCTGGTTAAGCACCTGGGAGCAGTCCTGTCCACCTCTGCAACTGCTCAGCCACTCTGGACTCTAAACCTTGCCAGTTCTCCAGTAAGGAGGAATGCGCGACAGAAAGAAAAAATGCCAAGATAGAGCAGTGGACCCGCGCTCCCCCAGATGGCCTGAAGTGTGGGTGGGAGGAAGCTTGCCTGCCTCCAGGCCCAACCACCAGGCCAGAGCTCTTGACCCACTTGACCCAGGTGGAGAAGGCCATTGAGTAAACAGTTTGACAAGCCTCCACCTGCGCCAGGTTGCCTGGGTCCTAGACCATGAGGAGCACATCGTTGGCATACACTGACAGGACCAGCCACATCTCCAGCTCAGAGAACATCAACCCCATCAACCTCTTGTGAAGGAGACGGAGGAAAGGCTCGATGGCCAGAGTGTACAGCTGACTTGAAAGTGGACAGCCTTGACGTCCTCCCTGCCCAAAGCTGACTGGTGCTGTCAGGGTCCAGTTGAGCTTGACCAAGCACTCTGTGGAAACGTACAGCACCTGGAGAAACCCACAAAGAGGGGCCCAAAGCTGAAGGCCCACAGAGTGCCCAGGAGATACCTATGGTCCATCCAGTTGAACGCCTTCTCCTGATCCAAGGACAGGAGAGTGAATGACAGACCATCCCTACACCCAAGCTCTATGAGATCCCAGACCAGATAAAGACTATCAAAGATAGTATAGCCCAGGATGGTGTAGGTCTGGTCTGGATGGACCATGTCCACCAGCATGGACTGCAGCCTCAGCAAGATGGCCTTGGTGATAATTTTATAGTCCATGCTGAGGAGTGAGATGGGATGCCAATTCTTCAGATCGCAGAGGTCTCCCTTCTTAGGCGGTAAGTAAAGCACTGCTTGCCTGCACGATTAAGGGAGGACCCCGCTCTCTAAGGACTCAGTCCAGATGCTGTCATGGTCCGGTCCTTCCAAGGACTTCCCAGAACACATGGTAGAACTCCACGGTCAGCCTGTCCATACCTGAGGACTTATTGGTGGGCATGAGAGAGACGGCTTCCGAGAACTTGGCTAGAGTGAGAGGCAGCTCCAGCCAGCCCTGGTCACCTGCATTTACAGTAGGGGGTTCGTCTCAGAGAACTCTGCAGGCATCGGCCAGATTCGGGAAGACAAGGGAGGTGTAGAAGGCTCGAGCCCTGTCATGCACTTCCACTGGATCCATGAGGGGGTGTCATCCTCTACCAGAAGGCAGACACTGTGCTTTTTAGCCTCCTTCTTTTTCTCCAGAGTATAGAAGAAGCAGGAGCCACAATCCATCCCCCGAAGGAAATGGATGTGAGACCGAACAAAGATGCGTCAGGCCCGAAGGGTGTTCAGGGCCTGGAGCTCCTTCAGATTCTCCATTACGTTCTGCAGAGGGATAGATTTCTGGGGCTGGTGGCCAGACATCTCTCCGGCTCTAAAACCTCCCATTCCGACTGCTCTATCACCACATCCTGCCGCCAGCTGGCCCCCCAGGTGCAGTCACGGCAGAAGAGCCATGTGTGCACCTTCCCCACATCTCACCGCCTCCGGGCCAAGGGAAAGGCACACTGCTGCCCCTTCAAGGTCAGCCAGAACTCCTGGAAGGACACTAGGAAGCCCTTATCGTTCAGCAACCTGTTGTTGAAATGGCAGTAAGCCGACCCCTGCCTCTCTGAAGAAAGAGAGGCTGTCATGGCCACAAAGTAGTGCTCTGAGAATGGGACAGGCCAAATGCTGGAGGAGTGGGCCCAAGAAAGATGATGACAAGAAAGGTAAATGTGGTCCAACCAGGCGTGAAATGAACATTGACCCTCCACCCAGACTTGTCCTCGTCTGGGTGGTGGTTGCGCCAGACATCTACCAGGCAGCGTTGATCTGTAATCTCCCTGAGGATGTCTGTGGCAGCCTGGCAATACTCAGTCTCCATATGGTCTCATTCCTCAAGAGAGCAGTTGAGATCCCCATCCAGGCCCAGGTACTCACGAGCATCCAAAGAGCCAAGGAAGGCAGGTGCCTGCTGAAAGAAGGGGAGTCTCTCCAGGCCTGACATCGGGGCATAAACGTTAAGAAGATGTAATGTCAGCCCCTCTACCTGAACCTGGAGGTACAGCATGTGACCCTGCATGACCTCAGTGGTCCCCAGCACCTTGGGATGAAGGTGTGGGGAGAACAGGGTTACCACCACAGCTTGATGAGCTAACAGGTGGCTAAAAAAGGACCCTGCCCCCCACTCCAATCACCAGCTAGCCTCGGCAGCCAGAGTAGTAGGAATATGACAGAGTACCTCCTCTCCCTGCCCCTGCCAAAAGGAAGGAGAGCACCGACACCTGTGGTGACCCAACCTACAGCTCCGGGTATTTAGGGTGGCAAAGATGAACAGCATAATTGGGAGTGCTGGGGAAGATCCTTACTTGTGGGAGCACTGGCAGTCCCTATTGGACCCCACAGTAAACCATGATCAAACTTGAATGTGAGCAGGACGTCACAGAAGCAGCGGGTCCTCTGGTAAGCCACAGCCCTTTGCCCTCTCCCAAAATGTCCCTTACAGTTCGGAGGACGAGATGGAAGTCTCCCCAGCACTGAAGGGCAAGAGCCACCTTGTTCTTGGAGCCATGAATGTCCTCCAAGAAACTGTGCATCTCGTCCTTCAGAGTGTTGGGATATCAGGCCTCTGAATGTCCTCAGGCCAGACTCCCTTACAGGTCCCATGGCCAACTGATATAACCATGAAGTCCCTGCTGCAATGATGGTAGGGGCAGTGGCAGAGGGAGAACAGCCCCAGACATGCTGGGAGTGGGAAAAATGAGAACTGCCTCCCAGGGGCCAATGTCTGAGGTAAATGCAGCAACCCTGGGGGCAGCAGCAATAGGGTAAGTGGACGGCAAGAGGAGGAAGAGAAGGAGGGGGCAGAGGGGAATCAGGAAAAGGAGTAAGAGAAAGGGGTGAAGAGGAACAGGAGGAGGAGTGGGAAATTCAGTTGGGAGAAAGGTTGAGCAGGGAACAGGGGCAGGACAGGGATTGAGAGTGGAAACAGGGTCAGTAGCTTCAGCAGAAGAGGCACCGGGATGCGGTGCTTCCTCGCAGGGCAAGGGATAAGAGGTGGTGGTAGAGGAAGTTAGTGTCTTCCCAGCACCAGGCCCCGGTGCCAAAGGGGGTGTAGCAATGAAAGCCCCAGTGCCAGAGGTGATGGGGACAACGGGAACTAGAAGCGCCCAGGGCTCAGTGGCTATGGCCCAAGTGACGCTCATGGCCAGGCAGATGGTCGCATCTTGCTGCGACTCAAAGGCAGGGAGGATGAGTGGTCACAGGGAGAAGGAGAGGACAGCTGTTGTCCCTCCAGGACAAGATGATCCCCTTCTGAGGCAGCCAGGGTCAAGCCTAGGGCTTCAACCTCCTGGGAGAGGAAGGCAAACTGCCACCATGTGGTCACCCTCATTGGTGGCAGGGTCAGTGGCCACCTTCACACTGGCGGAGGGCATAGTAGAAAAGGGGGCAGAAGGAGCATCCTCCATGGCAGAGACACTGGAAGGGAGGCATTCACCCCTTCTGCAATCGCCATGGTCACCTCAGCCACCACCTGGTGCTGCGAAGGGGTGAAGTGCGGGCCCGCTTGCAGTGCCTTCCCATGGCAATCTCCCAGCTCTCCAAAGAGGGAGACTAGACTTTAGAGGAGGAAGGGCCAGGGGACAAGGCAGTGGTTGGAGCGTGAGGGAAGACAGGCGCTGAATAGCAGGGGAAGAGAAAGCCTCCGCATGGGGTAAGCCCTGTCCGAGTCCTGTCGCTGACCCTGCTACCCTCTCCTCTGCAGGCCCGAACTCGCTGTTTATCGTGGTGCCAGCAGCACCCAGATGCTCGTCTGGGCCTGGTGGGGCCTGAGCAGGGTTGACCACAGTCATGGATGGAGGAAGGGTTACCCCAGGGTCTGAATCATCAGGGCCACCGGTGATGGCAGAGCCAGTGCTCTCCTGGGTGTTGGGGGTCACAAGTGTCTCTCGGGTCCGAGCCAGGGAGCAGTTCCTTCAGATATGCCCTGTCCCCCAGCAGAGAAAGCATTGAGCCTCCCTGATCATATAATATACCTAGTACCGGGCCCCTTGATGAGGCACCAGAAATGACCCTTCTAGAGCTTCTCCATCACATCCCACTGGTAGTTGTTGGATCTGGACCTGACGGCAGAAGGAGAGGATGTGGCAGAGGACAGGTTCTTTGTAGCCCAGAGGAAGGGGCCTCGGGACTGACAAGAGACTCCCCAGGGTGGAGAGGAAAGGCTGTAGGGTGGCATTGGAGAGGAATGGAGAAAAAAACAACAACACTCATACACCGAGGACCTCCAGAGGTTCAAGTGGGATGTGAACTTCCCCCATCACCAAACCTCTCTCCATCACCTCCTGGGCAGTGGCCTCCGAAGCCAGGAAGAAAACTATTTTCACAAACATCTTAGAGACCACCACCATGGCTGCGGACCCCACCACACGTGCCAACATGTGGGGCGTGGCCAAACCAGGAGGCATCGGACCCTGTGCCTCTTGGTCAGGGTGGGAAATGGGGCCTGTGCCATTGGACCCTGTGCCTCTATGTGGGGTGAGGCCAAACCAGGAGGCATTGGACCCTGTGCCTCTTGGTCAGGGTGGGAAAGTGGGCCATGGCCGCCAGGAATGGAATTCCAAGAGGTGACCAGAGCAGATTGGGAGGCAGCAGCTACCTGGGTGTATGCCTTGGAGGCCAGAACGCCATCGTCCCCAGAGCTGGTGAAGGGAACGGGGGGAGGAAAGATGGGAATCCACAGCTGACACCTGGCTGCATCAGGGGGATGAGCCACCACCGCAGGAGGTTTTGTCTTCTGGGCAGGGCTCTTGCTCTTCTTGGTCCGTTGGCCCTTCCTGCCCTTCAGGGGGCTTTCTTAATGGTGACACAGATAGAAGGCGCCATGGCAGGAGTGGCAGGGGTCCCAGAACTCCCATCCATGCCCGCTGCCACCATTGTACGAGTGGGTAACCCAGCAGTTTCAGACGGGATAGCATTTACATAGGTTGTGGCGGGCGGGGGTTGTGACAGGGTCAGATCAGAAAGAGAAAAAAGAGTAAAAAGGTGGAACATTCACCTCAGACTGAGGAGATCTCTGTTCCCGGGGTAACAGGGAGGGGCTGGTATAGACCCAGCAGAGGCAATCAGGGGCAGTGGAACACCAGGGGCCTGCAGAGTCAGGCCTGCCTAGAATAATTAGGACACCTGGGGGTAATTAAGAAAAAACAGTCCAGACTGGCTATAAAAGAAGTTTGTCCCTCCAGTTGGTGTGTAGTTAAGAGGATGGAGGAAGGTACAGCTAGGAGTAGAAGGAAAGGAGACAACAACTGAATACTAGGAAGATGAAACAGGGAGAAGGAGGATGTAGGGAAGTAGCTCAGGGGTCTTTATGAGCTGTATTATATCAGGTGTCAGAGTCTCACATAGGCAGCTACTATTACAGTACCCGGGGCTGGAACAGAGGAGAGGGTTCCCCCAACACTCACCTCCCATTTTCACTTGGGGGAAAGGATTTACTATATGCTGGCCACTGATGCAAAGAGCTCAGCAAACAGCAAACTAAAGCCTTAGGCATGGTGCCTAAAATTGTGGGCTGCTGTGAGCCTCCGAGGCAAGCAAATCTGCCAGGAAGCGCAGGCCCCACTGAATTTTCGTAGGAGCTTTGTCACAGTACTTACCTAAGAGGTTAGTCACATTTGATTAAACAGAGGATATTTCTCCATCCTCCCAGGACACAAATCTCATTTTAGTGAGTTACGAATTTCGGTTTAACCAGCTCTCAGTTTTGTTTGTATTTATTCACTCTACTCTAGAACAGAAAAATGTCATTGTAAATGACATAAGGACATTCAATAAGACACCGTTAAGACACGGGTTTTTAAAATGTTCTTATTGTTACTAGCAACATTTTGGGATCCAGTCTCACAGACTCTTATATCGTGAAGTCAATGGGATTGTGTGTGTGAATGAAGGTTGGAGTCATCAGAGTATGAGAGTCTGATCCTGGGCCCACATTGTTAAGGGTTCTGGTTCCTTAGAATTAAACGATGCATAAAACATTGTTCACTCTTTTTTTCTGTTTGTTTCACTTTCTACACTTGACTCAGTTTAGACCATAAGACTAGCTCTGAACTCCAGCCTGAGTCGTAATGTCTACACATACGCAGCTATTTTTAGTATGCCAGTGCAAGCTCTGCTGCCTCAAGTCTGTGAACCAGGTCTGGGAGATTTGCCCCAGATGAGGTGTAGACATACCCACATAAGGCAGCTGCCCTTTGTATTGGGCCATAGCAGAACAGAAAACAAGAGGCTGTGGCAGAAGCTGCAATGAGCTGGAACATTCTGAAGAAGACTCTTGCCCTCTGTCAAGTTTGGGTCTGAAAGGCAGAAGTTGTAGCAGGACAGCAGAGCGTGAGAGAGGCTCTTGCAAAGAACACCCTGAGATCAGGGGAGATGCTCCAGCTAAGAAGGCCCCAGAAAACCCTGTGGGGAAAACCCTGAGGCTACGTCTACACTGCAGGCTTCTTGAGCAAGAACTGTTTTGCGCAAGAATTCTTGTGCAAAAGGTCTTCCACAAGAGCATGTCCACACTGCCATGTGCTTTTGCGCAAGAGGTGTGCTTTTGCTCGAGCATCCATGGTAGTGTGGATGCTCTCTTGTGCAAGAAAGCTCTGATGGCCATTTAAGCCATAGGGCTTTCTTGCACAAGAAATTCATGTTGCCTGTCTACACTGCCTTCTTGTGGAAGAGCTCTTGTGCAAGAGGACTTATTCCTCATGGGGAGAGGAATAACTCTTCCAGAAGAAGCCCTCTTTTCTGACGCTGTACTGTAAATTTACTTGCACAAGAATACGCGTGCAGTGTAGATGCTCTGCAAGTTTTTGTGCAAAAAGCCTGCAGTGTAGATGAAGCCTGAGGGTATGTCTACACTTACACCCTTTTTTGAGAGAGGGATGCAAATGCAGCTGAGCAAAATTGCAAATGAAGTATGGATTGAATTTCCCACACTTTCTTTGCATAATTGCGGACCGCTGCTATTTCTAAATACCCTATTTCGAAATAACAAACGCTGTGTAGACAAGGTTATTTTGAAAGAAACCCCTTCTTTCGAAATAACCCTTACTCTTCGAAAAATGAGGTTTACCGGTTATTTCGAAAGAAGGGGTTTCTTTCAAAATAACCACATCTACCAGCGGTTGTTATTTCGAAATAGGGTATTTTGAAATAGCAGCGGTCCGCGATTATGCAAATGAAGCATGGGAAATTCAAATCCGCGCTTCATTTGCAATTTCGGTCAGCTGCATTTGTATCCCTCTCTCGAAAGAGGGTGCAAGTGTAGACATACCCTATGATACCAGCATGTTTTCAGACAAAACCTCAGGAAGAAAGGACTGTGCCCCAGCGTAAGTCGGGGGAGGGGGGGGTAGGTGAAGAGTAGGAGATATTTGTTTATTTTGAACTTTATGCCCCATAACCAGATTGTTAGGAGGATTATTACTCAGAGAGAATCCAGTTTATTTTAGTTACTGAGACATAGTTGGGGCCATGAGGGGGCACCTAGTGCTAACTCTGTTACAGGCTCCCAAGAGAAGCTGCCTTTAGTCTCTTATCAAATCTCACATTTATAATTAAGTGTATTGTGCACTTAAAAATTAGTGTATTGCATTTCATTATAAAATATGCAGACATTTAATCAAAACTTTTATTTAATGTCTTGTATTTTGGCAAAAGTAACTATACCTCTTTACCTAGCAGTGTACATTTCTGTGTTTACATTTAGCATGTTTCACAGAGGGCTAAGGAAGACTTTTTTTATTCTAGTAATATAAATAAAGAGCCACAAAAGCTTTTAATCTCAGGGCTAGTCTAGTGTCTTTGTTGCTGTGTTACAGCCGTTTGATTTTCCTCATGCTCTGAATGCATCTCTGTGCTCTTATACCATAATTATTTCATTAGAATCTATAAGGCTATTGAATCAGCACAATAGTATTCAGCACAGGTGCTGGTCTAATGTTAACACATTGGGAATAATCACACTGCCCAACAGCCTGCATATCCTACTGGCCTCATACGGCTTGTTTGTTTTTCACCATTAATTTTACAAGGATAATACATTTAGGTTTTGTCTTGATAGCTGTTTATAGGATGCTAATATGGATTCATAGATCACAGTGAATGAAGATATTCTGAGAACACTGCTGTTGGCTGCCTTCTTGGGCCCATCCACATTAGATAAAGCAGCTATATTAGGGAATTATAACTGTGTTAGTATTGCTACATGTATATAAAGGAGACCATGCAGTACAGTATTGTAAATGTGTAGCATCCTGATCTTTATGAAGACAAACGTTAGCATGATTTGATCCCTTCCACACAGACAGAACCAAAGCTATATTATAGTATAACAGTGCTAGAGAACAGGCGCCACTGCTTTCAGTGGTGTTACACCCTCTTACACAAGGGCTGAATTGGGCTTTCATTCTAGAACATTACTTAGTTCAGCATATTCGTTATGCTGAATCCTGGGCTGGAATTTTAGCTTGTTTAAAGCGGATGTGTAATGGGGTGTGAGTCAGCACTCCAGTGCTTCCTTATGGCCCATATGGGAATTAGCTATGGGAGCCAGTGTGCCTTGTTCTGGTGGTGCTGTGCCCATCCCCACTTCTGCTCCTGGATGCATCTCCCTCGAAGAACTGTGAGGTCCTCTTCAGTGCCACAGCACTCCAGCCATGCCACATTGGGTGCTCCCCCCTTCCGGAGGACATCTCTGTAGTCACTATCCAGCCACTTCTCTCACTGGTGACTGCATTCTGCTGTTTAGACACTTTCCCAGTGGCAAGGAGTCGGACGGTGCATGAGGAGATCCAGGTCTGCCCACCACTCCAGGCCGCAACTCAGGGACACTGCAGATAGCAGCCATTTGCTGCATTCTCTCCAGCTGCTCACTCTATTTCTCTAGCTCGCTTCCCCACAGTCATAGCACCTTCTTCACCCTTACCTCAGGTGCTCAGGAGAAAGTAGGGCAACTAGCTAGTTATCTACAGTGCTTGTACATGAATGCAAGAAACCTGGGAAACAAACAGGAAGAATTGGAAGTTCTGGCACAGTCAAGAAACTATGATCTGAAAGAGGAATGTAAATGAGGCAAATCAAAAGTGAAAATGAAGTGCGGATTTAAATATCCTGTGCTTCATTTGCATATTCACGTCCGAAAGTGGGTCACTGAGGCAAGGTGGGTATGGGAGGACTGGGGATTCCCTGGGAGGGGACGATCCTAGAGTGCAGAGGCACTGATTGAGGACATGCTGGGGATGAAAGAGCACCGTGGCCAGGAAGGGACATGGGCTGAATCAGCAGAAGACCTGCACCAG
Source organism: Pelodiscus sinensis (assembly GCF_052426305.1). Taxonomy (NCBI): domain Eukaryota; kingdom Metazoa; phylum Chordata; order Testudines; family Trionychidae; genus Pelodiscus; species Pelodiscus sinensis. The sequence goes on along the minus strand of NC_143059.1, from coordinate 59,967,558 downwards.
AAATGGAGACACTGACCTGCAGAGGACATGTTGAAGCAGGCGTGCTGATTCCCTGGTGGACTGCGTGGAGGTGCAGTGTGGGTGAGTGCTCGCCCTGTGACAGGCCACAACTGGTGTACCATGTCCAGTTTTGTACCCCCTACAGAAAGGATGTGAACAAATGGGAGAGAGTCCAGCAGAGGGCAATGAAAATGATTAGAGGTTTGGGGCACATAACTTACGAGGAGAGGCTGAAGGAATTAGTCTGCTGAAGAGAAGATTGAGGTAGGATTTGATAGCAGCCTTCAACTACTACTTAAGGCAGGGGTAGGGAACTGGATGCAGTCCAAGCTTGCCTGGATCTGGCCTCTGGCGCTCAGGGCTCTACCCCAGCATTGAGGAGCCTGCACTGGTGCTCCAGATCCCTATCCCCTCTCCACAGGGCTGGAGCCCACAAAATCTACTGGTCTGAGTCCCCATAGGCTCTGGTGTGCAAAGGGAATATGGGGAGTGCGTTTCTCCTTCTCAGTCAGGGGCCACATCAGTGAGGGTTTTTTTTGCTTCTCACTTGTGTTTGGCCCCCGACTGATTTTTTTGTGGGTCAATGGACCCTGACCCAAAAAAAGGTTCCCACCCCTGACCTAAGGAAAGGTTCCAAAGAGGATGGAGCCAATGGTGGCAGATGACAGAACAAGAAGCAATGAATGGTCTCTAGTTGTAGTGGGGAAGGTCTAGGCTGGCTATTAGGAAAGACAGCTTCACTATGGAAGTGATAAGGAACTGGAATGGGTTGCCTAGAGAGGTCGTGGAATCTCCATCTTTAGAGATTTTTAAGGCCAGGCTTGACAAAGCCCTGGCTGGAATGATTTAGTTCGGCTTGGTCCTGCTTTGAGCAGTGGGTTGGACTAGATGACCTCCTGAGGTCTCTTCCAAACCTAGTCTTCTAGACTTATAATTAGGAAAGAATTTTCAAAGGCAGTTCATAAACTAACCTTACTTAAGGAGCTAAACTGGGAACTGGCTTTTAGCTACCTGAGCAAATTTAAGGAAGACCAGTTAGTTATTGTGCATTGAATGTCAAGTCTCCTCTTTATTTTTGGAGTATTGCTCAACACTGCATCTACAGTCACAGATTTGGTCATGCTCTCCCTGCAGGGTGGCCATGGGACTGTTGTGAAAAGAAATCCAGGTGTTTTAAGGCTCCAGAATTTGAACAGAGCTCATGCTCTTTCAGTCTTGGTGATCCTGGTTACACTGGGATCCTTCTGTCCAATATTACCGCTTGAGAATTGCAATCACATGATCCAAGCCAGCACTTGCCTTTGAAATCTGGATACTGAAGGAACAGAAACTACTGCTTCCCTTCCCCAGCCTGCCCATCATTCAGTTTGGCTCAATGTCTCTCAATGCTCCAAAGAGTGCACCAGTATTTAACTAATGCATGTAATAATATGGCTAACCACTATAAACAGAAAAAAATAGCTATTCTTTATAGTTGTAATGCAAACTCTATCATAGCTTTATATACATTAATGTGAACTTCCTAACATACCCAGAGGGCAGTGTTGGCTGCAAAGCCAGTTAAAGGGCAACAATTTGAACAGAAACATAACCAGTCTATATTAACACAGTTTGCATGTAATGACTGGATTCCTCTAAGCTCCAGGGATGAGAGAGATTGTTTGTCAGGTGCCTTTTAGTTGCAGACAAATTTCTGGAGAAAATAATTAGGTTTGTAACACTGGCCAGCGTGCCTTCCCATTGATCAGGGAGCTAATACTGGATTGCCCTCAGGGCTGTCAACTGCAAATAGAATACTAGCTCAGAGAGGACAGATAAAACAAGGTGTTATTTAGCCTGATCATTATCCAGCTTTTACTGGGCTTGGAAGATCTTCTCTTTTGTTAGATCAGCTAAATATGTCAAAACTAGACCTTACTTTCACTGAACTGTTGTAGGTGACATCAGAGTGTATAAACAATACCTTCCACTAATAGTACCTGTCACCAACATCTGGCTGTCTAATGGCTTTCTTGACAGATTCAAAAGATACGCATGGTAACTTCCATAATAATGCACCTCTTATTAGCCCTCGCTCTCAGAAGAAAAACGTTTGGGGCACCAAAAGCTTGCAGTCAAAATACCCAGGTGTCAAATCTCCACTTGCATCGTATCAGGGTTAGGGAGAAAAATACTCAAGAGAATCCAAAAACAGCATGACAACATTTGAAATGTTTTTGACAAACATTTCACAATGAATAGTAATAGAAAAGTAGCCGTGTTAGTCTGGTGTAGCTGAAGCAAAATGCAGGACTATGTAGCACTTTAAAGACTAACAAGATGGTTTATTAGATGATGAGCTTTCGTGGGTCAGACCCACTTCCTCAGTCTTCCACTATTTGATCTGAGGAAGTGGGTCTGACCCACGAAAGCTCATCATCTAATAAACCATCTTGTTAGTCTTTAAAGTGCTACATAGTCCTGAATTTTGCTTCATTTCACAATGATGCATTTCTAAGGGACAGCCCGATCATAACCTTTTTGCCAGAAAAGGTTTATAACTATGTGTCTGACAGGACAGAGTCTGAAGCCCTTAATGTAGGTCAAAGGATGCCAGTGAAGTGTAGTAGCTAATCAAAAAGAGTTTTTTATAATTGTTCCTTAAAAAATGCAGCTCTAAGTTACAACATACATTCTTGGAAAGACTTAAAAAAACAATGAATAGTCTAGTAGCACCTTAAAGACTCACAACACATGTGGATAATATCATGAACTTTCATGGGCAAAACCCACTTTTTCAGATGACCGGAGTATAATAAGTCCAGATCCAAGAATAAATAAGGGAAGGAGGGAGGGAGGCGGGGGGGAGAAGAGAATGTAAAAGGGGCGGAGAAAGAAAAAAGAGACAGTGAGTAGATAGTTCAAATAGTTACAAGAGGCTGTTAAGAATCATTAGCACCTCCATTGTTTGGTTGATTGGTTAAGTCATTAAAGGTGGAAGATAGTATGTGAGCCACCTCAGGTTCAGACCATTTGCATAAGAATTAAACTAGTGAATGAAGTTAAGTTCCAATCCTTCTCTGTGCATTTGGCTTGTGGAATTGGTCTGAAACAAAACGGTGACTCGGAGTGTCCAGGAAGATTAAAGAGTTCTCCAACAGGTTTTTGTGTATTGTCTTTTCGGAGATCTGATTTATGACCATTAATTCTTTCCTGTAGAGGCTGTCTAGTTTGGCCAATATACATTGCAGTGGGGCATTGGTGGCATTTGATGGCATAGATCACATTAGTGGATGTGCAGTTAAATGAGCCTCTGATTTGGTGGCTGATGTCACTGAGTCCAGTGATGAAATTGCTGGTACAGATGTGTGGGCAGAGTTCTCACCAGTGCTGATTGCAGGGGTGGGTTCCCGGATGTTTATGATAGAGGTGTGTTGCATGGTTACCAGAAAGAATTTGTTTGAGGCCTCTGAGAGTGAGGGGTCATTTTCAAGAATAGGTTATAGATTGTTGATAATGCGTTGGACGATTTTAAGTTGGGGGGATTAGTTATACTTTAAAGCAGTAAATCTTTGAAACCAATTTTCAGTGGATATTTTTGAAAATAGGCTCATTAGTTCAGTAACTGAATTATTAAAACTGCACTTCTGTATTTGTCTTAATTTCAGTGAGAGCCTGCAAAACATACAAATAAATTGGGATTTATTCTGTCATTACTGTATCTTAATATTCAGACAGGGAGTAATATATTGTTTACATAGTGATAATATGCTAACTTAAATACTATGGGTCAGATGGGGAAAGTGAGGGTTTCCTGCTCAAACTCAACCCACACTCCAAGAGTAGCTGGATGTTACAGCTAATGTGAACAGCAGCAAAATAGCTTAAAATGTAAACTTTCCATTGTCATCATTATACTAGAGTTAAGGTTTACTATTTCTTATATACTCAAAGAATTTCTGACTTTGCTGCAAACTTTTTCCCTAAACATCTGAAGGTTTTGCTACAAGGTAGACAGAACTGAAAAAACAAACAAAACACTTGGTTATAATTAACACCATTAGTCATTTTGTTTCAAGTCTGCATGTGGACACTCCTATGTCAGAATAAGGGTACTTTATTTCAAAATAACCTAATTAAATAAGTTGAATTGACAGTTTGAAGTGGAGCACTCTTATTCTGAAATAGGAGGGTTTGCACACAAAATTAAACTGAAATAACTACAAATGTGAATACAACTGAGTTAGTTATTTTGTTTCTATTGTACAAGCCTCAGTTTAGCTTTAAAAGACCTTTCATCTACTATATATTTGAGAGAATTTGTCTGTCTGTGTGTCTGTCTGTTTATTCAAGAACTACTAAATGGCAAGAATGAGGACCACCAAATTTGGTATGCAGCTTCTTCTTATCATAACTTAAAGCAATATAAGTGTTTGGTTGTGCCAGGAAAATAGCATGTGCCTGGAATTAAATTGCTTCTCATAAAACCATACTAAAAAGACATGGACTCATCAGGCAGGTGAAAGGGGCTGGCTGAGGGCATGTTCCTCCCATCTGGGACTGCCCCAGCCCCGAGACTCCTTGGAGAGGGGCTGAAGCTCCCCTTTTCTCCCGTCCCCAATTTGTATGGGAATATTGCTGGCTGTTCCCCTTCATCTGGGAGTGAGGGGAAAGTGCACATTCCTTGCTCTGGATGAGGAGCGTAGAGGCCATAGGAACCTGGACCTGCCCCAGACTCGTCACATGCACCCCTCCCCTAGCTGTGCCCACTGGAACTGCAATAGCCATGGAAAAGTGCTTCTCATCTCGCTCCAAACTGCTGTGGTGAGAGAGGACTGGGATAGTCCTTTCTCCCCAGGACAGCCTGCATACTGAACCTCTCTTCCCCAGAGCAATGATTTAAATGAAGCATCAGAGGGGTAGCCGTGTTAGTCTGTACATTAAAAAAATAACAACAACAATGAGTAGTCCTATAGCACCACACAGGGCAATCTTCACCTACAGACAACCCCCTAACCTGAAGCAAATGCTTTCCAGCAACCACACATCACACCCTAAATTTACTCTTGGAACCTGCCCCTGCAATAAAACCCTTTGCCAACGCTGTCCACACATCTATGGGTATGTCTACACTACAAAGTTAATTCGAACTAACAGATGTTAGTTTGAATTAACTTTGATAGGCGCTACATAGGCAAACCGATAGTTCGAACTTAATTCGAACTAGCGGAGCGCTTAATTCGAACTAGATAAACCTCATTCTACGAGGACTAATGCCTAGTTCGAATTAAGTAGTTCGAATTAAGGGCTGTGTAGCCACTTAATTCGAACTAGTGGGAGGCTAGCCCATCCCAGCTTGCCCTGGTGGCCACTCTGGGCACCACCAGGGAAACTCTTCTGACCCCCTCCTGGCCCCGGAGCCCTTAAAGGGGCACAGTCTGGCTACGGTGCCTGTGCCAGGTGCAAGCCTGCCAGCACCCAGCCAGCAGACCCTGCACATGGCACGGCACGAACCAGCCACCCGCTACCACCCAGACCTCCGCCTCTTCCCGGGACCAGGCTGGTGGCTCCCAGGAGCCTGCCCGGGGCGCTCGCCTGGTCTTGTGTGGAGATCGTGGACCTCATCCACGACCTCCGCACTAGGCACAGGAAAGTGGCTGTCTAGGGCAGGATAGCTGCCAGCCTGGCCACCCAGGAGCAGGTTTGCATGAAAATCAAGATGGTCCAGTGAGACCCCCGACCCTGAACCCTGAGCTTAGAACATAAGAATGGCCATACTGGGTCAGACCAAAGGCCCATCTAGCCCAGTAGCCTGTCTGCCATCAGTGGCCAACACTAGGTACCCTGGAGGGGATGGACCGAAGACAATAACCAAGCCATTTGTCTCATGCCATCCATCACCAGCCTTCCACAAACAGAGGCCAGGGACACCATGTCTACCCTCTGGCTAATAGCACTCCATGGATCCAACCTCCATGACTTTAACTTCTCTTTAAACTCTGTTATAGTTCTAGCCTTCACAGCCTCCTGCAGCAAGGAGTTCCACAGGTTGACTCTTTGCTTTGTGAAGAAGAACTTTCTGTTATTAGTTTGAAGTCTGCTACCCATTCATTTCATTTGGTGTCCTCTAGTCCTTCTATTATGGGAACTAATTAACTTTTCTTTATGCACCCTTTCCACACCACTCATGCTTTTATAGACCTCTATCATATCCCCCCTCAGTCTCCTCTTTTCTAAGCTGAAAAGTCCCAGTCTCTTTAGCCTCTCTTTATATGGAACCTGTTCCAAACCCCTGATCATTTTAGTTGCCCTTCCCTCTCCCACCCTCTCTCTTCCCCTCTCCCACCTCCTTTTCCCAGTCTCCCCGAGTTTTGTTCAATAAAGAAAGTTTCTATTTTTGAACACACGTGTCCTTTATTTTGTACATCAGGAAGGGGGGCTAGAGAGGGGTAAGTGGAAGGAGGTGAGGGATGAATGGGGTACAAGCCCCCAATGGGGAGGACTGGGGTGGCTCTGCGGGCTCCTCGGGGTGGAAGCTCTCCTGCAGCCACCCGATTGACCCTCTCCCCTCCCCCGGATGGCAGCCTGCGGCAAGTGCAGCCGGGCTGATGGCCGAGTGCTGTGATGTGCCGAGTGTGGGCACTCAGGGCACTCTAAGCCAGGACTGCTTTGCAAGCGGGGAACCCCTGAGAACTGTCTGTCCAGGGTGGGGGTCAGGTCCCTTTAAGCACAGCCCTCGGCTAGCCTGAGACAGCAGTTCCACGCTCTAAGTCCTAAGTTAAGTTGGGGGTCACCGGCCCCCCCAACTTGCTGACTCCCCCTGCTGCCAGCTCTGCTTCTGGCCTAACTGGGTGGCCAGCCCCAGCCAGCCTCTGGTTCCCCTACCTAGCCTCAACAAGGGCTGCTGTAGACTCCCCGGATGTGCTGCTGTGAGCTCTCTGCGGGGGCTGCCATGGGCTCCTAGTATAAATGCTCATTCTGACAGTGCCTCTCTAGATTTGGGAATAAGCTGTGACCAGCTGGCTAACTCTGTATTTATAGCTCTCTAGCCCAAAGCACAAGGACTTTATCCCCCCACACACAATCCAATCAATTATGATCAGTCACCACACAAGGCAATTTTTACCTTTGACTCATTCATTTCAAACTCTCACACACTCACAGACTTCAAAGAGACTACCCCCAAAGCAACTAGTTCAAAGAGACTAGCTTTATTAGCTGGCTCTCACAGCAGTTACGTCCCTAATAATGAGATTCCAAATGTCCAAGGGACAGTGCTAATATACGTATTTTCCAAAACGTCTCCTTGTCTCAGTTCCTGGCACCATGTAAGGGATTTGCAGTTTCAAATGAAAGCTACTGCAATATGCTGTTTGTCTAATTTTGCATTATAGTTAGTTTTACATCTCATGCAATATGTGACAAAGTATGGCTGCCTGGGTGTGCTAGTTAATGGAGGAGAGTGTGAGGAACCTTCCTTCTTTGCTGACGTGCAGCCACAATACAAGACTGCAACTTAGTGAAGTCATTACAGCAGGAGGAGGGACCAGGTAACTGCTCCACTGAATGGAATATAGCCCCAAGGAGGCATGGTCTGCTGGATAATGGGTCTGGCTTAGCCTCTCAGCACAATTTTCTGTTGTGTGCAACAGATATGATATGAGATATGCATACAGCTCCCTTTTAAAGTAGAATGGATCTGGGCCACACAATGAGTCTATGAACCTGGGTTATGACACACACATATTCATGGCCATATTCATGTAGAGCAAAATTTAACTCTAAATGTTGATTAATGATAACCCTTCCAAAGCAAAATGTCTCTTTTTTCCTCCTCATATCAAAGAGAATTATGGTACCAGTATCCTACATGCTGCACTGCATAACACACTGCATATTCCAAAAGCATGTGAACTATGAAATATATTATTCAGGGATCTAATTACCTCCCATAGTTACTATTTATTAATGAGTACCACTGTACTGTTAGGTACAATGTAAAAACATTCTTGAGGGATCTACAGAGGTGAAAAAGTTAACAACGTTTTATAGTATTAGTGGAATAGAAACTGTGGCAGTATACTTGTTAGATAAGACTTGTTTTCCAGTTTAGTTCACTGGAAGGATTTGTAACAAAATAACTTTCTCCCTTTAAAAATAATTGCAAATGACTAATTCCCATAATAGACTTCAGTGATTATGAATGATTGTAAATCAGTAAATGCAACAGCACAGTCTAGAAATAACTGTAAAAAGTAAAAGAGTGGCATTTTAACAATGGGGGGATTAAGTAGAGTTGCTTGTGAAAATTCAATAAGGTAGGAATATGAGGACTGTATTTGTGGATATATCCTGGGACCAAAGATATGTTCCTAAAGTAGGTTCCTCATTTGATACTCAATAGATAAAATGGCAATGGATGCAAGATGCTGCAAGCCTCCTGGGTAACCCCCCCCCCCTCTTCCCCTGGGCCATCCTAGGCCCCACAATATCAGATAGCCACTCTATGACACTTCCATGAGTAATTCTGTTTACTTCAGTGGGATTAACTGTATGATCATGGGTTATAGGATTGGGCTCTTATATATTGTAATTAAAGTACAAATAGCTTCTTTCCTTTGTTGTGCCTTCATGTTTCCATTTACATTTGCCTGCTTCACTATACACTGGTCACACAGTCCAAGATTTGCAAAATTGGTGCTTCTAATTAGACTCCTAAAACCATATTTTAAAACCTAAATTAGTGTCCTAATGTTTTAAAATTGCTGAGCACCCTGCAGCTCCCAATGACCTTTGTGTGAACTTCTGAAAATCTGTCTTCTTAGGTGCCAAAATATGGACTCAAAAGCCTATTTTCTCTTATGTTTCTCAATTCCATGCACAACATAGGGCCTTCATCATCTTTGCTGGTATCCTGGTGCACTCATAACTTCTCAAGTCAATTTTGAGATTTCAGTTCTGCTTCTATTTTACATTTCCATGGTATCCTTGCTCTTCTACCTCATTGCCCAGGGCTCCTATCCAACACATGTCTTGTTATGATATTTAGATCTTTCCTCTATGTATGTCCTAGCCCTCTTTGTTTTTCTGTAATTTCCCATTCTACTGGTTTCTGTTTCATCCTCCTGAATTTTTCATGTGTGACTTTTCCTGGTCTGCAGTAATCTTCTTGCTCTGATATGTGCTATTTCCCTACCTTGATACAGAATTAGATCTCCTAGAAGAAAATGGCTTCAGACAGGACAACATTCCTCACATTTACATAATTAAGTAACTGAAGGTTTTTGGGTCAGAACTGGGAAAATATAGAATCCACACTCATAGAATCCACAAAATGCAGGCATGTCTAAAATGCTGATAGGAAATTAAGAGGGATGCAAAACTCTAAAGTAATCCTTGATGGAGACCCCAAATTTACTAGATAGGCTGTATGAATCTGTACTGCCTTTGGGTATCTATGGTGAACTTTCACTACCAGAAGAGGAGTTATGAGAGACATGGCAGTAATATACATCATTTCCTTTCCTTTTTGAGTGTAATACTTACATAAGCCATAAGAAATAACTCAGCAAAATGATACACCTGCCCACTGAATGTGGAAACAGCATGTTCATTGCCTAGGCCCTAGGGCAACATCCAGTTATGCATAGATGATATGTTGCTGCAGACAAATCTTCATCTACTGTTGAAATTTGGACTATTAAATAATTAGTAATGTTAATGTCATCTCTAGGTAGGTATTCATCTGCAACAGTAGTTACATCCTCAGTAGCAGTAACATTGACTCTCCTCTTTGGCTTTGCCTCTTTATTTGGCTCTTCTAATTCCATTGCATTAAACCGATTGATTAATTTAAGCAGTGCTTTCAATCTATCAAAGTCCAGGTGTGAAATATAAAGGGAGGATTGAGGCTCAAATGCCCTTGATTTCTTGGTCTCTGACTTTGTGTTAGTCAACCTACCTTTTAGCCCACTCTCTGAGGGTATGTCTACACTACAAAGTTAGTTCGAACTAACGGATGTTAGTTCGAACTAACTTTAATAGGCGCTACACTAGCGCTCCGCTAGTTCGAATTTGAATCGAACTAGCGGAGCGCTTAGTTCGAACTAGGTAAACCTCATTTTACGAGGATTAAGCCTAGTTCTCCATGCTCTAAGTCCTCCTCTTATGCCCTGCCGGCACTGCTTCCGGCCATCCTTAAGCCCTGTTCAGAGTCCACTCAACTAGTTTTTAGTTCTAGACGCGTTAGTTCGAATTAGCTTAGTTCGAATTAACTAATTCGAACTAAGTTAGTTCGAACTAGCGCTGTAGTGTAGACGTACCCTGATAGGTTATGAGGTGCTGTGCACATCCTCTGTGTTAAACTGATGACTCAACAGTTAATCTATTTCCTACTACTACTTTCCTTTGGAATAAAAGAAAGGACAACATTTTCATAACCACTTAAGTCATTTAAGAGTGTAGGTCCCATTGTTTTACACTGAGATTTGGGCATTCTCTTGAAAATGTTATCCTGAATCTTACTGAAAGATAATGGGACTTAGGATCCTAAGTGGCCAAGTCACTTCTGAAAATGAAACTTAAGTCACTTAAGTGCTTTTGAAAGTTCTACTCACGGTGATTCAGATTTTTAATAAATAACTGAATAATATTATTCAATCTGGATTGCAAAAATCCATTATAATACTTAATTTTTTCTATTATTCTTGAAATGATAGATAATATAAAAGATCAAAGCTAAGAAAATATTTTAAAATATGAGATTTTGACTAAATGTTTTCTTGACATTTCAAATACCAACAACTGGAGGAAAAGTTCACGAAATTTTAACCCATATTTTTCAACAAAGCACTTATGTCACTAAGCAGTTGCATAACAAGTAAAATCTTAATAGTAAAAACTAGCCACAAACATGCTCTCAAATTCTCCCATCAGTTCAGCTTGGTTGTCATTTTCCTTGTTGCTTGGTGTAAGTGAACATTTAACATCTTTTTTAAATTCATACAAATATTCATTGAGGAACATGGGTTCCTGGCCTGGTTGGCTTTAGTAATTATCACAATAAAAATGGTAAACAATAATATCTGTGCATGAGTAAATATAGTTGCATGCAAATATATGTATTTATGTGCAATCATAGCCACTTCTATAAAAAATGATGGCATACCCACCTTTATATGTATTGATGTTGTGTGTCTGGCAGTCAAAATATTAAGCTGTCCAGAGGCAACGAGAGTAGGAGAAAGAGAAAGGCTGTCATTTAAACTGTAACAACACAGAGTGGTCAGAGATTGTCAGTGTGAAGAGCAACATGGAAAAGAAGAGAGAGAAGAGAAGAAGGAGAAAATGCTCTAGCAGAAGACATTTTATTTGGAGATGTTTATAACATGGTCTCATGAGAGCTTATTAGAGAAACATCATTGCTTCTCTATCATCCGTATGACATGCAGTACTGTGGGAAACAGGTCTACTTGAAGAGTATGTAGGACACAGAGAGGTTAATTGTCCTCTGAAAAATTCTGTGAATACAAAAAGATACAACTCCTCCTTTTCCTGAAGTAATATTCCCATTGACATGTCATTAAAATTCACCCCTTATCAATGCCATTATCTGCTATTCACAGTACCTATCACATGTATTTCCCTTTCTGCACTGAATTCAATGGGACTTCAACTGAATAAAGTTACTTGCATATGTGTTTTCAGAAAGGGGTTCAGTAATTGGAGAGCAACCTCTTTTTCATCACTAAAGTCAATGATGCTGTTTAATGTATTTGGAGGGCAAAGAAGAAAGTCATTATCCCTCATTGGAAGGTTAGGATTTTAATCCTAAGTGTAAATGTGACTGAGTCCTGTAGTTTCTAGTTAGGAAAGCCATGCAAATATGCACAAAACATCTCAACAGCTCATACAATAGGACGATGTATTGGAATTCAATATCTATAACAGAAAATATCATTTCATACATCAGAATATAAATTATGTAAGAGTTCCTGGTAGAATAGATCAGTGTAAAATTAAAATTACTTTTGTGGAAACAGAAAAAAATGCTGGAATACTTTGAACACAATTCCATTACTATTAATTACTGGACAAAGCTTTGAATATATAATGAAAAATATACTTTACTAAAATGTACCCCTAACTACAGAGACCTACTAGAAGGTGTTTTCATTTACGTCAGTGGCAGTTGGATGAGAGCCCAAGAGAGTAATTTAGACCACATGATGAAAACCTTATTCACTAAAATCTGAAACTGTATTGCTAGGAAGTCTCTGATATAGAGGCAGGAGTAGACATGTAAAACCTAAAAGATTTTAAAAGTCTCAGAAGGGTAGCTGTGTTAGTCTGTAACTTTAAAAACAAGTAGTCCTGTAGCACCTTAGGGTATGTCTACACAGCAAAGTTATTTTGAAATAACAGCCCTTATTTCGAAAGAACTTTCCTAGCATCTACACAGCCAAACTGCTATTTCAAAATAAATTCGAAATAGCAGAGCACTTATTTCAAATTTGGTAAACCTCATTCCACGAGGAATAATGCCAAATTCAAAATAGCTAATTCGAAATAAGTGCTGTGTAGACACTTATATCGAAATAGGGGGCCTCCAGCCTTCCCAGGTGCCCCGGTGGCCACTCTCTCCCTCCCCTCCTCCCTGGAGCCCTTAAAGGGGTAAACTCTGGCCACAGTGCCCAAGCCAGCTCCAAGCCTGCAAGCACAGAGCCAGCAGTCACTGCCCCTGACCCAGTGGCCCCAAAACATGAGCCAGCAAGCCACTGGCAGCCAGCCCTTCACCTCTCCCCAGGAGCAGTCTGCCAGCTCCCAGGAGCCTGTCAGGGCCCGGAGAAGGCGGGCACCTTCCTGGTCCACAGCGGAGATCATGGACCTTATTCAGGTTTGGGGGGATGCCCCCAATGTCCATGATCTCTGTACTAGATGGAGGACCGCGGCTGTCTATGGCAGGCTAGCTGCCAGCCTGGCCACCAAAGGCCACATGCGAACCCAGGAGCAGGTTCGCATGAAAATCAAGTTGGTCCAGTGAGACCCATAACCCAGAGCCCTTCTTCTTCTTGCTTCCCCCTTTCAGCTCCTTCCTCCCAGTTTTCCCTCTCCCCTCTCCCACTCTCTTTCCTCCCCTTTCCTGCCTCCTTTCCCCAGTCTCACCAGAGTTTCAATCCTCCCCCCGTTTTGTTAAATAAAGAAAGTTTGTGTTTATGAAAATATGTGTATTTTATTTGACATCGGGGGGGGTTAGGGAGGGGTAGGTGGAAGGATGTGAGGGAGGAATGAGGCACAAGCCCCCAGTGAGGCAGACCAGGGAGGCTCTTAGTGTTCCTCAGGATGGAAGCTCTCCCGCAGGGCCTCCTGGATACTGACACCCCCCCGATGGACCTCCCAGATGGCAGCCTGCAGCAAGTGCAGCCAGGCTTGCAGCAACGTGTCCATGAGAAGCACCAGAGTGCCCATAGGCAGCTCTGGCTCCATGTAGCAGAGTGTTGTGATGTTCCAAGTGAGGGCAACCAGAGCGCGCAGAGACAAAACTGCTTTGCCGTCCCTCATCGATGTAGGCAAGCAAGCAGGGAAACCTGAGAACTGGCTGTCGGGGAGGGAGGGGGAAAGAGGTCCCTTTAAGCACAGACCTCAGATAGCCTCAGGCAGCAGCCACACAAAGTAACTCCTGACCTTAAATGCGATTCAGAGTCCACTCAGTGTGGACGCATTATTTCAAAATAGCAAAACACTATTTTGAAATGCATTTTGTGTGTAGATGCGTTATTTCGAAATAGTTTATTTCGAAATAACTATTTCAAAATAAGATATTTCAAAATAATACTGTAGTGTAGCGAATAACAATAATATATATAGTCTGAGATGAGCTCATCTGAAAAAGTGGGCTTTGCCCACAAACGCTCATGATACTATATATTATTTTTCTTAGTCTCTAAGGTGCCGCAGGACTAATTGTTCCAAAAGGATTTTTTTTTCAACAAATTTTCCAGTGAAACCTGCATCATTTAAAAAGACTCATCTGCTCAGAAAAGGGCACAACTTGATCAATTAACTTTGTAAACCTGGAAGAGCTGAGGTGTGCAACCCAGCCTAAGAAACAACCTGCTTCTCTAATAATGCCATCAGTTTTAAGTTAGAGATTCTCAAACTGTGGCCGGTGGGCTAATTCTCAGTGTAATGGGGCTCGCCAGTCAAATCTGAGTGGTGCAGCCCCTACTTCTGCCATAACCATGTCCACATCATCACACTCCCACCAAGTCTGATATCCCCTCCCAGGGGGTAATCCCCAGTTGAAAAGCTGTGATCTGCGAGGAGGAAGAGGCTACAATGAAGTTTTGCCTGTGGGGGCAGAGTGTCTTGGATGCTCTCTAGGGCTGTGTCCAGACTCAGGGTTTTTTTCGGGAAAAGTAGCCTTTTTCCGAAAAAACGTCACCTGCGTCTAGACTGCAGCCGCGTTCTTTCGAAATTAAATCGAAAGAACGCGGCTTTTCTTTTGACGGTGGTAAACCTCATTTTACGAGGAAGAACGCCTTTTTTCAAAAGTGCTCTTTCGAAAAAGGCGTTCTTGAATGCAAACGGGTTTTCAAAAGAGAGCCTCCAGACTGCCTTTCGAAAAAGCGGCTTGCTTTTTCGAAAGTTCTGCTTGCAGTCTAGACGCTCTTTTCCGAAAAAGCCTCTTTCGAAAGAGGCTTGCAGTCTAGACATAGCCTAGGTATGCCGAGAAACTGAAGTGGTTGGAAAGGGTTACGGAGAAACAATGTTCTGTGAGAAGCTTATTCAGGCTGTCTCGCTCACTCTTGCCAATTCCTCTATTGTGTTATTGTTATCCTTAACTCTATCCCGCAGCAGAGCGCCTCTGCCCTGCCGCCCACGCCGGGGGACAGACGAGTCTTCCTACGCCAGTTTGCCCGGCAGTTGCCTTCTTCCCTGGCCGCCAGCCTGCCTCGCCCAGCCAGTTCTCGGGGGCGCGCCCAGCCCAGATCGCAGCAGCGCTTTAAGGTCAGTAAAAACTTTGCGATGCCCTTTCCCCTTCGCGCGCGAAAAGTGGGTCCGTGTCACGCGCGGCACTGAGGGTCTGAAGCAAAAAGCGGGTTTCAGGAAGGGCCCTCCCAAAGCTAGCCAGCCACCCGCCCGTGTGCCGGGGCCAGGTGGGCGAGCCTGGGCACTAATTGCAGGAGCGCCCTGCGGGACAGCCCCAGAGCCTCTCTCGGTGCGGCTGGCACCGGGAACCAGCAGGCTCCCCATCAGTCCCTGACTCCCAGCCGCCGCCCGGGCGTTAGGGGGCCTCTGCTGGGAGAAAAACGGCTCCCTCTGCTCCCAGGCGTCTAGCTCTGCTCGCTGTGAGGGGCAGTCCCGCCGCTGGGGCCGGGCGGGCGCTCGCTCCCCGCCGCGTGGGGCACAGGCGCTTGGGTTGGCGGCGGGGCTTGCCCGGGGCAGGGCGCGCGGTAGCGGGTGCCTTGGGCCGGGGGCGATAAGCATCGCTGTGACGTCAGGGAGGAGGCTGCTAAGTGGCGCTGCCCAGAGGCGCTCGGGGCTTTTGGCGCCGCTCGCCCGGCCCAGCAAGAGCCGCGGAGAGCGAACAGCGGCCGGTACCGGCAGCAGCGAAGCAGCCTTGCTGGGTAAGCGCCCGCGCGCCTGGCGCCACGGCAGGGGGGCGCCCCGGGGTGGGGGGACAATGGGCGGTATCGGGGCAGGGGGCAGTGGTGCCGGAAGGAGAGCGGGAGGCAATAGTGGCGGGTGGCAGGGTAAGCGCGGGGGGGGGGAGGGGGTAGTTCTGGTGGAGGAAGAGTCGGGGGTGGGGAGAGTCCGGGGGCAGGGGCGGTGGGGCGGTGGGAGGCTGTGGTGGCAGGGGGGGGAGTTGGTGGGGCAGGGGTGGTGGGGCGGTGGGAGGCTGTGGTGGCGGGGAGGGGGGGTCCGGGGGCAGGGGCGGTGGGAGGCTGTGGTGGCGGGGGGGGAGTCCTGGGGCAGGGGTGGTGGGGCGGTGGGAGGCTGTGGTGGCGGGGGGGGGGGGGGAGTCCGGGGGCAGGAGTGGTGGGGCGGTGGGAGGCTGAGGTGGCGGGGGGAGAGTCCGGGGGCAGGAGTGGTGGGGCGGTGGGAGGCTGTGGTGGCGGGGGGGGGGGGGAGAGTCCGGGGGCAGGGATGGTGGGGTGGTGGGAGGCTGTGGTGGCGGGGGGAGGAGTCCGGGGGCAGGGGTGGTGGGGCGGTGGGAGGCTGTGGTGGCGGGGGGAGAGTCGGGGGGCGGTGGGAGGCTGAGGTGGCGGGGGGAGAGTTGGGAGGCGGTGGGAGGCTGTGGTGGCGGGGGGGGGGGAGAGTCCGGGAGTAGGGGTGGTGGGGCGGTGGGAGGCTGTGGTGGCGGGGTGGGGGGGAGAGTCCGGGGGCAGGGGTGGTGGGGCGGTGGGAGGCTGTGGTGGCGGGGGAGAGTCGGGGGGCGGTGGGAGGCTGAGGTGGCGGGGGGAGAGTCGGGGGGCGGTGGGAGGCTGTGGCGTCAGGGTGGGGGAGAAGCGGGGGGCAGTGGTGGCGGGCAGAGACCGAATCCTGGCCAACGGGTGTGTTGTCCTTCGCTGAGACTTGCATATCTTGTGCAAACCTCGCTCCAACCTCCCAGCTGCCTGGTGGTTCAGAATCTAGAGCGAACCGTGAGCTGAGCTCCGGCTGGTAGCAGCTTCTCCCGGGGAGAGTAAAGCATTGGAGCTGCTGATTGAAAAGACCGGTTCCCATTTATTACTCGGCCACCAGAGCAGAGTGAATGGGAGCGGCTGAGTTGGAAAGCGGACAGTTTGACGCTCTTATTTTACTGCATATTCACTCCAGGTGCTGCCTTAATCCTTCTGAGGTGGGGCTCTCGAGAACAGCTCGGCCGCAATCTGTTCGGAGGTAAGCAGGCAGGGGGCAGATTGAGTCCGGTGACTGGAGTACAATGTACCAGCACCGGTGAAATGGTCCCCTTAGTCCCTGCAGAATCTAAGCTTTCCTTAAAATAATAAGCTTCTGGCCCGTAAGGCTCTGAAGTCGTTGTAAACACGGACCCAATGCAGGGATGAGTCTGCATGCAGAGAGAAGGAAATTGCTCTACACCTCCGCTGTTAGTGGGGAGGGTCCCAACCACACCAGAATGGCTGTGATTCCTCTGTGCAGAACCGATGGCTGGGGGTGCAAAGGACACGAGGCGGGAGTGAAGGGCTGAGTATCTTTTTGATGCAGTAAAGAGTAAATCTACAGAGGAGTAAGCCTCCACCACATACTGGGGGAGGTGGGATTCATCCTCTTTCAATTTACAACACATAATGACAGTTTGAAGTCAGGATTTAACTGATCATTTTGAGAGAAACATCAGGCTTGTCTAGGATTGTGGGTAGAGATCTAACCAGGCCTCTCCCTCCCATCCTAGAGAGTAGAAAATAAACTAAGCATGGTGGTCTACAAAATTCCCATGTTGCTAGAAATGGTGAAACAATCCTGCACCAGCTTAAGGAGTCAGGAAAGCAACAAGGAGACAGCTTTTCCTCTATTTACCTAACTCTCCTTTATATGTCTGCAGTTCAAGTCGTTGTCTGAGGGAGCCTGTGCCATGGCTTGGAATGAATTCAATATTCTCAGTTGGTTCAGGGAGAGTCGGCAGTCCCGAAAACTAATCCTGCTTATTGTTTTCATTGCATTACTCCTGGACAACATGCTGCTAACTGTAGTGGGTATGTGGAGCCCTTTCTTTCCAATTTACTCTAGCACTACAGCCTCTCCAGTGGATGCACTGAACAGTCCTGTACATCTTCTGCAAGTTTGATTGGTGTTTCTTTCAAATAGTACATTCTCTGCAATACATTTTTTCAAATTATATATGAAATATTCTAGATACAGCAGTTTATATTTATAAAAAAATATAGGATAATTGTCTAAAAAGTTCAGCAATTAGTAGTGAACAGCAGTTTATATTTATAAAAAATATAGGATAATTGTCTAAAAAGTTCAGCAATTAGTAGTCAAAAGAAATTATCTGTCATTTTCTAAAGTATTTTTAACTGTGCTGCATTTTCTTTCCTCTGTGGTCATGCAAGCCAAAATGATAGGCTAGATAACACTTAAGAAATATGTTTCCCTATGATTGTTCCTGTGCACTTGCCCCCATCGTCATCGCTCTTATGATTTTCATGGCAAAACAATATTTATTCAGACTAATATGAAAGCTCTTTAGATAGATTTTAAATAACTAACACAACTAGGTTTAGTAAAATCAGCTTTGATCAGAACAAAGATTATGGGCCCTACTGTGCATCACTGAAATCAATAGCAAAACATCTATGGTACAGAGACAGGATATAACCACGTTTGTGGATAGAATACTTAGTTAAAAATGAGATTAGAGTTCAAGTTTCTTGAATATTTTTAACTGGTTGTTTTAGAAGTCCTCATATTAATGTACATTTGTATTCAAAAATGCAAATTAAAAAAGTCAAACCAACGTAAAGTATCAGTTTGTTCTTGTATTATATATATGTACACGTGGGCTACATCTACAATATGAGTTTTCTCTGCAAAAAATATGCAAACGAGGAACTCAGTTGCATGAATTGCAATCTCATTTGCATATTTTCTGCCGATCTGTTTTTGCGCAAAAACAAGCAGTGTGGACGTTTTCTTTTTGAGCAAAACCCCCTTTTTTCCGCAAGATTTTCACAAAAAGAAAACATCCACAGTGCTTGTGTTTGAGCAAAAACCCTAGTGCAAAAATGGATCCGCAGAAAATATGCAAATGAGATTGCAACTCATGCAACCGAGTCCCTCATTTGCATATTTTTTGCCAAGCAAACTCTTAGCATAGATGTAGGGAGTGTACAGATTTGACACCTTGGGCTATGAGATGGCAGTTTTACACTAAATTCCATATTGATTTCATTAGGGAGTTCAGCACAGTATGGCTTCTAATGAAAGGATAATATATATTTTGGCAAGTAATTTCTTTTTTTAAAGGAAAAATGTTCTCTTATATTAATTTTATTGGTTGTTCAGTAACGATGTTAGATCTTAGGTTTGCTAGAAAAATATATTTCAGAACCATATATAGATTGACTTTTGCAAGAGGCAATTCAAGTTAATAATGGTTAGTTTTTTCACTAATATTTCCTGACTAAAAATTACTATCTCACCTGCTTTTACTATTTTGAAAATATTTCCTTTACTATATATTAATCCTGTTAGGATACATCTAATATCTTTAAACATGTACTAAATGTTACTTTTAAATTACATTCTTTTATGTGAACTTAAAAAGCCCACCAGTGAAAAGCATGAACATCAATATTAGATCTCTATTAAATATAAAATATTTCCCTCTTAATAGTGTTATTTATACCAACATTTATTGAGCATAGTATGTTTTATTGGGAGTTTCCTTTGGTGTAAATGTCTTGTTAGATCTGTAAATGTTCTTTGTAAAAGCATCACACAACAAGACTGCACAAAAAGTGTCTTGGGGTTTCCTCACATGTTCTGCCCTTCAATAGTACTTGTGTAGACAGCTTACATTCATGCCAATGAACATAAACTGAATATTTATGGAAAAGACTTACAGAAATTGGTCATAACTGCACTACCTAATTATAATTCAGTGTAGTCAGTGTTTTTCCCTGGCATAACTTTTGTTGTTGCAATTCTTTTCTGAAAGCAAAAACAAAAAACCCAAACCCTTATAAAACAAACTACTTATCTCTGTTCTATTCAGCAAACTCCTATTTTTATTTCTTCTATTATATTTCCTGTAATAAAGTGTGATAGCTAATGAAATTATGGTATTTATATACAACAGATGTCAACTTACTTACATACTATGTTTGATTTCCAGTGCCAATAATTCCCAGTTACCTGTACACCATTGAACACCAGAAAAATGTAACAGAACCCCCGACTATGAGACCTGAGAGAGCTGCCTCAACCATGTCCAGTTTTCAAAGCATCTTCTCCTATTATGACAACTCCACAATGGAAACTGGAAATCGTTCTGCTAGGACAAGATCGAGAGATTTGTATGGTACTCACACAGAGCAAATGATGGTAAATGTAACTAATACACCATCTGATTGCCTGACAGAAGACAAGGACCTGCTAAATGAAAATGTTCAAGTTGGTTTATTGTTCGCTTCTAAAGCCACTGTGCAGCTGATCACAAACCCTTTCATAGGACCAATGACAAACAGGTATGTTGTTTCTTGTTATACTGTTTGCATTTTATACTAAGATTTTACTATAATCAGTATTTCAAATAAAGATTTGTTTTCTTTTTCTAAGTTGACAACTCCCTGGAGTTTTCATTTCATTTATAGCCACTGAAATATGTTTGACTAGCACATCTGCTTTATAATTAAAATCTTTTCAAAGTAAACTTAAGTATCATGCTTGAACCATTTTTCTACTTTAATAATCATCCAATTTCTCTGTCTCTCTCTTTTTTTCTTTTTACTCCTAAGTCTGTGTATCTTTATAGAAGCTTTTATTGAAAGGGTCAGTCAAATTCTTTGAGCACGGCCAACATAAATACTACATTACTTGGCCAGAAAGATAACATGGTTTACTAACTACAGCCAGATCATTGTGAGTAAACCTATAATGTGATAAAGTTATAGGCAGCTTTTAAGTTGAAGTTGTAGGCAGCGTTCACATTCCTGCACCTTCCCCCCCCATGCGTATGCTGTAGAGACTTTTTATTTATAGTGCATCTTGAGAATCTAGGACTGTTGTTAATGTTCCATGAGCTCATAGCGAGGGAAAAAATGCAAAGCTGTGCTTGACTTCAGTGGGATAGAGCGCAAAGCTATTGTATGTATTCTTGATGCTTTCTTGTTCCATCATTAAATTATTATATAAATCCTCAGCTGGTGTAAATTGTTTCACATTATTAAAATCAGTGGTATCACACTGATTTATTCTAGTTGATATTCTGGTCCAATGACTTCATACAAAGTACATTTCTGTGGATGTCAGATATATGGAAAGGAAGTGTGTTTAACGTTTTCAATTTACTTGAATGGAATTAGAACCACAGCTATGGTTATTCATACTATATTAGTATTCCATCAATGAAATTCCAAAAGAAAATAAATGAAACACTGCTGTTCTTTGTTTGGAGATAGAATATTCATAAATTTAGTTTCTTTTAAGCATTTGGTGTAAGTGGAGCAGACTAAAGGTTATTTTATTGATGATAGCTAACATAATACAAAATTGTAGTATAATAAGGGACATGATGGATATGTGGACAGGAGTGCCATGTGAGCAAAGTACAATACTTATAAGCTTGAAAGATTTTTTTAACAATTGTGGTTGTTTCATTATTATGAAAATGAACATCATTTTAAAGCCCTGTTTTAATGTTAATGATTTTGTGCAATGTTCCCCATTGAAGCATTTATTTCAATCCCTGGGCATAATACAGTGACATGTTACCTAATCAGTAAGATGTATGAGACTATAGGATCTCTGTGTACAAGGTTACTTTTCATTTTGTTAAAATTCAAAGCATAATTTTTTGTGTTTTATATGTAAGCTGTTCTTTCAGCAAATTGTTTTCTGTCTGGAAAGTGTTCTTTGGCAAGCTCTCTATTATGTTACCCTGGTTAGATGGTTTTCTTTTGTTGGTGCATGCATTGCTTCTCGTATATGCCAGTTATACAAACAATCAAAACATGTTTGCTTCTGAAATCAAAACTGATACTCTTCTTAAATCTTTGGGCTTGTCTATACACAGAAGACGTAACCATTTACATTTTTAGTTTTAATCTTATACAGTATAGCTATATATACCACAAGCAGGGTTTGCACTTGTCAAATCTTCCATTACATGTGTGCAAGTTTGTGTTTTTAGATCAGCCTTTAAACAAAAATCTCTCACTTCACCTCACACTCCTTCCCCCCACTTTTGCAAAAAATTTAGTATAACTACTTAGCAGAAAAAATTATTTTTGTTAATTTGCTGATAAGCAACTCTTATCAGGTTATTCTTCCTTGGTCGTCATCATAATAAGGGTGGCATGTAGACTGGTACATTCAGATACTTTCGTAAAAAAATAGTCCTCTTTTATTAATATGACACTTAGATTTTTTTTGTTAGTGGTCAGTTTAAGTGGCCACACTTTAATACAATTTATGTAATTTCTTTAGAAAACCTACACTGTGGAAGTGCTCGCAAGAAAGACTGTTCATAAAATACAAACAACTATGCACCCATAATTATGCATACAAAGTCCTGATGCAGCTATGCGTTGGAGTAGCATTGCTTTTGTGAAGGATACTGGGGGTGGGTACTGCTGGGGCACAAAGTCTCCCTGGTGAGCTGCTGTGGATCTCTAGAGATCTGCGTGGGTCTCTGGGATCCACTAAGTTTGAGAATGGTCCACCTAGCTTTTGGTGGTTGTTAACATGGCTAGCCTCTGCTTTCCATCAGGCTGATCTAGGGAGTGCTTTGTGAGAGGTTACATACTGAGATTTCCTCCTCGACACTTCTTGGACATTTTCCAATAGGAGGGAGTATGGGCCATTCCATTACCTACCACATTGTGTATGGGTAGTGTAAAATGTATGATTAAGTGTTAGAGCCAAACAAACAGTATATTTTAAAAATATATAGAAAAGAATGTCATCATAACACAAAACTTCTAACTTTCATCCATAGAGTTGTTGTAGTTTCATATATAATTTTTACCTTGACCTCAGTATCTAAATACCATCTTTTGAGGGATGTTTTAAGTAAAATATCATCAATTCATAGAATAATAGAATACTAGAACTGGAAGGGACCTTGAGGGGTTCCCTGCACTTATGACAGGACCAAGCATCATCATACTTGACAGATATTCATTATCTCACAGAAAGTTTTTTGGTGAATTTATAATAGAGCATGTTCTCTCTCTCGCTTTCTAAATTGAATAGAAAGTTTAACAATATTGAATTATTATATGTAGAATTGGTAGCATTGTCTGTAGTTGAATTTGCCACAGATTTCTTATTATAAAGACCCTCTTAAGTTGCCTTTAACTTACTCAAACTAAATTGTTCTGCCAGAACTTTTCCAGGCTGAAATTTTTTGGAAAGTTTCTGCAGAAATGGTTCTGCCGTTTTCAAGAGCAGGATTAGGGAAAAATGTTTTGTTCATGTTAAAAAAGTCTTATAACCTTCTGCTTGAGAAGCTCAGCATGTTTTTCTCAAGACCTGCATGTTGCATTTTTGTTTTTTCGATCACTGTGAAAGAATTATATTTATTTTGGGTGGTTGTTTAGATTTTATGAAGAAATATACACTTTAAGCACTCAGATTTGTACCTGATGCAACAGATGATTATATTAATGTCACTTTGCAGCTATAACAAGCTTTCTTTTACTTGGATATAGAATTTTTCAGGATTTTTTCCATCTTTTTTCTTTTATGCAGTTATGTAGTAATTTTAATTTTTAATTACTAGATTAGTGAATTAAAGGTGTGAGTGATTCTAACTAATGGCTGTCATATAGTCCAACATCATTCCATGGACAACTGGCAAAATATGGATATTCCTAAGAGAACTGTGCCAATATTATTTTGCCTGATCTAGTTTACATTCAGCTAGTATGGAGAATACTAAGGGTACATCTACACTACATGCTTATTTCGGAATAAGCTATTCCAGAAGATATATTCCGAAATAGCTTATTTCGAAATAGAGCATCCACACTACAGAGATGCCTCAAAATTAGTCCAAGGCAGGCTCCCCTAATATGGATGTGCTATCTCTATTTAGAGCCCCAGGAAGCACTGGAGAGAAATTACTTAGAATGGCCCTGGTGAGGAACTATTTTAAAATAGCTTCAGTGTGGATGTTCCACTGCTACTATTTTGAAATAGCTATTTCGGAAGAAGAGTTATTCGTCATGGAATGAGGTTTACAGAAGTCGGAATAAGCCACTCGTTATTTCGATATTATTTTGAAAATAATGGAATGGCTGTGTAGATACTCTCATTGTTATTTTGGAATTACGCTAAATATTCTGAAATAACAGTACAGTGTAGATGCACCCTAACAGTGCAGTGCAGTCAAGATAAGTAAGACTTGTATGGATCTTGGGTACATATTTTGTTCACTAGCCTGCTCCAAAGCCTGCATTGTGCTGTCTTATCTGAGATTATGTCTACACTACACTATATTCAACTCTGAGCTCCCAGATGAGAGCTGTGGACCTGAGGTTTCTGTTCTCCAGCAGGGAGATCTACATCTGGAGACCAGTCAGCTGCCATGCTCCCAGCAGGGAGCCACTACCCTGAGGGGCAGAAGGGCTTTCAACAGAGTGTGTGGTTTTCAGATGGCAGCCCAAGCTGGGAGCCTGGTGGCAGCCCAGTCTGGAGTGAAGATCCAAAGCCAGCTTAGTGTCTACACACATATATCACCTAACTACACCAACTTAAGTCCTATGCTTCTCATCGAGTTAGTTTTATTATGTCAGCATAGCAGAGGAGTTACACAGGTGGAACTGTGTGTACAATGCCACAGTTTTGTTGATGAAAGCTGACTTTTTTCCAACAAATTGTGTAGCATAGACCAGGTCTTATACTCTCACCTAGGGATGTAAAGGGTTAACCAGTTACCTGGTAAGCCTGCACCTTACTGGCATGCTTACTGGGGTAACTGGTTAACTAGCCGGGGGGAGGAGAAGAAGGCTGGTCTGGCTGGATTACAGTGACAGAGCTCAGTCTATTGAGATTACAAAGATTGATGAGTGACTTTATTAGCCCATACATATATATGTGTGGGGGAGAGGACATTTAATAATAGGCTTTTCACCCTAGCAGACAAAGGTACAACAAGATCCAATGGCTAGAAATTGAAGCTAAATAAATTCAGAATATAAGTAATACATATTTTTTCACCAATAAGGATAATTTCAACAAGTTATCATTTACATATGTAAATCGTCTCAAAAGGTGAAAGGAGTTTAAGAATCAGGCCCATTCACCTACACCAAGAGAACAGAAGTATGAGATAACACGACTAGGGTTGCCAGGTGTCTGGTTTTCAACTGAGAAGCTCAGTTGAAAATGGACCCTTGTGCCCTTGTGATTCCAGTCAGCATGACCCACCAGCCTGTTAAATTTGGTTGGCAGTGCTGTGGGGCTAAGGCAAGTTGGTGACTACCTGTCCTGGTTTTATGCTGCACCCCAGATGCAACCAGTAGTTCAGGCTCCTAGGCAGGGAGGCCAGAGGACTTCACATGATGCTCTAGCCCCAAGCAGTAGCCTTGTGTTCCCATTGGCCAGAAACCATGGCCAATGGGAGCTGCGGGGGCAATGTCTGCAGTCAAGAGCAGTGCGCAGAGCCTACTAGCTCTGCTATCTAGGAGTCAGACCTGCTGGCTGCTTCTGGGGTACAGCATGGAGCTAGGAACAGCTTAACTCTGCAGCACCACTTACTGGGAGCCACTTGAGGAAAGCCTTCACCCCAACCCTGAGCCCCAACTCTTTAACTTAGCCTTGAGCCCACTAAACCCAGAACACTCTCCTGCACCCCATAGCCTTCATCCATGGGGCCATACCTCAGAGCCCACACTACTAACCAGAGCCCTTACCCATCTGCACCCCAAACCCATGTGTCAACTTGCAGCCCCCTCCCTAACTCCAAATCCCTTGGTCCCACCTCACAGCCTGGAGCCTCTCCTATGCCCAAAGCCCCTCATCCCCAGCTCCAGCCAACTCAGAGCCCACATCCCAGCTTAGAGCCTGAACATTCTCCCACATCCAACCCCCTTCAACATGCAATCCCCTCCTGAAGTCTGAATCCTGGAGCCCACTAGCCTGGAGCCCTCTCCTGCAACCCAAACTCCTGCCCCCACCCCAAGATGGAGTGCTTACCCTCTTCTACACTCTTCCCCAACCCCATCCCAGCCTAGTGAGAGTAAGTGAGGGTGGGGAAGAGCAAGCTACCAAGGGAGGGGGAATGTAATGAGTAAGAACGATACTTTGCAGAAGGGGCAGGGCAGGGGGTGGCCTTAGGGAAGGTGCAGAATTAGGGTGTTCGGTTTTGTGTGAGTAGAATGTTGGCAACACTAAACAGGACAGCAGTGAGATAATAGACTTAAATTGCCTTTGCTGAAAATGGCACAATTCTTAGAATAAACACAACAAAATGCTGACCATAGATAGCCTATTCTCAGTTACATCAGTACTACTTTGGAGTAAGGGCACTGACATCAAAGTATTTGTGCCAGTAGAAGTAAGAAAAACACTGTTGCCGCTGAGGTTTTTTTTCAGTTTTATTTCACTGACTAAGTATGAAACACTAAACCCATCAATGATTTATCTCATCACCATAAGGCATGGTCTACATTACCATGTTATTTCCAAATAATAACTCCCAAAATAACCATTTTGAAATAAACATATTCCTCTTTACAAGCAGGAGTTATTTAAAGATAACAATCCCATTACGTCAAAATTACAGGCTTGGTAGTATGGATGCTTGCCTTGTTATTTCAAAATAAAAGGAGTTATTTTGAAATAATTCCCCATGTAGACATGCCCTAAGGTGCTACAGGACTACTCATTTTTAAAGTTACACCCTAACATGGCTACCCCTCTGAGACTTGTTAATGAGTGTAAGCCAAGGTCTGAATGAGCTCTCTCCTGCTATCTGTTGAGGAACGTGGTGGGAGAGGGCTTCAGGAGCAAACCATATTTGCATAGATATAGACACAACTACTTTGCCTAGGTGATCAGCAGACAGACTGGCTTTGACAAAGTGATCAATTTTGGCTGTTGTGGGATAAAATTTACTTTAGTCTTGGATGAAGAGGTAATGAAATGTTATTTTCTTTATTGTATGACTAAAGGGCGGGAAAAAATAAATTCATGGAGGTAAATGGTAGAAGGGTTATAATGTAATATGAGTTTACCAAAAATAGATCATGCAATGGTGACCTGTTTTCCTCGTTTGAGAAAATAACTGATTTTTTTTTAGATAAGGGGAAGTGCAGTAGATCTAATAAATCTGGATTTCAGCAAAACATTAACATGAGAAATTATTAGTTAAATTAGGAAAGCTGGGGATCAGAAGCCTTCTCCCTTTTAGACAGTTTTTTATGCAATGGGTTGTACTGAAAGGTGATTTTTTTGACTGAAAGGATGTTATTCATGGAGTTACTCAGGGACTGGTCTTGAGACCAATTGTAGTTAATATTTTTATTAATATCCTTGGCGCACAAAAAAGGAGGAGCTAATGATATTATATTGGGAGTCATCAATTCAGAGGAGGACTGGAGTTTTATATGCGTAAATCTGGATGACATTGAAGACTGTAGTAACAGAAAGAGGGGGATGAAATTGAATAGTACAAAATGCAGATCTTGCTGTTAAGGTCTAATAAAAAGAGTTTGTTTTACAAGCTGGAGGCTGATCAATTGGAAGCAGTGAGGGGGGGAAATACCTGGGTGTCAGGAGATTGCTCACAGGATGACAAAGAACCACCACTGTAATGTGAATGTGAAAAAATTCAATGTAGGATGTATCACTCCCATGGAAATGCCTCAGCTGATAAAGAAGTATTAGTGCCATTGTGGAAGGAACTAGCAAGACCTTATTTGGAATACTGTGTACCTTCTGATCACCCATATTTGTAAAAGGAGAACTTAAACTAGAATAGATGTAGAGAAGAGCTATTAAGATAGCCTACCTTATGAGAGGAAGCTAGAAGAACTTGGCATATTTAATTTAGCAAAAAGAAGGCTGAGATGGGAATATCATTGCTCTCCATAAATACATTAAGTGGTAAATACCAGGGAGGATGAATAGCTGTTTAAACTAAAGGACAATGCTGGCACCGTAATAAATGAATATGGCCATGAACAAATTCGGACTGTAAATTAAAAGGTTTCTAGCCATCAGAGCGGTGAGGTTTTGGAACACCCTTCCAATAGGAGTTGTCGGTTCACAATCCTGCTGGAAAGGCATAACAAGTGGGGTTCTGCAGGGGTCTGTTTTGGGACCGGCTCTGTTCAATATCTTCATCAATGATTTAGATATTGGTATAGAAAGTATGCTTATTAAGTTTGCAGATGATACCAAGCTGGGAGAGGTTGCGACTAATCTGGAGGATAGGGTCATAATTCAAAATGACCTGGACAAATTGGAGGAATGGTCTGAGGTAAATAGGATGGAGTTTAATAAAGGCAAATGCAAAGTGCTCCACTTAGGAAGGAGCAATCAGTTTCATACATACAGAATGGGAAACGACTGTCTAGGAAGGAGTACGGCAGAAAGGGATCTAGGGGTCATAGTGGACCACAAGTTGAGTATGAGTTAGCAGTGTGATGCTGTTGCAAAGAAAGCAAACATGATTCTGGGATGCATTAACAGGTGTTGTGAGCAAGACACGAGAAGTCATTCTTCCGCTCTACTCTGCACTGGTTAGGCCTCAGTTGGAGTATTGTGTCCAGTTCTGGGCACCACATTTCAAGAAAGATGTGGAGAAATTGGAGAGGGTCTAGAGAAGAGTAACGAGAATGATTAAAGGTCTAGAGAACGTGACCTATGAGGGAAGGCTGAAGGAATTGGGTTTGTTTAGTTTAGAAAAGAGAAGATTGAGGGGGGACATGATAGCAGTTTTCAGATATCTAAAAGGAAGTCATAAGGAGGAGGGAGAAAACTTGTTCATCTTTGCCTCTGGGGATAGAACAAGAAGCAATGGGCTTAAACTGCAGCAAGGGAGGTTTAGGTTGGACATTAGGAAAAAGTTCCTAACTGTCAGGGTAGTCTAACACTGGAATAAATTGCCCAGGGAGGTTGTGGAATTTCCATCTGTGGAGATATTTAAGAGTAGGCTAGATAAATGTCTATCAGGGATGGTCTAGACAGTATTTGGTCCTGCCATGAGGGCAGGGGACTGGACTTGATGACCTCTCGAGGTCCCTTCCAGTCCTAGTATTCTATGATTCTATGATTAGTTTCAAAAGAGAACTCGTCAAATTTGTGAGTGCGATTGTATGATAGTGAATCTTGTGACGGTAGTGGGCAGAACTAAACAGTCCCTGGAGCTCACTTCTGGTTTATGTCTTAGGTTGCAAAAAGCTCATGTTTTAGGGTTTCACATGATCACCTGCAGGGGGTCAGGAAGCAATCCTCTCCCACCATGAATTTAGGATGTGGTTTGACCTCCATCCTCTGATGCATCAGATGTGGCCATGGTTGGAGATGGGTCATTAGGTGGGATGGGCTAGGGCTCAGATGTGCCATTAAGCAATCTGTCTCCCAGGTGCTTGGCTGGTTGATTTTCTTGCTCATGCACTCAAGGGAAGGAGGCAAATCTAAGGGTACAGCTAAACTTTCTCCCTATCTTGAGAAAGGGATGCAAATGTAGTGTACCAAAATTGCTAATGAAGCGTGGGATTTAAATATCCCACGCTTAATTAGCATAATTGCGTCCGGGTGCCATTTTGAATCACGTTATTGTGAAATAAAACGCCCCGTGTAGCAGCGTTATTTCGAGAGAAAACCCTTCTCTCGAAATAACTGTTACTCCTCATTGTATGTTACAATGAAGAGCGGCTGCCAAGCTGTTTCTCTTCTAAAAACTGTGAGCCCAGAGGAAAGGGGGGAAGGTTTTAGATGCTGCCCTGTTCCCAGCACAATCCCATTGGCTGGTTTCTGACCAGAAGGAAAAAAAAGAAGTGTGTGTGTGGGGGGGGGAACCAAAGTTGTTGAGCCAAAAAAAAAAAAAAAAGGAAAAAGGACTCCAAGAAAATGTGCGGTTGAGCACTAAGACCCTTGGTCGGCAGCCATTTTGTGCTGGCAGACTTGCTGGGGTCGGGGGGCTGGGGGTATTGGGAGCCGGGGAAGGAGGCTCGGTGGGAGGGGGATGTGTGCGGCCAGGTGCTGAGTATTTATAGGGTTTCCAGGTACCTGGCATTTTTGCCTCCTGGCCGGGGAAAAAATCAGAAAATACTGGACATTTTAGGTGTCCGGTATTCTCTGAATTTTTTTACTGGACTGGAGGCGAAAATACCGGACTGTCCGGGTAAATACCAGACACCTGGCAACCCTATAGCCAAACCCTTTGCCCCCCTCCTACATCCAGAGCCCACTCTCCCTCCTGCACCCCAAACACTTACTCCAAGCTCCCTTCTGCACCCAACCTCCATTCCAGACCCTGCACTTCCTCCATTAATATCATGGAAGAGTGTGGCCCTTGTCCACTTTCCAAAAGCTTGGAGTGGACCCCCATCAAAAATTAGTGCCCACCCTTGGTATAAAGTTATCTCAAATCTGGGGAGAAAAGACAAGAGAAGGAAACAAAAGCTAAAAAATGTTCTATCCCTTCACAGTCTCACAGCTTTTCCTTGTATATAAAGCACCACAGAGGAAGAAGGGGAGTGACCCAGGAGAAAGCAACTATTTTATTATTTCTTCCTCTGTGGGATTATTTATATATTAAAAAAGGTTTCGTAACTGATCTGATCAGAGCACAAACTCCTGAGCAGTGCATTGTAAACTGTATTGGAAGGTCAGAGAACACAGCTACAGGCCAGGATCTAATGGTAGCACAACAACCAATTAATCAGTGTTTCTGTTTTAGAAGGATGTGTCGATGTTTTAAGAGAGGAACTAACAGGAAGAAAAATTGCTCACTTCTAAGGTGTGGGGGAGAGTTTCTCTCAGCCTATCTGCTAAACCAGGGGTGGGGAACCTCAGGCTCAGGACCAGATGTGGCCCCTTAGCTTGCCTGGATCCAGCCCCCAAGGCTCAGAGGTCCCCCTAGTATTGGAGAGTCCATACTGGTGCTCCAGTCCCCCTGATGCCCCACCATGGGGCTGAAGCACACATCATCTACCAGGCTAGTTCCCTGTAGGCTCTCATGTGCAAGTGGAATGTGGGGAGTCTCTCTCCTTCTCAGACAAGGGCCACTTTTTTGGGGTTTTGTTGTTGTTGTTGTTGGGTGTGAGGTTTTTTTCTTCTTTTGTGTGAGGCCCCCAACTGGCTTTTTCAGTGGGTCAGTGGCCCTGACCCGAAAAAGGTTCCAACCCCTTTGTTAAACCCAGCCCCTGCTTTCTAGTGATCTAGGAGCATGATGCTGCATCGCATCAATGTCTTCTCAAACCCTTTGCAAGATTTCAGGCAAACCTTTTCTTTCCCCACATCTAACTTTCCCCACCTTTTAACTCACAGACACTTACCTTCCTCCCCCCCCCCCCCCGCATCACCCTTCTGTTCTGAAATGTGATTTGTCCTTTTCATATGTGTTCATTTTTTTTAATTGTATCCTTTGGTATATATGGTTGTGACTATTTTCTTACACTATTTGATCTGAGGAAGTGGGTCTGGCCCACGAAAGCTCATCATCTAATAAACCATCTTGTTAGTCTTTAAAGTGCTACATAGTCCTGCATTTTGCTTTTCTTTCACTGTGTAATTTCCATAGAAGAGGGATCCAGGGCTATAATCAGCCGGCAAACACATCTTGCACTGAACCAATATCTCTGCCTTATGCTGTTGAAGGATTAAAGACATTCTGTTTTTATTCAGCTAAGGGAAATTAATATGCACAAATGAAGTCCAGGCATGCAGCAATTAATGTCTATATGGACAAAAATTTTTATATAAAACCTTTACTGTGATAGGTGGCATGGCCCACTAGATAAGGTACATGGGACAGGAGCTATGAGTTTTATTCCCAGTGTAATGCCAACAGGTGGAACCGAACCTTAGACTTTTGAAGCTTAGAACTTGAGCCTCTGCAGCTTGAGCTAAAAGCCAGCTGGTTCTCAACTAAGGCTATAGTGCTCACTCATTGTTTCTCTCTGTAAATGATCTAAGTGCCACTGCATGGGGCAGTACCCCAACCTCAGTGTTGAGTGTGTGTGTTACACTAGCTCTTCCTGAGACATGCTCAGATCATGGTGCGAGTCATTTTTTCTCTGTGTGTTTCCCCTTGATAAAGCAGGAATAATAATAATAATGCTTATCCATTTTTGTAACATGTTTTAAGATTTAGGGATTAAAAATGCTATATAAAATGTTATAATTCTTCAGGGCCAGTGGGTTCCAACATTGAAGGGTGTGATCCTGCAGTAAGTAGTTTGTTCTGCTCTAATGCAGCAGGATTGGATCTATCTCTTCCCTTGGTTTTGAATTGTCTCTTTCTAAGAGACCACATTGGCAATTGCTTGGTACATACACATATTGCGAAATGCCTGTCCTGAAAAGGTTAATCTCAGTACACAAGAGAGAAAATAGGAGTATTATCATCATTTTACAGATGGAAAAGTGAGACTGGGGTGCATCTTCACAGCGCCCTAAACTCGAAATAAGATATGCAATTTGCACTATGCAAATTGCATATCTTCTTTTGCCTCTATTTTGAAATAGTTTATTTTGAAATTTGGCACATCTACACAGTGCCAAATTTCAAAATAACATGCCATTTTGAGCCATCCCTTAACCCTTGTGCAGCGAAGTTTACTCAGATGGCAAAATAGCCCACCTATTATTTTGAAAAATATTTTGAAATAACAAGTGGCTTTTTTAGACCTATGGTATCCCATATTAGCTGTACAGCGTAGATGTACCCAGAGAGATTAAGTGACTTGTTTAAAGTCCTACACAAAGCCTGTGGCAGAACTGAGAATTGAATTAAAATCTTCTGAGTCCCAGTTGAGTTACCTAATCCTAAAACTAACCAATTTGCTTTAATTGTTATCTTAATGACTAAATAATTGGAGCATATTATTTTTAATAAAGTAGAAGCATTTCTTGCAGATATATTTCTTGCAGATATAGTACTCCCATAGATGCTAATGTGAGTTCTGCATGAGTAAGTGCAGCATTTGCCTTTCTAAAACAGATGCATGTTCTGTAGTCTTTAATTTAAAGCAGATTCCTGTTAACAATTAGTTTCGTTTAATTCAGGACCATGCCATTTGGTCCATATAACTCAGCAGCATGCTATTGCAAGCACAACACAACAACTGAAAGAACTTCTACAGTAGCTGAGTGAGTCTATTAAATGCATGAATCCTCACCATTGCCTTCCCTTTTTCTCTGTCTACTTCCTTTCCTCCTTCACCTTTTTTCTGAAGTTTGCTTCTATTCTTTTTCCTATTTAAAAATATCAGTTTGTACATAAAATAAGGATAAGGCAGAATAAGATTTAAAACTATTTTAATTTTTATAAGCAATTTTTGTAAACTGAAATACAAATAATATGTTTATTTTAACTATTCATATATAATAAAATGTTTCAAGTAGAGTTAAGGATAGGTAGGAAATGGTTAATATTATGAGAAGTTTGTGTATATATCATTGTCCCCCCCATATATTAAAAATTTAATACAGTCGTTTCCCAAGTTACGACCACCTCCACTTATGACCATCCGCACTTACGACCAAAGCGGTCATAAATGCGGATCTGAGTTATGAACGGCGATCTGCGCTTACGAACAGCGTGGTCGCCATGTAACTCTATGGGATCCGAGTTACGAACTCTTCGAGTTACGGACCAAGTGTTGGTCCATAACTTGTTTGTAACTCGGGGAGCAGCTGTAAATAATTATTAGGAACAAAAGTTCTACAATAGAAATTCTTCCACTCTTCTGCTTTGCAGTGCTAAACTGATCAGGCCTTCCAATTTAAGGACCTGATTCTTGCAAGTCATTGGAAGGGTAATTCAACATCTCTTAAAAAACAATCTGCATTACGAACATTTGGAGCCCTATAGTATTTCTTTAAAAATACATTTAGTGCTCACATAACATAGAAATACTCATTTTGATGAAAAACTCATTTTTTTTAGCAAAACTTTGCCAATGACGAGAACGAGTAGTCCTGTGGCACCTTAAAGACTAACAAAAATATATATTTTCATGAGCTTTTGTGGGCAATACTCACTTCATCAGATGGGTAGGTTTTGCCCAAGAAAGCTCATGATACTATATATTTTTGTTAGTCTCTAAGGTGCCACAGGACTACTTGTTTTTAATGTTACAGACTAACATGGCTACCCCTCTGATGGCAATGAAGAGATTTGACCATCGATGTTCTTTTTCCTGTAGCCATGAGGGCAGCAGAATGTTATTTTAAGACTCTTTGGGTGCAATCATGCAGTTCTAGTGTAGGCAAAACTCCTGATGAATTCCAAGGAAAAATTTCCCAGGTAAGGGCTAGAAGACTAAGTCTGTCATTGGCCTGAAAGTATCTCATTGTAGTTAGTGGGGCTGTTCTATGTGCTCTTTATAGTCTAGTTCCAGTGTATAGAGAAAAACAGAATAGTTTCTTAGACCAGGTCTATACTAGGCCTGTAAGTTTGGCTTAGGTTATGTAATTGACATACTGTAAGCCGAGTTTGGCACTGTCTTCACAATGGGAGGTTGACGGGAGCAAATGCAACTCTGAGTTCTGGCACCAACCGGAGGCACTCTCAGCATTCAATTTAATAGGTCTTAATTAGACCCACTTAAATCAAATGCCAGAAGATCCATCTCTGGCATGTTAGTGTAAACATGGCCTTAATAAACAGAGAGACATTAGTAGAATATTTCAGAGCTGAATATGCAGAGCCAAATTCTGTCAGGCTTAAACCCCATGCAACCCCTCGGAAGCCTGGGGAGATTACAGAAAATGTAAATATAGCAGAGTTAGGCCAATAGAATTATAAAGGGCAAGTCATTTGAGACTTCTGATACAGAATACACTCTATAATACAGACAGTTCTAATCATGTGGTGTAGCCAAAATCGAAATCCAAAATTCACAAACAAAGCAGCTAAAGTTTTTTTTTAATACATAAAAAGCAATCATTGTTAGCCTCTGGCAATAAATTTACTTGAACAAGCCTGTTTTTAAACTGTGCATGAACAAGTACTATTCTTAAATATATTTGTGTTCACTTTGTTTTCCAGAATAGGCTACCAGATACCAATGTTTGCTGGCTTCTGCATTATGTTTGTTTCCACAATTGGTAAGTGTTTGTCTTTTGTATATTTCATGCATTTTTCATAAATGATCCATCCTTTAGAAGGTGCTGTGTTGATGGGGGTTGGAATACACCTTGTTTTGAAAGTAAAATACTGGGATGCCTGTTACAGGAAGAAGTTGAGACTTGAATTAATGTCTTGAGCGATTTTGATGGGCATCCAAGTCGGTATACAGGAGATGGTAGAAGAATAGGATGCCTACTCCTTCTCTTAATCTGAGAAACTCACTTCATTCCTTTTATGCTATCCAATGGATTAGACTATTGCTCTTACTAGCACAAATCATCAGTAACTCCATCAGGAGCTTTAACAACGTTAAACTGGTGAACAGAATAAGGCCATATGTGCAGTTAAGGGCTGGTTGAAGGGCTTGTGCCATGTCTGGGGAGGAAGTATTAAGACTCGTGTGGTTAGCCAGCAAGATGTCAGCTTCACAAGCTCGGCTGATAGGGGACTCCTTCAAGTGGCCCACTTGCAGATTTTGTAAAACTGATAGTAACACAGGAACACACCCTGAAAGACAACATTCCCTGTTTTCAGGGACAAGTGTTCACTGTACACTAACATCAGTGGGGAGTCTTTCCAGAACATAGTGTAGGATCAGGTGCAATACATAGGCGGCTAGATAGTGCCTTTAGGTACAGCTTTATGCAAGGGATAGGGCACAGATACAGCCCTTCAGGGGCAGCAGCGGGAGGAACTGTGCCTCACACATAATTTCTCTAGTGTTCTGCTATCAAGAAGATCTGTTAAGTTGCTAGAGTCCTTACAGGGATGTCACACTTTCCTCTACATGTCCAGCCAACTATGTGCAGAAGTACATAGTGAGCAGTAGAGAAGAGCCATTGCTAAGTCTCCCTTTGCTTAGTTGTGGGAAGCAGCATTTGGGGTGCTGCCCCTGCTTTTCCCAATGTCTGAAGCTGCAAATTGGGCCATGCTATTGCAGCAGTGCAGGGAGAGGGGGTGAGGGTGGGGGCAGTTGCATTAAACCAGGGCATACTTAGTTATTAGTGAAGATAGCTTTTATACATATATTTTGTGTGTGTGTGTGTGTTCTGTGTTACCAGGAGGCTTAGATGTGGAGAAACGATTCAACACTGACAAATCTAAATGTAATAAAAGAAAATAATGTGGTTAGCATTGAAAGTGACAACAGTGACAGAAAACACTTGGCTAAATTGAATGGTGTTTTCATGATTGTTAAAATATCTTTAACTTTTAACCTTGTTAGATTTAACCTGATTTAAAAAATCTACCTTGGCTTTTTCTGCAGTGTTTGCCTTCTCAGGAAGCTATACCTTACTATTCATAGCAAGATCTCTTCAAGGAGTGGGATCTTCCTGTTCTTCTGTGGCTGGTAAGAATGAAAGTGCATATGATAGATTTAATTAACTGTATTTTAGTCTGTCATTCTAGTGACAGTCACTACCTTAATTATATAATGTTGTCTGGACGTTTCAATAATTAAGGTAGAATTCAGTTACATTCATTTTACATTCAGTCAGCCTTATGTATACACAGTGTCTCAGATTAATGTCAGTTCTAAGTTCTTTGGTATTTGGGTCACGTTACTGTAGAAAATTAAGGATCTATATTTTTTCAGGTACTAGTACACAAATGTTTTTAGGGTTTTTTTTTTATTCCTTTTATCAGTGTGAAAGATCAGCAAGAATAGAGGTTTGCACTGATGGCTGGTAGCTTGTTGCTTCCCATTATAGGACCCTGTTTTTAGTTGCTTACATCCTTGCCAAACTGTAACTGTTTGGATTGAGATTTGTATGCTGGGAGTGTGTGTCCGGCTGATTATTTTAATACAAAATTTTAAAAAAGAGTTCACAGGATGAGGGTCTGAATAAGAATGAGATTAGGGCAAAAGCACATTATTTTGACCATGTTTAAAAAATATGTCAACTCTTCTTTTTACAAATAAAAAGTTCTGGAGCCCCCATCCTTTGAAACAGAGACTGGAAATTTGTCAGGGAGTGTCCTTTGTGTCAGAGATGTGCCTTTTGCCATATTCATAAAAATCTCTCCAAATTTTGCCAAGTTAAGTCTGCAAAATTGCAGTACATACATTCTTAGCAAAGACTAGTTAAGAGGATAGCAGCTAAATTCGATGAAGACTCTATCTGCACTGGAAATACTCCAGTCTGGGGATGAACAGGACTTTCCTTGCAACTGCCACTTTGGGCTGCTTGAGTATTCAAGGCCAAGCCTGGGCATATGAACGAATGGCAGAGAAAATTAGGCTTTCTATACTTTCAGTGATGTTGGGAACATCAATGAGATGAGGCACCAGGGAGAGAGCACTAGAACTTGCTGTGCAAGCAGACTGGGAATGGGAGGAGTAGCCTGAGAAGGATCTGTCTATGTGAGGAGAAAGGAACTATGATGATGATCAAGGGATAGAAAAGAGACAGGACTGGGAGAGGGACAGATTGGAGGGGACAGGACAGAAAGGGTCATGGGTAGGAAGGAATGGGAAGAAGAGTCTATGCCAGCTACAGCATACTCCACCTTCAAACAGAACCTACAATTCCTAAGTCTCACCATTCTTCCGCTCTCAGCAAATATCTGTAAAATCTAGTGGCAAAGTGTCCCACCTGCCTTTAGTGCTGGTCTATGCAGAAGATGACAACCTACTAATTGGGATGTGAACAAATAACTAATTAACTGGTTACCCAGTGCCTCACCCTCACCTCTTGACAGCTCTGTGTGGGCCATTTAACCAGTTAACTGATTAAATGGAATTTTATATCCCTACTTTCTAATGCTATAATTTACTCTGTTTGATCAATTGGCTGAAGTCTGTACTGTGTCTCCGGAGGTTCTAATCTTGCTGGTGATCCCTCTGCTTGTCAATATGGTGCTGTGTGAATCATGAGGGAATTTGTGTTTTTTCAGTTTGCTTTTTTAAAAAGTAGGAAATTAGAGATAAAGAACATTGAGATTGCAAAATCATATTCAAAATTTAGGAAATTACAGAATTAAGACTACTTTCATGTAAATGCTTTATTGTACAGCAGGGATCTCAAACTCACAGCCCATTGGCCATCTGCAGCCTGAGCTGTTCCACACTCTGGCCTGATTGCAGTTCCTGGCACATGAGTCCCCAAGGGAGTGTCTGTACTCTTCCTCCCAAGACAGTCCCTGCTATGTCCCTCCCTCACCCCGAGTGATGCAACCTCAGATGATATTGGATGACCTGGCATGGGGTGGCAACAGGGGTCGGGTCATCCCTCCCCTGCAGCTCCTGCTGCCATGATGAGAGTGGGAAGTGGAGCTATGCAGCAACCTTTGTTCTGCTCCACTGCCATCTCCTAGGCCAGCCTGGTCACTCCATTTCACTATGACAATAGGCAGCAGAGAGTCCCAGCCTCAATGCAGGCTGGCTTGGGAGATGGTGTTGGAGTGGATCAAGCCGCTGCATAGCTCTGCTTCCCTGTGGCTCCCATTGCCATAGTGAGTGTAAAGGGACCCAACCTCTGCAGCCAGTCCCAGCCTGCCCAGGGCTCGGCAGGTTAACCTGAGAATGGGGGACCATCCTATCTATAGGATGGTTGGGGTGGCCACCATGGGGCCCCCAAAGTATGGGGCCCAGAGCAGCCACACTGAACATCCTATGGATGGGACAGCTCTGCACATACCTCTCCCAGGCACAGCGATGTGCTGGCAGTAGAGCAGGGCTAGCAGCCGAAGCTGATTTATCCCCTCTTTGCTTTAGCCCCTCATAGTGGCTCCTGGGTGGGGGTTCCTGGCAGGTTTAAATTGCCCCAAAGTGGCAGGCAGAGCCAGAGGATGAAAGAGGGAGGTAGTGCACAAAGAACTCCTTCGCCCCAAGCCGTGCCTGCTGGCTGACTAGGAGCATTTGAGGACTGGCACTGGCCCTAAGATAAATTGAGTTTGAGACCCCTGTTATATATTAAATTACATTATCACATACTATTTTTTTCATAGAACTCCTACCACATTCAGTGCACAGGATTGATCTGTTCCGACCCCAGCCTCACTTGTTGCAGAAATTGTAAAATTTAATGAATGAGACGGGATTTCAGGCAGACAAAAGATAGATTCCTGGCTAAAGCAGTTGAATGCTGCCCTAGAGAATTGAATTATATCTCTGTTTTTTCCAAATAGTACCTCTATGATGCTAGTCAAGTCACTTAAACCAGACTTTTCACATGTGGTCACTGTGTGCTCCTCATTTTCTGAGCACCTGACTCTGGGGTCTGACCTACAATACTGCTGAACACTGACAGCTGCAACAGAATGCATTGAACATATAAACTGCTATATAATGCTAAATACTTTGAAAAAATCAGGTCCTAGGCATCTCAATTTAGGCACACAAAATTAGCAGATCCTATTGGCCACAGAACAGAGGTCAATATCCCCTCATTTTACAGGGGTGTTCAGAAACTAAATGCCTTAATGTGCATGAAGCACTTATTTTGTAATGATGAGCACCCTTGAAAAGTCCCTGAAGAAATTAATAATTCTGTCTTCAGGCAGGATTTGAATTGTTAAGTAAATAAGTCTTATGATCACACATTGAACAAGGAGTAAAACATTGACTAGCTGCTCATTTAG
This sequence comes from Pelodiscus sinensis, assembly GCF_052426305.1. Lineage (NCBI taxonomy): Eukaryota > Metazoa > Chordata > Testudines > Trionychidae > Pelodiscus > Pelodiscus sinensis. The sequence continues at coordinate 59,928,011 of NC_143059.1, read as the reverse complement.
TCAACACTTTCCATTCAGTGCACTAAATGGAAAAGAAAACTAGTATGTGATCAAGTAATTAGTGACTATATCATAATGGATACAGAGAAGGGGTCCAAAGTAAGGCTATACAGGAAGCTGTAGTTCTGGCATTTCCCATGAGTGCTTAATTTTGCAACCTTAAGAATTTTTTTAATACAGTTTGTGTGTAATGGTATGTATAATGAGGCATAGCCTTAAAGCTATTTATTTCTGCAGGATTTATTTCCTCTGACTTCAGTAGGAGTTATTAATGGAGGAAAATAAATAAATATAAACACAGAAAATGTTTAATGTCACATTTTCCCACTATTTAATAAACTGGTATGTGATGAAAATAAGTTATATTATAGAGCTGTCTATTTTTTTTTTAATTTTAGGGATGGGCATGCTGGCCAGTGTTTATACAGATGATGAAGAGAGAGGCAATGCAATGGGAATTGCATTAGGAGGATTGGCTATGGGAGTATTAGGTCAGTGAGATGAATATTTATGGCAACAAAAACAAACAAAAACCCTAAAACCCAACCAATCCCCTACCCAAGTCTAAAATAACAATGCACATCTGTAGTGTATAGATGCTACCAGAGATTCCACTTAGTAGCTCCTTTCTATAAAAATAGAATTTTGTCATCATAGCTCCAGATTACATTAACAGTGTACATAAAAATAGTTTTTAAAAGCTAAAGTAAATTTCATATGCAAATACATTTTGCTAAAGAAAGACAAATCTGCTGACTTTGAATCCGATAACTGATGAGACTTTGAGAGTGCCTCCCCTTAGCTGTGTGCTGGAGAACAATGATTAACATCAGAGATATTGTTGCTCCTTCTCAGTTACGTAAATGTTATTTTTGGGGTGGGGGCGAGGAGAGGGGAGATTTACAACAGTTTGTTTGGAAAAGCCTTTGAAGTTAGGTCACAGTGTTTGTATTTCTATGCTCACATCCACATAAATCTATCTTTAAATCCTAGAGTTGAACATAGAGATCTGCCAAATCATAGAATCATAGAATCATAGAATAATAGGACTGGAAGGGACCTCAAGAGGTCATCGAGTCCAGCCCCCCGCCCTCAAGGCAGGACCAAGCTCCACCTACACCATCCCTGACAGATGTCTACCTAACCTGTTCTTAAATATCTCCAGAGAGGGAGATTCCACCACCTCCCTTGGCAATTTATTCCAATAGTTGACCACCCTGACAGTTAGGAATTTTTTCCTAATGTCCAATCTAAACCTCCCTTGCTGCACTTTAAGCCCATTACTCCTTGTCCTGTCCTCAGAAACCAAGAGGAACAAATTTTCTCCTTCCTCCTTGTGACACCCTTTTAGATATTTGAAAACCGCTATCATGTCCCCCCTTAATCTTCTTTTTTCCAAACTAAACAAGCCCAGTTCATGAAGCCTGGCTTCATAGGTCATGTTCTCTAGACCTTTAATCATTCTTGTCGCTCTTCTCTGTACCCTTTCCAATTTCTCCACATCTTTCTTGAAATGTGGCGCCCAGAACTGGACACAGTACTCCAGCTGAGGCCTAACTAGTGCAGAGTAGAGCGGCAGAATGACTTCACGAGTTTTGCTTACAACACACCTGTTGATACAACCTAGAATCATATTTGCTTTTTTGGCAACAGCATCACACTGTTGACTCATATTCAACTTGTGGTCCACTATGACCCCTAGATCCCTTTCTGCCATGCTCCTTCCTAGACAGTCGCTTCCCATCTTGTATGTATGGAACTGATTGTTCCTTCCTAAGTGGAGCACTTTGCATTTCTCTTTATTAAACCTCATCCTGTTTACCTCTGACCATTTCTCTAACTTGCTAAGGTCATTTTGAATTATGTCCCTATCCTCCAAAGAAGTCGCAACCCCACCCAGTTTGGTATCATCCGCAAACTTAATAAGCGTACTCTCTATCCCAATATCTACATCATTGATGAAGATATTGAACAGTACGGGTCCCAAAACAGACCCTTGCGGAACTCCACTTGTTATCCCTTTCCAGCAGGATTTAGAACCGTTAACAACAACTCTCTGACTACGGTTATCCAGCCAATTATGCACCCACCTTATCGTGGCCCTATCTAAGTTATATTTGCCTAGTTTGGGTCCATCCTGTTTCAATTAGTCACTGGCAAAAAATCTTTCTTCACAGGCTCTAAGATCAGTATTTCTATTATGCTCATCCTCATGAGCAACTTTCAGACCCTTTGTCAGGTTCCTAATAGGAATGTAAAATCTCTATTATCAGTTAACCAATTAGTTGGTTAACTCGTTAAACATTTAAGTGGGATTCCAGGGCTAGGACGGCCCTGGGCAGCAGCCACCAGCAGCAGGAGGCTTCTGGCCCTGGGGCTGTTGCCATTGGTGGTGGTAGAAGGCTCCCATGCCTGGGACTAGAGGGCTGCCACCAGGTACTGGCCCTGCTGGGGCAGCCCTATGCCAACAGCAAGGCATGGACGGTAGGGGGGCTGCTTCTGGGCACCAGTTAACCGGTACCCGGTAAGCATCATACGGTAAGGGTGATGCTTACCGGGTAACTGGTTACCCATTCACATCCCTAGTTTCTAGCATTCTTTCTTCCACTGGGACAAAATCCTGCTTGCCTTATTTACACAGAGTGTTCTGTGGAAATCAGTGGAACTGCTCATGTGAGTGAAGCAAGTGGGATGGGGCCCAGGCTTGACATTTATTGTTTGGGCAATGATTGTAGACTGCAGACAGCAATCCCTGAGAAATTCTCTAATCTAATCTAAATAAAGACGTTCCTCATCTTGAGTTGCACTGCTTTGGCTATTTTAATTAATGATCACTAAGATGGATGGCAATTTAGGCACAGAATTTCAGTGTTAAGAGAATTTGTTTCCCCAAAAGTACAGTTGATTCAAATCTTTTTTTTTTAAAAAGACCATGAATATTTTTCTTGTTTTTTCTCTCCTAGTGGGTCCACCTTTTGGGAGTGTGATGTATGAATTTGTGGGAAAGACAGCACCTTTCCTCGTGTTGGCAGCATTAGCTCTGTTGGATGGAGGTCAGTAAATACTAACATTCATCATTTTGTTTGTCATTCATTCATTTTTATTGTATATTATGGCCACCATCATAAACCACAGCTACAGCATTTATTTCTTTTTGCAGCTATTCAGTTATTTATTCTACAACCATCCAGAGCACAACCAGAAGTAAGTATCACTATAGTATCACTTATGTAAGAAGTAATGTTTTGCCCTTCCTAACCCTGAGGTTTTATTATTTGTTTGACAGAGTCAAAAAGGGACACCGCTACTGACCCTCTTGAGAGATCCATACATCCTTATTGCTGCAGGTACAGTTTAATTCAAATACAGTTTAATTCTGACTGTGCTTTTTTCCTGTACCTTGAATCCCAGACTGCCTTACTCTGGCCCTGATTACAAATAACTTTCTACCGATGCATCTCAATGATTTGCATGTGAATTTAAAATAAGGCTCCAGGAACAAAATAACTAATTCATGGAAGATCAGATGGGCTCAAGATGCAAGAGCTGGATTCACATCAGACTTTGAACTTCCCAAAGAGCAGAGATTATGGTTCACATACATCTCTGTGTAGGATTCTGTAAAGCATGCATTGTTCACCAGAGAAACTTTGAGGAAAAATACTTATCAGTTAGGCTTGTGTAAATGCACTCTTCTGGTCAGCTAAACAAATATGTAACTATTTTTTCCCAAGCCTATTGTTTACCGGACAAATGCTTTGCAATAACGAAAACTCTAATCAAATGGAATTGAAACCGACTGGTAGATTAGAAACGCTCCAACCTGTTAATCCCTTCCCAGACAGACCAACACCCATTAAGTGAATTCTGCTCACTCAGGGTATGACTACACTACCACCCTAGTTCGAACTAGGGTGGTAATGTAGGCAACCGGAGTTGCAAATGAATCCTGGGATTTGAATTTCCCGGGCTTCATTTGCATAAAGCTGGGCGCCGCCATTTTTAAATATCCGCTAGTGCGGACTCCGTGCCACGCGGCTACACGCGGCACGGAGTCCGCACTAGCGGACATTTAAAAATGGTGGCGTGCGGCTTTATGCAAATGAAGCCCGGGAAATTCAAATCCCGGGCTTCATTTGCAACTCTGGTTGCCTACATTACCACCCTAGTTTGAACTAGGGTGGTAGTGTAGACATACCCTCACTGAGGATAGGTCTACTTTGCAACCAGGGATATGAATGGCAGCTTGTGTAGATGTACCTGCATTAGCTGTGCTCATGAAAAAACAGAAGCAAGGACACCACATACAGGATTCTCTATTAGCTCTATGAATAAATACATACTAAAAGGTGTCAGGGCCCATCCACATGCAATGCTGTTCACAACCTTATGCACAATGTGAGTGAACCTTGAGTCAGGTGACAGTTGTGCAGTTTTGATATATGGAAATGTGGCTATATGGAGAGAAGGAAAATCCAGAATAAATCTTTCTCTCAAGCCTGTGAGAAAAGGGATTAAGCTGAACTTTGTTTTCATTAGCATGGGCGTGAATTTGGATTGTGCCTAAAGAATGAACTATGTTTAGAGGATTTTGAGATGTGTGCCTGCTTGTAGGTAGCTCATGGTCAAATAAGTATCACTTGCTATTAGAGGCATTAGTGATTTGATTAATCTTTCCCACAGGAAGTGCAACCTTGGCGATGGAACAATATTGGCCTAACTTAAGTGTAGGCCACAGCTTAGATTCAAATACATTTGAATTTTCTTTTCTTTCTTAAGGTGTTATCCTAGGGCAGTGTTTCTCAAAGTGGGCCATAGGCCCACTTTGAGAAAGCTACTAACAGACCACTGTGGTTTGTTTACTTAACGACTGCAACCATGGAGCCTCACAGCTCCCATTGGCTATGGTTTGCTGTTCGCAGCCAATGGGAGCTGCAGGAAGTGGCTGCAGAGCTGTTAAGTAAACCGGAGCAGTCTTTTAGCAGTTTCCACACAGCCCACTTTGAGAGACACTGGAATCCTCACCCAATTCCTTAGGACAATGTTCATTGTGAGTCTACTGGGAAATGTCAGGCTTGCAACGTATAGGAAGCTTATGGAGTATGACCGACCAGAAAACTAGAATTACTACCAGGGCAAGCCTTTCACTGCATATCCTGTGAGGATCCTTGCTCACCACAAGTAAAAGCATGATCTGTAATTGTCTACTTTAAGATATGTGCATTTTTCTATTTATAAACTAGTTTAGCGTATCTGTAGCAAGATGCTACATGAAAAGATCTGCTGATATTTCTAAGAAGTTTACATCCAGCACATTTTAAGCGCAAACATAGAAAGCTTTTCTTTGTCCCCATTGCTGTAACACATTCCTTTATATTCAGCTATTACTCCTTATTGCTGGTGGGTTCAGTACTTCCATTCCAGTGAATGTCACAGCAAAGAGGATGCCAGTAGTCATTGGAGCAGTGGTACAATTATGGTCCTTATGACCAGCTCTGATAAGCGCATGGGTTGTAGCATTTGAATGAGCTTGAAGTCCCATGTATAATGCATATGATCTCCAGACTGGACTGTTCCTAATGGCACAGATAACTCTGGTGGGGCCCACAGAAAGTAATGGTCACAATCTTATTGCAGATAAAGATAAAAGGCACTTTGTGGGTCCCCGATTGCTTTTTGAGGCCCTGGGCAGCTTAGGTGACCAGAAGTATCTCTGGGAATGCATACCTTATTAATGTGAGTTGGGAAGATCCCCTCAATCATGAGAGTTGATTTAGATGCTTTTTTTTCAGCTAACATTTCCATTTTGTCTGAATAAAGCCTCAGCCAGCTCATTCTATTTTGAATAACTTTTTTTGGTTGGCAACCAGGAACGCATGAACAATCTATACTATTGGGGTTTGAAGAAAGACATAGAATTGTGTGTCATCCAAATACTGGTGTCATTGTATGTCGAACTGCCTCAATATTTCCTCCAGTAGCTTTCACATGTGAACAGTATTCCGAGCTAACAGATTAGCATCATATCATGATAATGCTCTAAAGAAAGAGATGTGTGTGAACAAAGCAAATAGACACCACCTTCTGGTATCTTTGTCAGAAGCAGAAGACTGGGACCAGACAACTACCAGATGGTCTGCAGTCAAGCAAACAAAACTTCCTGATCAGTGATAAAGAAACATTTGTGGACGTCTAAGCTCTTCTTCGAGGAGTGTCCCTGTGGGTGCTTCACTTAAGATGTCTTTGCAGCCCTGAACCTCAAATTGGAGAATTGTGATATCAGTGCCTTTGGTAGGCTGTACATGTGGGGCAGCTGACATATGCCTTTTGGAGCTGCTATCCCTCATGCACAGCCAACCGACCCTTCAGTTTCTTCTCCGCTGCCTTTGGCTTTGGTTGGAACTTAGCAGTCACCCTTGCAATCGATCTAAAAACATTAGCTTTACCGTTACCAATTTTTTGGTCATTTTTATCAAATTACTTAGTTGTTTGAACTGTTTTCCCTTTTAAAAAAAGTTTTTGGTTGCTGCTTTTGTGGCTTGTCCACCCCCTCGGACATGCCTGACTCCTTAAGCTTTAAACGCTGTCTTACTTGCAGACTTTCAGTTTCTGTATTTGACAGACAATCTCAGGGTATGTTTACACTAGCTCGTTAGTTCTAGCTATATAGGCAAATGAGGGCAACTGGAGTTGCAAATGAAGCCCAGGATTTAAATATCCCGGGCTTCATTTGCAAGTTCCCGGGCACCGCCATTTTTAAATCCCCCTTAGTCCGAACTAACTGCCTGCGGCTTGACGCGTCAGTTAAACGTTAATTTGAACTAACTCCTTAGTTTGAATTAACTCTTACTCCTCATTCCACGAGGAGTAACAGTTAATTCAAACTAAGGAGTTAGTTCAAATTAATGTTTAACTGCCGCGTCTAGCCACGGGCAGTTTGTTCAGACTAAGGGAGATTTAAAAATGGCGGTGCCCGGGAACATGCAAATGAAGCCTGGGATATTTAAATACTGGGCTTTATTTGCAACTCCGGTTGCCCTCATTTGCCTACCTAGCTCGAACTAACGAGCTAGTGTAGACATACCCTCAGTGAGGCTACTGAGCTCCAACTCAAGCTATTTGCTCATGGAGAAGTTGTTCCATCCAGTCTCTGACCCGGAGCATAAGATGCCACCAAGACAACCATCTCCCGTGGCAATGTCAGAAAAGGCAGTTTCCCTGCGTAGAGCTCCAGAAAGTCCACTCCAGCTGCTATCTCCTGAAAGCACTCCTATTCTTTGGCTCGAGATAATTCTGCCAAAATAACCCTGCCCTGGCAACGGCGGCCCCTAGAGCACTAGACCACGAGGCACCATGTACATTAGGTACTGAGACGATCTGAAGAGTGCAAGACTCGGTATGAGTCAGCTGTAAGACAGCTTCCCGATCAAAGTCTAAATTGTCTTTATCGGTACTGACAAAGCCTGTGGCTACGTCTAGACTACATGCCTCTGTCTCCAGAGGCATGTAGATGAGGCTACCAGGCATAGGAAAATGAAGCGGCGATTTAAATAATCGCCGCTTCATTTAAATTTACATGGCTGCCGTGCTGAGCCGATCAGCTGTTTGTCGGCTCAGCACGGTAGTCTGGATGCGCGGGTGTTGACATCAAAGGCATTTGTCGACCACCCAGGTAAACCTCATCCCAAGCTCTTCGCTGAATCCACCAACACTGCTCTCCACACTTTAAAGGACTCAAGGTCCATCTTGAAGGCCGTGGGGATACATGTGCCTGCAACCAAACAAAAGCAAGGAAAGGTTTTTAATCAGATTCAGACTCACTTCCTATACACAACTCCAGAGACAGTATGGCTACGTCTACACTGGCAGCTTCTTGCGCAAGAAATGTTTTATGGAAGAGTTCTTGCGCAAAAAGTCTTCCACAAGAGCACATCTACATTGGCATGTGCTTTTGCGCAAGAGCATCCATGGCAGTGTGGACGCTCTCTTCCACAAGAAAGCTCTGATGGCCATTTTAACCATAGGGGCTTCTTGCGCAAGAAATTCATGTTGCCTGTCTACACTGCCCTCTTGTGGAAGAGCTCTTGCTCAAGAGGGCTTATTCCTCATGGGGAGAGGAATAACTCTTCCAGAAGAAGCCCTGTTTTACAACGCTATACTGTAAATTTACTTGCTCAAGAACGCACGTGCAGTGTAGACAGCAGGCAAGTTTTTGCGCAAGAATGTCTGTTCTTGCGGAAGAAGCTGCCAGCGTAGACATAGCCTATGACAACAGGCATTAACAGCACTAGATCAGACCCAAGCAACTGGTGGAACAATTTTCCAGTTTCCAGCCCCTGTCCCTCTTCAGGGACCCATCTCATGAGGCTACTCATGATAACTGAACCATCTCTTGCAACTCAGTGCAATAGAAGATGAGCTTCAACAACAGGGGGCCTGGGTTTTACTTACATTATGTCCTCTTGAGTAAGAAAATGGGGATGGAGAACCATTCTGGACTTAAATAAGCTGAAAAATTCATTCAAGCACAGCTTTTCAAGATGGTGATTCCTGCCATCATAATTCGTGCACTGGAAAAGGGAGAGATTGGCTATCGACCCTCAATCTCCAAGATGCATATTTTCATATCACAACACACCTGTGTACAGATGCTGATTTGCCATCGTCAATTATCACTTCCAATACAGAGTCCTTCCTTTTGGCCTTTCTCCTGCCTTTCCTCTCCTCACCCCCCATCTTCTCCAAGGTTCTTGCAGTAGTGGCCACACAGCTGTGCAGATTGGGAATTGTTATATTGCCCTACTTGAATAATTGCCTGCTGAAATGATCATCCTACCATCAGACCGCACAAGAAGTTACCTTTATCATGACCCTCTTCAGCAATGTTGGCCTACAGCTCAACCACCAAAAGTGCACACTAAAACCAATGCAACAACTCGATTTTTATTAAAGCATACCTAGACTGCATCATACCCACAGCATCACTCCCTCATCAGAGGTTCCTGGCACTTTTGTAACTAATCTCAGCAGCACAGAACAGACTACAAACCATGGCCTAAGTGTGCCTACTAGGCCATATGGCAGAAGCCACATATGTGGTCTGACGTATGTGGTCCATTACAGGCTTGGCTAAGATAAGTGTACAGAGTGCATTGCCATCACATCAACAAAGGTTTGACTGTACCAATCAAAATGTCACTATCTTGGTGGACAAACCCAGCCAATGCCTGTAGAAGAGTTCCTTTCTAATGCAACCAACCATTCATAATGATTACTACAGATGCTTTCTCTCATCAGTGGGGAGCTCACCTGTACCATCACAGGGAGTCCAAACTTCATATAAATCTCCAAGAGCTGCAGGCTGTCTGCGCATGTCTACACTTTCTGCCTCTCATCTGCAACAGGATAGCTCACTTTTTGTAGACAATCTCACAATGATGTACTGCATCAGCCATTGGGGCAGAGCCCATTATTACCCCTTGTGTACAGTAGTTGTTCAACTTTGGGAATGGTGCTCATCAGTTACTGTGCACACTTACATGCAGCTCCTTCTCCCCTCCTCCCCATCCCACACTGCTACCTCTGTATCAGTGGCAGCAGTGTGAGGAGGGAGAGCAGGCAGGATTCGATGTGCGCAGGGAGCTGTCCCTCTTCCCAGCCCCTTTGCTCCCTTCCCTCCCCCCCCCCCGGTGGCATATAAAAGTGTAACTACTGAATTTTTCAGTGGTTACACATTTACTTGAATTAACATCCCCAGTTAGAAGTACTAGATTGTGGCAAACCCTGGATACACTTTCTGTTGTGTATTGTGCATAGGAAAGTTAAGTCCATTTCCCTAACATCTGTGTTTCTGCGCTCTATTTTGGGGTACGTTTATTAAGATCCAAATAAGAAATTTGTAACTTGAGCTCATCTTTGATTCTAACTTAGAATAGAATTCTTTCCTCTAGCTGTATTTTGTATGAGATGAATTGGTTTTCCAATATCAAGGTACTCTTTCAAGCTCAGGTGACATCTGGTTTTGGACAGAGTATCCTTGCGCATTTAATTGGAACTGTTCACAGACATTTGAAGGTTCCAGGAGCACAAAATATAATAGAAATTTTACTTTAGTCATTGCTGCTTGCCCCAGGAAGTTTATAGCTAGTGAGTCTGAAAGTTTGTTTTAGTAGTCTTAGATGTTCAGTCTAATGCATCTTGGCATTTTTGAACAAAGAATGACAGTAGTGCTCATTTTGTGTTGAACTGTGTGATGAGAGATTCCTTCCAGGGAAAATAATATCTGTGACCTCAGACAAATTAGACCTGAGCTTTTAAAAGTGAAAGTTGACTTATAAACTACTATAGGAGACATCCCACCTCCCACTGAACCAGGAAGATACCACAGGGACACAATGCCTCCTCTTAATATCCTCAGATACTTCAGGAATGGGGTCAGAGGCCATGCCTTGTACACAGCAGGGCTCGAATTTAGCCCCAAGAGTACAGAGGTAAAGACCAAAAGATTATAGTTATAACTTACCATTTGTATAACAGTCAGATCTAGTGCACTTTCTAAATGTCACCAAGCTCACTGAAATCTTTGCCTCCCTCCACCCCATTATGAAAATAGCTTAACCTTTATTGTACAATTCCTTGGAGAACTGAAATAAATAAGAAGTTGGAGGCTTACGTGGTCCTCCCTCCAGCATTTAAAGTTAATCCATATTTGGTGTATGACAAACAGGGCTACAAAGAGCACCGTTTCTATAAACACTGCCCTTCTTTCTTCAGCTTTTGGTGTTAACATTCAAGTTATATAATCCCTGAATTTCCTTCCCCAACCCCTCCTCTCTTTAAGGATCCATTTGCTTTGCAAACATGGCTATTGCTATGCTGGAACCAGCATTGCCCATCTGGATGATGGAGACCATGTGTTCAAGAAAATGGCAACTTGGTAAAGTACAATGAAATATATTTTATTTTAGTCTAGTATATTGTAGCATGAGTGGTTTTGTTAGCAGTGGTCTCCTGAGGTGCTTTGATGATAGACAGCAAGACTATCATTTCTGTCAGAAGGCTTTTGTTCAACATCGTATTCAGTTGTGTGATTACACCTATTTAGTGGCTGTCTGTATGTGAAATAAACACAAGGCAGAATTCTGTATTTAAAATAATTTCAATGGATAAGAGATTTTTTTATTAAAGCATTTTAAATGTTTATCCATTTAAGATATGGGAAATTATGGAGGGTCAGAATTATTTAGTGAGTAGATGTTGAGATTAAAAAAGTTAAAGATTTATAATGATTAAAGTACAATCTGTCAACATATGTTGAAGTCTCACCCTTACATAACACAACATTTTTCTTACCTGTAAATTTTGGTTATCATTGATAGGAATACTTTTTCATCAGTTTGTGTGTATACAGTGAAATCAATGTTTATTAACAGTTATCAATAAAAACTTAATCCTTATCTATATATCATCATGATGGAATAGTGTGCCAGCTCTCATGATTTCAGTATGAGCGTTGCAATATTTGAGGTTTGATTTCAAGCCCCAGCTCGTGAATACCAGTGAGTATAAAAAATATTCAACTTTCATTTCAAAAATATTTTTGGCTCTTGTAGTTACAGAGAAAAGTATGAAAATATGACCCAAGTGTACCATAAATGCTCAAAACCTAGAAAACAAAAAGAACCCCAAGATTATTGTATTAACATCTCATGATTTAAGCCAATAATGATGGTGAGGGGTGGGATTTCCATTCATTGTTTTGATGGTTGAGACTGGCAGTACTATATAAGCAGCTGTGCTATATATAGTACTCACACATCCTAGAATTGCCAGTTTATAGCAGTAATGCTGAGGGAGCTCTAGGCGTTTGTTAAAATTCTGCACCCAAATTGGAGGGCGAGTTGGGAGGATTTCTCCGAGTCTGAAGATTTTCATCTTTTTTTATTACTATTAAATCATAGATCTTCTCCACGGCACTCCTGATATTTCTTAAGATCAGGTAAAATCCCAGCTCTGCTGACATCAATGGGAATTTTATAATTGAGATCATTGGGGCCAGGATTTCACCCCCAAGCTCTTTTATTTTATTTAAATTATTTCAGTGGAATTGTATTAGGAGGAAATTAGCTACAGTATATGGACTGATTTACCTATTCATTTATCTGGGCTAGTTTGCTTTCTAGAGAGCATGCTGTGTTTGACAGTTGTTTATATGTCTGTGAAGGTGAAATGATTAGTTAGATTCTCTTTTCACATCGTTGAAAGTCAGGAGTTGTTTGTTGGACCAGATCTATTCAGGGAGGGGAAATACTGTAGAAGGAGAGAATGTATGCAGGGGCTATTTTAGAAAGATGCGCAAGCATATGCATGTAGCAGGTGGTGGAAACTGGCTAGTGCATCTGATTACTTTGTGATGCTCCAGAGTGGGGTAATGCAGTCAAAGTTTACAGCTTAATCTGATCTATTAAATTACCATTTTAAGAAGTTGAAAGTACATATCTTCACATTCTTTGAGTTATCACATAGTAACATTCTTTGTTTCTCCTTTAGTGTTAATATGTGACATTTTAATTAAAAAAGGAAATTTTCTAGTCAAACTTTGTTTTAACGATAGTGAACACAGAGCTCATTGCAGTAGCTGAAGTATAACATAGAAGGGCATGTTGTAATTACCCCAAATACTATTATCTATAAACAATACTATTCACTCATAACCATATAAACGTAAGTCATCACCACAGATGACATGCAAACTTTAGTTCTAAAAAAAGCACTCTCAGGAAGCAACAATGGAATTAGGCATCAATAATTGAGATTGCCAAATCATCAACCATGATAAAGAGTACTATATTGTAATGTGAGAGCATTAATTTATAAGAATAGAGATTTTTAAAGCCTCCCTTACAAAAGAAAACAGACTGTATCCAGTGGAGTGTTGCTTGTTTATCTGCCTCCCTCAACCAAAACCACTATTATTGATGTGAAGGGTTAAGAACTTCCTACTTGAATAAAGGTTGGTTGGAGCAGAATATCCGTTTTAATTAATACTAGTTTTGTTCCCAAATGTTAAAACAGTGGATTCCATCATGCTTTGTCTTTGTCTGATTTAATGGCATTCACACCTGAAAGTATTTAAAATTTATGTTGAACTGGAGAGTTTAAAAATGATAAATTTTATATGATTTAGAGTCTAGTTGTTTGAAGAATAATCTTGCAGTTTCTTCAGAATCCAAGTCAGGATGTTTTATACTCCATAAAACTTAGAAAAGCTGGTCATTCAGTATTTCACTGCATACTCATTGTCTTATATAGGTAACTGTGAATCTTGGCTAAGTTTAATACAATTTTTTTTAACTTTCAAGTTCTCCTATAGTAAGTAGAATTATGTATAAATTCAGCTCACAACAGGACTACGGTAATGCTATCCATTTATTATACATAAAAATAGCATGCTTTTTCATTGTAAACAGGGTGGAGGGATTAATCATAAGATGTTGCTGCTACTAAAATTCTCTAAATTGTGTTTATGAACACCAGAGAGAATGATACAGGCAAGAAAATATATGCTGTCTCCAGAGAAGAGGTAGTGTTGTATGTTACGGGAATTACCTGAACACATTCCACTCTGATTTATTTGACTGTGAAGTGATTGACTAGAATGCTAGGCATGGCCTGCATTGAGTTATCAGGCTAGTAATATGCTTGTCAATTTGGTTGCAAAAGAAGTAAACACAACAATAACTTCACAGCAACAGTTCTGCATTCCTCTGTTATGTGGAAGTTAGAAGTAACATCAGGAAATAAAAGAGAATTCACCCTGGCGGAGGACCAAGAACAAAAAAAGCAGTGAATGTATCTGGGGAAATTGTAGCTATCCTATGGGAGAAAGAAACACGAAAAGCAGTAATATCAAGAGACACCTAGATGTGACAGTAAAGAGCAATGAAATACCAATTTATTATATGAAGGTCATATGTAAAGCCCAGTATGATTTTTTTGGGATGCTTACTCTGACTCATAGGGCAGAGTCAGGCCATGGTGAGATTGCATTGGAATAAGACCATCTGTTTTTAGTTCTTCTTTATTCGGAACATATAAAGAAATGGTAGAGAGCTTCTAGAATAATCAGGAGTGATAGAATTGCTTCAGTCCAACTATTCTTTCCTAAGTGGCCTTTGACAGTTACTAGGTCTTCTATCTCACCTATATACAGCTATTTGAAGAATGTTTAAATGCCAGAACAAACAAAGGATAGAAAGGAATTACTAAGCCTTGTACAAAGGGGCAAAACTAGACTGAGATAGAATTATCTCATTCAGCTCCTGGCTGAATATTAGAAATAATCTTCATAGTTAAATTGATTAACCTCTGCTATTACCTTTTAAAGAAAATGTTGGACGCCCCTTGCTTGTATATCTATGAATGCATAAGATACTAGTAAGTAGTTATTGCCTCTTGTATATGGAAGGTTGCCCCTGAACAAATTCATGAAGTACAATAGGCTCTCCTCCTGTAGGTCCTTTCTTAAGAACCTTTGCTGTGAGCTCTACAAGGAATCAGACAATTAATATTAGGTATCTTGGCATTTAATGCCAACTGCCCCAACACTGCACTCTTAAGAGTGCAGTGTTGGGGCAGTTGGCATTAAATGTTAGTTTATATTTTAAAAATTAATGAATAGGAACCAAGAAGTTGTGTGCAGAGTTTATCTAAGTAACAGCATGACTGTTATACTGTTAGCCCTGTCCCATCTCTCTCTTTCCCTTTTCTTGTTTAAAACATAACTAGTGTGTATTAACTGGAGCCTGATTTCTGGAATCAGCTCCACAAGTGGTGAATCCCAAGCCCAAGAGGCATGCAGGGCATGTTCAGACCCTTAAAATGTAAATTCTTTAGGGTGCGGGACTATTTTTTTTCTATGCCAAAAGTCCTCAACTGTGGGGACTGCCCCTCTATGGGAACATTGAGGAACATTCATGGGGTGCATGGTGTGTCCAGGCGAGCCCCCAGAGGGTGGTATGAAGGAAATGCCATCCAGACCTGTTCCACCCTCTAGCTCTGCTCAAACCCAAGTTCTGTACTCTCACTTGTGTGTCAGTTTCTAAATGAGATAGGGATCTGGATAAAGATGAGCTGGTTATCACTCAGCCTGGGTAAGATGCAAGTAATATTGCTCTGGAATAGATACTTCTCTATTCCAACAAGCGTTTCTTGGCCAATGAGTCACAATAGACAAACTGAGGGGTTGTGACTCACTGAAAATTTTGTCATAATCTAAAGCAAAGAAAAATCTCACTTTGCCAATTCCTGCACACTCTTGCCCAGCACATATTTTCTGTCAGCATCTCAAAACACATCTTACATAGGTGTATAATAACTGATATATTCATTATAAAACTAAGTAAAAATATTCCCACGCCTTTGAACAATGTGCACCCTTCCCTGCACTTCCTAGCAGTGAAGGACAGCTCTAGTTCCTGTTCCTGGAATGAGATCTGTATGTTTTATGTTATTTGAGGGGCTGTGTGCATGGGGCAATGATGCAGCAATTTTTTACCTCCATCCCGCTCATCCACTCAACTCTCTAAGTACCAAGGACAATCTCCCCTAAATGTCGTCTTACTCATTCCACTTTATCCCTGAATTTATGATAGAAATGTTACCAGAATATTGTGGTTAAAATATAGGCTTAAGCTTAAACATTCCTAAGAAACTCAAAGACAGTGTACGAAAAGGCAGTTAGGTCTCTAAACCATTCTAAATTTTATTGTCATAGTAATGTCTTGGGGAGGCCAGCCACTAAGAAGTACAGCAACTCTGGCATTTGTCTGCATGCTTCAGAAAAAGATACTGTGCAAGTGTCCATTTAGGGAAACATCATTCTCACTCTCATTCACAAAGGTGCTACTTGTCATGAGCAATAAGAGTACCATTAGATACAGACCGAGTATATCTACCTACACAAGCCCCTTAGGCTGACAGCATGACATGAAGAACAAATGTCACAGCACACTACCCTATCTTGTGCTACTTCTCCCTTGTGCAAAGAGTGGACAAAGAAGGGTGAAGCTGAGTTGATGCAGAAGGGGAAGAAATCTACTTTTAAGAGTCAGCAGTTGGGGGGAGAGAGAGCAGCAGCACATGGAACTACTGCCTTTCCCCACCAGGCAGAGCCTTTGGGCTGGATCTGACCCTGGCTTGTTTGACTCCAGCCTTCCAGGCTTGCCTCACACCCCACAGGGAGAGCCCATGCTGATTCTCCAGCCCCATGGGGAGGTAGGGGTACCCCTGAGCTTCTGAGGCCAGATCCAGGCAAACTGGGGGGCCAAATGTGGCCCCTGGGCCTTACACTCCCCACTCCTCAGATTCCCATCTGAGGAAGTGGGTTTTTGCCCACAAAAGCTCATGATACTAATATATATATAAAATAGTTAGTCTCTAAGGGTATGCCTACACTACCACCCTAGTTCGAACTAGGGTGGTTAATGTAGTCAATCGAAGTTGCAAATGAAGCCCGGGATTTAAATATCCCGGGCTTCATTTGCATTTTGCTGGGCGCCGCTATTTTTAAATCCCCGGTAGTTCGGACTCTGTGCCTGCGGCTACATGCGGCACGGAGTAGGTAGTTCGAATTAGGCTTTCTAATTCGAACTACCATTACACTTCGTTCCATACCCTAAGGTGCTACAGGACTACTTTTTTTTTTAAATTACAGACTAACACAACTACCCTCTGAGACTATAAAACATGTCTGGACAAAGTACAGCATATTCTTCATGTGTACTGGAGCCAGAGACTGGAATCACCAGGCACACTTGAATCCCTTAAAGTTCCAGCTCATCCTCTAACAAGTTGCTAGTGTAAATTCAAAATTCCATTGCCCTAGTCTGTGAACTGTGCAAGTCTTTTGCCAACAAATCCGTGTAATAGTTTCTGCTCATAAAATACATTTTTAAACATCAGTTTATAAGATATTAACAAAGTAGCTTTGAGAGGAAGAGGTGGGTGTTATTGCAGGGTCAGTGGTAAGAGTGTTTGGTTGACAAACTGCAAATTACTTTAAATGACTCAGATGATTAATTTTCTTTCTTATACAGTATTAGCTTTCTAAATTATTATTTTTTAAAAACAGGAGAGCTCTCAAGATTTTTTTTTAACTTTTTCTATTACTGAGATATACTCTTAGCTTTTGTCTGCCTAACAAAGGACTAGGTTTTGGCATTATGATATCATCTCCAGAAAGGGGCATTTTTTTGCACTGCTCCTGAGGAGTGATATGCAAAATGGGCCTTGATTTGGCTCAAAGTTTATTGTGAATATAATTTTGCTCTCTCACGTATACAGAGATTCTAATAGCTGATACTAAAAGACTCTTTTTCAAAGTGTCACAATGGTATTGCAGTTGATGGATAATCTTGTTAGATTCTATGAAAGGGCTGAAACAAACCGGATATTTAATGCTTTGATCCAGGCTCCAGGATTCCATTAGATTGTTCTAATCACAGTTGCTGTGTCAGAACTTATTAGTTTTTCTAACATTTCCCTGAAATCATTGTTGATAAAATGTTTTTTTCATATTTTGCAGGCGTTGCTTTCATTCCAGCTAGTGTCTCTTATCTTATTGGAACTAATATTTTTGGGGTACTTGCACACAAAATGGGAAGGTATGCTTAATTAAAAAACCACAGTCCTTCAACATATTCCGATAGCATTTTCAGTTTCTCCTCAGGCAATTGCTTGATAATTAAAATCATAAGATTTTATTAGATGTTATTAACCTGAATATTTCATTTAAAAAAATCATATTATGTATTTGGTTACCTAATCCTGCTCTACTATCTTAGAAATAGCATTGAAAAATTCCAGAATATCTAACAAATCTGCATTTGTTTCTTGTGTAAGAGGTAACTGTATCTCTTTTGCTAGGTGGCTTTGTGCTCTAAGTGGGATGATAATCGTTGGAATAAGCATTTTATGTGTGAGTAAAAGCTGACATGTGAGCAGAATGAACTACACATTCAACTTAAAAATGTATATATTAACTTTGAGTATGTATTTTGTTTATGAGATTTTATTCAAGTTTCTGCTTGTAAAATACATTTTTAAACATCAATTTGTGAATAAGCTTTAGGGCCCAATCCTGAGCGCAGTCTACTCACATTGCTTTTTAGACAGTGTTGATCATGTTGCAGGGAGGTGATCAATGAGTTGAAGAATAGGAACTATAATTTTTTAGTTATCTCCTAATCAACAGCCTACTATTATATGCTGTAATTAAATGCAATAAGTATTTAATGACATAAACATGCAAAATAATTACAAATGTTTTATTTGTATTTCTGTACAAACTGCTCCATACAGCCTTACTAAACAGTTAATTGTTTTGAGGATTTATTTGCAAAAAAGTCAACGATTCCATTAGCAAGATGTAATGGGACACACTTATCGGTAACTCTCTGAAACTTAATTTGCAGGTACCATTTGCCAAAAACATATATGGGCTCATAGCACCAAATTTTGGGGTTGGGTTTGCCATTGGTAAGTAACATTACCTATCTGTACATATTTTGCTGTTTATTTAGAAAAAGAACATTACCAAAGAATTACATTAACGCTTCTTTTTGTTGCCTGCCATTCTGAATGGGTAACACCAAAGGTTACACTATGGCTCAGGTTTGTCTGTAGACCAGCAGTAGTTTTAAGGCATATACTATAGGGCTACGTCTAGACTGGCATGATTTTCCGCAAATGCTTTTAACGGTAAAGTTTTCCGTTAAAAGCATTTGTGGAAAAGAGCGTCTAGATTGGCACGGACGCTTTTCCGCAAAAGCAGTTTTTGCGGAAAAGCGTCCGTGCCAATCTAGACGTGCTTTTGCTCAAAAAAGCCCTGATTGCCATTTTTGCGATCGGGGCTTTTTTTGTGCAAAACAAATCTGAGCTGTCTACACTGGCCCTTTTATGCAAAAGCTTTTGCGCAAAAGGACTTTTGCCCGAATGGGAGCAGCATAGTATTTCCGCAAGAAGCACTGATTTCTTACATGAGATCATCAGTGTTCTTGCGGAAATTCAAGCAGCCAGTGTAGACAGCTGGCAGTGCTTTTGCGGGAAAAACTTGCCAGTCTAGACACAGCCTAGGGGTTTTAACCTAGACTTTCAGCAATTGGGCTACATGCTGACCTTTGTTATCTGAGAATAACTCCAGTGACCTCAGTGGATCTTTTAATTCTTCCCAGAATTCTGGCAATGCACTGTTAAAAACAAAGCAACCCTCCCCCCGCAGCATTTTAGTATTACCTGATGTTTCACATAGAAGCAAACACTCTTGACTTACTGCTGATCCAGTGTAAATCCCCCAACACACACACATGTCCTTCTGTTATAGTACACATGAATAGGTTTGCTTATAATGTGCCATGCTGTGAAACTCGAGTGGGATGTTTTTAATGATTACAGGGTACAAGAGGTTGACAGATGGCTTAGTAATTTGATATTCAGCAGGTAATCATGAAGTGTCTGTAAATACAAAGGACTTTTAGTAAGTGTAGAAATTACAGTAATATTTATAAACCATAAATATCATGCAGCTTTTGATCTGATAGCTCATGTGGCTTTTGCACTTCACAGTGAAAAAAGCTCACAAATCATTCATGTTAAGTATAGCATAATAATAACAGACTTGAAACTAGTACAGTGCTTTATGTTCATTGGCATAGGCAAAGATGTATAAGTCTGGATTGAATAGTTTGTTTTCTCTAGGAATATGTTATTAAAAGCATTTTTAATTAACAATTCTAGTTTCATTTACATCTTTTTAGCTCATATGAGGCTGATTTATATTGAGAGAACAATAAAAGCTATTTCATGAAATATAATTTTCTCCTTATCATAATCAGGAATGGTGGATTCTTCAATGATGCCAATTATGGGCTACCTTGTAGATCTGCGTCATGTTTCAGTATATGGGAGTGTGTATGCAATAGCTGATGTTGCCTTCTGCATGGGGTTTGCATTAGGTAAGGGCTCAATTTTCCCTGTTGTTAATGCACCTAATAGAAGTGAAAAGAGATACTATAAAATGGTTTGGAGCAAATATCCAGGTTCTGAAGGCTCTATAAACTTCAAACTGGTGTCATTCCACTTCCATTAGGTTGGTGGGGAACAGAATGTTGACAAACTGTGGCGATTCCATACCCTCTGTATGACATGGTGCTGCACTCTGCATAAGCTGAATCAGTGTTGACTAGGGTGTTTGGGAAAGGGCAGGTGCTAGTTAGGTCCCCAGAATGTGGGCATTTGTAGTACCTGAAGCTAAAGTAGTGGCTTCTCCATTGCTTGCTGGAGAAAAAAAGGATTCCATTGTCTTCTTCTCCGTGCACTGTGCGATGGAACCTTGTGCCTCACCTGTTTACTTAGATGTGATGCAAAAACAGTGCACTAGAGTTCTGATGCAAATACCCATTAAAACAATATACGATCTCCAGTTACTTTAGTCACTGTAAGATTGGCATGCAAGAGCATATTCTGCTTTAATATGAATTTTTAGATCATGAATTTTGTATTTAAAAGTATTGTTGTCCCAAATGCTTACTCTACATATTTTACAGTATTTAGAAAGAGCTTTTTACTTCCAAAAGGTCCCTCTGTTGGTGGTGCCATTGCCAAGGCAATTGGATTTCCATGGCTCATGACAATTATAGGGATTGTGGATATTCTCTTTGCTCCTCTGTGTTTTTTCCTTCGAAGTCCACCTGCCAAAGAAGAAAAAATGGTAAGCAGACAATCTTATTTTGCAGTAAAATGAACAATGTCTTATTTATACTTCTCTAGCACTAATTATTCAGAAAACGAAAGGACCTAGGAATCTTCTGCCATTTTTGCCCCATCTCCCGGAGTAGTAACTCTATGGAACTGGTACTGTATTTCTTGAGCCTCTCAATAGCATTTTAAAATTTCTCTCCATGTGTGTTTTTGCGCCATTTCTTTAACTCAGAGCAATGAGGGCCCAGAAGTTGTTCTCTAACTGTGTAATGGCTGTGTGGAAACCACAAATTCAGGTTTGCTCCTAACTCTGGAAAAGTGTTTTGTTGAGGTTCACCAAGTCCATGTTTATTATGGCTTATTCCTCTGTCATGAATACTAGGGCTACATCTAGACTGGCCCCTAATTCCGGAAAAGTCATGCAAAGCAGGTAAGTCAGAATAGGGAAATCCGCGGGGGATTTAAATATCCCCCGCGGGATTTAAATAAACATGTCCGCCGCTTTTTTCCGGCTTGGGGAAAAGCCGGAAAAAAGCGTCTAGACTGGCGCGATCCTCCGGAATAAAGCCCTTTTCCGGAGGATCTCTTATTCCTACTTGAAATAAACATGTCCGCCGCTTTTTTTCCGGCTTGGGGAAAAGCCGGAAAAAAGCGTCTAGACTGGCGCGATCCTCCGGAATAAAGCCCTTTTCCGGAGGATCTCTTATTCCTACTTGAAAGGATCGCGCCAGTCTAGACGCTTTTTTCCGGCTTTTCCCCAAGCCGGAAAAAAAGCGGCGGACATGTTTATTTAAATCCCGCGGGGGATATTTAAATCCCCCGCGGATTTCCCTATTCTGACTTACCTGCTTTGCATGACTTTTCCGGAATTAGGGGCCAGTCTAGACGTAGCCTAGGGGATAGGTGCCTAGGGATAGGTGCTGAAACTAGGACTGCTCAAGGTGCTGCTGCACCCGCAGACTTGAAGTGGTTTCCATTTTATGCGGGGTTTACAATTTGGGTCAATGTGTCTTGGCACCCCCACTATAAAAATTGTTCCAAAACCCTGACTACTGTTGGGCATGTCTATACTGTAGTAAAAACCCAGTGCCAGCTGACTCAGGATCATGGGAATGTTTAATTGTGGTGTAGACATTCAGGCTTGGGCTGAAGACTAGGCTCTAGGACAGTGGTCACCAACCAGTTGATCATGATCGACCGGTTGATCACAGAGGCACTGCCAGTCAATCTCGATGCAG
The DNA here is from genome assembly GCF_052426305.1 of Pelodiscus sinensis. NCBI lineage: Eukaryota > Metazoa > Chordata > Testudines > Trionychidae > Pelodiscus > Pelodiscus sinensis. The sequence goes on along the minus strand of NC_143059.1, from coordinate 59,906,016 downwards.
TGTTCCCCGCCCTTCCTCTCCCTTCCACCCGCAACAAGGAGCCCGCACTGCTCCTACAGCCTCCTGCCCCTCGCAAAATTGGAGTGAAAGCTGGCTTCTCATGGCAGAGGATGGGGGTGGGGAGAAGTCCCACAGCTCCGCACCAGATCCAGCTTCTCAGGAAATGCACGCTGCTCCTCCCCTCCCCACAGCAACACCCGCAATTTCTTGTCTTGTTTTGCCTTCCTTCACCTGTGCACCAGGGAGGCAGGGTTGGGTGGGCAGGGGAGGGTTGACATGACAGTGGAGGATCTGGAGTGGCTGGATTTCTTAATGGAGCTGCACATGTGTGTCTTCCAACGCTGCCTGCAGATCCTTCTCAAGAGATACTTGTCCCTGGAGATCCCCAGGTACCTGTCAAAACTGCCTCTGGCCCCTCTCCTGGCCAGACACCCACCAGCACCCTGTCCCTGTTCCCTCTTCCCTGGCCAGACACCTACCCCCAGCTTGCTCCTGTACCCTACTGTACCACCATGCCTATCCCACTCACTGGCAGCTCTGTCCTGCACACTGGATCCCTCATTTTGGCCCCACCCCAGAGCCTGGGGAGGGGCAAAAAATCCACTAACCTTGGAACCCCAGAAGAGTTAATCTGGCCTGAGGCCTTCAACCTCAGTCCTACCTACCCTCCTTCCTCACCGTGGAGCTGGAGTGCCAGGGGAGTGAGGTGTCTTAGTTGGTGCCACATCAGTGAGGGTTGGTTTTTTTTTTTAGAGGGGTTGGTTTTTTGCATCTCACTTGTGTGGTCCCTGACTGATTTTTTGCGTGTCAGTGGCCTCCTGGCCCAAAAAATGTTCCCCGCCCTTTTCATAAACAAAGACCATGTTGAAATGATTTGTGTTGGACATAATTTTTATTTTAAAATGAAGCGTAACCAACATGGCCCCTGTTGAAGCCAAGTCCCCATCTGGCTGCAGCAACATAACACCCCTGCACCCCCCACTCACCCCAACCTGTAGCCCATCATACACCTAAACCTCCTGCCCTAAGCCCTCCACATCCCCAGTCTTGTGCCACAACACTCCTGCACCATCCACACACCACAAACCTGTGCCCTGGGGCCATCATATACCCAACCCCTGTGCCCCTCATACACCCCAACCCAAGCTGCTGCACCCTGATATCCACAAGTCTGCAGCTTTCTCAGCACCCCAACCCTCCATCTGACCCACACTCTCCAGCCTGGAGCCTCCTCCCTGAGCCAGTATCTCCTTCTCCACCTCCCCTTGCACCCAAATTCCCTCCCAGAGCTTGCGCCTCTCACCCCTTCCCACTCCCAAATCTCTCATTCCCACCTCAGATCCCGCACCTCCTGTCTCAACCCGGTGAGAGTGAGTAGGGCTGGGGACAGCAAGGCTACATCTACACTGCAGGGTTTTTGCGCAAGAAGTCTTGCAGAAGAGTTCTTGTGCAAAAACTTCTTGCGCAAAAGCGCGTCCACACCTCAAAGTGCTTCACTAAAGGTGTATGCTCTTGCACAAGAAAGCTCTGATGTCCATTCACAGAATGGCCATAAGAGCACCTGTGCTTTTTTGGATAGGCTCTTTTTGCGCAAGAAACCTCTGCGGAGTGTCCACACTTGCCTTTTTGCAAAAGAGCTGTAGCGCAAAAAGAAGTTATGCCTCATAGAAGGAGGCATACCTACACACAAAAAGTTCTCTATTCTGTTGATTGACTGTAGATTTTCTTGCACAAAAACGTGCTTGAGATGTGGACGCTCATGGGTTTTTGTGTAAAAACGGCTATTTTTGCACAAAAACCTTGTAGTGTAAACATAGCCCAAGTGATGGAGAGGAGGGGAATGGAGTGCACAGGGCTTCAAGGAAGGGGCGGGGTCCTGGGGAAGGGATGGGGTAGATCTTGGCTTTCCCTGACATTTGAAATGATCTTGGGTGTGTAAAAGTTGGAGGCCACTGCTCTAGGCCCATCAGAGATAGGCGCATCCCAGAGCTTAAGCTACAGCTGGAACACAAATGTGTACATTCTAATTAAACAGCCCCGACCTGAGCCTGAATCAGCTGGCATGGGCCAGCCAAATGGATCTAATTGAAATATATACATACCCTTTAAAATATCCTTTAACCATGTATTCCTCCTTTGTGCAGCACCTCTACCCTTACAAGTTAATTGGTCCGCTTCCTGTCTGTAGCCACAGGCCTTCTCTTGTTTCCTTTCGTTTCTTTTTGTTCACATTATCATACGCCTTAATCTTATCATGAACATTATCGTCAGACTTCTGTTTGCTTGCAGCTTAGCTTTTTGTAAGGCAGTTGATGCTGGTTTCCTTCCTGCCCTCTTGTTCACCTAGTTCTTTCACTGCTCTCCTGTTCTTCTTGCCCTCCACAGCTCTCCTTCCTTCACTGAAATTTGTGGCTTCTCCCTTCCCTTCATATCTCCCTCTCCTATTGCGCCCCATCCTGCCATCTCCTTTCTTCAGTCACATACTTTTCCTTCGCTTAGTCTCAGCCTGAAGATTCCCTTACCATTGGAGCTGATGTACTGCTCTGCTCTTATGCCTCTTCCAGCTATGTGCCAAGAGGCTGGGAAGATGCGGCTGTCTGACTACCATAGGAGTCATAATACAGGCCCATCATCAGGTTGAGTATGGCTGATGTAGAACAACCAGTATTCTGGTCCCAACACCCAAACAATGCTGCAAACACAGTACAGTACTAGCTATAACATCTTTCCAAGATCCATGGAACTGCAGGTATAGCCTAATACTTCCTCCTAGGGGACCTGGGTCCTTCCCAAGTTGGAAGAACACTGGCTCTCACCCAAGGGTTTTGTACTCCTTAAGTAAGCCAGGTGCAGTCACTTTTGCACTTAGGATAGCAAAAAAGTAAATATACATGGGCCTGTGTGTTCTAAGTGCAGTGGCATCTCTCTGGAAGGTAAGAATTAAACTGCCTGACTGTCACATTTAGTACAGGCAGAATAGAAAATGAAATACTTGTAGAAAATCTGCCAACTGTTTATTGAGTAAACAGTCTGAAGGTGGTTCCCAAGAGATTCCTACTGACTGCTTGTCATGACCTTTTTAGGCTGCAACCATAATTTTGTACAGTAATTGTGGTAGGAAGAGGGGATGAGAAATAAATAAGAACTACCGTTGTTTGCCAGAGATATGAACTTTGCCAAATGAGCTCTTTAGCTTTACTTCAGCCTTTGCTATATACAGATGCTTGTGTCTTGGAAAATGTTTGAAAGGCAGTAGAAGATTTGATGAGAGGCAACATAAGATGGACGTTTCCTATTAAAAAGGGAGCCAGCTAAGAAGAGAAAATTCAGACACTTCAAGAGCAGGAGAGCCTGGCTACAACTATGAAAAAAACCAAACACCCAGCATTGCCCAAAAGGGACCTGAGGAAGGAAGAATAAGCTAGGAGCCAGAGGAGTATGCAGTTTGGAGAAAGAAGTATACTTGGTGAAAGTGATTCAGTTCAGAAAACTGGATAAAGTTTAATTGTTGGAGGGTATCAATGAAGGTTATAACCTCTGGAGTAGTTAGAGCAGGAGGACAATTGCCCATGTTAGTGGTGTTAGGTTCATTTAAACTTACTGAGGTGTATTTTTTTTTTTTATAAAACATGGATTATTCATCCCATAAAATGACATTCTTCATATAATCCAGGATAGATACAAATTTTTAGTTTAGTTGACGTTAAACTGAAAACCACACTGAAGAAAAATGAAAACTGAATTAAAGCATAACATACACAAGCAGCACTTTTCTTCTCTCTGGTCCCATTTCCCTTTTATTCTTCTCCACTGACCGATCTGCTAACATCAAAAGGGGCATCTTACAATGTGGTTGAAAAATTCAAGACTAATGACGATATATGGTATGACACCATCTTTTTCCATTGAAAGTCTGATATTTAAAGCACTCATAATAAAATGGAAAACGTAGCTACTACATCCACTAATATTCAGTAGAACAGGGATTTGGCATTCAGTTCTGTTTTTGTGAACTTATGACCCTGAGCACGCATGTAGATGACAGACTGATCTGTGAATGAACTATACCCGGCAATGTGCAAACCCAAGAAAAAACAGAACTATTTTTGGGAGCAAAACATTCACTGAACCTTTCAAAAATATATTGTGTAATTTCTAATTCAACAGAGGGAGACTTTTAATACTGTATCTGGCAAGACATTCTTAGAGCTATATTTATCTAGTTTGATATACAAAGTCTTTCCAAAAGTCTGGTTAAAAAAATCTCAGGGATAACAGGACAAACCAAAAAGACGATTCTTGACACTAATTTGACTTTAACTGTCTTGCAGTTTATTTAGGACTCTTTTGTCTATAAGCAGTTAAACAACTCCTCCCTTTTTTCAAAAAGTATATTACAGGCAGTCCCCGACTTACGCGGATCCGACTCACGTCGGATCCGCAGTTACGAACGGGGCTGCCCCAGAGTACACGGACTGCGGGACCTCGCGGTCCTGCCGCCCGTGTACTCTGGGGCTTTCTCTGCGTCTCCCTGGTCTGCAGACCAGGAAGACGCAGAGCAAAGCCGCGGAGGGGCTCGGGCAGCCCAGGGGCACTGCTCCGCTGCCGGCTTCCCCGCGGCTTTGCAAAGCTGCGGGGGGCGGGCTCGGGCAGCGAGGCAGCCCAGGCGCGCCTGGACTGCTCCGCTGCCTGCTTCCCCGAGGCTTTGCAAAGCCGCGGGGGAAGCCGGCAGCGGGACAGCCCAGACGCCCCGCGGTTGTCCCGCTGCCGGCGTCCTCAGAGGCTTTGCTCCCCGTCTCCCTGGTCTGCTGGTCTCCAGCAGACCAGGGAGACGGGGAGCAAAGCCGCGGAGGACCCAGGCGGCGGGACCGCGGTGCGTCTCGTTCCGCTGCCCGTGTCTTCCTGGTCTGCTGGGGTGGGGGGGGGCGCAGCTAGTACGCCCCCCCCCAACAGACTAGGCTTTTCTCCGGATGCCTGTGGCAGAGCAGCTGGGGTGCTGCCGGTTGGTCCCGCAGCGCCGCTCTGGGCGCTACTGGTCCAACCCAGCAGCACCCCAGCTGCTCTGGTCCTGATTCAGCCGCTGCTGGTCAGTTTCAGCAGCGGCTGAATCAGGACGCCTGGGGCAGAGCAGATGGGGTGCTGCTGGATTGGTCCAGTAGTGCCGAGGAGCGGCACTACTGGAGCAACCCAGCAGCACCCCAGCTGCTCTGCCCCAGGCGTCCTGATTCAGCCGCTGCTGAAACTGACCAGCGCTGACTACAGGAAGCCCCAGGCAGAGTTGCTCTGCCCCGGGCTTCCTGGAATCAGCTGCTGATCAGTTTCAGCAGCAGCTGACTTGGGGACGCTTGGGGTTCTTAAGTTGATTCTGTATGTAAGTCAGAACTGGCGGTCAGTTTCAGCAGCGGCTGAATCTGGACGCCAGTTCCGACTTACATACAGATTCAACTTAAGAACAAACCTACAGTCCCTATCTTGTACGTAACCCGGGGACTGCCTGTACTCTTTTGTCAGTAAGTAGCTGTATTGAAATCATAAGCCAATTACAGCATCGTTGCTAGGACTGTTTGTTATCCTAGGGCAAGAACAGTATATACAGGGAAAACATTATTCATTTATGAGTGCTTGAAGCTAGTTTTTATCTGCCCGTAGTGCAGGTGAACTAAAAAAATGTGTCCCACTGCGAAGACAACAAGCTTAGTTTCAGCTGTCATGTTATGGGTAAAAGACCACTTTTGGATTGGAGCAGTTCTCACAGAACTATTTATTCTGATGCAAAAAATTCAGAATCCCTTAGTCTCAAAAGTCTTAAGTAATATGGGTGTGTTTACACGCATGCATTTGCAACTATTGCTGTTTTGCAGTTCTGGGGAGAGAAATCATAATCTATTAAAATCTAGGGGACATCTGCCCCCTGACTTTAGCAAGACCTGGATTTCACTATGATGTATAAGATCTTCAATTATATATTTATGCAGCACCTTGACAGCCTAATCTTGATTGGGGCCTATAAGTGCTACCATAATTCAAATAACTTCATAGTTCACTATTCTCATTTTAAGTAACTTCTTTGCATGTCACTGGCACTGCTCTGCTTTCAATTCTAATGAAAAGGACAAAGGGAGATTTCCTCCTTTATTCACTTTGCATGATTAATAAAAAGCCATAAGCTATCAATAGAATATGATGTCAGAGGTTGGTAATTGGCTGACCTGCCACTGAAGTAACTGGATTTTTATATTTGTTGTTTGAATTTTTATATATTAGCATTAAATAAACAGACCGCCAAACCCTGTTCTCACAGTCATAAGAACAGCCATATTGGGTCAGAACAAAGGTTCATCTAGCCTGGTATCCTGTCTGCCAACAGTGGTCAATACCAGATGCCCCAGAGGGAGAGATCACAACACGTAATCTTCACATGATCCCTCCCCTGTCACCCACTTCCAGAGAAACAGAGGCTAGGGATACCATTCCTACCCACGTTGGCTAATAGGTTCATAGAGGTCAGGTCCATCAATAGTTGTCTTGCTCTTTTTTGAATCTTATTAAAAGTTCTAGCCTTCTCCACCTCCTCTGGCAAGGAGTTCCTCAGGTTGACTGTGCGCTGAGTGAAGAAAAACTTCCTTTTGTTTTAAACCTGCTGCCTATTAATTTCATTTGGTGACTCCTAGTTATTTTATTGTGTGAATAAGTAAATAACTTATCCTGGTATGGAAAAAGAAATAATTTTTCCATACAAGTCATGATTTAATAGACCTCTTTCATATTCCCCCTTAGTTTCCTCTTTTCTATGCTGAAAAGTCCAAGTCTTTTTCAACTCTCTTCATATGGGGCTTGTTGCAAACCCCTAATCATTTTTGTTGTCCTTTAATCTTTTTCAATGCCAATATATTTTTTTTGAGATGAGGCTACCACATCTGTACCAGGGCTGGCCCGAGCCATTCATGCGCCCCAGGAGCACGGCCCCACGCCTGGGGCACCGGCGCATGCGCGGGCCCGGCACTGCCCGGTCCGGCAGCCCTGCGCGACAGCCCCTAAAATTGAGCGCCCCGGGCAGTAGCCCGGTCAGCCCGTAACTTGGGCCGGCTCTGATCTGTACATAGTATTTAAGATGTAAATACCATAGTTTTATATAGAGGCAATAAGAAATTTTCTGTCTAATTCTCTATCCCTTTTTTAATGACTCCTAACATTCAATTTGCTTTTTTCACTGCTGCTGCACACTGAGTGGATGTTTTCAGAGAACTATCCCACAATGACTCAAAGGCTTCTCTCTTGAGTAGTTGTAGCCAAATTAGTTCCAATCATATTGTATTTATAATTGGGATTATGTTTTCCAATGTGCATTACTTTACATTTATCAACATTAAATTTCATTTGCCATTTTGTTGCCCAATCACTCAGTTTGGTGAGATCTTTTTGAAGCTCTTCACAGTCTGCATTGGTCTTAACTATCTTGAACAGTTTGGTATCATCTGCAAATTTTGTCACCTCACTGTTTACCCCTTTCTCTAGATCATTTATAAATAAGTTGAACAGGATGGGTCCAAGGATAGAGCCTTAGGGGACCTCACTAGTTACAACTCGGAAAACTGACCATTTATTCCTACCCTTGTTTCTTGTCTTTTAACCAGTTATCAATCCATGATAAGACCTTCTCTCTTATACCATGACAACTTACTTTACCTAAGAGCCTTTGGTGAGGGACCTTGTTCAAAGACTTTCTGGAAATCTAAGCATACTATTTCTACTGGATCCCCCTTTTCCATGTTTCTTGACCCTCCTCAAAGAACTCTAGCAGATTAGTAAGGCATGATTGCCCTTTACAGAAACCATGTTGACTTTCCCCCAACAAACTATATTCATCCATGTGTCTGACAGTTTTATTCTTTACTATAGTTTCAACTAATTTGCCCGGTACTGACATTAGACTTACCAGTCTGTAATTGCCAGGTCACCTCCAGAGCCTTTTTTAAATATTGGCATCACATTAGCTATCTTCCAATCATTAGGTACAGAAGCTGATTTAAAGGATAAGTTATAAACCACAGTTAATAGTGCTGCAATTTCCCATTTGAGTTCTTTCAGAACTCTTGGGTGAATGCCATCCAGTCCCAGTCAAGAGCTGATATTACAGTTGCAATTCATTGGCTCAACTCCAGTTAATAAAACACATATTAGGATACTACAGGGCTTTATTTGGGCTGCCAGTTTCTTTAGTAATTAATCCCCTCTGGTTGGCTAATGGCAGCTGACTAGGATTGTGGAGCTATAGAATTGCAACATAGCATTTGAGCTTGGGCTGGAGCCCAAGCCGTGGGTTCCTCACCTCTCGGAGGGTCACAGAGCTTGGGTTTCAACCCGAGCCCAAACGTCTATACCTCGATTTTACTGCCCCACTGCCTGTGAGCCTGTGTCAGCTGACACAGTCCAGCTGCAGGTGTTTAAATGCTGTGCAGATGTACCTTCAGAACAGAATTTGATCCATTGTACAAGAATAGAAGTCTCTGAAACCAGAAAAAAAATTTCTCCATGTGTAGGGGGCAACTGATAACATGATGATCAGTAGCCCTAATGTGGATTATCCACATTGCTTTATGATATCAGAGATGGTGAAACCAAGTGAGCCAGTATAGAACCATTCTTAAAGCAGTGGGATTCTGCTTTATTTTGATTCACATTATTCACAAGTGATGCAAAATGTAGCTGTAAATCTACTATCTGTAACAAACACACATTTCAAATTAGCTACACAGTCCTGGCCCCACTGATGTCTATAGAAGTTTTGTCGTTGATTTCAATGGGGGCGGGGGGGTCAAGCTTTCACCTGTAATCTTTATGGCCTTGATCCTACATTAACTGAACTCAGTGAAGATTCTGCCACTCACTTTAATGAAAGAAGAATCAGTCCCTAAAACAGTGGCTGAAGCTGTGTGGCTTTTTTGTGGAAAAACAATCAGCTGTAGACATCATTAAAATGTTTAGCAGATATGCTAATATTCATGCTTTGTTTTCTTTTAGGCAATACTCATGGATCATAACTGCTCCCTTAAAACAAAAATGTATACTCAGAACAACATCCAGTCATACCCAGTAGGTGATGAAGAATCCGAAAGTGATGAATAATAAAAAAAGCCATATTGAGTATTTTGGTGTACAAAATGCAGTGATTCCTGTGAAACAGCTCATTCAGAAATATGTTTTAGGTATACCGTACTTTTAATGGTGAAATAGTGAAGAAACCAAAGGTATATTATTTATTTCCCATTATTTTAATGCAGATTGCCAACTGCCTTATAAAGAGAAAATAGCTTTTATAGAGGTTTGTATAGTGTTGAAAACATTATTTTATGTATTTAATTTTATTATACAGTATATTTTTGATTAACTGTGTAGTTAAATATATATAAACATCTGAATCCAAATTATAATTTTTCTAAATTTTATTCAGGGACATTGACATAAGATTTCACAGTGTAGACTCCATAATAAGTTCTTGACAGTAAAATGCTTCTATTATAAATTATTCCTCTTACTAAAAAAGTGAAGTTCAAAGAACATACAACCTATCCAACTCTCAGTTCTTTTAAATTTACTGTGCTCTGAAGTATATCCACAAAAGATAGTCTTAATTCAAGATAGCACTTTATTACCAGTTGCTCAGCTCAGGGTCATACTGTACCATCAATTTTGGTTTCTTTGCAGAGCTCTCCCAATTCTAAAGGTGAGCTCTCCATAAAATTGATAGTATTGAGACCATATGATAAGAAAATAAACTTTTATTTTTCAAAACAAAAATTTTCAGACATATTGATAAAAAAAATAATGTTTTTCTGAAGGATAGGACTACTCTAACTAAAATGATCCTGGCTGGCTTATGCACTAAAGGATATTGTCTCTAGACTTAAAAGAAACTGCCTATTTGCTCTCTCACACAGGCAATACTATGGTTTCCATGAGATGTATGAAGGAATACTGGGTAAACATCAAGTCAAGAACTCACTTTGGTTATATAGGGATGAATCGAGAGGCCATTCTTTGTTAACTATTAATCTAAAATAGCTCTAGGCAACAAAAATAAGTCAATCTGTCCACATACATATGATCCTCCACCTCATCCTCCCCCCCTCCCCACACTTTTGGGGATAACAGTTGTATCAGAGTGAAATTTGGTCCTAACTCTACAGCTGATATAAATACAGATTGTAGATCCACAGAAATCAATGCCAATTTACACCAGGGGCACGTCTATACTAGGAAGTTATTTTGGGAGTTATTTTGAAATAATTATTTTAGAATAACATGTCCCCTCTACAGGGAAGCCTCGAAATTAGTTTGAGGCAGGGTCACTTAATGTGGATGCACTACCTCGACTTAGAGCCCCAGGAAGTACCAGGGAGTAATTACTCTGAATGATTCTGGGGAGTAGTTATTTCAAAATAGTGGTAGTATGGATGCTCCACTGCTGCTATTTCAAAATAACTATTTTGAAATAAGTGTTATTCCTCATGGAAAGCAGGTGTTATTTTGAAATTACCAGTCCCTTATTTCAAAATAACTCCCTGTTATTTTGAAATAACTTCCTAGTGTAGACCAGGGCCAGCTGAGGATCTGTAAATATACAAAAAAACAAAGTTAAGACATTGCCATTACTTTTTTGCCCTGTAACGTGGTCTTAAATAATTAGATATTCTTTGTATTGGGAAAACTGGACACAAGAGTATGATATCTGCTGCTCAAGTTATTTACGTACTTTCAAGAGGGTTAGAGCAGCACGAAGCTTTGACATTTACAATTTTTTTTTTTCAGATCTTTGCCATCTCAATTCTATTTCAGGGATTTTTCACCTTCATTTCAGGTTTTTTATGAATAGTTAAGATCACTGCAGTACCACAGTATTTACATTTAACATCTTACTTGAAGGACTCAACTCCAGTAGCTTCTACTAAAAATGATTTTACTCCCATTTGCCTACATGTCTAGAAATTTTATATATAATAAAATTTGTTTGAAAATGAAGTCAAATTATAAATTTTTAGTCAAAATAATGAAAAAGCAACAGCTCATTATTAATACCGCTGCTTATTTGAGGATATAAAATCTAATACAATGAAAGAACTGCATTAGGCAATATACTTGTCTGGACCAAGAAAAATCAAACTTCTAAAGTAAATATTCAACAAAAAAATTAAAGGATGTTTTTTATCTGGTGTTGTGTATGTGTAGTTTGTTTGTAAATGAAAATGTGCCTTCTTACATGTATCAGCAGATGTTTTGTGTATTACAGCAGATACTCTGTTTACATATGGTTTTGTAAAGCATATATAATAGTATGGTCAGAAAGTATGGAAATGCTGTGAATCAAATCAAGTATTGCTTTGTTGATAATTATGCATTAAGATTACATAAAATGAAAAGTAATCTCCAATAAATTCATGATTTACTGCAACACAATATGGTAACTATCTCATTCTCTTCTGTGCTGTTGGTTTGCACACACCAAGAAATGGAAAGAAGGTGATCAGAATATACCAACCTGCTAAGAAAGCAACATTCAATTAATGCCTAGCGTATTTATAATTTCTAACAGGCAGGTTAAACATTTTCACTCAAGGAGACAAGATGTCTGTATATAACCTGCTAATGAAAAATGAGCTCCTAAGCAATATGACAAGTGTCTTTAGAGCCAAATTTTAATTTTTGTAAACTGTTATAATGCAGAAAGATACAGAAAGAATTACTAGACTTACCAGAGACTGTTCACTACTGATGGACATGTGTAAGTAAATAGTAGTTACAAGGTCACAGCAGGAATAGACTCCTTACAAAATCTGGAGGATCACAGCAGAGACTTTGATAGTATCTGCAAAACTGACATGTTAATAACTGATTTTGCATGTGTCTATCTTCTATTTTGATGCACCACGGTTGACAGCATTTCTGTAGCTTCCGCCACTCTTAAGAAAATCATTCCTTCCATGCCCCACAAAGTATTTGGAAGATAAACATTTTTAATACTAGAGAGACCGAGATTTGGCAAATCCTGTTCAACAGTTTCTTTAGTCCACTGCTTTGGTTGTAACACCAACTATATGTAAAGTGCCATGCACAGAAATATCTTTTCTGTAGAGTTTTCTTTAAATTGAAGCAGTTTGTATTTTCAAGGTAACTTTTTTAAAAATAGCTTCAACTGTGTGACAATGAACATAGCAGCATAGCTAAGTAAATGGTACATATGAAATTCATGTTTTGACCTGTGAAATGAGTGAGAAACATCTTCATATTTATGACCTTGTGTCTTTGTTTGGGATTTGAATTTTTGTCATGTATAAGAGGGCAGTAAAATGGGTTAGAAGAATTTGTCATGACATTGAAATTTATTTCCAAGCAACTGTCTGCCTTAAAATATTTACATCATACAAATGTATTAATCAATGTGAAAAAAAACCCAACCTTCTGCTCAAGGAAAGTAGTCTTTTACTTTGTGAACACTTCTGGTTGATGACAATTGTTCTGTTGAATTTACTGCACTGAAGTTGAAACTATAATACTAATATTTAAATCAAGAAAAATACAAAACCAAATCTAATTAAGAATTTTTAAAAAGGAGATGACATTGCTACACAAATCCCAAATAAATGAGCATTGTGGGAGAGACCCATGAGAACAAGAACAGAGATGACCCCCCTGAATCTCAAGTGAGAGGTAGAGTGCAGAACAAATGAATTTAGGCTCCATGTATCTCCTCATTGTGGGGTTTCTAGTCAGTGTATTCAAATGTATCATAGCCCAGCTAGCTGTACCCTATCACTCTACCTCCAACCCATCCACAATCCATGGAGAGAATGGGAACAATAGAGACCCTCTATTCCCCCAACATCTATTCCATTCAATAGACCCATGAAAAATCTGATGTACTTTGAGTCTTCTGTGGCCAGTGAGGAATGCATGGATTTCATGCAGAATCTGTATTCACCCAATGGTGCCTCATGGCTGTAAATATATTTACCTTTAACTACATGGACAACTTTGGAAAATATTCTGTTTATGATAATTCTGCTGCTGTAATTGTGGCTATATCTACACTACCAAGTTATTTCAAACTAAGGGTATATCAGCACTGCCACCCTCATTCGAACTAGAGTGGCTAATGTAGGCATTCAAAGTTGCAAATGAAGCCCGGGATTTAAATATTCCGGGCTTCATTTGCATCTTGCCAGGCGCCGCCATTTTTAAATGCCCGTTAGTGCGGACACCGTGCCCGCGGCTACACGCAGCACGGAGTAGGTAGTTCGAATTATGCTCTCTAATTCGAACTACCGGTACACCTCGTTCCACGAGGAGTAACGGTAGTTCAAATTAGAGAGCCTAATTCGAACTACCTACTCCGTGCCGCGTGTAGCCGCGGGCACGGAGTCCGCATTAATGGGGATTTAAAAATGGCGGCGCCCGGCAAGTTGCAAATGAAGCCCGGGATATTTAAATCCCGGGCTTCATTTATAACTTCAAATGCCTACATTAGCCACCCTAGTTCGAACTAGGGTGGCAGTGTAGACATACCGTAAGTAATTTACTTTGAAATAAGCTCATTCCTTTTCATAATTAGGAGTAATTCTGAAATAATGGGTTTGGTAGTGTGGATGCTCATCCTGTTATTTCAAAATAACTCCCCAGTGTCATGCCCTCAGTGTTTTTTTTCTATCCCTAGTTCCCTTGAAAGTATGTGCAGCTTAGCAGTTTGTGCTTTGCTATACATCCTCCTCCAGTAGTTATAAACATCAAAGTACATATTTCAAGGGAATACAAATGGGAATTAGCAGGAGAAACAGATAAAATGAGTTGTTAAATTGCAAGGATCCCATTTTCAAGAAAAAATGTTAGAGGATAAAAAAATAAAGCACAAGAAAAATGTAGGATAGATTAACAGAATGAGTCAGACTGTTCCCTGCTGTAATTAATTGATAGTTATCATTATTAGCAGTAGTATTTTTTGTACAGTGCCCAGAAGTCTTAATCCACATGAGCCCTGCTATTCTAGGCACTCTGCAAACCTTGATAGTTACGTCATGAATTTATTTAGCTCAATGTTTTTTAAAAGCTTCCCTGTTTTTTAAATTGTGCTGAGTATAATAAAAATGCATATCCTAAATAAAATACATTAAAGGCCAATACAGCAATCAGTAATTTTACTTTTCTATAAACATGTATTCTCCCCCCAAAGATATTGTGCTAAATTATCATACCTTATATAGTAATATTTTTAAAATATTGCATTGCAGTAGTTTAACAGTGCAAAGAGGTAACTGATTTAGTAAAACTGTTTTATTAAAGCTTGTTCTCATGATAAAATCATAGCCAACAAAATCATATCAGGCAGATTTTCTGTAAATGTGTAGCTGCCACCTAGCTACATATCACTAAGTCAAATATATTCTCATTTTCGGTGGTATTCTTTATTTTCAGCTATTTACAGGAAAGCAAAGATTACATTAAGAATGTAGTATTACAGCTTTTCCTCAAGAGTCAGTGTTTATTGTAATTAATGCCAGATAAGATTTTTGTTTTCCTTATCAAACAACTATTTCACCTCCCCATTCAACATATTTAAAAATATTGCACTACGTTTTTTATGTTTTACAATCATTAGCAATGTTATACTGTATAAAGAAAATTATATCCAGCTTTTCATACCCATTGTATTACACAATTACATAATTTATAAAACCTTGAATATGTTTTTGTGAAAACCGAAATGTATGTAGTTTCTGCAGCTACTTCATGTCTGGCAGAGTTTGAAATATATCAGAGTTCTTAAGGTAATCCATAATGAGCTAACACTGATGGAGATTTAGTCCAGATCACCACCAATTGTGAGCTACTTACAAAATAAAATGGGAAAGACATCATTTGAAGTTTAATAGAGTACAGGGTTAACTATTTTAATCATTAAGAGGATTTTATTTTGTGAGACTATTTGATAAAGCAGAATTTTAAAAAGTAATACATGTCTATTTGAGCATGGATAGTGTTTTCACACATCAGCTAAATAGTCAAGTGCCCCAAAATATATATATAAAAAAATTGTCAATACACTATAGTTGCATGAGTATTGATTTTACTTAAAAATATACATGGTTTTTTCCTGCTCAAACTATTGTTTTTTGTTTTGTCCATCACAAAATAAATTGAGACAAATCAGAAAAGAATATTATGTTAGTGGCTGCCTGCCAATTATTAAAAAATAAAACAATTTAACTCTTAGTTTCACTGTTTAGTTTCACCATTTGCTACAGTCAATGATATAACAGTACCTAAAATAAAGTTGAAAACAATATATGATTTATCTACATAGACAAATGAAATCTCAAGACACATTTATAATAAACCAATAGGAATATCATACTTAGCCAGATGATGCTAGAATCCACAACTGACAACACAAAATCAGATGGTTCTTTTCAAAAAGTGCTAGCCAAAATTCTTCCTCACTTCTACTAAACAACTTATTTGTTTTGATCCAATGTAAACATGCTTTCCTGAATAAAGTGGTCTCTCTGTTCTATCTGTTTCTTTTGGGTGAGTGGCTGAATGCAGTTTTGTAATGCAGAGTGACACCAAAAATGTTGAGATACATAGTATATAGTGATTTTGTTTAAATATGAAATTTATTTTGCACTTAGTATCTGTGGGTGGCAAAATAAATTGTAAACCTTTAAAAATCTTAACTTTCTTGCATGCCTTTTCAAGAGGAATGGTAATGATAATTCTAAAAATCCATATTCAGTACTGCAATTTTCTTTTAATAGGTTAAAACATTAAAGTTTAAAAATGTGATATGCTATAAGCCTGACAGCCATTTATATATTTAAAATAATGTTGCTACTTTTTGCTGGACTCGTCCAATAAAATTACTAAACAATACTGTTATATACTTATGTATTATATTCAAATAGGGTTTAATATCCCAATATTCTAAGGAGGAAATATTTTGTTTGGTACAGCATTACTATATTTCAGATTAGCCACAACTTTTGAAAAGTTATCTGTGTTTAACAAAAGTATAGAAAGCAAGCAACTTGATATGTAATAATACCTTTACTAGATAGTTGTTATAACAGACAAAAGAAAAGCCACAGTGTCTGTTTTCATGATACATTTGGCGCAAAAAAACAAAAACTATTTAGAAGACAAATGCAACATGATCAAAATTTCAAAACTTGGTCCTTCAATGACTGCTGTGTTGTCATCACTTTAGGCATGCAGCAAGTTCACAATGTTTTCAACATATAATTGAAATCAAACATTTCAAAAATCCTGACAATCTCCTGTTCAAATCATTAATTCAAAAACAAAAAGGTCAATAATGCACAACAGAAACCACATATACAGTAACATGAAATGTTAGCTTACATAATTAGAAAAAAGTTAAAAATAAATTATTAAAAATAACTCCCAGTATAAACCCAAAAATGTAGTTTTAACACAATTTGAACCAGCCAGTATAACAAAATGGTGGTACTGTAGCTGGGGAAAAACCTCTATTAACCGTACTCTTACACAGGCAAATAACTGTGGTGAAGCAGGTTATGTACATGGTACCACTCTTTAATTAAATTTTGACTTATCTGATTTTTTTGATTAAGTGCAAAGTATTGTTTTCAGACCACCCTTCCGAAAATCAAATACACAACTATCAGTCTACTGAATGAGGAGTGTTAGGCGATTCCGCTGATATGTTGTTGAATGTTGGAGCCTGTGGTACACTGACATCTTTATGATCAATTTCTTCTGCAGTGCTGTTGTCTTCTGCGTATTTAGTTATTTTTCTGGATTGCAGATCTAAAGGTGTATTTTCCAAAGACTCTATATCCTCAATGCCTGCTCTGTAGTGAATCATAAGCAGTGTAAGGGCTTGCAGTCTTTCACCTGATTTAGCCAATGCAGTAGAAATTAGTGCTTTTTTCCTTGTATCACTTGTCTCTCTTTCTTCTCGAATAAGTGAATTATTATTTTCCAACTCTTGATCTATTTCATTTTGCAACTTATCCAACATGAACTCTAATTTCTGGAACCTTTCCTCCGTGGGCAAGCTTTTATAGAGGTCACGGCCAATTTCTTTTACTGCAATGAAGACATTGTCATCTAGCCCTCCCTCCTTCCGTGGTAACTTTATCCCTGTGCTAGCTGCACGTTTTGAGGGACTATTTGGACTGCAAATTTCAGTGTCACTGCTTTCATTATCTGAAGTGTTCGGAGTGTGCTTTGGTGAAGGTTCTACAATGTCCATCCCTGGCTCAACAAGGCGAGCTTTAGGGACTGGACGAAGATTTAACAAACGAGTACTTGTGTTGATGATATGTCTTGTTAAACCAGTAGTTTTGTTCACAGATTTAGATTCTGAATCAACACGAGAGGAAACAGGTTGAGGAGCTTCCTGCCCCTCCATCCTATAACTTCCGTCAATTTGGTCAAGTCTCCTTTCAGTTCCTACACAAAATGGGGTTTCAGTTAGACATTTTTCTTGACATTTTTTATGACAAACATAAGCACAAAGCATGCACTGGGAAGCTGCTTTAGTCCAAACCTTCTTTTTGCAGTAATCACACCACGTTGGATTCTGGAACTGAGTATCTTGAAAATTATGTTTATTGTCCGTAATAATCATTTGTCCCAGATAAGGATCCTCCTTCTGCAGTGCATGAACCTCTTCTACCAAATTATATTCCTTTTCTTTCTCCAGCAGAAAACTTGAGTCTTCTGGTTCACCTTCTTTTAGATATTTAAAGTGTACAGTTATATCACCATAGCAAAACTTTTCATTGAATCCCTTATGCACTGTCAAATTGCGCAAAGCAGTTCTAGTGACTGCTGCTTTAGGTGCAGGAGCATTTAATCTAAGTGTTCTAAAGTATTCCATGGATGATGTAGCTATACAATCTAATGCAATTTCTTCAAGTTTTATACTTATGTGTCCTAAACAGATGAGACCACCCATTTTGAAAGGGTCTCTGCACCAAAGTGCAACATTAAGGTACTTATGGTATCCTTCCACTTCAAATATACAGGAGGATGACTTTATCCTTGCCCATCGACCTAGTCGATTGCGATAAGGAATTTCTGGTGATTCCCATGTATGATGGTCCTCTCCACTTTCCTTAGAACTACGTGAATTTTCTGAAATTGTATCTTTCACTATTTCTGGTTTTGTTCCTGTTGGTTTTGATATTGTGGAATCTTCCACTTGATCATTATTTTTTGTTATTTTTTCCGTGCATTTGTCACCATTGTTTGCAGGAGGAGGAGGCCTCTCTGGTTTTTCAGAAGATATGTCCCCTGTTTCTAACAGATTTTGAGTTTCACTAGAAGGCAAAATAAGTTTAATTAGTGGCCTAGGTGGTACAGGAGGTTTTGTACTGCTCCCCTGAGGTGGTTTAACTGATTGTTGTGATGTATCCTGACCCTCAGAACTTTTGGGCACTACCAGTTTGACTCCATCTTTTGGTTGTGTTTTTAAAGTTGTCTGATAACCTCCTAAATGTAGCTTGCGATTTAGAATTGGAGATATTGTTCCAAGTGGTTTAGTAGCAAATGTTACTACAGAGCGTTTGGGACTCTGAGTTGTTGGCATTTCTTCTTTGACCTCAGATGACTTTATCTCAGAAGCTAAATCTTCAAATTCTGACTCCAGTTCTTTGTTATCAGCATCAGCTGAAATACTAGTTTGGTCCTCTTCTGAGTGTGCCAGAAAAGCAGGGTCTTCTAATGGCCCAAAGCCATCCTGCAGTGCTGCACCATGCTGATTATAACCAACGGGCCTTTCATAGAACACTAAAACTCTGTCACCAGCCTGCTTGATAAGTTTTAGCACTTGAACAGTCGATGTGATTTTAACTCCTATTAAAACAAAAAGAAAAATGAGCAAACTTGAAAGAAAAAAATGATGCAAGTGTACAATAGCAGAACTCTAATTTAAATCTGTAATATTTAATACTAATATTGTTATTAGTGAAGGGCAATAGTCAAGCTATTGTGGTAAGATCCCAACTTGAAGGTAATAGGTAAGAATAATGAAAAGAATCCTACTAAGTACAACAGTGTTGAAGTGAGGGGAAACAATAACTGCTAAAAAAAAACCCAGTTTACTATTAAACTGAAAATGAACTGGTGCATACTGGGTTTTTAGTAGCATTTTAGCACTCAGACACAGAAGGCTGGGTACCTGCCTTAGAAATATTTATAACTTTAATAATAAAGGTAGCATTAGGCTAATAAAGAAATCAGTATCAATACATTAGCAGCATCATGTAGGCACCATGGCCAAGATTCTCAGCTAATGGGAGGAGGTGAAGACTTCTCAAAGTAACCTTCCCCTCCACCCTCACCCCCCTCAGTCTGGCTCCTAGGCATAGCCTAAACTGATACCTAAGCATCATTCTAAGGCTCTGACTCAGCCAGGTACTTAAGAATGTGTTTAGTATAAGTATTTAAATAGTTCTATTGAACTCAAAGTCCATGGACTGATATAAGGCAGGCTATTGACTTTATGCTAGCCAGGAATTCTGTTGCGCTGGGGAATCCTCAGGTGCTTGTCTGAGCCAGCTTTTTTAAGACCTCTAGAGCAATGTAATGAGAATTTAGGCAGGGCTCAGGATCTGGCTCATTGTCATGTTTAACACTATTTTGTAAATCAGTTTATTGTTAGTTCCATGGGTTCATCAACAGAAATCAAATATAGCTTGAATGTCTGGACATCTTTCCTTCACCTAGTACATGGGCATTTGATTCGGGGGTCTGGTCCTGTTTGGAACCTAGCATGTCCCACTGCTGAAGCAAGGAACTGTGCTATTGGAGACCTGAAATAGTTTAAATAATTGCCTGACTTATTTGGCATACCTTAGGAAAACAATTAATGGGGACTAATGATCTGGCTCTGTGATCAAGATCTTGTCCTGCTTGCCACAGCAATTTGAACTCATGATATTATTTTACTGTGACTGGAAACTTAATTTTTACTTCAATTAGACATGACATGTCTATTTAGAGACAACTATAACAGCATACCTTCTCAACTTAAATATGAAGATAACAAAAATAAATTGACGTTTCAGATTTTTGATCAATTACTAAGAAAAATATAATCTAGTAATTTTTTTAAAAAGAAAGAGGTTTCTAGGATCAGTGGTTGACCTATTCTTTGTTGGACAAAGAGAGGCTATGTGGGCCATACAGATCATAGAGTATCCAAGTCTTCTGTTACAGTAGAATTCCATTTTAAACTATGGTCTGAGCCCAGATGTCATTTTAGGACAACATATTACCCTCAATCCACACCAGGATTCCTAATGATCTCAATGGGAGATTTGCACAATGATCCAGGATACATAATGACTTTTATGAAGCAACTAAACTTACACTTAACATTGGCCAGCATTTGCAAATTTGGGTACTTAGACTCTTAAGCAATATTTCAGCTCTTACATAAAAGTGGACACAAGGTCAGATGTTATGAGAACCTACAGCACCCAATGTAAAAAGAGCACATATTCAACAAATCTCTCTGTCACATTTGAGTTGTATGTGATATTTTATGGTCAGAAATAAGTTCGCACTCATGTTAGCATTTTAGAGTGAACAGTGAATTTTCAGGCCTGGGAAACAGAAATTCTATCTTGCTTTTTAAGTAAACAGATGTTCTAGCAAAACATTATAAGAATCAACAGGGAACCTCACAATGCTGTTCTTACAGCTGTAAAGAGTACAACTACACTTAAAAAATGGTACTTCAGCTGTTTGGCTTTACATCAAGTAGAAAATAACTTTTTATGTACAAGAACCTGGATCAGTGTTAAAATATACAGGTTAGGTAGTCAAATATACAAAAGCTAATGTAACAATAGGACATGGATTTTGTTGTTTTAAATATTTTAGTTGAATAAAACTGATTATTACTATTTTATAACAACATTATGGATTTTTAAAACAAATCATGTGATTATGTACCTCCAATAGCTATAAGTCTATCTCCCCGTTGGAGATCAGCAACTGCAGCAGGTGAGTTTGGGGTCACAGTTTCAATAACAACATGTCCTCCATCCTCTTCCTTAGACTGCACTAGCCGGAGAGTGAGTCCAACACTTTGTAAATTCCCTTTAATTAGTTCTGCCTGGAAAGAAAAGATGTTTATTGGAATACAGGGAATAGGTGGCAATGCGTCAATGGTTAGTTTATGGAATGAAAATAATTATAAAAATAAGCATTATGAAACCGAATACAACAATCAACTTTTTGACAGTACAGGGATCCACTTGACTTCAGCAGGCATTAGATCAGGTCCTATATTCACCATTTTCTAAGGATGCTACTTTGTATGTACACAGTATATTTGAATCATTTGGGTATCTACTGTACTTCTGCCAAAGTGCATTTCTGTCCATTTTAGACATTGCAAGTTCTTCTATGTTCAGTCTCTCAATTGAAGGAGTGAAATTTAATTTGCCATTTTCTAAGGATTGAGACACAATCACTGTTTGCAGAAATCCTCTAAAGGAAACTTTTTATTTGCTTTCAATTTATTGAAGCAGCCCCTTCCCCCAATTTCCTGAGCCACTATTCAATTATCTATGTTTGAACGGTCTGCAGATTATCCTTTCCTTTTGAGTGCTTGCTGGTTTGCTCAATATCATAAGATAGCTTTTGTATATGAAGATTGCTTCTGAGACCCTTTTCCTTACCATATCTGCTTTATCAATGCCCCTTTTGTTTTAGCCATGACAGACTTGTTTTTGATGAACAGTTAAGTTTTATACAGTGCTTTGCAGACATGAAAGCATTATGTACTACAATTAATTTTACCTAAGAAAGGTCTTGTGGTTAAGGCAGAAGATCTGGGTTTACTTCCCAGCTTTGACACAGACTTCCTAGGTTAACCTATGAAAATCACATCATCCCTCTGTGCTTCAGGTCTCCATCTGTAAAATGGGGATAACATTCTCTCATATCCTCTTAGTGTTGCCTATTTTGAGAGCTAAAACTGTTAATGTGTCAGGGCAGTGACTGTCTAACTATGTGTAAGAATAGCTCTGAGAACAACAAGGCCCTTTTCTGAAGTCACTTGGGGTCTCTAACCACTTCTGTTATACAAATGAACAATCTAATTGCCTATAAAAATTACTTTAATTTCTTATCTCCTCCCTTTCCAGTCAGTGTTAGAGATAACTCTAGTGTTGATCAGCAATGTGCTATACAGGTAGGATTGAAACAAGAATAGTTTATTAAAAATATTTTTGGAAAATGAACAGAAATTTTACAAAGGGGCTATTGAAGGCAAAGACTCTTGACACAGTAATATACATTTCATTGAATCAATGTTCATAGACACAATGATGTTAGGTTATGTAGCTTTGCGTACTGTAGAAGTAGAAGACTACTGATGGCAAGAGACTGACAACAATGAACAGTTTATTTAGTAAGAAAATGACAGAAAAAACCAGGATGATTCCCTTTTTATCTGCATTAGGTTTAGCAGGTTTTTCAAATTTAATTGTACTGTATTAATACTTCTTTGGAGCCTTTCTGCCATCTACTTTGATAATCTACAGTCCTTTATTAAATCTAATTCAAAATTATAACCTCAGCCCAGAGAGTCTGGAATCAATTAACAAAATGTGATTTTTTTTTTATGTCATCGTTAGAAGAAAAAGGCTGGGTTCTGGTCTGGTCTTTCATTTACAGTATCCAAGGAGAAGAGCTGTTATCCTAGTCCTGAATCCCCGATGGTTGAGGTTACTCAGAAAGGTTGGGGTTCATTATATTTTGAGAGGTGTTTTTCCAACATGGTCAAAGTGTAGTTGGAGAAAAGTCACGTTTATTTCCAAGTCCATTCTGAAGAAAACAACAACTTATTTGAAAACTAGTACCCAACAAGATCAGCTCTAATGCAGTGCATTTCGGTGTAAATAGCAGTGACCATGAAATGGACTTAGCGTTACTTAATGACCAGTAAAAATATGTGGTTAGCAGAGGAAGTAAAATGAGGTAACTATTGCACCTACCATAAAAAACCCCAGTCCCAACCACGGCTTTTGGATACTAGTCTAATAACTAAAAACATACACTAATAATAATGTGTGATAGGTGTTTGAAAAAAATAATTACCAGTAACTCTAGTTTTTAGAGAGCTTGTAAGGATAGAGCCCCATTTCTCGAATGGATATGTTTGCTAAAGCAATGAGCTGGAACCTCATAGAAAGTGCTGAGTATTTGGATCACACACAGGCACTACCTGTACAGTAGCTGCTGTTCTTTGAAATGTGGATGCAGATGCAGACATGCATTCCAGCACTCAAGTGTGCAAATGTGCAGTGCACCAAATCTGGAAAAATTCATCTTACAACCCCAGGACAATGTTTGTTATCTCTGACTCCTAACCCCCCTCCCTGGCATTGTTCTAACTGCTCAGTTCCTTCACATCAAATTCAGAGTTGAGATTCTAGTGCAGAGTGGATGGAGGATGGGTCATGGAATACATGACTAAACATCTAAAAACAGCAGTTACTGTACAGGTTGGTAGCCATCTTTCCTCCTTTCAGTGAGCTGCACAAATATATTCCACTCAGGTAATTAATATCAGAAGGAGACGGGGCTTGGAATCTCCTTCAGGACTGCCTTCCTCAAATTTGCCTCTGACCTAGATGCATTTGTAATAGCATAATAGTTGGTATGTATGGATGACCAAGGAGCGGGTCTGTAAACAAACAATACTGAAATGTCACTAAGTAATGCTCTTGCTGAATGAGATATAAATCTCTGAGGAGACAAAATCGTAACTATCCCTGGAATTGTTGCAATCCTGAATGTTATCCACTTAGAAATCAATTGTGCAGGGGCTGCTTCATCTAATCTGTGAAGGAAATAAATATGCAAGAAAGAACTAAATGGCTTAGTTTTTTCCAAGCAAAATAGCAAATATTGTCTCACATCCATTGAACAAAGATGCTATTTGTCTATACTATACAAGGTTTGGAGAAAAAGACACAAGTAAGAAAGAAGTCTGGATAAAATGAAATTGTGACACTAACTTCGACAAAATGTTAAGATGAGGTCTCAAGGCCACATTGTCCATGAAAAATTGAATATGCCATTAGTGTCTACACTTCATTAACTCTTCTTGCAGAAGTTATTGCCACAAGAAATACTGCCTTTTGTCATAGGGGAGAAAGAGAATGAATTGCCAAAGCCTCAAATGAAGGACCCCCAGGAAGACAACAGAACCAGTGTTACGGTCCCACTGAGAAATTACTTCCCTCTCTGCTGGGAAGAGATGAGATCTCCCTCAGAAATCTGACTACTGTGAAGTTTGAAAACACTAACATTGCTATTAAGCAGACCCTCAACAAATTGATATACCTTCAGTCCTCTGGTCTGTTTTAGGTACTCCAAAATACCCAACTGTAGGCCTGCATCTGTTGAATTCCCAGGCCATGGACAAAAGCAAAGTTTCCTCTTGGTCAAACAGGTAGCCCTTATAAGAAGAATCCACTGAACAGCTTTGGAACAGCACTCCTCTTCAGTGTCTAGTCACATAGCATTTATTCTGTGAGGTGAAGACAGTTTAGTGCTGGATACAAACTCTGACTGTAGTCCTGTGTTGGTAGACTAGGACAACAAGAGGAGGAATGGACGGAAACAGATGGAAGAGGTTGGAAAACCCACAATGACTTGTCCAAGCTGATGTGATGAGAATCAGCCTGACACAATCCATCTTCATCTTGTGGATGACCTGAGGAATGATTGGAACTGGGGTGAAAGCATATATCAGGGACAATCCTAATTCAGATAGAATGCATTGGTTAAAGAACTCTGAGGCTTATTCAAAAGCAAAACTGATGGCACTTCTTGCTGTTCTTCATTGTAAACAAGTTGATAGCAGTGATTCTGCAAGACATTCTTTCCTATACAACTGGCCAATAGCAGTAAGAATGATGTTCTCTTTGATGTAGAACTCCCATAACTTTTTCACCTCCTGACAAAGCTGGCTGGGATAGGCTTCTCCCTGCTTGTACGCATAATATACCATGGAGTTGTCAGTGACTGTTTGAACTGCTGTGCCCTCGATTTGTGATCAAAATACACTTCATGCACTATAAAATGGCTTGACACTCCAGGATGCTGACATTAAGAGTTGCTTTCTGTTCCATCCACAAATCTTGTACCTTCAGTTTCTCAAATGTCCCCACAACCTATTGTGGAAGCAATGATAACTATGATCCTGGTTGGAGGAGGATGAACAAAGGAAACACTCTGGTATATGTTGCTTTGAGCTGTCCACCACAACAGGGAGCCAAGAATTGCTGGAGGCCCTTGAACAAACCTGTTCAATGACTGATAACTTGGGTGATAGACCAACTTCAACCATGCTTGAAGAAGATGAAGGCACAATCTTGCATGCTGGACAATTAAGTGCATGCAGCCATATAACTTAATAGCTTTAGGAATAGCTGAAGGTCGAAAGCATAGACTCACAGACAAGTGCGGAATTCCCTGAAATAATCTGTTCACTATTAACACTTGGAGAGTACTGGTAGAGTTGATGCGCAATGACAAATCTCAAACCTCTGTGACTCTGGAGAACTGCCACAAAGAAGTAAGTGTCCTGAAGATCCCCGGAGCAAATTAGTTGTGATTTAAATTGGGAAGGTTATTAGAGCGAATCCCATCAAAATACAGACTCAAACTTTTTGTCGTTAGTCAGTGGCTTGTATCTACCCTGCTGTGATCTGTCATTTATTTGCATTACAATGAGAGAACTTAGGGTTGTGTGGAAACAGCAAACATTGATGCTCTGCATAGGAACATCACACCTTCCCCTCTCCCCCTCCTCAGAATGCTTTGCTGTACATTGTAACGAAGGCAGGATATTCCACAAAGACCCCAAGAGAGCTTTACTTATCAGGAGTGCTCTACCTTCCCAGGAGTTGAGAACTAGGGTATGTATACACTACCACCCTAGTTCGAACTAGGGTGGTTAATGTAGGCAACCGGAGTTGCAAATGAAGCCCGGGATTTGAATTTCCCGGGCTTCATTTGCATATTGCCGGGTGCCGCCATTTTTAAATGTCCGCTAGTTCGGACTCCGTGCCCGCGGCTACACGCGGCACGAACTAGGTAGTTCGGATTAGGCTTCCTATTCCAAACTACCGGTACACCTCGTTCCACGAGGAGTAACGGCAGTTCGGAATAGGAAGCCTAATCCGAACTACCTAGTTCGTGCCGCGTGCAGTCACGGGCACGGAGTCCGAACTAGCGGACATTTAAAAATGGCGGCGCCCGGCAATATGCAAATGAAGCCTGGGAAATTCAAATCCCGGGCTTCATTTGCAACTCCAGTTGCCTACATTAACCACCCTAGTTCAAACTAGGGTGGTAGTGTAGACATACCCTTAGAGAATATCTAGATTATTTATGCATATCCTTCTGCACAAACTTGGCTTCATTGCCCAATGCAGAAACCATACAACTCAGGAAGTGTTGTATGTCTTAAAATCTTCAGGCACAGGGAAAGAAGATTCCAGTCCTGCAGAGTCATCTGGTGACAAGAAAGAAGAGACTGGGGGCAATGCGGATTTCTGAGTGAGTACCTGGTCCTGTACAATAAAATGAGGTTGAACTGACTCAGGAAGTACAATCGCAGAGAATATCTGCCATGGAGGTGGCTTGGGAAGAAAGACTGCAGCTGGGACTGGTGATCTTGCCTGGACTGCCTTGAAGAACTGGAGCTTGCAGACTGAGAAATGTCCCAAGGATTCCAAGGAAGCCTTGGGGAATAAGGGTAACTTCAAGTCTTTGTTCAAGCCATGGGAAACAGGGTCAAATTTGCATAAGAAGTGAACAAACAGACTGACATAACCAGATGAGTACTCAGGATCTGCTTCTTTGAGACAGGCCTAACAAGGAAAACAGAACATCACTAATCATCTCCTACATCCCCCAGCTTAAACCCTTCCAGAGCATCATTAACAATCTACACCCTATCCTGGAAAACGATCCCTCACGCTCACAGGCCTTGGGAGACAGGCCGATCCTTGGCTACAGCCAGCACTCTAACTTGAAGCAAATTATTTTCAGCAGCCTCACATAACATCTCAAACATACTCACCCAAGAACCTACCCCGGCAATAAATCTTGTTGCCAACTCTGTCCGCCTATTTATACTGGTGACACCGTCACAGGAGCTAACCACATAAGCCACAACATCAGAGGCTCATACAACTGCACATCCTCTGTGATCTATGCCATCAAGTGCCAGCAATACTCCCCTGCCATGTACATTGGCCAAACTGGACAGTCTCTATAACAAAGGACTAATGGCCACAAATCAAATATTAGAAATGGTAATCCATAAAAACCTGTAGGGGAACATTTTAACCTGCCTGGACACTCATTAATAAATTTAAAAGCAGCCATTCTACCAGAAAGGAATTTCACAAACCAACCAGAGAGAGAGAGAGAGAATGCAGAATTGACCTTCATATGCAAATCTGACAGTTTCCCCAAGGCTTGAACAAAGACTTGAACTGAATGGCCCGTTATAAAATGTACCTTTCCTTACATTCAACATCCAATTAACATCAAAAGCTAAGTATGGAACATTTCCAGCCCATTCAATTAGCCTCATTAGCACTGGCACTACAATTTTACAGATACTTCACCTCCTCCCCCACCCCGCACTCTACTCTTTCTTTTCTGTTATAAATTGTGAGCGTCCCCCCTTTTTTTCTTCACTCAAGCTCATCTGAGGAAGCGAGCTTTGTCCACAAAAGCTCACTATACTATATATATTTAAATAACAATGAATAGACTAGTAGCACCTTAAAGACTAACATAACATGTAGATGGTATCATGAGCTTTCGTGGGCACAGCCCGCTTCATCAGATGACAGTAGTGTTAGAAGTCCAGATCCAAGAATAATAAGGGAAGGAGGGAGGGCGGAGAAGGAAAAAAGAGAAAGAAAAGGAGAAAAAAAGGAGAGGAGGAAGAAAAAAAGAGAGGTAAGTTTCAGAGGGGTAGCAGAGTTAGGGTATGTCTACGCTACAGCGTTATTTCGAAATATCTAATTTCGAAATAGTTACTTCAAAATATCTTATTTTGAAATAACGCGTCTACACACAAAATGCATTTTGAAATAGCTTTTTGCTATTTCGAAACAGCACGCCCACACTGACTGGACGCTGAATCGCATTTAAGGCCAGCCGGAACTTAAACTGGTTCTGGCAGGGCATCAGGTCAGAAGTTACCTTGTGGCCAGGGCGGCCAGCAGGGCACCGTGGGAAAGGCTGGAGGCCTCCTATCTTGAAATAAGCGTCTACACAGTGCTTATTTCGAAATAGCAATTTCAAAATCGGTGCTATTCCTCATGGAATGAGGTTTACTGATTTCAAAATAAGCCCTCCACTATTTTGAATTAATTTTGAAATATCAGTTGGCTTGTGTAGACGCTAGGAAAGTTATTTGGAGATAACGGCTGTTATTTGGAAATAACTTTGCTGTGTAGACATACCCTTAGTCTATAACAGGAAAAACTTAAACAACAACAAATAGTCTAGTAGCACCATTAAGGTCTTAAAGGTGCTACTAGACTATTTGCTGTGCCCACAAAAGCTCATGATACCATCTACATGTTTTGTTAGTCTTTAAGGTGCTACTAGTCTATTTGTTGTTTTTTAAGATTTTCCTGTTACAGACTAACTTGGCTACCCCTCTGAAACTATATATATATTTTTAGTCTCTAAAGTGCCACAGGACTACTTGTTTTTATAATAATTTCTGTTACTCAAGAATGTAAAGTATTTCAGGAACATGAGTTTCCAATTTTACTTTGCCTGAGCTGTCTAGTTGTCAATGCAGATTACTGCAGTGAGGGTTGGTTCTTAAACTGTCAATAATTAGTGACTGTCTGAGCACTTTCAGGTGGTCCCTGAGATATAATGATGTGGCACTGGCCAGAATACCAACAATGACATTTTATGCTTGGTATAGTGCAGGCCAGTGCTTTTTCAGGGTTCCAAGGGTCTTTTTAGTCAACTGAACTCCCATGTGTCTGTGCACAACATGTGACTACTTCATGTCTTTTTTTGTTGTGTGCTTTTTTGGTGTAAATTAAACTGATATGTGGATCACAAAAAATCTAAAAGAATAGGAAACTCAGATGGAATCAGCATGCTAAGTGACAGAGCAATTGGAATACTGAGGGGGCAGGTAATGTAAGGAAATCACACTTATTAGTTAAAAAAAGTCTTACACTAAGGAGAAAAATAAACAGCAGATGTACAAAACCCATAATCACCAAGTAACTGCACTTGTCATATGAAAGTGAGTTTTCATTTGGTGTCATTAAACATTAGACCCGCCATTATTTTTTTTATCATGTAACCAATTACTATAGTTCCTTAAGGAAATCATGGGATTAGATGGCAGAGAGAGGAGGTTGTCAATAAGAGGATCTCAATATTCAGAAATGGTACACAGCATGAAAGAGTTAGAGAACTGCTGCATTAAATTGTGGCATATTCTGGAATATATCCCAAAAAGGAGGACATGAATATAAAACAGCCTCCCAAGCATCATTCTATTGATCATGAAATAATCTGATGATTAACATATAACGGGATGGGAACAGAGAACTGAAAAAGAAATACGCCATAAAAGCCAAATAAAACTTGCTCCCTTTGCTTATTTTAAAATACATATAACAAATTACACACACTTCTTATTCAGGTTGGAATTAATAAAACATTATGATGTGGTGTCACAACCAAAATGTAATGGGATATAAAGTGTAATAACATTGATTTCACAATAAAGGTTTTGGAAGCTCATCAATACTGCTACTATTTGCGCATTGAAATACATCATGGAACATAACCCTATCACTGTTCAATTTAATAATAGGTCTATGTTCTGGAAGTAAATTGAAGGAGAAAAATAAATTCCCTGTGACTCATAGCTCCCCCCCCCCATATTATTTTGAAAGCCTAACAGATGTTAGCTGCTAGTGAAAATCAAAGTGTTTCTTTAATCTTTATGAATCTTAATGCATTTCTGATGCTTAACTTCATAGCTACACATTTAGAGCTTTGATAGTCATAACTTGCTCATCCCATTAAAAATATCCTCAAAAGTCAAATGTTTAGATGGGAGTCTGTTAAGGCTGTTCCCCACTCTGGCATTCCAGCTGCTGGTGGGGGCATGCAAGAAACCTTAAAAATATCTTGCCTCTATAGGCTTTTGCTCAAAAGCTCCCCAGTCACAGATTCCCTGACCTTAGGAAGTAGCTGCCACCACCAAGTGAAAAGCCTTTTCTTCTTGAACCCAGGAAGAAAGCACTTGGACTTCATCAGAGGGGTAGCACCAAGCTCTTACCACAAGAGAGTTTGGGGGGGGGGGGGGGAAGGAGGGAAGAGAAATCAAACTGCAGTCTCTGATAGCTGACCTCTTAGACTTAGGCATACATACACAGACCTCTTATTACCGTCCAGGACACAATAATCAAATTATTGCCTTAAAAAGGGTGATTTTATTAACAAAACAAAAAGATATACTTGATAAAGCACACTTGGTTACTAGTTGTTTTAAAGCAACAGAGAAAAGAACAATTTAAAACAAAGAAATTCCATCCCTGGGAGACAGCTTAAAGTACAGTGTGTGTGGGGGGGTGGGGTGGGGGGAGCCTGACTCAATTAGCATCATTAACACTGGTCCTACAATTGACAGGTAAATGATTTTGCTGTTAAATATACTCTGGATTTTGTAATTTCCACTCCAACTCATCTGATGAAGTTGGTTTTACCCACAAAAACTCATGATGTATTTGTTAGTCTCTAGGGTGGCATAGGACTGTATGTTGTTTATAAATTAACAATTTTAAAACTTCAATTTATGAATTAGACTTGGGTACAGCTGTGTAGTTAAGCATGCCTAAGCAAGTAATGTAAATGCTCATTCTCAAAGGTGGATTTAGACAAGGGGAACTACCTCAATAATGAGACTGTTGCAGGCACCGTGGTTTTGCCATTTTGACTAGCCTTACATTACTAGAACATTAAACTACATCAACATAATGTTCTAGCCAGAACATTTAACTGTATCAACATAAAGTACCATGACTTATTCAGAAGAATTTAATTTTCAATAACTGAAGTCCTCTTCAATTTTACCCTATTTACATCTCTCTCTCCCCCCTCCCATACACACACAATTTTAACAGCTTAATAGCAATGAAAATTAAACTGTCTGACCAGTGGTACAAATTCTTTTAAGACCAGAAAAAAAAAAGTCTGGCTTTTACCCAAGCACAGAGAAGCCCTGAAAAATCCCTTTTTGATGGTATTATATGGGTTTCTTGGAAACTTGACATTTTCTTTTGCCATTTTGGCCCTTTAGGCCAAATAATCATCTTTTACAAATGGTGGACATTTGGAATTAACAAAGATGTTGTTCACTGCAGATCTGATTTTTTTTAACCTCACATAGAAGAATAGGAACATTTTTACAAATAAGGCCTATTAAATAATCAATAGACTATGTATTGATTTTTAACTATGTGGTATTTACTATAATTAGAGGTAATTATAATTTAGTTGTCACTACTGTAGCAAATGGGTATGTCACAATTGTCCAAACACAACTATCACTTTCCTTATTTTATGTCAGCTGAAAGCATTTAACAGATTTTTAAAACTTGTTACCAGTATTACAGCTGATTCCTCACACTACTTACTGTTTCATGATGGTGCAGCATAATGTAGTTTTAGGGGGAAAAAAAGAAAAAGGTGTATAAAGAAGTCTGTAAAACTAGCATTTCTGAATGCAGAGCTGACATTTGGGAAATGACATACAGAATCATACACAAGGATTTTATTCTAATCATTACTATTGAAGGTTGACTATGAGAGACAGTTGCTTGTCTTCTGTGCCTCAGAAATAATTGTAGGTATAAATTATTAAAGACTGTTGCAACGCATCACCTTACAAAATAAACAGTGGGTTGAAACTAGCATTTCTTCATCTCCGTGAATCAGTGAAGTGAAAAAATCAGAAACGTATTTTTCTGGGCCAGAAGGGAATGTGAAAGGATCAGGGAATATCAAACCACTTCTGATTTCATTACAGTCCACAAAGCCTCTCTCATAGACATTCTGTGAGGTTCCTGATATACAAGCTAGGAGGGAGTACAGGCCTCTCTGTGGCACGCTCCCCAATCTATGGGAGAAGATGATGCAAATCACTGTCATTTGGGTCTGAAATCCTCCTCTACACTATAGAACACATCCTGAGGGAGGACTCCAGTCTGCATGGATAAAAAAGGGTTAGACAAATGAGCCACATTCCCTTCCAAAAGTAGAAAAAAAACCTGAAAGAAAAGCAAGGAGGAAACTCTCTGAACATCTGACTAACTCTGAGGGCCAAATTCAGCTCTCAAAACACTCACTTTACAGGAAACTATTTAGTACAATTTTCAGAAATAAGTTATTAATTTATTGGGCTGAGATTTCCAAAACAGCCTGAGATCCTGTCCGAAATAGACAGCAACTGGCCATTTACCTCCAATTTGTGACTTTAAAAAAAAATCTCTTTAATCTTTATATATTCATTAACATGTTGTCAGAGATTTGATGAAAATACGCTGGAAAAAATGAAATTAGAGAGAAAAACTGAAAACAACCCCCCCCCCCCCCCCCCGAATATGTTTTATCGGATTGTTTATTTATATATACATATAAGAAGTTGTGGAAAGATTTCTCTTCAGTTTCTGTAATAAAATGATTAATTCTGGTTAGCACTACTGAATCTTTTCTAATTCATCCTTCAATTAAAAACATATGTATGATAATTATTCCATAGCTTTAGCATATCCCACATTTGATTATTTAATACAATAGATGGTACATAAATGTTATATAAATTAAGTACACTTTAATGAAATTACAGTTAGAAAACACAATAGACTCAGAGAGAACAAACTATATGGGTAACACATATAAACACAAAAGGTAACTGAACTATGCTTATTAAATAGGCTGTTAACAGAGGATGATAAAAAACAGACTCAATTATATGAAGCAATAAGTGAGACTGAAAAACAAAGGTGCAAAGATATAATCAAAGCTTTCATTTTAAAATTAGGCTTAATGAGCAACTCATGGCCATGCTCCTAGACTAGGCTCCTGAACTCCCTTTAGGCTGAGGTAAGAATGCTGATTCCAATATATACAGGCAGTCCCTGGGTTACGTACAAGATAGGGACTGTAGGTTTGTTCTTAAGTTGAATTTGTATGTAAGTCAGAACTGGTACATATTGTAGGGGAAACTCTAGCCAAACATTTCTCCAGAGCTCAGTTTTATTCTCCCACACCTCACTTCTCTCAGTCCTTTATTCTCAAGCTGAGGTGTCTGCTGAGAAAAGCCACTCCGTGTCTCCCTGGTCTGCTGGGGAGGGGGCGCTAGCTTCATGTCTCCCTGGTCTGCTGGGGGGAAGCAGCTAGTGCGGGGTTGCCTCACCCCGTTTGTAAGTAGGGATCCGATGTAAGTCGGATCCATGTAACCCGGGGACTGCCTGTAAAGAGAATTTTCAATTTCCTCTTGTGGGTTCATCATACAGAGATACTTAGATTAACCTTAGAGTTATATGATGCAACTTCAATTTGCACAAGCTTCAGAACTATATGAAAGTTACTAATCCTCTATATTTAAATACTGGCCAGAATGAATTAAATTACCCAAAACATCAAATACTAATTTCACTCACATGGTCAACTAGCACTGAAGCAAAAGAAAGCAAGGGAAAAAAACACCACCAACCTTTAAAAGTCAGCTCAAGCATTATTATTATAACATTCATCTATTGTTACTTTAAAGCAGCAGCGGGGAATCTTTTTTGGGTCAGGAACTGCTGACCCACAGAAAAAATTAGTCAGGTGCCACACACACACACACACACGAGAAAGTGAGTAGCAAAAAACAACAACAAAACCCCCCAAACCCAACCCTCACTGATGTAGCCCCTGACTGAGAAGACAAAAGACGCTCCAGAAGGGGTTGCCAGATGGTTGAACCCCCCCTAAAAAGGGAAAAAATTCTGATGAAGGGGAAAAAGGGGGGGGGGGGGAGGCCAAAGTTGTTGAGCATAAAAAAAAAAGACTCCAAAAATTCTATCCTGCCCCCAAATTAAAATAAAACAGCATTGAAACACCATGCTCCCTTTAACAGTGAGTGCATGGATAAGAACAGGGGAGAAGTTGAGCACTAAGACGCAGGGGAAAGCATTGCTTTCCCTAGGTCTTTTGGCCAGCAGCCATTTTGTGCCACCACCGTTGGGGAACCAGGTAAGCATGGGGGCTGAGGTCGGGGGACTGGGAGTGTTGGGGATGGGGGAGGCCGGGCGCTGAGTGTTTATAGGATTGCCAGATGCCCAGCATTTTCACCTCCTGGCCAAGGAAAAATTCAGAAAATACCGGACATCTCAGGTGTCCAGTATTCTCTGAATTTTTTTTTTACCAGACAGGAGCCAAAAATACCGGACTCTCCGGGTGAATACTGGACATCTGGCAACCCTAACTCCAGAGTCTATGGGGCCCAGCCTAGTAAGTTCTGTGTTCTCCATCCCTGTGGTGGGGCAGCATGGCGGAGAGTGGGCTGGAGTGCCAGCACAGGGTCTCCAATGCTGGGGAGAGGGTCCTGAGCCTCAGGGGCTGGATCCAGGCAAGCTGGGGACCACATTTGCCCCCAAGCCTGAGTTTTCCCACCGCTGCTTTACAGAATATGGTTTCATATAGGGATGCAAAGGATATAAATCTTAGAAATACTTATCAAGGAAAGTGGGGCGGAGTACTGTAATGAGCCTTGCACTATTTTTTTATTGGCTAGGCAAGTGTAAGAGAATGGAAATTCTCCCATAATTTTATTTTACTAATTTCTGATTAAAGATACAACTGGCTGTGGTGTTTTAAAAATAGGAAAAAGTAAGTACCTGTAACATTCTTTTCTGGTTAAATTTTTCACTTCACCTGATTACTATGGGAATAAGCATCTTTGAAATATGTTCAATAACAATTTTTTAATCCTTTTTTTAAAAATTCAATTCCTATATAAGTCAAGTCTAGACTAGTAAGGATCATACTGAAGAATGATACATCTCTTGCAGCTTAGTAAGATTAAATATTTTATTTAAACAAATGTTTTTAGCCCTACTAATTGCCAAGATAAGCTTCTTCAACATA
This sequence comes from Pelodiscus sinensis, assembly GCF_052426305.1. Taxonomy (NCBI): domain Eukaryota; kingdom Metazoa; phylum Chordata; order Testudines; family Trionychidae; genus Pelodiscus; species Pelodiscus sinensis. Next base: position 59,870,742 of record NC_143059.1, on the reverse strand, counting down.
AACCAAAGCAACACTGTCTCGATCAGAACTACCGTTAGATTGGGATGTGCTCCACTGCCCACTCATGTAATAAACGACACAATAAGCCTGTTGAATTAAAGATTTTTATCTCTCTCTCTCTCTCTCTCTACTGGACATTTTAGCAGAAATATCCTGCTGTTTATGGTCAGAGGTTGAGTACAGTTCCACACTTTTCACAATTGTAGCATGTTCTAAAAAAATTATAATTACATTATTCACTTTTATAAAAGTGAATAAACTTTATTAACTAATTGATCAATAAATTCATGTTATCCATTAATATAAATCATAACCATGGAAAATGTTCAATAAAATTTCTTGACTAAAGAACTTCAAACTGTCCTTGTTTCAATAATTGGACCCAAATCTCTAAAAGTAGAATTTTTGTACTACATATTTTTTCAAGACCCATGCAACAGAGATCCACATGCTCAGGTTGCTAGACAATTCTCTCACCATCGAAAGGAAATCATTTATAGTATTATAACTGGTAGAAAATTGTGTGTCAGAAAATGACAATTCATCAAAATGAAATGTTCTTTGAGAACATGATTTTTTTTCAAAATGAAAGAGGGTCAAAATCAGCAACAAGTTATAAAATAATGTCACAAAAGAAGATTTTTTTTTTCAATGTTTAAAGAAATCCTATTATCTGTCTGATGGGAAACTAAAAATCCTGGAATTACCTGTTTAATAAATTCTCCAATATACAAGTGGGGGTTAGCCTGTAAAAGTCTTTTCTGCCAATTCTGCTTGGTTCAGAGAAAATTTGATCAATAACAAAAAAAAAAAAAAAACCAAAAGTAAAGTGCAATACTAACTGACTTGTGGAAAACTAAAAATTAGGAACTACATTTTCATGTTAACTGGACTCAAACAGTAAGAGGTATAAACTATATGGCTATCAATACTGAATCCCAGAGACTGTAAAACAGCATTTTAAAAAAATCAATGCTCAACAAGCAGGTCTTTTTCGGAAGGAATACTGTGGAATTTCTCCAACTGCATGATTGGTTCTTTCTTAGTGCGCCCGATGGTATTTTATAGTTTAATATTTTGATATAAAACTGTTTATTAATCATTATTCCACACAGTGGAAAAGTTATACTGAAACTCTGGACCATGACGACCCTTCAAGACTTTAGTTCTCAGTTCATTGCTCTTTTGCTTTATTTTGGTGCCATTCCTTCTGTCAGTTCAGCCCTTACTCTGACTCCTGGATTAGATTCAGTGACTAGAGAAATTCTTCCATGCTCACATTAATATCTTTTGCAGCTATTCATCTAGCTAATCTGTCAACCACTAACTCTTGAGGAAAATTAACCCTTTTTGTTCATTTCCCTCCACTTAACGAGCAATTTCTGACACCACAGTAACATCCCGTATCTTCACTGGTAACAAATGAAGGGAGCAAATAAAAATTCAAACCAAGTAGTTGTTAACACATCATAAGCCTTCTCTCTCACACATAACAAACATAACATGGATGGGGGGGAATGGAGAATCCGTTTTTTTTTTAATTTGCACATTTATACTATATAATATTTTATATTAGATTTATTTTTATATCTTTTTATTTTATATTTTTAAATATGAGAGCTACAAAAATGACTAAAGGTTTAAAAAACTTGACCTGTATGGAAAATATTTTAAAAAATGCATGTTGAGTCTTGAGAAAAGATAATTTGAGGGGGAATCTGATAACAGTATTCAAGCCTGTTAAGGGCGGTTATTAAAGACAACAGTGATCAATTGTTCTCTATGCAGTGGCAGCCGGTGAGCCTAGGTGAGCTAGGCAGCTGCCTAGGGCGCCGCTGGCCTGGGCGCCTGATGATGACATCACAGCCATTGACGGCTGTGCAGGCAGGGGCGCCAATTGTGCCGCTCCGCCTAGGGTGCCAGCTGCTGCAGCCGGCCTCGGGCCGCTCCTGTGACTATGTCTTCACAAGAAGTAATTCTTCCACTCTACTCCACACTGATAAGACTCCACTAGAATATTGTGTCCAATTCTGGGCACCATATTTCAGGAAAGGAATGGACAAACTGGAGAGTGTGCAGAAGACAAAAATGACGAAATGTCTAGAAAATATGACATAAGAGGAAAGGTTGGAAAAAATGGGTTTGTTTAATCTGAAGAGGAGAAGAGTAAGGGGGAAATCATAACAATTTTCAAGTGTGTAAAAGGTTGTTACAAGAAGGAGGAAAGAAAATTGTTCTCTTTAACCTTTAAGGATAGAACTAGAAGCCGCAAGGGAGGTTTAGTTGGGACATTAGGAAAAATTTCCAAACTGTTAAACAGTTAAGCACGGACACAGATTGCCTAAGGAGGTTATGGCATCTCTATCACCAGGCAGTTTAAAGAATAAATTAGACAAACACCTTTCAGGAATGATATAGTTATTACTTAACCCTGCCTTGAGTGCAATGGAGTAAAATAGATGATCCCTTCTAAACCCTACATTTTTAGGATTCTACTAACTGGAACATCAATTACAAGTGACCAGTTAAACCAGTAACCAAACAAGCTAAACAAGCACTCCCCAGTAAGCAAGTAAGAATACAAATGACCAGTTAGAATGCTATTATTTTAATTGCATTTTATAGTCATATTTTAAAAATATGAAATCTTAATTTTACAATACAAATACATTAAAAAATGTCACGTAAAAATGTAGTTGACTAAATGTTTTTATTTTACTGAAATGTCATTTCAATTAACCCAAAATTATTTTTCCCCATAAATTCCATTCCACAGGAAATTTAGAAATTTTTGCTTTTGTTTTTTTCTAATTTGCAAATTTTCTTTAATATTGGAATTCTTTCTACTCCATGGGAAATTCTGAGTTTTGATCAACTTTATTTACTTCCAAGAAATAAAAGTTGTGATTTTCTTACAGTACTATATGTGTCCATGTTAAAATTTAATGAAACAATTACATAACAATATTAACGGAATAAAAATGTGTACACTACTTATGATGTTAATGCCAATAAAGAAATGCCAAGGAGAATATAAGACAGTTTTAGAACAAATTATCAAAGCACAAACCCAAGTTACATTAACATTATTACACAAATACAAACAAAAAAATAAGCTTTCAAAAGTGGCACCTTGGGTGTCTCTGAGATAGAAGGCAATCCAAGATAGTGGCCAGTCTCACTTCCTATGGGACATTAGCAAAAATTAGAAAAGTTTTATTTTTAACATCATTATTGTTTCATTAATGAGATGAAATGTTAGACCCTCATCCTGTAATTGATAGCTCTTGGGTGGACTTCCTTGCCCATGAGGAGCTCCACTGATCTCAATTAAAGGATCAAGACCTTAATACTTTTCTTTTATGAAAACTATTTTGTGGTCAGTGAAATTTTATATTTTTAAAATCTCATCAAGCCATATGCAAGAATACCACAAAACCCCGGTCATCTGAAGAAGTGGGTATCACTCATGATACCATCTACATGTTTTGTTAGTCTATAAAGTGCTACCAGACCATTTGTTGTTTAAGTTTATCACAAATTTTGTCATCCATAAAACTACAAAGAGGTACATATTACAAAATAAGCAGGTACAATTCCACTCTGGAATGTCTCAAGCTTTAGATTGAGATGTATGCAAGTGATAATTCATCAAAACCCTAATTCCTGCAAATGCTTAGGAACATGTTTAATTTTATTATGGTGAGTTTTCCTCTTTAAATTAATGTGACTTCTCAAGGTAATAAATTAAATATCTGAAGGATACGGACTTAACCAAACAAAATACTGGCATGCTAGTTAAGCTGATCGGTCTACCATTAAGAAAAAAGAGGGTCTGCAAATAATTTTCTCTCAGTACTTCTGAAAAGCTTACAGTAGCAGTTTCAGCCTTACTGACTACTATAAAAATTGTACAGAAAAACAGTTTCGGCAACATTCAAAAAATAAGCCGTTTGGCAATTATCATGAATTGCTGACACATTCTAACTAAACAGCAATTACAGGAGTTGAATGGAGGAGTTAAAGACAAACAAGGAAGCAAGCAACCTGCATTTAACTTCACAATAATGTCAGAAGCAGGTAAAAGGCAAACCTTCACTTTTATATGCAGCTCTTCCATGAAGAGCAATTTAGTAGAAACACCAAGTAGCTCTTCTTAAAATGCTCTTTTACACTGACATCCTTTTAGTGTTTATTAAACCCCACTGTGATGATTTTCTTCAGCTCTGAAAAATGGAAAACATTGATTTTTTTCAACTCTGATATCACCTTTTATGTATCTGATAGAAAAAAGGGTTCCTCTAATAATATTTGAGCATGACTCAGGTATTACACGAATGTTTTGTAAAAACCTCTGGCAAACAGTCTAACGACAAATAGGGACACGGGTTTATTGAAACTGGGTATGGAGAAGAGCGAAAAAGTTGAGGGAATCACTTTGAACCATTAATATTATGTGTAACTTAATTTGGCTTACTAGGAGTTCTTCTTGAAATGAACTTCTTGTGGACTCTTGTGAAAACACTGATGCAGCAGCTAATTGTAAGAGATATCAGAAAAACTTTATTTCACATTTTTAACAGAAAATTATGTGTAAGTACATATACTGTAAAAATTAGTATGAAAATCAATCCATCCATCATCTGTAACTGTCCTGATCTAAGAACCATCCATCTTCCAGAAAGAGAATACCGAAGTTGTCAAATTCAAATCTACTAGAAATATGAAGTAAATGCTCTATACTATGGAATTCTAAGTGAGTATGTGACAGGAATCAACACCTTTTTCTTTCTACATAGGTAAAATACATTGCTTGAAAATTTTGCCCACACTCTTCATTAGCAAGAACATATATTCTGATCACAAACAGAAGCTTTATTTCAATAGCCAATTTTTAATTAGTTACCATTGTCACTGTAGTATCATGTGGCATAGATACAACATTCCAAAGAAAAACTTACCAAAGAAAAATTGTGATTTAAAAAAAATGGCTTTAATAGTAAAGAATAGATTTCCAAATGCCCTTGAATTTTTCTACTTTGAGTCTATATATAAACCCTTTTCTTTGTATGTATATTTTACCAAAGGGCTTAAAAATCACTTTTATGGAAAGGTTAAGTGATTGCAAAGAATAGCTTGAATATATGCTAGATTGATTGATTTTGTACCAATAATGCTTTTTTTATAATACTAGAATTACTTTCAGGAAGTTCTTTAACTACTGTAAGTACTTCTACTTTAAGCACTGGCTTTACACTCTCCTGATAGCCTTTGGTTGCCAGGTATCCAGTACTGCCCTGGACAGTCTGGTATTTTCACCTCCTGTCTGGTTTAAAATAAAAAAAATAATAAACCAACCAGACACCTAAAATGTCCGCTAGTTTCTGTTTTTTCTCCCTGCCAGACGGCGAAAATACCGGACACCTGGGAACCCTACGACACACTCAGCAACGGGGCCCAGCTCCTGTACCCTCTTTCCCCCTGCTTAACTGGTTCCGCAAGGGCTTGTCTTGTGGCTGGAACAGAAAAACAAAATGGCCACCGGCAAAAAAGACTTCTTAAAGGTGCCATGCTGATTTTTTTTTCTTTGCTTAATTGCTGTTGAGGCCCTTTTTTTTTTTGCTCAACAACTTCGGTCTCCCCCCCCCTTTTTTTCCCCCTCAACATAATTTTTTTCCCGGTGTTTTTTTTTTTGGGGGGGGGGGTCGGTATTTTTGGTTAAACCACCTGGCAACCCTAGCCTTTGCACAACTCCCTCCCCTTTTTGAAGTCCTAGTCATGCACCCATTCAGATCAGTGTGAATTTTGCCATTACATTCAAGATGATAAAGAGCCAGTTCTGATCACAACTTGAGTCCATCTATTTCACATGACATAAATACAACAGTATTATCAATTCAAATGGTTGAGTACCACTGATATAGGACATTTCATTTATTAATCATATCATTAAGCATTCATGACAATGAATTTACTTCTAAAACTTATATTGTGCCATGAAAGAGCTCAAATACAAGAACATTTTATTCCCTGGTAAAAATAACATTTTACAGCAATTCACAGGAACAAAATTCTCAGCCTTGTGGAGTCAAAGTAATGACCTGCCTACGTCTACAAAAGAGAGGTAAAATAAAGTTAAATACTATGCAACACTGATGAATACTGTTTGTACACAGATCTTACTTTTTCACCTCCCAATAAAAAGTTGTTTACTACAGATTCTATGAAATATAATAAAATAGTCACAGAAATACTATAGAAAATAAAGCAGCAAACCTAAATCTCCAACTGACCTGGTTGTTTTTGCATACTGTTAAAGTCATACTGGACTAGTCACTATCAAAAGGAATGAAAACTTGATTAAGACAATTAACATGATTATGATATCAAAAAGTCTATCAATAAACACTTGATATAGAAATTAATAATAAACTTTAAAACTTAAAAATAAATAAAATACCCCGACTTTTGAAATTTTGCATGATTAAGATCATAGCGAACAGTAACTGCTAACAGGGAATTTCGTGAGGGAGTTCTCCAGGGGAAGGAGAAGTAATTACAGTACCTTTGGGGTACATGTGTTGAGCTGTGCTGAGGCCAGCAATTGGAAGTTGTGGGCTTCTTAATGAGACTTTGAAACATAAACCTTTGTTCATTGCTCAAGCCTTAGCCAAGTGGTGGGGCTATCAGGAAGGCCAGGATTGTAGTAAGTGACCAGGGAGCTTAGAGAATAGGAGCAGCTAAGAAAAGGAGCGGCTAACAGGGAGTTTTGTGAGGGAGTTTAGAGGGGGAGTCTGAAGGTGGCTAGATACACTTGGCATTTTTTAAACTTCTTTTAAACTGAACTAAATCCAAACTACTTGATTTTAAATAAAAACCCTATCAAGAATCTAATTATCTGTAGGAGCGAATGCAGGCAGAAGCCCTGTAGCAGAGTGGGGGCTGGCCTGTTTATTGCACCCAATGTAGCATGCATGATTACCTTCCCTATGGACAAATGACATATGTGTACATTTGGTGCAAGGAGCTCCTGGCCCTCAGAGACCACGTATAGACTTGGGAGACCAGGATGACTGAACTGGAGGCACTAAGGGAGGCAGGGAGGTACATGGATGAGGCTATGAGGGACACCGTAGAACTGTCCAACATCCAGTCAGGCAGCGCCTGTGCTGTTGAGAAGGGTGAAAGGCTCAGGGAACGTGAACATTCAGAGGGAAATAATCCCATAGTTGGGATCGTTCTTCCAGATGATGTTGTGGTATCCTCTCGCACTGAGGATACCTCTCCGTGGGAGAGAACTCATGAGGAAAAGACAGATATTAGTAATGGGGGATTTTGTCATTAGAAACAGACACAGCTAGGTTTGGATGACCAGGAGAATTGTATGGTGACACTCCTGCCCGGTGCGAAGTTTGCAGATCTTTCGAGACATCTAGATAGACTTATATGTAGTGCTGGGGAGGAGCTGATGGTCATGATACATGTAGGTACCAATGATCAATGACAAATTTAGGCTTTTAGGAAAAAGACTGAAATCCAGGACTTCAATGGTAGTGTTCTTTGAAATGCTTCCAGTTCCATGCACAGGTAGGGTTGCCAGATGTCCGGTTTTGAACCGGACAGTCTGATATTTGAGGGTTCTGTCCAGGAAAAAAATTAAGAAAATACCGGACATACCGCTCTCCCCTCTTCCCCCCCAGCAAGCCCCGCTCCCCCACAATCTCCTTCTGGCCAGCCCTGCTTCCCATCGGCTGGTCCCCACCCCCGATCTTCCCCGGCCAGCCCCGCTGCCAACAACCTCCCCCCCCGGATCTCTCCCAGCCAGCCCTGCTGCCTCTGACCCCCTGTAGTGGTCAACTGCAGAAGAACTTTGTACGTGCTAGTTTAGAGATGGCCACCACCTAAACCAAAATGGAACCAAACTGCTGGCACTTAATGTTAAAAAGGTTGTAGAGCAGTTTTAAAACGAAGGGCTGGGGGAAAGCTGATGGGTGAGGAGGAGCACATGGATCAAACAGACAGACACATCTCTTAGGGGAGAGTCTATAAACAGGGATTCTGTATGTTCTAGTAAGGAGCAGAGGATGGAAAATAATAAAATACAGGAAAGATCAGATGAGAAACAGTATAATGAAAAAGAGTGCCAGTCAAACATCAGGAAATGGCAGACAGCTAAATAGTGACACATTTTTAAAGTGCTTATACACAAATGCTAGAAGTCTAAATAATAAGATGGTGAACTAGAGCGTCTCATATTTAAGGAGACTATTCATATAATAGGCATTATAGAAACATGGTGGAATAAGGACAATCAACGGGATACAGTCATACAAGAGTACAAAATATATCGAAAGGACAGAGAAGGTCATGATGGTGGGGAAGTTGCACTCTATGTGAAAGAAAATGTAGAATCAACCAAAGTAAAAATTTTAAATGAATCCAAAATATTCCATAGAAGCTCTATGTATAGTAATTCCATGCTTTAATAATAAGAATATAGCAGTAGGAATATATTACCGACCAGCTGATTAGAATAGTGATAGTGACTATGAAATGCCAAGGGAGATTAGAGAAGCTATAAAAATAAAAAACAATGCCAAAAGTAAAATCCCTGCAAGCTTCATGGAGACTTTCAAAGACACCATAATAGAGGCCCAACTTAAATATATTCCCCAAATTTAAACACACAGTAAGAAAACCAAAAAAGTACCACCGTGGCTTAATAACCAAGTAAAAGAAGCAGTGAGAGATAAAAGGACATTGTTTACAAAATGGAAGTTAAATCCAAGTGAGGAAAATAGAAAGGAGCATAAACTTTGTCAATTTAAGTGTAAAAATAGAAGGAGGAAAGTAAAAAAGGAAAGTAAAAAACGTTTTAAGTACATCAGAAGCAGGAAGCCTGCTAAACAACAACTAAATTAATTCTTTGCTTTGGTCTTTGTGGCAAAGGATGTTAGGGAGATTCCCAAACCTGAGTCATTTTTTTAGGTGACATATCTGAGAAACTGTCTCAGACTGAGGTGTCATTAGACGATGTTTTGGAACAAGCTGATAAACTGAATAGTAACAAGTCACCAGAACCAGATGGCATTCACCCAAGAGTTCTGAAAGAACTCAGATGTGAAATTGAGGAACTATTAACTGTGTTTTGCAACCTATCCTTTAAATCAACTTCTGTACCTAACGACTAGAAGATAGCTAATGTGACGCTAATATTTAAAAGGGGCTCTAGAGGTGATGCTCGCAATTACAGACCGGTAAGTCTAACATCAGTACTGGGCAAATTAGTTGAAACTATAGCTAAGACTAGAATTGTCAGACACGTATATGAACATAATTTGTTGGGGGAAAGTCAACACGGATTCTGTGAAGGGAAATCATGCCTTGCTAATCTGGTAGAACTCTTTGAGGGGGTCAACAAGCATGTGGACAAGGGGGATCCAGTGGATATAGTGTACTTAGATTTCCGGAAAGCCTTTGACAAGGTCCCTCACCAAAGGCTCTTAAGTAAAGTTAGTTGTCATGGGATAAGAGGGAAGGTCTTCTCACGGATTGATAACTGGTTAAAAGACAGGAAACAAAGGGTAGGAATAAATGGTCAGCTTTCAGAATGGAAAGAGGTAACTAATGGTGTCCCCCAAGGGTCAATACTGGGACCAATCCTATTTAATCTATTTATAAATGATCTGGAGCAAGAGGTAAACAGGTAGGTGGCAAAATTTGCATGATACTAAACTGCTCAGCATAGTTAAGAACAAAGCAGGCAGTGAAGAGCTTCAAAAGGACCTCACAAAACTAGATGACTAGACAACAAAATGGCAAATGAATATTAATGTTGATAAATGTAAAGTAATACACATTAGAAAAAATAATCCCAACTAACTATACAAGCAAAATGATGGAGACTAATTTAAGCTCTCTCTCAAGAGAGATCTTGGAGTCGTTGTGGAGAGTTCTCTGAAAACAGCCACTCAATGTGCAGTGGCAGTCAAAAAAGCAAAAAGAATGTTTAATTTAAAAAAGGAATAGAGAATAAAGACAGAGAATATCTTATTGCCTCTAGATAAATCCATGGTATGCCCACATCTTGAATATTGCATACAGATGCGTTCACCTCATCTCAAAAAAGATATCTTGGCATTGGAAAAGGTTCAGAAAAGGGCAATAAAAATTATTAGGGATTTGAAATGGATGCCATATGAAGAAAGATTAAAAAAACTGGGACTTTTCAACTTAGAACAGAGAATAAGGGGAGATATGATAGAGGTCTAATAAAATCACAACAGGTATGAATAAAGTGAATAATTTATTTACTTGTTTCCATACCATAAGAACTAGGGGTCACCAAATGAAATTCATAGGTAGCAGGTTGAAAAACAAAAGGAAGTTTTTCTTTATGAGGCAGACAGTCATCCTGTGGAACCCCTTGGAAGAGGAGGAGGTTAGGTCCATCAATACTTATTAGCCAGAACAGGTAGGAATGGTGTCCCTAGCCTCTATTTGTTAAGGGCTGGAAATGGATAACAGGAGAGGGATCATTTAATGATTACCTGTTCTGTCCACTCTCACTAGGGCATCTGGCATTGGCCACTGTTGGAAGACAGGATACTGGATGAGATGGACCATTGGTCTGACCCAGTATGGCCATTTTTATGTTCTTAAGATGGCAATAATTATGACTGACATTTTAAACAGTAATTATTGGAAGTAGTTAAATACAAATCTTCAGCTTCACTATACAGATTTGGAATAAGTTGTTTGTTGTTCACTTTGCATCAATCAAAAAAAACCCAAAACATAAAAGCAGAGCACTGAATTTTTGAAGATCTTGATTTGAAAGATGCTGCAGCAGCCCACACTCAGTAAGAGGTACCTCAGTCAACGGTCACATGCCTGTTTTTGGTTATTTCATCAAATGCAAAATGTCAAATCAATTTGCTTATGGTTATAGAGACAAGTTGCTGCAAGGCAATGAAACAGCAGCTTGCTGTCACTTTTAATTAGAAGCAGCAAGAAGACAACACACCTGGGGCCTGAGCTTCATATTATTACTGTCACTTGTAAGAGTTGCAACAACTATAATTGACCTTTATGTCAATATGATGTTGAAAATTCATTATGTAATTAACAGATTACCATTTATGTGACTATTTGCTTAAAAATGTCTTGCACATATCTTTGGAGCCATTTCAGAAATTTATTTCCAGACATAAAAACCACCTTGCAATTTATCAGAAAAACTATTTAAAAATCCAGCTTCACATTGGCTATAAATAGGAATCAATACGCTTTCAAACTTTCTGCCTAACTTATACAAACAACACGAAGAGTTGAAGGATTGATGTCTTGTCTTCTGAATCATCGATTTCACTGTATAATTGGATAACAATCAAACCACATTTAGTTCCCTATAATGAGAAATCTGACTGACAAGAAAACAAAACTGACAACTCTTCAAGGAAGATTCGCCAACTGGGGGGCGGGAGGGACATAGAGAGGAAAGGGGCAACTACCCCAGGGCTTGGCAATTCAAATCTCCTGGCCACTGCCACTACTATGTCACGACTGAGTCATGACTATTTGTCGACCAGAGCACCTTTATAAAACCCAGGTCACAATAAGCACTGGAAAAGAGCCAACAACTGTCAGATCATGCTCAGGAAGTGACTGATACTCATACCAGTCCCTGAGAAGGCTTTGTCAATGGAACAGCTACAGCACATCCTGGTTCCATACTCACAGGAGCTAATAAGGATGCCATGGGGGAACAACCCACAGTGGAAAAGGCAGCAAAGATGCAGGAATAACTCCCGAGCCTGGTAAGTTTCTGCCTTTATATTTGTTGTTGTTAATATACTATAAACCAAGACAGTAACATGTATCTACTAATGGTGGAATGCATAGTAGAATCATGGCCTCACCTCCCACTCCCACCATGTGGAATTCCAAATAAATACAGGGAAGAGAAAACAAAGTTAAATAAGCAGTTAATGATGGAATTTTTACTACTTTCAGATTATAAAGATGATTTTAATATTTCAGTTTTTTATTAAATGCATGTCTAGAAATGACATGTTTTGTTCACACTTTCACATGGTCTCAGGAGAGCTGTTTACTATCTTTACTACAACTGAACTACATAATAGCTATCCATAAACAGTGGTTTGAAGCACATGTCCGTTTTAGAGAACAAAGATAGAAGATGCCTGTAAGGCAAAATATATTCAGCCATAAGCTCAACTTCATAAAGAATCACCACCTCTGGTGGGAAGGGTGAATGAAACCGCTCCTCCCCCACCCCAGCCCCTGACAGTATTTTATCCACTCTTTGGTTTACGTACACATGTATTATACATGCACTATTCCCCCTCCTCCATAGGGCCAAGCAATCACATGATGTGTGTGAACAAAGCGCCCTGGATATTCTGTGCAAATGTGGATCCTTTTCCAATTATGACATGAACTTTCTGGCTGTGTACTGGTCTAGTAGCCCAGCAGTTTCCTGAATGCACTCCTGACGAAACGGCTCATCTTTGTCCTTGCAGCTATTGTGCCGTGCACAGCAGGCCACAGTAATGTGGACGACATTGATAACACTCAAATCCCAGTGGCTCTGCATACAGTGCCTGTGGGATTTCAATCTGCCAAATTCAACCACAAGTCTACAGCAATAGAGGGTGTAATAGAAGGATAGTAGGAATAGCATCCCTGACCGACTATGAAGGTAAAGTCCCATGCTATATTTAAAAGCACTGGCATCATGCTCTTTGCCAATATAGCGTTGATGAATTGGCCTCTGTGAGGTGTGCTTAAAAATGGATTAGTACTGTTAAGTTTTATTTATTCATGTGCTTCTTAATGAGAACAAACTATGGTCACAAGTCCCATTGATTGCTCTAGAACAATACTCAAAACTTAGCAGTTACTTTAGGGATACGATTTATGCCCACTACCTTTGTGTAAATCACAGCCCCGTTTGCCTAACAAATCTCCACCCCCACCAGCCCTCAGACTGGCTTGCCAACACCAAAGTGGTTAGCTATTTAGACCTGTAGCATTCAGGGATAAACTGCTTTCTGATGGCAAATGCAGCTTGCTCTTGGACAAGCATTGCTTCCCTCATGTGTGTGTACAGATGTTGGAGGGCCAGGGCAAATTGTTGACAAAGCTTCAAAATTTTGCATGAAGAAGCAGATGTTTGTGGAGTCTCTGCTCGTTATTCCAAGTCCACATGATGAAGTGATCCTACCAGTTTACGTTCATAGCCCTGCTCCAGAATCACCAGTTTACATATAAGTAATCTGTGGTTACAACAAGAGTCATGAGCAGGATCAGCTAGTCGGAGTCTGTCATATCTGTATCCCCTTTTGAGAGGACCCTTTAGTAAGGTTAAAAAAAGCCACTGAAATGTTCACCAGCATCCCCAGGATACTCTGTTTCCTGAAACAGGACTGCAAAAACAAGCTGGACATGTTCTTCCAGTAGTGCTTCATCCACATTCCTGGCTTGCTTTGTACTGGGAGGGAAAAGATCAGAAGACTGCTTGGCTAGATGTGCTGGCAGGCTCAGATAACGTCCAGTCAAGTGCATTAAGGATGGAAATTCAGTTTTCCCACAACACACTATGAACCAAGGCCTAGAGGCTACAGCTGTAGAGCACTGTGATAGCTCTAGGGTTAACTTCACTTTTGACCCTTCTTCTGGTCTCTCTCAAGGCCACACTCTTAAAGTTTCCATATCCCAGCCAACACCTCTGTCAGGTACAGACCTACCCCTTTCTCCCTCCAGACTTAGGCTTACAGACTGCCTGGGCAATCTGCATCTCACTGTAGTTTTCTCAACAGGTTAGTTATCAATCAACCTGTCAACAGAGCAAGCTACATTTATTCTTAAGGTAAAGGCATTACAGAGGAAACACAGAAGAGACAATAAAGTTTCAATATGCATACTAAAAGCTTACCAGATGTCACCAAAACGCCAGCCTAGGCCTCAGGTAGGTGTCAGTCTTTCAAACTTCAAAACTGGGTTTGCCCACTTGATTAACAGTCCATGTCAACTTTTAGATTAGGATCAACAACCCCAATTAGACTGTTTATCCATATTTTTATACAGCTAGGGCCTCTGAACAACAACAGCCCTGTCCTAGGGCATAGCTTCAAAACACCAGGTTTCTGCACAATTAGAATTGTGGAATTTATTTTCACATACCCACAAGTTCCCCAAACAATTGTTTTCCCAAATGCCCATGTCTGTCTGGCACATTTCAATATTGCTTTTTAAACATTTTACACTTCTCTGTACTCTCATCTATCAAAGAAGTCTGAGATGTAATCAAGTTTGACTTCTGCCTGTGTAATGCACTATGGACCAGTTAGCAAAGTTGTGAGACTAAGGTCCACAATCTGTAAACCTAGGTTTGCTACACAGTGTGGATGCAGAAAGTGTGGATGCAGAAGTGCAGTCTTAGAACAACCAAGTCAGTAGCTCAGAGTCTCAGAGCAGGGTTAACAAAGCAAAGTGGACATACTCGTGGTTGAATACTCTGAGACTTTGAAACACTATACCCAGGTATAACTGAAAAAGGAGGAGAACGTGCCAGATTTAAGACAAAATGTCCTTTTTAGTTTAGTATTTAACTATTGCTTCATATAATCTAGTCTATTTCAGATACAGGCAGTCCCCAAGTTACGCGGATCCGACTTATGTCGGATCCGCACTTACGAACGGGGCTCTCTCGCCCCGGAGCTCGCAGGCAGTGGGACCGCCCAGAGCGCAGCGGTCCCGCCACCTCGACCTCCGGGGCGAGAAAAGCTGCTCCGGGTGCCCCTGGTCTGCTGGGGACCGTCTCCAGCAGACCAGGGACACCCGGAGCAAAGCCGGGGAGGTGGATGGGTCCTGCGCCTCTGAGGCTTTGCTGTGGCAAAGCCGGGGAGACGCGGGACTCCGCCGCCGCTGCCGCTTTGCTCCCGGTGCCTCTGGTCTGCTGGGGACCGTCTCCAGCAGACCAGGGACACCTGGAGCAAAGCCGGGGAGGCAAGGGGTCCCGCGCCTCTGAGGCTTTGCTCTGGCAAAGCCGGGGAGGCGCGGGACTCCACCGCCGCTGCGGCTTTGCTCCCAGTGTCCCTGGTCTGCTGGGGGGGGGGGGGGCGCAGTTAGTGTCCCCCCCCAGCAGACCAGGGAGACGTGGAGCAAAGCCTCGGGCCTGTGGTAGAGCAGGTGGGGGGCTGCCGGTTGGTCCCGCAGCACCGCTCCTTGGTGTTACTGGACCAACCCAGCAGCACCCCAGCTGCTTTGCCCCAAGAGTCCTGATTCAGCCGCTGCTGATCAGTTTCAGCAGCGGCTGAATCAGGACACCTGGGGCAGAGCAGCTTGGGTGCTGCTGGGTTGGTCCAGTAGCACCGAGGAGCGGCGGCGCTACTGGACCAACCGAGCAGCACCCCAGCTGCTCTGCCCCAGGCGTCCCCAAGTCAGCCGCTGCTGAAACTGACCAGTGGCTGACTACAGGAAGCCCCTGCCCTGGGGCTTCCTGGAATCAGCCGCTGATCAGTTTCAGCAGCAGCTGACTTGGGGATGCCTGGGGTTCTTAAGTTGAATCTGTATGTAAGTCAGAACTGGCGTCCAGATTCAGCCGCTGTTGAAACTGATCAGTTTCAGCAGCGGCTGAATCTGGAGGCCAGTTCCGACTTACATACAGATTCAACTTAAGAACAAACCTACAGTCCCTATCTTGTACGTAACCCGGGGACTGGCTGTATTCAAGGCCCTGGAAAGGACCAATATTCAACAGTTTTCTGCTTTAACTAGAGTTTCCAAACAGTTCAGTTTAAATACAATGCCGTCTTTGTTTAGGATTAAAAATCATACAAGTTTATCAAACGATAAAGAGACATGCTTTTAGTGACTATAATGTATTAAAGTCAGAAACAGTTACAGGAAAAAAATAAAGATAAAATACTTTCTAGTAGCTGTAACTTAGAATCATAGAATAATAGGACTGGAAGGGACCTCAAGAGGTCATCGAGTCCAGCTCCCCGCCCTCAAGGCAGGACCACGCTCCGTCTACACCATCCCTGACAGATGTCTGTCTAACCTGTTCTTAAATATCTCCAGAGAGGGAGATTCCACCACCTCCCTTGGCAATTTATTCCAATATTTGACCACCCTGACAGTTAGGAATTTTTTCCTAATGTCCAATCTAAACCTCCCTTGCTGCACTTTAAGCCCATTACTCCTTGTCCTGTCCTCAGAAACCAAGAGGAACAAATTTTCTCCTTCCTCCTTGTGACACACCCTTTTAGATATTTGAAAACCGCTATCATGTCTCCCCTTAATCTTCTTTTTTCCAAACTAAACAAGCCCAGTTCATGAAGCCTGGCTTCATAGGTCATGTTCTCTAAACCTTTAATCATTCTTGTCGCTCTTCTCTGTACCCTTTCCAATTTCTCCAAATCTTTCTTGAAATGTGGCGCCCAGAACTGGACACAGTACTCCAGCTGAGGCCTAACTAGTGCAGAGTAGAGCGGCAGAATGACTTCACGAGTTTTGCTTACAACACACCTGTTGATACAACCTAAAATCATATTTGCTTTTTTTGCAACAGCATCACACTGTTGACTCATATTCAACTTGTGGTCCACTATGACCCCTAGATCCCTTTCCGCCATGCTCCTTCCTAGACAGTCACTTCCCATCTTGTATGTATGGAACTGATTGTTCCTTCCTAAGTGGAGCACTTTGCATTTCTCTTTATTAAACCTCATCCTGTTTACCTCTGACCATTTCTCTAACTTGCTAAGGTCATTTTGAATTATGTCCCTATCCTCCAAAGAAGTTGCAACCCCACCCAGTTTGGTATCATCTGCAAACTTAATAAGCGTACTCTCTATCCCAATATCTACATCATTGATGAAGATATTGAACAGTATGGGTCCCAAAACAGACCCTTGAGGAACTCCACTTGCTATCCCTTTCCAGCAGGATTTAGAACCGTTAACAACAACTCTCTGACTACGGTTATCCAGCCAATTATGCACCCACCTTATCGTGGCCCTATCTAAGTTATATTTGCCTAGTTTATCAATAAGAATATCATGCGAGACCATATCAAATGCCTTACTAAAGTCTAGGTATATGACATCCACCGCTTCTCCCTTATCCACAAGGCTCGTTATCTTATCAAAGAAAGCTATCAGATTAGTTTGGCATGACTTGTTCTTCATAAACCCATGCTGGCTATTCCCTATCACTTTATTACCTTCCAAGTGTTTGCATATGATTTCCTTAATTACCTGCTCCATTATCTTCCCTGGGACAGACGTTAAACTGACCGGTCTGTAGTTTCCTGGGTTGTTCTTATTCCCCTTTTTATAGATGGGTACAATATTTGCCCTTTTCCAGTCTTCTGGAATCTCCCGTCTGCCATGATTTTTCAAAAATCATAGCTAAAGGCTCAGATACCTCCTCTATCAGCTCCTTGAGTATCCTGGGATGCATTTCATCAGGACCTGGTGACTTGCTGACATCTAACTTTCCTAAGTGATTTTTAACTTGTTCTTTGTGTATCCTATCTTCTAAACTTACCCTCTCTCTGCTTGTATTCACTACGCTAGGCACTCTTCCAGACTTCTCGGTGAAGACCGAAACAAAGAAGTCATTGAGCATCTCCGCCATTTCCAAGTTTCCTGTTACTGCTTCTCCCTCCTCACTAAGCAGTGGGCCTACCCTGTCCTTGGTCTTCCTCTTGCTTTTAATGTATTTATAAAAGGTCTTCTTGTTTCCCTTTATGCCTGTAGCTAGTTTGATCTCATTTTGTGCCTTTGCCTTTGCGTTGTAACTTGTTCAAAGTAAAATCTAATGATCCTGTAAAATCCTGTAAAATCACAGGATCCCAGCAACACAACTGATCAAATTCTCAGGTCAGGATCTCCCTGCAAAGTCAAAGGATTGGTTCCTTTGTTTTCTTAGGAACACTAGAGAATGCAAGTACATCGAGGCATTTTTGCTCTTCACTTATAGACTAGTCACCTTGTCAAATGCATTTTTCTGAGGGTCTGGATGCTCTCTTTCGAATAAGCACAGTATGCATTACATAGCACCTTTTTTCAAAAGAGCACTTTCAAAAAAAGGCGTTCTTCCTCATAAAACAAGGTTTTCTGTGGTCGAAAAAACTGCTGCGTTCTTTTGATTGACTTTTGAAAGAACGCAGCAGCAGTCTAGACGCAGGGGAAGTTTTTTTGAAAAACGGCCACTTTTTCGAAAAAACCCTGTAGTCTAGACACAGCCCTAATGTCAACTTCTGTTCATAATTCTTAATATGCATTTCATATATACATTACACAAGAACATTAGTCATCAATGTGTTATTTTAAATGATACTTCAAGACATTCTGCACAAAGACTATTACAATAAAAAGAGTGTAAATAGTAGGAGGTTCAGTTGATACCCAGTGAAAATGTAATGAAATGTAACATTACAAAGCGTTCAGATTAAAACATCTTTCCATTTCTGACTTTTTTTTTTCAAGCAGAAACAAGACTTGCTAGCTATTGATGAATTCAATTACAAATATTCATTTTTCATAATTAAGTCATTTGGGGAGTCTCATGATAAAATTCAAATGGCAATGTGAGAAATTACCTTAAACAATGTATAATTCAAATCCTTACTCCATCACACAAGTCATTTTAAAATGATCAAAGAAATAAAAATACTTTAGGGCAGCGGTGGGCAAAATATGGCCTGTCGGCTAGATCCGGCCTGTGAAGCTGTGAGGTCTGGCTCATGGATCACCCTGCTGGGACCCTCAGGCACACAGCTGGATTTAAAGAGCTGTCCAGGGGCTCTCTGCTGGGGAGAGGGGAAGGGTAGAAGGCTTCATGTAATCTCCCCACCCCCAGCCCAATCCTGAGATCCTATGGCCAGAAACAACTGGCCAACAGGACTTGACCCCAGCCATTCTCTCAGCTCCTATTGGCTAAAAACAATCAGTCAATCGGAGCTGAGAGATTCGCCTAGGGGAATGGGAGCTAGAGATGCAATAGTATAGTCAGTTAACTGTAACTGATAAGCATTTCCCTCCCCCTCCCAGTTAATTTTTTAGAAGGCTGGCCAGCAGTCTGGCTCAGTCCTGGCTCTCACTGGGTCCGGGACCTACACCTGCTGTGGCTCTGTATTTAAAGCGTATTAGGCAGCCTGACTCAGTTCAGGCTTGCACCGGGTCTGGGAGCTGAGTCCCCACCGTGGATAGGGGCTCCTGCCACTCCACCCTCCTGCCTCTTTATGAGAGGCAGCAGCACAGGGCAACAAGCAGCCAGTCCGTGACGGGAGATGGATTTTAAACTGACTCCCCTCGCGGACCAGATCCCACCTAACACCTCATACTGCTGCCTCTGAAACAGTGCAGAGCGGCAGGGGACCCTCAGGAGTGGGATAGGAGCGCACCGGCTGCCGGCCCCGCCCCCAGGGACTATAGAAAACTATTCTATAAAACTAACCTCATTACCAATACGAATTCACAAGGTTAATCGACTATTCAATTAACCCATAGTTAACATCCACCTGTAGCTAAGAGCCACATGGAGGAAACAGCCTGCAGCTCTAAATGATTTGGCACCAAGGCAGGCACGGAGCCCAGCCAGCCTTAGGGGAGCTGGCCAGGAGATGCTTAGGTAAGCGTGCCTCAGCCAGAGCCTGCCTCTGGCACCCTTGCCCCTCCCGCACCACAACTCCCTCCCTCAGGTCACCATCCAAACCCCTGCAACTCCCTGCCCTAGGTTATAACTCCCACCCAAGCGCTGTACCCCCTTCTACACCTCTCCCCCAGGCCAGAATCCTCTCCTGCACCAGAACACCCTCCCAGGCCCTACACCCCAAAACCCTGACCCAGGTCAAAACTCCATCTCCCTCTCACACTGTCTCCAGCACCCCAGTTCCTTACCCTGTGCACCCTTCTGTACCCAGCCTCCATCCTAGACCCCGCATCTCCTCCACAGAAAAGTGTAGCCTTTTACCACTTCAAAAATCATGGAGTAGCCCCCTGCCAAAAGTTATTGCCCACCCCTGCTCTATGGGTAAATGTGCAGTGAGAAGGGGTCTGATTTGAAGGTTTTAGGGATTACTTCCTTCAACTTCTAAGCACTAGAGTCTGCTGCTCTCATTTATATTAGTGCAAATCCAGAGGAAGCCCACTAAATCAAAGATTTACCCCAATGTGCCTGAGAACAAAATCTAGTATAACAATCATCTGAACAACAGAAGATCATGCATAATAAAAAGGGAAATTGTCAAATATGTACATTAGAAAAAAATTATCTACACCAACGTACTCCTATAATGTATTTAAAAGCAAGCACGGTTTTAATATTTATTGGACCAAATATCACAACACAGGTATCTGTATCAGTTATCAAGCCACTAGTTGTTTTAGGTCTTGGTTTACAATGCTCAGGTTTGAACAGTTCAATTTATCATTTTTTGATTGCAAGACCTTTATCAAACAAAAAGAAAAAGAAAATATGCATGTGGCTTGCTTTTATTTTTATGCTGGATGTCAGGCTGATGGTGTATCATCTCTGCAAGTATGCCTGCTGACATTTAAGGGGGCAGACAAAGTCAACAATGAAGCTCCAGCATTAGTCTAAAAGGCCCAGCCCCTTTTTTGTTACAAGCTAAAGGTTGCAACTTCGCAAAACGCTGCTGTGTGCTAAAAGTGCTGTCTTTACAAAGTCCTGAACTGTAGCCCTGAAATACACTTTCAAAACAAACATGACTCATAGTTCTTGTGTACACAATATATTCCATTATTAAATATCTGTTCTTTCCCAGTTGAGAGAGACACTAACATACAATAATTTGTTTTTTAAACATTCAGGATAGTATGCTTGATAAAAACAATATAAAGTGTCTAAAGTAGAAGAGAAGAAACTGAACTGGGGGGTCCCTGAATTAAAAACAAATTTTTTGCTCTGAGATTTTCCTATAAGCAATAGCATGCATAATTTTTTTCATTAAAAATAAATAATAATTAAAACTCTTAATATAAAAATGTGATGATAAAATCTGCAAATTGATCTAGGAGTGCTAAACCTCTAACGAAAATACGTTTCTACAGTGTAATTAATATTGAACTCCTGCAGTCAAGTGTCAGGTTGCACAATTAGACAGGATCACACACCAACCAACTCCTCCACAACTAGTTATGAAACTGCCCATCCCTCAGGGTGATTTTGGGAGAACAGATTAGAACCTGAACAACTTGTGTCAGTTCTTCTACAAAACAATCCTTGGCAGACTCTGCTCTGGACTGCAGGAGCTTCTGGAGTCAGGACTGCGATACTACAAATAGCACCGTGGCCCCGGCTCCAGCCCTCACACACTGCTTTCCATGTCAAATGTAGAAAGTTAGGGAAGGGGCAGAGGGAGAACTAAGGAGAAAGTGGGCAAGGAGAAGAAGGGGCTTGTGCTGGGGGGGGGGGGGAGAAGGGGAGAGCAGGGCAGGAGAAGAAAGAGGTAGGTGCCAATGGGCAGGGTGGAGGAGAGACAAATGCCAAGGGGCCAAGAGGAAACAATGAGGAAAAGGGCAGGAGGAGGGAGAGAAAGGAAGGTGTCAGTGGGGGTGTGAGAAGGGAGGGAACAGGGTGATACTAGGAGAGGAAAGGGGAAGGACAATGGAGGCAAGAGAGAGGAAGAGAAGGGGAAGAGTGGTTGCCGGGAGAAGAGGGATTGAAAGGAGGGGGGGATGAGGAAGGCAGGGGATGGAGCAAGTCATGTGTGAAGGCATAGAGGGGCATGAGGAGAACTGGGGCAGAGGGTGATGAGGGGGTGGGCACTAGGGAGAAAGAGGATAAGGAGGACAGGGGCAGTGAAGGAAGAGGGAGGCACCAGAAGGAGCACGGGTATGGGGAGGTGCAGGTACCGAGGTTATTGTGGGAATGAAGCAGAAGGGCAGCCACCTGGAGAGGTGGGTTGGGCACTAGAGGACAGAGCAGGTGGGTAGAGGGAGGTGGTAGGAGAGGGGATGGGAAGAGGTAGCTACAGATGATCAGAGTGGGGCTAGAGGAGGAGTGGGCACAGGGGGAAGAGAAGGACTGGTGCAGGCTTTGAGGAGGATGGGGTGGGGAGCAGGTCCCCAAAGGACTGAGGAGAATGAGAAGGGCAGGAGCTAGGACAGCACTAGAGGAGCAGATGGGATGAAGGGAGGGGGGAGACATGGCAGCAGAGGGAAAAGGGAGAGATTTATAATATATTTATTAATAACTTGGGTGCCACAGTGGCACACAATCGAAGAAGCGCGCATGAACTCAGTATTGGTGCACAAGGCAAAACTCACTCCGCTCATGGGTGGAAAATCTTAGAGGGAACACTACCCTATGCAGTACTAGAAAAATGTTGCCCCTTTGCCCTGTGATAGCTGTGGGAGAGGCAGTGTTTTAGAGATGTTGAAGATTATAAAACCACACACAAACGAAATATTTTAAAGCAAATTTTAAAGTAAGGTCCTGTAGATTAATACAGTAAATTCAGAAACTGATAATATACACCTCAGGTTGGCAAATGCCTGTTAAATGACTTCATTACCACTTGAATGACTTTCACAGATTCAGTGTTCTGCTAATAGGTCTGGCAGGTTTTTTCACTTTGAAGTTAACTAGATCCTCTCCAGAGGAAGTAGAGCCACAGAACAGAGATAGGAGGAGGCAGGTGGGTAGACATTAAGACACACTGGTACCCCAAATTTTCAGGTGCCCTACACAACTGCATACGAGTTAGGATGGTACTGGTAAAGACAAAATAGGGGGATTATAATCATCCTGATCTGGAGGTCTGCATCATCTGGGGAAATTCTGCAAGCCATTCTTCACTATTCTGTCCCCAACTTCTTTGGTCATTAAAATATGCCAATTACATCCTTAAAAAAAAAAAAAGAGGAAGAAGGAGGAGGAGGAAGAGAGGAAAAGACAACCCATCTCTTACAGCCAGAAAAGTCACAGTTGGGAGGACACTTAGATTTTTAGACTATGGATTTATGTTGAGTGATATTCTAGTCTCTGAGGCGGTAACAACCATGCCATTTTAAAATATATTCTCTTGGATAAGATAGAAAGCAGCACTTGTATTCATGCTGTTAAAATAAAAACAGTTTTAGATTTAAGAATTAAATATGAAAAATAAATTTAATTCCTATTTACCATCAAGTTAATCAGGGGCATAATGAGAGTTATTAGTCTCACTTAAAAAACAGAAAAAATAGTGGAAGTGGATGTATAACAACAGATGTGTATGCTTTGTAGAATAAGTACAGAAACTCAAATTTGTTGAATTCTAATCTTAAGGAAAAAATACACCATCTCTGCAGCTAAGCAGATGTTCAATATCGTACAGCTAGTTGCACTGTAGGCAACTCAAAAAACAACTTCTAAGAATACTTTATAGGCCCTTAAGGGAAGTTGTAACAATGATTACATCATGGATATTTGAGCTCTAAAGCCTGCAAGGGGGAAGAAATTGTATTTCAACAATTGTCCTGCAATATACTCATATTTAATCTTTTTTTAATCCTACTGAAGTCTCATTTCAGCTTTTTGATTTGCAGCTAATTTAAATTTTATGTGAGCCTTCCAAGAGATAGAATGCCAAAAAAAGGATGCAGAGACTAGGGTTGTTATGGAGACACTAGCAAGAGTGCGGCTTTTGCCCTATGTTCTTGTACCATCTAAACAACAATGATCTCTGCAGGTTACCGTAGTGCATTGGTAAGGGATTTTACTTCCCACTGAAGAAGTTTCCTAGATTTCAAATGTCAGCAGTAAGTTATAAAGCAGTAAATCATATACCCATGTTTTCATCATGCAAAGCCTTTCCTTCTCATTGAACTCTTAGGGTTCATATAACTATCCTTTGACATACATACTTTTTATATACCACCCAACAACAGCATAGTAAGATAATTCTACATTACACTCCATTTGATATTTATATGATTGGGTAACTTAAAACCTCTGAGTGCTTTTTACATGCAAGAGTTCATTTCTGGTCTTATTGAACTAGAAATATTAAAGTTTTGCACAATAGTGTGCCAAAGTTAACAGTAATGTGGGAACATCAGGATTTTTTTTTTGCATATGATGTGATAGAGAAGCACTTTGTAAATTATTTGTACAACTACAATTGAATTTACTCTTACGTCCAGCATATAGGCCACCTAAATGTGTCTCAGCAATAATTGGTTGTATTGTACTTAAATTTCTACATCTCTATTTACAGCACTATATTTGGTATGATGTTATGATTCATATCTCCCTTGCTTCCTCTTCAAAAGTAATTGATATATATCATAAATATCCAGCGTTATCATGACAAACATAGTGCAAAGGATACTACACCCTATGTTTCTAGGCCCCAGCCAATGTCTCACAGTTAAAGATCACAACGTCACTTAACTAGGGCCAGTAGGACAGCAAGCAGGAGGCAGATTATCCCACATTCATCCGTGTAGGAGTTTTTACACCATCCTCTGAAGCACCTGCTAGTGGTCACTGCCATTAACATCCCTGTTGCTGACTAACGTAGGCTTCTTGCACCAATCGCAGTTCTTAAGTCCTGGGGAGTGGGGCATGCCCCGTCCCAGGAAAAGTCCTTTTTGGGGACACACAGCTTTAAGTACACATTAAGGGAAGGAAAACTATTTAAAACGATGTACAATAATGTCCACACGAACAGCAAAAAAGGCAAACTTTGCTAGAGCAAAGGAGCATTCCATGCACTACCATTGGCAGTAAGAAGGAACTAAGGCTACGCCATACGGATGCCGCCCCAAGGGCCGCCGGAACCAGTCGCCTACAGTCGCCGGAACTTTCAACATGGTGCATATTAATCACACACACACACACACACACACACACACACACACACACACACAGCATGGAATGTTCATGAGCAAGCCCTCAAAGAAGAATGTACAATTTTTGCAAATTTGTTTTTGTACAAGAATGATGGATGATGTGTGAACAACGTTTATTTGCTCTCAGTTATTGAATGCCAATCATAATATCTATGCCCAGCATACACCATTCTGAAAAGTCTGTCAGCAGTACACAGTCATCAAATGCCTTGCTCGTTCTATGAACTGAAGAACTGTTCTTCACTGCTGTTCTTTTCTCCACATAGTCACCAGACGGTATGGGGCAGATTATTATGTTCAACATAATCAAAAAAAGAGTACTACATTTTATGCCCTTTAACATGCACAGCTTTATTTAGTAATTTACTTGCCATTCTTTTATAGCATAAAAACAGTCACTAATGCTTTCTTATTTTGGCTTTCCATTCTTATTAGGAATTAAATTGCTTTTACTGAAATCAAATTCTTCAAATCAAAATAGATTAATGTCCAGGTTATTACAATTTGTATTTAAATGGTTCATAAACTTCAAATTTTTCTCTACATAATCCATGTGGTAGGCAGTTATTGCCACCTAGCAATTAATAAGAGAAAAAGCAAATAACCACTGGCTTTTAAAACTAGATGACCCAGCAGTTTTTCATGTCAGCAGAGAAATTCCTTTAATAAATTCATGAAATTATTGTGAAATAAAAACACACAAGCCAATGTTCATGTCATCTCCTTTCATCATATAAAATGTATTTTCTAATGGTAAGGAAGTCAAGCAATTGCAAAATTAATGCTCTTTCCCTTTGTAAAGATACGTTGATCAAATACCCTTTTAAAACCATAGTAATGTAGACACTGCTAATACTTCTAACATCAGGGTATTTAAGCAAATCAGTTTGGATTTATTTATATCTTGTCACAACACAGACTATTACAAAGCACCTCCAAATATGTTACAGTAAGAATACAAATTCCACAGTTATGGATTGACTGGTCAACCAGACACCACGTGGAACTGGAAGGAATAAGGCATCAGAAGAGATGGTAACCCTTTCCTCCTCCTCTCCCCCCATGCACAAATACTGTACTGAAGAAGCTCTCAACCTTTTTCTTTCTGAGGCCACCTTCCAATATAGTATAAAAGCTACAAGGCCAGTGTGATGAATGGGGGGGTTCTCAGGACTTCAAGCTGTGTGGGAGGAGGGTCCGGACTTCAGCCTCAGATGGGGCTGCTCCAGCATCCTGTCTGCCCTCCCATTTCCCTCCTTCTCCCCCCCCCCCCCCCCCGACACACTGCTGCTCACTACTGCAGGTCAGTTTCAACACTTTTCTATTCACATTTTGGACAACTTGCATTGTAATATAAGATATTCTGGTCATGGGAATAATTTTCCAGTATGAAACAAAGTAAACGTGACTTTGTTTTACAATTTTATTTCCATCTCTCGATCATATTGAATTAAATAACCAAATAGCTAAATTTCTTACATTTTCCTGTATTACTAACTTAGTTGTTTTCCTAATATTAATTTAAATCAGAATTATAATTTATAAATAAGCAACTTGAGGCAATTATTTTATCATTTGTAATCAATGTGTCTGTCATAATTTATAGTGTAAGTACTTTTCCCCAAACTTTCTTTTGAAAGTTGGATAATCTGACACTAAAAGATTTCATGCCAATTGAAAAGTTAGTTACTTTATGCCTATGACCTTATTACCTTCAATGACTTTGTTGGCAATGAGAATTATCCATATTAGATATTCTTCTTTTTCTGTTTACACTGCTAAATTAATACCATCTTTCTCCATCTTCACAACTGACCTTCCGGGCCAAGTTAATAATCAGCACTTGACTTCCCTTTCCACTGGCCCCTCTACTTCTTTAATAATTAACAGATTTTAGCTCTATTAAGTAAATGCTGCTGGTAAGAGGTAATTTTGTTAAATATACACTTCATGTCATCCCATTAATTTTACTTAATACATAATAAGTATATTAATTTTGATTAATATGTAAATCATTAGCAGATATTTTTATTCTTACTAACTCCTCAAACAAAGCTTCATATTATGTGTTCATCTCAGAGATTTACTTCATGTGTAGTCAATGCATAGGTCTTAATTCCAAAACACAGAGAGCAATACAAGATGCAATAGGTCTTCTCTAACTAGCTGAATACAAATAAATTCTCACTATCCAGATAAAGGATATTTTCATAATGCTAGAAAGTGTTTATTGTGCTATGTTTATCATTTTAATCATGAAGATTTGTTCATGTTCCCTGGAAACAAGCTGTATAAATCACAAGGTAATTTTTTTAAAATAAGTTTCACAACAAAATTATTTGGTTCAACAGCAGTTGATAATGTTGGTGAGCTGTTTGTCATCAATGTGGGTTTAAGTAAACCAATACTGAGGGAAGAGATGAATTTGTCAAACTCTCTGACAAATGTCTGATTATACAGACTGAAATAGAACCGTGACTGTCTTTAATAATTACAAAATATTTGGCATCCGTCCAGATCTTTAATTTCACGAGAGAAGGGGTCGGTAGACCATCAGTCTTGTAAATAATTTACCAATCACTAATACACGAGATGGATTTCTGATTGCATACTGTAGCTAGTATCCAGTGACATTTTCCTTCTACTTTTCTCCACAGACAGAACACCAAGAGTTCCAGCTGAGTGAAAATGATGGACAGAGAGACTAGTGTTCAAAATATTTTCTGTTTCCTCTGTTCTGTATCACCCTCTAAATGTTGATTTCATCCCCCAAAAGAACAAAATTAATAGAAATTAACCCTAGATTGCTGTTTCACATAATAGCTAAATAAGAAAAGGCAAACAGAAAGGTGAAAAGCTTCTTTTTGCCAGATAACATCAGTTAAACCATCAACAAGGGAGAATAATGGGTTCAATTATATGAAAGGAAGAGTTAACCTTGGGCAAAAATGATGGCTGGGGACGTAGAATGACTCCCTGTGCTGTAAAAATGGTAGGGGAAGTAGCCAAGAGGGCCGCTACTTCTCCCACTCTGTGAGCTGAGGTGATCGCTAAGAGGAACATGACCTTCATGGTTAACGTATGAAAATCGCATGTGGCCAAGGGCTCAAATGGCGGACGCATTAAGGTATCTAAGACCAATTCTAGATTCTACAGATCCGGAGGTTGCCTGTGCTCAGGGAAAAGACTGGTTAGGCCTTTCATGAATCTTCTCGCAGTGAGATGGGAAAAGGCAGTATAATCATTGATAGGTTGGTGGAACATTGTAATGGCTACCAGATGAACTTTGAGAGATGAAAGGGTGAGCCCAAGGTGCTTGAGGTGTAAAATATAGTCCAAGATAGAGCGTAAAGGCGCTTTGCTGGGGGTCTAGGTTCTTGTCCGAGCACCATTCTCAGAATCTTCGCCACTTATGAAGGTAGGTATTAGGAGTTGAAGATTTTCTGCTATAACACAGTAAGTGTTGACCACATGGGAACAACGAATTTCCTTTTGTTGGAACCAATTAGGAGCCATGCGGACAGAGCAAGGTGATCCGGTTGTGGATGTAATAGTCACCCGTGATCCTGTGTCAGCAGATCGGATCAACTGGGAAGATGGGATGTAGGGTGAAGCGACATACGGAACAGGTAAGGAAACAAAGTCTGGCGCAGCCAGAATAGTGCTATTAAAATCACTCTTGCTTTGTCCATTGTTACCTTCTCCAGGACCTTGGGAATTAGGAGGGAATGCATATAGGAGGGGATGGTTTGATGAGATAACAGGATCTTGGTATCTAATTGACCATTCATTATCAGTGGGAAATAGGTCAATGGAGGGATGATAGGAGTTACTATAGAGAACTTTCTGGGTGTCTGGCTGATGAGTCTTGCCCACATGCTCAAGGTTTAGCTGATCGCCATATTTGGGGTCGGGAAGGAATTTTCCTCCAGGGTAGATTGGCAGAGGCCCTGGAGATTTTTCGCCTTCCTCTGTAGCATGGGGTACAGATCACAGCTAGAGGATCTCTGCATCTTGGGGTCTTCAAAGTATTTGAAGGCTTCAATATCTGAGATATAGGTGAGGATTATTCTAGGAGGGGTGGGTGAGATTTTGTGGCCTGCACTGTGCAGGGGGTCAGACTAGATGATCATAATGGTCCCTTCTGACCCTGGAGTCTATGAGTCTATGAGACTCCAGTTGTAGAGAAAAGCGTCCCCCCCCCCGGATGCGCAGCCGATGCCTGCTCTTGAGCAATATTGTGCGCACTTCGCGTTGCATTGTGTGGCGAAGAGGTCTGCCGATGGGTGGCCCCAACGGTTGAATAATGTGCAAAGAACGTTTGGGTGTAGTTCCCATTTCTGCTGTTGGGCAAAGTGCCTGCTGAGCACATCTGCTGTGATGTTGTCCACCCCAGGAATGGAGGTTGCTGTCAGAGTCATGTTGTGTTGGTTGCAGAAGTTCCACAAGTGTACGGCTTCCATGCAAGGGGAGTGGGAACGCGTTCTTCCCTGTCTGTTTATATAATAGACTGTTGTCATATTGTCTGTGAGTATTATCCCTGGTTGTGGATAAGCAGAATGAAGTGTTTGCAAGCACTGGAGACAGCTCATAGATCGAGCAAGTTTATGTGGAGGAGAGATTCATTGGGAGACCAGCAGCCTTGAACTTGCTTGTTCTGCATATGAGCTCACCAGCCAAGTAGAGATGCATCCGTAGTAATCTGGACAGTAGGCTGGGGTTGGTGGAATGGTATACCTGCCAACATGTTGTGGGGGATAGTCCACCATTTTAGAGATTGTTTGACTATGGGAAGTCCGACCACCATTCTGTGTACGTCTTGTCTGCGAGGAGCGTACATTGTGGATACCCAATGTTGAAGACATGGGAAATGCAGCCTTGTATTGTCTACAACGTATGTCGTAACTGCCATGTGACCTAGGAGCTGCAGGCAGGTAAGTATGGGAACCATGGGACTTGTAAGGAGGATCTGTACAAGATCTTGGATAGCGTGAAGCCTGGAGGCAGGTAGGTAAGCGTGCACCGTACCGGAGTCAAGGCGGGCTCCTATGATCTCTATGGATTGTTGAGGTATAAGGGACAACTTCTGGATGTTGATTAGGAGACCCAAGGTGTTGAACAGAGACCTTGTCGTGTTGACTGCGTGTAACGCTTCGTCGAAAGAGGGAGTTCTGAGGAGGCAGTCGTCCAGGTAGGGAAAAATGATGATCCCTAGTTGATGAAAGAAGGCTACCACCACCACCAGTGTTTTGGAAAAAACCCTGGGGGCTGACGATAGGCCGAATGGAAGGACCTTGTATTGGTAGTGGTCAGCACCTACCAGGAACCAGAGGAATTGCCTGTGAGCTGGGTGAATGGTAATATGGAAATAGGTGTCCTGTAAATCGAGGGATGCAAACCAATCGCCCTGTTCGAGTGCTGGTATGATGGTTGTTAGCATCACCATCTTGAAGCGCTGCTTGCGGAGGTACCGATTCAACCGCCAAAGGTCTAGGATGGGTCTCCAACCCCCAGATCTTTTCTCTGTTAGGAAATAGTGGAAGCAAAAGCCCCTCCCTTCGAAGGCCACCGGTACCCTCTCTAATGCTCCAATGTCGAGTAGATGAGCCACCTCCTGTTTGAGAGAAGATTCATGAGATGGGTCCCTGAAGAGGGACGGAGGAGGGTGTGTGTGGGGAGGAGAATGGGGGGGGAGAGACATAAAGGAGATTACGTAGCCTGATGTGATTAGCTGAATGACCCATCGATCTGACGTTATTGTGGCCCAGCGATGTTGAAAGGGCCTTAAGCTGTGATGGAAGAGCACGGTGGTGACATTGTGAGTGGGCAATAACTGGATGGTTTGCAATCCCTCGATGCACGCGTCAAACCTGCTGCTTGCTTGCCTGTTGGTGTACTGGTCTGGCAGTTCGTGGACGCTGCCTGGGTCGCTGAGGGTTGTATTGGCGTGCTTATGATGGTGCGTATGAAAATGGTCTCTGCCTTTGGTACGGTGTGTATCTTCTACGGGAGTATGGTGGTGTATACATGCCTAGAGTTCTGTGTGTTGTGCGTGAATCTTTGCCAGAGAGGAGCACCTGGTCGGTCTTGTCAGCCAAAAGTATTTGCCTATCGAAAGGAGTTCCTTAGGCACTGCTGCCATGTGTAACCATGAAGCCCTATGCATGACCATGGATGTAGCTGTGGTCTGGGCTGCTGCGTCGGCTGTGTCCAATGCACTGTGAAGTGCGGAACAGGAGGCCATGTATCCCTCCTAGATAATAGCTTTGAGGACTTAATATTTACTCTCTGGAAGGTGTTCGAGGAGAGGAACTAGCTTGGCATAATTATCAAAGTTGTGGTTGGCCAATAGAGCAGAGTAATTCACCATTTGGGGTGTTAAAGTTGCAGATGAGTATATCTTTCTGCCTAGGAGGTCAAGTCTTTTGCTGTCCTTATCCTGGGTGGTATTCTTGTAATGGGGTGCTTTGGCCCTTTGCTGAGCCGTGTCAACAACCAGGGAGTTTGGCTGCAGATGGTTGAATAAGAATTCCATCCCCTTAGCCGGCACAAAATACTTTTTGCCTGCTCTTTTGTTCGTTGGAGGCATAGAGGTGGGAGTTTGCCATATGTCATTGGCTATCTCAAGTATCATCTCGTCCAATGTGAGGGCAACTTTGGATGAGTGGGAGAGGAGTAGGTTTCTCAGCAGGTGGTGTTGCTTCTGCTGAGCCTCCCTTAGTTGGATATTCTGGCTGTTGGCAACCCTTTTAAACAGTTCCTGGAAATCCTTTAGGTCATCTGTTGATGAAGTGTCTTCTGCGAAGACAGCATCATCCGGATGGTGATGGTGTGGGAAGCTTGTGGGTCTTCTTTCTTCCCGTGGTGGGTGCTGGGGAATGGTGTATGGTGTGAGTGGCGTCAATCTGGGAGTTGTTATTGCTCGTGAGTAAGACAGTTCAGTATCAGAATGACGTGTCGGTGCTGATGGAGCTGTTGCCGAAGGGTCCGGTACCAAAGTGGCTGGTACTGGTGGAATCAGTGCCTACGTGCTTGGTGGCGACGTGCCCAGTGCCGGCCGTACCGGTCTAAGGTCCAGTGTTTATGTGATCAGCGGACTCAGTGCCAACAATGTCGGTGCTGGAGTGGATGCCGAAGTGGGTGTCGACTTCAGTTGCGGTGCGGTACGCACTGCCAGGCTCGGTGCTGATGTGCTGTGCACCTGTTTCTCTTTGTCTGGTCTGCGGGCCACCGTCAATCCAGTGGTGCCCGGCTTGTCTCCCGTAGGCACTCCAGTTGGTGGCAGAGAGCAGGACGGGGAAAGAATTTTCTTTTTGTGTGCCACCTCCGGAGAAGGACGATGGGATGGCATGGCTGAGGAATCCAACTGCGGCTGAAGAGCTCTGTTGAACAACAGCATTTTGAGCCGCATCTCACAGTTGCGTCGTGCTTGGGCAGTTAGTTTAGTGCAGTGGGGATACTTTTGAGGAATGTGTCCCTCACCAAGGCATCTTATGCAAGACGCGTGCTGTCTGAAGCGGGCATGGACCCTCTGCATGTTGCATGCTTCTTGAATCCTGGGGATCCCGGCATTTAGCAGTTTTATCGAATTTTGTTATCTAAAAAAAATTTGTGTGTGAACACGCTAACTATATACCATTTTTCACTCTCTCAATTCCTGTCCGAGTAGACACGAGAGGGAGCTGTTTCTCCATCTATGCCTGAAGACAGTTAGAAGGAACTGGTGGAAGCCGGACCGCACAACCAGAAACGGCACGAAAAGCCACAAGATGGTCACTGTGCATGCGCGGTCCGGAAGACAACGGCTAAAAGATCTCTGATCTGCGGCACTGGGACGAGCCCGACACCCACAGTGGAGCACTCACGGGGACACTGCTCAAAGAAGAAAAACTTTGTTTGTTTTAAGTCTGCTACCTATTAATTTAATTTGGTTACCCCTAGTTCTTATTAGGGATGTTAAATATTGGTTAAACTCTTATTTTGCATGAATTCTTATCGGTTACTCAACTATTCTATAGTCCCCAGGGGTGAAGCCGGCAGCGAGTGCCCTCTGGCCCCATTCCTGAGGAGCTCCCTGACACACTGTGCTGCTGCCTTTTATCAGAGCAGCAGCATGGGGTGCCAGGTGTGAGCTGTCTGAGAGGGGAGCCAGTTTAAAAGCTAATACCCCATGCAGACCAGTTTGCCTGTCGCTCGGCATTGTTGCCTTTGAGACAGAGGCAGCAGCATAGGGTTGCAGCAGGCCCCGTCTGGGTGGGGTGCGAGCTCCTGGACCTGGCACGAGCCAGAATGGAGCTGGGCTGCCTGCCCACCTGGCTCCTAATACACTTTAAACGCATGGCCATAGCAGGGGTAGGTTCTGGACCCGGCACAAGCTGAGACTAGGCCGGGCTGCTGGCCAGTCTACTAAAAAATTTACTGGTTGCGGGTGGGGAAAGAAAAATGCGTGCGAAGCATTAACCTATACATTTTTGCTTATTGGTTAATCAGTTAATCAACTGCACTATTACATCCCTAGTTCTTATATTATGAGAACAAGTAAATAACTTTTCCTTATTCACTTTTTCCACACTAGTCATGATTTTATAGACCTCTATCGTATCCCCTCTTAGTCTCCTCTTTTTTAAACTGAAAAGTCCAAGTCTTTTTAATCTCTCTTCATTGGGGACCCGTTTCAAACCCCTAATAATTTTTGTTGCCCTTCTCTGCTCCTTTTCCAATGCCAATATATCTTTTTTTTTTTAAGATGAGGCAACCACATCTGTATGCAGTATTCAAGATGTGGACATACCAGGGTTTTATATAAAGGTAATAAGATATTCTATCTTATTCTCTAACCCCCTTTTTAATGATTCCTACCATTATTTGCTTTTTAGACTGCCACTGCACTCTGAGTGGATGTGTTCACAGAACTATCCACAATGACTCCAAGATCTCACTCTAGAGTAGTTGTAGCTAAATTAGTCCCCATCATATTGTACTTATACTTGGGATTATTTTTCCAATCCGCATTACAGCCGCTCTCCGAGTTACGAATGAGTTACAGACCAACACTTGGTCCGTAACTCAAACTGTTTGTAACTCAGATCCCACAGAGTTACATGGCGACCACGCTGTTCGTAAGCACGGATTGCCATTCGTAACTCTGATCCGCATTTACAACAGCTTTGGTCGTTAGTGCGGATGGTCGTAAATGGAGGTGGCCATAAGTCAGGGAGCAACTGTACTTTATATTTATCAACATTAAATTTCATTTGCCATTTTGTTGCCCAATCATTTAGTTTGGAGAGATCTTTTTGAAGCTCTTTACGGTCTGCTTTGGTTTTACCTATCTTGAGCAGTTTAGTATCATCTGCAAATTTTGCCTCCTCACGGTTTACTCCTTTCTCCAGATCATTTATAAATAAATTGAATAGGACTGGTCCCAGGACAGACCCTTCGGGGACACCACTAGTTACCTCTCTCCATTCTGAGAGGTTTAACCAGTTAACTATGATCCCACTTGCCCCCAACCAGGGCATGGGGCTGCCACATGGCCGGGTTGGGGTCAGCTACTCCTGCCTGGGCCATGGGGTTGGTATGTGGCCAGGGCTACAGCTGCTATGCCACATGGGCTAGGGTCCTCCTGCCCTTTCCAGGCTGCTAGGCTGGGGCCACCAATGTGGCCAGGGCCGACTCCCACCTGGGCTGCATGGCTGGGACTTGCACCTCCATGTGGCCAGGCCAGAGTCCTTCTGCCCCTGCCACAGCTACTGCAGCCCCGGCCTAGTTAACCGGTTATCTATCCAGTAAGCCTAAGGCTTACTGGGTAACGGGATGTAGACGGTTACATGGTTTGTCCATTGTCTTCACTAGGAGAACTATGCATTGTTAACTTACGTTAAAATTCTAGTGAAGACAAGACAGTCCGTAACTTTCATGTGACTTAAAGATTAGATTCCCTGCAGTTTCTGACTTGAGTCTTTTCAGTGAATGTAAGTGCACACACCTCTAGAATTAAAAAAAAAAAGATGCGGAGGAGGCAACATTTTAAAGTGTGGTTGTATCCTGCAACAGTTTTTTATAATAGTCTTCCTACTCTTATAGATGGCCAAAAAGACTGAGTTTATATCTCAAGCCACCCTTACATTAAATATTTCTTCACTCTACAAGTAGTCCCACTGAGTTCAATTGGGCTATTCATGGAAGAAGAGGTTCAACACATTTAAGGAGACAGAACAGGCCCGCAGGGAGTAATACACCGTCTAATTACTTTTGAACTGTTTCTTCTCTCTATAAAAAGGCATTCCTGATGGGAGAAATTCAGGAACATGAAATGTATGGATAAAGATTAATTAGAGGAGAGAAACTGAATTGTGAGGCAAGTGGTTAAAAAGGTTAGAATGGTTTGCTGATTATTCTAGGCCATGATAGGTAGGGAATCCACTTAGAATCCTAAGAATCCTTTCCCCTGTTCTAGAATGTACTAGTTGCATCATGCTCAAAGTTGTGAGATACAAATCACATTTCATGGTTATCATCATATTTACTGCTGTTGGCTGAAAACCTATCAAAGGTCTAAGCTGCCTTTCTACTAAGTCAGAAAGTAACTGGGAGGACATCTTAGAGTAAGCAACATTGAGTCAATTGTGGAAAGGGAGGCATAGCTTTTAAGCAACCACACCTGTTTAATAGACCCTAGATTTTTAATTTAATTGCAATGTTTTCCAAAGTTCTACACAAAAAAGAGGCTTAAGTGGTTCAAAAATAGAAGGCATTATCTTTCTGACCTGAAAAATAATGTCTCATTTGTTTGGTAATTCAGGTCAGTTTTACAAAATGTTTTGTTTTACATACTGATGAACTGGATATTGTTTTTAAGTACTTGGACTGAATATCTTTTTTAAAAGTGCTTCTGTATTAGTGGTTTTCTAATTAATAAAATGTGTATGTTTCTAACTAAAAATAAGAGCAATGTCTGTTAATTCACTACTCAATAAAAAGAAAAACATCAATCCTCAGACATTTTTATTTTAATCACATGATGCTGCCAAAAGCTGGTGTAACACCTTTTTGTTCCTCCCTCCAAAAACCTTATGGCCCTTGTACTATTTTGTCAGAAGAAAGTCATCTAAATATTTAAGAGTTTCAGGATTGTGGACTAATGTTGTAATTGTAAAGTTTTCTTATCTGATCTAAATGCTAAATATAATTAAAATAGTTTAAAGAAACCTCATATTTATTAGTCATTAAAAGTTAACCTGTACTCCCCATTTTATAAACACTGAGTACTGTAATTACTATATGTGACGGGGTTTAGCGATCCTACACTGGGACTGCAAAGGTTAACCAGGCCTACTTGTCCAAGAGAGCCCAACCACCATGGCCCTTCTGGGCATGCTCCCACTGGAGGACCAGTATAAAAGGCCAGTGAAGCAGTTCAGCCTCTGCATTGCCCCTGTGTGCCTTTCCTCCTCATGGATGTTGCTGAACCACAGTCCCTGTTTATAGACATTCAACTTGCACTGTGGCTAGTTCTGGATGCCCCATTTCAGGAAAAATATGGACAAAATGGAAAAAGTCCAGAGAAAAAAATAACAAAACTGATTAAAGACCTAGCAAATGTGACTATGAGAGAAGATTGAAAGAACTGGGTTTGTTTTATCTGGAAAAGTGAAGACCTAAAAGGGACATGATAACAGCTTTCAAGTATCTAAAGATTTAATACAAGGAAAAGGGAGAAAATTTGAAGGAGGAAGGAAAAAATTCTCAGCCCTGTCATCAGAGACAAGAAGCAATGGGCTTAAATTGTGGCAAGGGAGGTATGGACTGGACATTAGTAGGCTTACCACACATCCGGTTTTTCCCCAGACATGCCCTCCTTTTCACTTATTAAATCTCTGGCCAGACAGCTTTTTTAAATGGCTAAAAATGTCTGGGATTTTGCACTGAAAAGGGATCGGGGAGGGGATGGGGCACATGCCTGTCACTCAAATTGTTAACAGCCATTCTGCAAACGCACCCGTGTGCCTGGAGGGAAAAGCGCATGGCTGCAGCAGCGGTGGCTCCGGTGAGACCCAGGGCAGGTCTGATGTGAGTGTGTGAATTACTGCGTTACCCTCCACTCCACTAGGTTATGTCCCCAACTCTGCGGCAGGGGAAGGGCATTGGGTTAGAGCAGGGGAGATGGGGGGGGGGGGGGGTGCCTGGCTCTGGAGGACGGCAGGGGCATTGGGTTACAGCAGGGAATTAGGTGTTAGAACTTCAGGCTTCTTTCCTTTCCTGTAGGTGGTCAGTGGGTCTGTTGGCTAGATTTGGGGGTTCCAGTCTCAGCTCTGAGAGGACTGTGGGAGCTGGTGCTTGGTGGGGCGGGCAGGGAAAGGAAGGGATTCTGGGAATCAGGATTCTTGGGTCTGTTTTCTAACCATGCCACTTCTCCCATCAGTGTCTCCTGTGCGAGTGGAGCAGCCATTGCCACAGTGGCACTGGCAGGCACCAGGTGTCCTCTTTTTTGAAAGTTCAAAAATAGTAACCCCACACATTAGGAAAAACTTGCCAACTGTCAGGTTGGCTAACTATTGGAATAATCACATGATGCTGCCTAGGGAGGTTGTGGAATCACCTCACTGGAGATTTTTAAGAGCAGGTCAGACAAATACCTATCAGGAATGTTCTAGGTAGTACTTAGTCCTGCCATGAGTGCAGGGGGCTGGACTAGATGACCTCTCAAGGTCCTTTCAAGTTCTGTGATTCTATAAATCAACAGTGACAAAGCTAACAGCTGACAAAAACTGGGGAAGTGGTAACAAATGAAGAGGACAGGTTACTGATTCAGAGTGATCTGGATTGCTTAGTAAACTGAGCACAAGCAAATAATATGTATTTTAATATAGGCTGAACCTCCCTAGTGTGGCACCCTCAGGACCAGAGTGGTTTTAAATGAGGGATGTGGCCTGGACAGGAGGAGGAGGGGTCTTAAGGGAAAGAGGAGGAGCAGGACAGTGAGACCCAAGGAGGGGAAGAGGAGAAACAGAGGCAATGATATATCTTGGGGGGGAAGGGGTTACCTCTCAAATTGGCTGGGTCCTGTGTGTGTTAATCCACTACTGCCTACACATGACGAACAAATATTTAAACAGGCTCTTCAATGTGGCAGAGAAAGGAATAACATAACGTGATCCAATAGCTGGAAGTTGTAGCCTAGACAAATTCAGACTGGAAACAAAGCACATTTTTTTAAAGGTGAGAATAATTAACCATTAGAACAAATTACCAACAGTTTGGTAGATCCTCTAATACTGACAATTTCAAAACCTAGAATGGATGTATTTAGAAAACTAGATGATTTACCCAGTGTTCCTCAAGTCCTTACTCAAATTTTGTTTTTCTTCATTTAAATCATTATTCTGGGGTAGGGCTGGAGATGAGGGGCTCAGTATGCCAGCTGACCCAGGGAGAATGGACAACCCCAGGCCCCACTCATCACAGCAGATTGGGGCCAGGTGAGAAGCCCCTGTCCATGGCCACAGCTGGGGGAACAGACACACAGAAAATCAGACACACAAGCAGACAAACTATGAAATACAGATAGTTGTCCCTTTCTCTATCCCTGCTATTTCGAAATCAGCTATTTTGGAGTATTTCTTCTGGAATAGCTTATTTTGATATAAGTGTTGGGTGTAGATGTACTCCAGGAGTGCTCCAGCCTGGGAGAATCCATGGGGATGTTGGACCATAGATGGTGCTGGATTATGCAAGTCCGAACCATAGAGGTTGAACCTGTAGTGATTTTGGATGCCTAACCTGACACATTTTAGAGGGTATGTGTTAGCACCCTCTCTAAGATGTTTCATGTTGGCTAGCCAAAAACTGAGGCACTCCAAAAAAACAACTAGTCATTTTTTAAAATCTTGACCTTTATAAACAATTATCAAATATCAATGCAGTAACAGGGAGTGAGGGCTGACAACTACTTTTTTTAAAGATTGTTCTGTTAGAATGTAATTGGAAAGGTTTTTTCTCATTTCATCCACAAGCAACAGACATCAATTTGAGTACAATGGCTGCAGCACTTCACAGTAGGACTCCACACAAATAGTTTGGAAAGTCATTCCAGAAACATACCAAATTACCCAGAAACCATCTGTTTATAATGGTCAATAAAACACTGTTATCTCTCTTACAATAGGCCATACTGTTTATATAAACAAAGTTAGCTTTCATGCATAGCGCCACCTATTTATTTAGTGAGATCAGCTATCACTGTAAATCTATTTCTTTGCAAATGAGAAACACAGCTGTCCGCCAAACCTACTTAAAACTCCTTCCTGTATCCAATATTTGTATGTGTAGCAGAGCAGATTATCTTGAGAATACAAAAAGGACTGTCAGCACAATACATCTGTGGAAACTAAAATAGAACAGCTCTACTTGGGTTTCATATGTTCTTCAAGAGGAAAGATCATGTTCAATTTACTTGTCTTTTTGTACTGCTTTATGAGAAACCTGATTTGTTTATACTATATGCATGACGACAACTTAAAAATGAGACAAGGAAAAGAATTACATTGCTATTCAGAATAGGAGCCTTCAGAAAAAACTATTAATTAAATCAGTCATTAAAAATGCAAAATAGAGAATCCAAAGACTGACAAAAACTGTCATGTCACTGGCCTTTATAAAGTGGAGCTGTAATGGGCTGCATTGTTAACATGAATTTTGAATTTAATAGAAAGATTAAAAGAGCAGGAGGTGCATGCTACTCATCCTGTAGGAAGCCTCTGCAAGGTTTTCCTCATGGAATACTCATAGAGATGGAAAACTGAGGTGGAAGATCAACCCAATAAAGAAAAAAAAATTAAACCTTTCACCCTGAAGAGCCCCACAGATCCCTGGGGAACATATATGCTTCTTGGGGAAAATTAATGAGACACCAGCATCATCCTTGCAGAGAATGTGGCAGCTGTGAAGCATGGGCTCTAAGACCAACTCCTTTTTAACAAGAGCAGCACAGTAACCCAGGTAGGGCATGTAAACCCAGTCTAAGTCCCCAACTATTTTCAGTTTCTTATAATCCGTTGCTTATAATTTGCCATTTGCGCTGAACAATTTGTATGTCCTTTGGCTGAAAATGCATTTTTTTCTCAGAGGCTGAGTAAAACCTGAGTTTAGTTGATAGAATATATGGAGGCTTTTAAAGAAGTATGCATTTCCCACAAAGATTTTCTAGCTTCAGAGTGCTCCACTTCTTAGTATTAACTGTAATACCTTTTTTGAGAGACATGTTTTTCAAATCTAACAGGCTCGATTCTGACCTAAAAAGCCTTTGGGTGAGAGTTGTACAGAGCTGCAGCACCTTAAGAAAAGTCCGAAAGGAACTGTACCTCAGAGATAAGTTTGCATGACACACTGCGGGGGGCAGAGGGGAAGAGAATTACATGATCCATCTGTCCTGTTGTGCTGGCTACTGTGGAAAATGAAAGGCACAGCCAGGTAACCTCTTTCTCCCCTTCAGGCAATACTTGTCCCCAAAATAGCGAGGCCATAACTTCTAAATACCAAAGCACAGAGTCTGCAGTTGTCCCTGATTCTGTCACAGCAGGGCAGAAAAGGCAAAGGTTTCTCCAGTCGCAATGTGACCTAATATAATCATATTTAAACTATCCTAATGTGCATGTGCAAGGAGGCAGGCATAAGTTTGGACGCATGCATGCACACTTTTATGGAAAATCTCTGTCTAAATAATATTAAAGCTGTCAGAAGCCTGAAGTTAAAAAAATGTTTAATGCTCAAGAGTAGAGGGGAAAAAACTGGATGGCCTTCAAGTTTATTTGGAAGATGGATTACAGAATATTATGTAAGGTGCAAATCTGTGAAATATTCCCCATTGTATTTACATATATTATCAAATTTTAAGACCATAAATTTTCATAAAAAGTGACATTTTCAAAAACCTTTACTTGCTTTAATCCTCCTCTTTTCTTTTGATAGGATTAAATTCCCAAAAGGCAGACTGTTAAATAAGCACACAAAAAATGCTAACTGTGAGGCATTTGCCTTTATATATTTATAAATCGATGTTTCACAGCCACTTCAAATTTGACATTACAGTTCAGTAACCCCAGGCAACTCATATCAATTGGTGCTGAATTTGATTTATATGATTTTTCTTATTTTATATTCATGTGTTCCTATGACAGATATCTTTAAATATAATTATTTTTAAATCACCTATAAGTAATTTCTTTAAATAAAGGTTCACAAAAAGACGTACTTTAAAAAACAGGCCACATCAACTGTCTTGCCTAAAACAATTTTTAAAATTATATACAGATAATTCATCAAGGCCCAAATTCAAAAGATATAAAAGATATAAAATCTACCAGAAAGGCCAACCTCAGTTGACAGTTCAAGCTTGCTGTAGAAGCCCCTAGGTGAAAAGCTTTTCCCCTGCTATAGTAATCCTAGAAAATATCTGTTTGCCAGCTAAGAGAATAAGACCTGCAAACTGATGTAGCTAATCTTTTCTCCTAAATATCCAAGCGTTCCTCAGCTTCCCCACAAAATTTGGTGATTTTTTTTACTGATATGTAAATGTTTTTATAGATTTTTATGGACAGGTCCAATATTGGCTCTTTTTTATGAACTGCCTGGCACATTATGCCGGGAGCAGGCACAAAAATATTACTCTTCTTAGGGTGTGTCTAGGCTACAGGGTTGTTTTTTTTTAAAAAAAAGTGGCCTTTTTTCGAAAAATCTTACCCTGCATCTAGACTGCTGCCGCGTTCTTTCGACAGTAAATCGAAAGAATGCGGCAGTTTTTTCGACCATTGAAAACCTCGTTTTATGAGGAAGAATGCCTTTTTTCAAAAGTGCTCTTTCAAAAAAGGCGCTATATAATGCAAACTGTGCTTTTTCGAAAGAGAGCATCAAGACTGCCTGGCTGCTCTCTTTCGAAAAAGCAGCTTGCTTTTTTGAAAGTACCGGTTGGTAGTCTAGATGCTCTTTTTCAAGAGGCTTGCAGTCTAGACGTTGCCTTAGAGAGATACTGTGGAACTACATGGTAATCTCAGGAGAAGGGAGTCTGGAAGGATACCCACTCAAAAAAGACATTCATTTCCATAGATGCATAACTGATTTAGAACTAACAACCCTGGAACAAAAACCCTAAAACTCTGGGATCCTATTTCTGTAACTCAGACTTATTATCTGTAGTTTTCTTCATCTTTTTCTATAAGGCTATTAAGAATCTTTGCTAATCTTGCATATTGCTGTTGGTTAAATCCCAGCACCAGTGAAATCAGTGTCAAAATTCCCATTAATTTCAATGAGGCCAAGATTTCATGCTATATGAACAGGTAAAATACAGTGTGGGACAAAACCGAAATTTTCTTTTAGCATATACTCACTTAACGGAGAAAGCTAACTTCCATTTCAGCAAACTGGAAACATCTGTAATACTCAATACAAAGTACATCTAGTTATTTATTTTTTAGAATGAAATATTAACTGTGTGAGGCGTAGCAAGACACTCATTTTTAATGATCTTCACTTGTAAGGTACAGAATACTATTTGTGCATAATTATAACATTACAGTTGATAAGGGGCATATGGGGTTGCATGGTAATACCTCTAATGGGGTAGTACCTCTACAGGAGGGCTTGTCGCACTTCTTCTGGAGTGGCCCATCCTTTACTGATTTTTACCCGCACCCAGCTCTCACCTGTGGCTCCACGTAGTTGCTTTGCATGCAGCAGCAGCCACACCCTGGGCAAAGGCTTTGACAGGCCAGCTAAACCAGGTGAGGATAGCCAATGGGATTGAAACCCTCGGTGAGGTAGGGACTTGCTCATCCCAGCATGCGAAGACTGCTTCGATGGATCAGGCGGAGGAAATCTTTATGATTCAACGGCTGAGAAGGTGTTGCAGCAGCACACTATGGTGTGTGTGGGACATGTCAGAGCATTTAAGGTGACATGGCCATCCAGTGCAGCTGAGGTAGTCTCCAGAAGTAACGATTTTTTTTTGTGCCGCTGGATTCCAACTTCTGAGGCAGAGAGAGTGGGATCGTCTCTGTGCAAAGGCTTTCCCACTATAATAATATTTTTCATGCACAGGTTATATTGTGCAAAAAATGGAAGTTGGTAATGGGAGCATAGAACGTCCATACGCTCATGGACAGTGAGGACACAGTAAAACCTCATCGGAGAACAGCCCTAGTTGCTAAAGAGCTTTCATGCTATGGTAATTGATATCACTGCCTTGAGTGAAACCAGGCTTGCTGAAGAAGGGTTTTTCACTGAACTAGCTAGTGGTTATACCTTCTTCTGGAAAGGGAAAGCGCAGAAAGAGGATAGGATTCATGGAGTTGGCCTGGCCATCAAGACTAGTCTGATGAAACAACTTTCGGACCTGACTGTCGGTATTAACAAGAGGTTCATGAAGCTACGCCTACCCCTTAGTCACAAGCGGTATGCAATAATCAGTGCATACGCTCCCACCATGAACAGCACAGAGGAGACAACTGAACAGTTCTACACCAATCTCAGTTCCATTCTGTGCTCAGTACCGGCCAACGACAAGTTGATCTCGTTGGGAGACTTCAATGCCTGAGTTGGCTGAGATCACAGTCAATGGGAGGGAGTGTTAGGGAAACATGGCATTGGCAAGATGAACAGCAACG
Source organism: Pelodiscus sinensis (assembly GCF_052426305.1). Lineage (NCBI taxonomy): Eukaryota > Metazoa > Chordata > Testudines > Trionychidae > Pelodiscus > Pelodiscus sinensis. Next base: position 59,827,181 of record NC_143059.1, on the reverse strand, counting down.
GCTTATTGCCGTTGAGCAAATGTGCAAAATACGACCTCTTCATCACGAACACAGTGTTCAAGATGGCAAACAAATACAAGACCACCTGGATGCACCCTAAATCAAAACAATGGCATGTGATAGATTATGTCATTGTTCGTCAGCGTGATATTCGGGATGTCCTTATCACCGGAGCCATGCAAGGAGTAGAGTGCTGGACTGACCATAGGCCTGTCCGAACCATTTTCAAAATGCACATTGCTCAGCATCACTCAAAGCTTATCCAAACTGCCTTTAACATTGCCAGATTCAAGCAACCTTCTCATCTGCGCAAGTTCCAGTCGAGCCTTGATGAAAAGTTAACTGCCAACGGACCATTGATTTAGAGAAATGGTGATGGAGACAGCGAAGTCAGTGCTTGGTACCAAGAAACGCAATCATCAAGACTGGTTTGATGAGAACAACAGTGCTATTGAGGACCTGCTTGCCAAGAAGAACAAGGCATTTATGGAATGGCAGAATGACCCAGGTTCCATCTCTAAGACAGACAGGTTTAAGTCCCTCCAGGCCCAGACTCAGCAAGAAATCCGCAAAATGCACTATAAGTGGTGGGAAAAGAAAGCTGACGAGGTGCAACACTATGCTGACTCAAATAACCCAAGGGAGTTCTTCAGTTCCATCAAGTCAGTCTTTGGTCCTTCCAAGTCTGGCTTTGCCCCCTTGTTGTCTGCAGATGGAGCCATGTTGATAAGGGATAAGGCTGGCATTAATAACCGATGGAAAGAGTATTTCAGTCATCTCCTGAATCGTTCATCATCAGTCGATCAGTCAGCACTGGAACAGATTCCTCAGAAGCCAACCCTTGAAGACCTAGGAGATCCTCCATTTATTGACGAAGTTAGAAAGGCCATCAGGCAGATGAGTTGCGGCAAGGCATCCAGCAAGGATGGAATTCCCGCAGAACTGTACAAGGCATTTAATGAGGAGTCACTTAAGGTTTTTCATAATGTCTTGACCAGTATTTGGAAAGAGGAAGAAATGCCATCTGACCTCTGTGATGCCATGATAGTTGCTCTGTACAAAAATAAGAGTGCAAGAGCCGACTGCAGGAACTATAGAGGTATCTCACTGCTTTCTGTTGCCAGGAAAATCCTCGCCCACATCATCCTGAATAGGCTGATTTCGACGGTTTCAGAAGTGAGTCTCCGAGTCACAATGTGGCTTCCGCCCTAATCGCAGTACTGTCAATATGATCTTCGTAATGAGACAGGTGCAAGAGAAGTGCCTTTAGCAGAACATGAACCTCTACTCTGTCTTCATTGATCTGACAAAGGCATTCAACACGGATAATAGAGATGCATTGTGGATCATCCTCAGGAAGCTGGGTTGCCCACTGAAGTTCATCTCGCTCATCAAGCTGTTTCATGACGACATGACAGGCAGTAGTCTCGGATGGCATGCCATCTCCAATGGCGTGAAGCAGGGCTGCGCACTCGCTCTGGTGCTTTTTAACCTGTTCCTCACTCAAGTTGTCAGAGACTTAGATCTTGGTATTTACATCAGATACCATTTGGATGGTTCACTGTTTGATTTGAGATGCCTTACTGAAAAGACCAAGACACTGGAAAGGCTTATCACCAAAGTGCTGTTTGCTGATGACTGCGCCCTTATGGCACACCAGGAGAACCACCTGCTGACCATCATTGACAGATTCTCTGGAGCATTCAAACTGTTTGGTCTCACAATTAGCCTCAAAAAGACAGAAGTCCTCGTCCAGCATGCACCAAACAGTGCTCCTCCATAGCCATGTATCACTATCGATGGTACACAACTGAAGATAGTGGACAGCTTTAAGTACTTGGGCAGTACAATATCAAGTGATAGATCCCTTGACAAAGAGACTACAGAGAGGATCCAGAAAGCCAGTCAGGCACTTGGGAGATTGCGTATTAAAGTTCTCCAGCACAAAGATATTCACCTTTCAACTAAACTCAAGGTATATAATGCTGTGGTCTTCACCTCTCTCTTCTATGTCTGTGAAACATGGACCCTGTACTGTAGGCACATCAAGCTGATGGAAGAGTTTCATGTGCGTTCCCTATGATCAATCACGTGAGTATGCTGGCAGGACCAAATTACTAACCAAGAAGTGCTTGATCGATGTGTGTGGAACCAGCTCTAAGCCAAGCTCCTCCAGACCCAGCTTCGATGGTATGGCCATGTTCTCCGCATGGACAAAAGCAGGATCCCGAGGCAGCTGTTTTATGGGGAGCTGGTACATAGTAGTTGCAAGCAGAGACTCCCGAGGAAGAGGTATAAGGATAACCTGAAGACCAACTTGCAGTGGACAGGCCTTCAACCTCGACAATTTGAACTAGCTGCTGCAGACAGGACTAATTGGTGTTCCCTTACGAGGAAAGCAGTGACAAAGTTTGAGGACGACCGTCACCAACACCTTGCAGCTGCACGGGAAAGACGACACAGCTGTGTTCTCTCCTGTCCTGACAACTGGCGTTCCATACCCTATTTGTACCCGCATGTGTGCTTCAACCTTTGGGCTCTGGAACCACATGAATGAAATGCACAACATGTCTTCCTTGGCTCCCAAGACACAAATCAACAACAACAACAGTAGTAGTTGATAAATTAACATTAATTCCACCAGTCAATTAATGCTTTTAGTAATGTTGTTTAGTTTTTGTATGGGAATGTGCCAAATCACCTCTCAAATTTTTAGTTTGAGCTCTGAACATGATCTGATAAATACCTTGGAGGCACCAGACCCCTTTGTATTATAAAAGCATTTCAGTAATGCACTGGATATGCTTAATTCAAGTCCCTTTGAATCATTCTCCTGTAATATCCAGCCGCTGACATGGCTACACTCAGAAATTCCAAACCTTCTGCCCCCAAAGAGTAGTGTACCCCTGTTTACTAGATTTACCTTCAATCACCACTCTTGTAAAAAATCACACAGCACTTGTAAGCATCTGTTATAACAATATGAAAGCTAGCTTAAGAAAGAACTGAAAGTTTAGATTCAAGAAAGCAAAGACAAATGGTTATGATACAAAACAAAAACGTAACGTACAAACCTGGATCTAGGGTTACAGCCAGTCCACGAGTTATGAACACATCAACTTACGACCGTTCGCAGTTACAACCAACTCCCATTAAGCACATTACAGCTGGTCCCCGAGTTATGAACGCGATCCATGCTTACGAACAGCACGGCCGCATTTAAATGAACGGGGTCCGACTTACAAACAGATCGAGTTACGACCAAGTGTTTGGTACGTTACTCGTTCATAAGTTGGGGACCGGCTGTATTAACAGTTATCATTACTACCTAATAAAGTGGATTCTGCCACCCAAAGTTCAGTCTATTGCAGAGCTAGCTGGCTTCACAGGAACCCGGATCCAATTTTCCATGAGAACATCCCTGTTCACCAACATGTCTCTGCAGTTAAAGGATTCAGAATGACTTTCCCCACTCTGCATTACAGTGAAACAGTTATTTGTCTATATTCATACACAGTGCAAACCTGTCTTCTTGTAATGGTTCTTTTTTTTTTATCTCCAAGTGGTTTTGACAGTTTGCAGTTGTTTCTGATAGTTTTGGAATGGAGCAAGACTAGACCACTGAGGGCTGACAATTCCCTCATACTGGAATGGACCCCTATGGAGACATTTTATCCCCCTGGTGGCTAACATTTATGCAAATACCATAAAGCATATTTTCAATATATTTAGATGTTCCTTACAATATAACTAGCGCATACTTTTTGCAATGGTTACTAGACTTGCTAATTCAAAGCTTCCTGTAGCTACCTTACAATATGATATCCCTTATGGATAAAAACAGTATCTGCAAGATGTATTTGATGTTGTGAGTTTGACAGGTCTGAGACATGAGTTATTTACAAAAGAACAAAGGAGCCTGTGCCAAAGGGTCTCAATCTCACAGCATCTCTAAGGGAAAAATTTGACAGGAGACTGGGCACACAAGCACACACTCCTAAAGTAGAATGGACATATACAATCGCTCAAACATGTGGTTACCTACCTTACAGGCTTGCAATATACACACTTACACTGAGCATATACTCCAATTAAATTCACAGATTTCATAAGCTGCGTGAAATTTCTCAAACAAATTGTCATATGCACTATTTTTATGGCTTTCAATTTTAAGGAACTCCCTTTAAAAAACTGAAAGCCATACAATACTGCAAACAGCAATTTAAGTTTGAGAAATTACACACAAAAATGTAAGAGCTTTCAGGCTATGATACGTACTCCCTAGTTTACATCCAGCTCCACGTTACATAGCAGAAAAAATGTTTCCAATTTAGGCCAATTTCATAACACTTGTATTGTTCAAATAGAGGTGCGGGGTTTGTTTGTTTGTGGGTTTTTTTGGGGGTGGGGGGTTCATCTTGTTTAACACTCAAAGGATTCTATCAATACCCCCAGAGAATTTAACAGCTGGGCTGTAGTAATTGATAGCTTGTACAGTGCTTATTATAGCACTGATAGCTAACTACATAATTACATTTCTTTTGTACATTATGGGCCAAAATTTCCAAAAGCATTAAGGAGCTGAGCTCTTGAAAATCTTGCCCAAACTTTTTAAATATTCATGCCTTCTCAAACTGGCCAACTATTTCTATATACTGCCATCTGCTGTCAAAAATATACTACTGCTATGAGAATTTTAGTCATTTTCAACTTTTAAAGCTAATCAACAAGCACCAGAAAGGCAAGTACAATAATGTTCTTGCCACACTTTTTTAAAGAAAATATTTGCTTTTTGAAAAGGGCATGAATTTGAACATCTTTATTACCTCATGCTGTCAGCATAATTTTGTGTAAAATCAATGTAATCATAATTGCTAAGGCACAGATCAGGCAAACATGCAACTTTATACATAGTGGTGCATATTAGTAGCTATGCAGAGATCTAAGATGGGTTTTTTGCTTGCTCATATTGGGAAAAAATGATAAGCAAAGATCAGTATTGCTGAAGAAATAAAATGTCTTATTCTTGTTGAGCAGAAAAGAGTGGCGAAGAAGATTGGAGCACCTTAACGCTCTTCCCTTTCTCTTCCTCTCGTTCTCACTCTCATAAACAAGTGCACTCTGCTCTAAACATAACTGGAAACACTTTAAAATATTTTTTTAAAAACCTCTTTTTCAGCAGAATACCAACACAATTTGATCACTACTATCATTATAGTATCTGAAATTACAACCATAACGAATTTTGAAAGGTAATATATGTTTGAAAAACACTCTTTCTGCCAAAGAGGAAAAAAAAAGTAGGCTCTGGGCAGTGTGCTGATTAACTAGCAAAAGAGTTCAAGTAGGATACTTGATTATACATTATGTTAAAAGTAAGTAGTATTTCTGTTAACCATATTGGCAGACTCCTAATTAGTTCTTTAGGTGTGTAATGTCTTTACCACTTTTGTTGTACATTTGGACTGCTAAGCATTTCAACTGTCTAATTTTTAAAGAAAGCATATGCATAGTTGTGAATTTCATTTGTGTGAATAAATTGGGGTATGTCTACACTACCCCGCTAGTTCGAACTAGCGGGGTAATGTATGCATACCGCACTTGCTAATGAAGCCTAGGTTCCTATTCCGAACTACCGTTACTCCTCGTGAAATGAGGTGTACCGGTAGTTCGGAATAGGCACCCTAGTCCGAACTACCTAGTTCGAGCCCCGTGTAGCCGCGCTGCACGGGGTTTGAAGCAGCGGGGATTTAAAACTGGCGGCTCCCCGCTTATGCTAATGAAGCCTGGGAAATTCAAATCCCGGGCTTCATTAGCAAGTGCGGTATGCATACATTACCCCGCTAGTTCGAACTAGCGGGGTAGTGTAGACATACCCTCGGGTATTACATGAGCAAGTAGACTGTGGTAATAATTGCTCATGGAATTCATTTGTGTGCCATTTTTGATAGGCAGGCCATTTGTGACAAAAAGTTGATTATCTAGCAGTCTCTGACAGAAGTTGCTGTACTAGATACTAAATGATCAACATATATATTTTAGAAAGAGTATATGAGAGTTTAAACCAAATAATACAATATATATGCATCTTACTGTTTTAATGGAACTCCGAGATTTTTCTTCCCAGACATTACTGCTCAGCTCAAATGTGCAATGAACATTTGTTTCTCTTTCATAGGATCCAAAAATCAGTAATCTGGAATACAGAAATAGTAGTAGTCATTTTTAATAGCAATCTGGGCTCTGTGTAATCAGCAGGATAGATATTTATTATAGAACGACATCTTATGTTTAAACTCATTTATCCCTTTCATATACTACAACATGAAACCAAAAGTTTCCTTAAAATTAAAATCTGACATACACACACTTGTACAACTCAGGCACAGCTCTCACTCAAAAAGGAAGGTTTATACTAGAACACTTGCACCCTCTAGTGGAATAATTAAGTAAATAAAACTGGCCAGAACTCGTACGGTCTTTTACAAATATGTTTAAAATTCAAACAAGTATTTCCTCCCCCCATTAAATGAACAAAAAAAAATAATCTGTATTTACAGACAAGTGTTTTGAGAGACTTCATTTCTCTCCCATGCTCTTCCAAACTCCATTTTTTACTTGCTTGATTCAAATAACAGACCATTATTACAAGGGTATGATTTTGTTGTGTAGCAGTTTGTGTTTGTTTCATTACGCTGAAGTTCAATCACACTTTTGACTTTTTAAAATAGGTATACACACGCCTATTTCATGTATAACATCTTAAGGCAAAAGATGAAGAGCTTTTCCACCTAGATATGTGTACAATAAATTAAATTAAATTATCTCTGTGGTAGAGAAAAGAACTTAAGTCTGCTGCATGAGCGTACACAGATGGGCCATTTTGGGGTAGAATTTGTAACAAACCTACTCTCTTATTTAAAAAAACTGCAGAATGTCTATGCAGGATGCATTGTTTGTGCAGAGTTGACAATAACTTTGACTCCAAGGTCTCGTCCAATAGATCTTACTTATAGTAAGCTGCATAACCATAATATATTCACATTAAAAGGAGAGATGGCTCAAACAACACCAGGATACCAGAATGTTGTAGGAAGTTCAGATGTTCCTGATGAGTCTTAGACCTGCAAACTATCCAGCATTTAAAAGAAAATAGCATGAAGTAATGAACAATCCAGATAAAATAAGGTAAAGTTCTCTTTCTTAAATGCACCTATATCTTCAGGTATGTACCTGCAGTTTAAGTTAATGAACTGTACAATACATGCACATATTTTGAATTTTGATCGATGCATTCTTAAAGTTGGTGAAAGATACATAATATCATGTTGTAAGTGCAACTACAACTGTATGCAAGTGGGGAAGAAGGGAAAGAATGAAGGCAAAAGAAGTTAGAAACCACAGCGGAAGTTATTTCATAGCTAAAATTAAAATGTCACATCAACATAAGCTAAACCACAAACGCTTCTGAAACATGATTATCGGTTATATGGTCATGTTCAAGAAAGTGTCTAAAAAGCATATATCTGCCTGAGAGCTAAACTACGTTCTCCCAATGTAAAAAACCTGTTAGAGAGTGCTTAATTAATAACTATTAGTATCTGAAGCCCCCTTCTGCATCAGTCCCAGAGACATAGCTTTTTAATTGACACTTGTTTTCCAATACCTTTAAAATAGTAATAACTTTCTTACTGCTTCTTTGTATGAAGCAGCATAAGCTTACACATTTTATCAGGATCTGGGGAGGAGGGGGGAATGAAAATAACACTATGTAAGATAATATTTCATCTTTTCACTCCCTTAAGTGATGTCTGGCAGTTCTTCCAGTTAATCTGTAAGAGTGTCTCAGATGTTAAGTTCTCATCATACTTCTCTCTTTTCTGGGCATGAATTCTAATCTCTATTTAGGTCCAAGATTATGAGATAAGTACACTGGTTTACTTGCTGATACTGCTCTATCTCCATACAAATAATATATGCAAACTTGTCAGCATTGACACTTGCACACAACTTTTATCTACCAAAAATATCTTCAAAAATGAAAGCACACTTCATATGTGAAATTTAAGTGGCGCAACTGCACATATGGCAGATTTTTGGTCATTCCAAGAGTGACCCCATTATGAGTTGTTTAAGACTGATATTATCAGTGGTTTTGGTGCCCAGCTCTACCTTTATGGCCCCTTAGAAAGGGTCCAACTCTTTTTAACTGTTAATAGCTTGTATCCCACAGTATAGTCAAACTATTTAATTACTATATTGTGGATGCTATGTGGATGAGACATGATGAAAGACAGATGGAATGCTAAGCAATACCAACTACATAATGATGAATGCCAGTTACTATAGTAGAGCCAAATTCAACACTTGTATTTCTGTATTTGCAGTTTTATCTCCATCAGATAAATGTTTTGTATTTTTATTAGGGATTCTAGGTGCCTAGTTTTCAACCAGAATTCAGTCAAACAGGGAATTCTGGTCAGCATCATCGACTGGGATGTTAAATGTCTGCTCAGCAGTGCAGCAGAGCTAAGGCAGACTCCTTACCTGCTGTGGCTCCACGCAACTCTTGGAATCAGTGACATGTCCCCTAATGACTCCTATGCATGGGGCAGTAGGGAGGCACTGCATGCTGCCCCCACTCCGAGTATCAGCTCTGCAGCTCCCATTGGCTAGGAACCAGCAAAGATACCATCCTCCTGCATCCCAACCCCTTCATCCTTAGCTTCACCCCAGAGCCTGCATCCCCAGCTGGAGCCTCAGCCAACCTCCTACTGCAGCCTAGATCCCATACCCTCTGAACCCCTCAAACCCAGCCCAGATGACCCTCCTACACCCTTGAGTTCTTCATCCCCAAGCCCACCCCAGTCTGCATCCCCACCCTGAGCCTTCATGCACCCCAACCCTCCTGATACAGCCCAGCACCCTCTCCCGCCCCTCCTTCACCCCAAACTCCTCATCCCTGGTCCCACCCCAGAATCTGCAGCCCCCAGTTAGAACCCTCACTTACGTCTCAGACCCAATCCCCTAAGCAAGAGTAGTGAAAATGAGTGAGGGAGGGAGGGCAGGGAGAGTGAGTGACAGAGGGAAGGGAGATGGAGTGAGTTGGAAACAGGACCTAAGAGAAGGGATGGGGCAAAGGCACTCAGTTTTGTGCAAGTAGAGAATTGGTAGCACTACATTAAGGAGACCTGAAAATTAAATTTAGGCCAAAGTCAGCCTTGATGTAAGCAGTCACAATTCCCATTGGCTTCAATTGAAGGTACACATGCATACATCCAAGCTCATTTTGGTTTGCAGTCTTGTTTCTGGAGGCTGCAAAGAGGAAAAAATTAAAAAAGATAATTCTGCTAGAGATTTAGGAAAAACAAAGAATTTTTCAGCAAACAAAATGTTTAGAGAACTAGCCAGTTTAGGATGTACCTTCAATATAATGATGACAGAGCATATTATAGGATTCCTACACTTCTTCCACTTTTTACAAACATTTACTTAGGGAAGAGTCCAGGAACTTTCTTCAAAAGAATAGCCAGTTTACCAAATCCACACTTCTGCTCTAGTGAATGGGTATACCTTTATTTCAAAGATATACAAGTATCAATCAGTTAAAGCTATTTTTGAAGCTCCCAATATCAAAACAGATTTGGTTGTTTCCGTTAAGTTACAGATCCATTAGGCGGGTTAAAATAAAAAGTGATAAAAAAGTAAATCCTTTATCAGTCACTTGGGCTACGTCTACATTGGCCCCTTTTCCGGAAGGGGCATGGTAATTTTTGAAATCGCAATAGGGAAATGCGCGGGGGATTTAAATATCCCCCGCCGCATTTAAATAAAAATGTCCGCCGCTTTTTTCCGGCTTTTAGAAAAGCCGGAAAAGAGCGTCTACACTGGCCCCGATCCTCTGGAAAAAGCGCCCTTTTCCGGAGGATCTTACTTTGAAGTAGGAATAAGATCCTCCGGAAAAGGGCGCTTTTTCCGGAGGATCGGGGCCAGTGTAGACGCTCTTTTCCGGCTTTTCTAAAAGCCGGAAAAAAGCGGCGGACATTTTTATTTAAATGCCGCGGGGGATATTTAAATCCCCCGCGCATTTCCCTATTGCGATTTCAAAAATTACCATGCCCCTTCCGGAAAAGGGGCCAATGTAGACGAGCCCTTGGTGTTTATTTATAAGCAAAAGAGTTCAAATATGTTTGTGCTGTGTTCAACCACCACAATTTTTCTCCAACTCCAATTTATGTCTAGCAACCGTTGGCATAACTCACTCACAGTTCAACTTTAACACCCGTTTGTCAGACACCACTGATATGATTACTTCCCCTGACCCCGTGCCTGAAATTTAGTTGCTTGTTTGATTACACAATACTGACGTTTATGTTTGGGCAAAAGATTATATAGACCCACACAGTCATGCCTTGTTTGCATTCCCCCCGGCTCTTTAAGCTTTCCAAATGCATTGTGATTGTGTTCCTCTTTCTAACTTCAGATGTTAAGGAGATTTCAGTATGGGTATTCAATTGGGGTGCTACTGCACTCTTAGAAGCATGAAGGGGACCAGCAGTGGGCAAGGTTTCTAGAAGCTTAGGGAGAGACAGTGATTGCCTGGACCTCTGTGTCAAGAAGTAGATTTTTAAAACATAGGAAAAGGTATTGAGAAAACTATAATAAAAAATGAAAATCAGTAAATATTTGTATAACTTTAGTTTAGAAGAAATGTAGAGGGTCAAATAGGACAGTTGTCTTGTAGAGCTGTTGGGATATATTTTGTGAATTAGCTATTAATCCAGACTTTTGAAAAGAAGACTGGTTTGGAACTTCAATCTATTGTGATTGACTACATATGCAGGAGGTAACAAAGGCACAGTCACATCCAAATGGCAGAAGGTAGCAGAGATGTAAACCAGGGTAACCGGTTACTGGTAAGCATGATTAACTGGCACCTGGCCTGACCAGTCCCCCGCCTGTGCTGTGGTGCTGCAAATATAGCCTGTTCTGGCCAGAATAGCATGGCCAAACCCACCGTGCCACACTGCAGGTAGAGGGGAGGGGGAGTGTACTCGAGGCCAGACAGAGCAGGTGCACCAACTGGCCATAACAGCCCAGCCAGGACTACTGCACCCCACCACAGGCGGGGGGGAGGCAGGGGTGCTCCAATGGCCCCTTGCCTGCAGCAGAACACAGCAGGCTAATTAATCAGTTAAACATATCATTTAACCTGTTAACATTTTTAACAAGATTTTACATACTTACAGGGGAGTAGCCACCCTCACTTCTGCTGACTTTGAAAATTTTGGCCCCTGCACCTAGTAAGTGGTAAGTGTTTTGCTAGAGACAGACAGACAGACAGCATGCACTATGTTCCTTCCCCAAAGATTTCACAATTTCAGTTCAATATAGTACAACAATGAAAAGTGGGAGGGAGAGATGGAGCTAGGAAGAACAAGTTCCAAACTTTTTCTTAAAAATATTAAGGCTAGGTTTTGTTTGATTTTCATAGGCAAGGCTGATAGCACTGACCATTTTTAAAGTTAGCCAATACTTCCCAATTTAAGACCATGTTATCAATTGCTCACAACTTTGCCACAGTAGGCATTTGGATTGAAGTTTTCCAAGAGATCTGCTTTGGTTCTATTTTTTTCCCCAGCCAAAACAGTTCAGCCATTTCCAAAAATGTGGACAGGGAAATGTAAATTTTGCCCATGTTAAGTTCTGGAAACTTCCCACTTGGTCATTGAAAAGCTCCTACTCCTCCCCCACATACTTTGAAAAAGGGATTTGAAATTTGGCAAGAGGTGCTCTGTGTATCAGGGATGTGCCTTTTGCTGAACCTGTGAAATCCACTCAGATTGGCCAAGCTATAAAACTGGAAAAAAATACAGTATTTTGCAGTTTCAGTAAAGAAACTTCAGATTTTTAGCAGCTAAAAATCTCCAGTTTCCATCCTCACTAAGCATTCTACATCCCCTTACAGCTCCAACTGTTGACCAGCTGTACCTGTGCCATCCCCACATAGTAACTGAGAATGCTCTCACCAGCCTGAGACTAAATGGAGGACGGCCTGACCTTTCCTGTAATGGCTGGCTGGGATGGAAACTGCACTGAAACTGAGAGCAGGAAGTCTCTCTCCTGTGGTACCAATGACCTCCTGCTAGCAGCCAGCCACCGTGGAGGAGAAAATGTATACCAGAACAGGCTTATTGGCTGCTGACTGACCATGTGGAACATATAAAAGTTTGTAGATATTTCTTTCTACTCTTCTAATTTTCAGCAACAGTGTTTTTAACCCTTAATATTTTAGAAATAGTAGGATATTTCTTGAATTATAGTAGTTACATAGTAACTCCAATTTTTGTTTTAAAATTCTTTAAAAAGAATAACTAACATACTTTGTGCTGATGCCATGTATTTGGGCCCCCCCCCCCTTTTGGGGTTATTTTGTCAAGTAGGCCCATCTAAGGGTCATATACAACTACTATTTTACATTGCATGATAAATAGTCCAAGATATTTACAGCTTTACAAAGGTGAACCACTGTAGAAAATTTTTTTACTTTTAGCAGATAAGTATAATGATTATTTTTCCCATAATAAAATCAAATTAATGTCTAACTCAAACTAATCTCTACAGCTGAACATGAAAATCTTCACAGTTGCAGAATTAGAATGGTATTTCATCCTCCAAAGAAAACATAACAAAAGATAGGTAACGCAGGTCTTAAAGGGGGAGCTGCGTTAATCTGTATCTGCATAAACAACAAGGAGTCCTGTGATACCTTAAAGACTAACAGATTTATTTGACTCGTGAAAGCTTATGCCCAAATATATGTTAGTCTTTAAAGTGCCACAGGACTCCTCATTGTTTTTAAAGGTGAAGGTAATCTTGCTTTGGTCTTAAAACATTAATTCAAATGTTTATCAAAAGCAAATATACTATTTTTGCCATAGTAAAAGAGCATATTGCCATGTCAACATTCATTTACAACCTCTACTATCCAGTACTTAGTGTAAGTAATGCTTAAATTTGGGGGAAATTATCCTGCATATTTTAGCCTCTCCTTTCCCCTTTGGCCTCGTTTTTGAAAAAGCAATCTTTAAAATTGCATTTTTTATGCTTCTTTTGAGAGTTTCATGGGGGAAGGGTGAACACCAAGCTCAGCTCTAAATGCAAAGCATAAGGGAACTCACACAAAACTGTTCTGGGGGAAGAGAATGTTAATTACTAACCTGCAGTAAAGAACAAAAATTCTTTGATCTGCACAATGTCATCTCAAACTATTAATTTAGTTTAAAGAGCTAATTCTTATTAATATATAAAGGAAATTAAATGCTACTGATCTGTCAATATTAATAAGAGTGTTCTCTCTTAAATTTTATGAAACTGCATTTCTCAGGAAATTGGTAATGAAGACAACAGCATTCTGTGTTTGAATGTAATAAAAACCTGTTCACTGATGCCAGACAGTGTTCAGTATTGAAGCCAAGTGACTTGTAATAAGGCTAGGAGGTCACAACAAAAATAACAGGCGAGGTGAGGAGAGCAATGGCTCAAACAGACAAGTTTTAGCTGATGACACAATCCAGAAGGGGGAACTTGAAATGTGAAGAAGACAGTTGTTAAACTGAACAACATTGAAAAAGTGTGTTCTGGGCATTCCATACAATCTGAGACTGACCTGGATCCTTCCTGACCCCACTACATTTAAGAGTTCAATTATTCAAAAGGGCAGCTCTAAACAGAGACCTGACACAGAAAAGAATAGTAACTCATCTTGCAGTAACTGTTGTTACTTGAGACATTTTGTCCCTATGCATCTCACTACTGATGTGCATGTGACCTTTGCACGGGAGTTTAGAAGGGGTGTCTCAAAGGTTTGCATATGCCCTTCATGCCCCCTCTGTCTTCCAAAAGGAACAAAGGTCAGAGCTAATTGTCTACCATTCAAATTTCTTCACTGTCCAAAGATCCCAAAAGACGACTCTGAGCTGTGGGCACAGAGGGAGGGGGGGAGGTCTGGGATCCACATGCACATAACATCTTGAAGAACAGTTACTGCAAACTGAACTGCTCGCTCGCTCTCCTAAATTCCTGTGCATGTGGCTCCTACTTCTGGTGATCAGCCAACAGAAACTAAAAGTTCTTGTTAAATGAATGCAGGACTTTTCAGTCAATCTGTGGGTTTGTTCTCGAAGCTGATATTAGCAAATAATGGTCGGTGAACAAGTGCACTGAGGAGCAAGGAGACCTGAAGTTTGGTGGAATGGGCAGTAACTTGATCAGGTAGTTGCTGTTTGTTCAGGTCATAGATTACCCTGACACCCTGATACAGTCTATAGTCCATTTCAAAACTCCTTGAGCAAAGAGAGGTATACCTTTACATGAACAGTCATATGAATCAAAAAGTCTAGATCTTCTATTAAGGCAGCACAAAAGTGTCCTTTTCACATTAAACAATTTTGTTTAATCCGGAGATGAAAAAAAATACAGTTAACTGGATATGAAAGTCCAAAAATACTTTCAGAAAAAATGTTGGATGAAACTTCAGTCCTGCTTACACAATTTGGTTTGTCATGAATGTCTGGATTTTTGCTTACATTGCATGCAAAGGTAATAGCCACCAAAAATGCAATTTCAATTGAAACTGGTCAAAGAGCACTTGAACAGGACAGAGGCTTAAAGGAAGGCACCTTTAGAGAAGTAAGAACTAGGTTTAAATTTCAAAAAGGTGATATTTTTCTTATTGAAGGAAACACTAAGACACAAACATTTTGCGCATTGGGTGACAACAAACAGAAGAACTCTGAGTATGAGAATGAAAGGCTGAAATTGATGCCTTATGAATCTTACATTGAGTTACAAGAAATGCTAGACTGTTTAAGGGATAATAGATACTCAGAAATTACAAAGTAGATGCCTGAAAAGGGTCATAACATTATCTTCTCCCATAGCGAGAAGCTCTTCCACTGAGCAATGTACATCCTTCTAGTGGAATATTTCTTGCTGTATAGAAAATATTTGTAGACATCAGTTGCACATCTCCTAGCTGCTGGCATCAGCCAGAGAGAAATAACGATGTCCGAAGAAAGGATGTGGAATCTGGATGAAGTATATGACTGGAAGGCTAGGATTTTGTGTCCACCTGAGATGGTAGCATTATGGGTTGTTGACTAGAAAGAGGCCTTAAAATCAAAACTGACATGATAGAGCTGTTAAGATAATCTGTGCCTTGTCTTGCTTTACCTTCCCTATAGAACTGTTCAGGTAAAATTGCTATTGTTCAACCTTCTATTAGTAAGGATGTTAAGAAGCGGGTAACTGGCTAATCGTGTAGTCGACACAAATTGTATCAACTACACAATTAGTCGATAAGAGAAGGCATTCTGTCCCCGCTCGTGCTGGGTCCAGGAGTTTTACCCTGGACTCTGGAGTTTAAATATGGTAGGAGCTGTGCTGCCTGTGCGCCCGGCTCCTACTACATTTAAACTGCAGAACCACAGTAGTCCTGGAGCTGGCACAAGCCAGGACTGCTCAGTCCCAGTTCGCACAGAGTCCCAGATCTACCCACGCTGCAGCTCTGCATTTTAAATGTAGTAATAGTCAGGCGGGTCTTACTACATTTAAAATGCAGAGCCGCAATAGCGGTAGCTCCTGGACCTGGCGTGAGCCCGGACTGAACCAGGCTTGTTCAGTCCCAGCTCATGCTCAGTCCCAGCCTGGGGAGGGGAGGCGAGTGGCACTGCTGAGACGATGCTGCGGGGAACTGGATTTCAAGCCCGCTCCCCCCAGCACTGGCTCCTGTTTCCCTCCCCACTTGCTGCCTCTGATACAAAAGCAGTAATGGGGGTGGAATGTGAATAGTAAACTTGACTAGTTGCTTACATCCCTAACTAGAAGAGGAAGAAAGAAGTTTTAAAAGAGAAGACACATGGACTACATTAAAAAAAAAACCTAGTGAGAATGCGACTTTTAACGTTTTAAATGGCAGCATTAAGTCAGCAGTTTATTTTGTACCAGGTGCTATTTTTAAAAAAAATTCCACTGAGAATCTGAGAAGATTCTAAGCTATTTAATGAAACATGTGCAACTCAAATTGTTTTAAGAGCCTTTTGAAGTTCTGTTGACAGTCTACTCAAGTTTCATTATCATGAATTATGATGTCATTAGGAATGCAAAGAATAACCTAACATAGCATTGTAATTCAAAACTCAATATAAATATATACATGCTTTAAAAAAAATCCCAGATAAAAAGTTCCATAAATTTCAAACAAATACAATGTATTTTCTAGGAGAGTGAAGATTAGGGATGTTAAATTTAATTGAATCAACTAATTGATGGAATTTCCATCAACTAGTCGATTAGTCAATAAGCAGGGTTAGTTCTTGGCCCTGACAGCTAAACTCGCTGCAGCTTTGCCTTTTAAATGTAGTAAGTGCCAGAAGACTCTTAATACATTTAAAAAGCTGAAACACAGTGTGGGGGACCCGGCACAAGTGGGGACAGCAGATTCCCAGCTCACACTCTTAATATATTTAATCTGATTCCCAGCAGGCTCTTAATATATTTAAAAAGTAGAGGCACAGCATCTGAGACTGGGAATGAGCCAGGAATCAGCTGATTCCTGGCTTGTGCCCATGCTCGCTACTGCTCTACCTCCCCTGTCTCCTACAGAGATGGTGCTGGGGGGAACCGGCTTTTAAGCCGGCTCCCCCCACTTGCTGCCTCTGATAGAAGCAGCGGGGGGGGAGGGGGAGAGAACCAACTATTTGCTTACATCCCTAGTGAAGGTACTGAGAAAACCACCAAAAACTATTCTTAGTTCAAGTTTGGAGGAGATTATGAATTCTAAACATTGAAACCAATATTGACTGGATATGTATCACCTCAGGATGGGTTGCAGAAATAAAGTTTCTTGACACCCTACACAACTGACTCTCGGAGCAGCTACTTCTGGAAACCAGAAAGGGAGAAGCAATTCTTTATCTAGTCCTAAGTGGAACATAGGTCTGGTCTAAGAGGTGAATATACTGAAGCACTTGCTAAGGGTGGAGGGAAGGGAAAAAGAGAAAGACGTCCACTACAGTAGCACAACTTCAGAAAGGGGAACTACGCAAAAATAAGGAAGCTAGTTAACCAAAAATGTAAAAAGGTACAGTACCAAAAGTGAAATGTATACAAGCTGCATGGAAGCTTTTTAAAAACACAATAATAGGGGAGGAAATAAACCCAAATTAAAAAGTACCACAGGACCAAAAACTTTACACCATGGCTAAACAATGAAGTAAAAGAAGTAGTTAAAGGCCAAAAACATAGCATTGTTAACCTTTAACAATTGTAAATTAAATCCTACTGAGGAAGACAAATAAATCGAACTCTGGCAAGTCAAGTGTAAAAGTATAATTAGGAAGACCAAAACAGAATGTGAAGAGCAACTAACCAAAGACTCAAAAATTAACAGCAAAAATAGTTTACGTACATCAAAAGCAGGAAGCCTGCTAAACAATCAGTGAGGTTACTGGACGATCAAGACACTAAAGGAGCACTAATGGAATATAAAGCCATTATAGAAAAACTAAATGAATTATTTGCATCAATCTTTGATGCAGAGGATGTAAGGGAATTCCCAAACCTGAGCCATGCTTTTTAGAGTCCAAATCTGAGGAACTGTCCCAGACTAAGGTGTCAGAGGAGGCTTTGGAACAAATTGATAATTAAATAGTAATAAGTCACCAGAACCAGAGAGTATTCACCTAAGAGTTCTGAAGGGACTCAAATTGCACAGCTACTAATTGTGGTATGTAATCTATCCTCTAAAATCAACTTCTGTACCAGATGACTGGAAGATAGCTAATGAGATGCCAATTTTTTTAAAAAGGTCCTGCAGGCAATATCAGCAATTACAGGCCAGTAAGCTTAATTTCAGCAGCAAGAAAAGTGATTGAAACTATAGCAAAGAACAGGATTATCAGACAGAGTACGCCTAGACTACAAACCTCTTTCGAAAGAGCTCTTTTTAAAAAGCCTCTTTCGAAAGAGATCGTCTAGACAAAGGGAGGGGGGAGGGGAGAAGCGGAGGAGGCTTTGCACGCTCTCCTGCCCCCAGGCCAATCAGAGCCTGGAGGCAGGGGAGCTATGTGAAGCTTCCTTGGCTCTGCCCCCACCCTGCAAGGAGCACATGGCAGTACCACATGCTCCTCACAGGGCGGGAGGAGGCTTCCCGTGCTCCTCCGGCCCCAGGCCCTCATTGGCCTGGGGGTGGGGGAGCATGCCAAACCTCTTCCAGGGCATGGGTGCCTAGTGGGAAGGGGGGGCCCAAAAGGGGCTTCCCCACCCTCAGACCAATCATGGTCTGGGGGTGGGATAGCCCCATCCCTTCCTGTTTAGGCACCACCCCTTCCTGTTTAGGCCCTACCCCTTCCGGGGTGGCACGAGGTTACTTAAAAATTTTTTGAAGTGGCCCCCAGGCAAAAATTATTGTTCACCCCTGAATTAACATGATTTGGTGAGGAAGAATCAGCACGGCTTTTGTAAAGGAGGCTCTTGCCTCACCAATCTATTAGAATTCCTTGAGGGAGGGGGGGGCCACACAAAAGTGAACAAGAGCGATTCAGTGGATACAGTGTATTTGTACTTTCAGAAAGCCTTTGACGAGGCCTGTCACTAACAGATCTTAAGCAAAGCAAGCAGTTATGGGATAAAAAAGATTGTCTCATGAATCAGTTAAAAGACAGGAAACAAAGGATAGAAATAAATGGTCAGTTTTCACAATGGAGACAGGTAAATAGTGGTGTCCCTCTGGGGTCTGTACTGGGACCTGTAATATTCAACATAGTCATACGTGATCTGAAAATGGGGGTAGAAAATGAGGTAGCAAAATTTGAGGATAATACAATACTACTCCAAGTAGACTGAAAAGAGTTACAAAGAGGTCTCAGAAAACTGGTGATTGGGTAACAAAATGGTACATGAAATTCAATGTTGGAAAATGCAAAGTAATGCACATTGGAAAACAAACAATCAATCAATCTCAACTACACACACAAAATGATGGGGTCTAAATTCGCTCTTACCACTTGTCATGATCATGAGGGTTAGCCAGCAGCCTGGGGACTAAGGGGTTAATTATGTCCCTTACAGGTAGAGTCGGCCAATAGGAATGTAGGTAGAAATTTCAAACTGGGACAAAGGAATTTTTGGTTTTTCCCTCCTTTGTCCCTGGGCAGTTTCTTCTCCAGCTACTGAGGGGGACAGACACTACATCTCCCTCCAGGAAAAGACTCTTCACTATCTGTAAGTAGGGTAAAGTTTAGATAAATCCATTTAATGTTTTATGGTTTGGGAATGGTAATCTGATGTTTGTGAATTTAAAATTAGGTTTTTCCTCTACTTTGTAACTAAGTTTTGGCCCATGGTGGAATTCCCCCCATGAGTATATTAATTTGTGACTTTTCCATCTAGTCATTATGCTTGCAACAGGAATATTATGGTGATAATAAAAGTTCTCTCTCTTTTCTTTTTATTAATCTGGTGTTGGTTAATGTGAGTGTCCTGGTTTTTACTTTAGGGGTGAGATTTCCCAAGTGGTGTCCCCCTTGTTTCCTTATCATTACTTGGGTGGTGGCAGCAGATTTTTATCCCCAAAATCTAGGTTTTTAAGATTTTGGGGAAAAGTTTTATACCAAACCCTGGAAAGATATGGTTTTGGGGTACTTTTGCAGGCCCCCATTTCTGCAAGTATCGTGCCAGAGTGGGGAAAAACCCTTGACACCACTAAAGGAAGATCTTGGAGACACTGTGCATAGTTCTCTGAAAACATCAAGCAACAGTTTAAAAAAAAAACCCTAACAATGTTAGGAACCATTAAAAGAAGAATAGATAATAAGATAGAAAAAAATCATAATGTCCCTATATAAATCCATTGTTCAAACACACCTCAACACATGAAGATCTGGACACTCAATCTCAAAAAAAGATGTAATAGAACTGGAAAAGGTAGAGAAGGGCAGTAAAAATTATTCTGGGTATGGAACAGTTTCCATATGAGGAATGATTAAAAAGATAGACTTTTCAGATTGGAAGAAGACATTTGATAAAGGTCTATAAAACCATACCATGCTCAATGCTTTTCAACATTTTCATCACCAATAGGAAAGTAAATATAAAAATCACTGCTGATAAAATTCGCTAATGACATAAAGATTGGCAGACTTATAAATGACGATGTGGAAAGAGCAGATATTTGGACTGCTTGGTAAACTTGATGCATTCAAACAAAATGCATCCAAAGGCTAAATTACATATAAGGAACAAAGAACAAGATCATAACTAGAGAATGAGAGACTATCTCCTACGAAGCAGTGACTCTGGAAAGGATCCTGGGATCAGACTTAACAATCAACTCAACATTAAAAAAAGGGCCAATATGAACAAAGAAAGAAAGAGGGAAGGAAAAAAAAAGTGATTTTACCTCTGTATATAATAATAGTGGGTATGTCTAAACTACATGCCTCTGGCAACAGAGGCATGTAAATTAGACTACCCGACATAAATCAATGGAGCTGGGATTTAAATATCCCCGGCTTCATTAAAATAAAAATGGCTGCCACGTTGTGCCAGCTCAGGTGATCGTTAGCACAGTGCGGCAGTCAAGACATGGATCAGTAGACAGGGAACGTCTTTGTCGACCGCTCCCTTATGCCTTGTGAAACGTGAAACAAGGCATAAAGGAGCGGTCGACAAAGGCGTTCCCTGTAGACCGATCCATGTCTTGACTGCCGTGCTGTGCCAACGATCAGCTGAGCTGGCACAGCGTGGCGGCCATTTTTATTTTAATGAAGCCAAGGATATTTAAATCCCGGCTTCATTGACTATGTCGGGTAGTCTAATTTACATGCCTCTGGCGACAAAGGCATGTAGTCTAGACATACCCAGTGAGACCAACACTGGAATATGGTATCTAGAAGGCATATGAAAGGTTAATCTGTAAGTATCATCCTTACCAGTTCCAGTTAATCATTAAACAGTGGAGGGTTGGAGCAGCTTCTCACCTGCTTCAGGCAGGGGGCTGCTCCAGCCTTGAGGGGGGCCAAACATGGACAAAGGTTGCTCTGGTTGTCCAAAGTAGCCCCTGTCTGCAGCAGGCCTGGGAGAGAGAGCAGGGGGGACCGCTTCAATAGTGCTGGAGCAACCCCTTTGCCCACAACTACCTTTAATTGGTTAACTGGTTAAACGTCATGTTTAACAGGGTAACCAATTAAACGGGATTTTACATCCCTAGTATCCAGTGCCTATATTTGAAGAAGGAAGTTGAAAAATTGCAGAAGATACAAGAGAGCCAAAAAACCTGATTTGACGGCTGGTAAAAATGCCATATCGTGAGGGACTTAAAAAGCTCAATCTGTTTGGCCTATGAAAAACAAGATGGTAATGTGTTTTGATCACAGTACAGAAATACCTGCACAGGGTGAAATACAAGGTACTATAGGATTCTTTTATTTAGGGGTGTAAGCAGGGGCTGAACTACTGCTTGTTATCAGCCAGCTAAAAGGAGGGAGCTACTCTGGCGGTGGGTGTGCTCACTCCAATTGTTGAGCTCTGTAAGATAATTAACTGTTAACTGTTGATATGTAAATACAGCTCATGCCAGGAGGGGGAAGGAATCGAGATGTGGTTATGTAAATCCTACTCAGCCAGGGCTGATGGAGGATCAGTGTTAGAATGGAACATGGTGTATTGTAAATAATTTGGGGCTGTTGTGGGGGTCACAAATTATGCTACCCCTAAATGTGGGAACTGTAAAACATGACACCTGTGCTTGCAGAAGAGACACCATCACTGTAAGAAGTCTCCGAGGAACAAGCTTCCCCCCTTCCAGAGTTGAGTGAATGGAGTTGGGGGGGGGGGAAGGGCTAAAGGGCTTGAGTCAGCCTGCTTCATGCCTGCCAGGTGTGAGCTGTAAGACTGGCCCAACCTGCCTCTTTCCCCCTTTTGTTTTAAGGACAGATCTGAAGTAGACTCCAGGAGGAGTCTTTTTGCTAGTCCAGAGGAAGCGGGAAACTTTTGCCAGTCTAGGTGATGGCTAAAGAGTTGAAATCACTAAGAGCTGAAATCACTGGTTTGGCTGGGAGCCAGACCCATTGCAGCCAGTGGAGTGGCTGGTGGGAATGACTGGCAGATGGCTGGTAAAAGCGGCGGCAGGCGACCAGCGGAGCAGCCGGTGTGAACAGGCGGCTGGCAGAGCGGCCAGTGGAGTGGAATAAGACAGCTGTTGGAGCGTGGCGGAGTGGCTTGTGGTAAAGGATGCAGCAGAATCATATGGAGAGGTGGTGCCGTCAGCCTCGGACCGCGTAAGGTGCCCCATCAACCCGCCTGCCTCCCTTTCCACCCAGCTTGGGAGGTAGAATCCTGCAGGTGAACTTTTGAACTCTGGGTGGCACTGACCAGGGACAGAGACTTTTGGGGTGTCGGATTCTGGCAGATTTTGGGCTGCTGGACTTTGCTCATGGTTTGGGCTATGAACTCTGTTTGTGGTATTTTCCCAAGTTAGTCATGTGACCTTTCTCTGTTTCATTAAATGTTTCTTTCCTATACTCAGACTCTGTGCTTCTGAGTGGGGAAGCATTGCCTCTCAGAGGCCCCCATGGGTGTGTGAATTTCTCAGGCTACTGGGTGGGGGCTCGAGCTGGTTCTGTATGAGATGGACCCCTAGATATTGAACCTGGCCCTGGTTGCTGCTGGGCCTACCCGGCAGAAGGGTAACGGGGGGGGGGGGGGGGAGGCATAACAAGAATCAATGTCTGGAAGCTAACGGCAAAGTTAAAGGAGAAATCCGGTGCAAATTTCTAACAGTGAGAGTGATTAGTTCCTGGATAAAACTACTAAAGGAAGTGATAGATTCTTCATCTTTTGAGGTCTTCGAAATAAGCCTAGATGCCTGGCTAAAACATATTTTGCCAAAACTAAGTTATGCTTTAGTGAAACACAAGTAATTGGGTTCAATATGGGGCACTGGGTGAAATGTAATATGGTATACAAGAGGTGACTAGATCAATTAAAGGCCCCATCC
Organism: Pelodiscus sinensis; assembly: GCF_052426305.1. Classification (NCBI taxonomy): domain Eukaryota; kingdom Metazoa; phylum Chordata; order Testudines; family Trionychidae; genus Pelodiscus; species Pelodiscus sinensis. The sequence goes on along the minus strand of NC_143059.1, from coordinate 59,804,122 downwards.
AGCCTTAAATTTTATGAATTAGACTCATTGGCTACGTCTACACTGGCCCCTTTTCCGGAAGGGGCATGTAAATTTCACTAGTCGTCGTAGGGAAATCCGCGGGGGATTTAAATATCCCCCGCGGCATTTAAATAAAAATGTCCGCCGCTTTTTTCCGGCTTTTAAAAAAGCCGGAAAAGGGCGTCTAGACTGGCCCCGATCCTCCGGAAAAAGTGCCCTTTTCCGGAGGCTCTTATACTTACTTCAAAGTAAGAATAAGAGCCTCCGGAAAAGGGCACTTTTTCCGGAGGATCGGGGCCAGTCTAGACGCCCTTTTCCGGCTTTTTTAAAAGCCGGAAAAAAGCGGCGGACATTTTTATTTAAATGCCGCGGGGGATATTTAAATCCCCCGCGGATTTCCCTACGACGACTAGTGAAATTTACATGCCCCTTCCGGAAAAGGGGCCAGTGTAGATGTAGCCATAGACTTTAAGGTCAGAAGGAACCATTATGATCATCTAGTCTGACCCCCTGCACAGTACAGGCCACAGAATCTCACCCACCCCTCCTAGAATAATCCTCTCACCTATATCTCAGATATTGAAGCCTTCAAATACTTTGAAGACCCCAAGATGCAGAGATCCTCCAGCTGTGATCTGTACCCCATGCTACAGAGGAAGGCGAAAAACCTCCAGGGTCTCTGCCAATCTACCCTGGAGGAAAATTCTTTCCCGACCTCAAATATGGCGATCAGCTAAACCCTGAGCACGTGGGCAAGACTCACCAGCCAGACACCCAGAAAGTTCTCTATAACAACTCCTATCATCCCTCCATTGACCTATTTCCCACTGATAATGAATGGTCAATTAGTTACCAAGATCATGTTATCTCATCAAACCATCCCCTTCATAAACCCATCTAGTTTAATCTTGAAACCAGATAGATCTTTTGCCCCCACTACTTCCCTTGGAAGGCTGTTCCAGAACTTCACTCCTCTAATGGTTAGAAACCTTCGTCTAATCTCAAGTCTAAACTTCCTACTAGCCAGCTTATATCCATTTGTTCTTGTGTCCACATTGGTATTAAGCTTAAATAATTCCTCTCCCTCCCTGGTATTTAAAGAGTGCAATCATGTCCCCCCTCAGCCTTCTTTTGGTTAAGGTAAACAAGCCAAGCTCCTTAAGTCTCCTTTCATAAGACAGGTTTTCCATTCCTCGGATCATCCTAGTGGCCCTTCTTTGTACCTGTTCCAGTTTGAATTCATCCTTCTTAAACATGGGAGACCAGAACTGCACACAGTATTCCAAATGGGGTCTCACCAATGCCTCACTAACACCTCTTTATCTCTACTGGAAATACCTCGCCTAATACATCCCAAGACCGTATTAGCCTTTTTCACGGCCATGTCACAATGGCGGCTCATAGTCATCCTATAATCAACCATGACTCCAAGGTCCTTCTCCTCCTCCGTTACTTCCAACTGATGTGTCCCCAGCTTATAATTAAAATTCTTGTTATTAATCCCTAAATGCATAACCTTACACTTCTACTATTAAATTTCATCCTATTGCTATCCAGATCTTCCTGTATATCATCCCGATCCTTTTCTGAATTGGCAATAGCTCCTAACTTTGTGTCATCTGCAAATTTTATCAGGACACTTCCACTTTTGGTGTCAAGGTCAGCGATAAAAAGATTAAATAAAATTGGCCCCAAAACTGATCCCTGAGGAACTCCGCTAGTAACCTTCCTCCAACCTGACAGTTCACCTTTCAATATGACCCGCTGTAGTCTCCCCTTTAACCACCTCTCAACTTTCATATTACCGTAATCCCTATCTTTTCCAATTTAACCAATAATTCCTCATGTGGTACTGTATCAAATGCCTTACTAAAGTCGAGGTAGATTTGATCCACTGCATTTCCTTTATCTAAAAAAATCTGTTACTTTCTCAAAAAAGGAGATCAGGTTGGTTTGGCACGATTTACCTTTTGTAAAACCATGTTGTAATTTGTCCCAATTGTCATTAGCCTCAATGTCTCTAACTACTTTCTCCTTCAAAATTTTTTCCAAGATCTTGCATACTACAGATGTCAAACTAACAGGCCTATAGTTAACCGGGTCGCTTTTTTTCCCTTTCTTAAAAATAGGAACTATAGTAGCAATTCTCCAGTCAAATGGTACAACCCCTGAGTTTAGAGATTTATTAAAAATGTTTGCTAATGGACTTGCAAGTTCATGTGCCAGTTCCTTTAATATTCTTGGATGAAGATTATCTGGGCCCCCCGATTTACTCCCATTAATCTGTTCAAGTTTGGCTTTTACCTCGGATATGGTAATATCTACCTCCACATCCTTAGTCTCATGTGTTATGTTACCATTATCCCTAAGCTCTTCATTAGCCTCATTAAAGACTGAAGCAAAGTATTTGTTTAGATATTGGGCCATTCCTAGATTATCCTTAACCTCCACTCCATCCTTAGTAATTAGCGGTCCTACTTCTTTTTTGTTTTTTTCCTATTTATATGACTATAAAACCTTTTACTATTGGTTTTAATTCCCTTTGCAAGGTCCAACTCTACCTGACTTTTAGCCTCTCTCACTTTGTCCCTACATGCTCTAACCTCAATAAGGTAGCTTTCTTTACTGATCCCTCCCATTTTCCACTCCTTATATGCTTTCTGCTTTTTCTTAATCACCTCTCTGAGATGCTTGCTCATCCTGCTTGGTCTAACACACCTGCCTATACATTTTTTCCCTTTTCTTGGGATACAGGCTTCTGACAGCTTCTGCAACTTTAACTTAAAATAATTCCAGGCCTCCTCCACCTCAAGATCCATAATTTCTTTAGTCCAATCAACTTCCCTAACTAATTTCCTTAATTTATTAAAGTTAGCCCTTTTGAAATCAAAAACCCTAGTCTAAGGACATCTTTGTAAAAACAAATTTTACTTGCTTTGGACTTTTAACTTTGTTATTTCTTTTTGTTGTTTTCAATGTTAAAATCACCTCCATTGCAACTAAATTATGAAATCATCAAGAAGTCTACTAACCTATGAATTCTTACTTGATGGGGAGAGGGGAAATAAGCAGTAGAAACAGATTAACGCTTAAGCAACAAAAGCAAAGAGAAATAGAAAGCATCATTATATCCAGATACACACTGTAAAACTCAGTTTAATTAGTTAACTGGTTAAACATTATGTTTAAGTGGTTAACCACTTAAATGGGCCAGGCAAGGGGCTGCTCCAGCCCAGTTGTCCTGAAGCAGCCCCCCTCATCTGAAGTGGGGCAGGCTGCTTAGGCTGGGGTGGGCCTGCCATGGGCAGAGGCTACTCCAGCCTGGCTGAAGTACCTCACACCTGTGACAGGCTGCTCTGGCCAGGCCAGGATTGCTGTGGGTGAGAGCTTCATTAGCTGAGCTAGAGCGTGCTTGCCCTCCCCCCGCTCCTCCCCCCCCAGACAGAGCAGCGGGCTGCTCCAGTTGGGTTGGGGGCCCATTGCTGGTGGGGGGATGCTCCATTCCAGCCCACAACTGATAATGGATAAGCATCACTTGATAAGAGTGATGCTTACTGGTTAACCATTGACATCCCTACTATAAATACTCACAAAACCATCTGAACAGCTTTGAGGTATGGTGGGTAACCTGCAGCCCACGGCCCACGCACGGCTTGTCAGGGTAAGTCCCTATTGCCTGTATCGCTTCCAACAACTCCTGTTGACCAGGAACAGCAAACTGCAGCCATTAGGAGTTGTGGGTGGACATACCTGCCTACGCAAAGCAACCTGTCTGGCAGGCAAGCGGCTTACCCCGAGGAGCTGTGTGCAGCCAGTGAAGCAAGTTGCCCACCACTGGCTTTGAATATGTTTCCCATTTCTCAATTGTTGATTAAGAGAAAGGTTTTTTTTAATTTTAAAAAAAAGCTATATTATAGTATGAGTTCAGCCATGAAACTGTAGCTGCAGTATGCTTGTATTAAAACAAACCTAATGGCAATATCATATACCACTACATTATTTAGTCCAGAGAATAGGACATACCTTGTACATTCTATCAAGGTAATTTTAAGTCGGCCTTCCGTCAATGGAAAATCTTGTATGTTGAGATCCCGATCTTCATATTCCTCAGGTGACATAACTTGAAATGGAAAAAATGGCTTGAACCTGATAAAATAAATATAAAATCTCACTTTTTCCATAAACAGAACTATTTTAAAGTTCAAAGTACATCAACAGGACTACCAGGTACAAAGAATGAAAGCAATATATTTACAGAGCAATATTTTGGGGTAAACAGAAAATCAATTATCCTTAAAAACAATTTAGGACAGAAAAATAGGATTTCATTTTCTACAAGTCTTCCAGACCAAAAAAAAAAAAAAAAAAAAAAAATGCTTCTGGACGCTACTAAAATTCTTCCATGTAAGAAACTGAAGAGTATATAAACATAGCAAGAATATAAACACTTTGTTTTCACTGGATTAAAACACAGATTATTTTAATGTCATACCCCAGAATGCCAGTAATTTAGAGTATATAATATTCTGTGAGATCAAACTGCCTGGTTGTATAGTATCTTAAAGAAAAATGTTGTATTATGATATGTTAAGAAACTGTACTATAAGCTTTCAATTTACCTATATACTGAAGTATTTATGCCAGTGTTTCTTAAACTTTTTAAGACTGAGGAACACCAAACAATTTTTTTTTTTAAATGAGGAACACCAAGGATCAAGATGGACACATGGCCAGAAGTAAAAGTAACCCTAAGAACTTTTCCCTCCATCCTCTTACCCATAGGGGATGTTTGGCCCTCACCGAACCCTCTCTCCTCTGGTGCTGGTCTCTCCCCTGCCTGTGTCTGCCCTTTTGCTTCATCCCCAGAATCCCCTGGCAACTGCACCTTCCCTTTCCCCTGTACCCTCCTGGTGCTTCCTCCTTCCCTCACTGCCTCTGCCCCCTTTCTCCCTGATGCCCATCCCCTCACCACCCTTTGCTCCAGTTCTTCTCATACCCCTCTGTGCCCTCACACAACTTACTCCATCCCTGCCTTCCTCATGCCCACCCCTTTCAACCCTTTCCCCAGCACCTCCCTCTCCCCTTGCTTCCTCTTGCCCCCAATGACCTTCCTCTCTCCTTTCCCGCATCACCCTGTCCCCTCCACCCTCCCACCCCCACTGACACCTCCCCTTCCTCCTCCTGCCTTTTTCCTCATTGTCTCCACTTGGCCCCCTGGCATTTGTCTCTCCTCCATCCTGTCCCTTGGGTGCCTTCTCCTTTCTTCTCCTGTCCTGCCCCCCTCCCGTCAGCAAAAGCCCTTTCCTCTCCCACCCTCCTTTCTCCTAGCTCTCTCCAAGCCCCTCCTCCACCTTTTGCCTTCTAGTTTGTGGGGCTGGAGTCTGTGGTTAGTCCCCAGAAGTCCCCGCAGCCCTGGCCCCAGCTGCTTCCAAGGCAGAACCGCTTGCCGGGCCTCAAGTTGGGTCTCCCACAGTGCTATATAGGGTTGCCAGGTGTCTGCTATTCACCCGGACAGTCCGGTATTTCCAGCTCCTGTCTGGTAAAAAAAATTCAGAGACTACCGGACACCTAAAATGTTCGGTATTTTCTGAATTTTCCCCCGGCCAGGAGGTGAAAATGCCAGGCACCTGGCTACCCTACAGACACTCAACATCCGGCCTTCTCCCCCCACCTCCGAGGCCCCTCCCCCGGCTCCCAACACCCCTAGCCCTCCAACCCCAACCCCCATGCTTACCTGGTTCCCCGAGACCGCCAGCACAAAATGGCTGCCAGCCGAAAGACCTAGGGGAAGCAATGCTTTCCCCTGAGTCTTGGGGTAAGTCTAGACTACATGCCTCTGGCAACAGAAGCATGTAGATTAGGCTACCCGGCATAGGAAAATGAAGAGACGATTTAAATAATTGCTGTTTCATTTCAATTTAAATGGCTGCTGCACTGAGCCGATCAGCTGTTTGTCGGCTCAGCGCGGTAGTCTGGACACTCCGTGGTTGACATCAAAGGCATTTGTTGACCTCCCAGGTAAACCTCATCCCAAGAGGCATACCTGGGAGGTCGACAAATGCCTTTGATGTCGACCGCGGAGCGTCCAGACTACTGCACTGAGCCGACAAACAGCTGATCGGCTCAGAGCGGCAGCCATTTAAATTTAAATGAAGCAGCAATTATTTAAATCACCGCTTCATTTTCCTATGCTGGGTAGCCTAATGTACATACCTCTGTTGCCAGAGGCATTTAGTCAAGATGTACCCTCAGTGCTCAACCGTTCCCCTGTTCCTATCCCTGCACTCACTCTTAAAGGAGACATGCTTTAATGCTGTGGTTTTTTGGGGGTTTTTTTCCATTTAATAAGTCCTTGGAGTCCCTTTTTTTTTTTTTTTTGCACGCTTTGGTCTCCCACCCCCCCTCCCCCGCCCCCAACAGAATTTTCACACTTTTTTTTGGGGGGGGGGAGGGGTGTTCGGTATTTTTGTTTCAACCATCTGGCAACCCTACGTGCTAATGTTAGTGCTGCATTCCAGTCCCCGCACCAGCTTTGACTCCCATGAGGAGGAGCAATGGGGGGATGGGGAGAAAGCTCCCACCCTCCCAGATCTAGCTTGCGGAGCATGGCAGAGCGAGTGGGTCTGTGCATTGCCGCTCCCCCAGCAGAATGGGAAGGGGCAGGAGGAGCAAGGGCCATAGACAGAGCGCACCGGCAGAGCTCGAATGTACCCTGCTTTGCAGTGCTCCAGCCAGGCTTTGCGCGGTCTCTGCCGGGACTCCGGCAGCAGCTCCCAGGAGCGGCTCACTGACTCCAACCAGCGCCTCTGCCCCTCTGGCAGTGGTGGAGGCCACCTATGGATGGAGGAGGCCAGGCTTATTCAAGTTAGTGCCTGGGTTCTTGCAACACGGAAAGAACTTTTAGAGCATTTAACATTGCTGGTACTCCAATATAAATATAAAAACTATGAAAATATTAGCTGCCTTTTTCAGTTTCTTACATATAAATTTTGAATACCCTGACTGGCATTTTAATACATTTTTACAGCCTCAAAAAATTATGTCCTTCACGTGCAGGACACGATCTTGTTTTGTAAAGATTTTAGTTTAACAAGTCCAAAAATACAAGTTGCACAAGACCTAGGACTTACAGGAGCTCATAAATTCTCATTTGATGGAGCACGACACTAGTCAAAATAATCAGAAAAGCAGAAGTCTCCTCTCTTCAGTTCACCAATGGAGGCATCAATTTTAAATTAAGAGGAGGAGCAGGCAATAAGCAAATATGATGATGAAGATACCAGCATTTCTAGGGCAAGGTCCCAGTCCCAGAACCTCTCCCCACACTTAAAACATACTACCTGCACAAAAGAAAGAAAAAGTCTTTTAACTGTCTTAAAAAATAAATAAATGATGACTGCAATACTCTCATAGAATAACATAACACTGAAGAAATTCAGAGGTATGCTTCCATTGCATTTTAAGAACCACATTGTGCATACAGTTTTATGCTTTTAAATACCATGATGATAGGTGCCTTAAAATAACTTTCATAGCGTACTTTAGACATAATTTTTCCTGCTGGAGTGAGATAGACAGAATGAGGTAGGTTCTTACTGTTGCCAATATCCTGGGACCAACATAGCTATACCACAATCACAAACACTCTTCATTAATCTAATTTAATGAGACTGAGCCAAGAGATATGGGTTCTATTCCCAGCTCTGAAACAGATTGTGTATGACCTTTAGCATGTCAACCTTGCTCACTGTCCCAGTTTCTTCATATAAAAAGAGGGGACAATAAGAATCATGAACTTAAGTCACTGGAGTTTGTAAACACCTTTGCACTTTCATAATCCTGTCTGAGGATTTAACCTTCTGTACTGTCCCCAGCAGGACTGTACAACCCCAGACAGAAAACACAGATGGGAGCAGTACAGACATGCAGCCAGGAGGAGCTGCTGGCACAAGGCGCTGGCTTCTGGGAATATCAATGCCAAGTTCTTCTCATTTGGCCACTTGCAGTTTTTGAGAGTAGAGCCATGAGGATCAGCAGATACAGATTTCTATCTGTATCTGTGCAGGGTTCCAGTTATATCTACGCCCCAATGTAAACGACGCTATGTCTACAGGAGAGCTCATGGTGGTGGATCAGTAACATATTAAAATAAAGGAGAATCTTTAAAGTTAGCCTTTATTAAATTCCAGTTTATAAGTGTCCAAGCCTGAAGTAAGGGCCTTCCCTTCTCCACTACACTACCTAATAACTAGGCTTTTATCTAAATCCTTATTCCATTGTTTCTTCAAAGGTAAGCTGCCATATGAAATGACTTAGGTTCATCAGTATCATCGCCTCCTTTTTTCCATTATCTGAACCAGAGTTTAAGAGTCACTTGATCATAGGCAAGGCTGTGGAGTCTGTCACAAAAAACATGGATGCCACATTGTCCTCCCTGACTTCTGCAGTGGCCAGTGAGAGTCAGCTACACCATCCTCTGCAGGGGCAGTCTTGAGCCAATGCCCCTCCTGCAGCAGCAGCAGCAGCAGCAGAAATTTGGGTATGGGAGCAGACTCAGAGCAGATGATTGGGGCACATGAAGGAATGAGGGCTCTTAGTGGCACATACCTTCAGGGGGAGGGGAGGACACTCCCTGGAAGCAACAACATGTCCCTTGTCTGCTAGGCAGAGATGCAGCCAGGTGGTTCTGTGCACTGGCTTCACCTTCAGATGTCACACTCAACAGTTCTCACTGGCTATGGTTCTTGGCAGCACATGGATGCCTCTCAGTCTGGAAGCGCCTCCAATTAAGAGCTGAGGGACATGTTACCGGTTCCAGGGCACCACAAAGAACGAGATAGGGAACCTGCGAGCTCCGCCAATCCCCCACCCCACCAAGAGCACCAATAGTGCCCTGGCTGTGTCTTATCCCAGTAGGGATGTAAAATCCCATTTAATCAATTAACCAGTTGAGAAGGAAAATGTATGTTGTTGAAAGGAACAATGTGGAGTGTGTATGCAACTGACCGAACATGATCTTGCATTGTGTGAGAGATAGTGAACCTACTGAAACCAGCCTGGTCTAGTTTTTCTGCTTCAAGGATGATACTAACACTCATGTAACTAAGATTATCTATGCATATTTTGGGGGGGGTGCTCCGAGCATTAAGCCAATCATAACGCTGTTACTAGCTTATATAATGTCTATTCTATTTTGTGTGTAATCATGGATATATATACGGTTACTGTGGATATTTGATTTTTGTAGTCTTCCTTTTGAAACTTCCCACAGCTGTATCTTAATAAAGGTGTTTCTCTCCTTCCAACCCTGAGTCTGGATTTCTATGACACAGTTAAACATTTTTAACTAATTAACGGCTTAAACAGGGCAGGTAAGGAGCTGCTCCAAACCAGCCAGACCACCTGTTAACCATTGACGTCCCTATGCCCAGAGCACCCACGTTTTAGTTAGAGGCATACAGTACAAGTTATAAACAGGTCACAGGCCATGAATTTTTGTTTACTGCCTCTGATCTGTCCATGACTTTTACTAAACATAACTGACTAAAATATAGCTTATAGGGGACTGATAAGTAAAGTGAATGTCTGATCGGCTAGTCATTTTTACACTATTTTCTATCATCAGTTTGCTGAACAAACTTTCTCGGTCTACTTTTCCTCTTAACCAAAGAGTAGTCACATGATACTTTGAAAACAAAGCTTCTTCATAGTGTTTCTTCACAGTGTTTCTTCACAGTGTTCTGCAGCCAGAATGCATAACAGAAACAGAAATGGTGCTCAAGTATTTGACAAAGAAAGAGATTATAAAACCATACGTTACAGACATAGCATTGTCCGGAATCTGAGCACCATCCTTATCTTAAAAAAAAAAAAAAAAAAACCCCCACCACCACCACCACCATAGTTTTGGTGTCCTTACTGCTTCTTTTTAATCTACGAAAGGTAGCCCAATTTTTTTAAAATGATTTCTGTTTAATATCAGAAACACCATTGCTTGTCTTACTGGTTTGGGTGAAGTACTAAGATTTGGAACTTGTGGGATAAAAATCACAAAAGAAAAATGTAGCAGGTGAACTATGAACACTAACTTTCTACAACTTTGTTTTTGTTAACTATTTAAATCAAACTCTTGACACATTTGGGTAAAAGTTCACTTTAAGAATTCAAAAGTCCCAGTCACTTCAATTTTGAATGTATACTTCTCCAAGGAGACCATTAGCAAAATTATCACAAAAGCTTCATACTCCTGATATTTCTAGGGTTAATCTCTCTCCCAAACACTTACAATGGATAAATCATAAAGCAACAAAGGCAATAGTTTTCATTTCTGTGCAGGCCATCTTTAAACCAGCTTTATTTTATCAATTAGTTAATTGGTTAAATGTTATGTTTAAGTGGTTAACCACTTAAATGGGCCAGGCAAGGGACTGGTGCGGCCCCCCTCATCTGAAGCGGGGCAGGCTGCTTTGGCTGGGGCTAAAGTACCTCACACTTCAGCCTGGCTGAAGTACCTCACACCTGTGACGGGCTGCTCTGGCCAGGCCAGGATTGCTGTGGGTGAGAGCTTCATTAACCTTTATTTTGGTTGAAATCAGCTATTTTTAGTTTTATCAGTATTGAGCACAGTCTCTCTCCCACTTTCAGTAACCTATTAACTATGTGCATAGATATATATTCTATCCCATAGTCTGTTTTTCTAAGGTGTCTGGAGGGTCAACCTGTACTGCTCTATATACTGAATTACATATAAAATATTTCCATTCCAATTAATGTTTTATAATTATATGGCAAAAATGAGGAAGTAAGCAATTTTTCAGTAATCATGTGTCATGACACCTGTGGTTTGGCCTGATTTTGTAAGCAAATAGATTTTTAAGTGTGGTAAAACTTGGGGGATACTCAAGACAAATAAGACTCCAGGGAAAAGTACACTAGTTTGGACAGGTGCAGAGCCACTGCTTTACAGTCTTTTGATTTTCGTTACACTCTTTCTATAACATAGCGCCTAAGTTGCATTCAACTATCTAGCTGTAGTGCAGGTAATACAGTGAATCGTGAACAATAACTTCCCCTTTCGTGGTTTACATAGAGTACTTTGGAAAGTGCTCTCCCACCGCTCTTGTCGTGGCCACACTTTCAGTTTAGAGAGCTGCCACAGCTGTGCTTTAAACTTAAGTGTAGAAAATCCTAGTGCTTCTCAATCAGACATAGCAAGATAAAAAACAAGCAGCAAAATTAGGTTCTCTCAACAGTAGGTCAGATGTCATCATCAAAAGGAATCTTTTTAAGAGAGAGCTACTCAATGAATGCTTAAAGATATAAGACTTAAAATAGCACAAGATTCAGTCCTTCTGTATCCGAAGCCAATAAAGGAAGAGATAAATTTGTTTCAAATACTTTACATAAAACTACTTAAGTTCCCTTTAGGTTTAAGAACTCACACTCTCCATCTAGGGTTCTCCCATAAGCCTTGAATGGCAGCAAATCCAGCACACTTAATTTTGTATCCCTACCTTTAAACTTAGAGAAAACCAGTACCAAAATATTTTATAAACTACTTTAGGGAAAAAAAAAAAACCAACCAAACAAGTTCTGCACTTCTATTATAGGGGTAGATAGACCACGTAACTGCCTGCTCCCTCCTTTTCAAATGTTGAGAAAAACCCTATCCATTTAACCGCAAAAGAGACTGAATTAATGTTTAAAATGTTAAATGTGTCTGGCCCAAATTAGCATTCATTTGTATTAGTTATGGCATTCTTATTGTTTTGTGGATTCTAAGCCAATTTTTCTTGCAAGACAACGTGAAAACAGGAATAGTTTATACTGAAGAGAAAAAGAAAGTGTCAGCCAATTAGCTAAAATTATCTGCTTCCATAAGTATCTACCTAATCCATAATGTTTTCAGGTGCACCAAGAAACAAAAATAACCAAGCTCTGTCTGGCCAAGGACAACCAAGATCTTATGTAATTATTTTTACTCTATCTGCCAAGGATATCCAGAACCACAGTGCAAAAAGAGTCACAGGCTAAATACCGGGAGGGACAAAGTAAAATACCAACAGCAGCTGGACTGCCTTTCTGCTCTTCATAAACACAAAGAATTGGACTGGTTAAAGAGAACCAGAACTTTTTATGCAAAAAGATTATAATTTTGAAAACTAAGTCATCTTATGCTGAAAAGGTGAGAGCAGGATCATATAACAATATGTTCTGAGAAAGGAACTTTAAATTATTCACCTATTTGATGGAGGTAATTGAGTGACAGTGCTCTCTAAAAACAATTACTCGGATTTCTCTTTACAACCGTATCATCACTTTGGGTTATATAACTTTCAGTGCTATGTTACTGCCAAAGATTATTAGTGTCAGGTTTACAAATTCCTAGTCAAATTACATACTTGTTTTAGAACAAGATATACATTAACTGAATATTTAATCACAATACTTTAAAGCTAAAATAAGCTTTTCAATTCAAATGCCAACAAAACAAATAGTTTAATCTTAAAATATAAAAGACATTTACAAGTTTCATATTTTAGCGTAGAGAATTATCCTGAAAGGTTTAAGAGAGATTTCAACTATATTTACAAGACAAGTAAACAAGCAAAAACTAAGTTTTTAAACAGAAAGCAAAAGACAGCATCTTATAAAGTTACCAATAACAAAATGCTGATTTATTCTAATACATCACATCATTAAGGAAGATATTCAGGGATAATTACTACATTTTGTTTGAAAAAATAAATTCTGCACTGAACTGGAGAAATCCAATAAATAAACTTAAGTAAATAAGATTAATTTGAAATGATTTTAATAAAACTAGACAGAAAGTCATGCTTTTGCTACTTAAATCATTTAAGTTATTAATATTTTGTTTCAAACAAATACCATTTACTTTAGATTTACTACGCTGTTGGCAAATTTAATCCTAAACTGACTAAAAAAATTGTAAAACATTATAGGCCAGTCCTAAAAGCACTAAATGAAAGGTTGGTGATATTTGGTCACCTTTTTTAAATAAATTGGTTAACAAGTTACATAATCCTACCAATGCCTTTGCTGAAAGCTTTTATAATACAGAAAGCTCCATTACAGATCACCCACGAGACATGCAAAGCATGAGCTCATCCTTACTTAAAAATGAAACAAAAAACAAAATTTTGTATAATTGATCTTCTTGCCCACGCTGAAATCAATGAAAGCTGTACTGTGCAAGCATGACAATCTACATCCATCTGATTTTAGCAAATCAAAGCATGTTTCTATCTGATAAGTCTCAAACCTGATCAAAGCATCTTAGCTTTACCACATCAGTAAAAATAGCTCAGTTTAATTAAACACACCTCATTATTGGAGCATCTGAGTCTTTTCAGTAGATTTTATGGAAATGTACAAAATCACTTTTCTGACATGTTAGCATACCACACACCTCATGGATTCCATTCTCCCATTAATGCAGGAAGTTCACATGCATAAATTCTCAGTACCCTGAAGTACAATAACAAATCTACTAAAGAAAAGGAAATGTAGTACCCGTTATTTTTCTCTTAGCCCTGGTCTACACTAGGGAGTTATTATTTCAAAATAAGGGGGGGTTATTTCAAAATAAGTGGTGTGTCCACATTACCAAGCCTGTCGTTTCAAAACAACAGGCTGGTTATTTCAAAATCCGTACTCCTGCTTTCCTTGGGGAATAACATTTATATCAAAATTACATTTGCATGGATGCTCCGCTGCTGCTATTTTGAAATAACTACTGCACAGAATAGCTTGAAATAATTACTCCTGAGTGCTTTCTGGAGCTCTAAGTCTAGGTAGCGCGTCCACAATAACAGAGCCTGCCTCAGATTAATTTTGAGGCTCTGCCGAAGCGGGCACACACTATTTCAATTTTGTTATTTCAGGAGTTACTAATTTGAATTTAGTTATTTCAAAATAATTTCCTAATGTAGACATACCCTTAAAGAGCTTTGAGAGGGTCTGATTTTTCATATAGAGTAGTACTAAGCACCCATCTCCTAAAAATCAGGCTATTGAGCTATATCAAACTGGGCATTCAAGTTATTAGTAAAGATTGCACCTCCCTAAACCAGGACTCTCTGGTCTGGCAGGCAGGCTATGGCAGGGATATGCTTACCTAAGTGGCTCCCACCTAGCAAACCTGCAAGACTCTGAAGCAGGCTCCTTGCCTGCTGCAGCCTCAGGCTGCTCCAAATGGCTCAGAATATTCCCCATAGCTCTCTGCTCTGGGAAAAGGGGGAGGTTTGACACACTGCTCCCACTCCCAGAAAAATCGCTCAGCTCCCATTGGATGGTTTCTGAGCTGGGGTGCCAGGGGAGCACACAAACCCTGCCCCTCCTCTCCAGAATCTGAAACACAGACCCACAGGGAGCAGCCAGCCGCTTAAAGTGGTATAGGGCTGCTTTACTGAGAAACCTTTCCTCTTTTGCCTTATCTATTCATTAATCTACTATATATTTGAGGAAGTCTGTCTGTCTGTCCAAGAACTCCTCCTAAACCAGTGGTCACCAACCTGTCGATTGTGATTGACTGGTCAATTGCAGGGGCACTGCCAGATCATGAGGCAGTGCTCCCAATCACCCTCCCTGCTCCTCTCATAAAGACAATGCTGAAATGTTTTGTGTTGGACAGAATATTTTATTTTAAAATGAATCCTGGCCAACAAGTCCTCAATTGTGGCCAATCACCAATCTGGCCACAGCATCATAACACTTCTGCACACGCCCCACAAACCCCAACCCTGAATCCCCTATCCTGAGCACCTCACTTCCCCATATTCCTGCACCCCCACATCCCCATCTTGTGCCACAACACTCCTGCACCACCCACACAACGGAAACCTGTGCCCTGAGCCCTTCATATATCCCAACCCAAACTTCTGCACCTCAACATCCACAAGCCTGTGGCTTGCTCAGGTGCTCAGCACCCCAACCCCCCACCTGACCCTAACACTCCCCAGCTTGGAGCCCCCTCTATGAGCCAACATCTCCTTTTCCATCTCCTCCTGCACCCAAATTCCCTCCCAGAACTTGCACCTCTCACTCCTTCCCACACCCAAATCCTTCATTTCCACCCCAGAGCCTGCACCTCCTGTCTCAAGGCAGTGAGAGTGAGTAAGGGCTGGGGACAGCAAATGATGGAGAGGAGGGGAATGGAGAGCATGGGGCCTCAAGGAAAGGGTGGGGTTTGGGGGAAGGGATGGGGTAGATCTTGGCTTGCCCTGCCATTTAAAAAGTGAGCTTGGGTGTAAAAAGGTTGGAGACCACTGTCCCAAACCGTAAGAATTAAGATCACCAAATTCAATACAGGCAGTCCCCGACTTACGCGGATCCGACTTACGTCGGATCCGCACTTACGAACGGAGCTTTCTCGCCCCGGAAGTCGGGGCGAGAAAGCCCCGTTCGTAAGCTGCTCCAGTGCCCCTGGTCTGCTGGAGACCGTCTCCAGCAGACCAGGGGCACCGGGCGGGTTCCCGCGCTTCTGATGCTTTGCCAGAGCAAAGCCTCAGAAGCGCGGGAACCGCTGCTGCTGCCCCTTGAGACCCGGTGCCTGTGGTCTGCTGGGGACGGTCCCCAGCAGACCACAGGCACCCGGACTGAAGCCGCAGCCTTTGACTGAAGCGGCAGCAGCGGCG
Organism: Pelodiscus sinensis; assembly: GCF_052426305.1. NCBI lineage: Eukaryota > Metazoa > Chordata > Testudines > Trionychidae > Pelodiscus > Pelodiscus sinensis. The sequence continues at coordinate 59,788,463 of NC_143059.1, read as the reverse complement.
GTTCCCCACGCCTCTGAGGCTTTGCTCTGGCAAAGCCTCAGAGGCGCGGGACCCCCCGCGGCTGCGGCTTCAGTCCGGGTGCCTGTGGTCTGCTGGGGACCGTCCCCAGCAGATCACAGGCACCCAGACTGAAGCCGCAGCCGTGGCGGGGTCCCTCGCCTCTGAGGCTTTGCCAGAGCAAAGCCTCAGAGGCGCGGCACCCCGCTGCCGCTGCGGCTCTGCTCCCCGTGTCCCTGGTCTGCTGGGGGGGGGGGGGCGCAGCTAGTGTGCTCCCCCCCCCAGCAGACCAGGCTTTTGTTTTGGACTCTGGGGCAGAGCAGCTGGGGCGCTGCCGATTGGTCCTGCAGCGCCCGTGGGCACTACTGGACCAACCCGGCAGCACCCCAGCTGCTCTGCCCCAGGTCCTGATTCAGCCGCTGCTGGTCAGTTTCAGCAGCGGCTGAATCAGGACGTCTGGGGCAGAGCAGATGGGGTGCTGCTGGGTTGGTCCAGTAGCACCCCAGCTGCTCTGCCCCAGGCGTCCCCAAGTCAGCTTCTGCTGAAACTGACCAGCGCTGACTACAGGAAGCCCCAGGCAGAGTTGCTCTGCCCCGGGCTTCCTGGAATCAGCTGCTGATCAGTTTCAGCAGCAGCTGACTTGGGGAGCCTGGGGTTCTTAAGTTGATTCTGTATGTAAGTCAGAACTGGCGGTCAGTTTCAGCAGTGTCTGAATCTGGACGCCAGTTCCGACTTACATACAGATTCAACTTAAGAACAAACCTACAGTCCCTATCTTGTACGTAACCCGGGGACTGCCTGTATATAGCTTCCTCTTATAACTTAAAGCAAGGTCAGGGTTTGGCTGTGCTAGGAAAATGAGATGTGCCTGGATTGGGATTGCTGCTTATAAAACCATACAGAAAAGAGACAAATCACCAGGCAGGTGAAAGGGACTGATGGGGGCACTCTCTCCTCATCCAGGAATGTCCCAACCCTGAACTTTCCATCCTTTAAGTGCCCTTTAGAGAGAACAGGAGGGAGGGAGGAAGAGGACTGAAACTTTCCCTCCCCACCTCAATTCATAAGGGGACAAAGGGAAACTGCACAGTTTGCTGCAATTCCTCGCTTTGGCTGAGGAGCACAGGGGACAGACAAACCTGGAGCTGCCCCAGCCAGGGCACGTGCACACCTCTCCTGGCTGCACTCGCTGGAGCTGCAGCAGCCATGGAGCGGCGCTTCTTAACTGGCCCTAAGCTGCTGCAGTGAGAGAGGGCTGGGGTAGTCCTCTCTCCCCAGGGGCAGCCTGCATAGTGAACCTCTCACCCCAATATAATGATGAAAATGTGCATGCTTCATTTAAATTTTATTTAAAAAAAAAGATTGAGTTAAGGATCTGAGCAATGGCAGGTAAACCTCCCAGTTGTAATATATAAGCCAAACACACAAACTGTTTTCTGTTGGAGTGGGCCATCCATCAGGAGGGCCTCTTGCTATTAGCCTAATAGCTAATCTTTTGCTCTTCCTAGCTTATGCAGGTTTTATGCTGTGAGACCATTGCACCCTGATCATAAGCTGAGGCTACTGAAGGTGATTTAGAAATTTTTGGAAAACTTCTTTCCCCACGCTAAATACAAATCTATTATTCATTTTCTATTCTATTTTTCATTTTCCACTTACCACTCCATGAGGAATTTTTTATGCAGATTCTCTGGGTTTACCAACTATATCAAGACCATTCTCAGACAGCCCAATTCAAGAAAACACTTAATCACATATTTATCTCAAACTATGCACTTAAAGTTAAGCATGTGCTTTCCTGAACAGGTTCCAGCTGGAGGTAATCTCACCAGCCCCTTGTAGCTCAACACAAGAGAAAAGCACAAGAGACACTTCACCTGAAGTGAGCTTCCATGATTACATTGCCTGGCCTTTGATGCCTGTGCTCTGCTGATCACTGGTTTTGACTCTGAGATTTGCAGCATACTGACAAAACAGACCATAACATTATCTTACTGGTACAATCAGTGGCAAAAAAAAAAATGGAGAAAATAATGTCCCAGAGGAAAAAGATAACTTTCAAAAAGTTATCAAGAGAAAGAGAGAGCCTCTTCTTTGTGGACAATGAAAAACTATGCAGGGAGTGAACATCCCAAACATGCCAGCAAACAGCTTTTAGTTAAACTTCAAATAAATAAAAAGATAAAATATTATGGCCATTTTTTTCAAAAGTTTAGAACTGAACATGGATTTAATACAACCTTGAAACTTTACTAAGCAGAAGAAAACTTCAACTATTTGTTTAAAAAAGGAAAGTAGTTTATCTTTAACAGAGTATTGTACTGGCTTCCCCTCTCCCTCGGCTCTGCTGCTGCCTGACTGGGTACTTCTGGTCCCAAATAAGGTGGGTGCTTAACTGTTAGGTCTGTAATTCTGCTGTTCACAGTGCTCAAAGTTCTACTGTATGCTACGTTTCAAAGATGTACAGTTATGTGGAGTATCACATACTGTAAATAATGACTGTTCAGTTTTATTTGAAGATTCTTCTTCAGAGCGCTGGGGAGCAACAAAAAGCCATCTGTCCACTCCCTAGTGCAACACATTATTTTCCAATTCTATAATACGTTCTACTATGTAACAGTCTCTTAAAGTAGTGTACAAACACCGAATAGTCCTGTGAGGTGAATCTTATCCCCATTTTTATAAACATGAAAAAGCTTTGCTGACAGTAATTGCAAGTCTGTGGCAGAGCTGCAGGTAGAACACAAATCTCCTGCTTTCACCATTAGTCCATACTTCTTTTCTATATCCATATCATAACAGCAGCTGGTATGCTTATTATAAGCTTCTATACCAGCCAAGAACTGACTGATTTTGACTCTTTGACTCTTAAAGATAACCCTGACACACCAGGAATACAACAGTAGTAAAGCAGAGTATTTTTATCTGTTTTCTATGTTTTAGCCGAACTTCAGACTCCATTACTTTCAACATAGGATCTTTCAGAAGCCCTAAATTCATTTGCACATACAAGTTCAATAGGTACAGAAGTTTCGCCACTAACTTAGGTACAGGTCAAACCTCTATTTTCTGGGACACTCTGGTCCAGCAGGACCACAGATATTGTTGGACCACAGAGACCCTGGACCAGGGGGCTGGGTGGCCACGAGATTGGCTGCTAAAGCCCTGGGACAGTGAAGCTGCAGCAGCCCTGGTGGCCTCAGTGGCTCTGGAGCAGTGGATCCATTGCAGCTACAACAGCCACGGGGTAACAGAGCCATGGTGTCTCCAAGGTAGGGGAGCCGTGGCAGCGCTGGCGGCCCTGAGGAGTGGACCCCAGTGGCCCTGGGGAATGAGGCCACAGCTTCTGGGGCAGCCCTGATTCCTCGAATCCTAGCAGCCCTGGAGCGAGGAAGCCACAGCAGCTCCAGCACAATGGAGTGCAGCAGCCCTGGGGATCAGAACCCCGGTGGCCTTAGAGTCACAGCATCCCCAGCACTCTGGAGCTGTGGCAATATTCGTACCCAAGAACTGCGGCAGCTCCAGAGATCCTGGGGCTCCAAAGCCGCGGTGGTCCTGGGACAGCGGAGTCCCCATGATCCCTGGCCATTGGAATCGCAGCAGCCCTAGAGTTATTGGAGCCTGATGGTTCAGGAGCAGCAGAGCTGTGGTGGCAGGGACTCGCCAGCAGTCCCTTGCTGGGGGCAAGAATGCTCCATTAGGTCTGCTGATGGACCCTGGGAGAGGCCAGAGTTCCATCAGCAGGAGGGAATTGACTTCCTCTGGTCTGGCAAACTCCCTCATTTGGGACCAGTCAGGTTCCAAGGGTGCTGAACCAGGGAGTTTCAACCTATATTTATCTGGTCCCACATCACCGTGCACACAATATATTTATCTCTACAATTACATTAGAGTGAGTAACTGATTTTCCTGTTCTTTGAGAGCGTGGGGAAAAAAAAAAAATCAGTTCGGGTAAACCAAAACCTGAGGCTTAAATTCACCATGCCCAGGAGCAGCTACCAATCTACCTTACAGCTTTTAGCCCACTAGTAAGGTAATCACCTGGGACATGGCAGACAAACCAATTCCTCACGCTAAAGCAGGGATTTGAACCAGAGTCTTCTCTCCCCTCTTCCAGTAAGTACACCAATCACCAGGCTACAGAATTTCAACCTCTCATTCTGGGTGGCCAAATGACTATTTAAGTATTTCATAGAATCCTAGGCTGGAAAAGACCTCAGGAGGTCATCGATTCCAGCCCCCTGCCCAAAACAGAACCAATTCCAACTAAATCATCCTAGCCTGGTTTTTGTCAAGCTGGAACTTACAAACCTCTACGGATGGAGATTCTACCACCTCCCTAAGTAACCCATTCCAGTGCTTCACCACCCTCCTAGTGAAATAGTTTTTCCTAATATCCAGCCTAGATCTCCTGCACTGTAACTTGAGACCATTGCTCCTTGTTCTGCCATCTGTCACTACTGAGAACAGCCTCATTCCATCTTCTCTGGAACCTCCCTTCAGGAAGTTGAAGGCTGCAATCAGATCCCCTCTCACTCTTGTCTTTTGCAGACTAAATAAGCGCAGCTCCCTCACAGGTCATGTGCTCCAGCCCCCTAAACATTTTGGTTGCCCTCCACTGGACTCTCTCCAATGCATCCACATCCTTTCTATACTGGGGGCCCAGAACTGGATGCAATACTCCAGAGATGGCCTCACTAATGTCGAATAAAGAGGAATAACAACTTCTCTACATAGTCCCCTTACTAAAGGAGCCCCTGACTTTTTCCTGGGAGGATCCTTTGTGCTGCAATCTAGCCCTAGAGACTACAACTCCCATGAACTCTTGGGAAAAAGGGGAAAAGGTGGCTCTCCCAGGCTATGCAGACAGAGAGTTAGGATAGGCCAGGAGTGGGCAAAAGGGCCTCCGCAGGCCGGATCCGGCCCGCAGAGGCCCTGCTGCCCCTCCCCCCCTCCAAAGGCCCTAATTGGCCTAGGGGCAAGGGAGCGAGGGAAGTCCCCTCCCATGCCTGGGGAATGGGCACTTTGGGGGATCATGGGGTGGAGGCAAAGGCACTCCCTCACCCCCAGACCAATCATTGTCTATGGGTGGGGAACTCGGAATATCTTGACCCCGCTCTAACATGGCCCTCGACAAAAAATTATTGCCCACCCCTGGGTTAGGCTCTATTTTTGGAGAGAGGAGCCAGGCTGCTGGTGTGGAGCCTTTTCCAGGCCAGGAGCTGTTGTGTTGCAGTTACAGCCTATTACTGAGACCGTTACTATTGGGGCTTGGATCTAGCAGGCAATTTGAGGGCTGCTGTTGAGGGGAAGGGAGAGATCCGGGCTTTGCCTGTGGCTGGGAAGAGCTTACATAAATCTACACAGAAGGTGACTGAGTAACTGGGCTGTTTGGAAAAGTGCTGCTGTCCAAGGACGGAGCACAAAACACAAACTGACTCTGGGTGCAATGAGAGCCAGAGTGATCTGCCCAGGGAACCAGAGCTGCTGGTATTTGGTGGGGCCTACTCCAGTGGCAGAGGGATTTTGCAGCTGGCTGCTCAGCTTAGACCAACACACACAGAGCCTGAACAGTGCCGTCTCCACTCCAGCTGCAAGTGCACCCATGCAAGTGTTTGGGACTCTGAATCCAGAGGAATGCACACTCAGAGGTGGAATATGGTGGCAGTGCAAATGCGAGATGGATACGTTTCCTTTCTTTCTATGTACTTTTTAAATTGATTTTGTTCACTTTTAATCTGTTAAACCTGGTTTTTTTAACTAGTTAAGTAAAGGTGTATTAATTCTAATTTAATCAGTTAGATAGATCTTAGTTATAATTGTTGTCTTGGAGTTACTTCCAGGTTATTACTGGAATACTTTTATTCCTGGAGGCTCCCAAGACACACCCTAAGGGTGTGTCTAAACTACATGGCTCCGTCGATGGAGCCATGTAGATTAGGCTGATCGGCAAAGGGGAATGAAGCTGCGATTTAAATAATCGCGGCTTCATTTAAATTTAAATGGCTGCCGCGCTGAGCCAACAAACAGCTGAGCAGCTGTTCGTCAGCTCAGCGCGCTAGTCTGGATGCTCCCGCACTGACCTGAAAGCCCTTTATCGACCTCCCTGTTATGCCTTGTAGCATGAGGTTTATCGGGGAGGTCGATAAAGGGCTTTCATGTTGACAGGGGAGCGTCCAGACTGCCCCGATCTGCCGACAAAGAGCTGATGGGCAGAGCGGGGCAGCCATTTAAATTTAAATGAAGCCGCGATTATTTAAATCGCGGCTTCAATCCCCTTTGCCAAACAAACAAATCTACATGGCTCCGTCAACGGAGCCATGTAGTCTAGATGTACCCTAAGTGTGTAAAGGGCCAGCCAGATGGAGGCACCGCCATTGTATATTCTTTGGAAGAAAGGGACTGCAGCAAGGGGATACATAGGGAATCCCCAACTAAACAACATCACCATTGGGGTACTCAGGATTTCCTTTTATGTTAAAAACTTCAGGCACCCAGGCACACGTGAGTGTGACCAGCTCCCAAGTAACCCAGGGACAAAAAAAGAGGGTTACATCTAGATCTGCTGGAAATGCTCCTCCTAATGCATCCCAATATGCCATTAGCCTTCTTGGCTACTAAGGCACACTGTTGACTCATATCCAGTTACTCATCCACTTTAATGCCTGGGTCCTTTTCTGCTGAACTGTTGCTTAGCCAGTCAGTCCCCAGCCTGTACCAGTGCTTGTAATTCTTCAGTCCCAAGTGCAGGACTCTTCACTTGTCCTTGTTGAACCTCATCAGATTTCTTTTGGCCAATGCTCTAATTTGTCTAGGTCACTCTGGACCTTATCGCTACCCTCCAACGTATCTACTTCTCCCCCTAGTGTCATCCGAAAACTTGCTGAGGGTGCAATCCATCCCCTCATCCAGGTAATTAATAAAGATGTTGAACATAACTAGCCCTAGAACTAATCTTCGGGGCTCTTCGCTTGAAACCAACTGCCAGCCATTTATTTCCAACAACGTAGAACAACATCAATAGGAGGGACTGAGAGATTCTCATCCTTGAACACCCTACAGCCTGATAGTTGGGTAAGCTGCCTGCATTCAAGTCCCTTCTCCCACTTCCCAGGCAAGTATTCTAATTGCTGCTATTTGCCCATCTTTATTATGGTTAGCCCATTAATCACCCACTATCCCATTTTGTGAAGTCCACCTAAAAACAACAGTTTCAATCGGAACAATTCTTCAAATTTGCAAATTTATTCTGTAAATAAGCTGTCTAACCAAAAAAGGTAATAATTTTCTCTTTGGCAATGCCACATTAAGACTGTAAATTTCAGTTTCCCCTTGTTCTATACTGTTACTTTTGCATGTGCTAGTAACGCATGGCATTGTAGGTCATCTGCTACACATGTGAGTTATGCAAGATTAATTTTCATTAGCAAAGTCACCACCTATTTGATTTTTATTTTAATGCTTGTATATCAACATGGAATGACACTCAACTTCAAGTCTCACTCAAATGGAGTAGTACATAGGAACGTGCTGATTTTAAACAGGATACAAAGGTTTTATCACCACTCACAGTAAGCAAGACCCAATGTACAACATGCCTAAGTGTTTTAAATTACGTTAGTGACACCAGTAAACAAAATATTATCCTGTTTTAACACAGCATATTGCAAAACCAACATGAAGATCTCTGTGCTTTACATACAGGAAGTCTTTACCGTGAGAACACATTGTTCACAAAGTTACACTGGTATTTAAAACTGACATCAGAAAATAAAAAATAAGTTCACAGTTAAAGACGTTCAAGAAACTCAGGCATATGCTATATGTACACTTGCAGATATGTATTGTAAATCATAGAAAATAAAGGAAAAAGTTCACTATCAAGGATTTGGAAATATTTTAGAATTTTCTTTACACCAAAACAGGCAGAAGTGTATAAATTGAGAACAAAAGATTAGCAAGACATTGCAGTTGAAATGTAAAAGTCTCTTGACCACGGTTCCACACAATATTTTTAAGACAGATGTCCAAGACAGTAATATTATGATTCTACATCTTTCCAATTTCCTTCACAAATGTTACAATAGAAGATCTCTAAACATTTTATATTTTAAAAAGAACATTACAGAATGACAATTTTAGCTGTGGAGATTTTAGCATTTAATTCTTATTTCCTGAAAATAGGAATTAAATGCTAATAATTTAAGTTAGATTCTTTACAACATATTTGTAATCTAAAAAGTTAACATATTCTGTGTCAATTCTATTGGCATTGCCCCATAATATGTTCTTCACTAACACCTTGTAAGAATCTTAGAAAAGATGACACATTTAACTGCTCTGACTACAAATATTTTTGTAAAACAAGATTGCTGTTTTATAAACCATACATAAAAACTGTAACAATGGCACTCTGTGGGGAAATTATCTATATTTTTAATAATAGTATTCACTACAACCCTGGGAACTTAAATGTCCAAACTATTACTACCACTATAGATTTTAGTTCTAAACATAGGAAAGTTTTACTGTTGCTTAAGTGAGTGTCAAACTAGTATCAAATCTGAATCAACTATTCATTGCATTTAGAATGCAGATATTGTATACACAGACCAAATACTTAAAGTAGCATTTTTTCAGCAGCTCTACAACTCAGAGTTAGGGTTGCCAGATAGTGTCAAAAAATACTGAACACCGCGGGGGGGGGGGGGGGGGAATATTGGTTGATCAAAAACAAAAACAAATCCTCCCCCCCTCCACACACACAAACAAAAAACAAAGAAACATATGAGACCAAAGTATTTTCTGTTTTTTGTTTTTGTTTTTAACCGCACCGAAGCCAATACCGGACACTTGGTAACCCTACTCTGAGTGCTGTTTTGATTAAACACATTACATCACTGCGCATAGCACAGTGGAGAATTCAGTCAGCAAGTTATTTCCTATTCTACGTTTTACCTGTAATTTAAAATACAATTTAGATTTTCAAGCATGATTCATTTCTTGATATTTTGCTACAACCTGTATGATATTTCAGAAATACAGTGTTGCCATGGTTTCTAATTTTTAAAAAATTAGTTGACTTTCTCCACTGATCACAATACAGCAAGCTATACAAACATGATCTATTTAAATCCTTCTCATCAATATTTGAATACTGTTTATCTAACAGTATTGTTCTGCCCTGTTATGTTGGAGAGACTGGTTTGATTCTTTGACCCTGCCTTTCATTCCTCAGGCTTACAGGAGCTTATGAAGCAGAAATCCTCTAGGCTCCAACAAGGATGGGAAGGTCCTTGCCTCCCTGATCCTCACTCTGCAGTAGCCAAAAATAAAGTTTTACTTTGTTCCTTGCCATCCCTTGCACTTTCATTGCACTTTTATGCCACTTTTACATAAAGTCGGCATTCACAAGTCTGTGTTAAGCTGGTTTCACATTTTATTACTTTTGTCACCATCTAAAATAATTTGAACTGAAACAGTTGTATTTAAGGTGCCCAATGACACTTCAGCAGTGGTGAAAATGCAAAACAGGCCACCCAATGCATTGTAAGGCTAACATAGAATTCTACTCCGAAAAGTAAACAATTCAAAACTCAACTTTGTATTTTCATTAAACTAAAAATGTCTGAGATGGATTCAGTAACATATAATTATGGAACGCAACAATACTCTTTTTGTGGCTTTTAAACACTAAACACTCCTGAAAAATAAGGCTAAACTCTGCTGGGGAAACTAGGAAGATGTCACATACATCACCAATAATATAGTTACTGCAGGCCAAACTTTGTGCATGGTTAAATCTTTGCAACCCAATAATACACAATGCAATATGTTAGTGCTTTGTTAGTAGTTATTTAATTTTACAAAAAGAACCTTGAGAGTTCACCTATAGCCAATAAGTACCTATACAGAAGATAAGATATTTGATAGTAGAAAAGTCTTTAAAGTAGCAAAGGCACAAGATCTAATAGCTGAAGTTATTCTATAGACCACACTGAGCATGGTAGTATCTGAATGCCTTCCAGTAGGTCATTAAGCAACATGAGTAACAGCTGTCACACATTTGTTCCCTCATCTTCTCTCTAGGGGGGGGAATGTGTGTAGTGGAGTGTTTTGTTTTGGAACATAACTAAACATATGCAGTTATAAATTTGCTGCCCCTTGCTCTTGCAGTAAGGTGAGGTCTGTAATAGTCTTTAGTTCCAGTCTTGGGCTAGTCCTTTAATAAGCTGTCTCCTGTACACAAGAGTAACTCTTAATCGTAGGAAGTTCTACTGCACCAAAAGAGCAAAGCCGCCAATCAGGGTTATACTAGATCTTAAAGGTTTTGAAAATAGAACCATTAGTATGTTATTAGTTTCCACTGACACTTTTCTACTGAATTACCAAACCAATTATTTGAGTGTTTAATATTTTCCACCCAAGGATTTTTCCACTCTCTCAAACAAAATAAAATGGGTGTATACTTATTTTTCAGTATAATTAATATTATCCTATTGTCCTATGGAGAGTGAGGCAATATACTAGCTCAAAACCAAGTGATGCAGAAATGAGTATTGGTGACTTCAAGCAATCACAACAAGGTTGTAGAATAAGCAATTTACCGGAGTCACCCAATAACATGAAATGATTCACTACTATAGTAAAACTGTCACCATGACTTTAAGTTCCCCAGTGATTAGAATACAGCTATTACATTACTGAAACTCACTTCCCTCACCCCCAACTTGCTTTCTAAAAGCTTACTTTTTGTTGTTGTTGTTGCAAAGATTTACAAGATCTCAAGACCAAATTTCTATAACTTATGTAAAGGAAAACATTTGTCATGTGTGTATGTGACCTTCTGCAAGCACTGAGGGTCCTTTTATTTTAACTGTGATTCCTCTCCACTCATCCTCTCAATGAATTCATGTGCTCTGCAGTTACAGTAAACTTCCGATAAACCGGCACCTTTAGGACCCAGGGGGTGTCGGATTATCAAATTTGCCGGACTATCGGAAGCGGAGACTATGAGGGGTCTGGGGTGGGGGGGATGCCACCCCAGACCTCTCATAGCCCCCCTTCCGATAGTCTGGCTCTGCCCCAGGCGTCCCTGATTCAGCCGCTGCTGGTCAGTTTCAGCAGCAGCTGAATCGGGGACGCCTGGGGCAGAGCAGCTGGAGTGCTGCCGGGTTGGTCTGGTAGCACCGACCCTTGGCGCGGCGAGACAAACCCGGCAGCACCCCAGCTGTTCTTGGGAACGCCTGGGGCAGAACAGCTGGGGTGCTGCCAGGTTGGTCCCGCAGCGCCGCTTCTCGGCGCTACTAGACCAATCAGGCAGCACCCCAGCTTCTCTGCCCCAGGTGTCCCCAAGTCAGCAGCTGCTGATACTGATCAGCGGCTGACTCCAGGAAACCCGAGGCAGAGCTGCTCTGCCCCGGCTTCCTGGAGTCAGACGCTGGTCAGTTTCAGCAGCGGCTGAATCAGGATGCCTGGGGCAGAGCAGCTGGGAGGCTGCCGGGTTGGTCCCACAGCGCCGAGGAGCGGCGCTACTGGACCAACACAGCAGCACCCCAGCTGCTCTACCCCAGGTGTCCCCAAGTCAGCCGCTGCTGAAACTGATCAGCGGCTGACTCCAGGAAGCCTGAGGCAGAGCAGCTCTGCCTTGGGCTTCCTGGAGTCAGCCGCTGGTCAGTTTAAACAGCGGCTGAATCTAGACGCCTGGGGCAGAGCAGCTGGAGTGCTGCCGGGTTGGTCTGGTAGCGCCGCACCTCGGCGCTGCGAGACCAACCCGGCAGCACCCCAGCTGCTCTGTCCCAGGTGTCCCCAAGTCAGCTGCTGCTGAAACTGATCAGGGGCTGATTCCAGGAAGTCAGCCGCTGATCAGTTTCAGCAGCGGCTGAATCGGGGACAGTTGGGGTGCTGCCGGGTTAGTCCCGCAGCCCAGAGGGGCAGCGCCCCAGCTGCTCTGCCCTGGCTTCCCCGATTCAGCTGCTGGTCAGTTTTAGCAGCTCCAATGGTCCGGCTGCCAGGAGCACTTCCGGGTTCCTGATGGTGCCGAACCATCAGGAGTGCCGGACCATCAGATGCTGGACCATTGGAGTTTTACTGTATTTGCCCCACATTGCATTGAGTGTCCCAGAGAACATGACCTATGGAGTCCGAGCTGGTTAGGGCCCAGCAGAGATGTAGTACAAGAGAAACAGAGTGGAAAGGATCAAAGGAAGGATCTGCTTTAGCATGTTTAGGAGGAAATGTGGACTGAAGGCCTACTGGAAAACCACAGGAAAGAAGAGTAAAGGAGATTTGAGGAAGATTACAGGGGGAGAGCTCATGCTAAATCAGGAGCTAGGAGAGGAAGCTGGTTAGAGTGGAGATGGAGTTCTATAAGAGAATCGCCAAGTGCCACTGTGATGGATGGGAGGGGTTCTACTCTTTTCTGGACATCCCAGCACTCTGTTACTAAGTTACTTGTAAAGGGTTAAACCCATAACAGTGGGTATCCAGGAATTGTTGGCAGGGAGCCAGGAGAGCGGATGGGGGCAGAGAGTAAAAAATTTGAAATGAAATCAGTTTGCCTGCTTGTGTGAGAGCTAAGAGCAGGAACTGGGAAGATAGATGGACTAAGCCAGAAATAAAGACATGGATTTTTCGGCTATATCCATGCCTAAGGAAAGACTGAATCCTGGAACAAAGGGTGTGTAAGTAAACAGAGAATGTTTAGACAGACACAATCAGGTTATTTTATTTGGCTTTTTTTTTTTCTTAGTTTACTTAAACTCCTCTGCACTAAAACTGCATCCCAGGTAAGCAATTCTCTGTGCTTTAATTTTTTTTCTTTAGTTGCTCTAACACTTAACCAACAAGAATGCTTTACCAAGTATGTCGTCTTTGTTACGATAATAATAATAATCACCATTTTTAAGACTATGATCTGATTCCTGTGTCCTAGAAAGCAGAAAGTTCTGTGTACACATGCCAGAGACTAAAGGGCAGCTGTTAAGAATTAAAGTTTGTTTTCAAGCTCTCTCCTGAGAAAGGTTTAAAGAGCTGTGGGTAACTCTCTCGCAAGAAGAGATTCCCAAGTACGTATTCCTGGATTCAAAAAGGTGTGGGGGGTGTTATTTGGGTGGTGGCAGAGTACCCCCAAAGTCAGGGAATCTGTGTCCTCGGGGACTTCTTAAAGTAGGAATAGCAAGGTATATCAAGATCTCTTGTGGACCTACACCTTCTGCAGCCAATGTGCAAGCATGGAGAACAGCCTTGACAGTCATACATTTGCATAACACCTCTATGATAGAGTATAACACCTATTTTTAAACAAGAACACTTAGGCAAAAAATAAGTGATTTACTCAGGGTCTCAATGAGAAGTTGGACCTCATTTTTGATCCTTAACAACAGGCCTTGCTTTTTCCCATTTTAACCAAAGCATCATGGGTCATATAGTATTATCTTAATCTTAAAAATAAATTTTAGTTTTCAAAGACAGGTTTAGTAGTCAGATGAAATAAACTCGTGGTTTTACTTAAAGCTTTGAAAATATGCAAGTTATGACAGATGAGTTAACACTAAAGTTTATGGAAAAACAAAGACATTTATTCTCATTGAGAACCAAGTTTGAGACAAGACTTTGAGATATCAGAACATAAATAAAAACCCAAACATTCAAAATATTTTTTTTTCATATTTTGATATCAAATTGAAGTTTGCAACAGAATTGTATAAGGTTTTCTGCCAGGCTGTCACCTAACTAGCATCTACCCACCCAAGGAGCACACGACTGATCTGAAAGTATTTTTTTTTTTAAATACACAACGGTAAGAAAGGTAAGTCAGTGCAATAGTTATATTTTAATTTACAGTTGTATCAAAGAATCTCATGTACATTTTTCAAAAAAGGAGGCAGGTTTGACATTTTGAAAGAGGAAGTTCCATTTGCCTGCCAAACCAACCAACTTCTAATCCTCAACTGGATCATTTTTTGAAGCATTTTACCACTACAAAACTAGTCTCTCACTATCTTTCACCCTCCATTGAGCCAATAATTTTTATTTCCACTATCGTGTACATTCATTGAGGATTTGTTTTGTTTTGTTTTTTTGATCCCTGTGTAATTCTCCTACACAGAATTTTGTCAGATAAGAAATACTTAAACTGCAGGCAAGTCATGGAAATTCAGTATTTTGTTATCAATCACACATCAAAGAGCTTATGCCCTCACCAATCCAAAAAGCACACCAGCAACCTACTAATTCATGACCTGTGCTTTATTGCTTATAAAACTTGATTTATTTCAGATTTTATTTTTAAACATACGGGATTTTTTGGAGGATAAGAGATTTAGATGTACTTTTTGACTGTGAGAACCCATAAGACAACAACGAGGAAAAAATATTTTAAAACCCTTTCTCTACTATTCTGAACCACTAGCCAAAATCATCAATACCAACAGAATTAAAGCTTTCTTTTCTTTGATCAGAGACTGAGTTTGGTGACCTTCCAGGCACACCACAAAAAACATCTTGTTCAACAGGATTTTTGGAGTAGGCGGAGGGAATGATGAAAGGGTGGGAAGCAGCTTTTTAGTTGGTAGCAGGCTAGCAGAGTTCCTTTATGAATAGTTACTTGATGCTGCCGGGGTTTTGTTCTGCTGTAATATTAATTACATGTCAGGGCGCCTAGAGCTTTGTATAAAGGTATTCACATTTTAAAACAAACAAACATTTCAATAAATTGTTGTTTGCTCTTTTGGCCATGAAGAGCATCTTCCAAACATGATAAACAATCAGAGTGTGGCCACTGCAGTGTATCATAGTTTGGTAAACAATTTAGTGAAGTCTGGTCAGTTTCACTTGTTCTATTAAGAACCACATAAGCAGCACTGAAACTGTCATATATCATGACAATGTCATAATGATACCTCTATGAAAAGAGGCAGACATTACAATTTTTCCACGGGGGGCAAGTGGAGAGGACCCAGAAAACGGAAAAAGAGGAAGAATAGAGTACCAGAACCTTTCCCTTTTGGGTAGCTGAACAAAGAATAGGTGAGAATGGGATGTGTCTTTTCCTTTCTGGCAGCTACAGAGGAGAGAATTTTAAATCTAGACCAGGCATCTGTTTTGCAAGAAAATGGATATATACAAATATCAGTAGGCTCCAGAGACAGCATCTTAATAAATGTCTCAGCATCTTCTCTCTTTCCAGCAGATGTGAAGAGAACTTGGTGGTGGGATTCTCAACAAAGCAATACTGGTAGATATCACTAGTGTCTCTATTCTTATCTTCAAAAGTAATTCTGGCTAAAAAGTTCAACTTCCAATTAGATGTTCACAACATTTTTCAATCCTCTGTCATCTGAGTAGGTTTGTCACTTCAATAGCAAACCACCATTTTAAGCCAGTATCTTGCTTACATTACATTTTTTACTTGTATTTCTTGAAAAATATAATCCATTTAAAAGTTACATAAATGCTGTAATAGATGAATTACAATAGATTAGACTAAAGATTCTGGGTCATGCAGTCGAGTGTCAAAAAAGATTCTATATAATCGTGTTTTATTTTGGAATTGTTTACTGTTTAACCAAACTCATTAATGAGAAGTCTTGGGGCACGTCTACACAGCTGGGCTAAAGTCAAATTAGGCTACACAACTTCAGCTACGTCAATTACATAGCTTAAATCGAAATAGCTTAATTCAGCTTTTGGTGCTGTCTACACAGCAGGAAGTCGAAGGAAGAACTTTTCTTTCAATTTCCCTTACTCCTTGTGAAATGAGGGTTACCATGAGTAGGAATAAGAAGTCCTCCAGCTTGACATTATTTCAAAATAAAGGCTTGTAGTGTAGACACGCACTATGTTATTTTGGAATAATGCCAGTTATTCCGAAATAATGCTGCTGTGTAGACGTACCCTTAGAGACTAACTATATATATATATGGTCTCTAAGGTGCACCAGGACTACTCATCATTTTTAAAGTTAGACTTACAACACTACTCCTCAGAGACTCATAAATGTGCTAAATGTAAGTCTTCAGTGATAAGTTGTGGTATTTAACTTCCAACAAGAAAACATTACTAGAAAGTAGTATTTACAAGACCCTGCTTCTCTGTTTAGCTTCTTCATTGGATCATGTCATGTTCTGGTGTTTTCTTAAGAAATTGACTAAATGTGAATCAAGTTCCTAATAAATTCTTTAGTTAAATTCACACATTGGATGTTTGGACAAAAGTAGATCTTACACAATTTTTAACATCCCTAACTTAAGGTAATGTAACCATGTAACAGCCAAAAATCTTATTGATTACACGCGCTGCAGGTTCTGCAGCTGACAGCTCCACTTTTGGAAAGGTGGCTTCACTGTGGCAACAAAGCCTTCTTCCTGGGAGTGGAGTGGGCAGCTCCAGGCTCCCCAGGAGGAGGCTTCACTCAAGTTCACCCTTGCCTTCCTGGCTCCAGGGGAGGAGGCTTCGCCGCCCTGCTATAGCAAAGCTACCTCCCCGGGAGCTGGCTGAGTTTAATCAATTCCATTAACCGATAAGTTGATGCTTATCAGTTAAACAATTAAACAGTAAGATACCCACTTTAAATAATCCAAAATATTATGCTAAAAGGTAGGTTGTGGTTGTTAACCTTAGATTCAGCATTAAAACATCAGATGAAAAATTCTTAAAAAGAAATATGCTAAATATCTTAGATTAACTATAAAATTATACCTTTTAGTTTTAATGTGCCAAATTGCCTGGTGGTTGCAACATGGGAATGGATACGAGACAAACCGGATTCTTCCCCTGGGTGCCAATGGCTAGCTGTGATACTTTGAATCAGTCTTTCAATATCTGTTTCCATATTCATAAAGTAAATTGAAGATGCTACTAAGTTATCCGCCTTTGAAAAGTGCTTGGAGATTCTGATTAGTGAGATGAATTATTGCAAATAAAGGCAGTCTCAATTTTCAACAGCATATTTAAAAAAAACCTACCAAGGCACGTTGAAGAATTATTTAAAATTTGAGTCAGATTCTCCTTCCTTACATCCATTTCTACATAGCTATTACTCATGACTTAACACAAATCTGATTAAAGAATTGTGCCCTCCAAATCCTTTAGGCACTGTCTACATGGGAATGTCATTTTAAACCCAGTTTAGGTTGCATCAGTGCAGATTTAGCTAATATGGTGCAGCAAGCTGAAATGAGTGTGTTCATACAGTAGGGATGTCAATATTTAGTCGACTACATGATTAACCAATAAGCCCAGGCTTAACGGTTAATTTCTATCAATTACACACACTCTCCTCCCCCACTTATGGCTTCTCTATCAGAGGCAGCAAAGGTGGCAGGGAGAGGTGGGAGCCGCTGCCTGTGGGAAGCTCGCTTTTAAGTCGGCTCCCCACAAGGACTAGATCCCACAGAGCTGTCTCCTTCCCCCACCCTACCACTGCGCTGCTGCCTCTGATAGAGAGGCAGTAGCATGGAGGATAAGAGGGGCAGGTGGAAGCTGATGCATACAGGAAGCCAACTTTAAGCCAGATCCCTGCATATACAGGCTCCCGCAGGGCTGCTTGTCCCCAGGGGGCTAGGGGAGGTTACCTCAGAGCAGCCTCTATGCACAGCGGGCCCCCTGTGGACAGAGGCTGCTGCCAACCTGCACTGCTGTCTCTGGTATAAGTATTTCAGCATAAGCTCTAAAAGCAAGTCAAAACATTTGTCCCCTCTTCTAGATTGCTGAACTGCAAAACTGGAGTAAAGAAAATCGTAAACATCGGATTCAGTTTGGTATCTATATATTTTAAAGAGCTTGTGCATTTATCTGTAGATCTTCCTGTGAGTCCATTTGTTCAAGTTGTCCTCTTAAACAGTAAGAATAGCTTCCCTTTATCCCAATTTAAAGCAAGGTCAGGGTTTCGTTGTGCCAGGAAAATGGGATGTGGCTGGAATTCAATTGTTTTCCATAACATGGAAAAGGAAGGATCTGATAGAAAGGACAGTGAACGCATGGGACAGTTATACTAACCATAGGGGGACAGACTAACCATAGGGGGACAGACACACCAGCAAGAGAGTATCCTCTGGGGCCAGAGCTTTCCATATTGCCAGCCCCGGCCCCCCTGCCACAAAAACCCCTCCCCTTCAGCCACAGCACCAGATATGGGGGTGGGAGAGAGTTCTTCCTGCCAGCAGCCCTGGCCACCGGGAGGTAGGTAGTGAAGCCCTAGCCCCAACCCTCCTCCCCATGAGGAGCCACTAGTCAGTCCAGCCCAGCACCCCCTCAGATCTGAGACCCCCTGGACTAAGCCCATCCCGACCTGAATCCAGGAGCCCCCCCTGCCTGAGCTCAGACCAGTGCAAACTGTGAAACTGCTTCCCACAGCTCCTATGGCAATCTGCAGCAAAGAGGAGCTGCAAGTGTCCATATGTACAACTGCACAGGTAAAGAATCTGGTGACCCTCTAGGGGCTAACCCTCATGAATCGCATCTGGCCCACAAGCCACCCCGGTTTAGAATAGCATCAGGTACAATCTAGGGACATAATGGTATAGTCAATTAAACAATTAATCAATAAGTAAAAGCTTATCAGTTAATGCTATGGACTTCATGCATTTCCTCCCTCCATCCCCCGCCAGTAAATGTTTTAGCAGGCTAGCCAGCAGCCCGGCTCAGTCCCAGTTTGCACTGGGTCCGGGACTACCAGCTCAGCATATAAAGTGTATTAGGAGCTAGGTGGGCAGGCAGCCCAGCTCAGTTCCAGCTCATGCCAGGTCTGGGAGCTCAGACCCCCACTGGACAGGGGCTGCTGCCATCCTACGCTGCTGCACAGGGTAACAGGCAGACAGTCCGCGAGGGGAAATGTTTTTAAAGTGGCTCCCCTCATGGACCAGCTCTCACCTGGTACTCCGCACTGCTGCCTCCGTATCAGAGGCAGCAGCACAGAGTAGCAGGGGGCTCCTCGGGAGTGGGCCCAGAGTGCACTGGCTACCAGCCGCACCCCCGAGAACTGTAGAATAGTTGAGTAACCAATAAGAATTCATAAGGTTAATTGACTATTCAATTAACCAATATTTAACATCCCTAGTACAATCATCTCCATTCCCTGTGATTACCACATGGAATGCTAGAATCCAAAAGTTCTGGAATGTGATATCTTACCAGAGAAAATGAGACTAACGGCCACGTAGAGTAACAAAGATGTGGTTGTTCCTCCAGCCAGGAGGCAGCTGTATGGATAAACTTTGTGGGACGTGTACAAACAGCAACATTTCTCACTACAATGATAGCAGCACACAGAAAGAACCCCCCTTCCCATTTTTGGCTTTTTTAAAAACACACAAGACTATAAATTACACACGACAATCTGGCTTTCACTTACTAATGTATGGATTAAGACTTATTTTAAAGGCATTTTCTATGTGCAAAGTGTATGCTCTTGTTGAATAAGCACCCACAGCAATAAGACTTAAATTATCTGCTGGGCAGTTCAACTTTTTTTTGGCTGACAATCTAAAAATCGTATCCTAGAAATTTCTGTCCAAAATAATAAAGAATAATCAAACTAAGAAATTCAACATTACCAGTGTATTCATAACTTATATCTATTAAAAATCAGAGTAGCATCAAAGAATCAAAAACCTTTTTCAGATTACATAACAAGAGAGATGGTTTGTAAAGAGCCTTTTCAATTATTGGTAATTACGGGTCATATTTGGAAAAAAACAGAAGCAGACTATAATTATTGGTGTGTAAAATACTTTGTATACAACGTATATAGTCATCACAAAAGATTAAGCAACAAAAACACAAAAGGCCAATGAGCATAGGCCACAGACTATTACAGGGGTTCTAAATTTGTGTCATACGGTGCCAGACCTTAATAAAGAGATTGCTTGAGGGTGGATAACTTCAATCCATTAACAATTGTTTAGACCTCCTCTCTTGCCACTGGCCATCAAATAGCATCTACAGCAATTGCTTACTTACAAACAGCAATCTTCTTAGTGTACATTTTACTTCTTTAAATGTAATTTAGCAGCAGGAAACAAGGTAGGATACCTGTGTGGCCTACAATTTGGAAATTACTGGACCTAAATTATGCCCCTTTTTAAGTAGGGGAAGAAAGAACTTCTTATATACAGCCTCTTCTCGACTTACAAACCAGTTACGGACCAAGTAATTGGTCATAACTCGGTTCATTCGTAAGTCAGACCCCACTGAGTTACACGCGACCGCGCTGTTCGTAAGTGTGGATCACATTTGTAACTCGGGATCCGCCATTTATGACCACGTTGGTCGTAACTGTGAATGATCGTAAGTCGACCATTCGCAACTCGGGGACCGGCTGTATAGCAATAGTTTCTCTTTCTAAGGTCTGGTTTACACCTAAAACTGAGGCCAGCTCAGCTACATCATCTCTGGTTCTGAAAAATTCACACCCCTGACACACATAGGGTATGGCTACACAGCAACTAGACACCCATAACCGGTGACAGTTGGCTCAGGGTCAGACTAAGGGGATATTCAACTGTGGTGTTATTACCCCATCTCATAGGAACTTGCAGCCCAGGCTGCAGCCCAAGCTTGAATTTTTCCACCATAATTAAACAGTTCTTTAGCCAGTCAGCTGGTATGGGCCAACCACAGGTTTTTAACTGCAGCATAGACATACCCATATTTAAGTCAACCTATTCCTGGTACACATACAGCTGGATTGACAGAAGAAATCTTCAGTTTACATAAGCCAGTATCTCTTGAGGGGGTGGATTTTTTACAGCAACAGAAAAACTCCTTCTGTCATTGTAGCAGGTTTCTGTTACAGTGGTATAGCTGCAGCACTGCTGCTATAGGGCTTGTAGCGTAGACATAGTCTAAGACTATTACTATTACAACTATTTGATTATTTATTTGCAAAACTCCTAGAGTGCGGATTGGGAGAGGAACGCCACAGAAAGGGCTTGAACTGCAAATAGCACTCAGCTTGCTAAATATTTAACAAATAATATTTTAAATCACAAAAAGGAGGTGGGAACAAATACATTTTATACACTTCAAACAACCGAAGTCCTGACAGTAAACATTCCGTTAATTTCTTATCTGTATGGAATGTATCTGGCTTCCCCATAAATACTGAAAAATTGTACAATAGATTAAATTAGTCTGTCTCTAAAATAGTCGTTCTCAAACATTTTGGCCCATGGCCCACCCTGCTGAACACAGACTTTTCTGCAAACCACAAGCCAACCGCTCATGGTGACAAAATGGGTGCAGGAAGGTAGAGATGTTAAAAAGCAGGGTTTTTTTTCTTGTAAAAGTGTAACTGCTGATTTCAGCAGTTACAAGTTTACACATGGGGGGTGGCTCCTCAGGAGCCAGTGTGCATGGGAAGCCAGCTTCTTTTAAGCCAGCTTCCATTGAGCCTCCGCCCCTCCCCATGCTGCTGCCTCTGCACTGGCTCCCGTCTGCTCCCCTCCCACTACCTCTGATACAAAGACAGCACAGGGGGGAAGGGCTTGTGTGTAATCATGAAGGGTTTACTAATATCCCTAGAGGAGGGGGTGAAAGTGCAGGGTCTGGCCAGGAGCAAGGGTGCTGGAGCAGGCTGAGGGTAAGGGGTCTGGGATAGGGATGCTAGATATCAGGTAATTCAATAGTCAAGTAAATGCATGAACTGTCATGAGTTACTCAACTATTCTCTAGTCCCTAGGAGTGAGGTCAGCAGCCAGTGCACTCCAGCCCCACTCCCAGGGAGCCTGCTACCACCCCGGGATGTTTCCTCTGCTTTTAAGCCAGCTCCCCGCAGCACCAGCTTCTGGTTCCCACCACCACCTTGTTGCCTCTGACACAGAGGCAAAGGGGGGGAAGGGAAAGGGAAAAAAGTGTAGTCGAAAGCCTAGGCTTATCAGTTATTCCTATAGTCAACTACATGTCAACATCCCTAGTCTGGGATGCAGGAGCAGGCTGAGGGGTGGAGGGACTGGGAGGGAGGGAGAGTGCAGAAGCAGAGAGGAGGGGGGTGCATAAGGGAGATGGGGGGCATTTACCTCCATTCATCCCGCTGTGATTCTGGCCAATAGGAGCATTGGGGAAAGCCTCTAGGCAAGCGGTTTCCTGTGCTGTCATTCCCCCAGCCAAGTGGATAGAGAGTGGCAGCGCATGAAGACGCATCCTTCCCCTGCAAGCTGGATTCGGCCCATGAGGCTCGCCCCTCTCTTCACAGTGGGAAGCCAGCACCAGCACTCCAAACCTTATGGGGAGGAGGGCACGAGACTGGAGCACATACATGGGCTTCCTGCTGCAAGGGCAGGGGAGCACCGAGTCTGCAGCCCACCGTCAAGACGGTCACAGATCACTAGTGGTCCACAGATTTACGTTGAGAACCACTGTTCTAAATAAATTGAACACATGCAATGCCTATTACAGACTACTTTTCCAAAACTATTATCCATGAGGCAATATGGTTTAGAGTTGAGAACTCCTAGGCCAGGCATGGGCAAAAGAACCTCCAGGGCCCAGATCCAGCCTGCCAACCAGGTTGATCTGACTCATGGCTGCCCTGCCACTCCCTCATACCTAGGGCAATCGAGACCTGGGGATGGGGGAGCGTACAAGGTCTCCTCCCCCTGCCAGAAGCATACAGCACTAGAGGAAACCGCCAGCTGTTCAGAACAGTTGCCAGTTCACTCTTGGTGCAACCTTACAAGGCAGGGGCAGCAGGTGAGAGACTTCCCGTGCTCCCACACTCCCAGGCCCTAACTGGCCAGGAAAGGAAGGAGTGCCTGAAGTCTCCTCCCACTGCCAGGGGGCGTGTGGCACAAGAGGGAACTACCAGCTCTCTCAAGTTGCCAGAGGGTGTCAAGACTTCACACATTTCCTCACCCCCACGCCAATCACTGTCTGTGGGCAGGGAAGCATGGGAAGTATCTTGGCAGCTGCTCCATGCGCCTGAGGCCCTGCCCCTTCCAGGGCAGCCCGGGGCCACTTCATTTTTGAAGGGGAGGCCACTTCACAAATTTCTGATTTCCCACCCCATCCTAGGCCCTTTTGCCAGTAATCATTGACATTGTGCTGCCTTGGGCAAATTACTTGTGCTTCAGATTTACTCCTCTGCATATTGAGAGCAACACTATGCAAACAGAATGTGCTCTTAAGTTTTAAGCTTCAGTGTTCACCAAGCACATTATCTGTCGAGGAAACAGTCCTATATTTAGGAGTGATTTTTGTTGTTTTTTGTTTTGTTATCCAATACCTACTAACCAGTGTACTAAACATACAAGCCAAGGTGAAAAACAAGTATGTTTACCATGATAATTCCAAAACCAAATTCCATGCAATTAAAAGGCAACTACTATTGTAGTTTTTAATTAGCTTACAAAATTTATTTTAATTTCAATTTAAAAAAAAATCTCTTTCCTGTATCATCTTTTCATAACTTTCCTTCATTGTTTTCAGCATCATTTATCTTCTCTCCCACCAACATTCTCCATACTCATCTTTCCTACTAAATGTTGTGCTCTAACTCTGCCCAGTATTCTCTGTCTCTCAGAATTCTCCTTTTCAAAGTCCCAAGTCCCCTCCCCTACACCCGTCTTTCTCTTTCACCTCCACTCACAATCCTAACTAAGTAGCTCTTCTGGACAGGATTTGAAAAATGTATAAGATAGCTTGGACAGAATTAGGAGAGGGAGCTTCACTAAGCAGGGGCACCTCCCAGGTGAGATGCAAGACTCCTTCCTCACACAACTGCTTTAGGAATGGAGTGAGCCATTTCTGACCTACACAGACACCCTGGAAACTGAAAGGAAAAAGGGCAAAGAATGCTTCCCCCCCACACATACACACAAACCCAACACCGCCCTTTGTTGCAAGTGCAGTTAGTTATTGAAGTCAGTAGGAGTCTTGCTGTCCTAATCCTCAGAGATGAAGGTCAGAAAGGACCCACACTTCTCATCTGACTTCCACATTGCAGGTCACAGAACCTCATTCACCCACTTCCTAACCACTGGCTGAGTTACTGCCATCCTCAAATGATGGTTTAAAATCTCAATTTTAAGTCATTTTCCACATAAACTCAAGTCCCTTTTCCAAACTGCAACAGTATGAAACTGACCTGATTCTTGTGAGTTTTGCTCCTGTCCACAATATTCTGAATAGAAGCCCTTAAAGCTGCAGGTGTCCAGTCATTTTCATTTTGCTGCACTGTTAGAAGGCTATGAGTAACAACAGCTGAAGTACTGTACTGGAAGTATCTGTTTGAGAACTCAGGAAGACCCAACCACATTGGTTTAGACCTGAGTCAGATTTTGTAAGATATACACAAAACCACAAAACCTCAAAATTGTTAACAGAATTAAGATTCTGTAATGGCATTTACCCTGAGAAGCTTCTTACCTGCCCAACTCTTGTGAATTTTCCGAGTCTTAGATAATTTTCTACACACACAGTGTCACATATACAGTCACACAGCTTAACTTAATTTGTAACAAAAAATAGATAAGTAAGGCTTTTAATGCCATCTGCTCAACATAAAAATCAAATACACTTTGGAACCCAGATGGCCCTCTTCAGTGATTCCTTTGTGCAGCTTCACCTGAGAGGAACTTTATAGAGATTTTAGTGTTGAGGAATCAACTAAACAGAATCACAGTATATTTAGCAGGTAATCATGAGAACTATAGAAGGACATACAGGAGGATGAGAGGACAAATGTGTTCCCTGAGGCTAGTATGTTACTGAATACTTATAGTCACTGACCAGACAGTCATCAAGAATTCACTTGGACACTTCCACTACAGATAAATCACTGGATACCCATTATATGCAAAACTGCAGTGTGTATAAATTAGACAGAAGGTGCTCTTCAAACTCCTTTACCACAATAAACAAAGTTATCACTAGAAAGTTCCATCATGGCAGAGTGAGTAGTGAGCAGCAGTCCCAAGCTACCTCTTAGGTCAGCCCACAGGACTGGAGAAACAAGGGGAAGCAGCAGTAGCAGATCCTGGAACAGAGCTCTGATATCTCAACTCTGCATCCTGTACTTTAGTCACAAGGCCATCCTTTTCCCTACCAAACATTTAGCATGGATGGCACAGATAAGGCACTGAACTGGGAGATGGGATACATGAGCTCTATCATTAATTTGCTATGTGATCTTGGGCCACAATGTATGCTTCAGTTTCTTCATCTGTAAAACAATGAAAATGATACTGATTCACCTATACAAAGTGCTGAGATCTTAAGATGACAGATACTGTACAAGTGCCATTATCATCATATGCTTGAAAAAGTGCCAATATAAATCTTCCCTTGTCTACCTCTGAGTACAAGACAGCCATTTGAATGCAGCCTGTCCCAAGGTAATCTTAGGGAAAAGGGGCATATGGCACCTTACCTGATTTTATAATTGGGTAAGGTGTGCTTGCGCTTGATGACCTTCTTGAACTGGTTGACAATGATAGAAGTGAGCTGGGGCAGAGGCCTCCCCTCAAACTGGGATTTCACCTCAAAGCCTATTACAGGATCATCCATGAAAGCAAAGGACCAGTGCGTGAAGGGCAAGCGGGTGAAGACCAGCCTCAGCTTCCCCATCACACGGGAGATCTTGACAAAGAGGTATGCCGACTTGCCAAAGACCAGGTCTGCATCGATGGCTAAGTGAAAGCCACCATTATACTCCAGGTCCACCTCAAAGCCCAGTTCCTCTGGGCAGCCCTCCTCACTGCAGAGCACTGGCCGGATGAGCTTGATGGATTTGAAGAGGGGCACCACGTCGCCCAGCGACACATCCCTGAGGCTGAGCCCCTCCAGCACCTTGCCCGTCATCTTGGTCTGCAGCAGCTCCTCAAACTCCACCTTGATCTTCTTGGTGACCCAGTGCCTGACCAGGGAGGTGTCCCGGAGCTC
The DNA here is from genome assembly GCF_052426305.1 of Pelodiscus sinensis. Taxonomy (NCBI): domain Eukaryota; kingdom Metazoa; phylum Chordata; order Testudines; family Trionychidae; genus Pelodiscus; species Pelodiscus sinensis. Next base: position 59,762,585 of record NC_143059.1, on the reverse strand, counting down.
TCTGAAGAGGAAGAGGCAGATGGCATTGAGGAAGTAGCAGGTCTCCTCTCGGGCGGAGGCGGACGTCGGGGGCTCTTGCTGGGGCTTGGCGCCGGGCTCAGCGGGGGGCTTGGCCGCACCTGGGGAGGAGGCAGCAGCGGAGGCGGCGGCAGGGGCCGGCTCTGGGGGCGGGTGGCTGCCCGCCGGCTCTGAACCGTGGAAATAGTCCCTGAGGTTGTGGTCAGCCAGGACCCTGGTACAGAAGAGGCCGCCGGAGGCTCTGCCTACCTCGGCGGGCTCCGGCTTCCTCCAGTAGAGCAGCAGCAGTTGGAGCAGCAGCGTGAGGCAGGAACCGGCCAGAGCCGAGATCAGGATCACATAGACCAGCAGCATCTCCGCCTCGACGTCCCCCAGGCGCGCCCCTGGGCACGGGCTCCCCCCTCACAGCAGCGCCGCCGCCGCCTCCATCTTGTGGGCATGGAGCTCGGGCAGGTGCCGAGGGGCTGGGAGAGGGGGAGAGCGCGCGCGCGCAGCCTCCGCCTGAGTCCGCCCGAAACACCCGCGCGACGGCTCGGGGCGCCGAGCTCCTCACCCAGCAGCAGCCAGCTGCTGCCTCATCCGGGTCCGCCCCCCTCCCCCCCAGTGGGGCGGAGAGACCGGTGGTCACTTCCCGCCCTAGCCCACCCGATTGGAGGAGAGAGGAGGTCCCTACCCCTGACGTCACAGGGCACGGTGCCCTGCGCGTTGACGTCACAACACCGCGCGGTGGGGCGGGCGGGGAGTTTGCGCGCGTCGTTCGCCACGCTAAGGCGGCCCAAGCCCGCGCCTGGGGACAGGGCAGCCCAAAGGGCGCTGCAAGAGTGCAGCAGCAGCAGCGCGGCGGGTGGGGAGCTTGGAGAAGCTGCGCGCGGCTGCTGAGGGTCCGTTATCCCCCCTCCCCTCCCCAGATTCACTATGCTACTCTCATGCCCTGCAGTTGCGGGTGCCCGCCTCTGCCTTTCACTCTCGGGGCCCTCCCGCCTCAGGACTATTGCAGCGCTACCAGCCTCTGCAGTAGTGCCGCGTGTCGCACGCCCGCGAGGTTCCTTTCTGCACACTGCACAGGCGCTGTGGAAGGGCCCAAATCCCAGTTTTCTGGGTTCCTCCCCCCCCCCCCTCCCCGCTATAGCCTTTGTAAACGCCCTTGAGCAGGCGCGTCCCAGACCACTAAGCGTTACTTTTGCAGACGGGAGCTAGAGGTTGGGAGGATATAGACTGGACTGGGCAGCTCTTGAAAATGGTTAGCGAGAATGATGGTGCTGTTGGGACCCGCCTCCTGGTTTCTGACCATCTAAAGTTCTTAAAACGTGCCCAGTGGTAAACTGCCACACCCTAGTTTTGAGAAACTCAGAATAACTTTTAAGTATCAGAGGGGTAGGTGTGTGAGTCTGAATCTGCAAAACAAAATCGACAAGAAGTCCTGTAGCACCTTATAGACTAATAGATTTATTGGAGCATAAGCTTTCATGGGAAAAGACCCACTTCGTCAGAATAACCTTGTTTCTAGCCCTTGTGTCACCTAGCAATTCAAAGTTCCCGCCATTGCTTACCAAATACCAGGTGTCATTTTCGCAGTAGAGCCCTATTCAGACACAAAATTTGTGTCTGTGTCCAATCTGCAAACATGGTCCATGAATATAACATGGATGGATATCTGCAGTTCTGATGGGCTTTAGTGATTGCTGCCCTTGAACAAGGATCTTGAACATGGGTCTCTTTCTCCACTCACTGATGACTATTTCCAGCTGCCATAGAATCTTGTGGCCAGTCTCCAATTAAAGGAGCTCCCCAAACATTACGGAACCTTCCAGTTTAACAGTCTATAGAATCATAGAATCCTAAGGCTGGAAGAGATCTCAGGAGGTCGAGTCCAGCCCCCTGCCCAAAGCAGGACCAACCCCAACTAAATCATCCCAGCCAGGGCTTTAAGCTGGAATTTAAAAAGTTCTAGGGATGGAGATTCCACCACCTCCCCAGGTAACCCACTTTAGTACTTCACCACCTTCCTAGTGAAATAGTTTTTCCTAGTATCAAACCCTAACCTTCCCCACTGTAACTTGAGACCATTTCTTCTTGTTCTGCCATCCATCTATCCTGTTATTTTATAATTTGTATTCCAGTAGCATTCACAGGGATCAAGCGACATCTGGACCTCACTATACTACATGCCATATAAAGACCTTTAAAAACACAGAACCTACCTTAAGGTGCTTACACTGTAGTTTGAATAAAGCAGCATAACTTAAATAGCAACAGAAATGGACATCACTACATATGTATCCAATTATACATGCAGCAGTTTTTCTGCTCAGAAGCGCAACTGTGGAATTGGGTTATCCCTTTATACTATATTTGAAGCAAAAATGTAATAATTCAGCTGTGAAACTGGATGACCACCACAAGCTGGATTCTTGCCCTAGGCAGCGATAATCAGTGTAGGGAAGCCTGAATGGCCCTGCCTTGACAATTAATAATGTCTGCCTTAACCAGAGTGTGGATCTTTGACAGAGCAAAACCCAGGCCTGTCTCAAGTCCGGTGCACGTAAGCACACAGGCAAGGCTTGGGGCGGGTGGAAGATTTGAGAGGCAGAAATGTTTTTTGCACAATCATGCAGATATAGCATGATACTGTGAGACCTCGCCAAGGACATTGGGAGGAACCTTGTATTGGTACATTTTATTTATGATATGCAAAAATTCCAGATACAGCCATAAAACTTTAACCATGCACATAGTTATTGCAACATCCTGAGTAGCTATTTGTACCCCAAATAAGGGCATTGGGCATTTTAAGTATCTTACAGAATACATAATCAATTAGTAAATATTATTAGAATGACCAAGTCTCACTTTGCTATGGGCTTAGTAAGAAGAATTGATGGGAGGTAGTGAGCAGGATTGACCCACGGATCCTGCTTGATGTAACTAGAAGTAAATAGAGCACTACATGGCATCCCGAAGAAAGGGAATCAAAGGGACCACGACCTCTTGCCTGTTACTATAGGTCAGCTGTGGCCAATCTGCGGCTTATGAGCCACATGCAGCTCTTCCGCCCCCTGCCCCCGAGGGTGTGACTCGTGAAGCCCTGTCCTCCACCCCCATGGTTCATAAAGCCATCCCCGCACCCCTGAAAATAACCCTCTCCTCCCGGCTCCCTGTGCTCACCGGAGAAAGGGAGCTGTCTAGCACAGCCATTAAAGATGGTGCCAGCTGGCGGGAGTCTGATGTGGCCAAAAAGCCTCTAAATGCATTTTCTTAAAGAGGCGGTCCTTTTTCTTTTCTTTTCTTTTCTTTTCTTTTCTTTTCTTTTCTTTTCTTTTCTTAACAACTTTGCCCCAGCTCTTTACGTTGGATCTACTGATATCTTGGCTTTTTGCCTGAAATGAGTTGGCCACCCCTGCTATAGGTGGCATACGGGTGAAGTGTAAGTGAACTAGGCTTTTGCATTATTCAGTGCTGTGCTAATTGCTTTAGAATTTATAATATTTAAGGTTTAAATTGTTTAGTAATTGTTTTTAAGGCTTCTAAAACTTAAACAACTATATTAATTGCTTAAAGCTTGCAATCAATAAGAAAGTGGTTAAGTCTCTCTAGAGTGTCCTGATTTCCCTCAAATCTAAAATAAACCGAACCACATGACAATCAGTGACACCTGCATTCCACCTTAGAGGTGCTAAGAAGGAGCTTCTCTGTTCCTCAAATAGGAATCAGGTTTACATAGATCCTGACTGGGATCAGTAATGGGGTGTTATGGTATCAGTGCAATAACTCAATAGCAAGTCAGATAATCTTACTGGCAGGAAGAACTCAAGACATAAATTAGAACATCTTGGAAGTTCTGAATCAACACCAAGAGCAAATTCATATCCTGCCCTGCAACATGTATCTGCAACTATTATGTCATACCTAAATAGTTATTGCAAAATTATACAGGTTATTTTACATCTGTTTTCCTTATGTGGATTAATATTTATCAGGAACTATAATGTGACTGTGATGAGGTGTGATTACAGAAGACCCCTTAGGATTGTTCCCTGGTGTGCTGATTATACCACTGACCCCCACCTTCTTGCTCTCTGGGCCCCCCACCACCCTGTCATGCTGGGCCACATTCTCTGGTCTCCCCCAGACAATTAACTGGGTTAGGGTTGCCATCCCCCTTAAGAGCAATGCAAACACTGAACCATTTTCACTTTAGAATGTAAGTCTGTGGTACAGCACCAGGGAAAACAACCCTCAAAAGAAATCAAAACCCCAAATAAATTTGTCTTTCTCCGAGTAAAAGTTTTACACAAAGAAAGCTGATGAGTATGTCTTCCTTCTTAATCAATTAAAGAGATATATGCACACTGGTTGTTTTCCCAGATTACAATTATTTAAATTGGGCTTGACAGTAACCAAAAGTGTTTTATTAAGTACAAACAGTAGGGTTTAAGTAGTTGCAAGTGAAAACAGACAGATCAAAGTAAGTTACTAAGTTAAAATGAAAAGAAAATGCATAACTAGTTCTAATTCACTAAACTTATTGCAAGCAGGTTCTTATTCTAAAGAGCTGTTCTGGTTCTAGGCATAATTTTACGGTCAAAGATGATCTTTTTCTCTGACTTGGGTCCCCCAGCCCTCTTTTGGAGTGTGTCACAACAGTGAAGAGCTGATAACATCCCCTTGCTTAAATAGTCTTCTCTTTAGGGTGAATCTTTTGTTTTACATTCTCCCTTCCATGAAAATTTACCTGACTCAGAAATGGAATTCCAGTACCAGGTGGTGTTGTCACATGTCTTACTAGTTCAATCACCTTTGGACTTTAAGGACAAACAAGGATGTTTACAAATTGTTATGTTGATCATTAAGGCTTCTGGAGCACCAGTAATGGTTCTCTTTAGCAAATGTAAAACAATAAACAGTCTTATACTTCATATTTCTAACTTTACATACAAGAATAATACATGCACCAAAATAGGATATACAGATCCAGCAGATTGTAACATTAAAATTGATAGGTTGCATGTAGCATTTCATCCAAAACATATCTGAGTTATGCATATTTATATACATAAGCCAAATTTCATAAATCATGAGGGGAGAGGAACCATCACACAGACCTCAATACTTATTTTAAATCAATTGCAGTAGCCCAGTAATGTCCATGGTGGGGTATGTAAAAGGGAACAACTCTGTCAAAAATTGGAAGGAGGAAAGAGCAGTTCCACTTTACAAGATACTTCTTTCCTGGGAGACTACATAAGCCACTTAGAAGGACCACCGCAATGTCTATAAAACAGGAATAGGTAATAGGAATGAACTGTGGATTTGAAACTGAATTGATGTTTAAATGGGAGTTAGTCAAAGAGTTTACAGTAGATTTGGGTTTAGAGGAAAAACACTAGAAAGTACAATTGCAGATTTCTACATTAAGAGGATTATCCTTTTCTCTACTCTTCTGACCAGTGTGGTTCCAAACTTAGCATAACTGTTAGTGACTTAGTCCGATCCTATTGGGTTCCCTGTAGCTGTCATTGGGATGAAGCTTTTAGAGTTTCCAAGATATTACTGCCCTCTCCTGAAGGTTTTTCTCACAGGGAAGAATAGCATGGTCAAACAGGAGAATTAGGAGTCACAATTTTGTGATTTATAGTTTTCTTAAGAATAAAAGAACAAAGGGAAACACTCAGCAACAAATATGTTAGAATGCAAATTGACAGGACGTGTCTGAATTGTAGAGTAAAATTGAATGATATGAGAATGTGTTGTAAATGACAAAAGGGTGTGGGGTTGCATCCTTATGTTGTATCAAGAGGGCCTAAAATGTATTTATTTTGTTTTGGTTTTAAGATTAGAAATTCAGCTACTGTTAATTTTCCTGGAAGATTCAGTGGTGACTGAACCAAAGAAATTAATTTTGAATAACAAAGAGGCAGGAATTTGAAACTGTTTAAAAAACTATGGTCACTGTGCTTCAGTGGCTACTCAGGAGTGATTCAAATGCCACCCAGCTGATTAGCAGATAGCACCCACAGCTAGATTTTTTGTTTCTACTGATGGGGCACATTCGCACATGCCTCTCTGGCACATAAAATTATTCCACACATGGATGGAAAAGATTAGAGAGAATATTGACCATGGTCTTTGTTATTTAACTCAACACACCTAACAGAGATAGTAGAAACTATCTCTTTCTTAGAATCAGTGGGCCAGATTCAGGAAAGCATCCCTGTTCTGGAAAGCACATACTTAACTCCAACTGAAATCACTGGGGTTGCCTTTGAATAGGGATGAATTTAAACTTATATTTAAGTGCTTTCCTGAATCAGGGCCAATATCACTATCTGGTCAATAGAAGGCATAGAGAGCTAATTATCCAGTACTCTGGTCCTGCAAAGAAACCTTCAAAAAGAAAAGGAAGGACAATAGGATTGATTCTCCACTATCTTGTACTTTGTAGAATCACTTTACACAGTGGGTATGAAACCTATCCATCCTGTTTTAGTCATATTTTGCACACTTATCCATTTCTTCTCTAGGAAAAAAATATATCAGGCCTCATTTATACATAAAGACAAAAGAAAAAATGTCCCGAGTCCATTTTTTTTCTTTGCAGGTCATTTTAAGACAAACATATGAGGGGCCAGAATATTTCAGTTCTATAACATTGATTTCAGTGTTCTGCAAGATACTGGAACAAAGATAGAGGATAAGATTACAAAACATGTGGTAATGCATAATTTAGTATAAAGCATTCAGTAGGAATTCATGAAAGAATGAATGTACTTGAGCCAATTCTTATGTGTAATAAGCAGAAGAAAAGCAAACTCCATGGAACACATGTCCTTTGTTCACACAATTCACCATTGATCTGGAGAGCTCTCTAAATGAGGAAATGTTGAAGAGGCTTTTAGTCAACTTACCACAGTGTAAACAGTTGATAAGCACATGTTAGAGTGTGATGTTTGTCATGAGGTAGAGGGAAAAATATCAGGGTCACAAGCTTAAAAAAAGAAATGATACAAGATAAAAATATGGTTGAGTATATTTTTAAACAGCAAACGAGGATAAATGGCAAATGCCATTTGAAATGAGAAAGTTGCTTAAAAGGCAGAAATACTATATTAGTCTGTAACAAGTAGGCTGAGGTGGTTTCTTCATAAATTAGTACATTGTCATTCCCATCCACTCTTTTAATGTTCTTAGAACCGTCTCTGCCAGACTCTGTCTCATGCCTCCTTTTTAATATAGTGAGTCTCAAAGACAGACCCAGTTAGAATATTACCGATCTTAGTGAGTTGCACAAAACAAAAGACAGATTATTTACTTCCTTTTTTATGAAAATTTGAAAGAAAGATAGATATATATGTAAGAGAAATTATCAGGGATAGTCTAGGTGCTTGGTCCTGCCGTGAGGGCAGGGTACTGGACTTGATGACCTCTCGAGGTCCCTTCCAGTTCTAGTGTTCTATGATTCTATGATATATATGAAAATGTGTCAAGACTGTCTCTGCTTCTGTTTGGATAGTTCCAGAATAATGGGGCCCCATTCTCAGCTAGTCCCTAGGTCCTACCATAATAAACATGATAGATACGTCAAAAATAGGTAAAAAATGCACAAACTTCACTTTTATACTATTGAAATTTCACCCAGAATCTCTTTAATTCTGCAACTTTAATTAGTAGACTGACATAAATCCATCTTCAGGGCTAAAAGAGGTTGCAGAGAGAGTGCTGCTTTGTAATTGAAGCCACCTCCTCTCCCATCCCACCCCCACTCCAAAGAATTCAGTTTGACTCCGCAGGAAATACTGGATATACTGATCTACACTTCTCCTTCAGAGCTTACACTTTGAGCTGATGGCAAAACGCACCTTTGTCTGTCGCAGGTTTAACTCCAGATCCCAGATATTTGATGCTGTCACAAGCTGCAATACCTGTACCCCAAAGCACACAGCAATGCATTCTTGGTGATTCTTGGTTTTAGAGCAGGGCCAACCAGTTAAGAGATTAAGAGCCAAAATAGTGGTGGATAGAGTGCGAAGAGCCATGTATTATATATTTATTTTTATATATCTATAGATAGATAGATAGATATAGTATACAAAATGTAGTGATAAAAACAACATTACAGGACATTTTGGACAAAAAACGATAAAAAAAAAGTCTCTAGTCACTTAAAAAAATTCACCGCCGGTCCATAGAGCTTCAGATAACTTGACAAGGAACAAACATCAAATTAATAAAAAAAATTAAAAATACAGTAATATTTTCACACTAAAAAAAAAATATCCCTACCATGTATTTTAAATGTAACGCTCCTGCCCTATTATGTCCTATGAGTTTTTTTAAATTAAACTGAACTGAGAAGTAAATTAGCACAATTTGAAGTGCCTGTTTCACTCCAGCTTATTGATCTCTGATATGGTTTCCTCATTTTTTTTTTTTACTTCTGAAGGTTATGGCTTTTTTATAGTTCTAAAAGAAACACAGGGTAAATCAGGTACATGCTAATTTTTTTTTTTTTTTTTTTTGCCCTGGAATTTAAATATGACATCTGTGTTGGCTGCCTTATTCTGCATCCATGAAGACTTTGAGTTTAAGATGCTTCAGCCTCCCTGCTCTAACCCAATCCCCCCCTCTGCCCCAGAGCCAGGCACCCTCTGCCCCCCCTCTATGACCTAATCCTCCTTCCCTCCCCCAGAGCCAGGCACCCCCAGCCTCTCCTCCCCCCCAACCCCCACTCTAACCCAATGCCTGGGTCTCTGAGCCACCACCACCACCACCATGCGCTTCTCCCTCCAGGAGCATCCACAGAGTGGCTGGCTGTGAGCAGGCACTGGGGCGCATCCACAGAGTGGCTGGCCGTGGGCAGTCTGGGCACATGGCTCAGAACAAGAGCTGCATTTCTTTAACCAAAGAGCTGCATGCGGCTCGAGAGCCGTGGGCTGGCCACCCCTGTTTTAGAGTATCTTAGTGTTACAGTGATTCCAAGATAGATCTTAAGCTAGTGTAAATTGTCATCATGTCACTGCAGTTAAGAGTGATGTCAGTTTACATCCTTGGAGGATCTGCCCTCTTACTTTCTCTAAGGGGTTTCATGCCACTGTGACTGTTTAAGGATAGTGATTGTGAATCTTTTAGGTTTTATTCCTAGTCACTGTGGGACCACCAATGAATAATTTAGATCAACTCATTTAGAAATAGAACTAATTTTGGAGCCTCTACTTTTGTGTATCATACTTCAGACATTTGGGGCCCGGTTTTCAAAGATGCTGAGTAGCCACAAATTCCTTGTATTTTAGAATTACGAGAATTTATCGCATCTAAAAAAAGTTGTCTCAACTAGGACATCCAACAATGTAGTTACCAAAAATGAATGGCTTCTTTAGAAAATGTAGACTTTTAGCTTCTTCTTGCCTCAATCTGTGACACAGGATGTTTTGATTATTTATAAATAGCTTTGTGATGCTTGGATGAAAGGTGCTATATGCAATAAATGTAAAACAGCCTAGTTATTTCTATTACTAGTGATGGGCTACAGCCACACAGTTTGTATTAAGATCCTGAATCTGCCAGAATATGGGAGTGTTTGGATCCAAGATCTGATCTGACCCAAATTCAGATACAGGCCCTTGGTTTGGATACATCTCTAATTTTTAAATGAGATATTTCACACTGTTGGAATGAAAAATGCTAGCATACAATGTATTTGGTGCTCATTTTAAGAAGATCGTATTTGAATTTAAAGTACCCCATCTTTTAATCATTGTTTCCATTTCTATGTGAACACTAACTTATACTGCAACATGAAACTAAATCTCTCACTTGGAACTTGTATTTCTGCAACTTCTTTTTTTTTTTTTTTGATATTTAGAAAGTGTCACTTTAATGTAGCAAATTGTCTATTTCTTTATCCTTTATATATATATTTTCACTTTTATTTCTTTTTGGATATATTTCCATCTGTAACTTCTGCCTATTGTTATTATATCTGAAAAAGAATCTTTGTTCTGATAAGCAGCTGTAGTTTAGCATTTTATATTTCTTTTCCTCCTTTAATTGTCGATTTAACTTATGGTATTCATTGTCTTCATCTTCTTTTTCAAATGTGTAATATTTTGGTTTGTTGTTACCATGTTTATATGTTTAGAATTCATTGATGTACAAATCTATCCACCTTTTCTGTGAGTGTTTCCTATTCTTCTCTAAAATAAATTGACAGTACATTGTGAGAGAATTCCAGTTGGTCTCCCTGAGGGCATTTTGCACTCTCCTAAATCAGCTTTCCTAGAGTTAAAATTGTTTTAGTTACCTCCCCAATACATTTCAAGTGTAATTACACTGTGATCAATAAGTCTTAGATGTTCCACTACCTCAGATGTGTTTTTTCATACTTGGCTTACTTCCTGGATTAGTCTTGACTGATATAGAGTGTTCAAGAAACTGCATAAAAAAGCAATCCTGCATTTTCAGTTCATGAACCTTTTTATAGATGTTATCTCATGCAGTAAATTCACCTTTCTGCAGAAGACCCACACAAGACTCTGGCAACCACTTATGTACCACTTAGACCCTGTGTTATTGGTGAAATTTAGTATATAGGGCTAGATTTCCTGGACATTATGAGGGTGAAGTATGGATAGACAGCAGTATTTAATCTGCAGTGTAGTCTCCCCCTTCTGCAACATCTGCTCCATCCTATGGCTTGTAAGAGCAGCTGAGACCCTTGAGGGTCACTTGTGCAGTGTGGTAATGTGGCTTACTTGACCCTCCCCAAATCTGCTTCTTTGCCTCCCTGTATTGTGGGCTATAAAGGTTCCACTCATAGGCTACATCTACACTACAGGATTTTTGCGCAAAATGGTCGTTTTTGTGCAAAAACCCACAGAGTGTCCACACCTCAAGTGCATTTTTGTGCAAGAAAATTTACAGTGAATCGACGGGGGGGGGGGGGGGCTTTGCGGTATAGGTATTCCTCTTTCTACGAGGAATAACTCCTTTTTGCGCAAGAGTTCTTGCGCAAAAAGGTGTATGTGGACTGGAAATGGGGTTTTTTGCACAAAAACAGCCTATCAAAAAAAGCACAGGTGCACTGGTGGCCATTCTATTAATGGCAATCAGAGCTTTCTTGCGAGAGAGCGTCCATGCAGTCCAACACTCTCTCTTGCGCAAAAGCGCATCACTTTTCCAATCTCTTCCACAAAAAGCTTCTTGCACAAGAAGACTGCAGTCTAGATGTAGCCATGCAGAGCACAGACGGGATATCAAAGAATCCTTGCCAGGCAGCTCCATCAGTGGCCTCACAATCTCTTCCCCTCCAATATCGCACAATACTTAGAGGGCCTTGTGTTGGCCCCTTTGCAGCAGCATGAATTTACCCTAAATAACAAAGAACAATTTAAGTGGGGCAGACCAGAGAGCCCTTTCCCTGTTCACAAAGGTGAATTTCCCTCTGTTTGAACAATTAAAATAATCTATGAACATGATCGATATTCTGGCCTTTACACAGACTTTGTTTACCTATAAAATATTTCCTAACCTACTTTTGCCAATTTACTGTTACACTGAGGTCTGGGACACACAAATCCAAGACTTGCTTTGCTGTCATTTTTGTCATTAACATATATCCATGCTATCATTGCTGGCTGACAAAATACAATATAAGTAGGCAATGGAAACCTTGGGGACGTTTTGAAAAATTAGTTCAGGTTCCCCCCTCATTCAGAAACTTTGGCCAAAATCCATGACTTTTCTTTGAAGAAAGAGGTTGCTCATGGGATTTGTTGTTTACTTTGCATTGCCATTTGGCTCTATTCCTAAATTTGGTACCTGGTATTAAGCCAGATTTAAGGAAAGTCATTCAAAAATACTGATAAAGCTGTTTCATGTGAACCCTTTAATGTATTTCATATCTCAATACTTCAACTAGTCAGTTTTCAGAATTAATCCTATTATTCCAGTAATATTTGTACTGTATTACTGCATTCTCATACCTTGGTAACAACCTGCTAGATCCCCAATCCTGCAAAAATTTGTTCATGCACTTAATTTTATGCATAAGTAGCAATCCTAAGATCTCAAAGATGAATTTCTGAAAGGTGAAAGTCCAATGGGACTTCTCAAGTGTAGTCGACTTAATCAAGTGCATAATTTTTCCTCCCAGAATCTAAGCCTTAGTATACACAATGCTCACATCTGAAAAGATACCTTTTTCTGTAGCATTGTTTCTGATTCTCACCATTTCCTAGTGTTTGCTTTTGAGCAAGTACATTACTTTTTATATTCATTAGTAGTCCAACAAATTATAATTTATAGATCCCCACCAAAAACAAGTTAGACTGAAATCCAGAAAACAGAGAAATAGCAGCAAAACATCTTTCTTTAACCAGGGAGGAGGAAAAGAAGTGTGGTGGCATTGAATGAGTGAGAACATGACTCAGAGAGAGAGAGGTCTTGTTTGGAAATGGGGGGAGTCTGGGACCTAGTAATGTGGGGCTGTAATATGGTGAGAAAGGGAGAAGGTAGAGAGTAGATCAAATAGGACTCCCAGCTTTTATTGGCTGCTGGGGGTGGAGGAGTAGGAAACAGAGTAGGAGGAGGCCGCCTGTTCATTTTCAGAAGAGCAGAGGTGGGAGTAACAGCAGAGGAGCTATTGGTGAGAGAGAATTTATTTACTGGAGGAGGGGAAGAACTGCAGTGCAGTGAGCTGCCTCATTTATGTATGGCATCAAAAATATGTGTGAAGAGGGATGGGAAGATCATAAATGTTTTTCTGTGGGATACATGGATGGGGAGGGTGTTTTAATGCCCAGCCCCAGCCCTCATCAGCTCCCCCCTACCTCCATACCAATATTAAGGTTGCTAGTACATTAATTCAGTCAAACCTTGCATTCCTAGGCTTCTAAGCATAGACAGCTACCCTCTGGGATCATCCCCCATCCTTATCACTGTTCCCTTCTTTCTAAACACTGGGGAAGATAAGACAGCCTGAAGACAGATGGAATGTGGAGTCCAGCCAGGTGAAGCACATGGAGTTTAGATAAATAAACACATATTTACTACGGCAGCTACAGTTTGATTATTTTCCTTAAGGAACATACAGCACTTTGATTACATAGTTGTCTGAGGCGATTAATGTTCAGGGCCATTAACAGAAATAATGTCTGTTCATTGTCCTGGGTAAGATAGGTGCATACCACACAAGGGAGTCTTGTATTTCATTAATAATACATAAATACAAGTCACTAGTGGGGGGGGGGGGGGAACCAGTCATGTTAATTGGCTTTAGAGATATTAATCTGTGGCTCTTTAGCTTTAAACATAGCCTGGCAATACTGTTTGTGCCATGTAGAAATAATCTACTTTAGCGAGAAGGCTCCTTCATTTACAACAGAGCTCTCAGCCAGGAACCTGGATCCACAGAAAGCTTTGTCCCTGGTTGACCCACTGCTACTTCTCTGAGAAAGATTGTCAATGAGAAGCTGATTGAGCAGTCGGTGAGTGAGTCTCTAGGAGGGAACAGCCATCAGCAGCAGTGTAATGCCTAAGCTAGCTTGCAAGGAAACTGCTACCAAGGTCAAGAAACACCTCTTTGGATTTAGGACCAGCCTGCAAATCCTCCAAAGCAATCATGGATAGCTGTTGGATAGGCTGCTTAGAGGCGAGATTAAGCCATGTATGTGGCAGGTTATTAAGCTTGAGGTAATTGTCTGTGTTTAATTTTACACTATAGATTTGTGGGCGTTAATGCTACCTCCACACCAGCTGTTCAGTGTATCCAATGCTGTAATATGAGCTTGTGTACTCCTTTCTGATTGGTTAAAGGGCATCGCCAAGGACTTTTTTTTTTAATGTATAGGCTCAGTTACTTGTAATACCTTCACAAGAGTTTGAAAATTATACTTCTTTTTCATATGACAAATATTACTTCTTCCCCTTCTTTGAATCTCACTTGTCAGCATGGCTTTTCCTACAGTAGAAGATACTTCCATTGTATCTGATATGCTAGAAGATTAAATAAAAGAAGCATTTTAAGAAAAGATATCAAGGAGGAGATAGAGGACATAGAGTAAAGGATGACTGCATGTGTGCAGAGAGTGTCATTCAAAAGGGTTCAAAGCTGAGAGGAAGAAGTTTACCTGTCCATTGAAGAATGATTGCATTTTAAATCATTATTGCCTCCCCATTTTTAACAGTCTCTGTCTCCTTCACAGGATATTATGTAAGATGATATTATGTACTCTGAGGGCTATGTCTACACTACAAGATTTTTGTGTAAAAACCCGCAGAGCATCCACACCTCAAGTGCGTTTTTGCATTAGAAAATCTACAGTCAATTGACAGAACAAAGGGCTTTTTGCAGTGTAGGTAAACCTACTTCTATGAGGCAGAACTCCTTTTTGCGCTACAGCTCTTGCGCAAAAAGGTGTGTGTGGACGCTCTGCAAGGGTTTCTTGTGCAAAAAAAGCCTATCCGAAAAAGCAAAGGTGCTCTGATGGCCATTCTGTGCAAAAGCGATGTGCTTTGAAGTGTGGATGCGCTTTTGCGCAAGAAGTTTTTGCGCAAGAACTCTTCTGCAAAAGGCTTCTTGCGTAAAAACCATGCAGTGTAGACAAAGCCTGGGTGTTTTTTTCCCACAATCATCTGAGGATCAAGCCACAGAGTTCTGATCTGGCACCATTATGTTGTACCAATAAAAGCAAGCAGGATCTTATGAGGGGGATAAGGCAAAAAGCCACATTTATTGTAAAGATAATAATAAAAAAATAAAGAAAAGATAGAAGCAAACAACGTTGTTTAACTACTTAACCCTTATACATATAAACATTCATTCATCCATTCATTCATTCATTCAGGTTCTGTGTATTTGTTATAGTTACCAGCCTGGGAGTTGCTTGTGACAGAATACTGGCCAGGTATTCTGTACACAAGTGATGGTAGTGGGGAGCGAAGTCCTGATCAGATGCGCATCTGAAGCTCCTGGTAGGCTGGCAGCAGAACCTTGGACTCTAATTCCATAGTCTTTTAGTCCAGTTCTTATAGGAATTTCTTCCTATGCCAGTCTATGGAAATTGCTGCATCATGCTGATGTCTTCAGGGTGGCTGCCAGGTGCTCGTCAGTGATCTCATCGGGTGGACCTCCAGTACTTGGTTTTCTCCACTTGACACCTTTTGGTTGCACTGGCACCTGACGCCTTCTTCAGCCCTTTGTTGCTGTATTCTCAGGCTGGCACCTCTCAGAACCATTCATTCATCGTCCAAACACTCTCTCTCCCTTACATACATTCCCTAATTAATGTTTCCCATACAGTATTTTGAATAATAATAAAAGTTGTAGTTACAAAAGTTTCTGGGTGGTATTGCTTAAAACATTATCTGAGTGCTGAGTAAAGTTACAATGTTTTAAAGAGAACAGGCGTCAATTATGTAACAATGCCCTTAGTCAATTACAGGGCTTGGCTCCCATAGCAGAGTTAGTGGCTTGACAATGCATTGTTACAATGTATCTCTGCAATGTCAATTTCAAGCAGCCCCTTGTACAAGCTTGAGCATGCCCTGGGACACAGAAGGGGGGGGGGGGTTGTTTCTGGCTACATAGGATTATATTCTTAACAGTTCTAAGTTACATGACCTAATACATTATATTCTAAAGGGGCAATAATAATAATAAATCTAAACATTTAACAATCTTAACAAATAATAATAATAATAAGAAGAAGAAGAAGAAGAAGAAGAAGAAGAATTAATAATAAATCTAAACACTTTAAGTTGTGGGGAACAAATTATGGGGAGTCACTTCCACTTGGGGGAATCATTTGTAATACATTGATATGTTATCCCTACAATTATTTGCCTCAAAGTGCAGTGTTTTAATCTAGGGTTTTGGCTTGGCTTAAGCTCTGGCTTTAAACTCACACAAAGTTCATGAGTGTCTGAGTTTAAGTATTTGTTTCAAACTTATCTCTAATTATAATATTGTAGCCCAAGTGATGCAGAGGAAGAAAGGATGGTTGGGATGTTAACCTGGTATTCATGAGACCTGGGTTCATGTCTTACTTCACTACAGACTTCCTGCATGCCTTTGTGCAAATCATCAGTCAATGGGAGTTAGGCACCTACATACTTTTGAGGAGCTGGGCTACTGTGCCACTGTTTCCCATCAAGGAGATGGAGATAATAGTGCTTCCATACCTCATAGTGGTGTTGCAGGGATAAATACATTTAAAAAAAAAGATTGTGAGGTGCTCACAAACAACTGTAATGAGGGCCCATAAGTACCTAAGATAGAATAACTGTCTTTATTCCTTGCCTACATTAGTGAAATTAATATAACTGGTTATAGAACAGTGCTACGGGAAACTGCATCATGTGGTCTCTCGGGACAGTGGGTCCGAGTGAAGGTGCTGTGTGGTTGCTTGCACACTGCATTTCCTTGCTCTGTGGTTTTATGAGTCAGCTTTCTCATTTCCTCACCATTCTATCTACTGACAATATACAAATACATGTTCTGTGTTCTAACTGAGATGCCCTTTAAAATTTCAAAACAGGTTTTATGTGTTCATTTTTCCTTTTTGGTAAATATATAAACTCAATTTTCTCTCTCTCTCAAATAAAAAGTCCTTGACTTCCAAGTTTTGCTTCATAACACAGATGTAAAGGGCATTTCTCTCCAGAGAAACATACTCTTCAGACAAACTGACACTCGTTCATATATTTTATTACTTATACAGGGCCCAAACTTGCAAATATTTACACCATAAGTAAACTAGTTATATTGCACAAGACTGCTCACCTGCTTAAAATTAAGCACATGCTTCAGACATGGTAGACAACATGTAAAATAATTTCAATATCTTTGTTTTCTTTCCTCATCAAAAAGCATTGTTCCATCAACTTCCATTTACCCTGTTTTGATTTCCCCCTTTTTGATTGTCAACAGCTTAATCATTTTGGTTGATCAAAACCTGAATTTCTGATAGCCTGTTATGGTAGGTATGTTTTTATTTGTCGATGTATAGGAGCAGGAGAAAGCTTCCCTGCATACAATTCTTTACTTGGCAAATGCAATAAGAAGACTGGATATATATGTTAATAGGATCTGCCAGTAAGGAAGGTCTCAGCAGGTAATTCCCAATAAATGTAGTACCGTAGCACAGTTAAATGGATTACAAGACAAACAGTGACAAAAAGATGAACATTATTACTGAAAACACTTTTTCCTAGAGGAGAAGGTGGGGGAACACTCTGTCCTATTTTCAGATAAACATCTAATTGATTTTCATGATATTATTTTCTTCAGGATTTTAGTAAGCCTGAAATATACCCTAAGGCATTACTTAAGTGCATATTTAGCCATACAGTGGCTTAACACCCGCTCTCTGGCTTCCTGTGCTTTTGCTTCCGTAACATTAATAATCTCTCTGGCTAATCAATGTGGCATAAATATGTTTGTCTACTGATGTATTTTCCTGAGAAGTACAGTTAAGGCCTCAAACTTCACAACACTAGATAATGTAATCTTACTTGAGTAGCAGAAACTGCAAAACCAGCCCAGGTACTATCCCTGCAACACAATGGACATTGTTGGAGAGTTTGTCACACGAATGAGTCAGTCAGAGAGTGGAATGAATGGAAGGGAATAGCCTGTTAAATGAAATAAACTTGAACTGTTAAATCTTGCCAAGATTCTGGTTTGACCCTATATATACTATATATTTTCAAAAGTTTGTGTGTCTGTCTGTTTGTCTGTTCAGCCGTCTGTGAGTCCATTTGTTCAAGAACTCCTCCTAAACAGTAAGAACTAGGACCAGCAAATTTGGTATGTAGTCCCTCTTTTATCATAACTTACAGTGAGGTCAAGATTTGTCAGAACAATGAGATATGCCTGGAATGTGATAGTTTTGCATCAAACAGAAAGGGAGGGGTGTGATAGAAGGACAGTTATACTCAAGAATGACCACAGGGGGCAGCAAAAACCCCACCCCAGGGAGCAGCTGATGGCTGGTAGCACAGCCCCTGCCACCCCAGCCTTCCCCGGGAACCAGCTGCTGGTCTACCATGTGGCTCCCAAGAGTCAAAGTTACCCCCTGGGAGCAATCATTGACCTGGCTACATGGCCCGCACTTCTCTGAACCAGCCCCAGGGAGAAATAAGCAGGCAGCCTGCATAGAATCATAGAATACTAGAACTGGAAGGGACCTCACGAGATCATCAAGTCCAGTCACCAAGCATGGCCTCTGCTGGCCTTGGGGAGAAGCTGGTGGGTAGGCTGCGTGGCCTCCTGCCTGCCCAGCCTGAAGGAAAAGCCAGCCCACAGGCTGCATGGCTCCCTTGCCCCAAGAAGACATTAGTGGGCAGGCTGTACTACCTCCCTCCACCCTTGGGTGGCACCGGGGAGCAGCCACTAACCAGTCTGCGTGGCCTTTGCTGCCCTGGGCCAGCCCTGGGGAGAAGCTGAGGGACAGCATCCATGGCCCCCCTATCCTGGGCCAGCCCCAGGGAGAAGTCATTGGGCAGCCTGCACAGCCCTGCCCTTGGCTGGCCCCTGAGAGAAGCTGGAGGGTGGGCCATTTGACCCCTGATGTCCTGAACCTGGGAAATGCTGGGTAAGTCTTCTCTTAACCAATATTAAATAAAGGAAAGTAGTATGTTAACACATAAAGGAAGGCATGTAAATCTTTCAGGAATCAAGGTATACCTACCATTCATTCTGCAAAGCAATGGGGTAAGTCCTGTTCCCATCAATAGGAAAACTCCTAATGACTGGAATGAGTGCAGGATAGAGCTAATTGTCAGCTACTGTACTCAACATATCTTCTCACTTCCTCTTTCTGCTCTCAAAGATTAGGAAATGCTAAATAAGTTACATCACAATAGATTTCGATTTGGTTTGCATGCAAAGAAAGGCTGCTTCAGTTATTCCTTTTTTCCATCATTGGGTTATAAAGATGCAATATACGTTTTGCATGGAAATGTGATCTTCATTGCTCAACACTCATTTAAAACAGTTATTAAATCTGCGATGGAGTCTCCAGCCAACACTGATTGCTGCACAATTTGCTTTTCCCTTAGGTGCTTCACTATGGCTTATGCTACTTATTTTCCATTACCACCTTTTGAGGAAGTAGCTGAGGAGCCTCAATTTTTATCAGCACATGTTCCACTTCCCAGAGTTTAGAGGAGTTGGGGCATTCTCTCAGGTTAGGCATCGAAGGAGCATTCAAGTAGACCTCTCACACAATCAGAATGGAGAGTAGCCATCACTTTAGTCCTTGATAAAAACTACTCTGGTCATTCTGTCCACAATACAACAACTGAAATAACACCAACTTCCTTAATATTCTGAACAGCTCCAATTGCCTATTCTTGCTTGACACAGTAGGTATTGATATTAGACACATCATTGTGACATATGAGACTCTGCTACAAAAAATAAAACAAACTGTTGACAACCATTGAGACAATCGGACTCACTCCAGTTTTTGCCCAATCAAATGATGGATAAAAATCATGCAGCCAAATGCACCATCTTGCACTATGGCCTTCTGCCTGCTTTAATGGGAGTTGGCTGCAAGAAAGATTGAATTCCAGCTCTGAGGACCCACCCCCAAGCATGCTACATATCCCATGGAGTTCAGTTTTAGAGACGGACAGCAAGAGCTTGTAAGTGGAAACAAACTGCCATGATAAGGTGTGAGGGAAAAGATATGCCTGAGTTACAGCAGAAGAAAGAAAAGAGAGAGAACACAACATCTTGCTTCTAGACCTTGTAAAATTCAGGGATTAAACACAATAGGTGAATTCCTGACTTCACTGAGGTCAAAATGCCCATTGATTTCAGTAGGTTCAGGATTTTACCCAGGCTGCTGTACTAGTACTGGTAATCCATACACACTGGGATTCCTGATGTCACTGCAACAGGGCTGTGACATAACCAGTTCAATATGCGGCTGGGTAAGTCTGTGACAGACTGACAATATCCTGTAATATTCTAGACAAACCTTATGGAATTGAGACAAACTTCATGGAATTAAGATAAACCCTATTGAATTAGGATTAATAATTTTGGGGATCCATTCAATTAAAAAGGCAACTGTCATATGTGTTATTGTAGAGTTATATGCTTCTTTGCTAGTACGTAGGAGGAAGATGCTAATGTATTTCATCTGTTATCAGCCATTGAAAGTACCCCCCTGGAGAAATGTGCATATATTAATTCAAACTGGATTCTCCAGGGACCAACAAAGGATTTTTGGATCTATAGCTTGGGTTTTCAACTTCTTCAGGACCTTCTTCCTGATCCAGCAAATGGACAGAATCCCGGACCATGGAAGGCCTCAATGCCTAGGGTAGGGCTGGAAGCTCAGAACCTAATGAGGCCACATATGAGTGGGTTCTTGTTCAGACCTGAAGCTCTGATGGACTTGTGACCACCAAGAAACCCCTGTGGATGGCGTGCTGAAAGACTGCTCCTGCCAGCATCTGTCATTAGCATGCAAATATGTTTTTTTTCACTGTGCTTTCGCCATAGTGCTTTTACTTTAAGAATGAAATAGGTTTTCTAAGAAAGCACTGCATTGTGCTTATAACTGTTGACCATCGCTCAGTTATCAGTCTCTGAAGAGAAAGTAAACAGGTGAACTTGGCAACTCATTTCTTTGAATAACAAAGTGAAGGCAGGAAACCGTGCAGCCTGGAAATAACTTGGTCAGAAAGGATGCAAGCTGAAAAGTCCTAGTTTCTTTACTCTCTCCTCATATGGGACCCGTTCCAAACCCCTAATCATTTTAGTTGCCCTTCTCTGAACCTTTTCTAATGCCACTATATCTTTTTTGAGATGAGGAGACCACATCTATACACAGTATTCAAGATGTGGGCGTACTATGGATTTATATAAGGGCAATAAGATATTCTCCGTCTTATTCTCTATCCCTTTTTTAATAATTCCTAACATCCTGTTTGCTTTTTTTCTGCCGCTGTACACTGCATGGACGTCTTCAGAGAACTATCCACGATGACTCCAAGATCTCTCTTCTGATTAGTTGTAGCTAAATTAGCCCCCATCATTTTATATTTATAGTTGGGGTTATTTTTTCCAGTGTGCATTACTTTACATTTATCCACCTTACATTTCATTTGCCATTTTGTTGCCTAGTCACTTAGTTTGGTGAGAACTTTCTGAAGTTTTTTACAGTCTAGTTTGGTCTTAACTACCTTGAGCAGTTTAGTATTGTCTGCAAACTTTGCCACCTCACTGTTTACCCCTTTCTCCAGATAATTTATGAATAAGTTGAATAGGATTGGTCCTAGAACTGACCCTGAGGGAACACCACTAGTTACACCTCTTCATTCTGAAAATTTACCATTTATTCCTACCCTTTGTTTCCTGTCTTTTAACCAGTTCTCAGTCCATGAAAGGATCTTCCCTCTTATCCCATGACAACTTAATTTACATAAGAGCCTTTGGTGAGGGACCTCGTCAAAGGCTTTCTGGAAATCTAAGTATACTATATCTACTGGATCCCTCTTGTCCACATGTTTGTTGACCCCTTCAAAGAACTCTAATAGATTAGTAAGACATGATTTCCCTTTACAGAAACCATGTTGACTTTCCCTCAACAAATTATGTTCATCTATGTGTCTGACAATTTTATTCTTTACTATTGTTTCAACTAATTTGCCCGGTACTGATGTTAGACTTACTGGTCTGTAATTGCTGGGATCGCCTCTAGAGCCCTTTTTAAATATTGGTGTTACATTATCTATCTTCCAGTCATTGGGTACAGAAGCTGATTAAAAGGATAGGTTATAAACCATAGTTAATAGTTCCGCAATTTCACATTTGAGAGAACTCTTGGGTGAATGCCATCCGGTCCTGGTGACTTGTTATTGTTAAGTTTATCAATTAATTCCAAAACCTCCTCTAATGACACTTCAATCTGTGACAAGTCCCCAGATTTGTCACCTACAAAAGATGGGTCAGGTTTGGGAATCTCCCTAACATCCTCAGCCATGAAGACTGAAGCAAAGAATTCATTTAGTTTCTCTACAATGACTTTATCATCTTTAAGTGCTCCTTTTATATCTCGATCGTCCAGGGGCCCCACTGGTTGTTTAGCAGGCTTCCTGCTTCTGATGTACTTAAAATATTTTTTGTTATTATCTTTTGAGTGTTTGGCTAGCTGTTCTTCAAACTCCTTTTTGGCTTTTCTTATTACTGTACTTTTTTACACTTAATTTGGCAGTGTTTATGCTCTTTTCTATTTACCTCACTAGGATTTGACTTCCACTTTTTAAAAGATGTCTTTTTATCTCTCACTGCTTCTTTTACATGGTTGTTAAGCCACGGTGGCTCTTTTTTAGTTCTACTACGTTTTTTAATTTGGGGTATACATTTAAGTTGGGCCTCTATTATGGTGTGTTTAAAAAGTTTCCATGCAGCTTGCAGGGATTTTACTTTAGTCACTATACCTTTTAATTTCTGGTTAACTAACCTCCTCATTTTTGCATAGTTCCCCTTTCTGAAATTAAATGCCACAGTGTTGGGCTGCAGAGGTGTTCTTCCCACCACAGGAATGTTAAATGTTATTATATTATGGTCACTATTTCTAAGCAGCCCTATTATAGTTACCTCTTGGACCAGATCCTGTGCGCCACTCAGTACTAAATCGAGAATTACCTCTCCCCTTGTGGATTCCTGTACCAGCTGCTCCAAGAAGCAGTTGTTTAAGGTATCAAGAAATTTTGTCTCTGCATCTTGACCTGAGGTGACATGTACCCAGTTAATATGAGGATAGCTGAAATCCCCCACTGTTATTGAGTTCTTTATTTTGATAGCCTCTCTAATTTCCCTTAGCATTTCATAGTCACTATTACTGTCCTGGTCAGGTGGTCGATAATAGATCCCTACTGTTATATTCTTATTAGAGCAAGGAATTACTATCCATAGCGATTCTGTGGAACATGTTGATTCATTTAAGATTTTTACTTCATTTGATTCTAAATTTTCTTTCACATATAGTGCCACTTCCCCACCCGCATAATCTGTTCTGTCCTTCCGATATATTTTGTACCCCAGAATGATTGTGTCCCATTAATTGTCCTCATTCCACCAGGTTTCTGTGATGCCTATTATATCAGTATCCTCCTTTAACACGAGGCACTCTAGTTCACCCATCTTATTTTTTAGACTTCTAGCATTTGTGTACAAGCACTTTAAAAACTTGTCACTGTTTATTTGTCTGCCCTTTTCTGATGTGTCAGATACTTTTTTATGTGAATGTTTTTAGTCTGATCTGGCCCATACTTGATCCTCTTCCATCCTGTCCTCCTGACTAAAACCTAGAGAATCTCTATCAATAGACTCTCCTCTAAGAGACATCTCTGTCTGATCTACATGCTCCTCTGCACCAATCAGCTTTCCCCCATCTCTTAGTTTAAAAACTGCTCTGCGACCTTTGTAATGTTCAGTGCCAGCAGTCTGGATCCACTTTGGTTTAGGTGGAGCCCATACTTCTTGCATAGGCTCCCCCTTTCCCAAAAGTTTCCCCAGTTCCTTATAAAGCTAAACTCCTCCTCCCTACACCATTGTCTCATCCACACATTGAGATTCTGAAGCTCTGCCTGCCTACCTGGCCCTGCGCGTGGAACTGGAAACATTTCTGAGAATGCCACCATTCAGGAATCAATGCATCTGAATAATTCTATCACTACAATGTCAGTGGGGCTCCTTGGACATTTTTCTAATGATTAGAGAATTGGTTTGAAGATATTTGAAAGCAGCACTGTCAGTGCTCATAGACCAGCTCCACAGAATTCATGTGAGATACTTTAAATAATTTTGGTGTTAAAATACCAGTTGTATATAAATAATTATAAGCATTTGGTGTTGTGCAGTTAAGGAATATGAACCTGATGCCATGTATGTCCCTTTTGCAACTCTGGCATTTTTTTTAAACTTTCCAAGGTGGAGGAAAATTACTGACTAAACAAACAAGAATTATATGAAAAGGGAGAGGGCTCTGTGAGGCTAATATGATCCCAGAATCCAAACAACCCAGACTTTGGAGGTTCAAAATCCAGAACTGAATTTTGCAGCTCTGGCACTTTGCTCACATTTTGTAAATATGCTATAAAATTTTTCTTTGTTATGTGAACTGGAAAATTTCATGTTTTGTGCTAATTTTTCTTGCAAAACATGTTTTTTGTTTGGTTGATTTTTTTTTGCTAGCAATGAAGCTCACTGTTCTCTAGAGATTTGAACCCTGATTCATAGATCCTATAGCCAGATGGGACCATTGTAATTGTCTACTCAGATCTCCTCTTTAACAGAGGCCACAGAGAATGTCCTCAAAATGATTCCTTTTGAACTGGAGCATATCTTTAAAAAAATCCAGCATTGATTTAAAAAATGGCAGTGATGGAGAATCTACCAGAATCCTGGGTAAATTGTTTCAGTGATTAATTACTCAGTTAAAAAATGTACATCTGAATTTGTGTAGCCTCAGCTTCCAGGATCTTGTTAGCATTTCTCTGCTAGATTGAAAAGCCCATGATCAAATATTTGTTCGCTATCTAGATACTTCTAGACTAATCAGGTCACCCTTTAACCTTATCTTTGTTAAGCTAAATAGATTGAGGTCCTTTAGTGTCTCACTTTGTGGCATGTTTTCCAATTCTTGTAATCGTTCTTGTGGCTCTTCTCTGAGCATTTCATAATCTGTAAACATTTTGCCAAAATTGTACACACTATTTCAGCAGTAATCGCACCATTGCCAAATAAATAGAGAAAATGACTTGTTTACTCCTACTCAGGCTTCCTTAGTTAAAAAAACCCAAAACCAATGAGTAATCCTGTGGCACCTTAGAGACTAACAAAAACATATCGTATCATGCTCTTTCATGGGTAAAACCCACTTCACAAAAGCTCATTATATATATATTGTTTGTTATTTTCTAAGGGCATGTCTACACTACACAGAAGATCAATGCTGCTGTGGTCAATCTTCCAAGGTTTGATTTAGGGGGGTTAGAATGGACCCGCTAGATCAAACTCAAAGGGCTTCCCCATCGGCGCCAGTACTGCTCCTCAGGAGAAGTAAGGGAAGCCGACCGGAGGGTTTGCTCCCATTGGCCTCTCACTTTGTGGATGGCGCAGAAACAAATGTGAGATATGTCGACTCCAGCTTTGTAATTTATGTAACTGGAGTTGCATATCTTACTTTGACCTTCCCATGTAGTGTAGACCAGGCCTAATATGCCACAGGACTACACATTGTTTTTAAAGTTACAGACTAACATGGCTGTCCCTCTAACACTTCCCTTCTGACACAGAGCATTGCACTGAAATCTCATGTTCT
Source organism: Pelodiscus sinensis (assembly GCF_052426305.1). NCBI lineage: Eukaryota > Metazoa > Chordata > Testudines > Trionychidae > Pelodiscus > Pelodiscus sinensis. The sequence continues at coordinate 59,737,224 of NC_143059.1, read as the reverse complement.
TTTGATTACTCACCACAACCCCTAAGTCTTTTTCAAACTCATTGATTTCCATGATCGATCCCTCCTGTCCTACCATCTTCTATGTATGGCCTACTTTGTTCCTAGATAGATATAGATTTACATTTGACTGTATTACAATGCATGTTGTTTGCTGGCACTCTGCTTACCAAGTGATCACAACACTCTGTATCAGTGACTTGTCCTCTTCATTATTTACCACTCCCCAATTTGTATGTTCTCTGCAAACTTTATCTGTGGTAATTTTATGTTTTCTCCAGAGCATTGATAATATGATGATTATAGTATCCCCTAGTAATACATACAGCTTTTCTGTTCAGATACAACGGTGATAGATGCAGTATAGATTCTACCAGTTAAATAGATTCCAGGATCTCAAAGGACTTTTCAAGCATTAATTAAAGCAAGCTGTAGCCCTTCACATAGACTATTACATTTTCCCTTCAGGCTGCTTTTGTTTTAATGTCACTTTAAAATACATTTTTAAAGTACTTTGTACAAACCAGAATGCTTTCAGATGGCATCCCAACTGGAAGTGGACATATTTTAACTTGCCAGATCTAACTAGAATCATTGTCCTAAAAAGATAGTTGCAAAAGTAGTGAGGTACACTGTTGAATATTTTTGCAATATGTTTCTGTCTGTTCCATCCCTTGTCCTTGCCAGCCCCAAAAAGGATGTATAAATCTTTATAAAAGTGTTAATGAAAAGAACAATTGTATTCGATTCCATAAACAAATGACCATTGTGAGCCAATTCACTTGAAAAATATCACAGACAGCTCATATGTCTTTGTGGCCACTGGGTGTCGCTGCTGCTCCGTTTCAAATAAGCAGACTTTCATGGGGCTAAAGATCAAAGCAAAACGAAACCTTACTAATTTAAATAAGGTAAAAATGTGTTTTATTTAATAATGTTGTTTACAAGAAAGACATCATTAGCTCTTTTTCTTAAGTCAATATAGCAGGCCTGTCACCTTGTCATTCATCATGTCTATATAAACAAATTCACACCATCAATATTTCATCACATTGTCAGGCAGCCTCTCCTTACGAGAGAGAAGAGGTTTCAGGAGCATGTAGGAGGCCCGTTGGCACAGTTGACATGAGGTATATCTCCAGGGGCAACTGGTGAGAAGCCCATGGGGCCCACCAGACATGTCACACCTCCCAGCCTGGGGAAGGGCCAGGACCTGAGGGTCTGGGGTCCAACACCAGCCGTGGGGTTCCACACACATACCCTGTGCTCACTGGCATCGTGGAGGTAGCGGAGCCCACTCTGCTCTTCCTGCTGTGTCACTCTGCCTTCTGCCGATGAGTGTTGGGGCCCGTCCCACCGCTCCCCAAAGCGACACGGCCAGAGGATCAGAGCAAGCTGGGGCTGCATTGCTCTGCTTCCCCCACTGCTGCTGGTGAGTGCGAGGGAGATGGGTTGGACCCCTGCAGGTGCCAGCTACCCTACTAGTCTTCCTGCCCACAGCATTTGGGGGGGCACATGTTCCCCATGCATTGCCCCTGTACATTTCCAAGGAATGCGGAAGCATTGTAGAGAATTCCTGAGCCACTGTGGAATGAGGCCACCAAGCTGATGAACGCTGCATATAACAGACCTCCTGAGATATAAAGATTTAAGGAGTTCTGCAGAATCTGAGGACTGGACTTGCTGCTGCTTCTTGCACGGGTGGTGCTAGAAGTGACTCTTCATCCCTCAGCCCTTTCTGTGCAGTTGGAGGAAGATCTACTTTAGGATTTAGGAGGAATGGGACTGCCCCCAGCTGGTCTGCAAAATGCCATGCATGCCTTTCGTGTTACATAAATGGAAACAAACCCATTTCCAGTGCATATATTATTATTTTCATTACAGTAGAACCTAGTGGCCTCAGTCTAGATCCGTTCCCATTATTCTGGACACTACAAAATAAAGACTAAGGCAAGAAGGGACAACTTGACCATCTAGTCCGACATATACATAAGAGGCCTCTAATCATCCAGCCATCCCTATTCTAAGCCCAACAATGAGAATTAGACAGAGGTATTACAGCCCTGCAGAGCCTCAATTTCTATGTGCTACAGGCAAAACCTGGAGAGATTGAGGTTCACCAACACCCAAGGCAGAGAACTGAGTTAGAGTGATATACTCGCACGGTCCTGGCAAGAGATCAATGCTGCAGATGAAAGTGAAAAAAATCCAAGTTCCCTGCCAATCTAACCTGGGGAAAACTTCCTTCCCAACCCTAAATATGACAGTCAGTTAGATTCTGAACACATGAGCATGATTGACCCACCAGCCAAGCACCTGAGACAGAATAGTACCACTCCACATCACCAGTCCACCCTATCCAGTGTCCCATCTCCAGCCATAGCAAGTCTCTGAAGCTTCCAAGCAAGGAGATAAAACTACCCCCAAAACTATAATATATCCAGGGGAAACATGGCCTGTCTCCACAGGCCATCATCTGGCAGCATGAGATTTTAGGAACAGAATATATGAACTGGAAGGGACCTCCAGAACTATCAAGCCCAGCCCCTCAGGACATCCTGTCATACAATGTCCCTCAGTACAGGGTCTTGCATTTTGTACTGTTAGTTCATTTCTATTACTCCAGTCCTCAAGGCTGTCCAATTCTTAATGCATAACATTCCAATCCTCCACTGCACTGAAAGTGCCTACCAACTATATGTCATCAGCACATTTCATTAGCACTTCTCTACTTTTTGTGGCAAGGTCATATGTTAAGACCTTGTGTAACAGTTCTGTAACAGTATACAGCATGATGCACTGGTATATTGTGCAATACTGTCAATACAATTGCAATTGTAGTCAATTGCAGCAGCAGTCAAAAAAGCAAAGAGGATGTTAGGAATTATTAAAAAAGGGATAGAGAATAAGATGGAGAATATCTTATTGCCCTTATATAAATCCATGGTATGCCCACATCTTGAATATTGAGTACAGATACAACGAGAAGTCCTGTGGCACCTTATAGACTAACAGATTTATTGGAGCATAAGGTTTCGTGGGCAAATATCCACTTCGTCAGATGCATCCACTACATGCATCTGACGAAGTGGGTCTTTGCCCATGAAAGCTTATGCTCCAATAAATCTGTAAGGGTATGTCTACACTACAAAGTTAATTCGAACGAACAGACGTTAGTTCTAATTAACTTTAATAGGCGCTACACATACAAACCGCTAGTTTGAACTTAATTCGAACTAGCAGAGCGCTTAATTCGAACTAGGTAAACCTCATTCTAGGAGGACTAACACCTAGTTAGAATTAAGTAGTTCGAATTAAGGGCTGTGTACCACTTAATTCAAACTACTGGGAGGCTAGCCCTCCCCAGCTTGCTCTAGTGGCCACTCTGGGCACCACCAGGGAAACTCTTCTGCCTCCCTCCCGGCCCCGGAGCCCTTAAAGGGGCACGGTCTGGCTACGGTGCCTGTGCCAGGTGCAAGCCTGCCAGCACCCAGCCAGCAGACCCTGCACATGGCACGGCATGAACCAGCCACCCGCTGCCACCCAGCCCTCTGCCTCTTCCCGGGACCAGGCTGGCAGCTCCCAGGAGCCTGCCCGGGGCCGCAAGAGGCGGGCACCCACCTGGTCTAGTGCGGAGATCGTGGACCTCATCCACGACCTCCGCACTAGGCACAGGAAAGTGGCCATCTAGGGCAGAATAGCTGCCAGCCTGGCCACCCAGGAGCAGGTTGGCATGAAAATCAAGGTGGTCCAGTGAGACCCCTGACCCTGAGCTTAGAACATAAAAACATAAGAACGGCTGTATTGGGTCAGACCAAAGGTCCATCTTGCCCAGTAGCCTGTCTGCCAACAGCGGCCAACACTAGATACCTTGGAGGGGATGGACTGAAGACAATGACCAAGTCATTTGTCTCGTGCCATCCATCTCCAGCCTTCCACAAACAGAGGCCAGGGACATCATTTCTACCCCCTGGCTAATAGCATTCCATGGACCCAACCTCCATGACTTTATCTCACTTCTCTTTAAACTCTGTTATAGTTCTAGCCTTCACAGCCTCCGGCGGCAAGGAGTTCCACAGGTTGACTATTTGCTTTGTGAAGAAGAACTTTCTGTTATTAGTTTGAAGCCTGCTACCCATTCATTTCATTTGGTGTCCTCTAGTCCTTCTATTATGGGAACTAATGAAGAACTTTTCTTTATGCACCCTCTCCACACCACTCATGCTTTTATAGACCTCTATCATATCCCCCCTCAGTCTCCTCTTTTCTAAGCTGAAAAGTCCCAGTCTCTTTAGCCTCTCTTCATTTGGGACCTGTTCCAAACCCCTGATCATTTTAGTTGCCCTCCCCTCTCACACCTCCTTTTCCCAGTCTCCCCGAGTTTTGTTCAATAAAGAGAGTTTCTATTTTTGAACACACGTGTCCTTTATTTTGTACATCAGGAAGGGGGGCTAGGGAAGGGTAAGTGGAAGGAGGTGAGGGAGGAATGGGGTACGAGCCCCGATGGGGAGGACTGGGGTGGCTCTGCGGGCTCCTCGGGGTGGAAGCTCTCCTGCAGCCCCCCTGATTGACCCCTTCCCCCCCGGATGGCAGCCTGCAGCAAGTGCAGCTGGGCTGATGGCCGAGTGCTGTGATGTGCCGAGTGTGGGCATTCAGGGCACTCCAAGCCAGGACTGCTTTGCTGTCCCTCATCGAGTTAGACAAGCAAGCGGGGAACCCCTGAGAACTGTCTGTCTGGGGTGGGGGTCTGGTCCCTTTAAGCACAGCCCTCGGCTAGCCTGAGACAGCAGCTCCACGCTCAAAGTCCTAACATGATGCCCTGCTGGCACTGCTTCCGGCCATCCTTAACCTCGGTTCAGGGTCCACTCAATTTGGACATTCTAGTTCGAATTAGCAAAATGCTAATTCGAACTAGTTTTTAGGTCTAGATACACTAGTTCGAATTAGCTTAGTTCGAATTAACTAATTCGAATTAAGTTAGTTCGAATTCGTGCTGTAGTGTAGACATACCCCTTGTCTATAAGGTGCCACAGGACTTCTCGTTGTTCTTGCAGATTCAGACTAACATGGCTACCCCTCTGATACTTGAGTACAGATGTGGTCTCCTCATCTCAAAAAATATATACTGGCATTAGAAAAGGTTCAGAGAAGGGCAATCAAAATGATTAGGGATTTGGAATGGGTCCCATATGAAGAGAGATTAAAGAGACTGGGACTTTTCAGCTTGGAAAAAAGGAGACTAAGGGGGGATATGATAGAGGTCTATAAAATCATGAGTGGTGTGGAGAAAGTGAATAAGGAAAAGTTATTTACTTGTTCCCATAATATAAGAACCGGGGCCACCAAATGAAACTAATGGGAGCAGGTTTAAAATAAATAAAAGGAAGTTCTTCTTCACACAGCGCATAGTCAATCTGTGGAACTCCTTGCCTGAGGAGGTTGTGAGGCTAGGACTATAAGAGGGTTTAAAGGAGAACTAGATAAATTCATGGAGGTTAAGTCCATTAATGGCTATTAGCCAGTATGGGTAAGGAATGGTGTCCCTAGCCTCTGTTTATCAGAGGGTGGAGACGTATGGCAGGAGAGAGATCACATGATCATTACCTGTTCGATTCACTCCCTCTGGGATACCTGGCATTGGCCACTGTCGGCAGTCAGGATACTGGGCTGGATGGACCTTTGATCTGACCCAGTATGGCCATTCTTATGTTCTTATATATATAGGGTTGCTAGTACCTTTCCTGTGAAAAAGATGCACCATGATTTCACAATACATTATATTAGTTAGCTATGATCCCCAACCACAATTGAGGTAAAAATGCAGCCTTACGCCACCTTCCTAAAAGAGAGCTTTTAATTTTTCATGGCCCAGTAAAAACCTTCTTTGCTTGATCACTGTGGACAACACCATCACTCTGCCTGTCACTCAGGGCCATAACGGAGGTGTTTTCTTTGATGTGAACCTGTCTTCAAGTCTTCACATCCATGCTATGTCTAATTCTTGTCAATTCTTTTCACATAACATCTGTAAGATTTGGCCTTTTCTGTCCATCTAGATCTAATCAAACTCTCATCATCCCACCTGACAGTTACTGAAACATCCTTTCCCCTGGCCCTGACACAGGCAGTCTTGCCTGGGCACATCCATTCCGGATGCAGCTGCATTGATCATTTTCCTAGCCCATCGCTTTGACTGTGTCCCGCCTCTCATTGTATCTCTCCACGGGCTCCCTTTTCTTTCTCATATGCTAATTCTCTTCCAGAATATGATCTGAGGAAGTGGGTCTGGCCCACGAAAGCTCATCACCTATTAAACCATCTTGTTAGTCTTTAAAGTGCTTCATAGTTTTAGCTACTTCTCTATTACATATCAAATATAAGACCGTCATCTTCACTTGCAAAGGCAAGACACGTAAGTTTGACAGAGGGCTCAGCTACTTGTACATGCCCGCAGAGAAGGTGAAGATGAAGGCTATGTCTAGATTACAGCCTATCTTGTCAAAGCTTATGTTTCTCAGAGATGTGAATAACACCCCCTGCCCCAAGTGACATAAGTTACACTGACCTGAGTGCTCATGTGCATTATGCTGTGTCATTGGGATGTTGCTGCTGCTGTTTGCAGATATGGTTTTGTTATGCCAATGGGAGAGTTCTCTCCATTTGGCACAGAGTTTCTTCACTAGACGGGTTGCATCCATACAGCTGTGCTGCTGCAGTGCTGTACATATAGATGTGCCCTAGCGGACAATAGATGAAGTTGGAATTCCTCTGTTTAGCATGATAAACAGCTCTTTTTGCTTCCTGGTAAGTGGAGTCATAGTTGTTCAGTGGGAAATGGAAGACAGAGGATCACATGCTATAGGTAATAGTGCACAGCAAGAATGATATAGTGGGTGCCTGAGATGGTTGGCCAAACCTATTCTGCAAAAAAACAAGTAACCGTATTTAGGTACCTACTTTCTCATCTGCAGTAGAAAACTTATTTTCCTATTCATAAATCAATAACTAATGAAAAACAGCTCTCTTTCTCAATGGCTCCCCATACCTGAGAAGCTGGGGGAATTGCTATAGGAAAGGAAAAGTGGAAAATACTCAGTAAATATAGGATTTTTTGTACTTTAGAAGCATGTGGGTTTGGCAGGCTTTCCAGTTCATCTGATCTCAACATTGGATGTCTTTGTATACATTGGGGAGTAGGGAGCAGAAGGCAGACATGCTGTGTTTTTTCATTCCCTATAGCATTCCCAATCTGGCACAGCAAATCAAAAGGCATTTCAACATATAAACAAAAAAATAGGTATTTGGGGCCATTTCGATTACCCTTACTCATGCCCAACAGTATTTTAACTCCACAAGTTGCGCCACTGGTTTTATGAGAACTACTCATCAAGTAAGATGCTACCTAATGTGAGGAAGAATAAATGAGCTGGTTCTTAATTTGGATGTTAATATATAAGTGATGGGACAAGGACTGCATTTGTTGTTACATCAGGGGTTTGATCCAGCTTCCCCAATGCTAGAAGAAGGGAAATAGAATTTAAATTAGATTTTTAGTTTCCTTACGTGTTTTCTTAATGTCACCACCACATCATAAAGTACACCAGCAAAATCACATATTCCTAACAGAAAGCCAAGAAGGGAAGAAGCACACAGTACTATCTAGGCCAGTGGTCCCCGCCATGGCGCCTGCCGGGGCATTTATGTGCACCTGCCTCATGACCAGGGCCAGTCCGAGCCATTCTTGCGCCCTGGGCGCTCAGCGCATGCGCTGTCCCCGCTCCAGGCACATGCGTGGCTGCCACCCCCAGGTGCATGGTGCATGCGCAGCCCCTGCCCCGGTGCACGGCGCATATGCAGGCCCACCCCCGGCCGCCTGGCAGCCCCAAAAGGTTGGGGACCACTGATCTAGGCACATTGGCAAGAGCCTTATTTTCATATCACATCAAATGCTGCACCAACAGCTAACTTCCATAACTGCAGCACACAAATGACATTATTTCCTCCTTTATGTTTGCATATGGCCCTTTGGAAATGTATATGTGCCAAGTGTACATGTGGGACTTGTTTAGGTTGGCTTCTTTGATGAGCATCATAAACGGTGACTATTATCAGCAGCCATCTCAACCATTCCACCAAACCCACTGCTACAAAGGACCTTATTCAGGCAGATGATCCTGTGTCTCGATTTTTGGAGAAAGCAGTTTGCCTCTCTCACTAGCACAGATCAAATACACACATTTGTGGGTTTGTAAATATTCATTTACTATGTGCATTTAGTACATATACAGGAACACAAATAGTTTTTTTGTGGACCCCAGTTAGTGTAAATTTGGCCCTCCTTTTTCAGTATGACAGAAAAGTAAGGTGAGCATGCATTTGTGTGGTGGTAATATGCAATTTAAGTCCTCTAAGGCCACCCCTGCCACTAGAACACCTTACCGCCTATCTGAGTAGATGCATTAGACAGTCATTTCCCTGCCTCCCCCTCGTTATTATAGCCCAAACTCCAAATTTGGGGGGGGGGGGGAAGTCACCAGAACACCGAAATAAATTAGAAATATAGGGACTGTTTTTTCACCACCTTGCACCTTTTGTAATCACCTCTTCCTGTACAAAGTATATATAGAATGCTACCAGATCAAGTAATATAAATGCATTGGATATAAAACTCACTTTACCACGAATGTAATGTGTCTATATTAGAAGGCTGAACTGGCATAACTTCACTGATGTAGTTGTGCAATTCCTCTAGGCAAGGCCTAACTACAGGGATATTAATAGAGCAGTTGAGGGAGCTTTTTTCAAAACCTGATGTTTTCTCGTGCTTTATATGTCTTAGCGAAGTCCTATTATCCCTCAACTTGCACTCCAGAGTCCTGGGGCCTTACAGAGGAAGGAAACAAAGATGATATGGGCATTCCTGATCTCTCATGGGCAGTGTAACAAGACAGGACTTTCCCTGATGGCTTCTTTTTTAAGTTGATTTCAATACTCCCTCCACCCTACAAGAAAGATAAAAAGATTGCTATTCAGTGAATTTGGGAGCTGAAAGAGTGAGGTGAGCAGTAGAGTTCTGTTATCAACCTGTTTTGTAAGCCAAGAGGGACACAATATATTGCATTCTTGTAGGGCAGATGTCATCTGAGGATCTCAATGTGCTTTACAAATGTTAACAGCCTACTCAGTGGCATAGAGCTAAATTTTCTAGTGTCAGAGCCTGGCAGAAATGCACCCCGCTAAACATGTGCACTTTCTGCTTTTGTTCGCTTCACTTACACCTATTGCACATGAACCCTTCTGTTCTGCAGGGCACAACCATTCATTTGGTCTCCAAGCATTTGGTTCATGCTGCACCGCAATGCTACATCCATGGGGTCGGCACCACCATGCTGCATGATGGGCACGTGACAAAAGTACAGTACTTAGTGATGGGCCTTGGGGAGGGAGGGTCATATCACTGAGCCATTCAATTTGGGAAATTACCATGAACCTCAACATTTTTACCACGGATATGTGGCTAACCTCAAGTCTGTCCCACTGGAAGCATTGAGAGAGAGGGACAAGGCTGCCCTGTTCTTACCAGAAGCGGCCATTACAAATTCCTTGAACAACAGGGAGAGGCTCTGCTTTCCCATCCCTTCCAGGCTCTAGACCTGGCTGGTTCTACCTCCTCTATTAACTCGGACTCTACATCACTGCTGGTCCAGTGCCCCAGCTACTGCCCCCACCAGTGCCAGAGCTACTCTGGAGTGGTGCGAGGCAGTGGCAAGATCAGATTTCCAGCACAGGTAGGCAGACTTGCGCTAGCTCAACATCAGCTAACATTCTAAAAATAGCTGTGTGGATGTTGCAACGCAGGCAGCAGCTTGGGCTGGCTTTACTGATGGTCTGAGCGGGAGCTCAAACAGCTAGCCCCAAAGTACTGCTGGGGCCACACCATCTGCATTACTATTTTTAGCATGCTCCCTGAGCTGAGGTAGCATGAGGCAGGAAATCACACCTCCCAACTGCAGTGAAAACCTGTCATGAGGATCAGGAAATGACAAGGCAGAGCTGCTGGAGCAGAGCTTTCTGCTGTGCTGGAGCATAGCTCCATCAGTGATTTCAGGTCCTAGAGCTGCACATGGCTCTGGCAGTACTGCCTCCCTGCTGTTACTCATGTGGAGTATTGCCTTGTTCTGAAAATAACCCCAATGACCTCAGCGGGGCATGTCACAGAGTATGATGCTACTTCAGTGTGAGTAAAGGTGGCACAATCGGACCTAACGTTATTAAGCTTCACATCGCCCTTCCTTCCCTCCCTCATAGAGTACACACTATCTCCATTTTAGTGATGAGTAAACTGAGGCAAGAGAAGGTTAGATGATTTGTCTAATGTCACAGTCAATCAGTAGTGGAATAGGACACAGGGGTTCTGATGTCATGTTTGCCCCAGCAAAACTTTATTAGATTCTTGCAGCAGCCTACAGGTTGAACTTCTCTAGTCCAGCACCCTTGGGACCTGACCAGTGTCACACCAGAGAATTTGCCAATCCACAGATGGTCAATATTGTCTAGCATCATTACTAACACTTCCATGGCTTACTGGGCTCTTAGAAAACATTCAGGAGTAAATTAGAGCTAAAGAACAGCACAGCACACTGAGGGCAAGGGTTAATGGCTGTAAAACTTTATGGGACTACAGGAAACTTGATCACACCCATGATAAGTGGACATCCAGCTAAATAAAGTCATGCTGGACCACAGATGTTGCCGGACCATAGAGTGCCAGGCTAGAGAGGTTCAACCTGTACCCTTTAAACTTCCCAGCAAGTTTGCATAGCCCGAGGAAGTAATTTTCCATGCACATGAAGATGCAGTTACTCGTTCTCATTGCATTTCTCTATGAAACATTTAAAATGCTTCTATTAGGCTGGTTGGTTCAAATTATGCATTTGCCAGGCAGAGGTGCAGGCCTGAGGTGACAACCTCAAAAAGTATGACGCATGCACACTCTCAGTTACTCACAGGCAACCAATGATGATCCCAATCTGGTAGCGTAAATCCAGAGTAACTCCACTGAAATGGACAGCTTGCACAATATTTACACTAGCTTAATAGAAATCAATCTGGTCCACAATCTCCAACATGCCTGACGGATTCAGAGTGAAGGCTGGGAACTCCTGCAAGGGACATTAGTTACTGAGAAAGACATTTAATAAGTTGTACAACGCTTTCCGCTAGCATTGCATAATTTTTGCCTTGCAAATAGTGTAAATTAATTGCTACACAAAAAGACTTTTGGTAAGGACATATTTATTAGGATTTTCTTTGCCTTTCATTGCTTATTTTTGTTTTGGAGGTCAGAGAGAGAAAAAAGGGACTTTGATCATTGAAAGCTACAGAAAATTATGAGCTTACAAATGTATGGAGAAAATACAATGACAAAGAAGAGACACAGCAATCTAGCATTAGGATATTGCAAGTATAGAGAGAAAGATAATAAAATTACCAATTATAATGAATTATCCCAATGGGATATTCAAAGTTGTCTAAAACTATTTATGCCAAATATACTGATTGATTTAATAGCAGGAACATTGGATTGAACAGAATAGAGGATCAAATCACAAAATATTTTGAATGAAGTCTACATTTGTAGCTTGTGAGCTTAGCAGCAGAGCCATGATACTCCAACTTTACAGAATCAGTAATTTACAATTTGTATATAAAAATGGTGCCTTTTGGGCAATGGTAAATCTGGCAGAAATGAGGTAGGAAAAAGCTCAGAAGCATTATTGGTATCTAACAGTGCTTTTGACACAATGATTTTAAGTGAATCCCTGCAAGTGTTACCATTTGCATGAATGTGAGTATAATATTTCAGAAACATTTGGACTTCAGAGGCAACCCCCCTAAAACTCCCACTTCAGCAAATTGTACCAACAACACTGAGCATCATGCACACCATCTTTACAAGCCTTGTCTACACTAGAGAACTGCATCATTGCAATGGTGAGAAGCAACCCCCTAGCCTGTCCTGCGTAGGATGCACACAACAGATCATATTCAACCACAGAACACCCTGTAGCATTGCAACTAGCAGAACATTGTGGTTACATATCACACAATTCCTGGCACTACCCCATCCATTACCAAATTCAGTTTCCTTCCTGAAAAATATGAACCCTTCCATGTTATTAGTATTGCAAACATAAAACACACTTATACATTGGTGCCCATTCTACAAGGATGTGAGTTATACACATACAAAAGCAAATATATATTTTCATGGGCAATATCACATCTATTTGGGGGTGCAAAGGGCTGGCCAGAGGTCACTGTAGGGCACCATGAGAGTGTGCTGAAAGAATTGTTTGTACTGGTGCAACTGAAACACCTCGTGCTTTCTGTCCTGTGCAGCATTTCATCACAACAGAGTTCGCTGATGCAGGATGCAATGGTAGTAAATCTTGCACAACAGCAAATACACTTGCAATGGTGCTGGCAACCCATATGCAGAGTTGCAAGCTCTTCCGTGTGTGGATAGGAGTTGTGTTACAAGTTCAGGCACTACTGAAGTTGTGCACTAGAAAAACTACCCATTACTGACAACTTAATGACATAAATAGGCATAGCTCAGGGGTGGCCAGTATTTTTTGATGGGGCCACTCCAAGAAATTGGAAAGAGGACAAGGGCCACACTCTTCTATTAGATTAATGGAAGAGGTTCAGAGTCTGGGATAGAGGTTGACTGCAGAAGGAGCTCGGGGTAATGGACTGGGTTGCAGGAGGGAGTGTGAGATCTGGGAGGGAGTTTGGGTGAAGGAGGGGGTTGTGACCTGGGGCAAGGGATTGGGGTCCAAGAGGAGATTCGGGGTCCAGGAGAGGTTCAGGGTCTGGGAGAGGGTATGGGTGCAGGGGAGGATTCTGTCCTGGAGGATGGGTGTATGAAGAGGTTCAGGGTTGGGAGGGGGTTGTGAGCTGGGGCAAGGATGTAAGAGGGGATGCCAGGGTTTGGGTTGTAAACTAGAGCACAGGCTTGGGTTCAGGAGAGGGAGCAAGGGTTGGGTTGTGACTTGGGGCAGAGACGCAGGACGGGGTGCAGAGGGTTTGGTTGTGACCTGGGACAGGGAGTTGAGGTGTGGGGGTGGAGGGGTGGGATGCCAGGTGCAGGCCCTAGGCAGCTCCCAGCCAGAAGCCCAATGGGACCTTCAGGCAGCCTTTCTGCCAGCTGTACCCCTGCATGCTCCTTGAAGTGGCTGGCTACAGGGGCCATGTGTGTCTCTGTATCCCTTGAATGAGGAGAGGTCCTCTACATACTGCCTGCACTGCAGCCATGGCCCAGGGAACTCCCATTGGCCACCAACTGGACAATGGGAGCTGCAAGATTATGCTGGATGTCGGGGCAGAGTGCAAAGCGTCCCCTCCCCCCAGGGTGCACCATGCACAGAGATGCATATAGTTCCCGCAGTTGGCCACTTTGAGCAGAATGCAGGGACACAGCAGGCAGGATCCTGTCCAAAGTTTCCACTGGGCTATGGGATTGTAGCAGGTCAGATCCAGCCCATGAGCCATGTTTTGTCCACTGCTGGTAGAATGGTTGTAGTGTTGAACACAGTTGATCTGCAAGTGTAGAAAAAGGCAAATTGTGTTGTGAGCTCTTTCATAGATTTCAATGCCAGAAAGGACCATTGTGATCATCTTGTCTGACCTTCTGTTTACATAGACCAGAGAACTCCCCCAAAATAATTCTTTGATCTAGTCCATATCTTTAAAAAAAAAATCAAATCTTAATTTAAAAGTTGCCAGAGATGGATAATCCACTGCCACATGTGATAAATTGTTCCAGTGATTAATTACCCTCACGATTAAATGTACACCACATTTGTCTGACTTACGCCTCCAGCCATTGTCTGCTACACTGAAGTTCCCCATGTAGGTATTTACACAGGGTCGGATATAGGGCAGGGCGAGCGGGGCAGCTGTGCAGGGCCCCACTCTTCAAGAAGCCCCGCGCATGCGCTGTGGCACCACCGCGCACGCACCATGTCAAAGGGGGAGCCCTGCAAAATTTTGCTGCCCTGGGCCTCGCAAAATCCTCATCTGCCCCTGTACTTACAGATTGTGATCAAATAACCCACTCTTTATTAAGCTAAATTGATTGAGTTCCTTGAGTCTGTCAGTTTCAGGTATGTTTTTTTAATCCTAAATCCTTTCTAATTTTTTTTAATCTATCTTGTGGCTCTTCTCTACACCCTGTCCAATTTATCGAACTCTTTCTTGATGGCCATGGGTCATAGTCCTGGTCTGACCCGGGCCCTATCCTGTTTTAACGTAACTGCCTGTGTGATAGATAGCTGTGCCAAATTTAGCGCTGTTGCTAAATTTCTTATGTATGTACAGTATTGACTAAAGCTGAGACCTGATCTACACCCTGGTATAATTGTTTTAGTTGGAAGTGTGATTTTTTTAATTGCAATAGCTTCCCTTGTACACCCCTTAGTGTGGATGCAGCTATACCAGTAAAAATGTGCCTTATCCAGTATATTTTATTCTACATCACATGCTTTCCAAGCATAAGCTATACCAGCATGGTTTTGTTTACACTATATATACGGATATACATATGTATTTGCATCACTTGATGTATATTTTTGCCTATCTAATTGTATTATAGTTAAAGCTTTTGACTAAAGGAGGCAAAAGGGCGTGGTCAGATTACCACTAATTTCCTGGAAACCAGAGGACATAAAAGCCCTATACACAAACTCTGAGGTGCTGTCCTCGGTGGTGACAGCCTGTGTCCATGTTTGCATCTCTGGATCAAGAACCATCAAAAGAAGCTGAGAATTGCACAACTACCCAGGTGACATCACAACTTCCCAAAGAACATCTATTGACTTGCCTGAATCTGCTCCATCAGCAGCAGCGTCTGAGTTCCTCCTATTCCATCCACCGAATGCAGTTGTAGGTCCAGGTCTGATTGCCATAGACTGGCAGTTCTTGATGATCAGAGGGAACTTACCTGTAAAGTCAAGTCAATTTTCATTATCCTCTATGAGGGAAAAGGGGTGCTGTGCTTTATGACTGACAAATACTAAACCACCAAGCTGTTCCCTTGTTAATCAATAAACACTAGTGAGTTCATCTTGCACTCTTTCTCCCTTCCTGTCAGCAATAGATCCTGATTTAGGGGAATCCAAACCTGCTGGATTTTGATAGGGGTCCTTTAACCTTTTTTCCTTCATTACAACTAGAAGTTTGTCCCACTCTATCACACTGGTATAGTTAAAGCACTGCAACTTTCTAATGGTAAACAAATCCTGAATTTAAAATGGCAATCAGAGTTGTAAAGCCTACTGAAATCATGGAATAATGGCTAAGGTTCTAATTATGGTCAATATTAGCTCTCCCACATTAACTATGTATCAAGAATACTGTGCGCAAACTGCAAAATGTGTAACTTAATAAACTGAGTACAGGCAGTCCCCGAGTTACGCGGATCCGACTTATGTCGGATCCGCAGCTACGAACGGGGCCCTCCCTCTCCCTGGTCTCCAGCAGACCAGGGAGAGGAAGCAAAGCGGCGGAACACGCGGGCAGCGGACAGCCCAGACGCGTCTGGGCTGTCCGCTGCCCGCGTGCTCCGCAGCTTTGCTCTGCTTTGCTCCCCGTCCCCCTGGTCTGCAGACCAGGGGGACGGGGAGCAAAGCGGCGGAACCAGGGGGACGGGGAGCAAAGCAGAGCAAAGCCGCGGAGCACGCGTCTGGGCTGTCCGCTGCCCGCGTGTTCCGCCGCTTTGCTCCCCGTCCCCCTGGTCTGCAGACCAGGGGGACGGGGAGCAAAGCAGAGCAAAGCCGTGGAGCCTGGGGTTCTTAAGTTGAATCTGTATGTAAGTCAGAACTGGCGTCCAGATTCAGCCGCTGTTGAAACTGATCAGTTTCAGCAGCGGCTGAATCTGGACGCCAGTTCCGACTTAAGTTGAATCTGTATGTAAGAACAAACCTACAGTCCCTATCTTGTACGTAACCCGGGGACTGCCTGTACAGTATAGGCACAGTCAGTTAATATTGAAGAAAAAACTCCACCTTTTCATTTGTTGACTTTACGACATTTGTTAAATTTCAACCTCAGCATTCCATTAACATGAGTTGTTGCATTTAATATCAATTAGGTGGGGGTAGGTTGGGGTCAAACTAATTGTCTGGGGGAGGGAAGGGACCTAACAAGAATGAATATTTTCCACTTGGAAATTCTAAGGTTTATTTTTGCAATGACTGTTTCAAGTTTATGGCTGTGAAGGAAGTTATGACGAATGAAAGGTATAACAAGCATGATGGTAGTTGGAACCTTGCTCAGGGGAGAAGTTTAGGTAATTCAGGACAATCTTCACAGGTGTGAGAGGATTCTGGTCTTTGAAAGGAATGTTGTTTAAGGTTGTAAGGAAAAAGATGCCAAGGGAACTTTCACTGCAGAATTGATGGGCCTTATTTACTTTCACACAGAGGACTTCCTCAGCCACTTCATTGGATGTTACTCATATCCTGTGATAGGGGGGATAGGGCCTGCAGGAAGTCAAACCTTCTCATTAGTCTAATTGGGTTGGCACTTGTGAATAAGGCAAGGTCAATATTCTTCTGTTAGAATCAGTTGGGTAGGATTTTCAAAAGTGCTCATTATTGGCTTACCTCTACCCACACTGAAATCCATGGTAAGATTCCCATGCACATCAGTGGGAGCAAAGTTAGCCAAAGCAGGACATTAGGCAAAATCCCACCTCTAGTCCACTGTAAATACAAAAGTGTTTATATTACATGCTGGAACCTACAGAAGAAGATTATTTATTTGCTGCCTTTGATAAAGCATGAATATGGGCAATATTCAGAAGCATAGCCTAACGGGCAAAGGCTATCAGCAAGACAGTTTTCCCTCATGTTCACTCTTCCTCTTTGCATAACACCCTAGCCCAGTGGTCCCCAACCTTTCAAGGTTGTTGGGTGCCAGGGGGTGTGGCAGTTCACCCGCCGGGCGCCAGGGGGCGGGGACACTTGCGCCCCGGAGGCGCCCCCCCCCCCCATAGCCGCATGCCCGGGGCGCTCCCCCCGCCATGCGCCGCGCGCCCGGGGCCGGCGCTCCCCCCGCCATGCGCCCGGTGCCAGGCCAGCCCCGAGCACCTGGCGGGTGCATGGAAATGCCCCCGCGGGCGCCATGGCGCCCGCGGGCACCGTGTTGGGGACCACGGCCCTAGCCTTATTTTGTATCCCGGCAAAATGAAACACTGGGGTTTCAATTATTTCTCACACTTTACTATTGATTTATAAAATATTAGATCCATCCTTGATTAGAAATATTGCAAACTCAATAGGGTAACTATTATATTATTAGCTTCAGGAGGTAGCCGAGTTAGTCTGTTAGGGTGTGTCTACACAGCAAAGTTATTTCGAAATAACAGCAGTTATTTCAAAATAACTTTCATAGCGTCTACACAGCCATTCTGTTATTTTGAAATTAATTTGAAATAGCAGAGGGCTTATTTCAAAATTGGTAAACCTCATTCCACAAGGAATAGCACCAATTTCAAAATTGCTATTTTGAAATAATCGCTGTGTAGACGCTTATTTTGAAATAGGGGGCCTCTAGCCCTTCCTAGGGTGCCCTGCTGGCCGCCCTAGCGACAACGTAACTTCTGACCTGCCGGAACTGGTTACAACCAGCCTTAAATACGATTCAACATCTACTCACTGTGGATGCGCTATTTCAAAATAGCAAAAAACTATTTCGTGTGTAGACATGTTATTTTGAAATAAGGTATTTCAAATTAACTATTTCAAAATTAGATATTTTGAAATAATGCTGTAGTGTAGACATACCCTTACAGAAAAAACAACAACAAGTGATCTGGTAGCACTTTATAGACTAACAAAACATGTAGATGGTATCGTGCACTTTCGTGGGTGGGCTGTGCCCACGAAAGCTCATGATACCATCTACATATTTTTAGTCAGTCTATAAAGTGCTACCAGACCATTTGTTGTTGTTTTTTATTATATTATCCTACTTCAGATAACAGAATGGCTTCTTCTAACAACCATTTTCCATAACTTGTAATTTTAAGTATTTAAGCCCCTTCATGAAAACCCATCTGGAAATAAATGTAGCTGGGCCAATTTGTTTAATGAATATAATGTGCCACTCTTCCATATTAAGGAAAATCTAACAGTATGAATTGAGTGAGGCCAAACTTCTCCAGGAAATTCCTTTATAATACTCAGTTGAATTATTGTGTTTTCCTATTAGGGCAGCCAAAACATTTACTGTCCTTGATAATATAGGATGTGTGCCACAATTTTCTGCCACTAAGCTAGGCACACTATATCTGGATATGTGCCCAGTTGTTTGAATATTTCCACTTGAGCAATTTCTTTTCAAAAAGTAAGACTACACAGATTATACTGAACACTGCAAATTCCTATTGGATTATCTGACAAAGCTAGGTGCCAAATGGATAAAATCTGTCCAAGTAATCCAAACAGACATGCAAAGTAAGGCCAACCAACACTTTAAAAATGGATGTCTAAAAGTTGGGCTCCTGGAATGGGGCTTTCAAATGATCCAAATAGAGTTAAAATCCCAACTCCCATTTCAGTAGGAGTCAGGCACCTAAGTCCCTTTGGATCCTTTGTACATTTAAGCCCAAAGGCTTCATATAATGTGGCAGGGTCAGTCCCAGTCCTGGATCCCAGACCCCTGTTCTTCCCACTATCCCATAGTCTAGGGGACACAGTACAAGTCCCACTTGCCTTTTCTCTGCGTTTGGCCTTCTGTCCCTTGGCAAAACAAAGGGGTGTTGGGGCTAATGCCTCTGGCCAGTCGGGGCTGAGTAAACAGTCCTCCTCAGCCACCAGCTGAAGTTTCTGGCCACTTGGGGGAAAGGGAGCCTCCAAACACTCTCTGTTGGAGCCCCTCACCTCCCCCTGCAGCCTTTAGCAGCGCTGATGTTGTTCTGCTCAGCTCCTCTAAGTCTCCTTATCAGTTGTTCAGTCCTCTCCACCTCCACTCTCTAAACTCCTTCTCCACTTTCCTCTACCCTCCCCCACAGGGAAAGTTTTTAAAGAGGTCCAGTGGCAGCCTGAAATCAGCTCACCAGGCCCTTAATTGATTTATAGCATCCTTGTCTCAGCTGCCCCTGATTAGCCAGGGCCTGTTTTTTTTTAAGAGCTGCCTCTTTCCCCTTCCATCCAGTCCTTTAATCTGCCCTGTCACAATAGGTACTGTAATAGACCCAGGGCAGCTGACTACAATAGTTTGGTGGAGGACAGATATGCCAGGCCTCTAGAATTACACTGGCCTCTAGAAAAGATAAGAGGCAGAGTGGAATGTCCTAGCAAGCCTCTGAGGCATACAGAAGCCACCTAGAAGCACAGGACCCACAGGGCACAGCTGGAGTTTTGTCACAGTACCTACATAAGAAGCTTGATTTTCAAAGGCACTGACCAGCCAGTAGCTCTAATTTTTGCCAGTGGCAGCTGCTGGGTCCTTAGCACATTATTTATTTAGAGGGATAATAAGGTTTTAGGCATCTAATTCTAGGTTAACATTTTTTTAATACCCTGGATCAACAGTTTTATCTGTTTAAGTACCATAGAATCAAGTAACCTAAAGAGGAGCAAAAGTTACCAAGCCAAAACATCACCTATAGTACATGAAGGATGTCAGGCTTACAACATTGGTTTAGAACACTTTGCTTTTTAAGAAGGAAGTGGTTAAAACAGGACTAGGAGGCTTAGCTTTTATACCAGATTACCTATGTGAGCTGAGGCAAGTCTCTTACCTCTGCCTCCAAGGGTTTTACCTCTGAAGAACTAGGACTCTCCCTCTAAGATTTGCAGACAGAGTGAGATAGCGGGAAGGAGGGGTAAAGAACCACCTGCCTATCTCTTCTGCTGCTCCTTTAACCTCATGAAGGAACTGCATCCTTGCCTGTTCATGACTTCACTTTCCCTCTTCTCCACGGTGAACCCTGTCACTCTTACCTGCCCTCTCCCCCCCCCCCCCCCAAAGTCCCCTGCTGGCCTGAGGATCCTCTATCATCTCATCAGTTTTAGAAGCTCTTTGGCCTCAAATGAGTTACAATTGGATCTGGAGCAACAAATGAACCAAAGCTGAGTCATTAGAGTGCCAGCTGTCCAGAACAACTTGTGGGGGTCTGGGTTGGTCCTGGATTATTGGGAAAAAGGCAAATTGAGTACCCATCCTTTAAAGAGAGAAAAAGGAGAATATGAGGAACTTCAGAGCAGTCAGCCTCCATTCAGTCCCTGCAAAAATCAGTTTCTCAAGGAAACTGGTTTGAAGCACTTGGAGGAGAGGAAGGCAGTCAGGAACAGTCAACATGGTTTCACCAAGGGTAGGCCATGTCTAACCTACCTGCTTGCCTTCTATGATGAGATAACAGCCTCTGTGGATATGGAAAAGCAGTGCACATGATTTACCTTGACTTTAGCAAAGCTTCTGATACAGTCTCCCACAGTATTCTTGCGAGCAAGTTAAAAAAGTATGATTTGGAGGAATGGACTATAAGGTGGTGGATAGAAAACTGGCTTGGTCATCAGGCTCAATGGGTAGTGATTAATGGCTCGATGCCCAGTTTGTAGCTGGTATCAAGTAGAGTGTCCCACGGGTTGGTCCCAGGCCAGTTTTGTTCAACATCTTCATTAATTATATAGATGATGGGATATATTGCACCCTCAACAAGTCCACAGCTGACACTAAGCTGATGGGAGAGGAAGATACGCTGGAGGGTAGGGATAGGGTCCAGAGTGACCTAGACAAATTGGAGGATTGGGCCAAAAGAAATCTGATGAGGTTGAACAAGAACAAGTTCAGAGTCCTGCATTTAAAATGGAAAAATCCTATGCACTGCTGGATATGTTGCCAAGATGACTAACAGCATATTGTGCTGCATTGTTAGGGGCATTGCCAGTAGAGTAAGGGAAATGATTATTCCCCTCTATTCGGCACTGGTGAGGCCACATCTGGTATACTGTGTCCAGTTTTGGGCCCACTCTACAGAAAGGACATGTACAAACTGAGAGAGTCTAGCAGAGGGCACAAAAATGATTAGGGGGCTGGAGCACATGACTTACAAGGAGAGACAGAGGGTATGTCTACACTACCCTCCTAGTTCGAACTAGTGCGGTAATGTAGGCATACCGTACTTGCAAATGAAGCCCGGGATTTGAATTTCCCGGGCTTCATTTGCATAAGCGGGCAGCCGCCATTTTTAAAACCCCGCTGGTTCGAACCCCGTGCAGCGCGGCTACACAGGGCTCGAACTAGGTAGTTCGGACTAGGCTTCCTATTCCGAACTACCGGTACACGTTCCACGTTCCACGAGGTGTACCGGTAGTTCGGAATAGGAAGCCTAGTCCGAACTACCTAGTTCGAGCCCCGTGTAGCCGCGCTGCACGGAGTTCGAACCAGCGGGGTTTTAAAAATGGCGGCTCCCCGCTTATGCAAATGAAGCCTGGGAAATTCAAATCCCGGGCTTCATTTGCAAGTGCGGTATGCCTACATTACCCTCCTAGTTCGAACTAGGAGGGTAGTGTAGACATACCCTGAGGGATTTGGGCTTATTTAGAAGAAAAGAATGAAGGAGGATTTGATAGCAGTCTATAATTACCTGAACAGGGGTAATTTCCAAAGAGAATGGAAATAGGCTATCCTCAGTGGTTACAGATGACCAAATGAGGAGCAATGGTCTCAAGTTGCAGTGGGGGAGGTGTAGGTTGGATATTAGGAAAAACTATTTCAGTAGGAAAGTGGTGAAGCCCTGGAATGACTTATCTAGGAATGCTAGAGAATTTCCATGCTTAAAGAGTTTTTTTAAGGCCCATCTTGATAAAGCCCTGGTTGGGATGATTTAGCAGGGGTGGGTCCTGTTTTGAGCAGCAGGATGGACTAGATGGCCACCTGAGGTCTCTTCCAACCCTAATTGTCTATGATTCTATGATTTTGCTTTTACCACAAAATGTTGCCAGCTTTGGTAGCACACAGTTCTGGATACAGACTCTTTGTTAGAAAACAATGTATCATTTTCACAGTTTGGTCTGTTAATACTCCTTTAATCTCCCCTGGCTCAGCTGCCACAGAACATACGTCAGAGTCAGAATCCGGAAACTAGACAATGCTCTTTTGGTGGAAATAATATTCTGAGCTTTGGAAACATCAAATGAACCCAGAAAAGGGATAAAGGTTTAATACATGGGCTTTGCCAGGAAAGCAAAAGGAAACTCTCTCTGTTTCAGCACCCAACAGTTTAGAATAAGTCTGAGTGGCTTCATACCTGGCTCAGTATAGCTAACAACTGGTTCAGAGGCAAAGATCTTAAGATGGTCTCCCCCTTTTTGTGCTGACATTTCATTACATGTGCTCCACAACCCTACAATTAAAGTTATTATGACTTTAAAAACTTAACAGACTATCCCTTTTATGGAGGGCACCAAAACCATCTCAGTTTTTTTCATTCTGGGTACGTCTACACTGCAGTACTAATTCAAAATAACTAGTGCTATTCCAAAATAATTTAGTCCGTGTCTACACAGCAGCCAGTTATTTCAAAAGAGTGTCAAAATACTGTCAAGCAGGAGGACTTCTTACTCCGACTCCTGTAATCCTCCTTGTTCAAGGAATAAGAGAAGTAGGAGGAGGAGTGCTCTATTTTGAAATAAGTGCTGTGTAGATGCTCCCTATTTCGAAATAAGCTATTTCGAAATAAGATATGTAATTGACGTAGCTCAATTTGTGTAGCTTATTTTGAGTTAAGCCAAGCTATGTAGATGCACCCTCTGAAAGAATCCAGCCCATCGAGATTCAATTATTTTTTCATATACCCACATAAACAGATTCAAGATGTTGTCTCTCAGTGTGCCCATAACGGTCTCTACATTTACCAAAGTTCTAGATCAATATGCGGCCCTCTTTAACATGCCAAGATTCCCTCGAAGTCCTAATTGACATCATCTGTATTTACTAACTCAGGCTTATTGGAATCCTGAGAAATGAGCACTGGAACTATTTCAGCATGACCGACCCTCAACTATAGATTGTCCCAGCCTTCAAAAACTGGTTCAACTCATACCTGTAGCCATAAAACCTTGGGCTTTGATCTCATAAGATAAGCAGAGCTGGGTCTGTTCAGAAAGGGGTATTGATGAGTCACTACATGGCATGGCCTTTCCACCAAAGAGTCCATATTAAACCAGTAGCTCAGCACCTCAAGGGTATGTCTACACAGCACCCGAAACTCAAAATAAGATATGCAATTTGCACTATGTCAATTGCGTAGCTTATTTTGACTCTATTTTGAAATAGCATATTTAGTCATTTAGTGCTGTCTGCACAGTGCCAAATTCCATAATAAACCACTATTTCGTGCCATCCATTACTCCTCATAGAATAAGGTTTACAGAGATGATGAAATAGTGCATCTGCTGTATTTCAAAATAGTTGACGTGTTCAAAAGACGCAGGGTAGCTATTTCAGGATACCTCTGTAGTCTAGACGTAGCCTCGGGGTCTAGACGTAGCCTGTATCTTAAAAAGTCCTTTCTCTTAGCCAGATGCTGCCAGCCTGTCTGTCTTTTAATGTCCTAGAAAGATACATGAAACATTCCAACAAGAAAACAAAACTTTCCTACCCCAGTTTCCTTATAATAAATAACTAGTAACTAGTAAATAGCACTTTTCATCATTTGATCTCAAAGTACTTTACCAATGATGTAATGATTATCTTCATTTTATATGTGGGGGAAATGGCAGCACAAAGTAGTCTGCATGAAGTTACCCAGGAAGACAGCAGTAGATCTGGGAACAGAAAACAGGTGTCCTGGTTTAATGCTCTCTCCGCTAGACCATACTGCCTTCCCAGTCGTAAGTGAGTATTACCTCATCCTATAATCCAAACATTAATACACAAAGACAATTAAGGTCCTCTCCAATAAGTATAGGCTGGTTATCTCTATTTTTTTTCATTGCCATCTTCTGTCTTCTGTATATGTAGAACGTACAAAAAATGTTCTGCCCATATGATAGTGAAATCTTTGAACCTGTCTAAACTGTGACAGCCATTTATGCATATCTTGTGAAACACAAGACATTTTATTTTTAACATCATGGAGCCTTTTAAAGCACTCCTGGCTGGCACCTCCCATTCCATGTCTGAGCATATATCCTCTTTGGAACAGCTTCTGTTACCATGTTAATGAACACTTCATCTTAGGGCTTCTCTCTGTTTCTTGGATGAATAAAGTTTAGAAGAGTTACAATTCATACAGTACCTCTTTACATCCAATCTGCCCTGGCAGCAAATACATTTCATATCAGACAGCAAGAAAAGGACCATTACAGTTATCAAAAGATTAGGGACTTTAGAAAGGATAATCACACATTCAGCTGCATAAAGATTTGTGCTAAAAATCCATGCAGCTCAGTAACCTGTGCTAAGTATGACAGGTCTTATCTTCTCTGCACTTACCACACGCAACTGTCCTATGTCCCAAACAGATGAGGCATTTCTGGTTTACACTACCTTCGGTATATACAACTTCTTTCATTCTTGATGCAGTTCTGTCATTTCCCTCTGGAAAATGTTGCATTGGTGGATGACATGTAAGTGATCACCTGGAAAACAAATAAATTGTGTATAAAAAAGGGTGGATTTTTCCTCTATATGGCACTTTCCAAGGAGATTTCCTGTGTACATTGTGACATTATATTCCATACTGAAGGCAATACTTTCCTCTAACATTCAGTACATTAACTCAATTGATATGTGAACATCTTTAGCAGGTAAAAAATGCCTATGAAATATATATCTGTTTTTTTCTCCATGTATGGGTACAAATATAGGGATAGACTTTCAGCAGATATGAATCAGAATAAACTCATGTCAGTCTGTGGAGTTACTCTAATAGAAGATCTACCCTATATCTATTTAAAGTAGGAGACACTTCTATAATATCAGTAAAGAGTAGTAGTCTGCAGAACATTATAAATAACCAATTATGCCCAATGGCCAGGGCATTGATTAGTATAGGTACGTCTACACTGCACCCGTAGCTCAAAATAAGCTATGCAATTTGAGCTATGCAAATTGCATAGCTTATTTCTAGTGTATTTTGAAATAAATCTGCATTTCAGAATGTCCCTTACTCCTTGTGGAACAAGGTTTACAGGGACATCAGAATAGCAAGCAAGCCCTTTATATTTCAAAAATGTGGAATAGCTATTTTGGAATACTGGAAGTATTCTGAAAAAGCGCCCCTGTCTAGACGTACCCTATGTGGACATATACCTTTTAAAAATGGGACATAAATACAAACAGCAAAGAATCCACACAGATATTTGCTAAGGGGAAGAATCTGTTCCAGAAACGCTGAAATATTTGTGCGCCTTAAATGTCTGTATGTGCTGAAAAGGAAATACCAACTTTGTTCTCAGGATTGATCCTGCTGTGAAAGAGAGTGGATTCTATTACTTCAGGGAGGCTGATGGCTTGTTTTCCAGATGGCTACAAAGAAGGTGTCAGAAATCTTTAGGACGAGAAGATCTAGAGTATGGGCAGAGCAGTCCTATAAGAGGAACCCTAAAAACAGTCAATCTAGGAGACCTTTTCTTACTTTATTCTTAATTTCAGTGTTAAACTAAAACCCCAAGAAGAGGATGATTTTGGAGTCTACTCTACATAATGTGTGGGCTATGTTTCAAAGCAGGCTGGAAAAGGCATCTGTTCACATGTCTTTGCGTGCTACCACAATGCAAACAATACATAACTTTAATTCATCCATAACAAACATTAGCTTTAACTTCTCTCCACAGAACCCTCTAGTTAACTGGAATTATAGGCCTAATTATTGGAACGTGTACTTCAATGTGATTTAATTTTGTGGGGGTTTTTTCTTTAATTTTTTTATACCATAAACTTGCTCTAGAAATAACTCTATTAAAGTTTCCTTTCAAAACAAAGATCAAAGAGATGTGCAATTATTTCATTATCATTAAAGAACTCATAACATAATGGAAAGAATGTTAAAAATAAACGTAATGTTCTTTATTGAAATGATACAAGTCATAATGATTTTCCTCGAGGAATAAAAATGATCCAGGATTAAGTTTTCACTGCTTTAAATATATCATGGATTCTCTGTTTCTAATAAATAACTATGGGCGGTTTTCTCCCATAATAAACTAAGGATGAAATTAGCAACAGTTGTGTCTGCATGCAAGTGAATGCATGGGATTAAATGCTTGTTAATAGAGCATAGGGAAAAGTTAGATAGTATGTTAGGTCCAATTGTTCCCTCTTTCTCTGTATGGAATGGATTTGCACTCAAAGCCTCTGTCACACTAGGAGAAGGGAGGGTCATCACCTTTATGACACCACCATTCTCAGTCTGCTGAGCTTTCTTTAATGGGTCAGGGATCTGCACATTTGAGAGTGCTGTAAGGACATGCATCATCCCTGACTGTTGTAAAGCTGGTGTCAGGCAGGACAGACTGAGGCTGTATTTATGTTTTACCGGGGTCCTGCTGGGTTTGGAAATGCTTCTTCAGACAGTGTTACAAGGGAAAACACTATATGAGGAAATCCTAACAGCATGGCTTAGACAGAACTAAGCTGCTTGCCAGGGAATATAGCAAGGGGCCTGACATCATTGCTGAGATATGTTTCTCCAGCTGACTGTGTGGCTCAGTGGGGATCTCCATGTATTTGCTTCTTTTAGAGTAGGGGTAGGAAAGAAAGCCATTCTCACCCCTGGTGACTCTTTGAAAATATGCCTGTACAATTTATGAATTCAATGTGAGATTATGACCCCTATGTGTCTGTCATGCTACCAACTCCAATTTGAATGTGCAGACATTTGCTTTCTGTAATCGGGTGCTTAGGCAGCACTCTCTTGTGCCTCCTCAGGGCATGACTCCCCCCGCTGTGGGACCCAGATGGTTAGGCCTTCTGGCTATGACACACTTGAGTCCCCACCCTAATATTAGAATGCAAAATAAAAGGGAAACCATGAACTCAAAATCAGGGTTACCCATGGATTTGTCGGCAGGAACCTTCCCTTCTGTTCAGGGCTCATCTCCATGCAGCCAATCCTTTTTGTTAAATCCTGGGCTGCATTGTCCCAATTGGAGGCTTGCCCACACAGCAAACTGTCTCGGGCTCTTAGCTGAAACCAGCCATCCCTTGTTCAGAAAAATATAAAGTCCTGCTTTCCTTCCTGGATAGCTGAGACCAAGTCTTCACTCCAGGGAAGAGCCACACTGCCGCGGCCAATCTTCCGGAATTTGATTTAGCAGGTGTAGTTAAGACCCACTCAATCAAACTCTGAGGGTGCCCCCATTGACGTCCCGTACTCCTGCTCCTGTGAGGAGTAAGGGACGCCAAAGGGAGCATTTGCTCCTATCGGCCTCCCACTGTGGGGACAGCAGGGAAACTTGAATCAAAGTATGTCGACTCCAGCTACATAATTAACATTGCTGGAGTTACATATCTTGTTTCAAACTTCCCCTTTTGTGTAGACCTGGTCTGAGTCTCTTTCTTTTAACTTCCCTCTTCACTCCTCATGACTAGTACAGGTGTAGCGAGGCAGGGCCACTTGAGTCCATAGACCTTCATAGAACACTAGAACTGGAAGGGACCTCATTGAGTCCAGTCATGGCAGGACCCAGTTCCATCTAGACCAGCGGCTCTCAAACTTTTTGGGCTCCAGAGCCCTTTACATGCGTAAAAATTTATGCAAAGCCTCAGCGGTCCACTGAGTATTTCGGCAGCTTAGTCTACTTTTCCTTAAAATCTGGATAAAGGAGGACTTACCCAGTGAATGAGGACACCTTGATTGTTACCCTCTTTAAGAAAGGGGATAAAGTGGACTGTGGAAACTATCAAGGTATCTCTCTCCTTGCTGTTGCAGGCAAAGTTCTGGCATGGGTCCTTGCAACCCATCTTCTGCCCAGTCAGAAGAAATGTTACCAGAGTCACAAAGTGGCTTCTGACCATGGTGTGGAATTGTGGATATGATCTTTATTGCATGGCAGCTTCAAGGAAAGTGTCAGGAGCAAAACTGACCACTGCACATGGTTTTTATTGATCTAACTAAAGCCTTTGACTCAGTGAATCACCGTGCCCTTTGGACTGTACTTTCAAAGATTGGGTATTCTGATAAACACATCAATATCCTAACATTGCTTCATGACAACATGAAAGTGGCTGTTCTGAGCAGCACTGGCTCCACAGTGAACCTTTTAAAGTACAAACAGGACTCAAACAGGGCTGTACCATTGCCCAACCATGTTTGCGGTCTTTATTGATGTCATTTTTTACCTACTTGCTGGGAAGCTCCTAGCTGGCATTGAAATCATCTACAGAATGGATGGAAAGGGTTACCTCAGTTTGTATGTTATATGTTTATTGGTTGTGCGGATGGGAAATTGTAGTGCTATGAGTGCTGTCCTGACCAGACTAAGGCAGTGAATCGAACTATCAATGCTAATTCGAACTAAGGAAGCCTGCCATAAGGGGGGGGGGGGAGAGTTTCCCGCCTTTTCCCTAGTTGCACATGGTACTAGTGCTCTGCACCCCATTCTAACTCTTTGCACTCGGCTCAAAATAGCTGCACGCGGTTCAGAATGTTATGCACCCCACCCACAAAAGAGTGCACTCAGCACCTAGGGAATCTTCCCACTGGAGAGTGCTAAAAATACCCCAGTTCGGTAGCAGTTTGGGGGGGGGGGTTCCTTTTTTTCTGTTTGGGTTCCTTTTTGTGTTTGGTTCTGCGTATGTCTCTCTGTAGTAGCATGAGTGGTGGGTTGGAGGAGTGAGAGAGTGTGAGAGCGTGAGCCTGGACAGTGTAGTGCTGGTGTGAGTGTGGTGGGTGTTTTGGGTTTTCTTATTTACCTGTGGAGAATTCCCGGGGGAAACCTGTCGGATCCCATTGGATTATCATTGGAGAGTGGAAGGCCTTCGATCCATAGTCCACTCCTCATCCACCGCCCGACCAGAAGGCAGATCCTGCGACATCAAGGGATCTCCTCACTGTTCCTCTGCCACGGCTGGGTTAGCCAAGGCATAGAGGTCGTGAGCGCCTCAGCTATCTTAGGCCACAAGTGTGCGTGTAAAGTATAATCCTATTGTTTGTCTAGGGGTCTTTACTGTCTGCTTTATCTCTGGGGATTGGGGATTGAGTTGCTGTTACATGCTGTTCTATATTTTAAATTGACAATATATGGTTTGGCCCTAAATTGAGACTCTGAGTTTTATTTGAAAACCACGCGCCAGTGATAAATACGGCCACGAGTAATTGGCCTCAGGCGAGCCCTTCTTCTGGGACTTGGGACATTTACCATCCATAATCTAAGTCAGGGCGCGTCCAATTAGGGTTTTAAATTATTCGTTACTGCGTCCCAGGGAAACAGAAAGCTGTTTAGACTTAGCAGGCTGAAAGCTAAGCGTAAGATTTCCACCACATCTATCATGGAACTTTAGTATGCTGATGACCAGGACTTGACAGTTAGTGTAATCTACTCTCCCGTGGCAAGTAGATTACAAGATGGCACAGCCGCGCAGCGCAGTAAGCTCATGCACAGCGCGGTCTGTGCATGCGCAGTGTGCCAAACCGCGTGGCTGGCGAGCGGGATTCACCACTGCTTGGCGAGCCCTGCTGATGACAATGCAGTTTTTTCCCATTCTGAGAGATCTTCAAACTATCTTGAACGTGTTTGCTGATGCTTATGCATGTCTTGGTCTCACCCTCAACATCGAGAAGACCAAAGTGCTCCATCAGCCATCTCCAAATGAGGTACTCCCCACCCCCATCTATTAAAATGGAAAGGCACTAGAGAATGTTAATCATTTTCTCTATCTTGGAAGTTGTCTTTCATCCAAGGCAGATATTGATGTAGAAATCCAACATCGACTGAGCTGTTCCAGTGCAGCCTTTGCTTGTTTACAACACGAGGTTTTTTAAGATCGCCACATTCAAACAGACACCAAACTTCTTGTCTATCAAGCTGTCATTATCCCAATACTATTGTATGGGTCTAAAACCTGGACAACCTATAGACATCACTTGAAAGTCCTTGAGAGGTTTCACCAACGCTGCCTCCACAAGATCTTGGAGATAAATTGGGAAGACAAGTGCACTAACATTAGTGTTCTGGAAGAGGTAAAGTCCACCAGTAACAAGGTAATGATCATCCATCAGCAACTTCGCTGGAATGGTCACATTGTTCAGATGCCAGACCATCACCTCCCAAAACAGATCCTGTGTCCTCAGCTGAAAGAAGGGTACTATAATGTGGGAGGACAACAGAAGCATTATAAGGACTCACTAAAGTATAACATTGATGTTGACACTTGAGAGAACCTCGCCCAGCATCGCTCAAAATGGAGAGAAGTCTTATGCAATGGCTCCCTGAATTTTGAATCTGCCCTCCAACATGCTAAGGAGAAGAAGAGGCACAAGTGGAAGGAGAGACTGGCTTGTAGTCATGGTCAACAGCCTCCTGCTGTACCAGAAAACATTTGTCCTCATTGTAATTCTTGAACCTCATTGTGGTTCAAGGACTGGCCTTATCAGCCATCTGAGGATCCACCACTCCCATGGAAGATGATCATATTTGGCAATGAGTGATCACCCATCATCATCATTTCAGGGATCAGCACTGACTCTGGATGTATAAAGGGGGCAAGTGGGCTGAGGAGCTCTGTTTCTGAGAAGGGGTAACAGACTGAGGCTATGTCTAGACTACGGAGTTTTTCCGGGATACCAGAGGTATCCTGGGAA
Organism: Pelodiscus sinensis; assembly: GCF_052426305.1. NCBI lineage: Eukaryota > Metazoa > Chordata > Testudines > Trionychidae > Pelodiscus > Pelodiscus sinensis. Next base: position 59,706,404 of record NC_143059.1, on the reverse strand, counting down.
AACTCCACTGCATCCAGGGAATACGTCTGCTCTTCCAACATTTTTTGTGGAAGAGCAGACATGTCACAAGGAAGATGGGCTTTTCCGAAAGAGGAGATTTTTCCAAAATTTGGCCCAGTGTAGATGGGCCAAATTTCAGAAAAACCTCTTCCGACAAAGTGATCAGAAAAAGGTGTGCAAATTGCGGCACGTGTGGCAGTCTAGACAAAGTTAGAGTCAGTGTGCCAGAGAGGTCAATAGAAGAACTTGAGCTGCAGTCTGGCAGGCTCCAGAAGCTTAAAACACCTGGGGATCGGTAGCAGCAGGGGCTTGAATTCCCCTCACTGCATTTCTTGTGGATGACCTGGAGTGAGTGCTGCTCAGTAGAATTTGTTTCACCCCCATCTTCTCAGTTGAAGAATTAGAGGAAATGGAGGGGAAACTTTAAGGCTATGTCTACACTGCAGGCTTTTGTGCAAGAACAGCTGTTCTTGCGAAAAAACTTGCAGAGCGTCTACACTGCACGTGCATTCTTGCGCAAGTAAATTTACAGTAAAGCATCAGAAAAAAGGGCTTCTTGCACAAGAGTTATTCCTCTTCCCACGAGGAATAAACCCTCTTGCGGAAGAGCTCTTCCACAAGAAGGCAGTGTGGACAAGCAACAGAGGTTTCTTGCGCAAGAAGCCCCTATAGCTAAAATGGCTATCAGGGCTTAGTTGCGCAAGAGAGCGTCCACATTGCCATGGACACTCTTCTGCAAAAGCACATGGTAGTGTGGACACGCTCTTGTGCAAGAACTCTTGTGCAAAACAGTTCTTGCACAGGAAGCCTGCAGTGTAGATGTAGCCTAAGAGTTTTCCTCTCCTCAGCCCCCTTCTATAACTATTTCTACAGCAGGAGGAGATCTGAGACGTTAAAAAAAATGTTTCAGAAAAAAGTTACCCACTTCTTTCTTCTGAGAAATTGTGTGCTTTCCAATCAGATGCAGATTGGCCATGGGGATCCATGCATCTGGGAATTTAAGCCCTGATTTTTTTAAAATTTCTGGTATTGGAATTTGTAATTGGAGTGTGTCAGATGCACAATTACTCAGGGACAGAGTCAGAGGTGAAGAATTCTCAAGAAAACTCTTGTGGCAATAACAGAAAACTAACTTTGGGTACATCTACACAGCAGCATTATTTCGGAATAACTAACTTTATTCCAAAATAACATAGTGCACGTCTACGCGACAAGCCTTTATTTCGAAATAATGTCGAGCTGGAGGACTTTCATGAGGAGAATGGGAAGTTGAAGGAAGAAAGTTCTTCCTTCGACTTCCTGCTGTGCAGACAGTTCTAAAAGTCAATGTAAGCTATTTCGCCTTTCGCTACACAATTGACGTAGCTGAAGTCGAGTAGTTTAATTTGACATTAGGCCTATGGTGTAGAAATACCCTTTGAAAAAACTCTACAATTAGGAAACATAAGAACAGCCACACTGAGTCAGACCAAAAGTCTATCTAGTCCAGTATACCATCTTCTGATAGTGGCCAATGCAGAGTGGCTGGGGCCGGCAGTGGAGCCAGCTCAGTGGCGAAGGCTAGCAACAGAACCTGGCCAGCAGCCAGAAAGGGAGCCTGCCCATGTCTGACAGACTGTGGGAGAGCCTGGAGTCCATCAGCAGAGGCACCAGAATTGACCTCCCCCTGTCCTGTGAAATGCCTTGCTCAGGACCTCTCAGATCCTGAGGTGCTGGACCAGAGAAGTCCGACCTGTAATACGTTTTCATAAAACCTTAGCTTAGAAGATAAAGTCACATTGGCTGCCAGAGGATCAGTAAGGACTGAATATTGGCTGTAGACAGTGATAGACTTGGGCTTTTGTAGTTAACCAGTCGAAGTCTATCATCACATCAGAGAAAGCTTTCAACTTTACTAAATGTCTTTCTACTTAAAAAGTTAATGGAAACCAGCCATGGTGATAAAAATCTGTGACTGTCTTAAAGAAAAGGAATTTTTGGTTTCTTGTGGTAGAAAAAAAGACTGGAATTTAAATTCTTGGAATGTCTCTTCTTGTGTTTAATTTCTCAAAACAAAAAATTTTATCAAATAGCAGTCCGAGACAGAGGGAAAGTCCACATCTCAATAAAGTAAAAATACATGATAAAATAATAAAAAAATTCAGAAACTGTGGGTGAGGGAGTCAAAACAAAACATACAGAACAAAAACCGAAGGCAATGAGAAGTTAGTGAGAAGTGATGAATGTAGGAATTTCATTTGTGAATGCTGGTAAACACACAAGAGAACAAAATACCACTCTAAGTCCTGAGAGTGCAGCAGGACAAAAAACTAAACAAGCAAATAAAAAAGCAAATCGGGATAACTTGAAGCTAGAGATGATAGAATACTGAGACGTTCTCAGAGAAATTTGAGGAAAAATAAGAACAATGTCTGTTTGCATAAAGAGGAATATAAAGTGACCAAATGTGCTACAAGATTGCAAAAAAGGAGGGGATCCTAAAAGGAAGAAATTCTGAAAATGAAAAGAAGGAACTCTTATAAAGCTATTGTATATTAACAAAGCATTTACTATTTTAAAATATCTCTACACATACCCCATCTTCTGCTATAATCTATTTTTGCTATTTCAACCATCTTATGGGGAAATCCTATATCCCTTATATCCTTGGAGTGTAAAATAATTGTTCTGTTGCTTTAAAAGTGGGACACTGTTTTAACACATACACACAGAGCAAAGGAATGATTAGGACATACACTTCGCTTGGTTTGATATTATATTGTACTGCTTGACCGAACGAAACAGTATTAAATTAGATGATTCTTCATAAATGTTTAAATTTAGCAAATCAACTCAATTTTGAGCATTCCTGATAGTCTTTGTGGGCTTTAAAGGGTAATGGACAGTGAATCATTACTGCAAGTGTAATATTTTTACTCCTGGATTCTTTTATAATATTGTTACTTCTGTGCAAAATTAAATGCCAGCAAAAGTAGGCATTCTCAAAATGAGCTCTTACATAAATGCACTATTGCACAGAAGAACTAAAATGGTGGTTAAGTACTAGGCACACCTGAATAACTAACGAACTTGTTTTTGTAGGAAAACTTTTGTTTTACTAAAATAAAAGGGAAGTATTGATTATAAATAGATTATCTTGGAAGGGGTTTCTTGGAAGAGGATTTGGTGTCAAACTATAAGGAGAAAATAGAGTTTGACAAAGGATGAAGCTGTTTTTAAAAAATTACTACGAAAGGAGGGTTCCTAGAGATGAACTGCTAAAGAAGAATTACTGAATGGTCCAGGATCCATCACTCACTCTCATGGGGTCAGGTACTTCTTCTGCTTGGGCAGATCCTTCTGCCTGGACATAGACCCATTCATTTTACTTCATTTGTAGTATTCGGGCCAAAGCTTCAAAGGTTTGCATTGACTTCCCTGAATGGAATTTTCAAAGCACTCCATCATGGCCCAACTCTGATTTAAAGACCACAGGAAAATGTCCATTGATTTTAATGGAAGCAAACTGACGTCACCTTCAGAGCATGTTTGACTATCTCAGCTCCCAGTCTCAGTACAAATAAATCTGAATACCAGTGTTTCTTAGGGTTCTAAGCATCTGTAAATGAGGGAAAGAGAAGGGTTTTTAGCCCACGCTCTCTGTATTAATCCAATTTTTTTAAATGTAACTAAATAATTCATGAAAGAGTGCAAACTCTTAGGAGAATAATCTTGATTTTGTAGAAAAATCTACTAGTTTCTCCTAGGGATATAACAGTATAGTTGATTAACCGATTAGCAAAAGCTTATCGGTTAATCCTATAGACTACATGTTTCCCACCCACCCACCCTCACTAGTAAATGTTTTTAGCAGGCTGGCCAGCAGCTCGGCTCAGTACCAGCTTGCGCAGGGTCTGGGACCTATCCCTGCTACAGCTCTGCATTGAAAGTGAATTAGGAGCCAGGCACAGTTCCAGCTCACCATGTCTAGGAACTAAGACCCTGCCTGGCCAGGGGCTGCTGCCATCCCACACTGCTGCCTCTGTATTAGAGGCAGCAGCATGAGGCGACAGGCAGCCAGTCCACAAGGGGAGCTGGTTTTCAAATTGGCTCCCCTCACGGACCAGCTCCCACCTGGCACCCCACACTCCTGCCTCTGATACAGAGGCAGCAACGCAGAGTGGCAGGAGACTCCTTGGGAGTGAGGCCAGCATGCACTGGCTACCAGCCCCACCCCAGGGACTATAGAATAGTTGAATATCGACTATTCAATTAATCGATATTTAACATCCCTAGTTTCTCCAGGAAAATTGACTTTGCTATCAACTGCAGGTATTACAGTATTTCCTTGCTCATTTTTGCATCCATTCTCTACAGTTGTTTAGATGAGAGAACTATTTTAACCGAGAGTATAAAGAAAACAAGAAAAAAAGGTTGTTTCCTTAATCAGGGCCTGATCCCAAACCCCAGTGAGGTCAATGGGAGTCAAAGTAACTGACAATGCGAGTCAAGCTGATTGAAGCTAAATGTTTTCTCCAATGAAGTAAAATAACCCCCAGGCAAACAAAGATCTCTGTAGATGTTTTTCTAAGAGGAAGTAAAACATCATTAAGCTAACTTTCTTTAAGTAATAATCACATACTGTTATATTAACTATATACAAGGTAGTCTTTAATCTTCCTAATGCATAGCTCTTTAGGCTCGCTGTTGCAGTTACTGTTTACTATAGGTTTGACCTCTCTAGTCTGGCATCCTATTGGTCCTTGGTGAGGGATTTTGCCGGACCAGGGAAGGTCATTTCTGGTCCCCCTGCCCCCGACCTCCCCAGCCCTGGCCTGGCCTCTGGTCTCCTGGCCAGCTCCCCACCTGCAGCTGACTCTGCTACCCCACTGCCACCCACCAAGCTCCTGGTCCTGTTGGCAGCCTGCTGCTCTTCCGGCCCACAGGGCTCCCAGCCACTAGCCCTCCACCAGGACTCTCTGGTCTGGCAACATTCTGCTGGACCACGGATGTTGCCAGACCAGAACGTCCCAGTGTAGAGAGGTTCAACCTGTACTGGAAGCTGGGGATTGTATTTTTAAGGGGAAATCTCTTTGTTGTTAACTTTGGAAATGACAAATAGAAACGGCTCTGAAGAAAGAAAATACATAAAGAGGCATATGCAGAAGAAAGTAATCTGAGAGAGGAGCCTTTAATAAACCAAATAAGGTTAGCCTCATGCCTTTGTTAACTTAGCAGATGATTTTCAGATAAATGTGCCCTGCTGCCCCCATTTTACAGAAAACCACAGTCTGCCCCCTGCTGATTTGCAGGGGGTGAGATCATTGGAAATAACTTAATTTGAAGGGGGAAATCCTCTTAGTTATTTTCCTAAAGAGGTGCTGAATAAGCTGTGTGTGGCAATCATGGGAGGAGAACAACAGTTTTGCTGCAGATTTTCCCATGATGCATTCTCTACATTGCTTCCTCCCCTCCCCCACTACATGAGAACAAGCCTCACTAGTCTAGCTTAGGCAAGTCTTGTCAGAACTGATATGAGACATTTTAATAGTTATTGTTGTAGCCATTAAAGCTACAATGCCATCCTAGGTACCTCACAGAGCAGACAGAAGGTCCCTGCCTCAAGAAGCCTACAGTCTAGTGTCCAGACATTGTAAAACAAGTGAGTATAAGTAAAAACAAGAGGGGGGAGCTGAACTTACATGAGAGGCCAGTGTCGGTGTAAGCAATGCTCTCCCTTAAAGTTGGCTAGCATATGGCATTGCTGTTCTCTCCCAATCAGGGGCGGATTATAATTTTGCAGGGCCCAGAGCAGCGCCACGGGGCCTGGCGCAGCACAATTTTGTGTGTGCATGGGGCCTATTGAAGCATGGGGCCCGGGGCAGCCACCCCGCTCATCCTGCCCTATCTCTGCTGCTGTCCCCAATAGCAGCTGTCCAGCAGTGCAAAAACCAGAGCACAAATTTGCAACTGGCCTCCACCGTGCAAAACAAAACAGGTACAAAATGAATTAGTTCTGTGACCAATGGCCCTAAAATCTAGCCTAGGAATTGTAATAGAAGTGCTGAATCAAGGGAAAATGTTGGAGACAACACTGACCAGTATCATTACAAGAATCCATTTCAAATAGGTCAGGAGAAAATGTGATTCAAAACTAGGCTAAAATCCTATTTTGCTCAACTGCAGTTTTTTTTTGGAAACTGTTTAGTTCAGAGGGGAAAGTAGTTTTCTGTCTGGTTTATTAACTACATAAGATCTGTTGTTCAAAAGTTACCTTCAGTATATTAATTCAGGAAACTGCTCATCCAACCAGTGGATTTTAAACACAAGGAGTTCCTGTGAATTGGAATATATTATTGTTCTAACTGAAGCCTTCAGCATGGGAAAGGGGCTCAGTAGGGATCCTCCCACCTGGAATTGCTTACAGAATGAGGGCCTGTGCATTTTACAGGCCATCTCAACACATCTCCTCTATTGCTTAAAACAGTCCTCTGTGTCAGGTTAAAAGCAAACAGCATGTGGCAAATTTGCACACCCATTCTCCATCCTTGCTGCATCCTATCCTGACCTACCCGCTTTCTCTGGAGAATTTATCCTATTTTGGACTACAATTTCCCAAGCACAATTGTTCACAGTTGCTTCTGTTGTACTGATTCTAATTCAAGAATGAATTTTTCACTAAATGGCAACACCTTTTGGTAGTAATTAGGCCATGCAGCTAGTAACTGAAAAGTGGGTTTTACTTTGGTTTTGGTTTAACATGGTTGACCTTTGTGCAAAGGATGATGTGTTTGGAAACTTGCTGAATGGTACTGTTACCTAGCTGTTTCATTATTACCTGTTTGACAATTTTCTGTCTTCAAGAGGGCTTCCTATATATTGTGTGAATGAAAATGATGTATCTATAACATTTACCTGTAAGTACAAAGAAAATTAAACTGCTAAAAACAGATATTCTTACACACAATATATAAACCTGTGGAACTCGCTGCTGCAAGATATTGAGGCAAAGTGTCTAGAGGGATTGAAAAAGGTAGGCATTATAAAGACAGTAGAAATATCACCCACAGTTATACTAATTTATTACTATTATTTATGACGTCTCTTATGTTCAGGGATCAGGCACTTGTTAGGAGATAGTTACTGCACCAATATAATTTATGACAAGGTGCAACAAGGGTACAATGAGCAAATGGATGGGAAAGAGTAGGGAAGACAGAGGTTGCTCAATGTAAACATGTTATGTAGGCTAGTTATTTGCACAGTTGATGGTATTGGGTCTAAAAGCCAATGAGTATCATTTTATGATCTCAGACTACTTTCTTCTTAGCCCTCTGCGGTAAGTTAACACATAAGTATCTTAGGGTATGTCTGCACTATTGCGCTAATTCAAACTAACTTAGTTCGAATTAGTTAATTCGAACTAAGCTAATTCGAACTAACGCATCCAGACTAAAAAACTAGTTCGAATTAGCGTTTTGCTAATTCGAACTAGCATGCCCACACAGAGTGGACCCTGAACCGGGGTTAAGGATGGCCGGAAGCAGTGCCAGCAGGGCATCAGATGAGGACTTAGAGCGTGGAGCTGCTGTCTCAGGCTAGCTGAGGGCTGTGCTTAAAGGGACCCGACCCCCACCCCGGACAGACAGTTCTAAGGGGTGCCCCGCTTGCAAAGCAGTCCTGGCTTGGATTGCCCGGAGTACCCACACTGGGCACATCACAGCACTCGGCCATCAGACCGGCTGCACTTGCCGCAGGCTGCCATCTGGGGAGAGGGGCCAATTGAGGGGCTGCAGGAGAGCTTCCACCCCCAGAAGCCTGCAGAACCAGCCTAGTCCTCCCCATCGGGGGCTCGAACCCCATTCCTCCCTCACCTCCTTCCACTTACTCCTCCCTATCCCCCCTTCCTGATGTACAAAATAAAAGACAATGGTGTTCAAAAGTAGAATCTATCTTTATTGAACAAAACTGGGGGAGACTGGGAAAAGGAGGTGGGAGAGGGGAAGAGAGAGGGTGGGAGAGGGGAGGGCAACTACAATGATGAGGGGTTTGGAACAGGTCCCATATGAAGAAAGGCTAAAGAGACTGGGACTTTTCAGCTTAGAAAAGAGGAGATGGAGGGGGGATATGATAGAGGTCTATAAAACCACGAGTGGGGTGGAGAGGGTGCATACAGAAAAGTTCTTCATTAGTTTCCATAATAGAAGGACTAGAGGACACCAAAGGAAAGGAATTGGTAGCAGGCTTCAAACTAATAACAGGAAGTTCTTCTTCACAAAGCAAATAGTCAACCTGTGGAACTCCTTGCTGCAGGAGGCTGTGAAGGCTACAACTAGAACAGAGTTTAAAGAGAAGTGAGATCAATTCATGGAGGTTGGGTCCATGGAGTGGTATTAGCCAGAGGGTAGGAGTGGTGTCCCTGCCCGAAGTTTGTGGAAGGCTGGAGAGGGATGGCACGAGACAAATGGCTTGGTCATTGTCTTTGGTCCATCCCCTCCAGAGTTCCTAGGGTTGGCCGCTGTCGGTAGACAGGCTACTGGGCTAGATGGACCTTTGGTATGACCCAGTAAGGCCATTCTAAGCTTAGGGCTCAGGGTCGGGGATCTCAGTGGACCACCTTGATTTTCATGCAAACCTGCTCCTGGGTGGCCAGGCTGGCAGCTCTCCTGCCCTAGATGGCTGCTTTCCTGTGCCTAGTGCGGAGGTCGTGGACAAGGTCCACGATGTCTGCACTGGACCAGGCGGGTGCCCGCCTCCTTCGGTCCTGGGCAAGCTCCCGGGAGCTGCCAGCCTGGTCCCGGGAAGAGGGGGAGGGATGGGGGGCATCAGGCCGCTGGCTCGAGCCGTGCCAGGTGCAGGGTCTGCTGGCTGGGTGCTGGCAGTCTTGCACCTGGCACGGGCATCATAGCCAGCCCGTGCCCCTTTAAGGGCTCCGGGGCCGGGAGGGGGGCAATATAGTTTCCCTGGTGTTGGCCAGAGTGGCCACCAGGGAAAGCTGGGAAGGGCTAGCCTCCCACTAGTTCGAATTAAGGGGCTACACACCCCTTAATTCGAACTTGTAAGTTCGAACTAGGCTTAGTCCTCGTGGAATGATGTTTACCTAGTTCGAACTAAGCGCTCCGTTAGTTCGAATTAAGTTTGAACTAGCAGAGCGCTAGTGTAGCACCTATCAAAGTTAATTCGAACTAACGTCTGTTAGTTCGAATTAACTTTGTAGTGTAGACATACCCTTCCTGCATAATTGCTCACCGTGGGATAGGAGAGGAGAGAGATTTATACTTTTTTCTGAAGAATTTGGATCTGGACAGTCAGAACAGGATTCTAGTCTAGATGTACCATTGGACCCATATGGTATGGTAATCCCTGTGTTCTTAAATGCTTGTTTCTCTTCTTCCCCCCTTTGTCGAAGAGTCTCGTTACCCTTATATAAGCCCATGTTGGAAAAAGTTTTCCATTAAAGTTCTTACTACAGTCCTCCAGCAAAATGAGGATCAGCTCCAGTCACTGTAGAAAGAAATCTGAAATATTATGTCATTTTGATAGAAGAAATGTTTACAAGGCCGCCTTCAACAGTATAACGCAGCAAAGAGTATAGATCTTATATGTGAGCCTATGTAAAAGAAGCCAATTTCAATATGTAAAGTAATTTTAAAAACTTGTTGAAATAATCCATATTTTATGCATAGAGCACAACTGTCTGCATATTTATAATAGCCCTCAAGACAAGCATGTTACAGTTTGTGCTGAGGATACTGTTTGACCTTATTAGAGTATTATTTGTCTGCAATACTCTAGTGCAGGGCTACTCAACACACCGCCCATGGGCTGCATGCGACCCGCAGCCTGTTTGTTTGCGGCCCACAGTGCGATTTGGGCTTACACAGGGCTCAACACACCACCCATGGGTGAGATCCTTTGAACATGGCCTCCATTGGGGATATATTCCACAACGGTGAGGCGTCTACCAAACAGGGTGAGCATTGAAAGACGCAAGCGGATGGGCTGGCTGGAACAGACAGGTACAGATTATCTGTGAGTCTAGCCTCCAGGGAAGAAGCACTGGGAACACTGGGGCATTGTGGGAAGTGCTTTGTATTCATGCCCATCAGTGTGAAAGAAGAAATTTGCATATATTTGCATATATATTTGCATGTATATGCAACCACAGTTAAGTTGCAGCTCTTGGCATGTACTGTGAGTATCATTGTGGCCCCGGGGCTTCCAAATTTGAGTCGCTCTGCTGTAGTGCCTAAGAGCCTCAGTGGCAAAGCTTCTTCCCCACTCTGGCACAATAAATTCAGAAGTGGGGGCCTGCAAAAGTACCCCAAAACCTTATCTTTCCAGGCTTTGGTAAAAAAACTCCCCAAAATCTTAACAACCTAGATTTTGGGGATAAAAACTCTGCTGCCGCCACCCAAGTAATGATAAGAAAATCTGGGGGAGATCACTTGGGAAATCTCACCCCTAAAGTAAAAAGCAGGACACAAAAATTAAACAATGCCAGGTTAATAAAAAGAAAAGAGGAAGAACTTTTATTATCACCACAATATTCCTGTTGCAAGCATAATGACTGGATGGAAAAGTCACAAAGTAATATACTCATGGGGAATTCCACCATGGCCCAAACTTAGTTGCAAAAGAGAGAAAAACCCATTTTAAATGCACAGACATCAGATCCTATTTCACAAACCATAGAACAATAAAACCTAACGGATTTATCTAAACTTTACCCTATTTACAGAAGAGTGAAACATCTATTCTTGGAGGGAGACATTTTGTCTGACTCCCTGAGTAGCTGGAGAGAAACTGCCCCAGAGACAAAGGAGGGAGAAACCAAAAATACCTTTGTCCCAGTTTGAAATTCCTACCTACATTCCTATTGGCCAACTCTATCTGGGTTAGGTGTAGTTAACCTCTTAGTCCCCAGGCTGCTGGCTAACCCTCATGATCATGACAAGTCATAGGCTCAATGTACGTGGCACAGTACAAACACAGAACAAAAATACAGTCTCGAGTCCCAGCAGCTGATAGTCTAAGTATTACCTTTGTTCATAGCCTCTTATTTCCAACTTATTGTTTGTTGCTTTCTCCCACTGCTTCTTGTCTAAATCTTTAGACTAAATTCTCCAGAGGGGCAAAAACAGTGTTTCAAGTGTCTGGCTGGTAGCTAGCACACTTTTGGGTGGTCAGTGATTAAATAACAATATCCAAAATACAGCTTATACCAATGACTCCTAACCTTTTCTCTGCCAGGGTATGTCTTAAGCTCTAGGGGTTCTTCCCCCTGCCCCCAGGAGGGAAGGAGAGGGGAAGAGGAGCATACGCATTGTTCACACAGAAGAAGAGCAGTAGGAGAGAGGGAAATTGAGCTCTGATTGGTTGCTCTGCCCCTGAAGGAAGGCAATGAGACAGACAGTCAATCAGAAGGCAGTACCCACTTTCCTTGACATTAAAAAAAAATCTGCAGCACACCTGTTCATGCCTGAGGGCACATCAGTTGGGAAACACTGCTTTCTGTAGCTCTTTTTTGAGAATGGTTTCTGATGGCCAGTGGACTGTTTAGCCTTTGATTGCTTTCTGGATGTAAATATATCCAGAGAATCTAAGGTATCACAAACCACGTGGTCACTACGTTGGGGTATGTATATCTCACACTGGGCCGGAAGGGGTTAATACACTGTGGGCGGAGGATGTCCCAGCATATGCCAGGTGCTGGATTAGTATAAAAGGGAGCAACACAGCTGTGTCTGGGCTGGACTCTGAAGAGGAAGGACTCGCCACAGGAGCTCCAGAGGTGGACCAGTCATGGACCCTTGACAGCGGGAGCTGGAGACCGGAATAAGCCTCCAGAGCTGACAGAGTCCCAGGGATTAACTTACACTGGGCAGCTGAGGACCCTGAAACCTCATGGATCGTCCTGCTGCCAGAGATGGTAGGAAATGACACAGGAAGGGTGAGTGAGTGGTACCTCCCACCTGAGTGAGCTCAGCGTGTTTTGGTGAGATTCCCTGTTGAGCTAATGGTGGACCACTCAACCACTGGGTCCCTGGGTTGGGGCATGGTGAGTTGGGTGGGCCCAGGCCTCCCTACTGGGACTTCTACTCCTTCCCCCAGTCTAGTGACTCTCCCCTCAACACTGGCAATTATGCTGCACTGCCCTGCAACCCAGGGGCTTCTCTATAGACTCTGGCCTTTCCATGCTGCCCTGAAACTGAGGGGCTGTTCTGTAGACTCTGGCCATTAGGCCATGCTGCTCTACAACCTGAGGGACTGCTGTAGAGGACCTGACCATTAGGCTGTCCTGCCCTGCAAGCAAGGGCTGCTCCATAGACTCTAGCCATTAGGCTGCCCTGCCCTGTGGTGACAGACTGATTTATGTTGCTGACAGACTGGCAGCTGTAATTGGTGTCCACATACCTCTGTGATTCCTCCCCCTCCTTGGGATGGGGGTGTGCATACCCTTCCACAGTTACCAACAACTTTTATTTTCTTTATTGTTATATAAATCTGTTGTGATCCCATGAAAGTATATTCTCTACTGACCAGTCTTCTTGCATCAGCTTTGCCATTCAGCTACATGAACTTTCATCCACTGAAAGCTCAAAAAGATTGTTTGCATTTACATGCTTCCAGCGGTACTTGTGTCACCTATTTTAATTCCTAAACGCTATTTTCCAACCCAGATTTTGAGGCGGAGAGCTTGTCTGCGAGAAGTTTTTGGATGAATTTACTCAGATCCGTGAATGTTTGAAACACGCCTTTACTTCATGACTTCCACCATTTTTAAACTGGATTTTAAGACCAGGGCTTTGATTCTCCACTTTGCCCTACCTGTATTTGGACAGAGTGGGGGGAAGGGAGATTCAGGAGCACCATTGTGACTCTAGATCCAGAGCTGCACTACTGAAAGCTCCAAAGGCTTCTCTGCATGTACGTGTTTCCCCACATTCCTCCGCAAAACTCATTTCTTTCAGGTATTTCAAATCTTTTGTGATTTCTGCCTTTTCCCTTCCGGTTTTTTATTCTCAGGGTTGCAACAGCTCTAAAATGTTCATTTATTTTGCTAATCTTTAGTCTGTTATGAGCTCATTGGAAGGAATTATACAACCTAGCCCCACCTCTGCCCTCATTTGCCCCTGTGTAACAGCACTGATGTGACATCTCTGATTTACGATGAAGTGAGTTCAGAATCATCCCTGATTCTCCCAATCTCTCCTGCCATATGTAACTATGGTGAGGCTGCTGGAGCATCTGGTTTCAGAAAACCCCACTACGACAGACAATGTTAAAACGTTGCAAGCCTCCTTTCCAGATTTCTGTCAGAAATAAGCACTTGCTTGATGGCTGGGATGACAGGGTTCTTCTTTATTGTTCCAGCAGCAGCTTGTACACTTACTTCCACTCAGGCAGCAATAAAAGCAGTTTTGTTTCTGACACTGCCACAGACGTGCTCTATTTTGAATACACACAATCAATGCAACACTGCAGATGCTCTGACACGTCTCCCTTTATTAACTAGATAATCCAATGTAGCAATCCCAGATCACATAACTAGTATGCATGCCTCAGTACTTCTGTCTTGGTAGGTCCTCTGAGCTAAGGAATGAACCATTGACAATTTACAGCTTGTCAGAGAACAACTTGATAGAGACATCTGGATCATGGGGAAAATACTGTCGTGTAAGTTGCAAACAGGATTTCTTTGCTCACTTTGTTCTAGTCAGGTAGGGCAGGGACTTAAAGCAAGCTATCTCCCTTTTTATTGCCACTTTGTGTATTCTACTTCCTGTCCTTGGTTTTGCTAGTTGTTAAGGATGGCACATTTATCAGCTTGTGTAAGCTTCCTCTTGGCTCTTTTCTAGGCACAACTTCTCCCTCTGCAGTTCCTAAAAGAGCTGGCAAAGTGCACCTCCTTTAAGGAGATTGTAACCTTCTCAAAGATTTGATGTTAACAAATGTATTACTTTCCAGGAGTACGCCTACACAGCAACATTATTTCAAAATAATTAGCATTATTTTGAAATTACTTAGTCCACATCTACACAGCAGGCAGTTATTTCAAAATAATGTCTAAATACTGTCAAGCTAGAGGACTACTTACTCCGACTCCTGTAACCCTCATTGTATGAGGAGTAAGAATGCTCTATTTCAAAATAAGTGCTGTGTAGATACTGTACTCCCAATGTTGAAATAAGCTATGCTCAATTTGCCTAGCTTTTTTCAAGTTAAACTCTGCTTTGTAGATGCACCCTAGCTGAATTGATTCATATTAACCTTTTTTACTTAAAGTAGGATGTACTTTTCCAGGCTTCTTCACTTGCATAACATTACAGAAACAAGAAAAACACCATGCAGTCATATAATAAAATTCCCACACACTCTGTGTGGCAAGATTGGCCTTAATTCTATACTCCTGTACCCTGATCCATACAGCATTCAGGAGCTTAATTCTGCAGCAAGATGGAAACACTGCAACAACTTCAAATAAACTGAGGCTATGTCTACAAAAGTTGAGCCTTCATTACAGAGCAGGGGGCTGGACTCGATGACCTGCTGAGGTTTCTTCCAGCTCTATGGTTCTATGATTCTATGTTCTATGATTGTACACTACAAAGTATTTTTGGAAAAATGGCCATTTTTCGGAAAAAAGTCACTTACGTCCACACTGCAATCGTGTTCTTTTGAAAAAAGATTGAAAAAACAGAAGGGGGGTTCTGACATTGGTAAATCTCTTTCTACAAAGAAGAAGCCTTTTTCCAAAAGATCTCTTTTGGAAAAGTCGTGTGTGGATGGGGAAGAGGGAGTTCTTTCGAAAGAAGAGGAAAAAACATAGGTGCCCTGGTGGCCACTCCGTCCATAGTAATCACAGCTTAAATGTGAGATAGCGTCCATTCAGTGTGGATGCTATCTTTCAAAAAAGCAGATCATTTTTTCGATGCGCTTTGGCAGTGTGGACATGCTCTTTTGGAAGAAGATTTTTTGGAAGATCTCTTCTGGAAAAGCTTCTTCCGAAAGAATGTGCAGTCTAGATGTAGCCTGAGAATTTGAGGACTAGCAGGAATTGCACATGAACAAGACTAAACCTGTCACATACTCCCTTGTGTTGTTTGTTTGATATTAAATTCTGGTTTCTTACAGTGCCCCAAATTTCCAAGTTTTTTCCTGCAGATTTGGTTGCTAATCATAATATCTGCATTGAGGAAGCTGGAGATGTCCACCCAGGAGACTATTTTTAAGATACAGGCAGTCCCCGGGTTACGTACAAGATAGGAACTGTATGTAAGTCGGAACTGGTGTCAGCCGCTGCTGAAACTGATCAGTTTCAACCGCGGCTGAATCTGGACGCCAGTTCTGACTTACATACAGATTCAACTTAAGAAACCCAGGCCTTCCCAAGTCAGCTGCTGCTGAAACTGATCAGCGGCTGATTCCAGGAAGCCTGGGGCAGAGCAACTCTGCCTCGGGCTTCCTGTAGTCAGCCGCTGGTCAGTTTCAGCAGTGGCTGACTTGGGAACACCTGGGGCAGAGCAGCTGGGGTGCTGCCGGGTTGGTCCGGAGCGGCGCTGCGAGACCAACCCGGCAGCTCCCAGCTGCTCTACCCCAGGGGTAGGCAAGAAAAGCCTGGTCTCCTGGGGGGGGGCACTAGCTGCACCCCCCCCCCCCCAGCAGACCAGGGAGACGGGGAGCAAAGCCACGGAGCACGCCCGCAGTGGGACAGCCGTGGCGCACCTGGGCTGTCCCGCTGCGGGCGTGCTCCAAGGCTTTGCTCCCCGTCTCCCTGGTCTGCAGGGAGATGGGGAGCAAAGCCGCAGAGCACGCCCGCAGCGGGACAGCCCAGGCGCGCTTGGGCTGTCCCGCTGTGGGCGTGCTCCGAGGCTTTGCTCCCCATCTCCCTGGTCTGCTGGTCGGGAGACGGGGAGCAAAGCCGCGGCGCACGCCCGCAGAGGGACAGCTCAAGCGCGACCGGGCTGTCCCGCTGCGGGCGTGCTCCAAGGCTTCGCTCCCCGTCTCCCTGCAGACCAGGGAGACGGGGAGCAGCTTTTCTCGCCCTGGAGGACGAGGGCGGCGGACTGTGGTGCATCAGGGCGTCCCGCCGCTCCCGTCCTCCGGGGCGAGAAAAGCCCCGTTCGCAACTGCGGATCTGACATAAGTCGGATCCGCGTAACTCGGGGACTGCCTGTAATAATTTGATTAAACAGTTCATCTACAGCAGAAGCATGCAGATTTTTAATAGTATGTAGTAAATGAAACACAATCCAAATGCACTTGTTTTAACAATATAATATGAAACAGGTAAAAACCTCAACAATCCCTAGCAAATTGGACTTGCCTATAATACTCACATTTAAAACATGCTCTATAAACTTTAACGATCCTCATTAAAGAGATCAAGAATTCTAAAAGTGCATATGCTGCGTCACTATGACACAGCCTATAAAAAAGGGCAGTGTGTTGCCGCAGCACCACAGAAGCAGTTCTGGGGACCCACAGTTCCCTCCCTCTTTTAAAGTAAAATTCTTCTGACCTGTACAAGAAGTAAATTACTGCCCATTCTCCTCCATGAGCTTGCTTGCATTTACTAGTGCATTTAGGAGTAGAGCCATGTTCCCCCCTCTTCCTGCTCCCAGAGGGAAGGGACATGCAGAGCAGGGCCAGTTTTAGGCCGATTCGACTGATTCCCCGGAATGGGGTCCCATGCCTAAGGGGGCGCCGCTCCCGGGTGCGTGACGCATGCGCAGTGCCATCCAGGGTGCGCGGCGCATGTGCAGGGCCCCGGGCACACGACACATGCACAGTGCCGCCCTAGGCACGCAGCGCATGCATGGCCCCGCCTCCGGAATTGGACCCCGTGCTTGTTAAAACCGGCCCTAGTGCAGAGGTTCAACTGAGGTTATTAATCCCCTTTGTCCCACTGCACAGGTGGACGTGAGTAAAAACTTATCCCATCATAAGATTCAAGGGCTGGAGTTTGCTCCTGGAGGAGACTGCACTGTCTCCCCATTGTACCATAATAAAAGGTTATTTTCAGTATTGCCAGCCCAGAGGGTGATAAAACCATGAGTCAAGTCTCCAAAACTCATGGGATTGGCTTAAAAATCAGGGGACTTAAACATAAGTGTGGGAATCTTTTTATTCACCTTCTGACTTTGGAGCTGTCAGAGTGCATTCACATTTTCAAGTTTCTCTTGAAGGCTATGTCTAGACTGCAGGCTTCTTTCATAAGAAACTTTTCTGGAAGAGATCTTCAGAAAAAACTTCTTCCAAAACAGAGGATCCACACTGCCAAAACACATCGAAAAAGCAATCTGCATTTTTGAAAGATAGCGTCCACGCTGAATGGACGCTATCTCACATTTAAGCTGTGATTACTATGATGGAGTGGCCACCAGGATATCTGTGCTTTTTCCTCTTTCCTCTTCTTTCAATATAACTCCCTCTTCCCCTTCCACACACGCCTTTTTCCAAAAGAGCTCTTTCAGAAAAAGGCTTCTTCCTTGTAGAAAGAGGTTTACCAATGTCAGAAAAAACCCTCTGTTCTTTCCATTTTTTTAAAAAGAACATGACTTCAGTGTAGACGTAAGTGACTTTTTTGGAAAATTGGCCGTTTTTCTGAAAAAACTCTGCAGTGTAGACATACCCTAACTGAAACTTTTTTGGAAAGCTGAAATTCTGAACTAATCACATGTCTCCAGGAGCTGGAGCTTTAAGAAAGACCCCAAACCTTATAAGACTCTTAATAAAATCATTACTCATGGCAGTGGTGACTCTTCTTTAGGAAAAAGTGTACTTTCCAGAAAATGAATGGTTTCTAAAATACATTTTAATTCATAGATCACAATCTTACATGAGTTCACAAGCTAATTTTAATTAGGATAGTGTACTACAGCAATTCTTGCTAGAAGTTTCCTATTTCTAGTATAGTACCAGACTATTTACTCCTCTGAACTTTTTACACTTTTTTGCCGAGTTACAGTAGAAAAAAAATTGAGTAAAGTATTCCTGTACCACATGCCAATTTATCTTTCTGAAAACTTTCATAGTGTTTCCAGCATTTATAGAACAAATGGGAGGTCAATGGTGCTTTTATTTCACATGGCAGTATCTGAAGCTCTCAATATTTTATCATGACATGTAGGAGCCTTTAAATCATTATGGCACCACATACCCTTAATATGATCCTAAGAAGAGGCACAATTAAACATATCAGGAAAGGCAGAGGGCAACTTGGAGTAAGAAAGTGGATGAACTTTCTGTAACTGTCAATTTTTGCAAATATCTTGGTTGATCCTGGTTAGAGATAGTTCATACAACACCTGCTCTGTTTGTGGTGTTTTTTCTTTCAGAACTCAGTCTTGCCCAACCATAAGCCTGTCTTCCTCCTGCAGTAAAACTTAGAAAAATCAGGGCTTTTGATTTCACTTACACTGTTAAAGCTTTGTGCTTTTCCCAGGTCTCCATACTCCACATGTCAGGATGATTCAGTACTATTTCACTATACAGCTCCGCACTGATAGGCGAGAGAGCTTTGTCAGTCCAGAACTACCGTAAAATCTCGAGTATAATGCGCAGTTTTCTCCCAGGTTATTTAGCCTCAAAGTCGGGGTGCACATTATAAATAGGAGCTATATTTTAAAGTTTTATTTTGGCAGAAGCCGACGAATCTGTAAGTAGCACCAGGCTGGGGAACTTCCCCTCCCCTCCACACAGAAAATTTCCCACCCGCTGCCCCGCCAGGCTCCCAGACAAGGCAAGGAGCCAGCGTTTCCACCAGGCTGCAGTGCCCTGGCTCGCTGCCTGCCTGGTGCTCCTTCAGGCTGCGCCTGGGGGTCCCAGTGGCAGGCGTGAGCTTGGCATGGCGCACGGGCAGCTGTCTGGGAGGGTGGGGGGCAGGTTTCAAACTCCGCCGCTGGCTCCCCCGGCTGCGTTCATGTTTCCTGGGTGAGCCTGCAGGTGGGAGCAGGGGTCCCTCCTTACTGCTCTCCGGCAGCCCAGGGCCGCTCTGGGAAGCGGGCGAGGCTGGGGCTGGAGCTGGTGGGTTGGCTCCTGGCTTTTTTAAAGAAAAATGTCTGAGGTAAGCGCGATGTACAATGGGGTGCGCATTATATATAGGAGTTCAGTTTTTTTCATTATGCTAAGATTCAAACGTCAGGGTGTGCATTACGCATTATACTCAAGATGTTATGGTATGTGTTGTTTTGACTGCAGTAGTGCCTAGCAACGCCAGGGCTGACCTGGGACACAAAGCATGGTGCAAGAAGGCAGGAGTGGACTGCATCTTGAACCATAGAAAATTGCTCCATAGAAAATGATCTCCAGTCTGTACCATGCTGTTACTTTCAGTTCTCTCCACAAACAGCAATATCATTTACAATGTCCTTTGTCTCCTCAATCCTTTTCCCAGGGCCCAAGAGAAGAAGAGGTCTCTGGCTCTGGACTCAGCTAACCCTGCTCCAATCTCCTGCGTTTCCTTTCTGTGCCTTTCTGATCAGTCTTGAGCTGATGGGCTAATTGGCTCTGTAGCTCACACAGCCACCTGACTAGATAATTAATTCCCAGTCAGCTTTCTTGAGGATGGAAGGGAACTAATTGGTGTCAGAATGATCCGAGTACAGGATCACCTGTTAATGCCCTGCACTCTGTCACAACAGGACAACCCTTCCCCCTCATCGTCCCCCACACACAGTTCCTGCCCCAAAGAGCTGCGCAGGAGTTTTTGAAGAGAGGTCACATGCAGGGGATTGATCACAGAGCTGCTGTTAATTAAAGACTCTTGAATTCTAAGTCTCATACTGTGACTCTCTCTGTGTCTTTAGATAATTCACACTTAATTTCTGCCTCAGTTTCTCCTTCTATTGCCTATTGTGTAGGGCTCTTCCAAAAATGATGTGAAGTCTTTTGAATGTGGACCTCATTTTATGTCCACAACTATGTGTGGAAGGGATTTATTGGAATTTTTTTTGTTTGGTTTGGATGCAGTGTGGCGGGCAGCCTCCATTTGTGTCCACAAATAACTACAAAGCCAAAGTGGTAATACCCTTGCTTAGTTTGTACCATGATTGGTATATGCGAGAGTCTAGGCTTTAAAACTCTCACGCAGAAGCACGATGCCACTGCCAGGGGCAACATAGCCTGAGGAGTCAGTGGATAATAACAACGGTCTTGTGACAGAGGTGATTTTTGGAACCTTGATCCCGGTCAGATGACTGAGTCAGGACATAAAATTTAGTCTGCTCTCAGCATCTGTGTCTAGCACACATTTAAGGTACTAGTCATGCTACCTGGAAATTTGGACACCCTCAGATTATTTCTCCTGTATGACCAGCATCAGGACATAGGCTTCACCTGGTCCTAAAACATTGTCCACTGGCCTGCCAAATGAAATTGATGTCCTCACATAAACATCCAGCTGTGAAAAATCATTCCTGTTAGGCACTGTGAGGTTTCTTTACTCCAGGCGTGTGTGAGCCTCATTGCCATAGTTACTTGGGATCATCTTCTTTACCTGCCATCCAGAAAACAAACACGTGTGAGACACAAGACTGTAAAAACTGACAGTAACATAATGGCACTCTTCAAACACCCACATTCCAAATAACACTTCCTCCAGCTGCACAGTTGAATCCTCTGCAACCAGCCCTCATATCTCTTTGGAGAGATCTGCCTTGTCCACTTGCTCTTGAGATTTCAGTGGAACTCTTTAGTTTCCAGTATCAGAGGGATAGTCTTGTTAGTCTGTGTGACGGCGCGTTGGGGTTTTCCCGTCTCCTGCACCCCTGTAATGGCACGGACAGACTCCACCAGCCAGTAGAATAGAGGGTGTTTATTGCTTCTTCAGGGTACAGCACAGCACAGATGTAATCTGGTTCCAGAGCAGGCATAGGATGCCTCAGCTCCCCTTGAGATGGGGGAGACTGGGCCCTTAAATTCCAGCTCGTTTCCCTAGGCTGTCTCCTCCATGCTCCCAGACAGAAACTAAAACTCTCTTCAAGCCCTGCCCCGCAGCCAGGGGTGGCATTCCACCTTCCTTTGTTTCTCTCCGTGGGGGGTAGCTGGTCGGACAGGTTGAGAGACCCTTGCCTAGTGACTCATCCCCTGTCCTGCTGGGCCGTACTACAGACAGCTGCCAGTGGGGGTCACCCACAGCCCAAGTTTAGCAACCAGCAAGGTACTCACACTACATCACAGTCTGGATCTGCAAAAGCGACAAGGAGTCCTGTAGCACCTTATAGACTAACAGATGTATTGGAGCATAAACTTTCGAGGGCAAAGACCCACTTCATCAGATACATCTGACGAAGTGGGTCTTTGCCCATGAAAGCTTATGCTCCAATTCATCTGTTAGTCTATAAGGTGCTACAGGACTCCTTGTCTCATTAGTTTCCATGTGCCAACTAATGTTTACCTTCCTCTGGATGCCTCAATACTTTATAGCATTCAGATATTTCTAAGTGCTGTACAAACAACAATTACTTGATCCTACATCACCCTTGGTGTGTGTGTGTGAGAGAAGTATTATCATCTCCATTTTGCCTGCAGGGAACCTGAGCATCAGAGGATAAGGGACTTGCCTGAGGCTACACAGCAAGTCAGTGGCGCTGCTTCTTTTATTACTCAGGAGCCCTGGCTCCTGGTCCATGTTCAGAGTATTAGAGCAGTGGTATGCAAACTCTTTCAGCCACACCCCCACTGCTGGTGGTGCCCATCTGCAGTGTGAAGGTACTGACAGGCCTTAGAGAGCTCCCTATCAGCATAAAGCAGCCACATTGTCTATGCAGTGTGACCTGTGTCCAGGGCAGCACAGCCTAGTGGCCACAGAGCTAATATGCAATCTCTAGTGTTCAGGGTAGTTCGGCCCAGCGGCCACAGAGTCTATACACAGTACAGACCAGCAGCCTCAGAGTCAATATACAATTCGTCTGGGATCAGGGTAGTACAGCCCAATGGCCTCAGCATATATATACAGGTAGTCCCCAAGTTATGAACGCATCGATTTACGACCATTTGTTCTTACGACCAACCTCCCACTAAGCATGTCCCCAAGTTACCAACGCGACTTGCGCTTATGAACAGCACGGTCACATTTAAAAGAATGGGGTCCGACTTACGAACAGATCGAGTTACGACCAAGTGCTTTGTATGGAACTCGTTCGTAAGTCGGGGACTATCTGTAGTATGGAGCATGCAAAGCATATATATAGTATGGCCCAGCAGCCAGAGTCAATATAAGCTCCCTCTAGGATCAGGGCAGTATGGCCCAATGGCCACAGAATCAATATATAATAGACAAAGCTCCCCCATGTGGGGGTATCTGAGGAGGGGGGAGGTAGGGAGACCCAGGCCATCCCTCTCCAACGAATCCCAAACCAGGGCCCTATTACCAGTGACATTGTCCACTTTTAGCTCTACAGGAAATCCCATTGCAACACATCAAGCTCTCAGAGAGCAATTCCCTGCCCTGGGTGACTTCCTACCCAGAGCTTGTAAGAAGTCCTCTTCATCTTCATGCTCTGGTCCAGAGGCTTCTACTGCAGTCCCTCTCGGCCTGTCTTTTGTACACGGAGAAGTTCTAAAATGGCTCCCCTATGTTACATCTACTAAACAATTGTAGCGGTGAGGTGCAAATATCAGTGGAAATGCCTCATGTCCAACAGCTTCAGGGGTAGCTGAGTTAGTCTGTTACAGAAAAAAACAACAAATGGTCTGGTAGGACTTTATAGACTAATGAAACATTTTCAAGAATTTCTCCAGATACTTAATGATTCTCTGTCTCCCACCGCCCTCCCTTTTTCTTTCTCTCCTCTTCCCCTCTCCTATTTATTTCACGTTTTCATATTCTCAACTCATAACTCCGATCATCTGAAGAAGTGAGCTGTGCCCACGAAAGCTCATGATACCATCTACATGTTTCGTTAGTCTATAAAGCGCTACCAGACCATTTGTTGTTTTATTCATGTCCAGCAGTTTGCCAAGAAAATCCCATTGAAACAACAATAACATGGCACAAGGAAGGTTTTCAAGGCACTTGAGGGAATCCAGGCAGAAATACACATCCATGACATTACAAGTAATAATTCAGATTTCCTTGGAAATACAAAATATCACACACTTCACAATCCAACAAGCTTCTACAAAATTTCTTTGCTCAGCTCAGACCTTTCCCAACTGCTGTGGTCTGGGCAGGATCCATTCATACTGTAACCTTCTTGGCATCTAGCCCTCTGACGTGTCCTGACAAGGCTAAAGCAAAATGGTGAGCTGATCTCTCTCTCTCTCCCTCCTTCTGGCATTCTCAGACTTCTCTAATTATTCTTATTATTCTTAATAATATTTGCATTGTAACAGTGCCTGAAGCCTCCAGTCATGTCAAAAGGCCTCAATCTGGATTTGGAGCCCCACTGAGGGAGACACTGTATACTAGAGTTGGTTTTTAAAAGTCCCTTAATAACATTTTTAGTTAAAAAATACTTTTTTGACAAACCAAAAAAAAAATTGTGGAAAGTGTCTGCTTTTCTCTGGTTTATTAAAATTCTTGTATCAGAAAGCCAAAAATTTGAAAAAATAACAATTTTCACATGAAGTATATTTGGTTTTCAGTAATTTTTCACTAAAAATACACTGAAAATATTCAAATTTGGGGTGAAAATGTTCAGGTTTTACCAAAAAACCTTGGTTTTTTGAGAAAGTCAAAATTTTCTGTAGGAATAAAAAATTCCAGCCAGTTCAACTGTACACACATATAATAAAAAGGTCACTGCTTCAAAGCACTTGCAGTATAAGTAATCCTTAAGTATATTTAAAAGCTTTGGGTGCCATATAAGTCTTATTGGCTGGAGTCAATCCTTTTTTATATTCCAGATATATCTTCAGTCCCTGGCTCTATGATTATAATCTCCACTGACTTTTTTCTTGCTCAGGATTGCTCATAGCAAGGGAGGGAGAGGACATAGCTTACATATTTTGACACGTGGCTCCCTTATTCCCTCTAAGAAAGTCTTTTCTTGAATGTTACAGTCTATCAGGAGATTTTTATATTTTACTTTTTTTAGGTTAGAGATGAGCTCAAACTACAAAGCCCTCATCCAGATTTCAAACATTTTAACATCTGTCACTGTTTGGATGGGGAGTTTTTTTTTTATTTAGCCCAGTTTTTTTTTATTTAGCCCACCTGCAAAACTTTTATGCATGTTTGGAATTTAAATACTTTTGAGATTTGGAAATGTATGTCTCCTATACTTTGGTTTGAGCCCATTTATATTTAAAATATGTTGCTTTTACTTTTGAAAAGACACAATGTAACCAATATTTCCTAAACTACAGGGGAACTTCCACCAGACGCTTGCAAAATACTTTCAAATTAAATAATTAAGGCTAATAACAATACTTACCACGTTGGGGCAGGTTATTTTCTAAATAAAAGGGATATTGCGATATAGAGTGACTTTCTTATAGTCACATAACAAAGTTGCACCGACTTGGGAATGGAAGCTAGGAGTCATGTGTGTCAGTTCTTTTCACTAAACTCTTGACCACACTTACGTTTATCATTGCAATCTATCCATAGGCTTCCACTTTAATCACAGCCAACCCCATTGACATCCACAGCATTAAATACCTTTTCAACATTACAAAAGAGCATAAATGCTTCTTGCCTTTACTCTTTTTTAAATCTTTGCATGCTCCAAAAAGAATTATCATTTCAAAATGTATAATCTTGTGGGAATAGAATATGGTTCATATAACAGAGAAAATGGTTGAGTAGTGGCCCCTAAAATAATGGCAGGTTAAAATGATGATTGTGTTTATTCAAGCCTGCATTTTCCTGTAGACATGTAAAGTTGAACACCTAAAAACGGAAGCCCTCAAATTGGTGGGAACTTGTCTGAATGAGTAAATGGATATAGTCTCTAAGGCAGTGATTCCCAACCTTTTTCTCATGGAAGAAACTCCTAAAATAATTTTTCATATCCTGAGGAACCTCTACCTAGGAAAATGCTTGGCCAGAAAAAGTTGACAGTGGGGAGCGCAATTCAATTACTGCTAAATTTTTTCAAGAATATTTATTTGTAAAGAGCTGTTATATATATGTGTGTGTGTGTCAGTTTACATTGTAAGAAAAAAAATTGGAGTATTTTTCCTGTCTTTTTTTGTATCATCTAATCTTTTTTTTCAAATATCAAATATCCTCCCCCTCTTGCCTTATTTTCTTTCTCTTCTCCTCCCCCTCCTGCCTCACTCTCTCTTTCTCTTCTCCTCCCCCTCCTGCCTCACTCTCTCTTTCTCTTCTCCTCCTCCTCCTGCCTCTCACTCTCTTTCTCTTCCCTTCCCACTTCTGCCTCACTCTCTCTTTCTCTTCTCCTCCCCCTCCTGCCTCTCACTCTCTTTCTCTTCTCCTCCTCCTCCTGCCTCTCACTCTCTTTCTCTTCCCTTCCCCCTTCTGCCTCACTCTCTCTTTCTCTTCTCCTCCTTCTCCTACCTCTCACTCTTTTTCTCTTCCCTTCCCGCTTCTGCCTCACTCTCTCTTTCTCTTCTCCTCCCCCTCCTGCCTCAGCCCGGCTGAGCTGTGGAGAAGTCAGCTGAGTGCCAGGGTGGGAGGCGAAGGCCATGACAGAGGCTGTAGGCCCCCCTCGCTGAGCAGCACAGAAGTCAGCAGAGCGCCAGGGTGGGAGACAAAGGCCGTGACAGAGGCTCCCAGCCTGATGCTCGTCTGATTTCTGCACTGCTCATCTGGGCCGCCACGTGAGAGCAAGCAGCGTAAGCGGCCGTTTGGAGCGTGGCTTGCGCTGCTTGCTCCTGCGCGGCGCAGAAGTCAGCCGAGAGCCAGGGCGGAAGGCGAAGGGCATGACAGATGCTCCAGGCCCCACCCAGCATTATTTATTCCATGATTTCTCATGGAACCCCTGATAATGGTCCTTGGAACCCCAGGGTTCATGGAACCCCGGTTGGGAAACACTGCTCTAAGGGGTAGCCATGTTAATCTGTAACTTTAGAAACAGCAAGCAGTCCTGTGGCACCTTAGAGACTAACACATTTATTAGGTCTGAGCTTTCAGACTCATCAGATTAAGTGGATTTTACCCACAAAAGCTCATGCCCTAATAAAAGTGTTAGTCCTGTGACAGCAGAGACTGACTGCTCCTTCTTTTAAAATGTGTGCTTGTAACTCCTCTAACCTGCAGTAGATGGCAGTATAGGCATATAGGAGTGAACAGGGTGACATTACAAGCTGTTCTCAGTAAAGGGACAAATCAGAACAAGGAACACATTTGGAATGAAGTAAATATGCTCCAGTTTGGCAGTGTAAAAGAAGGATGAATGGATGGTCTGATAAGACATATAAAATTACCGCATAATGAAATGACAAACTACATAGCGTAAGATAGATGGGTAAATATAATAGGTTCCCACAGTGCCGGAAGGATTTACAGGCAACCATATGTATAATTCCCCTATTCCTCTAGAGGGCTGTACATTTGGCTATGCCAAACTTGTTTACCAGTGACACTACCACAGAGGAAAACTAACTGAATGTCTGTGGTGCAGAGGTTGCTACCATCTGCTCCTAAAACAAAGAAAGGAAGAAGAACCCAAGAGTGCTGCAGAAAGAAATGGGCTGTTTCTAGAGGAACAGAAGAGACTTCCTTGGTTCAAACAAATACAAAAGAAAGAAGTTGTACCATTTACAGCAGTGTTTTTATGTTTTGCGTTTGTACAAGGCCTACAACAATAGGGTCCCTTGCTTGGCTAATGTTCCTAAGTACACACAACAAAGAATGTGGTCATGCAAACAATTAATTATGAGTCCTGAAAATTACTAGATCCTACTTTCAGCAGTTGTGTAGCCAAAGTAGTTACCCACACTTATTTCTAAAATTAGAAACAAACTTGGACCCCTTCTAGGAGCAATAAACCACATCATCATATGGCTATGACCATAAATCTGTTAGCAACCAGTTATCTTGTTTCCATTATGTGGCCAGTAGTTTTGAATATACTTATATGTTTTTCACATTATAATACTGTGTTCTGGTCTTAACAATAAGAACAAAGGGTGATCATACAATTCAGCACAAGTGGCTACCTCTGACTCAAGAGAAAGCTCAGACTGAGCTGGTGTAGGATCAATGAACTAACTCTGACCCCTTCAGAGGGTGGTCCCTGAAGGTCAAGACTGAGGTTATTGACAGGGCAACTTAGGGAAATTCACACTGCAGCTTCCTGACTGTATATGGTCTGTCAATAAAAAGAAGTGTATGTTATTGCCAGCCACAGGCACCTATTTAGTAAATAAAATACAAAATATCCTATTACAATTATTTATTTTTCCTGGACTGAAACAGTACAGCAAAGTCCAGAGTTTGTGTTGCACAATTGGGTTAGGTCTATACTGCAGCCCTATTTAAGAATATGGAGGTATCCCAAAATAGCTATTCCATGTCTTTTGAGTGCACCCATTATTTCAAAATATAACAGGCTTGCTATTCCAATGTCCCTGTAAATCTCATTCCACCAGGAGTAAGGGATGTTATGGAATAGAGATTTATTTCAAAATAAGTGCTGCGTAGACAGTGCAAAATTTCAAAATTAGCTATTTTGCAATAACATCGAAATAAGATATGCAATTTACATAGCTCAAATTGCATATCTTATTTTGACCTATGGTGCATTTGATCCAAAATTATATCATGTGTGAACCAAACAATGCTACAGTGCAAATGATACTAATATCCTGGACCCCAACATTTTCTCCCATGGAAAATTTTACACAGACAGAAAGTTGATGTGGGCAAATCAATGTAGTACTTTGTGTTTCAGATACTCTTCAGAGTTCAGATTAACAGCCGGATGGCCAGAATAAAACATACAATTTCAGGATACATCAAGGACCAACAGGATGTCACATCTTGATAATACGTTGACTAGTGTGTGTGTGGGGAGATGTGTGTGTGCACATATGCGGGGGAAGGAGGATTCTCAGGTGACATATTGATGGCATAAAGCTCGTTCTGTAGGTGGCATGTCTGGAATGCTATGGATCTCTGATGATCTTCAATAGGCAATGGCTTGGGAGGGAGTGGGCATTACCAGCCACCAAAATTTAGATCCGTTCTGGGGGTGCTCTAAGTTGCACTGATGGGCAAATGAACCACACGAGCTGGTAGTGAAAGCATAAAGTTGGCATAAGAAACACATTTACCTCTCGGCTGTGCCAAGCACAGCTCAACTAGAGCTGAAGATTCAGTCCTTTGAATCTTTACAATTAAAAAAACTATTGTGAATAACTGTCTCAGGTGCAAATCATAAAAACCTGCAGGAGACCAACATCAAGTGGAAAATGTAATGTACTTGTATGTCAGAGGTCAGAGTTGGTTCTCGCTATAGAGTGGGCAGGACCTGGCTCTGCTGGTCTGCAGATTCCCTTCAAATCTTGGGGAAATAAGCGAATGTCAGGGTATCCACAAAGAGCTAATGCCTTCGCACTGTTCCATGGATAGTCTGTTCATCATGGCATCATTTAAGTTTTTTGGAGTCATGCTACCAGTCTTTCCTGGCAAGACCAGGAGCAATACCCCCTTCAGTAACATTTGTGGGAATACAGTGTGTGCCCATGCAAGTTTTAGCACTCGCTATCTTCTCTGGGAAAATCCCAGCATGAGTTTAGAAGAGTTTAGTTTCCTGCCAGCTAGGAAAACTGAGGGGAGACAGAAAGCCCCTGCTGGCTGAGAGGCTGACAGAAGAGAGAACGCCCCTGCCAGCTGGGGAGGGAAAGCCCCACTGGATGGGACCCTGCACCCTGAGCCGTTCATCACCCTCCCAACCCTCATTCTTGTACCTCCCCACATCCCTAGCCCCCTGCCCTGAGATCCTCCTCAGCCTCTCACCCTGACTCCTGCAACCTCCCACACCACCAGCCCCCTGCCCTGAAGGACCAAGGCAATGTTGGGTAAGTCTTCTAGTATTTGTATAATGTACAAGTCCTGGATCCCTTCTCATAGAAAACTTAAGCCGTGGGAGTCAAGGGAGAGAAATCTCCAGGAGGACTTCCTTTGGGACTCCCCTATGCCCCTTCCCATCAACCTGCTAATGGTGTTGTGTTTTCCCTCATCTCCCTTGGAAAATACTGTCCCAACCTGGTAGATCTTCAAGGATGGTAGGAAACTGGAGCTGGATGCCCAGAGCCCAGTGTTTCTCTAACACTAACTCTGGACCTGAGTTCCTGCTATCGACTGGCTCTCTACAGTGCAGCTCCACCACAGACACATTACTAACAATTCTCCTGGGGTGAGGCATCCCATGGGGTCAGGGAGAGATATATACAGAAATATACCACCCACAAGAGGGAAGCACTGGGACAATTTGCAGCCATAGTGGTCTGTTAAGCATACTCACTCCTGACTCTGGCCTACCCAGCCGCCTTGCTTCCACACGGTCTGGAAATAAGTGGGAGCAATGCAGCGGTGCTGGCCAAGTTCCAGTTGTATGCAAAAAGGAGAAGAGCTATAAACAGGACTGCACGTGTCTGTGTCTGTGTAAGAACAAGATCCAGAATCGCCCAAGAGACATCTGACAATGGAATTTGAACAAAATCCCATACTTATAATATTCCCAAGCACTTGCAATAATTAGCAGTAACTAACAACTAAGCCAGAATCATAGCATTAAAAAAGATCACAAGGGTCATCTAATCTAGCCCCCAATGTTTGTCTTGCAAGGCATAGTGGAAGGCAAGTATTATTTTGCCATGTGAAATAGGTGATTTACTCAAACATTTCTTGATCCCCGAGGGGGGAGGCCTTTGGACTCTGTACCAGGGCAGTGAAATTCACAGCTCTAATTTTATGTGGGCTGTGGGGGCAAGCTTCTAAACTGGTATAAATCGGCAAAGCTCCTTTGGCTTCAGCCACTGTAAGAAGAAACTGCAAAGTTAACTTCAGGGCACTATATGATCCCTCTTCCCCTCTCCCCCCTGGAAAATCTAACCCCAATGTTAGATCTTAAATCTCAATGAAAAACAAACCCTAATACATTTTAGCAAGGGGGCGGGGCTTAACAGAGCTGGTTCTACAGATCTTTTATAAACCTAAACAGGCTTTGGTTTCTCTTGTCCTGTAAAAACACACTGGGAACATCCCCCGCTCCCCTGCCTCCCACTTTTCCTTCATTTTAATGAGCAAGAAAAGGGGGTGGGGAAAATGCCAAGGAGCAATTATACAAAATATATACTGTGCTGATTAGGGATTCCTTTTCTTTAACGTCAAGAAGCCTGCTTTGAGTTCATGTTAAATCTCTCCCTCTCTAATGAGATATGGCTTATCCAGCTCAGAACAGAAAAAAAGATACAATTAACTTGTGGGGGGAAAGCAACAGTTTTCTAGGAGAAAAGGAGAGGAAGGGAAGAATTTGTGTCACAAAGGGGAATTAGGAAGGTTTGATCCTAGAGGCACTTATTAAAGTGAGTAACTTCACTCAGATGAAGAGCACTCTCTATGAATGGGATTTGGGTGTTTTCAGGATCCAGCTCTAAAATAATTCTCCTTTAGGCGCTGCGTTCCGCCCTTCCCATTTTGCTTTGGAAGCAGGATCAGGCCCCAAATGGGAAAACTGAAAGAAACATGTCACCGGGTGAAGCAGCACTCCAGCTCCCAGAAATCTCTGTGGAGCCCTTGTGGGGGAGGTGGGTGCTATGCGTGTCAGTCCCTGGAGGGATCGGCATGCAAGGTTCATACGGATCCAGGTCAGCCCCCAGCCTCTCCCTGAGAAAATGCCGCTCTGTCTACATGCCAGTTATTTATTTACCTATCGACGCACCCATCCGTCAGAAAACCCTTGGGGATCGGGGCACAGTCCTGCAGTTCTCACTCAGGCAGGAATTTCCTCCTGATGTCAAGGGATTTTTTTTTAAGTAAAGAGTGTTGGATTGGTCACTTCATCAGCTCGCTCTAACAAGCAGCCCTGCCACTCACCATGCCATGACACGCTGGGTTAATAACCAGAGGAGTCCAAAAATTCCAACATCATCATTAGGATAAAGGAAAACTGTACCGGCCTAGCGAGCGCGCACAAACTCCCAGTTGTTCGATGAAATACGGGGCTTGTGAAATTCTATTTATTCAGGGACAGCCACTAATGGCTGGATAATTCAGCGGGGAGAGTGCTTTTCTGTGTGCGACAAAACCCCGACCTTTTCATGGATCAGAGGCGGATTATAATGAAGGATTGTCTCCAGCCTTTGAGAACGGAAGATTGATCACTTTTAATATGGCAAAAGTGGAGGTGTTTGCAACTCTGGCATTTGGAAGAATCAGTTTAACATCGCCGGTGTGTGATCAGCCTGCCCGGTGTTTGCCCGCACGCACAAAAGGTGCCTTCTTGCAAGTTGATTTTCCCGGCCGGAGTATTCCTGACTGGTGTAACCTCGGCTGAAAATAGTCTTGCTCTTTACCTAAGCACACAAATAAACCGGGCGCGGTTGGAAAAGCAAGGTGGGAACATATGTAGCTGACGTTCTAAGGGGCCCGATCCTGTGTCTAGCCAACTCCCAATAGCTTCAACTGGAGTCGCATTTGTACTTACACCGGGGCCCTTTTTGTCTGGATCCAGCCGGGGATTGGGAGCTGAGATCTCCTCCTTTGTAAACGGCGTTACTTCTGACCGCACAGAAAGAGGAGAGATTAGGAAGGTCACTCTAGCCCCGGTGGGGGAAGGAGCAAATAACCGGGTGAAGTCCACGGGTGGGAAAGGACACCGCGACACAAAGCTTTTAGGAGCACACGCTGCCCCGGGCTGGGTGGGTCCCACGCTGGCTCTGTCTGAAAAAGGGAGTCTGGAATTAACGGCAAAAAAAAAAACAGCGGAAGAAAGAGAGAAGCTTTGTGTGTATCCCGGCAGTGAACCTGTCCAGAATTTCTTGTGCACCCCACTCTTCCATGGAGCCCACTGGGGGCTTGAGGGTTTGAGGTTTGTCAGGAATGCAGAATCTGGCCCCAGCGGGACCATTTTCGGAGTAAAACGCCCTGTAATCTGACCTCTGCTCGGCTGCGATTATCGTATCACTAGACTCTCTATTAAATCCGCGGGTGGATGGATGTGTGGGTAGGTGGAATTCATTAAATTACCTTAAACCCGAAGTCTTTTTATACAACCATCCCTCATCAGCATTTTTTATAACCCGGGTATAATAAAATGTACTGAATAGCTATTTGTAAGGGAGGACGGCTCAGACCTGAAGAAGAGCTCAGCGTGAGCTCCAACGCGCGTCTCTCTCTCTCCAAGAGTCGGTCCAGTTATTATCTCGCCCATCTTCTCTCTGAAACGCACATTTAACATTTAAACAACAAGATATAAACGCAGGACCCGGAACCAGAGAGGAAGGCGCATCCTAAGCCTGAGCGCGCAGAAGCCCTTTACATCTGGAGAGCCAGTTGGGCGCGTACACATCTTTGTGCTGATGGGACAAGTTTGGAAACCGTTTAGACCCAAACCGTAGATCAGGTCATTTCCTGCGGTGAGATGACATGATGGATCCACTAAGTGACTGCTAATGAGTCCCTCTAGTGAGCCGGGCAGCTCTCTCCAAACCGCAGATTCGCACGGAGCTCTGGAGATAAATTGGGATTCTCCCTCTCCCCCCAGTTTTTAATCCACTTTCGTCTGAAGAAAATGCACAGACACACACACACACACACACACACACACACGGTTCAAAGCTCCTCTCCCCCCCCCCCCAGCCCCTCCACACACGAAACTTAAATGCCACAGGGTTGCAAGGAATCACCCCCCCCCCCCCTTCAGAGAATGAGTCCTTGGCATTCCAGTCTCACCCTTCCCCCTGGAATCCCTCCTGCTTCTCTTTGGGTCAAATAACGCTGCTTCGGCCCAAAAGAGAGCAGGCTGCTAATCGGTGCCGGGGTCAGGGACAGGCCTGTAAAGGGGCATTTCACCCGCGCCCGGCCCTTTCGATCCCCCGTCGAACCGCAGCCTGGCGCAGATTAGCAGGGAGCTGGGTTTGCCCTGGTACCCTGCTCCCTCCTCGGAGGCTGACAGGCCCTGGGCCAGGTGGCCTTTTTCATCGGGCACCTCAGCTCGCTGAGCCCGGTGTCCTCCTACCCGAAGCTGTGGTCTTCCTTAGGAGTGCCGCGGGCCGCGTTCTCCCCAGAGCAGCGCACCCCGCCGACGTGGCTTGGGCGGGCTTGTCCCAAGAGCGGAACAACAGGTGCCTGCCCCAAGCCCCCTGCCAGCGAGCAGAGGCCAAGTGTGTGTGTGGGGGGGGGGAGGGCGGGGGAAGGGGGATTCTCCTTTGCACCCCTGCAACTCCTCGGATTTCTCAAGGACACGTTCCGCTGACCCCCTCCCAGGCGCCTCTCCTGAACCCAAGGGTTGGGTTGGGTTGGGTTGTTTTGTGTGCGGCACGCAGGGACAACGGGTGTGCAAAGGGCAAAGCCTGACGTGACGCGATTTCCCTTTTCTTCCTTCTTTCCTCTCCCTTCCCCCCCCCCCCCCCCATCCCTCCCTCACCAGAAGAGACAGAAAGAGCCGGAGCCAGAAAGCCCGGGAGGGCGTCTCATGGCACCGCGCACTTCTTTGGGAAACCGTCTGCAACCCGGGCCAGGTCCGCGCGTGGGTGCACGCAAATGCGAGTCACCCCGAGACACGCCTTTATTTATGTGCAAGGCGCCCCCCCCCGGGACTCTGGGGGGCCCTCCTGCCCCCCCCCCACTTTGAGATTGCCCCAGGGCGCAGGCCGTTGTGTCCTCCCTGAATCCCCGATAGAACTGAGACCGAAGCAGCAGGCAGTTCGGGGGGAGAGGCAGTTCGGGGGGGGAGAGATTCCCCCCCCCTTAACAACCCCTGCTGTCCCCTGCGGGGTGTTGGGGGGGGCTGAATCTTCCCGGGGAAATAAGCCCAGGCAGGTGGAAGTCACAGCAGCCTGCCTGAGCGCCACGGCCATTAGAAGCACCCAGCCACACTTGACTTGCTGCTGGTTTCAGTCTCGGTTGCGGGGACTGGGTCCACAAGGGCGCAGGGCGGGTTGGGGAAGGAACCAGCTGCCTCGGCAGGAAAAACGGCCTCGCCCTGTTCAGGTCAATGCTGCTTGAAAAGGCTCAGCCCAGCAGCAGCCCCCGGCACTCCCCCACTGCCCAGCTCCCGGCCTTTCACACAGTCGCGCCCGGGCGAGACCTCCCGACCCAAATACTTCGCGGCACCGCTGATCTTCTCTGCAAGGTGGCGATTTTAGGCAAGCTCAGGGCAGAGTTCAAGGAACGGGGCTTTAGGGGAAACCAGCAACGGACTGACTCTCCTGATTTCCCGGTCCAGCGGGATCTGAATCGGGCTGTTTTTGGAAAACATGCCAATCGCCTGCTTTTTGCATGGCCCCTAAAGATCGAAGGCCCATCCTCGCCCATCCCCTTCTGCGTCCCAGTTTTTGTTTCGTTCCAAACATTGTTGGTAGGTCGGATTGTTTTTCTGTCCCAGCGTTTTCTCCCCCTTCGCCCCCAACGCATTTCTCCCTGCCTCCCCGGGTATCTTTCCTCTGGGGAGGCAAACAGCCTTGTGGTGGGGGCAGTAGGATCCTACTCCACAGCCAATAGGTCTGTCGCTCCCATGTTTGCCTCTTCATCTCCTTGTTATTCTGTTTATTCCGGTCTCACTTCGAATTCCGTTGCCTATTGTTCTTCATCGCAGTCACTCATTTCGAGATACCCCTTTCCTATTGGCTTCCCCTGATGCACCCACTGCCAGGACAGATGTTGCTGATCTTTCCTATGTATCTTTCCTAAGCGCAGCCAACCTAATAATCGAGTTTGCTGGAAACATTAGCCGGAGTGTTAAGTTCGAAATTCTTCTTAAATATAGAGCGAGGTCACAGGGGGGGGAAAACCCTCCTGCACATAAATTGGACACAGGAGGGCAGATGTAGACTGAACAGGAAGTGCTGGCCCAAGGCTAAATGAAACAGCTGGTGCTATTGTTCTGGATAGAAACTGCCTTTGCAAACTCCGCACAGCTCAGGCTCCGAAAGCAGCTGTTAGTAATTACAACACATGAAAAGAAGGGCGCAGGATTAGGCAAGTGACGAAAAAGCAATGGTACCCATGGATTTATTGCTCGCTAAGGCGAAGCAACCCCTCTCCGGACGAGTGGAAAAAGTCAACATGTAACGCTCAGCGCGGACAATTCCTGCGCATTGTCTCCGGGCTGCGCGAGAAGTGGCAAAAGGGACGATCAAACGAATGGGGGACAAGCACCGAGGAGCTAAAACCATCTGGAGCAAAACCAAACTTTCTGAATCTGGAACAGTGCTGGTTTAACGGAAACCCACTTTGGGGGAGCTACTCTGCAGTTGGCTGTACTCGCGCAGGGTCAGTATACGGAAGGAGGTTCCTGCTTTTCACGCTTTTGCTGAATTTTGAGTTAAAAGTCAAGTAAATTTCATGTGTGAAGGAAAAAAAGCGACGAATGTTAAAGGCACAAGTCTTCAAACGTGGGTGCTGTGGGAAGGCCCCTAAATCAATGACCCATCCGCAAATCCTAGCTTGGAAGCTATAGGTGCTCAGAGAACTAGGCCCAGATCTGAAGTGTGTGAATGCGGATTTCGGTGCTAACTTGTAACTCCCAAGTTTGAAAATCGCAGAGTAGGATTTTAAAATACTTTGGTTCTGTCCTAAACTTTGGGAAGACAGCTTCTCTGCACAACTTGGCAGAAATACAAAGGAGCAGAAAGAAGGGGAGGACGAAGAGGCACCTCCTCCTCTCTTTACATAAGTAGGAAAGTGAGAAAAGCGAAAACTTTACATTCTTTATGAAAATTCGTCAGCGCTTTCTCATCTAATGAGAGCTGAGAAAAAAGAAACTTTCTGTTTGCAAGGGGTGGAGAATATAAGAAAGGTTAGTCAGAAGGTACAGCATGTGTTTGCCATCTTAGTTCCTGGTATGGAAACCATATGCTTAAATACACCAGCAAACACAGTGAATATAACACTCTTTTTTATTAAATGTGGTTTTATAAAAGCTATTCACCTTCCATCCACGAGTGACTTCCAAAGAGGTCACATATTCCTCACTGCAACTATCAATACATATTTGGGGGTAAATTAGACCCCCGCGGAGACTGTTTCTGATTAGGGAGCAAAGGGGCATCTTATTCCCTCCCCCCCCCCCCCCAGATAAATTAAAATAACTGTAATGGGTGATTTTTGCAACCTGTAAAAAGGCGAAACCATCTGTGACTCATTTAGCATCGCTTTAAAGAAGATTTATTTGATTAATTCAGGCAGAATAGGGAGAGACGATAGGGATCCCCCCCCCCAACCCTACTGCTTAAGGGAGAAAATCCCAGCAGAGACATTTCAGGAATGAAAAATGGCTAGCGTGGTATTAGACGCGCCGGGGCTGCTGCTCCAATGGGGAGCCAGCGGATGGTTGCCCTGCTAACTCGATGACCTCAGCTCGGGAATGGCTCTAATATCCGACAGGCCCGGTGCCACTGAAGACTAGAAACAGGGCAGGGCTCAGCGCTTGCTCGAGGAGAGCCGCGGCGAGGGGACCAGAACTCCGCCGTGTGCTAATTGGAAAGGTGCCCACCGGGTCTGCAGCCAGCTACTGCGCCCCGCCCGCTTTGCCTAGCAGGTTGCAAGCAGCGACCTGGCAACCTGGGGAGGGGGCCAATTTTCCACCGTCGAAACAGAGCTTCCTTGTCGCGCCTGGCGGGCTCTGACCGACACGTTACCACCTTTATCTTGCCTGCCACGCGGGAAGTATGGAGCAGATCAAAAGAGAGTGGAAACGGGGAGGATCCAGGGAGGGGAATTCGGCTGCTTTGCCACAGGCGGTCACCCTGACTCCGCCGCCCCGACTTTCTCGGGGAGGAGCAGGGGGACGAGGGGAGGGGAACAGCCCCCGAAGTTTGCTCTCCCTCCTTGGCTGGCCGGTGCCGCGACGGAATCCGCCTGAAGGTTTCCAGCGCGCTCCGCCGGCGCGCACACGTTTTGTTAATCATCCGAATGTGCATCTTGCTACCACACACGGCACCCAGCGGGGCCCAGTGGGCAGACTGGGCCCGGCTCCAAAGCGGAGCCTCTCCTGACATCTGGACGGTTGCTGGGGTTTGCACATGGCAGGCGGGGATGCCATGTGGGCTCCATTTGCACTTTGACACATGCTAAATTACTTACGGCTCTTGGTACGCAGAGGCTCCGAGTGGGCCAGCGACTGGGCTCTGGCCAAATGCCACTGAAGCGAATCGCTGACTTAGCCTGAGGAGCTTGGAAGCGGGTCTCATGCACATTAGACCGAGGCAACGCTGCAGGCTGGTCTGCAGCCCAGGGAGGAACTTTGGAGCTCGCTGGAGTTAAAGGGCACATCCCCGAGCTCTAGATTGGGTCCTAGGCAAGCCCATTAGGTGCCTATTTTTACCTGTGATCCCCAAGGATCGACTGTGAAGGGCACCAGGGCTTGGCTGTACAACCCTCCTCTCTAAGGCCATCTCTATACTACAGGAAAATCAATGCTGCCCGCTCAATGTACTGATTTTGAGGAAAATAAAAAATGGGGGGGAGGGGTATCTGCGGCCCCAGCCAGCTATTTTGCATAACTACAGCCACCATCTATAGATCAAACAAGTGGGTGATGGCACCCATTGACAACCACAATACACCAGTTTCCCCGTGACTTATCCTCACAATGGAGTTTAAGGACTTGTCTATGCTTAGGCCTCATCCACACTGGAAAATTAGTCCCGGTCTAAGCTATATGGATAGAACTCTGCCACCCAAGTGTGTGAAATTCCACCTCTGCATGATGCAGTTGTATGAACCTAACCTCATGCGTACACAGCACTGTGTCGACAGGAAAGCCTCTTCATGGATATAGCTACAATCTGACAGGGCTCGTCTCCACTACTGCTGAAGTCATTGTGACTTACCTTGCTCCCGGCAGGCCAGCTGACAGCAATTCTGGGCCCCAGCAGGAAGAACAGTCAATGGGCCGCTGACACACACACAAGCTGTGCCGGCACAGACGTGATTTGCCTGACATTAAGGTGGTACTGCGCCTGCACTGACTGGTACTACTTGAGCTGCCAGCTGGGCTGGCTGGTGCCCCATGAGCTGCCAGCTGCCTGGTATCCTGCAAGCTGCTGGCTGGTCATGCTCTTGCAGCCTGGCCTGGGCTTCTACATGCCTGCCCAGTAAGGCTGCCAACTGTTTAATTCCACAGACCCAAAGAACTTTGCCTTGCCCCCTTTCCCTGAAGACATACCCTGTCCTGCTCCTCCTGAGGCCCCCACCTCCACTCACTCCTGTCCCCCACCTCCTTCATCTTCACTCACTTTCTCCTAAAGCAAAAAGTCACTTACATTTCTCAGGGGGGGGGGGGGAGAGGTGGAACACAGTGTTGAGCGGTAGCGATAGGACAGTACCTGTACAAAATTCAAGTGTGGGATGGATTGTGGGGGCTCAGGGCAGGGGGTTGTGATGTGTGTGTAGGAGCTTAGGGCAGGGGGTTGGGAAATCAGAAGGGTTCAGGGCAGGGTGTTGTATGGGGGGGAGCTTAGGTCAGGGGGTTGGGAGGTGAGGGGGGCTCAGGGCAGGGTGTTGTGATGTGTGGATGTAGGAGCTTAGGGCGGGGGTTGGAAGGTGAGGGAGGCTCAGGGCTGGGTGTTGTGTGTGTAGGAGCTTAGGGCAGGGGGTTGGGAAATCAGAAGGGTTCAGGGCAGGGTGTTGTATGGGGGGGAGCTTAGGGCAGGGGGTTGGGAGGTGTCGGGGAGGAGGCTCAAGGCTGGGTGTGCAGCTACTGCTCTGCCTGGCCACTGGTTCCCCAGGGTGGTGGGAATTGCTCTACTCAGCTGCTGGATCCCTAGGATGGTAGGGACCACACAGCTTGGCCACTGGCTGCCCAGGGCTGGCTGGGGTGTGGGGATCACACTCGCTGGCTGCTGGATCCCCAGGGCTAGAGCCTAGGGTCGCTGTGGCTGCTGGCTCAAGCCCACTTGGGCTGGGGCCTCCCCCCTGGCCATCCGATGCTGGGTCCGGGGGCCATGAGCAGTGATGGTTGTTTGCGCTCCTGTGGAGGATAAGGGTAGAAGGGGAGGAATGGGATGCCCATACCCAGCACCAGCATGGGAACCTTACCCCTGTCTGGTGGTTGGCAGCACCCAGAGCCCTGCTCCCAGCTGGTCACTCTCTTACCGGTGTGCTGCCACACGGGGGCAAGGGGTTGGGATGCAGGAGGGGATGCAGGGGGTAGGCTCTAGGAGGGAGTCTGAGTGCAAGGTTGGCTGGCTCGGGGCTGGGGCCAAGGTACAAGAGAGGGTCAGAGGTTTGGCGCATATCTTGAGCATCCCCCCCAAATGACTAACACTCTTTTGGCAGGGGCTCCTTGATAGGAGGCCAGGGGAGTCTCCACATGCAATTGACCGCACACACTGGCCCTCTCCCCGCAATGTCCATTGGCCGCAGTTCCTGCCAATGGGAACTGCAGAGGCAGTGCTCAGGGTGGTGGCAGCACGCAGAGACCACCTCCCTGTAGCCCATTTTCTTGGGTCATGGGACTTGCCAGCCTCTTCCAGGAGTGGTATGGAGCAATGGCTTGCCCTTGCTACATTGCCACAGTAATGACACCCACCGGAGAGCACTCTCCAATCCATGTCCTCACCATCAGCACAGCTGTGCCGAAGTAGCCCAGTAGTGAAGACAAGCACTTGGGAAGATGCCTTAACTACACAGATGGGAGATGCTCTCCTGTCGATATAGTAGCATCTTCACTAAAGTGCTAGACAAGTGTGAAAACACTATAGGGGCACAAGTGCTTCACTGCAGCTGTGCTGTGATCAGTGTTGGCACTACCTGTGCTGATGGGAGGGGTAGTTAGATCCACAGAAGAATTCTTCTGTCATTCTAATATTCTCTACATGGTGACTTAAGCCCGCTTAACTATGCTGCTCAGTGTATGGTTCTTCACACCTTTGAGCGGCATAGTTATAACAAGATTATTTTCTAGGGTAGACCAGGCCTAAGATGTTGCAAGCCTAAATGATGTTTCTTCTGG
The DNA here is from genome assembly GCF_052426305.1 of Pelodiscus sinensis. NCBI lineage: Eukaryota > Metazoa > Chordata > Testudines > Trionychidae > Pelodiscus > Pelodiscus sinensis. The sequence continues at coordinate 59,666,382 of NC_143059.1, read as the reverse complement.
ACAAATCATTATAGTAGGGAAGGAAGGGGAGGAGGTATGGGAGAAACCAGGTAATGGGACATGCATGTACATAGACTTGCATGTGAGGGAGAATGGGAGGCCCTGGTGTAGGGGATGGGGGCCCCTAGTGTGGGAGAGATAGTGAGACTCTGCTTTGGGGGGAGGAGGAAGGGAGGGACCTAGTGTCTCTGGAAAAGCGGCAATGAAGGAATTGGGAGGGCACACAAAACCCCTGGAGTGGGGACAGAGAAGGTGGGAATGGGGATGTGCATACAGAGCTCCAGGTGGGGGAGGAAAATGCGGGACCCTGTTGTGGAAGATGGGAGAAATGAGGGACACAAAATAGCCTTGCTGGGGGGGAGTCACAAGGATCCTTGAAAGAGAAGGTGATGGGAGGATGACACTCAGGGAACCCTCAGGCTACGTCTACACTGCAGGCTTCTTGCATAAGAACTGTTTTGCGCAAGAGTTCTTGTGCAAAAGGTCTTCCACAAGAGTGCATCCACACTGCCATGTGCTTTTCTGCAAGAGATGTGCTTTAGCTCAAGAGCATCCATGGCAGTGTGGACCATCTCTTGCTCAAGAAAGCTCTGACGGCTATTTTAGCCATAGGGGTTTCTTACGCAAGAAAAACATGTTGCCTATCTACACTGCCGTCTTGTGGAAGAGCTCTTGTGCAAGAGGGCTTATTCCTCGTGGGGAGAGGAATAACTCTTGCGCTAGAAGCCCTGTTTTCCAACACTGTACTGTAAATTTACTTGTGCAAGAACGTGTGTGCAGTGTAGACACCCGACCTGTTCTTGCGTAAAAACTTGCCGGGTGTCTACACTGCATGCGCATTCTTGCGCAAGTAAATTTACAGTACAGTGTCAGAAAACAGGGCTTCTTCCGGAAGAGTTATTTCTCTCCCCATGAGGAATAAGCCCTCTTGCGCAAGAGCTCTTCCACAAGAGGGCAGTGTAGACAGGCAACATGTTTTTCTTGCGCAAGAAAGCCCTATTGCTAAAATGGCCATCAGAGCTTTCTTGTGCAAAAGAGTGTCCACACTGCCATGGACGCTCTTGCACAAAAGCACATGGCAGTGTGGACGTGCTCTTGTGGAAGACCTTTTGCACAAGAATTTTTGCGCAAAACAGTTATTGCGCAAGAAGCCTGCAGTGTAGACATAGCCTCAGTGTATGCAATAATTTCTGCCTCCCCAAACTGAGAAATGTGTGACAGGTACATAAAGCAGGTCAGCTGTGGCCTGGTTTTCCTGACTGATAGGTACTAATTTTGCATGTGAGTCCTTGGTCCATTGCAAACTGGACCCACCGCACCTTGTTGTTGGAAAGTCAGATCCATGCTACATGTTTCACTTTGTTGTAATTTATACCAGCCAGGCCTACACAGAATCACAATTTGGAACCTGTCAGCATTTTTAGAATTTTTTTTGAAATTGACAAAAAATGTACCAAAAAATGGAAAGAAAATCACAAAACATTTTCACTTGTTTGTTTGTGTGTGTTTGTTTTTGACCATCAATATTCAGATCAATGGTGGGGTGGTATGTCCTGGGAGTTATACACGTTAGTGTTAGCTGGTCTGTAAGAACAGGAGTGTTTAGTGCAGAGGACAATGACGAATTTAGTGTTCCCTTCCTTTTCACTATCTTTTCCAAAGCAGACTTTAACCTAAATAAAATAAGTTAAAACAGACTTTAGTCCCTTTCTCTCTTTTGAGGCCTCCATATTTCCTATGGTTCACTCAGTCATGGCATGTATGCTCATTTTATGTCACCAATACCCTCTAATCTTGTTCAGTGCTGCGGGTACATTACTTTGCATCGTGCTACACATATGCAGTGGTGTCTCTCATCAGAACCTTCTACTATGGTGCTATATCTCCATGGGAAGATTTTGAATTTACATGTGACTTAGTGTTCAGAGAGCTAGAGATGAACAATTTCTCCTTTCCTTTCACCTGTCTTCCTTTCAATTTAATTTATTTTGTGTTTTGTTATGAGATTCTCTAGTCCAGTAATCTACACACATACTCATCACTTGCACAGCTTTAAGCACGATATATGTGCATGTCTGGGCACCACTTGACAATATCTTGTTATTGTTTCACTGTCAATTATGTTCTGTTGGCATAACACATAACTCAGAGGCCATTTGGGTATTGGCTTATACTGTGAAAATATAATACAGATATTAATTAGTGATTTAATAAAACCTGATAGCTCATCCAAACTTTATTATTGCAAAACAATGACCCCTACATTTTTTGTCATTGGTTCAGGATGCCCCTCTTTACTTAGCGAAGTCAGCCTCGGTGGAAAGAACATCAGTTGTGTGCTCTGCTTTCACCACTGAACAAGGCTTCAATCCTAATTCCCAAGGACCTCCCTGGCAATCAGTCCCAGCTATCAGCCAGTCTGCCTTGTTTTTGGGAACCATGACTTCCCACAAGTGCCATGTCATGGCTGTCAACCACTGGGGCTGATACTTGTGAGAGCGAGAGACCAAACTTGCTTGGAATTTGCCCCATGACTAGAATTCACTTCCATTGAGATTAGGTTGACCGTCAGCCTTGTTAGCTTCAGGAATAAATGCAACATTCACTTTGACTGAGCTTTCCCACAATCTATATCCTAAGAGTCCAGGACTGAGATCAGTCCATTCCTGACTCTGAAGCCTAGAATGTCTGAATCAGTGAGAAGTCATTAAAACATCTCTTTACGCGTGGATGAGGCCTCTTTTTTTGTTCAGAATGCCACCAGGTTCAATCATCACTGACTTTCTCAAGCTGTTGTCACCCAACTTTTAAATTAATCAACCATTCTGACTTTACAAATTGCAGCCATGCAGTGCACAGCTACAGGCAGGCCCATATCTATGCCATGCTAAGATTCCTAAACCACTGTGATATCAGAGGCAATTCAAACAATCATCACCCTTACTCTCCAACTAATTTGCATGCAACAATTGCATTTATTGTGTGATGGACACTGCACAGATGGATTACTTGGTCCAATTGCCACATTTGTGTGGCAGCAGGGGCTTTCAGCTACTAGCTAAAATATATTGTCCCAATGAGGGAGGGGAGAGATAAATAAACCATAATCCTCACTGACATAGGCTTTACTTTTCAAAAGTAACTAGTGATTCCAGAAGGGTGGAATATGTGCACTCTGAAATTCAAGCCCCATTTTAAGGTGCTTCAGGTTAGACACCCAAAATCACTAGTCACTATTGGAAACTTAAACTATAACTTTTAGCATTTGTGAGGTGCACAAATGCATGGTGATGGGCCTGGTATAAATAGATGGGAAACTGATCTAATTTTGAAATAGATGAGACTGAGAATTCTGCATATTAATGAGGGAACTATTTGTCTCTTAATTTGGAAGCCCTATGGCTTCTGTATGTTATTTAATCAAATATCAGAACACTCCTTGATTCAGTTTTCTTTTTCCTTCTTTTTCTGTGGTTCTTAACCAGGTGTTTGGAACCTACTAAGCTTGCAAAGTAAGTGCAGGAGTTAGAGGTAACCCTGTCTAAATATCTTATAATTTATATAAAAATTATCTTTATATGTCTTGTGGAGAAATTCTGAACTAATATCAGGTCTGAAAAAATGTAGACAAAAAGACTAATGTGTCTACTTTTTAATTAAACGTAAACACATTTTGTAAGGCCTATTGGATTTAAACAGGGAGAATTTACTCTGAATAATTTTGCAGCAGGAGCCTTATATATTTTCCTTTTCTGATTAAATTTAGGTAGGAGCATACCTAGGTTGCTCAGAAGAGTTTTGTAACTGAAAGCCAGTTACCTCCTCCAGACCCATCATACCAACCTTAAACATTTCCACAGATGTTTCCTGTTTGTCAAAAGAAAATCATCCTAATTTAGGTCACCGTGTTTTATCTCTTTTTAATTACAAAAACAAAGTGTGAAATTAGCTAGTGGTAAATGCTTATGCGTAACATATGCAGCAGAGGGTCTGCAGTGAGGATGCTGGAAAGCTAGATGGCATAAAATGAAAGAGAGCTGGAAACTGCATTCATGTTGTAGCACTGTTAGGTTGTAATTTTTAAAATGTTAGCCTGCTCTTCCGTTATTTTCCAGCTTGACAGGACTTGCTGCTTTTGATTCATTGACTCAAGAACACTTTAAAATCTGATTATTGAATGTAATTAACGAGTGGGTCAGGCCAGTTCTTCTTATGAAGGCAAAATTCCTATTGACGTGAATAAAGGTTTTGTTTACATAAAGGCTATATCAGTGGTTCTCAAACTGTGAATTGGGACCTTAAAGAGGATAGCAACCCTGTTTTAATGGGGTTACCAGGGCTGGCTTAGACTTGCTGCAGCCTGAATGTAAGACCATAAGAACAGCCATACTGGGTCAGACCAAAGGTCCATCTAAGCCCAGTGTTCTGTCTTCTGACAGTGGCTGGTACCAGGTGCTCCAGAGGAAATGAAAAGAACAGGGAATCATTAAGTGATCCATTCTCAGTTGCTCATTCCCAGCTTCTGACAAACAGAGGCTAGGGACATCATACTTACCCATTCTGGCTAATAGCAATTGATGGATCTATTTTCCATGAATTTATTTAGCTCTTTTTTTGAACCCTGGTATAGTCTTGGCCTTCACAACATCCCCTGGCAGGGAGTTCCACAAATTGACTATGATTTGGGTGAAGAAATAAGTCCTTTTGTTTATTTTAAACCTGCTGCCTATTAATTTCTTTTGGTGAGCCCTATTTCTTGTGTTATGAGAAGAAGTAAATAGCATTTCCTTATTTACTTTTTCCACACCAGCCATGGTTTTATAGCTCTCTGTTATCCCCCCCATAATTGTCTCCTTTCCAAGCTGAAAAGTCCCAGTCTTATAAATCTCTTCTCATATTGAAGCCGTTCCATACCCCAGATCAGTTTTTGTTACCCTTTCTGAACCTTTTCCAATTCCAATGTATCTTTTTTTAGATGGGGCAACCACAACTGCACACAGAAGTCTATAAAATCATGACTGGTGTGGAAAAAGTGAATAAGGAAAAGTTAATTTACTTATTCCCACAGAATAAGAACTAGGGGGTCACCAAATGAAATTAATAGGCAGCAGGTTTAAAACAAACAAAAGGAAGTTTTTCTTCACTTAGCGCACCATCAGCCTGTGGAACTCCTTGCCAGAGGATGTGGTGAGGGCTAGGACTTTAACAGGGTTCAAAAAAGAGCTAGATAGATTCATGGAGGTTAGGCCCATCAATGGCTATTAGCCAGGATAGGTAGGAATGGTGTCCCTGACCTCTGTTTGTCTGGAAATGGGTAACAGGAGAGGGATCATGTGAGGATTACCTGTTGTGTTCCCTCCCTCTGGGCCATCTGGTATTGGCCACTGTTGGAAGACAGGATCCTGGGCTAGATGGACCTTTGGTCTGACCTAGTATGGCCGTTCTTATGTTCAGTATACAAGATGTGGGCATACCATGGCTTTGAATAGGGACTGATCCCTGAGCCCCACTGCCTGCGATTGAAAGTGAAGCCTTAGGGCTCAGCCCTGGGTGGTGGGGCTCAGGTTACAGGCACCTTGCCTCGGGTGGCAGGGCTTAGGCTTTGCTTCTCCCACCCAGAGCAGAGGGAGTTCAGGAGTTCAGGCTTCAGTCCCCCTGTGACGGGGCAGACAAGCCCCGCAGTGAAGTGCAGAGAGTAGCCCAGGCCCCGCTGGCTGGGAAGGTCCCGCCCATCCTGCCGTGCTGGGCATGCTCCCAGCGGAGCCGGAGCATAAAAGAGGAAGGAGCCCTGCAGTTAGGGAGGGCAGCTGGGGAAGGAGGAGGCTGCCTCTCCTCTCCCCTCTCCGGAGGCAAGCAGACCACAGGGGTGCCAGGGAGTTGTAGGAAGCAGCCCAGGGCAGGGGACTACCCCGGAGAGGCTCGGTGTGTAGCGGCAGGAATCCCCGCCAAGCGGGCAGAAGCAATTGTCTCTGCCTATAGGGCCCTGGGGAGAGGGAGGGCCTGGGTCCCTCCCACCCCACCCTTTCCCTACTCTGGAGAGGATTCCAGGCAACTAGGCCTCAAGGCCCATATATATCCTAATAGAGGGATGTGTACTTTGGGGTTGGGCCTGAGGGCGACACATGGGGATATTAACTGCCGAGGCGGTCCCTACACTGAGGGGGTACACACCCCTCAATGCCCCCTCCTGAGGTCATTCAGAATTTTTTGTCGTAAGAAGGAGGTCGCAATGCAATGAAATTTGAGAAGCACTGCACTTTATAATTCTTTTTGTTGTACTATTTCAGAATACATTGCAGGCCTCATAACACTAACTTGGGCAGGTGTGTAGTACAATGACGGGGCTATGTGGACAGTTGTTTTCTACTGAATGGAATCAGAACAAATCAGCTGTGTGTCAGAGTCTCTGTACTGCTAACAACTAAGGAGAATTTCCTTTACCTTAAATGGTATCGACCTGTATTCTTGGAGAAAGGAGGATTATGACTCCCGTGAATGCTATCACACTGAAGTTCTGAATACTGATGTTATACAGCAGAGTGACATCCACAAAGTCCAGAGATACCTATGGAATTTTTTACTCTCAGCTTGTCCAAACAAACACACAGTTTGAGAGAAGGATGTCCCAACCAAATGCCCTGTGCATGAATTGTCTGTGTGGACCCTGTTGTTGCTCTCTGAGGGCACGTCTACATAAGCAGGGGTAAACTCTTAATAAGTTATGCAACTGGAGCTCTGCTAACTGCATAGCTTAAGTCAAAATATCTTATTTTGACTTTTGGGCTGTTTACATAGTTGTTATTTCGAAATAAAGCACTCTTCTTTCTCCCCCTTCTCCCCCCCCCCAACTTCACTTATTCCTCATACAATTACAAGAGTCGGAGTAAGGAGCCCATTATTTCAAAAAAAAATTCAAAATTACAGGCTTGCTGTGTAGACACGCACTACGTTATTTCGGAATAACTGATGTTGTTCCAAGATAACACTGCTGTGTAGATATAGCCTAAATGTTCCCAGATATGCTTTAATCTGCTCCCACTTAAAAGCAGGGTAGATCAAAGCTCACTCCAGAACTTTTAGTGTGTGGCAGCAGGGTGCATATGGATACATAGCATGCAGTCACCTAGTCTAGTGTGGGGTAGATTTATACCTCAGCTGTGCCTCTGGGTAGCCCCCTCCCCCATAGGCACCAGTCACCTATATAGGCAGCTCTCAGCAGCCACCAAGCCCAACTTTCTATGTGAATTGAAAGTTCTCAGCACCATGCACAGCAGGGTCCGTTGTTAGTGGATTATTTACTCACTGGTTGTATTTTCTGCCCTGGAAGCTAGTAGGAGTGGTGGTTAAGGCAATGAATTGGAGAGTTGGCTTCAGTTCTTGGCTTTCTGGCCTTTGGCAAGTCAGTGCATTGCCTCAGATCCTTCTGTCAATGTTGGGGTCATTATGCTCCACTACCTCACAAGGTGCTAAAAGAACACACTCATTCATGTGGAGGAGTTCTGATACGGTGGTGATGTGGGCCATGTAAACCCAAGGGCTACGTCTAGACTGGCATGATTTTCCGCAAATGCTTTTAACAGAAAAGTTTTCCGTTAAAAGCATTTGCAGAAAAGAGCGTCTAGATTGGCACGGACGCTTTTCCGCAAAAACACTTTTTGTGGAAAAGTGTCCATGCCAATGTAGATGCGTTTTTGTGCAAAAAAGCCCCGATCGCCATTTTCGTGATCTGGGCTTTTTTGCACAAAACAAATCTGAGCTGTCTACACTGGCCCTTTTGCGCAAAAGCTTTGCGCAAAAGGACTTTTGCCCGAATGGGAGCAGCGTAGTATTTCCGCAAGAAGCACTGATTTCTTACATGAGATCGTCAGTGTTCTTGGGGAAATTCAAGCGGCCAGTGTAGACAGCTGGCCAGTCTAGACACAGCCATGGTGGGGGAAGCTTTTGGTGCAAGTTATGATAGTGGATTGTGTTTCCAAGATCTTGGATAACTAATAACGAAAGTGATTTCAGTAATTTAAGAGCGGTGCAAAATATGGAGCTTTTTGGAAGAACACATTAGTTGAAAAGTTGGAAATTTCCACAATCCCCCTCCAGAATTTCTAATTTTTCAACCATCTTGACTGAGAACATTGAAAGCAAGATGAATAAGACTTTTAAAAAATGCTCATTGCAGAATTATAACATCTGTGAACAGATTCAGAGAATTTCAGTGATTGTGATCACAGAGCTTCGACTTATAAATGGTTTCAGATCTACTTAAAGAGATTGCCTCTCTCCCACTAAGATTCTGCACAGCTGCCATCAGCAGGGGCAAGAACTCATTTTGTATAAAATAAATCGGGGCCTGCTGACAGAGCAGTTACTATTAGGGCCTCTTCTTTGGAAATTGCCCTCATTTCAGTTTGTTTCAGCCAGAGCTTGTTAACTTTTGGGACATGATTCAAAGCTCATCCTTTCATTTCAGCTCATAGGAGTCTGGGAGACAGGTAAACCTATGGTTCGAGAGGCACTGTGCTGATTTTGTTGTTGGGGTTTATTAAATTCTTGCTTATGTTTCTACCAGGGTAGCTTTATGTGTAAGTAACTACTAGATGTGTGGGTAACTGCTGTTTTCTGAGAGAGATGTTTTAAAGTCTGAGAGTGCCTAAAGCTTAGGATGGGTGTTTGGTTTACTGTAGTGTAAATAAATAAACAGCTGATCTGGGAATAGATCCAGGTGTCCTCCCTTTGATTCAGAGTGTTAAACATGAGGAAATGCTCTCACCTTGTATGAAAAATGGAGATTGAAGAAGGAAGTTTTCAAAACTCTTATTGACTTCAGCAGAGCCAGAGTTTCAGCCAGAGTTGCTAATATGCACTGATGCCAGCAAGCCTTTACACATTAAAAAATAAATTAGTTATTTCAAAGTTGTTTGTACTAGTTTACAACTTGTTTGGGATGTCTGAAGTCTTTACATCTTTATGACTGAAGACAGATAGTAAGGAACGTATCTGTAGTTGCCTGATCAGAGTAACGTATGCAACCTCAACTAATGCAAAAGTGATTTCTTGGTTATTTTAATGTGACAAGCAAACATAAAACATATACAAATATGTGGCATTGGATAAATCTTTCCAAGAATACACAGATGTCTAGGTGACTGCCAGCTTAGCATTAATACACTTCTCTCTGATGGTTACTGGTTCAAAGCATCCTATAAAAAAATCAGAGTAAATTTAAAATAGGCAGTGACCCATGAGATTATCTCTTACTCACACAATTAAAGGTTTTCTTACACACAGCTGTGATTATGTACTAAAGCTATGGAACAGTTTTAGGCTCAAGTTAAGAAAAGCATCCTTATTCAGCATAGCACTGAACACGTGCTTAACCTGAAGTTTATGTACGTGCTGAAGTGCTTTGTGGAATAGGGATGGACTTAAGTTGGGATCTTTAATTATTTGTAATTTTGAAGAAAACATGATTGAGCTATAGTTATTAATAAAACATTATTATTTATTACTAGCACATTTATCTGGCATTGCTCGGGTCCTTAAGGAGGGGCTCTGGGCAGGGAACTGTATGGGTGGGTGAGTGTAGGGGGGAGGGCTAGTACCCTGGTTGCACCCTGTGCCCTTTGACTTCTGGTTAAATACTGCCTCTGGCTCCTGTTAGAGGCAGGCTCCCTCTGACAGAACTTCCCTTTCCTATACTATGAAGGTTACCAAGTCCTATACTAGCTGGACAACCTTGGGGATTATCACAGAGCTAGTAGGTTCTTTATAATTTGTTTCATATCCAACCTGCAACCAGGAATTGGCTAGGCCCTCAGGGCTCAATTTATCCCCTTACCCCATGTTTCATTCTGCAGTCCCCTGGGGACTTCACTGACACACCCTCTAACTGCCCTAGACATACCTTCTTCCTGACCAATATCACCCTCTTTTAGGGCTGCACTGGCCAACTCTGGGGTCCTCAGTGGAGTAAGCATTGTGGGTACCTTTGTCACTTCTCTCCACTGCGTGAAGACTTTCTGCCCCGGGACTCGTGCATAATCCTGAGGCCTGTGTAGTACACTAGCATAATCCCTGGCTTGGAACAAGCCCACAGAACACTAGCAAGAAGCAAGCCTCCGCCAGGAAGAGTCACCCATTAGCTTAGTGTAAGGCTCACAGAGGCCTCGGTTCAAAGGAAAATACTCTTTATCTGCAAGGAACAGTAGTCCAATAAACTGAAAGGCAAGTTCCCAGCTGCCTACATGATACTGGAGAGACTTAACTGTGTGGCTATGGGAGGGGGAAGAGCCTGGGAGAGACGGAGGCTAGTAGCATGTGAGCTGGCTGTGAGAGAATCCGCAACTAAACAGGATAAATAGCACACTAGAGAGGATTGCAGTGGTGGGAGCAGAGAAGGCCAGGAGGATGAGCAAAGAGAAGGAGGCCTCCCTACTGCTTCTGAGAACAGAGGGCTAAGTGAAAAAGCAAGTGTGATACCAGTAGGCCCACGGGAGACTCAATGGGTTGTCTCATTATTAGGGGTAAACAGAGAAAGCTCATGAGTTTGGAGAGATAGCAAGCTTTTATTTATATATTTTTTTTAAAGAGCTCAGCCTCCATGTGGGTTTTTGCAGCTCAAATGCTTTTATTTTGTGCCAATTACTTATGCAGGGTCTGCATTATTTCAGTAATCAGTCTAAATGAAAGTCAAACATGAAAGATTCCTAACAATGAGCTAATTGGAATGCCAGTACAATTTAGATTTAATAAGGTATTTGTAATACTACTTGCCTCTGTCTGTAGAGTTGTCTTATTCTCTCAGATCCTGCAAGAGTAAGAGGGATCATTTAACATTAATTCTGCAAGACATTGTGTGTAAACTTTAAAATGTTCGAAGCTTGCAGCACTGAGTGAAATGGCATAGAGGAGAAACTAAGGGCCACAGTGTTTTGCCATTGCTTTGTGCATGTATGAAACTCATCAAAGTTAATGGGCGCTGAGCTAAAACTCAGTGGCAGATAATGGTCCTACAGGTCTTTGCTGATTTGTAATCTCACCGTTTTATACTTTAGGGTGGATCAACAAATATTTTTCTGTTCTTCCTCAATTATTATTTGTACTGAAGTGCTGCCTAGGGACTCCAACTGGGAATCAGGGTCTAAGCATTTTACACACTGAACAAAGAGAATTTAAAAATCTCGCCCCTAAGAATTTAAAAATCTAAATAAGGAACTCAGCTCACAATTTACTTTGCAGCCTCCTTGTCCAGTCAGTGAATATAAAAGTTAACTACACTATCCACGCTCACTTAACACTAAGGCAAGACTCACAAGAAGTTATTTCTTCTACTGCACAAATTCTACTGAACAAATTCTGCCCACTCAAACCTACCATGTGTTCAGAGTTTTTCTTACAGTGCAGCCAGTGACATTCTCTTGTACTGGGGCTGAGGAAAAGGCTGGGTTACCTTGAGTTACACACACCCTGTGAGCTAGTAGGCTGTAGCCCTGGGGAAGGTCTTTCTGTGACAATGCAGGGGGGGGGAGGGGTTGGGTGGGCTAAGGGAGCAGCAGGATTGACCTGTGGAGATATCCCAGCAGAGCAAGAGTCTGGGAGTGGCTACAGAAATGTCCCACAGCCTACATTGATAAGGTGCCCAGTGCTGTTGCAAGCATGTATTTTTCCTCCCACAAAATGTATACATTTCTCCCTCCAATGTTTTTAAGAGACCTAGGCCAGCAGTCCTGTACTTAAAATTAAGTCTCTGCTTTCATGCACTGCTGGATTAAATTTTGAGGACTTGCAAGAGCATGAAAATCAGTATTTCTCTGTAGGTTTCCACAAAAGAGAGTGTGGTCTAGTGATTAGAACATGTGCTGAGAAGCCAGGAGTTGTTGCTACTAATCCGGGCTTTGACACCGCTGGTAAATCATTTAACCTCTCTGTGCTTCAATTTACCCATCTGAAAAAAATTATCAGCCTCACTGTGGTATTGTGAGGCTTAGTATGTGGGAAAGTGTTTTGAGATCCTCATGAAAGGTGGTAGTTTACTTAGTTCCTTCACAGTTCTTTTGAGCTAAGCTATGTTGCCAGACATACTCTAATACGTCTTATATTCTTATATCAGTCTGGAGCGTAGAATATATCCCAGCTTTACAAAGTACCTGATATTAATTTATTTGTGTGTGGTATATATGTATATATAGCTAATATGATCATGCACTATTTTTTTCCACAGAAAACCAGCCTTGGTCAATGTACAAGATGCTCAACAAATGAGACAGCTATTCAGTGTTTATTTTTATTCTCATTCTTTGCTGGGTAGCCACATCTTATACACTCTGTACCATCCAACTTCTGTAGTGGTTCCAACAGGGCTTCTTCAGAATTCGTTTACTTTGACTGGCCAACTCTCCCTGATTCACCATACATACATGTGCACATAATCAGAGACTTTATCACAGAGGCACTGAGGGTATGTCTACACTACCACCCTAGTTCAAACTAGGGTGGTAATGTAGGCAACCGGAGTTGCAAATGAAGCCCAGGATTTGAATTTCCCGGGCTTCATTTGCATCTCGCCGGGCACCGCCATTTTTAAACGTCCGCTAGTGTGGACTCTATGCCGTGCGGCTACACGCGACAGGAACTAGGTAGTTCGGACTAGGCTTCGGCCTCCGTGCCGCGCGGCTACACGCGGCAGGGACTAGGTAGTTCAGACTAGGCTTCCTAGTCCGAACTACCTAGTCCCTGCCACGTGTAGCCGCGCGGCACGGAGTCCGCACTAGCGGACGTTTAAAAATGGCGGCACCCGGCGAGATGCAAATGAAGCCCGGGAAATTCAAATCCCGGGCTTCATTTGCAACTCCGGTTGCCTACATTACCACCCTAGTTCGAAGTAGGGTGGTAGTGTAGACATACCCTTACTGAATTCCTGGGGGTGCTCGACCTCCCACTCTGTTCCAAACCCTGCCCCCACTCCCACTCTGCGTCTTCCTGCCCCTGCCCCTCCTTCTCCTCCCCATCTCCTCCTGCATGTCACTGGTCAGCTGATTGCTGCAGGTGGGAAAGAAGAGGGTAGCTGATCTGCAGGGCTGTGGGTGGTATTGAGCAGCCACTATTTTTTTTTCCTGCAGCCGGCATCTGTGCTGTGCCATACTGTTGGGGGAGGGATGCCCATGGTTTTATTTTTTTGTACATCCACCATTTTGATTTTTCCCTCTGAGGCAGTGGTCAACCTCCTTGTCACCATCCTATGCCTGAAAAGGGCAGGAAAAGGTGGGATAAGTGGGGTCACCTGACCCTAATCTGCCCAGCAACAGGAGAGCTTATAAGGGGTATTCACCCCCCCACCCCCGGGCTCTCTGCACACCTTCTGTGACTTTGCAGTGCTGGAGCAACAGCTCATCTATAACCCCTTCCGGCAGCTGCGGCAGGCTGTCCACTCAATAGGCTGCCAGAGGCACGAGCGAGAGGCAGAAGCCTGGTTGCCTGCCTACCACTGAGAAACTGGGAATCTCCAGCCAGAGAGAGAGTATGGTACAGTCTTCAGTGGTGGAACAACCCTGTGTCCCCACATCCAATAGTGGTTGCTGGCACAGAGTATATTTCTTGTAGGTTAGGGTAACAGCAGTAGGGCTAAGGCAATTGAATCCCTCAGGTACACACACACACACACACACACACACACACCACTTGTCTCCTTGTTCACATACCGCGCACAAGACGACAGGTCCAAAAGGGAAGAATTGAAGAAGAGAAGAGGGACTTCCCACCCGCCTGAGCACCTACGATATTGACCTGCTCTCCTGAGTTCCCTTTCCCTTGTCCTGAGACATCTTCCTACCTTACCTCCAATCATCCGGAGTGTGGTGGTACGATCCCTTCTTTATTGCATTGGACTAGTTTTGTGACTTGTATTTTGGGTTCTGGCTTCATGCCACTGTTTTGTTGTGACAACCGATTTTTGTGTTTTGTCCTATTAGCTAAGTTTGGTGTTGTGTTAAAGCTGTTGTTGTACCAGTCACCCTGTGCCATGCTTGACTGATAACTGGTGATAGAGATACAGTGCAGAGCCTGAGCTTGGGCCTTCGGATCCAGATGGCCTACTCTAACACTGATAGGATCAAGTCTTTGCCTAGCAATACAACAAATGTCCTTTTAAAACTACTTTTCAGCGTCAGTATTATTTTAATGCAGGATTGCATGGAACTCAGTGTGAGGAGCTTTCAAATACCAACAAAAATAATCCCTAGAGAAATGTCGTCAAGCACAATTATTGGCTGAGCAGTAAGGGTATGTCTACACTACAGCGTTATTTTGAAATAATTATTTCGAAATAACATGTCTAGGCACAAAATGCATTTTGAAATAGCATTTTGCTTTTTCGAAATAGCACATCCACACTAATAGGATGCTGAATCACATTTACGGCCAGCCAGAACCAGTTCTGGCAGGGCATCAGGTCGAGAGTTACCATGTGTGGCTGCTGCCTGAGGCTGAGACCTGTGCTTAAAGGGACCCCTTCCCGACAGCCGGTTCTAAGGTTTCCTTGCTTGCTTGCCTACCTCGCTGAGGGACAGCAAAGCATTTTTTTTCTCTGTGTGCTCTGGTTGCCCTCACTTAGGACACCACAACACTCTGCAGCATGGAGCCGGAGCCACCCCTGGACACTCTGGTGCTTCTCCTGGACGTGTTGCTGCGAGCCTGGCAGCACATTCTGCAGGCAGTAACAGTCTCCCTGGTGTGCCCCACTGGGGCTATGTCTAGACTGCAGGCTTCTTTTGAAAGATGGCGTTCTTCCTCGTGAAACGAGGTTTACCGCCATCGAAAGAAAAGCCGCGTTCTTTCGAAAGAACGCGGCTTGAGTCTGGACGCAGGGGAAGTTTTTTCGGGAAAAGGCTACTTTTCCCGAAAAAACCCCTGAGTCTGGACACAGCCTGGGGTCTTGTGCCTCATTCCTCCCTCACGTCCTTCCACTTACCCCTCCCTAAAACCCCTTCCTGCTGTACAATAAAAGACACGTGTTCATTACAACAAAGCCTCTTTATTGAACAAAACTGGGATGTGGGGGAATGAAACTGAGGTGAGACTGGGGAAAGAAGGTGGGAGAGGGGAAGGTGGGAGAGAGGAGAAGGAAACCTGGGAGGAGGGAGCTGGCAAGGGGAGGAAGGGGGAGGAGAAGCTCAGGGTTGGAGGTCTCGCTGGCCCAACAGTCTCCCAGAACCATGGGTGTGGGGGCCTCGGTGTCCCTGGGGGTGTGGGGAGAAAGAAGCAGGAGGAGGAGGAGGAGGAGGAGCGGTAGCTGGGGAGGAAGCAGGAGCTGGAGCAGCAGGAGTCAGGAAGCTCTGCCCCAGGGTCAATGACCACCTGGGGGCATGGACTGTCCTGCCCCCCAGGATGAGGTCCACGGCATCAAAATAGGGGCAGGGTCTGGGTTTGCCCCTGGTTGGGAGCTGCGCCTTGTGGCCCTGACATACGCCTGCCACAGCTCCTTTATTTTCACACAAACCTGCTCCTAGACTCGCATGTGGCCTTTGGTGGCCAGGCTGGCAGCCATCCACCTGTAGACGGCTGCATTCCTCCATTTAGTGTGGAGATCATGCATGTTGGAGGCATCCCCTCAAACCTGAATTAGGTCCCTAATCTCTGCACTGGACCAGGCAGCCCCCTGCCTTTTCTGGCCTCTGGTAGGCTCCTGGGAGCTGGCAGACTGGTCCTGGGGAGCGGTGGAGGGCTGGCTGACGCTGGCTTCCTGGCTCATGCTGGGGCCACTGGGTCAGGTGCAGCAACTGCTGGCAGGCTTGGAGTTGGCACAGGCACTGTGGCCAGAGTCTACCCCTCTAAGGGCTCCGGGGGCAGGGAGAGGAGTTTTCTTGGTTGTGGCCACCAGAGTACCCTGGGAAGGGCTGGAGGCCCCCTATTTCAAAATGTGCGTCTACACAACGCTTATTTCGAAATAGCAATTTTGAAATTGGTGCTATTCCTTGTGGAATGAGGTTTACCAACTTTGAAATAAGCCCTCTGGTATTTCAATTTAATTTCAAAATAGCGGTTTGGCTGTGTAGATGCTGGTAAAGTTATTTCGAAATAACGGCTGTTATGTCTACACAACAAAGTTATTTTGAAATACCCTAAGACTTTTTCTCTGCACATTATGCAAAAACAATGAAGCGGGAGCCCTACCATGGTTCTATACACACCTCTTGTTAATGGCATCATCATTCCTCCACAACCATGTCTTTCATACCCTGTCACCAACCATATCCCAGATACACCTTCATTTTCTTATCCAGGCTCTTTCAGATCCACTCTAATCCCATGAGATCACCCTCTCAGTCACCAGCACCGATGAGAAGTTCAGCACTAAAGACAAGCATAATATTCTTTACATTTATTCATATTTGTCTGGGCAATGATTCACTATCAATCCTCGTTGTGGTTCCAGGTGTGTTAGTTGATGTCAGTTGACTTGCACCAAGTCACATCAGCCATCACTCTGACTTCTTTCCTTGTTCCTTTCATGGACTCTGCTGTAACTCACCTTTTACATTGGAGAAGTTACAATGAAGGAAAACCCAGTGGACGTGAATCAGGCCCATAGTCTCCAAGGAGAACCACCCCAATAGCTTTGACGTGCAACTCAAGTGCCATGTAAAATGTAGATGTGGATTGTAAAAGAACACACAAATTACAATATTTGATGACATCTTTACTGTCATTTTCATTCTAGAGGCTATTAGAATGCCACAGAGGGGACAAATAACAGCATCTTATGTCAGGATAGAATGTAGAAGGTGCTGCACAGGAGGGAAAAGGCTAAGGCCCTGATCCTGCAGTGGTTTACAAACGTGCTCAACTTTACGTACATTGACATCAGCAGAGCCTTGATTTCAGTGGGACTATTCTCACGCACATGACTTTGAAGGACAGAGGTCTAAATGATGAGGTACTTTTCTACATATACTGCTAAGCATTCAAAAGGATCCAGGATGTCTTTGTGGGCAGATAATGAAGTCTATGGCCAAATGGGAGCAGTCAGCACACTTGGCAGTTCTGCATGTCACCCACATTAACCTAGTACGGGCTTTTCCCCCATTATGTGCTGGAACATACGAGAGATTTATGAGTCCATCGCTGCTTCCAAGTTAGTGCACCTGCTCTGTTAGCTCAAGCAGTGGAGGCACATGCTTTTAGAGCCATAAATCTCAAACTTAGGCTTTGCAGATGATCCAACCAGGGACATCATTACATGTACATGCTCTTTCTGCAACTGTCAGCAAGCTCTTTGTATCTGGGTGTGGTGCATGCATAGTAAGTAAATGTCCCATAAACTGAGGCAATTAAGCAGCATTATTCCATGATGCACTGACACAGAAATAAGGCAGAAAAGGCTGAATGGCCAAGAATAACATAGATGAGCCAGGAACTTCTTCTAAAGGGTAGGCCATGCTTGTGTGTACCTACGGTGAGTATTAGGGTGATGTATAACCGTGGCCAGTGTAACCCCGGATTTTTGCAACAGACCATAAAGGGCTTCTATAAGCTACGACCAAGACTCATGTGTTCCCCCACCATGGTGTGCAATCCTACTCCCCACATTGTATTATATCCCTATTTTGGCCCTTACATACATATTTAGCATCAGACGCTCAAATCGGTCCCCTTGACTTCAATTGGATTATTCACTGTGCATAAAGTAGAACTTGTGCTTAAATTATTGCAAGATCTGGGCCTTAGACTGTGAGCTCTTTTAGGCAGGATGTATTTTATACTTGGTCCATAAGTTACCCAGCACAAAGGGGCCTCCTATCTTGACTGGGACTGCAGCTATCTTGGAGCTAGATATGTACTATTTTTGTATCTTCTACTAGAAAGTTACAACTGATATTAATTAATTTCAATTAAGATCAGTTTTTAAAATTCCAAGTAAAATCATAGAATCACAGGATGGAAGGGAAGTGATCTAGTCCAGTCTTGTCCCCTGCACTCATGGCAGGACAAATGTATTATCTAGACCCATAGTATACAATATGCTAGCCAGCATACGGCTATTTGGCCAGTTGAGTGTGGCTAGTTTGCTATAGCAGTAGCCTCTACAGTGGCTGCTGCTTCAGAACTAGTTGGACACCATGGATCTAGACCATCCATGACATGTGTTTGGTTAACGTGCTCTTAAAAATCTCCATGTGATGGAGATTCCACAACCTTCCTGGGCACTTTATTCCAGTGCTTAGCCACCCTGAAGTTTTTCCTAGTGTCCAACTTAAGTCACCCTGGCTACAATTTAAGCCTATTGCTTCTTATCCTAGCTTCAGATGTTAACGAGAACATTTTTTCTCCTTCCTCTTTTATATACTTGAAAGCTGTCATCATGCCCTCATCATCTCCAGACTAAGCAAACCCATTTTTTGTAATCTTCCCTTATAAGTCATGTTTTCTACACATTTAATCATCTGTGTTGCTCTTCTCTAGACTTTCTTCAGTTTGTCCACAACTTTCCTGAAATGCGGCACCCAGACTGAACAAAGTCCTCCAGTTGAGGACTAATCAATGCACAGTGGAGTGAAAGAATTACTTCTCGTGTCATGCTTGCAACACTCCTTCCAATACATCCCAGAGCAATGTTTGGTTTTTTTGCTACAGCATCACACTGTTGACTCACGTTTAGCTTGTGATTCACAATGACCCTTAGATCACTATCACAGTACTCCTTCCTGGGGAATCATTTCCATTTTGTATGTGTGCAACCAGGGGAGGCAACAGCCTCTTTTGGCCCCTGGCTCTGTGCTCATGGAAGGACCGGGGCCTCAGGTAGAAGAGGCAGGACTGGGGTAGTCAGGTCTCCATGCCGCATGGAGTGTGGTGCCTCTCACCCTTGGCAGCTCTCAGAACCTCAGAATACACTGAGTGGTGCTCCAGCAGCAATTTAAAGGGCCCAGGGCTCTGGCTGTCACTGCAGCAGTGTCTGAAAGTCCCGGGTTCTTTGAATCACTGGACTCTTGGATAACTGCCTCCATTTGCCTCTCCCCTCTCCTTGGTCAGTAGGCCAGCATGTAACTGATTGTTCCTCCCTAAGTGGACTACTTTGCATTTCATCCTATTTACTTCAGACCATTTCTCCAGTTTGTCCAGATCATTTTGAATGTTAATCCTATTCTCTAAAGCAGTGTTTCCCATTTTCATTTGGCCATGGAACCTCTGGAGTTGCCTAAAAAACAAAAAAGGCCCTCAGCGTGATTTGTCGAGCAAAAGAAAAAAGGGGGTGGGGTGGAGGGAGCTGACACAAAAAAGCTCTATCTCTTTAAGAGGGGGCAGGGGAGTGCCAGCTTCTCGCAGAACCCCGGAGTTCTGTGCAGCATCAGTTGGGAAACACTGCTCTAAAGAGCTTGCAACCCCTTCCAGCTTGGTATCATCCACAAACTTTATAAGTGAATTCTCTATGTCATGATCTAAAGCATGGGTGAAGATATAGAACAGAACTAGACCCAGAACTGATTCTTGAGGGACCCCACTTGATGTGCCCTTCCAGCTTGACTCTGAACCACTAATAACTTCTTTCTGGCTCTGTCTACACTGCGGGTTTCATTGGCAGACAGTATGCTAATGAAGCACTCATTAGCATTTGTGGCACTGTGATTTGCATATCTCTGCTGATGCTTTTTGTGCAAGAGGTTTTTGCATAAAAACAAGCAGTGTAGACAGGTCCGTTTTGCACAAAAAAACCCTTTTGTGCAAGATCTCGTATACCTCCTTTTTTGCGGCATAAGGGATCTCTGAAAAAAGCATCAGCAGATATATGCAAATGACAGTGTGACAAATGCTAATGAGTGCCTCATTAGCATACTCTCTGCCAACAAATACCTGCAGTATAGGCATAGCTTCTGGGAACTAATCTCTCCAACCAGTTATGCACCCACTTTATATTCCTAGTATGTTTATAAGAAGGTCATGTGAGACAGTATCAAAAGCCTTAGTAAACTCAAGATACACTACATCTACTACTTACCCCTTATCCAGAAGGCTTGTTAGCCTGTCAAAGAATGCTGTCAGGCTCATTGGACATGATTTGTTCTTGACAAATCCATGATAACAATGGCAAATGTGGGGAAGTCATGAATACTTGAAGGAGATGTGGCTTTAGACAGCACAATAGGTCACACGTTCTGGGCACGTTGACATATCTTTATTAAATTATTATTGGCAGTAGTTGAGTATTCTGAATGGAAATATTCAAAATATATTGTAATTATATACATTTTGAGATACAGTGCTCTTCATTTTTGGTCATGTAACTGGCCATCAACTCCAATTCTAAGGCTGATATATTTTAATGGCAAGCATGTATTATTGCAAAGGCACCTATCTTACACAATTAGAATGCTACAATGAGATTAAACATATCAGGGTCCAGTGGAGGGCAATGAAAATGATTAGGGGGCTGGATCATATGACCTACAAGGAGATGCTGAGGAAGTTGGGTCTGTTTAGTCTGCAGGAGCGAAGAGTGAGGGGGGATTTGATAGCAGCCTTCAACTTCCTGAAGGGAGGTTCCAAAGAGGCTGGAGAAAGGCTGTTCTCAGTAGTGACGGATGGCAGAACAAGGAACGATGGTCTCAAGATGCAGTGAGAGAGGTCCAGGTTGGATATTAGGAAAAATTATTTCACTAGGAGAGTGGTGAAGCACTGGAATGGGTTACCTAGGGAAGTAGTGGAATCTCCATCCCTAGAGATTTTAAGTCTCGGCTTAACAAAGCCCTGGCTGGGTTGATTTAGTTGGGATTGGTCCTGCCTAGGGCAGAGGGCTGGACTTAATGATCTTCTGAGGTCTCTTCCAACTCTATGGTTCTATGATTATATGATCTCATAGTTATACAGGGCTGAGTGAGCTAATAAGTTCCAGTGGGAGGAGGGGAAGAGTAAATCAATGTAACAGTAAGCTGAGGGAATCTCGTCAGTTTTCTTCATTTTCTTAATAAATAATTATTAAGACTTGTTGATATACCTAAGCTCAATGTTTGTGATTTACCAATCCCATTTTTAATGGGAGAGTTAAAATCATATATGCTAAATTATCTGTGTCTGCGGTATTGTCATAAGCAAGATATAGTTACTTTCACTAAAAACACATGCATGTGTGTACATGTTGCTTTCCCCTGATTTTTCTCATTATATTTTGCATGCCTGCTGTGCACAGTGGATGTAATTATTGGGTTTAATTAGTCTATTATTTTAATGTTTTTAAAAAATCTAGGAAGAAAATGAAACAAAAGGAAAAGACTTATATGTGAGTGTTTACTTTTGCATAGTATTAGCAATAGACTCTTCCATTGTTCTCCTAAATGGGCTAGGTTAACCATAAGCTGAAAACATCTTTAAAGTAATTCCTAGGTAGGGAGAGACTGGGAAAAAAGAAAAATCAATGTCCCACAACAAAATAAAAACATTAAAAAGCAGGGTACTGGAACAATTGTTATAGTGGAGGTCCTGATAATGGAAACCCTAGAAACTATGTATTTGGTGTTTATTATTACCACTTCAAGACAGGATCTGCAGAAGCATCCCCCCAGCATTACTGTGAAAAAGAAAAAAAGTTGACCATTTTGACACTGGTTAAGCGTGTCCTCCTTGGGCACATATTGTTTTACAGACCAATATGTATGAGTGGAAAGCAGGAAAGTGTAGGATTGATTTTATTTATAGCATCTGCATTATGGAATTATTGAAAATCAGACTTTTCATTGAGTCTATGAGCCTGGTGTGTGTTTGATCCAGCATGATCTCATATTTACTGTAATATAAGTATTAACATGCCAAGAGGCAGTTTGCTGTTTAGTTGGACATGAGAGTGGTGTCTTCTCAGTTAGAGTCCATCTTAAAATGCTATGAAGTAATCAGTTATATTATGTAGCACAATCTTGTTGTCTTTTTACATAAAATAAAATGTTTCTTTCCAAAGGAAAAAAAAAATCTTGAGAAGTTTGAGGTGAAAGAGACACGTAACTTGAATGGGGACCTGGAACAATTACCGTAGAAGGAGTGTTGTTGATGGGAACCATGTAGTTGATATTTGTCATTACTAGTTCAAGCCAGAGCAATAGCTTCCCTAGTTGTAGCACCACTGAACTCTAATATGGCTTAAATGCTCCCTCCCTGCCACTAGCTTAAAGACAGAGTATCCAGAGTAACTCCAATTAAAGTTTCACACCAGTGCGACCAAAAGCAGAATTCAGCCTTTTCCCCCTGAGAATATCTATGTATTATTTATTACTATTTTTATGTATTTATTAGCTTGTAATGGCTCTTATCTGCTAAGTGCATTATGGAAGGAGCAAAAAGACAAATGTTCCAGACCGGAGAAACTGGTATTTTATGGTCACAATCCCTTTCTGCCCAAAATAGTATTTACTATTATGAGGAGCCCATTTACTTCAATGGGACTAACACCAAGCAGTGTTGCCTGGACCTGGCCCAAATTTGACACCGCTCCTTCTGAGCGGCAATTACATCAGTAAGGAATGGAATGGGATCAAGAAGGATGAGGGTTGCTCACATTAGGTGTGTGACTGTATGGATGCTTATAATAGAAACAAAAACTTGCTTGCTTTGCGTGTGTGTGTGTGTGTGTGTGTGTGTGTGTGTGTGTGTGTGTGTATTTAATCTCCCCTCAACAATCTGCACTGGTGTCCTTTACTGCACCTTCCATGTTACACCACACATATTCAAAACGGGATGCACCTAGAATCTAAGCACACCATTTTTCTGTTTTGTTCTTAGAAAGCTGCCAGAGAACAACCCAAAATTCAAGCACATGATGCTTTTAAAAACTGCAATTAAAGGCTCTGAATGAAAAGAAAGCATGTCAAGCACATTAGGTTTTACAGGATATGGTTTACAAATGACAAGTGTTTGTGTGCAACCATGGGCAGTGAGAATCCTAACTTGGCCTCATTTGAACACACTCATCTGGCATTTGCTTGCAAAAGATAGGTCCACACAAATATTGCTTTGTGCCTATGTTGGACAATTTGACTCAGTTTATGTGGTGTGGTCTGATACTTGTACAGTGCTAAGCAATTGATCCAGTAATTACAGATTGGGCAGAGGTGTTCTTTAAAAGTGATCATTCCTAGTCATCTACTTTGACACTTTTGAGACCGGGAGAAAGGTTTTATGTTTCATGAGTTTTTCCTCTTTATTTTGTTGACAAACGTTACTTCTAATAATAATGTCACAATAAAATGGGCTTGCAAGCCTTGCTAAATATTTTTATTGGCATGTAAATACAATAAAATGACACCATCTTACCTTATTTTTTTGCCGCACCATAACAACAAGCCATCATTATTACCCCACAATGGGTTTGGCAGTTTTGATATAAAGTATCTTGGTGTGTGGTAAAATGTGTTGCCCAATTAATATGGGCCCAAGTTCTGGCACTGTTTGAGTTATCAGTCATCCTGTTCTTAAGTGGATGCCCATTCACATTTTACCAAGAAGTTTAATTTCTTGGAAATGCATTAGCCAGCACGAATGTTTTTAACAATTAAATCATCCACACAGTTATCTTCAAAGAGTTGATTTAACTACATATTGGAAATGTAGTTTCTTAAAACTTCCCATGCTGTCCCATGGAGTAGACTGGACTATTTTTTGATAGCATTGGCACAGATTATTGGTTTGTTATTCTAGTCCTACAACTCTGAACTGCAAGCGATCACATACAGTGATATTTTCCTCATCTGCAAATATTTGCTAGCTCTTGTCCTCAAACAGTTAAATGAGAGACAGTAAATGAAATGAAGACTTCTTTATTCATACGTTAGGGAATTGCACATAGAATAGAGACCATCAGACTCCTTTTATTTAGTATTTAGGACCTGGAGGTGAAAGGTTGGTATTAATCTACTGGACATATTCCTCTAAACATATGCTGAGCTACACATGTTCATTTTAATTCATTACACCCGTTTATGGAGGACAGAAATATTTGGGCCTATGAGATTTTTCCTCCTTATAAAACACAAATGTACAGAATAGCATATCATTTCTAAGATTGTGAAGTGTTTATATACGTTACATTGTGTCTCAATTTAAAAATCAACTTTACCTGTTATTCCAGATGCCAGTTTTAGCTCTGAATATTTTATACGGGTGTAAATCAGGAGTTACTATATGGAAGTCAGTGTAGTCACATTTGTATAAAATTGGCGTAAGAATGAGGAAGATCCGGCCCTCTATGTCCAGTTGGTTTTAAGGGAGCTGAAATGGTACCCTCGCTATGAGAAATTTGTTTTTCAGAAGAGCAGTATTCAGTGCCCATGGCAGAATATTTGATCCCATTCTTTATGTAATGTTGTTTAAAAATAAAGCTGGTCTGGATATAAAAGTCAACATCCATTACTAAGGTTAAAGATTAGAGCAAATCCCCATGCTCTCATATAATAAACAAACAAATAAACAAGTTTCATTGTTTGTAATGAAAGATATTTAAAGGCTTTTAATTCACTTCACAAGTTTTTCGTTTTGTTGAGCAAATAGACTAAGCCAAATTCACAGCTTCCTTTCCTCTCAATACTGAAGCTGCATACATTTGGTTTCACTTTGCAGAGCAGATGCCACCTCCTTCCAAGCTCAGCTGAAAATAAAATTCCCTCAGCTACACTTCTGAATATCTCTTTTCCTCTGCTGCTCTTCCATCTAAGGGCCAAATTCTGTGCTGGTGTCAAAGATGGCAAAAATCCATTGGGTTGCATGGAACTGTGCCCATGTATACTAGTAGAGAATCCTTCCTTGTATTTTTATTACTTGGGAAAATATATTATGGCTTGTAAGAAAAATGCTAATAAAGGGCATTTCTGCAAATGTTTACACTTTCAAGGAGTTCTTACTCAGTCAAGAAGTTTTGCTGAAGTAAAGTCAATGGGATAACTCAGAAGAGGAAAAACTACTCACAGGAGCAGGGATTGGTTGATTTGGTCTCTAAAATTGTATCGCATCTTGTCAACTATAAAGATGACTCCAATTCCAATGTGAATGGGTGCAGGGACAGAAATCTGTACAAACCAGAGTGGAAAATAATGTAGATGTTTGTATTTATTCACAGATAATTAGAGACTTCTAAATTGACGAGTGGGCTAAAATTTTGCAAAATGGCTACTTAAAAAAAGTGTATCCATTTGAAACGTTTTGTAAAAGAACATATCCAAAATAATGTTAAAAGTTAATTGCAATATAAAGAGAAACACTATATTTATTCATTTGCTGGAGGTTGTGGTAGTTGAGATCAGATGTGAATACAGTGAAAAAGAACTGATCATGCATTTTACTTATGAAACGAAGAAATATTCCTTACCCACGGCCTTTAAATAGTTATGCACAGATCCTCAGCTGGTGTCAACTGAAGTCAATAGAGCTAAGCTGATTTTCACCAGGGGAGGGGGTCTGTTCAGATATACGGGTTTGTTTGGGTTCTTTACCTCATAGCGCAGAACAGCCCAGTACTAACTGTTCAGGAACACTGAGAAACAATCCACATGTGCAATAAATCACAGCTGAAATAGGCATATCCAAGCCATGCCGCTTGATGATTGCTATGGCTATTTGCTTTTCTGACAGTATGGAAAGGAGTTTCAAACACATAAGCAAGAAAAGTTTGTTTTAGCATTTAGACCATCATCACCATCACCATCATCATCGTACCAAAATCTCTCCGTGACAAACAGATGTTGGTGAAGCGACACAAAGACACATATTGTCTATTTTACTACACTTCTGTTGTCCTAAGATTCGGGAAGAGATGGGAAGCTGTTGGACTCAGAGACCTTGTGGAGCACTAACAATTCGGATCTGTGGTGGACCGTGTCATTTAAAATTGAATCCCTTCCAGTTACTTCGGGGTATGACTATTGAAACCCTTCAAACTGGATTGGAAACCAGATTGGAAAGCGATTTTGTTCCTTCCCATCGTTTGTAGTTTACCCTTTTAAAAATACTACAGGGTTCTGCTGCAATGGGGCCCGAAGAGAGTTTGCAATAGAGTTGTTAAAAACAAGAGCCAGACTCTGCCATTCATATTAAAGTTGAGACGTACCTTAACTCCGCGTATTGTCCCGCAGACTTCATAGGGACAATTTACAGACTAAAATTCTACTCCGTGTGAGTAAGAGATGCAAAATCTATCCTTGTGTTTGGGTCTATGGTTACAAAGACCGCAGCACTCTAATAGTCTGTCTCGCCAATGCTTGCTGCAAAACACGAACATTTGTCCTGTGTAGGTGCACACACACACTGCACTTTTCAAACTCCTGTTTTTAAAACTCCGGCAGGATAGACTATTTTGCACCATCCTTTGTGTAAAGGAATGGCCAGCTGGTGGTTGGAAAGTTTCATCCACTATCTGCCCTGAGTTTACTATAAATATTATTTTTATATGAGAACAAACTGTAATTAAAAACTAATATTTAACAAATTAAATCCCTGCCCTCTAGGAAATAACACCCTTCATTCTCAAAATCTTCGCGACTGACTTTGCTTCCCAGTGTAAAACGAGACCAGAATTTCATTTAAAAAAAAATCACTGAGATCAAGAGTTCCCTCTACAGCTTCAGGGTATACAGAGCCTTTTCCCAGCTATTTTGGGTTGGGTAGCGTGTAACTCAGGAAAAAAATAAAAAATACAATAGAAAGCATCTCAAAAAACAGCAATAGCAATTGTGGTATTTTCCGAATTACAATGCTACTGAGACTTGGTTGCTGTCCGGAGTTAATTTCACACCGAATATTTCACAACTAGCAGAGAACTCTGTGTCAGACTCACAACTATTAATAAAAAAACCATACACATAAGGTTTGTGTATTTAAAAAGAACCCGCATATTTCGAAGGATTAAACCTTGGAGCATTTTGAACATGAGTTGGCAAGTAAGTATCTGTGTGAAGTGCTGTATTTGACATCCGCATATCGATGCTGCGTATGCAACCCTCGGTTAGTGTGTGATAGTTAATTCAAGCAATTATTTTAGCCTCGTCCTTCTAGTTGTGCGGGGCTTTTATTTTTTTTAAATGACCGTCTTTGTGAGTATTGCTATGGGGATTTCGGTTTTGTCAGTGGCTGAGCACAGCTGGAATTGAGTCTCTTTATACAAATGGATCAGTTCAGATGCCTTTGCGGAGTTTCAGGCTTCCAATAAGCAAATATCAACTACGCTGTCAACTTTGCTTCCCCTTTCCTATTTTCTAGGTAGGTTTTTAAGTCCCCATGTCCCGCCCCTGGAGCATATAAAACAAATTCGATGTTAACAGTGCCCCATGGGGCACCTTCAAATCAGCACCCCGCGTACCACTCACAGTTATTAAGCCATGCTATAAAACGCTCACATTGACTCTGCCTGGCACGTCCGCTTTGGGGTGCAGTTGCCCCGGGCTTCCTTCCCTGGCTCTACCTAGGTGAGCGGCAGAGGCGGCGCAGCCAGAAGCTGTTTGCTCTGGGGGGCACCTTGGTGGGAGTCTCTACGCCGTATTTTCAGCAGCAGCAGCTTTGTTCCGCAGATGGGAGCCGAGGCTGCCTGGAGGTGCGGAACCGACTCTCGGCAGCCCAGCCTCACACCCTCCTGGGAAAAGATCCGGAGTGTTCCATCACCCCTGCAGATCGGTTGCCCGTGCGAGAGTTTGCGCTCCAGTCTAAATGAGGCTGGAGATCCCGGTGCAGGACCCTTTCGTGGGCAGCCCGGATCCCGTCTCTCTTGGGCGCAAAAGGTGTTGGTTGCGCGCCTCTTTGGAGAACCTAGCGAGGAGGGCAACGCGCCGTTTCACCCGGGGTTGAAATCTCCTCCTCTGAGCTGAGGATGATGGAGGAGCCACGAGAGAAAAGCCACTTTCCTTTTTTTACCGCGTGGCTTAGAAATAATGTCTAGCGAGCGAGCGAAAAGGAGTGGGAGGCGAGAGAATTCGGAGCGCGCGAGAGAAAGCGCATTGTGCGCCGGCTGGCCATATGGAACACATTACCCAGGAGTGCCGCCCTGGGCTGGCTTCTAACATCTAACTGCACACAGCCCAGACCCGGCCCAGGCTAACGAGAGGGATCGTTCAGATTCCTCCCTCTTTTCAGGGAAGCGAGTGACCAAAGAATGGAAGCTGTTGGGGATTTTGCTCCTGGGGGTGTTCTTTCCTGTCCCCCCAGTGCGGCTCTGCTTTATTAAAACCCCAACGTGCAGGGCGGCCGGTTCACAAGGGTGATCTGGGACAATCAGAACCAGATCGCTGACAGATAATGAGGGCCTGGTGCGATCAAAGGCAGGGGAGTAACCATAAGGATCTGGTACCCTCAGAACCGCCTTTCCTTTTGCCGCCACGAACTTTGGGATGAAAATAAAGCAGGATATTAAAGCCCAGTTGAGCAGTTACACCTTTCCATGTCTTTTGCCAAACTACCATTGCACAGGCATAGAAATCATACTGGTGGTGCTACGGTTCTGACCCCAAGAAACTAACAAGGGTCTAACACATACCCGTTAGCTCGAGCTCATTAAGTAAAACCTCCTATCATGGATTTTTTTTAAATGAACGGCTTCCCGTTTTTAGAAATAATTCAGTCGCATAATTAAAAAGCCCCTTTAATATCTATTGTATGAGTCCTTTCTGACACTCTGATGTTGCATAGAATGGTTTTAGCGTGGGCCAAATACTTGTTATGGCTACTCGTGAGTTGCCTGACTTTTCCCTCTGTCTCTGCTGCGATAAGATCTTTGTACAAGCCTAGCGAGCTGTACTCCCTTTAGCAAGCCCTACAAAAAGGACCTGTAGAAAGCATATTTAGGAACACTGGCTAGAGTATTTACCTCTCAGCTGGGTTTCTCTGTAACAGGGGGCGCACTCCCTGTTCAGAATTAAAGTTTTTCTAGAAGGCTGGGACAGATTTTTGTCCTTCAGACAAATAGACTATACATTCACAGACAATACTGTATGTTGTCTGTACTGTTTAGGTTGCCGCATTCAAAACACAGCGTAGTGTGGCTGTAACCTGATAGAATCGCATGCAATTCAAGAAAAAAAAAACCCCTCATCGTGTTTGACATAATTAAGCTTGTCTAAAAATGTGACACGGGGCCCTATAGGCTTGAAATATACAAGGAAACTCAGCTTGAGGGATTGTTTTATTATACGCTGTATGCGCTTCTGTGGCGTGTAGATTCTTGGTTATTTGGGAATGTATATCAGCTAGAGACAATTCTGCGAGGTTGTGGTTGTCAAAGCAGAATACTTATATTTCCATTCTAAGGTGCCACTGCCAGCAATTATGCACTTAAAGTCTTTAAAAATGCATTAATTAGTGTACTAAATGACACTTCAATGTGCTAATATTGAATCTCAGCTTTAGAAGCTTGGTGAATTATTTGAGATTTATTTTGTCTCCTTCCCCCTCAGATTCCTTCGGTCTCCGGTAATTCAAACCGAGATTGCTAGGAGGGAAAAAGAGGGGGCCAAAGCCCCCGCATAACCAAGGCCATTCTTTTTAGCGTTTGAGACTTTCCAATTGAGGAGATGTAGTAGACAGACACAGTATAGACACAGATCACTCTTAAATTCTGAACGGCAGAGGGGAGGGGAGCTAGATCGTAAGACATTTCTTTCATATTTAAACACACAAACACGGCTGGAAATGGACTTTAAAGTCAATACAGATGAGTGACCAATGGGGGGGGGGGGATAGATCGACCCTTGTCGCCCGGGTAAGCACTGTCTACACGACTGAATTTCTCTGTTAGAACTTCTTGCAGAAGTAGAGGCTCTGGTAGGGCCAGCATAGGATTTGCGGCTGGTGTCAATAAACTCATGCCACCCTACCGACAAGCTACTGGAGCTAGTGGAAGAGACTGGTGAACCTCTCCAGCACGACGCTGCTTTCCTCACTCAGCCAACACTCCGAAAGAAGTGAAGAGAATCATACCGGTGTAAAGGATTCAGGATCGGGATTTGGGGGCA
The DNA here is from genome assembly GCF_052426305.1 of Pelodiscus sinensis. Taxonomy (NCBI): domain Eukaryota; kingdom Metazoa; phylum Chordata; order Testudines; family Trionychidae; genus Pelodiscus; species Pelodiscus sinensis. Next base: position 59,636,425 of record NC_143059.1, on the reverse strand, counting down.
GCAATGAAAACCGCCCCGCTGATATTACAAAGTGGAGTGTTATTCAGCAGGTCGCTATATCGCTACAGATTTTAGCTCTATTTAGGGCAGATGTGAGATTGAGTGGAGCGTTCACTGAGCAACGCGATTCAAACGAGTCTGTTGGGCAAACAAAGTATCTTTGCAACTCTGCAGAAAAAAAAACCCACCACAGATGCGACTCACTGCGAAAAGTAACATGCAGTGAATGGCCATCTTCGGAAGGAGCGAGGCCATTTCAGACCATTGATTTCAACGCGGGACAGCCCCACGCCTGAAAGCAGGACTGTAGGGCGTTTGCAAAATAGCAGGCTATATGCATTCTGAGCAATGAGCATGTGTAGGCCAGGGAAGGAGAATATGCAAAAGGTGGAAACGCTAAGGGATGGGGTGGGGAGGACAAAGTTGAGGAGATAAAGCAATTGTTACTGTACAAGAAAGGCAAAACCAGGAGGAATGCTCCTCCATCGAAAGCGAGGGATCGGCGCTGCAAAGCTCTCTCGGAGGTGAAATTAACAAAGGGGCCGCGGTCGTCCTGAGAACAACAGGATCGGTTCCTCGGAGGCTTGTATTACTTCAGCTCACTTTGCTGTGCGCGCCTCACCTTACTTTAGTAAGGATGCGCTTCTACGTTTCAATGCATTCTCTCCCCCAGCCACACAGGAACAGAAGTACCAGGGGCACTGGGTTCTCTTTCCCGCGCCTCTTCTAGAATTGAGAGGTTTCTTCCCCACTTCCCAGCCCCTCTACGAGTTCGCGTGTTCTCCGGTATCTCCTGGTCAGCTCCAGCCCGTTAGAAAGCAAACAGAGTAAAATTTCTCCTGTGATAAAGTTTAGAGCACCCCCTGCACAAACGCACCCTATGGCCTGGAAATCTCCCTTGTTACTAGTGTATTTGTTGCTCCTGTGGTTGGAACACGCACTACAGAGCATGTGGGTCTCTTTCTAGCCTCCGTCTTCTCTCCGTCAGTCACGCGGTGGATTTAGAGTCAAAAAGCCTTTTAGCTCAAGGAGAGACACTGTGGGAGCCTCCCTGGTGCTAGAAACGATGAGTGAATTGTCTTTCATACAACGTTGTCGGGAAAACCACTAGAAGTCCAAAGACTAACTGTTTTATTACAGCATAAACTTTCCTGAGTTGAAAGTATGCAGTAATAAAACAGTCTTAAAAATGCCCCTGGACTTCTTGTTGGTTTTGCTGACACATTAACACGGCTACCTCTGAAACATTGTAAGGGTACAGGGCACGTTCCAGGCTAAACAATATCGGTATTTAAACACCTCCGGAGTCCAAAGAGGCAACAGCTATGGCACATGGAAGATGGGGAGAGGGGTTATGCAATTTTAAGCTGCGATTTCCCGGCGCCCATCACTCATACAGCTACGACTGTGTTTTTATATACATATTATGCAGTACAGGAATCCGTAATTAGTTATGAAAAATCTGAAACGTATCAATGGGCAAACATTATCTCTGGCTTCTGGAACTTACTCTAGAAAAATCTTATCTTATTATAGGTAATGCAAATCCTGACTTTTAAATAGCAGCGCTGTAACTATATAGCATCAAATGCATTCGCATTTTGGAAAGTGTTTTTTAAATTGCAACATAAAAATATATTGATAATATTTTATATCTTGTTTGAACTTTTGTCATTAGAAACAAGTGGGGGTGGGGTATTCAATAGCATTTCCAACATGGAACTCGATTCGATTTTATGATGTTCCTAAAATAACGCCCACTTATGGATCAGGATATGCTTTCAAAATGAAGGGGTGGAGAGGCTGTTTTCTTGTTGTTCATTAACATTAGAGAGTAGATATTTAAAACCTGGTTTCTCTTTGAGGGGTCAATGGTAAATAGTCGTCACCCTTTCCCACCAGCTAGCCAGTAGGCGGCGCTGCATACACATAGATTCTAAAAAACTGGCGTTTGGAGACGCTTGCTTGTAAGAGCCCATTGAATGAACATCAAACGCTGGACACTGTATTTATTTAATATTTAAACACTTGATCACAAATACGGTAGACACCGTGTTAGATCCGAATACGTTTGCAAAATAGCCTCGATTGAGGAGCTCTTGCGTTCACTCCTCATTTTATTGCCACACCAAAATGGTCCCCCTTCCCCCCTTTTGGGTCTTCTTCTATGTTGATATTTAAAACACTAGTCTCCTCGAGTATTTGGTCGCGCTCCAGGCAGATTATGGACTCTCTGTGTGAATGCCATTTTAAACCGCAGGTCACACATGACCCAGAGGCAGGTGAGTTGTAAAACGTTTCTATGGGGTTTCTTAAAGACTGCACGCTCGTGGGCCGTGTTTGTGCAGTTCCTAGCTCAAGGAGGCGCTGATCCGGAGTGAGGCATTTCTGCACCAGTGCAGACTCCTACTCACATTGTTATGACGTTGCTGCTTGGCCGTGCAAAGAGGAGCCGCGCTTTGCTTTTTCCACCCCTCCTGTGAATTGACAAGGGCGCAGTTACCAGTGAGCAATGCGATCATATCCAAGATAATCACACATCTCTCTTATCCTTTTCCCCGAGTGAAACCTGTGTCCCTCCCAGGCAGGCGACACAATTTTGGCGGTTAGGAGCTTCCCCACTCACTACATGCTATTTCATGAAATCAACTATTAGCTCTCCTGCCCGGCCCTACTCGCAAGCCCGCCTGACGAACACGAGGAAAGTTTGAGGACTATCGTTGGGTCGGGCCTTTGCAGACCTTACCCAGGAGAAATCGGGCAGTCAAACGAAGAGGGGTTTTGCGGGAAGGAGGACTACAGGATAGGGCCCCGTGGTTTCTTGGGTGCTCTTATTAGTCTGTACAAATATTCACAATCACAGAGCAGCCTCCCCTCCCCCAGGCTGTTTTAAACAAATGTGTCCAGGTTCCTGAAACCCAATACAGAATCGCTTGGGAAGTCAGGCCCAGGAATCGCCCTAGCATCCTCCACTGGCTTAAGCAACCTTCCTCAGAGCAGAATTCGGCGCATTGAAATGTGATTTGTTTATATCCAAAGACGTGGGAACTAGCAAGACAGAGGCCTCTGTCATGGCTCCCCCTTGCAAACATCCGTGTATGTGTCTGTTTATGGGGCGGGAGTGGCTCCTCTCCACATGTGAGCGGCTCCCATTCAGATTGGGCTCCAGTTTGGGTGCTGCTAGCAATGCAGCGTGTTTATTTTCTGCTACTAGCGCTGCCCATCAACGCAACAGGGATCATCGCCCATTGAAACCGCCAGCCAACCTGGGGAGGGCCCTGCCAGCGGAATCCACCTGCTTACCTCAGGAGATTGATTCAAACCAGACCGCACCGACCTAGAGAGAGCCACCAGGGCCAGCACCCCGGTCTCGAACCCTGTGTCCATAAAGCCCGTGCGAACTACGCTCACGGCGCATTAAACTGTCGCCTCCCAACGCTGTCTCTCCTTTAATAAGTAACTTGTCCCCTTTATTCCTCGGCACGACACAGGCCCCTTTCCGTGTGATCTGTCCTACATTATTTCCACGGTACAGGCGCTGGCTGCATGAATTACCATAGATTACGCCGCTTAATGTGCTTTTAAAGGGCTGGGGGCACGCTGAAATCTATTTATCGATATTTAGAGCTCATATACCCGACATAAGTTGTGTGTTTAGCCAACTAATTGTCCTCTCCCCTTCACCGGCACCGTAAACTTACTTTGTCACCGAAACTCCCCAGCACCACTCGACGGGAGAAAAACTTGGAACGCCAAAGGGTCTGAGCTGAGAACACAAAGAACTGGTTTCATACTCGGGGAGACAGACTCGCTTTGCTAAAATTCAGCCCGTTTCAGTTCATAAACAACACGCATGCCCCTGCCATGGCAAAGGTCCGAGGCCTGCCCCCTCCCCCCCTTGGCTCTCGCTTTGAGAGATGAGCATACTTTGGAAACACAAGACTAATGCAGTGGAGGCCAGACATGTAATTCGATTGCAAATCCAGAGCACCACTCCCTCCGAGCTAGACTGCCTTGAAGAATATTTTAAGCAAATCGTGGATTGTTATCACGGGGTCCGTGCCAGATTTTCTGTTCTTCTACGCCAAGAAAACATCAAGAAGAGTCAATCAAGAAGCAACAAGCTCTGTAGGAGAAGTTCAGAAGGGAGGGCAGTATAAAGAGTTTCGAGGTGTTACCCGGAGAGAGAGGGTTGCACTCACAAGTCACAGGCAGAGTTTCTAAGCGGTACATCTAGTCTTTCTCTCGCCCTCTCCCTTTTTCTCTAGCTATGTAGTGGATATAGCCCTAAAACATGTATGCACACACATGGACGTAGACCTTAGAATCATAGAACACTAGAATTGGAAGGGACCTTGAAAGGTCATCCCCTGCCCTCACCGCAAAACCCAGTACGGTCTAGATCATCCAGGATGGATGTCTATCGAATCTGCTCCTAGATATCTCCAGTAATGGAGATTCCACAACCTCCCTAGGCAATTCATTCCAGTGTTTAACCCCCCTGACATCTAGGAAGTTTTTCCTAATGTCCAGCCTTAACCTCCTTGCTGCAATTTAACTGAGTGTACATGTACGCCCAGGATTCTGAACAGGGAGATTTAAACACTAAATGGGAAGGTGGTTTCCTCCCCCAAAGTAAAAGAAAACAAGATATATAAATAATCTGTTTGGCCGGTCGCCTTTCAGATCAGCTTGCCCTTCGATTCCGAAGCCAGGTCCGAAGAATGTTAATGAAATATTGTGCCCACAACTCCGGCCTGGCTCCAGGGGGTTAAAAATAAAAGGCTCAGCTGCGAGGGACAAGGGAATTACATCTGGCAAACCCCGCTGACTTTACCCGCCCGAGGCTTCCTACAGACTTTCTACTCTGGAGGCCCCTTGAGTAAGGAGAGGAAAACCGGACCCCAAGGTTGTTGGACCAGAGAATCAGGTTTTCCGTGCGAAATCTGGGAATCAAAGCGGAGATTTCTCCTTTCCTACCCCGCTTGTCCCCCCACTGGGGTTTTCTGCTATCAGCTACAGCCTGCAGCGACTCCACAGCCTCCTCCGCCGAGCGAAAAGGGCCCCGTAAGGGAGGAATTTTGGACTAAATAGCTCGTCTTCATCTAACATAATGATGATAACTTATAATTCATAAAGACATTTCACCCCATAGGGTTTTTTGCGTGTAAATTACACACATACACACAGAGCTGAGGTTTTTGCTGCTGTTTTCAAAATATCCTGGTAATTTTGGATGGATGGAACTAAGGTCCTAGCATCTAAGAATGACAGGGCATTCAAAGGCAGATTCATCCTGAAAACTCAGGTAAACATGAATCGGTTTTAAACACACACGGAAGGAGGTGGGGGGGGGGGAGAGAGAGAGAGCGAGAGAGCGAGAGAGAGAGATTGTTTTTAAAAGAGCAAGAAGAAATGTCCCTTTTATTTGTAATGTCCCGTAACAATGATCAAAACCCCTGCTCAGTTAAACCGAAAAACACATTCTCACAGTCATCGTTAGTGTCCTCTGCCAACGACGCTGGTTTTAATCGACAAAAAAGGAACCCAGATTTCTGTAACAGTCACCATAACAGCGCTTTATGAGATACAGAGTGTCGCTGTCATAAGCAAAAAATAAAGTTAGAAGACTCCTTCTCCCAACATAAGGGCATCAAATACACAGAGGATACAACTAGGCTAGGAAAGAAAAAGAAAACCATAACCTACCTCTGAAATAAACGAAGTTCAGCATGTTTACAGTACAATCTATGTACACGTATATATCGTAGTGTGTGTGTGTGTGTGTGAGCGTATGTGAGGGAGAAAGATTTATCCAAATATGTAGAACTTTAACAAATTATGTAAATTCTAATAACTGAATTGTGTTACAGCCATGCTAACTCTACTGTATGTTTTTATACACAAACATATTTATAAAGGTATGTATGTGTATAATATTGTTATAACAGATCTACAATTAGCTAGATAGTGTACATTTTGCATAGGTAAATATGTATACACACATTAATGTTTGTTAAATGCATGTAACAAAATTCTACCTATTTGCTATTCTGAAAATACCAAGGAGCTGCAAAAGAGTCAACTATTTTAAACACAGACAGTGCATAAAAGGAAGTCAAGAGAGTTAAACTCGCTAATTATTGGAAAAGGAGCGTGTCAGTCCATATGACGATTGTAAAATAATTTAACACAATAGCGTAAACGATTAGTTGTATTCAAAGGAAAAAACAGAAGGAAATATTAGGCTGCTTTTGCAAGGCTTTTTCCAACCCCTAGTTCAACAGAAACTCTCATTTGCATTAGCAATTCTGCATCTTTAAGATAAATTACACAGCAGCGTAATAGATTTAAAGCACGCCAGATTTTTTTATCATTAATTGTAAATGTGCAAAATACCTGCTGGTACTTCACTTTAGAAGAATGTAATTGGCAAAAATAGGAGGCTGATGAATAGATAATAGATCCTTAACTACCAATAAACAGTAAGCAGCAGCCAGCAGGATTAGGATGTGATCATAATTATTCTCCAGCTCCAGCCAATAGGAGCGGGAGAACGCGGCCCTAAAATCATTCCCAAACCCAAAGGTAATCTCGAAAATACGGACAGGGCTGGGATTTGTGACTTGCTCGCCTTTCTCCTTGCACCAACCCAGCCTGCCCTAGTTTTGCATACTGCAAGCATCTTCGCCGGGCTGCCCTGCTTTGTGCCCACTGTGGTGGAGAGGCAATCGCCCATCAGGAAGTTCGCAACCAACACACACAACTAGCCCAGACGTTTCCCCCTGTAAACGATTTCAAAGCCGGATCCTCTGACGGTGAGGGTACCCCGTGCGGAACCCAGGCAATCCCCTGGTGGTTCGGCTTTTGGGGGAGCAATGCGCCCCAGATAGGACGTTGGCAACACCTTGGCATGAGGGGAGAGCAGAGGCGGGCGAGCGAGGGGCATGGCTGAACTTGCTGACAGGCGGCATGGGAGCGAATCCACTCCAGCAATGGCCGATCCGAGCGCCTCCCGCCCCAGCCGGAGAGGTGGGAAATCCCTGGGCTCCTACCTACCTTAGCTGCCCCCGGCTGGGCTGCGGGAGGGAAGGCAGGCTCTGCTGCTAGAGGAGGAGACGCCAGCACTCTGGAGCGAGTGGCAAGAGGCGCACTCCGTTCCGGGCCCTGGATCCAGCCCTCCAGGATCCCAGCTCCCGGAGTTCGCCTCCCCTCTCTGACGCACTTTAAAGAGTCTCCCCCTTTCAACCTCCAGGCGAGTAATAGCGACCAATCATCAAGCCATTTACCAGGCTTCAGAGGAAGCTGTTTATGTGATCCCAGCACTAATTAGGCTCATGAACTAACAAATCGTTTGCACAACTTGGGAAGGGACCGATCACCTCCATGGATTGTCTTTGGACGTAGAGTGGCCGCCTTCCGCAGGAGGGAAACTTCTCCCGGCAACTTTCTTTTGGGGTGTGTGTCTCTCTCCCTTTCGGGTGCTGCTTAGCCGCCGCCGCCTCTCCGCCAGCCCCTGTCTATTTATGTGTGTATCTAGCCCTCCTGAAGTCACTCCCCGCTGCAAACTTCCCCGGCTCCGGGCGGACGCAGGGGGCTGCGGAGCTCGCTCCTCGCGCACCAGAGACCGACAGAGCTTTGGCCGGGGGACTCCAGCTGCCGCAGCATGTTCCAGCCCACCCCCAAGCGGTGTTTCACCATCGAGTCGCTGGTGGCCAAAGACAGCCCCTTGCCCGCGTCTCGCTCCGAGGACCCTATCCGGCCGGCGGCGCTCAGCTATGCCAACTCCAGCCCGATGAACCCTTTCCTCAACGGCTTCCACTCCACCGGCAGAGGGGTCTACACCAACCCGGACTTGGTCTTTGCAGAGGCCGTCTCCCATCCGCCGAACCCGGCCGTGCCGGTGCACCCGGTCCCACCTCCCCACGCCTTGGCCGCCCACCCCCTGCCTTCCTCGCACTCCCCGCACCCGCTGTTTGCCTCGCAGCAAAGGGACCCTTCCACCTTCTACCCCTGGCTAATACACAGATATCGCTACCTGGGCCACAGATTCCAAGGTACGTGTCTTCCCTGGCCAGCCGCGCCCCGCGGCGCCCCGGATCCACTCTGTCCCAGCACCCGCAGTGTGGGGGTGGGGGTGAAGGGGAGAGGAAATCTGGAAAGCCTGGGAGTGAAATTGGACCGGTACAAACTCCAGGACCTGGTCCGTTGGGAAGGGAGCGGAGGGCGCCTTGTAAAAAGCGAAGAGGGGAGTCCGGAGCAGAGAGCTCAGCCAAAGTCCCCAAACTGGGCGCAGGTTTGGCTCCGGTTGGGGGAATTGTCTCTGATTTTTCTTTGCCCCGCTACTGAGCTGTCAGCGGACAGGGTGTGTGCGGGGCGGCAGGGGGAGCCGGACAGGCTCAGGCGGGGGGTAGCGGTTGTTTAAAGTGGTTTAAAGATCAGTCACTGAAGTTGTGGGGGTTTTAAAAAATCCCCTCTAACATCTGTGGCACGTTTTCAAAGGACTCTCATTGTCCATGCTCCGGATCAAGGCCTGCCAGAGGCACCCACAGTGACACAGCTGCAGGGAACATCAAATGTCGTTTAGACAAGGCATAAACCCGGTAGTATTCGCGTTCTATTTCTCCCTGGACAGGCCAGCAGAGCTCCGCAGAGGCGGCGCGAGGAAGAGTTTCCGTTTTAAAAAAAATCCATGGCTTCCTATTGTTTACAGCAACAAAATAATAGTAATAATGCAACAAAGTGAGCGGTTGTTGCCTTAAAGGAAAACGAACACAGATGAGAAAGAGAGAGTATTATTTTTTGGAGGGGAGGAGGAGGAATTTTCAATTGCAATTCCGTAAAGTGGCCAAATGATTAATAACCAGCCGAGGAAAAAATAACCAAAGCTTATGCACACAATCAATAAACAAATCCCCCTCTGCCCCAGTTAGTTAACCCTTTGCTAACAGCTTTGCTTCCCCCAAAGAAAGATCGGGTTTCTTTTCGACTATGTTCCATTCACTTTTGTGGTGGATTTTTTTTTCTGCGTTCACCAGTTCAAGACATTTTAAAAAACACACACAACAACCCCACTCTTGTTTATTCTGAAAGCCGCAGCCTGTTTTCCAGACTGCAAAATGCAACCCTGGCCGCCCCCCGGCAGAGAGCGAGAGCTTTTCTGAAGAATGGGAGACGAGGTTCAAAACGGATTATAGCCTCTCAGAATAAAATTACAGGTTTCGCTGACCAAATTGTTTGTCACAGTTACCAGCCGATTGGTAGAGAGCAGGCGGGAATTTCCCAGTGTTGGGCCACAGACTGGTTGAAAGCTCAGGCTCCTCATGGAGCGATCTTTAAAGAAAACTGAACGGGACCTCGCTGGCTCTTCGGCGGTTTTGTAACCGCGCAAGAAATGATTTCAATGAGTGGAAAATGGCGATAGGTCTTAGGGACAGCAACCAGCCAACCCCCGCACCCCTTCACGTCCGCAAAACGCGTCTTCAGATTTCTTTCCCCAAAGTTTGTGCCTTATAACGAAAATGTGTCACTCTTGCTGCAGTGGCGTGGGGCTGGCAAATAAAGATTTCAGGGTAACCAGCTCCTCTCGGGCATTAGCACTGCAGGTACACGGTAGTGCCTGGGTCGGCTTAAAGACGGCGCGCGGCTATTTAAAGGACACAGTTTAAAACAAAACCAAAAAGGGGGGGGGGAAATAACCCCAAGCCTCTGGAACATCAGCCCCAAGGAATATGGGGCTGTCTCTGAACAGACGCATGTTTGGCACAGTGATCACCACACACTTGCGCACCCGCGGAATAGAAAGCATTAGAATAGCTGCTCGCGTTGCCTTTCTGATAAGGTGTAAAATATCATCATCGATTGAATCGAAACCCAGTTGTGAGCCGCTTCATACCATAAACAAGTAGCACAGCTATGGCATCCATTAATCTGTAAACCACGGATAGGGGGGATTTTATTTGATTAATTTATTGTGCCGCTCTGGAACTCCCCTTTTATTTCTACTCGGTGAAGGAAATAGTTATATGAAGAAGGACCTTGAAAAAAAAGCACCGAGTACGACTTTCCCCCCACTGGATAACAGTGAGAAAGTAACGCTAGGAGCCAATAATGCCAATGGAGGGTGTTTATGGAAAGGTGTGTTGCTCACCTTTGTTTTTGCCCTGTTGTCCAGGGAATGAAACCAGCCCAGAGAGCTTCCTCTTGCACAACGCACTGGCCAGGAAACCCAAACGGATTCGCACAGCCTTTTCGCCATCCCAGTTACTGAGACTGGAGCATGCCTTTGAAAAGAATCACTATGTCGTAGGAGCAGAAAGGAAACAATTGGCACACAGCCTCAGCCTCACGGAAACTCAGGTAAGGGCACAGGAAGCTTCATGAGTCCAGTATGGTCGGTGTAATAATGCAACTAAAAATACCCCGGCAAACTCCAAGGCGCAGTGTAAAAGATACGCAATTGTTCTACAAATACAGGGCTTCTAATCTAACATAGACAGCGAATGGTTGATGGCCTGGTTAATATAAAAATACTTAATCCTGTTTATTAGAACGATCCACCTCAGTTAAAAATTATAGGCGTTTCAGTGATGATTATGAATAATGTCCAAAGTAAACCAGAGTTAATTTTGCCCCTTGGGGGTTATCTGTGGTCACTCACATCTAAATGATGACTGTCTATATAATACATTAAGATGATCACTGAATTATTACATAAGTGTCAGTATCAAACATCTCGATTTGCATTTTCAAAAGGAAAACTTCCCGGTCCATTCTGTGGGATTGTCGTGCCCGTTTGAGTTATATTTGGATTTCAGCAAACTTGTTTATTTTAGGGAAAGGGACATAGTTGACAAGGCACATTTTCTATCACTGTATCCCTGTAGAGAGCTCCGGCAAAATTAGAATATAACTAATATAGAAAGAAGATTTAAAGAAAATTAAACATAAACCTATCACTAACCCAAATGACTTTAATTCTCTCTCTCTCTGGGTCGGTTGGCTGATATCCAGCATTTTAACGCGGGGTATTTTTGTTTAGCTGCTCTGTATATTTCAAGTGACAATTACAACTGTATCTTACTGGATGTGTGCAAAGCAAGCAGTGCCTCCGATGACACCACAGACAGATTGTTTCAGTCACTCGGAATGATTTGGGCGTGCATCAAAGATGCTGGAAGGAAACAGATTGGAATAATTGAATTGTTTGAGAATTGTCAAGACAGCTTGGTTCCTTGAAGCGCATGCCAGGCGGAGTCTGCTTCAGAGACTTCGTAGCGGTCCAGCCGTAAGAGTTTATGGGGTGGACGAGCCATTTAGTACTTAGGGCGCTTGGGAACTGTCTGAGGTGTGTGTTTAAAGCCAGATGGGTTATTTAGAGAGATTTTCAGTTTCTTCTTGAACTCTGCTGCTCGGCTCTCTTAGGTTTCACGCGGTTTGGTTAGAGTCATACGAGAGTTGTGGGGGGAGGAGGGGCTGATGTGGGAGACTCATCTGAGGCGTTTCGGAAGGCATTGTTTCTGCTACAGTATTTAAGGGGGGGGAACCCCCATCTCCAGTCGCAGCCTAGTTCAAAGTTCCCAGTAAACAGTAACGCTCTCTTGTGCGGATTAAGTTGTAACACTTTTTTTCCCCTTTTCGGGGGGAAGCAATAAAGAGGTTGGAGCTTTTGTTTTAAAATGTCTCCCTCACAAAACAATAAAAAGGGATCGCCACTTTTATGAGGTTCTCCGAACAAGGGGCCGGTCACAGGCTTATTTCCACTGGAAAGCTGTATTTAAGGTGGTCTTTGTCCTGCTTGATTCCGAAGCTGGTCGGGGTCTTTTGTCCAGATGTCAAACCCCTCGTTCCCGACAAACGAGCTCCCTTTTGGAGATCAGCGTGCAGAAATGAACCGTCCTCCCCTTCAATTAGCAAACTCAAAGCAAATTAAACTCACCCCTTGTTCCCCGCTCAGCTTTTTAATGGGAGACTTTTGGAGAATATGAAAATGCAGCAGAGATGTGTGCTTGGCATTGGAGTAGCTCTGTTCTGAAGAGCCAGCGAAGCGGGTTAAACCAGCTTATTAAAAAGCTCCAGTTCCCTTTCCCCCTCCTTGCTGAGGCCTTTATCAGGCACTTTCAGACAGAACCAGACCCTGAACTGCTTTTTTTTTTTTTTTTTTTTTTTAACGTGTTTACCTTTGGCCGCTCCAAGGAGCGTGCCCAGCTCTGGAGATAACTTCTGGATCAATACTATCTGTAATTAAATGACTGAAGTCATCTGCCGAACGTTTGAGTCCGATTTATGCGACTCGGAACAAATTCCAGAGAGGCCTTTTTTACGGATCTTGAAGGGTTCGCTTTAATACGATCGTTTTTGGACGCCACTGACACAAACAGCCGTTATGTAAAGTGTCTCCGTTTTCCCATTTTTCCTACTTTTTTTTGCGGGGGGGGGGGGAATGTTGTCAAGGAGGCGCATGTAAAATGCTCAGAATACTGCTCCCTTCCTTCCCTGGGGAAAATAAAGGCCCTGCTGGGATTTTAAAAGGATCGCCATCTCTTAAAAATATATATATAATGTTTAAAGGCGTTTGAACAGTGTCACTGTCCGAATAGTTGTTCCATGGTAGATCTGATCCCGAATGTGAAAAAAGCCGATGTTTCCATACACACTCACTTCCTCCCCCCTCTCAAAAAGCGATTAAACCGATGTATCCAGAAATCTTTTCCAAGGGGCCTGAATTGTGTACATGAATTGCAATTTAAGGGATCCCTTCCCAGAGGTTGAATACTACTAGCCACTTCAAATGGGGACATGTAAAAAATAGACGTTCTGGTGATTTGTTTTTATTGTGACTGGAGTAGCTGGTTCTTTTGAAAGATTATGTGCAACTGATTGTAGACAGTCTCAGTTTGTTTTCCCCAAACTAAATACTACTCGTGTAATGAGGTGCGTGGAAAACTCATAGTTATTATATGCAGTGTACGTGTGTTTAGAAAGAGTATAAAAGTGTGGTGGCCTATATACGTGCATGTTATGGTATACTGCACTGTCTGCGTGTAGAGACATACACACTTTCTCTCGTCGTATTGCCCTGTATAGACACGGGAAAACCGCCAATGGCTGTTTCTATGTAGACTCACATACGCTATAGATATATACACAGACATCTGCAGTCTCAGAATTCCGGACCCTTTTCCAGTAGATTTCTTCAGCCTCTTGAGAAAACACAGAACGAGAATAGACTTAGTTTTTTTTTTCTGTTCATACAACATTTCTTAAGGGGACAGAAATCGCCAAAGGGAACCAGTGGAATGAGCTCCCCAATTTTCTGGGGGTGCTAAAGTGAAACCAGCCAAGTAATCCCCAACTTTGTTTCCCACCTGCAGGTAAAAGTATGGTTTCAGAACAGAAGGACAAAGTTCAAGCGACAAAAGTTGGAAGAGGAAGGTTCAGACTCACAACAGAAGAAAAAAGGGACTCATCACATTAACCGGTGGAGAATTGCCACCAAACAAGCCAGTCCAGAAGAAATAGACGTCACTTCAGACGATTAAAGACTGGCACTTGGACTTTCAGCCAACCAAACAAAAAAAGTGTTAAAAGGATCACAGACAAGAAAGTGGCGTTGCAGGGAAGATACATAAAGGCTTCATCAAAATGCAATTCTCGTCTAGGAAGCAGCTGACAGCGAGCGAGCGAAAGATCCAAAATGTGGCACTGCTGACACTAGTCTGGCAAAGGGGGATCTGTCAATCAAAGCCAAACCGCCGAGACAAGATGATTGACAGGTATTCCGTTTCTCGCAGTCCACTTTTAAAACAAAAAATAACGACAAAACCTAACAGGACATGTTGCACTTCCCAGTTTGCCCAGTCTTTAACAGAGAATTCCACACACAGCCCAGAACCACACCTGTTTCAGAAACTTGAATTGCATGTGTGTAAAGCCGCGTGGGCAGCAACACAGAAATGAATTGTGATTTGTTTTCCCTTTGAGACAGGTTCCGTGTGCTTTTTAATTTTATATTACGAGAAATGTGCAGTCTGTAAACATTTTTATGATAACTTCTGGCGTCAACGTGATTGTGAAAGCTAAACGAAGTAGCAGTAACTCTAGTGTTCCTCCCAAATGGACAACACGGTGGTATGGGGCGGGGGATGGTTTTGACTTTTGCTGCAGAAAAAAAATCGTTAAAAAATCTAATATTCCCATTATGAAGCTTAATTTTGGGTTTAAGTCCAATGACCACGTTTGAGGATAGGGTCCCTAATTGGCAAATCTTCCAAACCTGGCAGGAGCCATGTAAAGGACTCTAAATAAAGGATGGATTGACCATCTTAATTGGAGGCAAGTTTCAAGCACTGAGCTTATAATATTCCAAGATTATTGAGCTACTAAAAAGTGACAAATGTTTCCTTAATGTCTTCTATACCAGAATGTAAATATTTTTGTGTTTTGTGTTTAATTTGTTAGAATTCTAACACACTATATACTTCCAAGAAGTATGTCATTGTCAATATTTTGTCAATAAAGATTTATCAATATGCCCTAAAATTTTAAGAAATATTTCCCAAGTTTTTGAACCTGGCAGGTTCGTTCCCCCCTTTTTATTTTTATTTCATTTTATTTTATTTTTTTGTTACTGTAGCGACTTTACGCCCCAACCATTCATGTCAATTTCGGCCCCAATGAACCATTCATCATACACGGTGCACTGACCGTCCTTGTATTCGTTAAATCAATCGCTACTAACTAGAACATTAAAACAAAATAACCCAGAGATCAGAGCCACCTTTATTTTCTAATGCAAAAAGAGCAATAGAGAAATAAATCAGCCGATAGCAGCCAACTTTCGGTTGAAAAAAATAGGAGTATCTGCTAACTTTTTTTTCTTTGCGGGATTTCTGACTTTTCTTTTTAAGTTTTTTTTTTTAATTTCGAAAATCAGGACACGACAGATGTTGTATAGCGACCAGTTGGCGGGCTGTATGTTTGTCAGGGGGAGCGATTCTGAGGAAAAAGTTAAAACTCTAACATTAAAGTGTGTGTGTTTGGGAGATGGGGGGGGGGGAGGGAGTTGCAACCAATCCTTGAGGAAACTAGCTGGTTTTCTGGGGGTACACAGTTGTTTTTTCATGCTTCATTTGCTCCTTAGCCTGATAGACTGCATTAATCAGTTTTATTTCCATTGATAGAGAAACCTCGTCTGCTCTGTTCGAGCTACAAAGAATCCTGCAAGCTTTTGTGAAAGTGCAAATCAGTTTAGGCAATTATCATACCAGGAATATGAAGGGGAAAGAGGAGGCATTGCCCAGTGGTCTCCTTTAATCTCTTAATCCGTGGATCCAGGGGGGCTAGTTGGACATAATTTAGGACAATCTGACTACCCTTTACACTGTGATAAGGCGAAGTTACAATGCATCCCGAAAATACGAGCTTTGTTAAACATCCTGCCTTGAAAATTTAAGATTATACATTCCACGCACGTGGAGGCATTATAGGGTACTATGCCATTGTTGTTGTTTTTTCGAAGTCCGATTTTATTATTTTAGTCGCCGTTCCTCCTTATTCAGTAGTAGTCACTTTCCATTCAGAGCAGCTACAAATATTAGAGACCCAGGCAAGGCGAGACGCGTGTCTCAATGCAGAGATCCTTGTATATAAACCCCAAGACAGCTCCCCTAAATAATTATTCCCCCAGTAAACGTGTGACGTTTCCACCCCTAAACAACTGCTTGTGCAGATCTTGAAGCAGGGCGCATTTGTTCCCGTCACTCGCCCAAGTTCGCTTGAGTTCTACTTCAAACCCATGCAAATGGGCGAACATTAAATAGATCGCAGTGAAACAGCAGAATTAGGCCTTTCTATAAATTGTTTCCCATCTTGATAAAAGGCTTATTTCTGCAGGAGCTATATACTTTTTTTTTCCACCGCAAGGAAAGGGAGAGAGAAAAAAAAATTAAGCGTCCTATGTAGCGTAACAGCAATAAAATCTTCAGAGAATGCCATTAGCTTTGAAAAAAAACCCTAAAAGCTTTATTACAAACCAAGCTTTGAAAATAGGGGGGATTAGGAGTCTGAAAGGGTCCCACAATGGTTAGAAGAAAAGGTTTCATGCTAATGAGGTTAATGCCCTTTGTATCTCAGGACTCCACAACTTCATTACTCACTATCTCAGGCAACACCGAGCGGCTCAGAACACTGCAACCCACTCCAGCTTTTCCCTTCCCTGCCTAAAGAAGGATTTGATAGCAGCTCTGTTCAAACTAGATAATTATATCTTTTCAAGTCGGAATTAAGATAAAGAAAGTGAAGCAAAGGCGGCTAGCCTTGATCCACTGCAAACAAATTTGGCGCACTTTCTAGTCTCTCTCCCCCTGCCTCAATAGACAGGACAGTCAGCTTATTAGACCCTCATTTGCTTTATTAATTCATCTCTTTAAAGTGGCAGGATTAGAGAGTCGAATGTGGACGCTGGGTGCCAGGCAACATTTAAATATAAATATTTGTGAGATGCTCTCCGACCGGGCTTGTAAAATTGTATTTTTACATTAACGTGGCTGAGAAAAGAGGATGGTGTTTGGGAAAATAGAAATTCTAAGAGGATTTTTTAACTGCTTCGTAGATTGGCGCAAGTGAAATATTTTATTTATTCTGTACTGAGCGCGGATTGCAGGGGGAGAACACGCCCGAGCTGTGAATTCCATATCGGGGTGTCCCAGTCTGGAGGGGCACTTATAATTGCAGCGAACGGCGTGTTAAGAGCGCTCGCGGGGATGGGGCCAGGTGTGTCCGGACTGTAGAGCCAGACTCCCATAGACCTGGCCATGCGTGCCTTTCCTTCTCGCCTATGAACTCCCAGCGCGCAGGAAGTCACCCTTGTTCCTGTGATTTCAGGGCAAGTTCACTCTGCAGGGTGCGGACACGGCAGTGGTTTGTGGGTTTTGCAGGCAAGCGAGATGGCTGCAAAGTGGCTTTCATAAGGCTCCGCAAACCTATCGCGTGTCCAGAGCTACTGCTCTCGCGAACCGAGACCCCGGTGGTGTCCATTTCTCAGTGCCCGGGAAGGGGATATTTTGCTTCAGTTGCTGGAAGGGGAGGGGGTCAGCAGATCGTTTGCAGCAGGAATTGGAAGCTTGCAGTGCAAGCTGCTTAGAGCATAGGTTTTAGGAGCCATTTGTGTCGGCTTCGGCTCTCAGTGTAAATCCGGAGTCACTCTCGTTGGGATCACTCGGGGATCGGCTTTGCACCGGGGTCACTGCGGTCAGAATCTGGGCCCTTGTTTTTAACCCCGGCGGTTCCCGTGCCACAAAAGCGGGGCCTAGGCTGCGTTGAGAGCGCACGTCGGTTCAGACGACGGCTCACGGATTGTGAAGTGCGTGTGATTTCCGCACTCCCCACCTCCGCTTTGCCACTCACCACGGCGCGCTGCGGGCAGCTGAAAAGCACCGAGCGCTGCCCCGGGGGAAAGCGGCAGCCTTTGGAGCTGGGGCTGCGTTTTGCCTTTCATTTACGCGCCGTTTATTGCCCTCCCCGCTCCGCTGATGGATCGCGGTGCCACTTCGGAGACTTGGACGGAAATTAGCAAAAAGGACCCGGCTGGCTAGTAGGAAATGGGAACGAAATGACAGCTCCATCTAGATCCGATTCCCTGATAAGCGGGATCTTTCCCATCCCCTGCCCCCTCCGCCCCGGTGTTTCATAACCACTTAGAGCTAATATATCAATTGATTTACTTCTCCAAATAGTCCCCGCTGTGCGGTGGAAGTGGGAGTTTAGAGAACCTACTGACCCCTCGCCGTAACCTTGCTCCTCGCGGTGCCTTCGCCTGGTGGGACCCTCTCAGCCATTAAAACCCAGGCCCTGTCACACTTGAAAGCGACAGGGGCTATTAATCAGCAGCGCCTCTCGCTCGCTTTTTTTTTTAAATTGGCCTTTTGTAATTATCGCCTGTTGCAGCCGCCCCCGGGGAAACGAGATGTCAGAAGTTGGCGAGCCTGGGAGAGCCCGCAAGCTCCGGTCTCTGCGCCGCACCGTCCACTTTGCCCCAGTCCCCGCGGGGCTGAGCTGCGCGGGGTGGCGGGGAGCCCCTTCCCGGCGCTTTTTTGCCTCCTGGCGGGAGCCCGGAGTTTGGTCCTGGGCGTTGCCCAGCCAGCTGGAAAATTCTAACCCCGGGGGGTGGCGGAGAGGCGGGCGAGGCGGCGGGTGTTGTTTACACCGCCTCTGAATTCAATCCGCCCTCGCACCCGGCGCAGCCCAGCTCACGAGTGGCGTGAGTGACCTGGGTGCCCGCAAAGCGCCTCTCTCCCCAGCTCCAGCCAAAGGAACGCGCCTCCAGTGTGCAGAGCCAACGGGGGAGATTCGCTGTAATAGCGGCGCAACTAGAAACCCGAGCTAGCCCTCGTCAAGCGTCACCCGACCCGGGTCCGAGGCGGCACGAGATTCAGTTGGCTCATTTCCTCCCCTTTACAAGCAAAGACCCGTGGAGCCCATGTCTAGAACGTGGAGAAGGCGCTGGGATTTAGGTAGGGTCTCCAATACCTACAGCCTTGCGCGTGGCTATGCATGTCAGGGCGCCCTCCCTCCGCCGCGCGGAGCCAGCAGAACGCGAGACCCTGTCCCCAGGTCTGCAGGTAGCCGCGTTCCCATTCGCAGGTGCCTGGCGCAGGAGAGTGCCATTAACATCCTCCCCACCCCTTTCCTCCTCTGCCTCCCCTCAGCAGCTCTCCCATCCCCCTCCTCCAGCAGGACAGCCCCGACTAGCCACTCCTTGAGCCAGGGGCCTTTAGCCCCCTTCCAACACTTGGACCCCACTGGGCCGTGCAAAGTTGGACTTGGGTCCGGTGCGCCCTTAACCCTTCCGCCAACAGCACCACCTCCCCCTTACTCTAACCCTTCTGATCCCGGGGAGCCCGCCTCATATTTATAGTCCCGGGCTCCATTGCACTTGGCTGGACCTGACGTCAGGAAGAACTTGATCTAGCCTGCTTCGCTCCTGCGTCTGAAACTGATCCTTGAAATGAGAGAACAGACTCTACACAATTCCCATGGCCTTGACATAAGGTACAGCGATAAATATACACCACTAATGAGCAATTACCATATAATCACCTTCCAATTAGCTCGCATAATGATGAATTAAACATTCTAGCCTGCTGGATTAGGTTTCTTACTTTGTATATTATTTACGAAGGCTAGCTTCTGCGGAGCACCAAATATCAAATTAGATAGGGAATTTTCGGTTGGGGGTAATTAGGCATTCGGTGCATGTCCTGGGTTTTTGTCACCAGCCGTGTAAAATGCATTGGAAGGTAGTGTCCATCCCATTATGCCTTTTCTTTTTGATGTCTTCAAAAACACCCTTTTCCACAAATGCCCACGGGTTTCAACCCTTCCCCCCACACCACTGCTCTTCACTTTATTGTAAAACCCTTCTTTCTCGCAAAGCCCAAGCCGGCTTTTTCCACCAGTGCAAAGAAACGACCAAGAGAATAACTTTAAAACGGGAAAGAAGTTGAAGCATTAAAAAGAATGTTTAGTTTTTAGAGGACAACCACCAATCTCCACGGTTCTCCTTTGTGCTGAGAATCAGGTGTTGGGAGCTTTACTTGTTAAAAGAGAACTTTCCGAGGGGCTCCTACTTGGCTCTCGAGAGATTTCTCTCTTCTTGCCCACTAATTAGTCATTAGTCATAGTCTTTTAGATGCTTTTATTTTTGCACTGGAGCATATAACTTTAAAAAAAAGGATTTGTTCACAAATTGTGTTTGTCAAGCGATTACTTGAAAATGAGGTCAAACACCGTAAGTATTTACGGGGAGTGTATAATTTTGTAGAGTGGTGACTCCTCAGTGACTGCTTTAGGAAGGGAGTGTCGATTTTTTGATGCCATTTCATGAAATATTGCATCCCTTGAAAATACATGTAAGATCAAAACCCAAAGGATTGAAAAGCAAGGAAATGCTCAGCTGAAAAGGTTGCTACTGACGTCTTTAGGTTTGGGAGCGGATGTGTGCCTATAGAAGACCTATAAACAATGTGGAAAGTTTAGGATTGAGCGTTAGTCCTCAATCTAAATTTCCTGGATTTTTTTGGTTTAAGAAGGGCCTTTAATAGTTTTAATAGTCATTTGTGTGTGAGTAAACATCCATCAGGATTTTAAAACCTGGCCGTGAAATGTGTTGGAGGCAAACATTTCACAAAGAAGAGCTCAGTCCACAAGAACCCCGTCAGTTCCCATTTTTAAAAAGATGGTGAATTTTTAACTCTGGAAGGAATTCTATTCGGCTAGCTTTAAAATAAAACCATCAATGCCTTGACTTCAAATGCTCTTGTGCTACTGCAGTGTAAAACCAGGACCAATTTCTATTTTTTTTATTGAAAATGCAATGTCTACACATCGTTAGCACTTTTACAAAACCTTGGTCTGTATCATCTGGAATATAAAACTAAAATAATAGTATCTGAAACATTCTGAAGTCTCCCATTCAGAGCCAGGGAGAATCAAGGGGGCAAATCATGCTAAGTATTAATGGCATTTTCCCTCTAGCTATCTTTCTTTTGGCATACAAATATATCTTTTTTTAAAGTCAAAATCAGTTGAAGGTTGCATTTCAAAATAATGTCAGGTCCATTTGATAGGTAACCTCACACTGCACAAATTACTTCGATATAATGTGAAATTTAGTTGTCAGACACTGGATGAGCTGGAAACACTGGGAAATCTAATGTGTTTGACTGTCTAAACACCCAAGAAGTAAGAAAAGGGTCTGAATTTCTTTGCTTTCGTGGGTTTCATTCATAGCCTTAACATTGTTTGAACAACCTTCATGTGATTTTGCGGTGTACACAGAATCCATAGAGTCCAGACTTTCTACTTAAGGCCGGACAGGGCAGGATACAGAGAGAATTTAAATGTGATCATTAGTCTGTCATTAGATCAGCAAGTTGCTATCGGAGCCAGGGAAGAAAGTGCATTCTTGCGGGCTGCTAGAGTGAGATCTCCCTAGATAAACTCTGTGATCTCATTCATAATCTAGATAATCGTAGTTATTTTACTTGGCATAGTGGTGCTATTTACTTTTGTGAGATATTTGGAACTCAAGCTAGATTGCAAACCTATTACAGCGAGATTTCTTCTCGTGTCATATTCACCGTTTCACTGTCATAATATTTTTGGACTCTTTCAAGGCGTTCTTAATATAGGAAAGAGATCTATTCTTTAGTGTGTCATTAGGTTTGATTCTGTAGAGGTACGAAAACAAGAACGAAAAGAGATATTGAAACGTGATGGCCATAAATTTAAAATTAACCCTTTTATAAGAACAAGGTTACTTTTAATTGAAAAAATAATAGTAAGTCAACACTTTGCTAAAATATCAAGCAGTCTTTCTTTCTTTCTTTCTTTCTTTCTTTCTTTCTTTCTTTCTTTCTTTCTTTCTTTCTTTCTTTCTTTCTTTCTTTCTTTCTTTCTTTCTTCCTTCCTTCCTTCCTTCCTTCCTTCCTTCCTTCCTTCCTTCCTTCCTTCCTGGAAGGTCACTTCAAGGTCGAAGTGTGACAGAAAGTGAAAATGTAAAGCACTAGGACATAGGGCATGTGATGAAGGATCGTGAGCTAAGTAATTAAAAAGTTGGAGAAGCTCCGGGAAATGTAAGCCACCTTGCCAAAATATTGAAAAGAACCCCCCCCCCCCCACTTTTCAAAGGCTCGGCCTCTACCAAAGACATGATTCTTAGGAGTCCTGAAAGATGTGAAAAAACAACAAATGGTCTGGTAGCACTTTAAAGACTAACAAAACAAGTGCTACCAGACCATATGTTATTTTTTTCTGTAACAGACTAACTCGGCTACCTGAAAGATGTGAGTTAGCATTGTTCTGTAATGCTAAGGGGGATATCCAGTGTTACCTGCTTCGCTCGGGAACTGTTGGTGTGTTTTTGTACAGTCTCGAGCACACTGAAGGCAGGCTCTTCACAAAATCCGTATAAACAAGGAAAGAGAAACAGAAGTGGGAAGTATCTAGTCAAGAGATGTCTATCGCGGTGGCTTTCTGCATGTTACCTGTATAATGAATGCCTACATACGTCACAAGAATCTTGTGTTCATTTGCGGTACCGGTGCCTTGGTTAGAAACGGCCCGTTTTCTTGTACATAAAGCACCCAGAGATTTTTTTAAAATGTGGCGCATTTAAGCAGTAGAATATGCCTCTCTCTATGGCATATTTCTTATACTAACACCAATGGGCCCGATCCGTCTCCACCTGGAGTCGCGTTGACTCCAATGGGAGCTAGATTTGGCTCGGAGGAGGTCATTTACTTTTTAAGAGACTAATTCGAGGTGCAAGGGGACCGAGTTCGTGCCCCTCAGCCTCTTCTGCGATAACACCATACGGGGACCCGATCCTGCTTGCCTCCTCCCGTTGGCAGGTACAAGTCGAGGAGACAGACAGACCCCTTTCCCTCCAGCCCCTGGAGAAACAGGCTTTCTCACCCCACCATGGACTTCCATGGACATTTGCCTTCCCTTGTCAACTTAATTCCGTGTGTGTTCACCACCACTCCCATTGTCATGGTAACTATTTCAACTGCGATCAAACTTTCCCTCAATTTACTCTCCCCGGGTATTTCGTTACACCCTGAACCTGCAGCAAACGCTTGGGCTGCAGAGGTTTCCGTGATCGCTCCCAGCCATCCAGCCTTGCCCGCCGACTGCGGGAGAAGAAATAGACTGGCCCCCCTCCCAGGTGCAACTCCCTCCCCGTCCATTGCTGTCATTCGATTGCTAGGCCACGGCACTGCGCTCTGGTCCCACCACAAACAAGTGGGCTCTCTACGGGGCTTAAAGGGGGAGGAGGGAACCCTCAGGCCTGTGCCATGCAGGGGTTCAGGCTTGGAGCCCATCCGGGTTCTTTCCGACCTTCCATCTCTGTGAAAGTAGGGACAGAGGCAGCTGGTTTGGGTGCTCTATAGTAGACTCTCTTCGCGAAACATACAAGACACAGACCAGGAGGAGGGTTTATGATGGGGAGGGAGGGGGGCGGCGACCAGGAAGTTCTCAAGGCAACTGAAAAAGGAGATTCCCCCCCCCCCACTCCCATCGCTCTGGGGATGCAGTTAAATGGGATCCTTTGAAACTTCCCCACCCGAGGTTTGACTGCGGCTCTTCAGTGAATGTTCCAGTCCTTGGCAGGGGCCGCTTCACTATATGGGCTGGCCGCGGGGTGCCTGGGTGGGTGGCAAAGAGCGCTTGCCAGAGGGGCAGAACATGAAGGAAACACGGCTCCTTCGCGGGAGCAAGGCTGCAGACTTGTGTCTGTCCCCTTTAGCATTGCGCACAGCGCTTTGCTCTGCGGCGCCCGGCCGCTTTACGCATTACGTGGAGAGCTTCTTCAGGGGCAATCACCATAATTTGCTCTTTGATCTCAACAGAGCGCGGAAGGGGGGGGGGAGCGGGGGCTTCCCTTACGGCAGCGCAGGTATCTTGCCCAGGACCAAAGTAACGATCCCAGACATGGGCGCTCCTCGTTCGTAGGACACAGAGCGTCTTTGCTTCGACAGCGCAAGCGATGGAGAGGCGCAAAAGGACGCCCGCCCATTGCAGCGGGATCGACTCTGGAACCTCCGGGCGAGTGGCAGCCTGTAACCGAGGCGTGCACACGGCAGGGTTACCGAGCTCCTCCTTTCACCCATGCCCGGTGCCCGGGAAGGTGTCCTGCTTTGCCACGGGCCAGGCCCCGCAAGGAAGTACCGCAGCGGCGCAACTCTGCGCACTCCCGAGCGCGCTCCTTCCACCTGAGCTACCCTGGCCTGGCTCCTGCAGCCTCCGCGGGCGGGTCTGGCTGCACCGCTAGGCGCTAGGCGGGTTTGACAACAGCACAGGCCGGCCGCTGGGAACGCGCCCTACACCCTTCGCACGGGGCGCGCGCCAACGCACTGGGTCGCCAAGCCCCAGCCTTGCGCGCTGCGCTGCGCTGCGCTGCGCTGGGAGGGAGCGGACTCGTTCGCCCCTGCTCGCCAGCTCCGGGCTCTGGAAACCCGCAGGCGGCGGCTCACGTGGGCGGGGAGGGACACTCAGAGGTCTGGGCCGGGAGATGGCAGGGGGTGTGTGTGCTGGGACGGAGCCGATTGTCCCTTTGGCCAGCCAGGCTGCAGAGCCGGGCGCATCTCCCCTGTCGCGGGGTCAGCTCACAGTTGACCCCGGCGCACACCCCTGCTCTGCCTGCCCCTGCACACCCGCTTGGCGGTCTGTCCTCCCTCAGGGCCAGATCACCCCAGGTGAAATCGCTGCCTCGTGGCTGACAGCTCCCCTTCCCATCGATACACGCCTGCAAGGAATCCTCCTGCTGACACCAACTGGTTTATTCTCCACGAGCCTGAGGAATGCTGGGGCCCAACTAGCCTCTGGGAAGCGAGAGGCTGCTGGGGTCTGAGGGGCAGGGGAGAGCAAGGAGTCCCATCATATAGACTTCAGTGCGTGTGCCCCTTTATCAGGCTTCCCTTGTTCGCTGGGACGTTTCTGATTCCGTTTGGCAAATGAATGTAGTTATGGATTTCTATGAAATTAAAAAAAAGTGGGGTCCAAGAATTTAAAGCAGCGCCACCGCAAGGCCTGTCAGCTCTTTGAGGAAATGATCCTGTGTTTATTCAGATGTGCTTCTCTCCGTAATTGTTGTCTGGGGGGAAAGCACGGGCTAAACTCCTTTAGTCTTGCAGCCGCCCTTGACTGGGGACTGATTTATTAAAGCAGAATGTAGGGGAGAGGAGAGAGAGAGAAGTTGGAAACCGGGCTGTACCATAGGAGGGTTCATTTCCAAACGAGTGAAGGGGAGGCGGAGAGAGAGATTCTGTAAACTGGCTCCAAATTTATCTGCCACTGATTCATTGTTTGAACAGGTTGAAGGCGTGATAATGAGGTTTTTAAGAACCCTGAACAAACAGTCTTTCTATAAACCTGATTAGATTGTCCTGGGTGGAGAGGGGGACAGAGAAAGTGGCGGGAGAAGATTGTTTGACTACTCAGCGATGAGTTCTTTTCGAGTATGTGTATACACACACGTATCTATCAATCAAGCTTTTTAGAGGGTGTCACCAGCAGAGGTGTGGGAAGAAAAGTGCATGTTAAATGATGCCATTAGACTGGAGTGCAACAAGCAAAGACAAGGTAATTGGCAGCAATTCTCAGACCCAGTCCGGTGACCTGTTAATCTGTTGCCACTAGCATTCCACCAGGGGAAAAACTGCACGGTGGAGAAATAGTCTTTCCGCTTATCTCAGGCCTGGCCAGCTTGTTAATGTTCAGCTTGACAAGAGAGAGCGAGAGGGCTGCTGCGGGGGAACCTGTCTTCATTCAATCAGATTATTACTCCAATTGCTGAGTGTAATTTACAGCCCTATGATTTAATTTATTCCCCGGGTTTTCTGGATCAGGGAAGGGTTTGGCACCAGAGTGTTGGAAAGGAGAACCAGGAGGTCTCGGTGGAGCAGGGAGCGCTGTTCAGCATCTCCAAACTTTCACAGAGTGTAGGAAAGGGTTGTGCAAAAATCGCAGAGGTACACGTGGACCTGCCTCCTCTCTGTGCCTGGAGACTTGGCCTGAAACAAGCGCTTGCCTTCATTCATAATCGAGTGTCTCGTTCATTCCTGTGCACTTGCCAACAGCCGGGAGGTTGCTTTGTACAGTGCCTGGATCCCCTCCCTCCCAAACACTCAACAATGGCGCAAACCACAGAGGTAAAGCAACAATGGTTTAATACAATCACTTCCCCAGCCCGCTTTGGATCTGAAAAAGGCGCTGGCCACAGGGATAACAAAACAGAACCCCCACACCAGAACAGGTATCTGAAGGGTCATGGGAGGGGTGGGGGTGTCCAGGACAGGAACAACAGCCTTCCAAAGACTTTTAAATGATTTATCAGCCAGCCGGGCATGAAATAACACAGACATAATGTGTTTTGTGGTAACACACTGGAAAGGGAAAAGTCTAAGAAAGAGGGGTAGAAGAAATAATTCTGGGGGCACCGTATAGACTAACAAATTATATGTGTGTGTGTGTGCATGCATATGCGTGTATTATACATTTGTTTGTTTCTAAGGTGCCAAAGAACTACTTGTTGTCTGGAATGAAAAGTCAGGCTTCCCACCTTTTGTTTTAATATACAGTATTTCTACTCCAGCCTTTCAACTTCTTCCAGTTTTACTGAGTTGATACCAAGGAACAATTTATTGGTAAAAATGAGGTCTGTTAATATACACCCAGGGCTGAAAATGGGTTGTTACTCAGGGGACGTTCACAAGGCCTTGAGAAATGACTGCTAGGGTACATGAAAAGGAGATTTGGGGCATTTTATGTTGTTTACAGACATTTGGAGCAGGTAAGGTGAAGAGTTTTTGCTTGTTACAAGGTTATTCTGCACCCCCACACAACTGTACAGTTACTTGAACTTTATGCCAAATTTGTGAATTAATTACACAGATGGGTTTCATTGTTTCCATATTTGTTATATAACTGTAGAGCAAGACTACTCAGTTCATTAGGATGGATAGTGCCATGTGGGAGGGGTCAAAATCTACGAGCATGGAAAAACAGCTCATTTTTTCCCATAAAATGACTGATCGCAGTGTGAACAGCTGTACTTTCCAAATGGCCCCTTCTTTAATAACATAGTATCAGGAATCTTTTGAGGGAGTCCAAGAGCAGTAACCAAACAAATGAGAGAATTAAAAATAACCCTGTGGCAGCAGATCTCAAACTTCATTGTTGTCTGACAACAAAAATTACTACACAACTGCAGGAGGGGGGACTGAAGCCCAAGCTGGTCCAAGCCCTGCTGTTGGGTGAAGAGAGGGGTAACTGCCCTGGGACCTGGAGAGTCTAAAGGTCCTGGAGTTCCAGCCACCGTTACTGTGGCAACGGCAGGGCCTGGAGCACCCTGTGGCATGCTTTGGGTGGATCTAAGGGCTTGAGCAGGGGGAGCCGGTATGGTGTGCTCCAGGCTGTGCTGAGGGCTGGTGGCTCCTGTCCTGCCCCTTCTACTCACAGCCCTGCCTCTTCCAGGAGTAGGGAGCTCCCCCTCCGATCTTGCTCAGGGGCTCAGCATGGCTGTCAGCTCCCCTGGGGGGCAAAGAGGCCAAGGGCTTCTGCCCTGGGTGGGGGCATGTTAGCCTTCCTGTTCAGGGGTGAAGTTCTTGGACTTCCGTTTAGCCCCTTGTGGTGGGGCTTGGGCTTCAGTTTTGGCCCTGGCCCTCTGTAAATCTAACACTAGCCTTGGCAACCCTATTAAAATGGGATCATGACCCACTTTGGGGGCCTGATTCATAGGTGAGAATTTATGGCTTGAAAGGCATAGGAAAGGCTTTACAAAATCTAATGAAATAAGATGTCCTAAAAAGCCCTGCTACAAGAAATCGTTGTCATTTCTTTTATAACCAATTAAACATTTGAGAACTCAATTCAAACAGGTGGAGGTAGAGCTCTTTACATCAATTTGAAGGTGCATTAAACCATGAGGAAAATTTGTATGCTAGTAAACAAACTGTCCCACAAAGTATTTTTTTTATTTTGATAATTGAAAGACGTAAAAGAACCAGGCATATATTTACAAACCATGCAAATTGTCACCATTACACCGTAGATGACAGTTATTCCACGGTTACTCTAAATGACACACTTTCCTCTCCATTCTCCCCACATAGTTACTAGCTTTAGTTCAAATATATTTCTAATGGAACCTTGGCTCCAAATGTTGGAAACTTTCCCTACTGGTCAAAAAACAAAGGGGATGATTTGAAATGCACCAAGGGAGCTCCGCATGCAAGCTTACACACACTTTGTGCAAAACAAATAGCAACCACGCTGAGATGGGTGGAAGATGTTTGATTTTTTTTTTTTGTTAATAAATGGGACTTTTAAACTGTGATAAATGAGGCTGTCATGTGACCTGACTGGTGTAGCAAGCCTTTGTGTTTCTGTGCTTGGCTGTGACGTGAGTGACCTTGCAAGGCAGCAGTGCCACTGGGAATGTTTCAGTTAATGGTACAATAGATATACGACCGGGGAATTTAAGCATCTGGCCACAAGTTTGCCCTCCCACTCCCACTTCCAACTACCTATTGCTATGTCTACTCTACAAGTTATTTTATTCTTACCTTGCTGTCCAGACCAATACTGTGTACCCTATGCAAGACCTTGAACATTTCCTGGAAAGACTGTTAGCATTTGTGTTTCTTGCACCTTTCCCATTGAAGGAGTCTCTTTCAAAGACACTGCCCTCTGACCATTTGAACAGCGGGTGAGTGTACTCATGTAAATAGTTGGTGTGGTTCCTTAATTATACCACACATGCCCAACCCATCTGTCAACTTATTAAGGCTCAAATGGGGGGCACATATGTGGCAACAATCCCAAAGGAGGGTCACACCGACAAAGTATTCATCAAGGAAACTAAAACTGATGTTGGATTAATTTCTTTAGTATAAATACAACTCTTTCCATAACCTCAGTCTTTGGAGTCTTTATTGCTCACGTAAAGAATTTTCCCCGAGAGGAATGAGGTGGACAGGAAACGGGTGTGGAATGTAGGCAGCTTTGTGACCTTCCTTGAAGTGAATGGCATCGGAGAGGTATGCAGGCCTGCGTGTGAATGCCATGGGGGTGGTTCTTCATCAGGTGCCTGATCCAAAGTCCATTAAGTGAGCTGAAAGACAGTCGTTGACATACCCAGCTCTTCAACAGGCCCTAGCATACGAACAGCTGCACAACTTAAAACTAGATGAGGGCAGCCCTGTGGAATTCTTATAACTCTTACATGGCAGGATGGCTTAGTGGGTAGCATAAGAGAACAAGACACGAATAGCATAATTCAGAAGACACAGCAATACAGGTCAAAGCACGTGGTCAGGCAGACATATTTCAACTCTTACCCAGCTGGCAGCCCAGATGCCAGAGAATAGAATTTTGGGCAGTAGGTCTGATTGTTAACCGGTGAACAGATTAAATGGGATCCCACAGGCAAGGGGCCAGGCTGGTAGCCCTGTAGGGCTGCTGGCTGCCAGCCCCATAAGACTGCTGGCCACTGGATCCACAGGGCTGCTTGTTAACTTGTTACCGGTAAGCATCACGCAGTTAGGGTGATGCTTACCATGAAACCAGTTAACCGGTTACCTGTTCACATCCCTAGCTTACAACGGCCAAGAGCAGAGCTCAGTGTGTTACCCTATAATTCAAGCAGGATCTGTTTCACTGGATATCTGACAAATATTTTAGAAATGGCTACATACAACGGACAAACAAGTCTTGCATTCCTTATTTCTACAAAGCCAATCACAATAGCATGCTGGGGGGCATATCCTGGCAAAATATCTATGGGTACGTCTACATTGTGCAGCTATTTTGGGATACCAGAGGTATCCTAAAACAGCTGCACAGGGTAGACGTACCCTATGTAACTCTGGTGTAAATGAGATCAGGATCTGGCCCTGCAACTCCAACCTCTATCACTGATCAGCAGTTCTAATGTGCTCATAATGTGCACTAGCAAAGCTCTGTTTTAAGCAAAGAGAACTGGTTGATTTATAATTTTCTGGTAGGAATAGTTGAGTTTGCCAGTGTTCCATTTAATTCATATTCTTTGGAGGGGGGAGGAAAACTGCTCTTGTTCCGTAACCACATGCCTTCCAATATAAAACAAACTGTTGATATTGGGGATGTGTCGCTTGATTATCCTAAACAGTTCTTTTCAAAAGTTGTCCGTTGACTTCCTTCTACGTTTTACAAGTACAGTATGTCACATTGACTCAAGAGTATTGTGGCTACCTGTACTTAGCAAGAAACAGATACCAGGTGAATTTTAATACTGGTAAAACAAGAATGCTACCGACTGCATGCAGAATTCCCAAGTGGAATGTGTGAGCAAGGCCTCCAGGACGGTTTCTAAAGCAAAGTGAATTGCAACATTAACTGTGGATCTAATTCAGATTGTCAGACAAGTATGCAAATGTTTGGGTATGATGTTATGTAATGTTTACCTTCTGTAACACCACACAGACTCATTATGGGGGGAAATATATCTCTGCATGCACACAAAGAATCAAATTCTATCAGAAACTTTTAGGCAGACCATCTCCATTGATTTCACTTTCTTCTTGCTCTTTAGAGTGCAAGTTACACCAGTGCAGACTCTCTGAGATTCAGCCCGCCTTATACCTACTTACACACAATAATGTGTAACTTACACCACCTCTGCATCTGGCCCAATGCTTAAATAGGGTTAGGTTTCAGAAAACAGAGATGGCGAACCCACCCTGTCTCCATTGACTTCAGGGGAAACAGAAATGGGCCCAATGTTACAGTGTGTGATGAAAAGAGTGTGTGTTCTTTTGTGTAGCTGAGTCAGCAGGGAGAGTTGGCTTTTTTCTCCTTTATGTAGAACACAATAAACAATTTGACTTGCATCATACTGTATGGTTTAAGGACCCTTTGCCTGAATAAGGACTTTAAGATCAAGCCCTTTTTTATTACACGCTGTATCCCTAAATACTTTACAGAGTTAATGAATGAAATGTCAGCACTGAATACCAGCAGAGAGAGAGAGAGAGTACAAGAGAAAAAACTGAATTGTAAAAGCAGTGCAAGAATAAGGTGGAGACATATAATATAATAGTTTTCTAACTTCTTGTTTACAAGAAACCACCTTATTCAATATATCCCATCACCGCAGGAATAGTGGAGGGTATGTGTGTAATTCTATGGTCTGTGTTATGCAGCACCTTAAAGACTGACGGTATGGCTATACTACAGAGTTTTGCTGGAGAAACGGCTGTTTTTCTGACAAACCCTGAGTTACATCCACACTGCAATCGTGTTCTTCCAAAAGTAAATTGAAAGAACAGAGGGGTTTTCCCGGTGTTGGTATTCCTCTTTCTACGAGGAAGAAGCTTTTTTCTGAAAGAACTCTTTCGTAAAAAGGCGTGTGTGGATGGGGAAGAAGGAGTTCTTTTGAAAGAAAAGGAAACAGGAAAAAGCACAGGTGCCCTGGTGGCCATTCTGTCCATAGTAATCACAGCTTAAATGCGAGATAGCGTACATGTAGTGTGGATGCCATCTTTCAGAAAAGCAGATTGCTTTTTCGATGCACTTTTGTGTGTGGCGCTCTCTTTTGGAAGAAGTTTCTTCGGAAGAACTCTTCTGAAAAATGGTTCTTCCGAAAGAAGCCTGCAGTCTAGATATAACCTAACAGATTTATCAGGGCACAAGCTTTTGTGGGTAAAACTCACTTTGCTAGATCTGACAAAGTGGGGTTTACTCACAAAAGCTTGTGCCCAAATAAATCTTAGTCTAAATGGTGCCACATAACTTCTCATTGTTTTTGCAAATACAGACGAACATGACTATCCCTCTTCTAGCTATGTTATGTAGAAAGTGAAAACAGGTGATTATAGTGAATACATTTTCGGAAAAGAGCGTCTAGATGGCATGGACGCTTTTCCGCAAAAACACTTTTTGCAGAAAAGCATCCATGGCCAATCTAGATGCGCTTTTGCGCAAAACAAATCTCAGCTGTCTACACTGGCCCTTTGCGCAAAAGGGACTTTTGCCCGAACGGGAGCAACATAGTATTTCTGCAAAAAGCACTGATTTCTGACAGTAGGAAGTCAGTGCTTTTGCGGAAATTCAAGCGGCCAGTGTAGACAGCTGGCAAGTTTTTCCAGAAAAACGGCTGATTTTCCGGAAAAACTGGCCAGTCTAGACACAGCCTGAATGTTTATCAATCTATAAAGCTATGTTTGCCGCATGCACATTTTTTTTGTATTGTTTTAAAAACAGTGTTCAAATTGTAGGGAGAGGTTAGAAGGATTTTTTTCCTTTGCTACAAAAAGTGTAAACAATTTTTTGAATGGTTCCAGAAGAGAAGCTATAGCATATACTTTGAATAGCTACTTTTATTCAACTGTGTCACACCAGGTTAAAATGTACTCATGTAGTCTTGCATAAAATAGTCAAAAAAATAAAGTGTCAGAATAGTTATTTTTTTATAATGCTGTTGTTTATGTTTGTTATAAATGTGGAGACAGATATACTGTGCTCTGAAACATTTTAAACTCATATAAACTGTGTTAAGAGTTGAAGCTTGATTTAGTAACAAACTGTGAGCCATCATTGTTTGTAAAGAATTCACTCCAGAAAAATGTAGGTCATGAGACAAGGATAAATGTCTCCACAACTTGTGTACATTAAGACCAGGTCTACATTACTGGAGAAAGTTGACCTGAGATACACAACTCTAGCTATGAGAATAGTGTAGCTGAAAGTCTCTGTACCTTAAGTTGAATTTCTGTGGCGTCCCCACTGTGAGAGGTCAATGGGAAAACGTTACCTTACTCTTTGTTACCCTGTGGAGTACTGGAATCCACAGGGATGCCATCAGTGGTCAATTTAGTGGGCCTTTACTAGACCCACTAAATCAAACCCCAGGGCTATGTCTACACTGGCCCCTTCTTCGGAAGAGGCATGCTAATTTAGAACTTTGGAATAGGGAAATGCGCGGGGGATTTAAATATCCCCCGCGGGATTTAAATAAACATGGCCGCCACTTTTTTTCCGGCTTGGGGAAAAGCCGGAAAAGAGCGTCCAGACTGGCGTGATCCTCCGGAATAAAGCACTATTCCGGAGGATCTCTTATTCAAGGATCTATACTTCAAGTAGGAATAAGAAATCCTCCGGAATAGGGCTTTATTCCGGAGGATCGCGCCAGTCTGGACGCTCTTTTCTGGCTTTTCCCCAAGCCGGAAAAAAAGTGGCGGCCATGTTTATTTAAATCCCGCGGGAGATATTTAAATCCCCCGCGCATTTCCCTACTCCAAAGTTCTAAATTAGCATGCCTCTTCCGAAGAAGGGGCCAGTGTAGACACAGCCCAGGAGATTGCACTCTGGAGCTCATGAAGACAAGCCCTTAAACTCTATTCTCTTATTCATCACTGATTTACATTCAAATGCAAATGTACAGAGAACACAGGTGTCCAACAGGGACGCCAATTATAAGGGGTTTCTGACTCAAAATAGAGAGTTAAAAAACTTTCACTCGCATAGAATATGCAGTAACAAAGAACACTGGTTAAGACGCATGATGCATTCATTTCAGTTTTGTTGTAGCTGACTGATGCTATTTATACACTGAACTAATCAAAGCCAGAAGTGTTTCATCATACTAAATGGCATGAAAAATATATCATGCACATCCAGGGTGAAATTCTGGCATTTCTGAAGTCAATAGCAAAACTCCCATTGACTTCAGAAGAATCAGGATTTCACCCTAAATATATCTGACTAAGAAAGTTCATGACAATAGAGTTTTATACATCATTTGAATAGCAGAAGTTTATTGGTAAATGTTAATAATTCTTTAGTGTAAAATAGAAATACAGTTATATGTTTACTCAGCCTTTACAGAGTGGATATGCTTCATCAGTTGTATGGACAGTCAGGTTAAATATATGGATTCATGTTATGCACTTCTGTGCAAACTGTTAGAAGGAATATCTGAATGTGCTTCAACTTCTTCAAAATTCCCCAAACAAGCTCTTGGGTTTGTATCCAGATCATCTAAATGTGAATACTTTGCTTTTTAGTATGTCTCCAGAACTCAACTGTAATAAATTCAATAGAAATTCTTGGATGAGTCTGTTAGAGATAGGAAAGAACTATAGTTCTTCCAGTCTCTTGCTCTCGAACTAATTGAACAGCCTTCTACTGAACTAATCAGTCATGAGAAGGACTGCTGACTCCCCTATTGTTCCCATCACGGAATGTGATCCTACTTTTCTGTGAGGTTTGGATTTTGTCTGAATGATTTGAAGAACTATTAAGCAGAGGCTATAAAAAAGGGTTTGTTGTGTTTTTGCTACCATTTGAGTACAGAAAGCAAAAGCTTGTTAAATGTAACCTTACAAAGTTGTAGATGCCATTGTCTGTGGACAAATTGAGGTCTAAATTCACTGGATAAATTGTTCATTATGAATTGGTCTTCAGCTGTACTCTAAATTCATTGGAAAGTGTCATGGGATCTTTAATGGCCTTAAGTGGTCAGGACCTTGATTTTGCATTTCAATCAGAAGAACAACTTGTCAAAAATGTGAACATTTTTCTGTGGTAAGAGGATTAATTTTTTTGAAAAGTTTTGTGACCTTCCCCCTTGCAAACAGTGAATATCAATTTTTGAGGGGAAAAAGGATAAATTGTATGACAGATTGGTCCTTTGTTTTGCACAACACTAATCAAAACCTTAAAACCACAGTAGGGAATGAATTCAGTTCTATGTGATAGGAAAAAGTGACACATATTGAATAAGCTGCAATTTTAGACTTGGACGTGTAATAGGTCGCTTTGAATTAATGACCAATCTTTTATTTTATTTAAATTACAAATTTAGACAAAGATCATGACCTCAGATGCTGCAACTGAAAAAAAAAAATATGTTAGCTTTTCTGAAAGTATTACAAATGAATAAACCTGGGAAAAATATGCCTAAGAGGTAAGGGTACGTCTACACTAGCCCCCTAGTTTGAACTAGAAAGGCCAGCGTCTACACACGGCAGTGAAACAGGAGTTCGAAGTAACCCTTAACTCGAATTAGCTGATAAACCTCGTTCCAGGAGGAGTAACAGCTAATTTGAGTGAAGGGGTTACTTCAAAC
The DNA here is from genome assembly GCF_052426305.1 of Pelodiscus sinensis. Lineage (NCBI taxonomy): Eukaryota > Metazoa > Chordata > Testudines > Trionychidae > Pelodiscus > Pelodiscus sinensis. The sequence goes on along the minus strand of NC_143059.1, from coordinate 59,601,753 downwards.
TCCCGTTTCACTGCCGCGTGTAGATGCGGGCAGTTACTCCGGGCTAGTCAATTTCCAAAATGGCGACCGCCCGGAGAACATGCTAATGAAGCATGGGATGTTTACACTTAATTTGCAATTTCGGTCGCCCTCAGCCTCCCTAGTTCGAACAAGGGGGCTAATGTAGATGTACCCTAAGTATCTATTCACTTTGGAGCTCATTCCTCTCCCAAACATTTGTGTTTCTTTAGCTAGCTGCTTCTCAAAAGAAATAGTTCCTTGATTTGGATATGGTAATGATCAGAGAGACGAAACAATATATTCTTTATAGTCCCCTGGTTATGGCCCTGCCCAATTAGGTTTCACTAGGCAAGGCTGGAGGATCATCCTAAAACATTGTGAAGAGGAAAATAGAGAACTAAAGAGACAAGAGGCTTTAAGGGACTGGAAAAAGGAGTTTCAAACCATCTTAACAAATCTGTTTAACTGCAGCTTGATGGAGGAAGAGAAATGGTAAGATCTGGCTCTGAGGATTGGTATCTCACAAAACTCGTCAGTTCTTGGTCTCGAGTTTGAATCATCAATCAAAAGTCACTACAATCTCATGGGGTCTTGTCTGAAACAAACTCATGGTCTCCAATTCAGGTCTTGGGAGACATGTCACTACATTCAAACAGAACAACAATCTTGTACGTGGCTACGTGGTCAGCCATCTTAGAACAGAGCAGAGGTCTCAAACACACGGCCCATCTGCAGCCCATGCAATTCCATAACCCCACTCATGCACAGCTGGGGTATGTCTACACTACCCTCCTAGTTCGAACTAGGAGGGTAATGTAGGCATACCGCACTTGCAAATGAAGCCCGGGATTTGAATTTCCTGGGCTTCATTTGCATAAGCGGGGAGCCGCCATTTTTTAAACCCCGCTTGTTCGAACCCCGTGTAGCGCAGCTACACGGGGCTCAAACTAGGTAGTTCCATGAGGTGTACCGGTAGGTTCGGAATAGGAACCTAGTCCGAACTACCTAGTTCGAGCCCCGTGTAGCCGTGCTACACGGGGTTCGAACAAGCGGGGATTTAAAAATGGCGGCTCCCCGCTTATGCAAATGAAGCCCGGGAAATTCAAATCCCGGGCTTCATTTGCAAGTGCGGTATGCCTACATTACCCGCTAGTTCGAACTAGCGGGGTAGTGTAGACATACCCCTGGGGAGGGTATCCACACCCTTCCCCTGGCTGTGCCCCCACTCTGCCTCTTCCCACTCCTGCTTGGGCTCCCTCATCATGCTCCTTCCCCCAAGGGTTGTGACTTTGGGGATTACTGGAGAGCCTAGCATTCACCTACAGGGGGACAGCTGGGTTGAGGGCCCCTCCTGCACTCACCACAACAGCAGCAGCATCAGGAAAGTGGAGCAACACGGCAGCCTCTGCTCTGCTGCTCTCTCCCAGGCTAGCCCAGTCTCTATGCTTCACAGCCACAGGGGGAAGTGCAGTGCCCCATGCCCAGGGTGAGTTGACTTGGGAAATGGCAGTGGAGCAGAGCAGGCTGCTGCCGTGGTGAGTGCAGAGGGTTCTGAGACCTGCTGCCAGCCCTGGCCAGCCCAGGTCCCCATGGGCTAACCTGAGTATAGGGGACCGTCCCTTCCATAGGACAGTTGGGGTGGCTACACTGAACCAATCTATGGGTGGGATGACTCTGCACACACCTCCCCTGAGCTACAGGGACATGCTGGCAGTGGTGCAGAGCTGGCAGCCATTCGGTGGTGTTGGCAGGCGCTAAGGAAGGGTGTGAAATCACCTAGGCGGGGCCAGGGATGCATGGGGGAGCAGGGGGCAGAAGCACACAGGCCAGCAGATGGGGCCAGGAGCTGAGAAGGGCAGGAAACATGCAGAGACCTCCTCCCCGGAGCCCTGCCGGGGGGGGGGGGGGAGGATGTGCCCATTGGCCCACTGAGAGGAATTGAGGATAGGCCCTAAAATGAATTGAGTTTGAGACTCCTGGTGTAGAGTTGAAGGGACTGAACGGGCAAGGAGAAGCAATTACACCTCCAAACAGGGTTCCTTTAAGCCGGGGTTGGTATGCCCATGGTATGCCCTTACCATGAGGTGAACTGAGGTGGCCGCTTCAGGTGCCAGATTGTGTGTGGAGTGGGGAGGGCGGTGCCACTAGGACCCAGAATGTAGAAAATTATGTCTGCTGCTGGTGCATAGGTATTCTCTCTGCCCTAGATGCACAGAGAGGAGTAGAACAGGAAGAAGGCAGAATTGAGACCTTTCAAAGTTTTGGCCCAAGCGAGGGGGTATGGGGGCGTCATTTGAGCTCCCCGTGCCAAAATGTTGTGGGCTGGCCCTGTGCCCAATGGGGGTGGCACGGGCAAACGTACACTGCCATTGCCTACCTTTTTGCCTGGTTTGTAGCTGAACGGAGTCGAGCTGTCACAAGGGCTCTCTGCCCAGTGCTTTTTCTGAGTTCTACATTCAAGTTTGAAAAGAAAAATATCACCAGGCCTATCGTAAAGACTTGAACATAGCACTTCATTATTTCTGTGTTGGCCCAAAGGTGGTCATTTAAATGTAGTTTGCGCTCTGTTGATTTATGGAAGCTAAATTAATGCAATAAAACTTCACAGGTCTGTTTCATGAACATTATTGATAAAATTCTCACTAAAATAAATGTGAAAATCCATCTTTATGAACTTTAATACTTGGTTCTGGCATCTGTTTTTCATTTAACAAGTTGACTGAAATGAATGTAACTACAAAAACTAGAACAGCCAAATGTGTACATATCATTGCACAAAAATGGTTATTTCATCACTCAGTAATAATCATTTCTGATTTATTTGAACTGACTTGCAGGGTCTGACTGTCAGTTCTTGCTTGGGATTTGAGTTCAACGGGAGTTTTGCTTACGCAAGGATTGCATGATCTGACCCTTGGAGCTTTATTCGAAAAAAAAAAAGAAAAAAACCAACCCCAAACCAAAAAAAGCAAAACAAAACCACACAATCCTTTGGAAATAGCCACATGTAAAGTAACTAGCATGAATTAGATGTGCTGAAAATACATCTGAATTTTTGTTCCATTATAATACATTGTTCCTTTGGAGTACAAGTAGAACATATACCAAGTGAGTACAGATGGCTCCTGTGCAAACTTATGTTAAGGTGATGCTATTTATGGGCTGAAAACATTTATGGATATAAGGAAACTGGCTTTCATCATACATAGACCTGTGTAAAGATCACATAAAAGATTTAGGCATGAATGCATTTGAAAAGAAATAGAGCATGCTGTAAATTATTCATAGCCATAGGAAAATGATGCACAGTAAAGAAGAAAGTGTCCAGAGACTAGCTTGAGTGTTAGCAACAAGACAAGCTCAGGAATGGCACCAAAAGTGCTTGAACTTAATATTTATGGTTTTTTATGAAGCTATACTAGACACCCTTCTAAAGTGACACCTTTTGTAGCTTTTCATGGGAATTCAGTGCTTACACATCAATAGGCCCTGTTCGACAACAGGGAGTTATTTTGAAATAACAAGTGACGTGTCCACACTACCAAGCCCATTATTTCAAAATGAGGCAGTGTTTCTTAAACTATGTTCCGCAGAACACTAGTGTTCCGTGAACAATTCGCAGGTGTGCCGCGACCTCTTCTTTGTTTTTGTCTTTTTTTGTCTGACAACAATTTTTTTTGAAGAAAGTTTTCATAGTGTTCCACATAAAAAAATATTATTGTTTGATGTTCCGTGGTCTCAAAAAGTTGAAGAAACACTGAAATAAGGGGCTGGTTATTTTGAAATAGTAACTTCTGCTTTCCATGAAGAATACTACTAATTCCAAAACAGTTATTTTGAAATAGTTGTAGTGTGGATGCTCTGGTGCCACTATTTCAAAATAACTACTCCCCAGAGTCATTCAAAGCAATTAGTCCCCATCACTTCCTGGGACTCTAAGATGAGGTAGTGCATCCACAATAATGGAACCTGCCTCAGACTAATTTCAAGGCTTGCCCATAGTGTGGACACGCTATTACAAAATTATTATTTCAGGAGTTATTATTTCAAAATAAGTTATTTCACAATAATTTCCTAGTGTAGACATGCCCCAAGAGAGTGCAACCTGATATAGATGCAGCTAAATTGTTCACACTGTATCATCCATATCTGTCTAGAGAGACAAAAATAGAATGTTTATGGTTCAGTAAGGAAGAGATTCCAGCACCCTCCTTCACTCTTGCAAAGGTCCCTGGCTGCAGAATTAAGGTGGCACTGCTGGGCAAGTGGGGGGCTGGATTTGGGGTGGGATGCACGGATTGTGCATGCCCTGCATAGTGAATACATTGTGAAAAGAGCACATCAGGCAAAAGCCTGGGGATGGGTCTAGAATCTTCTGCAGCAGGTTCAATTTGAGGGTTGCCACAATAGTCCCAACAGAATTCTTAAGGCCACTAAAATATTTCTAACAGAGCTTCTTTGTCACATAACCAACATGCTTGACATTGTGGGGAGGTAAGAAGGTTTTTCTGGCACCTCTTTAGGATAGCCTATATAAACTATTCCCGGGTTCACTGCTTGTGAATAATACTGCCATCTCAATAAAACCTTTTACCCCACTCAACCATCAGTGCAGCTGAAGTGAAGTTCTCTAGGGTGCACACAACAGCTGTTGGAACACTACAAAGTAACATTAGAAAGTGAAGGAGAGTGTCATATTCAGGTAGAACTGGACAGGACATTTGGCAGTGCTAACTACTGAGTCATCAACACTTCATACAGTGTCCTGTGTTTTTTGTGGGGATGACTCGTCCAAGCACTTTTAATCTTCAGGGCACTTCATAACTTGAGAGATCATAACTTAAGGCAGTATGGCTGCAGTACATAATGAAGGGCCAGATCCTGAGAAATATGGACAACTCTTAAACACTTACATCTCTCACTGAACCCAATGGGAGCCACACGGGCTCAGAAGCAGTCCGGCACTCCCTACTTTTGAAATGTATAAGAGCCTCTTGTACATTTCAAAAGCAGGGAGCCCAGGGCCAGTGGGGGACTGCTTGAGTCTCCCACTTGCTCTTGCTAATGTTCAAAGGCAGAAGCGCCTCCAGTTCCCTGCTGCACCCCTGCCCCACTCCATGGAGACAGGCCTGGGGGGAACCGGCTTTTAAGTCGGCTCCCCGCAGCACTGGCTCCTGCTCCCTCCCCTTGCTGCCTCTCTCTGATAGAGGCAGCAAGAGGTGGGTGTGTGGAAAGCGACTAGTTGAGTCACTAGTCGACTATCCGATAAACATGCTTATCAAATAGTCGACTAGTCACTTACATCCCTATGTTAGATACCTGGTTTAAGAACATTTAGTATTTACATGGTAACTTTTTTTTGGTAGAACATGGCAAACTAAGGGGAAACACCAGACATCAGTTATTTTTTCTGTACATTGAATCCTAACTGAGATCATCCAATGTCAATACAATTTAGAATAATAGTCAAGACATTAAAAATATGAGTTATCAAGTGTTCATAAGACATTTTGATCAAATGTCTAGCAAGAAACCAGGGAGAGTTTTAACTTTATTTTGACTCAGATACAAATGTCCAAGCTTATCATAACACCAGTATATACAAATCAAACAATATATCTTAACTGTCTCCCAAGGGTAAAATAAAGAGGCATTAAGCAAGGACTTGTCTGTCATTGAAACCTTTATTAATAACAAATGCGGTTAAAAGGGGGTGGCTTCCACTATTTATAAAGCATTATACTTCAGCAATCCAAATAAGAAAACTATATTTAGGGAACAAAAGAAGGAAGCATTGGGTAAACACATTAAACTAGCCGACTGCAATGAGATCTGGGAGGCTGGTAAACCATCCTTCGCCTGTTGCATAATAAGAGGATATTACTGTATTAAAGTTATTTAATACCTACTGAAACAAATATATGGCAAGGAACAAGAACAGTGCTTCAGGCTGTGCAGCCAGAGAGGCGGTTTTCTCAGCCACAGTTGGAAGCTTTGCCTTGGTTGGCACCAGTTTTTAGCATAGTTCCCAAGGACAAATAAAAGCCATTGCCAAGTGCAGGTTTGATTGACAGGTGGTGATGTTGAGTTTATCCATATACCCTGTTTGTCTGATGTAAAGTGTAACATTCTGGTCCTCTGAATAGAGCACAGGTAAGGCCATAGGTATTAGTACCAGGTATTGGGAGCAGTGGTTGGAGCTAGCCTTTATGACTCCTGCCAAAGGTTTTAGGCCAAGGACTCACCACTGTGCATGGGCCTTTTGGCTATGCCTCCAGCCTACTCATGTTTCCATAATTTCAACTGCAAAGACACACACGTATCCACAATTTCAGCGCTAGATCTAGATTTCAAGCATCATGAGAGCCCAGTGGGGCTCAGATCCAGTGTTTGCGGTTGGTTAATTTTTATGAAAAAGTTTTATTTTCTCCATCATTAAGGCTGCAATTAGCATCTGTTGAAATCATGCCCCCCTCCTCCCTTATAACTTTGGTTTGCAAATTTGGTTTGGTCCGGAGGAGACAAAAGAATGTCTGCAAAGACTGGAGAATACTCACACTGTTCTTGAGTTTCAGTCACGGGAAAATCATACAGTACATATAACCACATTGGCTCTTTCCGAATACAGATAAATGCATCTATCATCACAACAGGACAACTTTAACTCTGACATGTAATAGATACTACTCATTCATCAATAATTTCAAAATAGAAACACAATATAGAGTCAGTTTATAAGGACAGAAAGAATCAATGTAATCATCTAGTCCAGGGGTGGGGAACCATTTTTGGGTTGGGGCCACTGATCCGCAGAAAAATCAGTCAGGAGTCATACACACATGAGAAACAAAAACCAAACAAATAAAAAACCTCTCACTGACTGGGCCCCCAGGAAAAAGACACTTTCCTCAAGCTTCTGCCCCACTGGGCGGGGTGTGTGTGTGCTGAGGTTCAGGGCTTACCCCCAAGGCTGAATTAACTCTTCTAGGGGTGCAGGGCTACTACATTTTGTGGGCTCCCTATGGATCTGGGGTGGAGCCAAAATGAGCAATTCAGTGTGTGGGAGGGGGCTGCTGGGGAGCAAGCTGGGAATGGAGAGGCAGGGTCTGGGCAGAAGAAGGCAGGCGAGTGGGGTACCTACTTGGTGCAGCTCCTGGGGGAGGAGGCGCACACAAGTGGCTCCACACAGCTCTGCACGCTGCAGGGAAGCACTCCCTACAAGCATCAGCCCATGCAGCTCCCATTAGCTATGATTCCCTTTCCCACTGGCCATAAACTCCCTGCAGAGTGCAAAGCCACTTCTTCCCTCTGCCAGGCTGAGCCCAGCAGGACAGATCCAGCCTGCAGGTTCCTTTGGCCCAGCCTGCAAGGCTCAGGGCTTCTTTCCAGAGTTGGGAGCTACACTAGTGCTCCATGTGTGTAGCTGGAACGCCAGCACCGATTCACCCCACTGGGGGAAGGGAGAGCCCCAAGCCTTATGGTCCAGATCAAGGGAAGCCACATGCTGGATTTGGCCCATGGGTTGTAGGTTCTACATCCCTGATCCAGTATGACACCCTATATAACACATGCCACGGGACTCCTCTGAATTTGAACTCGAGCATATCTTTCAGGAAATAATCCAATCTTGATTTTAAAAATTACCAGCGATGGAAAAACCACCACAACCCTTGACAATTTTTCCAAAGGTTAATTTTCCCACTTAAAATATGCATATTATGTGTGAAAGACACAGCGCTTTTGGACCAGCTTTTTAGATTTTGCTGAGCTGTGATGTGATGGTCCAGGACCTGAGGTGAATGGAAAAGCTGGCTTAAAGTCACCATTGTACTTCCCGAAGACTTGTGAATGTCCAGGTCCATCTTCCCCTCCTGCAAGGTAGAGTGTTTTCAAGGGTAGAGACCATCCAGGGCTGGTACTTTGGCAGGCTATGATGCAGCACAAGGTCATCCAATCACAATTTCTCCCAACTTGCTTTCTATATGCTCTGGGGAAAGGAGAAGTGGCATAGTTTCCTATGCAAACTGGAACTTTTCTCCATGCATGGGGAATCCCTTAGGTCGCCTTTCTAGCCCCTTAAAATTTATAGAGACAGAAGCCAATGGTAGGCCCTTTTATATGTGCAGCTTAATGCTAGCTGGATCAGCCTCAAATATAAGTCCTCAAATTTACGTACATAATTTTAACATACATCTTTTAATATGAGACAATTTCCTATCCCAGTATGTACATAACATTATTCTCAAGAAATGGCAATTCCAAGCTCTTTATCAAAATTCTGTCTATTATACATAATTTAGAGTTTATATACAGTATAAGAAAAAAATTATTCTAGGGGATAACGAAGAGGAAACATTTAGAATTATTTATATGCTATCTGTTCTCTTCACATTACCCCCTAAAACAATGTTTTCTGATATCAATATTCATGCTATAAATGACATTTAATAAATAAAAAATGTCCAAGGCAATCAGTGTTAAAGTTTTATGTTTGATGACTGCATAGATCTTCAGCTAATGTAAATCACCACATTATGTGGGCAGGATGGCCTTCCCTTTCCCATTCTTTGCTTTAAGGTGTTTTTTTTTTCAAATGATGTGATAAGTAACTAGAGAAAATCATTGCCACAGAGCAACCTTACCTCTATTTTGAAATTAACTTTTGTTTGTTCCATTTTCCCAATAGTAAAGATTGTGATTTTGCAAAATTTGATTCTGAATGCAAGAATGTAGGACATAGAACATCATGGGTCATTTAATCCAATTCCCTGTTGTGATAGTCAACACTGTCCTATAATCCTGAAGAAGAGCTCTGTGTAAGCTCAAAAGCATGCCTTTTCACCAACAGAAGTTGGGCCAATAAAAGATATGCTTCATCTGCCTTGTCTTTCTAATATCCTGGGACCACCATGGCTATCACTGCAAACATAAAACAGAGATATAGAGAGCATGGAGTTTGCTTTGGGCCCTTCTCTATTAAAAATGACTTCTTACATTTTGCTTTTTGACACGTGTAACTAGAATATATACAAGCTGGTTTTTGAATGGGAGAAAAGAGGTTCTTGATGTACACACCATTATATATACTCTTGTTTAATTTTTTTCCTGCATTTAAATGCTAGATTCCATCAAGACCACTGTATTCACTGTATTGTCTCCAAGCATTTTTTTATTGTGTGAGCTCTTCAGAGCAGGAATTTCTATTCACTTTTTAATGTATTCCATGTTCTATAATATGTTCAGAATGCTTAAAAACACTTAAAACATAGTCATGAATAACCAAACAATATTAATAGCTGCTTGGAAAAAAATAGAAAAGGTCAGAAGAAGTTGGAAATACAAAGTTAAATGGCCCAAAATAAGAGAATACGAGCCAGTGTCATTCACTTTGTGTTGCTCTACTGCAGGGCCACTCAACATGCAGCCTCTGGACCGCATGTGGCCCATGGCCCATTTGTTTGCGGCCTGTGGTGAGGCTTGGGTTTACATGGGGCTCAACATGTGGCCCGTGGGGGGGATCCTTTGAACATGGCCTCCACTGGGAACATGCTTCACAATGGAGAGGCATCTCCCTGGTGGGGTGAGCACTGAAAGATGCAAGCAAATGGGCTGGATGGAACAGATAGGTGCAGGGTGTTGGCATTTCTAGCCCCCAGGGCAGAGGTGCTGGGAGTGCTGGGGCATTGTGGGAAGTGCTGGCTGCTTAGCCTTGTGGACAGAGCCTGAGAGGTGCTGACTGGCTCACACTGGCCACATTTCGGTCTGGCGCCGTGGCTTAAGGCTTAACCTTTGTATTCATGCCCATCAGTGTGAAAGAAGCTATTTGCATATATTTGCATATATATGTGCATGTATATGCAACCACACTTAAGTTGCGGCCCTTGACTGAGAATTCCCTGGTGTCAGAATGTCTTTCGCAGAAAGAGTAAAAGTAAGCAAAGACCCATTTCTCCACCTAACTCCACAGTTTCTGGCATAAGATGTATGACAAGGGCATATTGTGTGTATATCTTAAGTGGTACGACACAGTGGCTATTCTCAGCTAGCAGATGATCCTTTGGGCATGTGTGTGTGTGTGGTGGTGGCAGTATTGTTATGACCCTGCCATGCTTTAAAGCAACTCCAGATGTAGAACTAGGTGCACAATCAGGAAACAGCAACTGGTCTCTTGGCTACCCCATGTTGTGCTGGGCTCAGTTGATAGTGGGTGCTACGAAGTCCTTTGCTGTTCATGTTTATGCTTCCCTTGTATTTTCCTCATTGATTTCCTGTTACTAAAACACTGATCAACAGGGATTATGCTACAATGGCTGATGCCTCAGCCACAATTCAAAGAGCCTGCACACTTGATCAAGGGTAACTTTAAATTAGCCATTTTTCACCAAGAGAATATTTTTCTTAGCTTTTCCTTGGAAAAGTAAAAGAGCTGCCTCCTGTATGTTTTGTATAGCTTCATCAAAAGCTGTGGTAATTATATAATAATGGCTTGCAAAGGCAGTATTTCAGCACAAGGTGTTTCAAGACAACAACTTCTGTAGACTGAATGACAATGGTATTTATAGCAGGAAATCCCTTGCAAGAAAAATATCTTCCCACTACAGGCAGCAATAAAGTAAAAATTTTGCCTGAAGCGTAATTCTTCCTAAGGCAGATCAGTACATATCTGAGTCACAGAACCATTAACATACCTGTAACTGGCCAGAATTTGCCATTCTACAGAAAAGTTGTTGACAATGTGTATTGAGCTTTTAGAGATAAGTAGATATTTACTGAAGAATTATTGATTACAGTCTGTTGTGGCATAAGAAAATGTGGGGAATCAAAATGTATGACAAGCTAGTGGTAGATTACTCTTAGGATTTTAGGAGTTGAAAGTCATGCTATGTATTATTTCCAAGAAATTGCTCCCTTGAGTTTTTGCAAAAGGTCTTTATGTCACAAATGACTTACATCTGACCTATGACCTCAAAAGTTAGGACTTGTATGCCTTTTACACCATTAGGAATTGAAGGCTGTGCCATATGTCTTTCAAAAACGCCCCCTAATTATCTCTAGGGTTGAAATACAATCTCAGATTTAACCCCTGACCTCAATATCACAATAACTTTGTGCTTCATAGTAAACACATTCGTTAACATAATAGGTAACTCCCCTATTTCTGCACTCATAAGAGCTGATTCTTCCCTTACACTCATGTAAATTTAAGAATAACTCAGATTAAGTCAATGGGTCTGCACTGGGAGAAAATTAGTATGAGAGGAAAATTAACCGTAGACATTTATCTACCTTCATGGGGTGAAGGCCTGTCCCCAATTGATACCCATGGGGATTTTGCCATTGACAATCATTTCCATTTTACCTATGGAAATGAACACTAAGGTAGATGAAACAAGCAACACGGCATGTTACAATGTGTAATTAGTGTACAATCAATCTATGACCAAAGCAGACCGTGAAGAACTTCAAAAAAATCTCACCAAGCTAAGTGATTGGGCAACAAAATGTCAAATGAAATTTAATGTTAATAAATGTAATGTAATGAACATTGGAAAAAATAATCCCAGCTATACATACGAAATGATGGAGACTAATTTAGCTATAACTACTCAAGAGAGAGATCTTGGAGTCATTGTGAATAGCTCTCTGAAAACATCCACTGAATGTGCAGCAATGGTAATAAAAATCCCCAACCAACCAACCAAACAGAATGTTCGGAATCATTAAAATAGGGATAGAGAATAAGACAGAGAATATCTTATTGCCTCTATCTAAAACTATTGTAAACCCACATCTTGAATACTGTGTACAGATGTGGTTGCCTCATCTCAAAAAAGACATATTGGCAGTGGAAAAGGTTCAGAAAAGGGCAGCAAAAAATGATTAGGGGTTTGAAACAGGTCCCAAATGAAGAGAGATTAAAAAGACTGTGACTTCATCTTGGAAAAGAGAAGATTAAGGGGAGATTAAGGGGGGATAGAGGTCTATAAAATCATGGATGACAGGAGAGGGATCATTTGATTCCCTGTTCTGTTCACTCCCTCTGGGGCATCTGGTATTGGCCACTGTCAGAAGATAGGATACAGGGCTAGATGGACCTTTAGTCTGACCCAGTATGGCCATTCTTATGCTCCTATTCTGCAGTGTGACAAGTAATGCATATCTGTTCAGATGCAACAAGCAAAATTCAGCAGTGATGTAAATGGTGGCCTGGGTTATCAGAACCAAATTTTGGTGACATCAGTGGGAGTTGCACTTGCTTATACAAATTTGTGGCTTCCCTAGCACCTTCCCTACATGTCAGAAAAGAGTTTCTTTCTAGAGTAGCTGTATATATTTCTGTTTACACTGCATATCTACACTGAAGTGGGAGGGTAGGCTGGGGATTTTCTCAATGGAAACACAAACAGACCAGTTTTTCTGGGGACAAGAGCCTTGCCCTCAGGAAGGGAGGTAGTGGAGCCGATGTGAGTGAAGGGCAAAATAGGAAGAAAGAAGGAATAAATCACAAGGTTTTTTTTTAATCACTTTCATTTCCACAGTTTACTAGTCCAATCTTCACTCTTTTGGGTAGTTTTTTTCTCTTCTTTTTAATGTAAATTTTTTTTTCTATAGCAGCTAAAGGGAGTGAGAAGCTGAGGTAGCATTGTGGTTGCTGGCAAACAGCTTGACAATTAAAAAGCAAAGAAGCAAATCAGAATTAAAGAATTGCAATGGCCAGTCAGTGGTGGCCCGTCAATATAGGTGAACTAGGCGGTCGCCTAGGGCACCAAAATAAATGACCGTTGAGGAATTTGGAGGCGGGGTCGCTGATTGCGCTCCTATCGTGTGTTTCACCTATGGTGCCAGTTGCCGGCAGCTTGTCTAGGGCAGCTCCTGTGGCCAGTCAGAACAGAGGGATTAGCTTATCCATAAGATAGTTACAAAGAAACAGCCTGTCGCACTCCATAGACTGAGGGCCAAGGTGCCTCTGTGGAAGTATTGGGGGACCAGTATGCCTACCAGGAGCAGCCTGGCACCCTGGCTGGTTGTGACACAGTTGTGTAAATGGAAGTTCCAACCTCCTGGGTGAGGATTCAACACAAACAGGCTGTCAATAGCTCCAACATCCTGGCTAAAGACTGCATGTTCAAGATGTTTACGATTTTGGCCATCTCTCTCTCAGGCCTCCTTGCTGGAGTAAACACCTATGGTCTATTGCTCCAGTCTCCAGGCAGAAAGCTGGAGAGCTAAACAGCCGACAGCTCAGACCTCCCACGGAAGGGCAGAGTAAGCAATGCCAATGGACTCAGGCCTTTTGGATGGACTGAGCGTTGAAACAGGCTACAGCGTCAGCCTCCTATGGTCTATGCCTCAGGTCTTCTAGGATGAGGGCTGAGGTGGTCACCCACAGTCAATAGCTCAGGCCACTTGGCTGAAGGCTGAATGAATGAGCAGTCAATATCTCTGTCCTTAAGGTTAGTGCAGCCAGCTTCATGTGTGGGACCAGGATAATGGGGTTCTGCTCCACAGGGTCCCAGCCCAGGGCCCTTGAAATGACAGGTAGTCACATCATGGGGTCAGTGGGGGGAATGTAGGGTCACTGCCTTGCTCCCTGGCAGCTCAACAGGATCAAAGTCTCATTTCCCTGGGCTACTGCCTACTAGTTCTTGGGAGAGCTGCTTCGTTGCTGCCAGGACCTTGCTCTCAGGGTTGCTGTCTGGCAGCCCTTCTTCCACGCTCTCTGTGGTGTCATTCTCCTCCTGGGATGGGAGGGAGGAGGATTGCTTTTTCAGAGTCACAGGCTCTGTTGGTGACTCATCTCCCTAGGAGAGACGTCTCCCTCCTTCCCTGGTTCAGCCCCCATGGAGTTAATGGGTTTTGCTTTTATACTTCCTGTCCCATCCTAGAACTTCCTGTGAAAGAGAGGGGGCGGGGTTAGCTGTGCTTAACTGGGTGAGTTAACGCCCTCTGTACCAGAGTGAAGCCACTGTGGATCACTACATAGCCATACACTGATTATGGCAATCCTTTCACTCTGACTAGTTACATTATGGTTAACTAGAATATAGGGCTCCACATACTGTACAGTTTATGGACAATAAACCATGCAATCCCTGTACAATTTATATACCCAAAACAAGAGTGCAGAGAGTGGATTAAATGAGGAAAAATGGTAGTTATGCATCCATAACCATTCAGGAACCTTTCACTTTCTGACCGAGAGAATTCCACCTCATTACAAAATAAATACAAACACCTTCTCTTGCTGTACACTCAGCATACTACAGAATGCACAAAACATTTGGTTGCTTACATTACACATGGACATTGCTGCAATGTACATGTAATTTTTAAGGTGATCATTTAAAACCAAACCCAAAATTAAACCTTTCATCCTAGCAAAGGTGTCCTGTTGACTTAAGAAGGGCTACAGAAATACACTGACTAATCATTAAGTCCACAATTAACTTTTAAAGACAGGTGACATTGTAATTGTGAGAGATGCTAGCAGAGATATGACATTTAAAGCAGTAAGGTTGTTATTGTTATTAACATAGCAGCAAATGGGTTCATGATGACATATAGATCTATACAAAGACAAGGGCTCTGCCCTGTGGTGGTTACAATCTAGGTTAAAATACACATCTCTTTCATGCCAGACAGGTCCTTGTAAGTTTTTTGGGTGTGTGCAATAACATCAATATTCATCAATTACATTTTTTTAATTTACCCTCCAAAGTCTTTGATCTTTCTAAGGAGCATCTTGCCAAATAGAATCTCATTCCCACAGATGCCTAACTCATCAGCACTTCTGTAATTATCACATCAGAATGATACAACTCAGAGATTCAGGTGTATGCATAAATAACATCAGGCATTCAATTACAAATTTGTATGGTCATGATGTAGTTTTCTTAAGGTTACAGACAGACACATGATCTGATGCCCAGCTGATAGACATGGTGTAAGATCCTCAATAGGACAAAGAGACTGCAAGAGAAGGAATACATTTAATTGTCATACTTCAGATATGCTGGCAATTTTATGTTGTTCCAGTACTATGGGAAAATTGAGTAATATTGAATAACACTTTTAGCTAGGGATAAGTTTTTCATTTATAGGGGCTGGAAACCATCTGGAGTGAAGAAAGGGGAAGAAATCTCTGAGGCTATGTCTTCACTATGAGTTTTCTGGGAAAAATATGCTAATGAGGGACTCATTTGCATGAGTCGTGATCTCATTTGCATATTTTCTGCCGATCTATTTTTTCGCTAGGGTTTTTGTGCAAAAACAAGCAGCGTGGACATTTTCTTTTTGTGCAAAAACCTCTTTTCCCGCAAGATCCTTATGTCTCAAAAAAGGAGATTTACCGATCTTGGGGGAAAATGGGTTTTTGCACAAAAAGAAAACCTTCACACTGCTTGTTTTTGCAGAAAAACCCTAGCAAAAAAACAGATCGGCAGAAAATATGCAAATGAGATTGTGACTCATGCAAATGAGTCCCTCATAGCATATTTTTTGCAGAGAAAACTTGTAGTGTAGACGTAGCGCAAGGGTATGTCTACACTGCAAAGTTTTTTTAGGGAAAACGGCCGTTTTTCCAAAAAAACTTCATTTATGTCCACACTGCAATCGCGGGCTTCCAAAACGAAATCGAAAGAACACAGGGGTTTTTCTGACATTGGTAAACCTCTTTCTATGAGGAAGACATGTGTGGACGAGGAAGAGGGAGTTCTTCCGAAAAAAGAGGAAAGAAGAAAAAGCACAGTTGCCTTGGTGGCCACTCCAGCCATAGTAATCACAGATTAAATGCGAGATAGTGTCCATTCAGTGTGGACTCTATCTTTCGAAAAAGCAGATTGCTTTTTCGATGCGCTTTTGCCGTGTACACACTCTCTTTTGGAAGACGTTTTTTCCAAAGATCTCTTCCGAAAAAACTTCTTCCAAATGAAGCCTACAGACTAGACATAGCTTGAGGTTTTCCCCACAGATTCATTGATTCATTGTGGTGCTGGCTCTCCAGGGACCAGGTTGTGGGGGACACTCAGAAACCCTATAGATCTTTGGGGAGATCAGTTAATTTTAATGGAGGTGGGTCCACAGCTCTGGCATCTATTAGATACAAGGTTTCTGATAGCATTAACTGGCAGAGCTCTATGGAAACTCACATCTGCTGAGGCTCAATAAATAACTTCTACATATGAACTTGAGAGAAAATGAATACAATGCACACACAGTGATTGTGATGCATAGTATCTTGAAGAATAGTCAGCATATAGTGCAACGTGGAAACCTGAAGTTTAATTGAGCTCTTGTTTAATGATGTTATTTAGTTTTCTAATTAACCAATAACTATTCTAGAAATTGAAGCCTGTGACCACTAAGAGCTCTTTAGGTAATTCCCTTCTATCTTGTATGGAGGTATAGAACACTGAAATGGATAACGGTTGGGGCATACTCGAGTGACATGAAAATTCTTCAGACAGAAAAAGATTCTTATTGAAATAATGATGTTTGGGTATGTCTACACTTGCAGCCTAATTCGAACTAAGGCTCCAAATGTAGGCATTCGGAATTGCAAATCAAGCCTGGGATTTAAATATTCCGTGCTTGATTTGCATCTTCCCAGCTGGGCACCATTTTTGATATTTAGAAACCACGACTAACTGCCCACGTCTACACGTGGCAGGGAAATGGGCATTCGAAATAAAGCCCTATTTCGAACTACCTGTTAAACCTCATTGCAGGAGGAATAACAGGTAGTTTGAAATAGGGCTTTATTTCGAACGCCCGTTTCCCTGCCGCATGTAGACACGGGCAGTTAGTCCGGGCTTGTAAATTTCAAAAAATGGCGCCCGGCCGGGAAGATGCAAATCAAGCCCAGGATATTTAAATCCCAGGCTTGATATGTAATTCCGAATGCCTACATTTGCAGCCCTAGTTCGAATTAGGCTGCAAGTGTAGACATACCCTTTGACTCACCCCATGTAATCAATCCATTTACCACAAATGACATATCATTAAAAATACACCATACACATGTTATTTCACTATCTGGTTGTTGAGATTCAGTAGAGCTGCTCAGCAATTTTGTTTGAAAAAAGTTCTTGAATTTTTTTGAAACAAGAAAATGTTAAGGGGAAAGCTGTGTGTGTGTTTATTTATTTTACATTTTCCAGTTTTTTGGTAGGGAAAAAGCTTTTTAAAGGCCCCCCCCTCCATTTTTTTTCTTTTCTCACTGTTTTCCAGTGGCAAAAAGGAAACAAAAAGTGAAGGGGGATGGAAGAGAGGAAGGGAAGAAAAGGAGAAGAAAAAGGCAGATTTAAATAACCCTGCAAAAACAGAATGAAAAGTTTTCATTTTTTAGTTTTTAATCTACATGTATATCGGCCAAACTGGACAGTGTCTACGACCAAGGATTAATGGACACAAATCAGATATTCGAAACGGTAACACACAGAAACCTATTGGGGAACATTTCAACTTGCTTGGGCACTCACTAATGGATCGAAAAGTATCTATATTTCAAAGCAATTTCAAAAGTAACCTGGAAAGAGAAGCAGCAGAACTTGGGGTACGTCTAGACTACATGCCTCTGTCGCCAGAGGCATGTAGATTAGGCTACCAGACATAGGAAAATGAAGCGGCGATTTAAATAATCGCCGCTTCATTTAAATTTACATGGCTGCCGCGCTGAGCCGACAAACAGCTGATCAGCTGTTTGTCGGCTCAGCGCGATAGTCTGGACGCGCGGGTGTCGACATCAAAGGTATTTGTCGACCACCCAGGTAAGCCTCCTGGGATGAGGTTTACCTGGGTGGTCGACAAATACCTTTGATGTTGACAACCGCGCATCCAGACTATCGCGCTGAGCCGACAAACAGCTGATTAGCTGTTTGTCGGCTCAGCGCGGCAGCCATGTAAATTTAAATGAAGCGGCGATTATTTAAATCGCTGATTCATTTTACTATGTCTGGTAGCCTAATCTACATGCCTCTGGCGACAGAGGCATGTAGTCTAGACATACCCATAGTTTCATTTACAAGTATGACACCTTGAACAGAGGTTTAAACAAAGACCTAACCTGGGTGGGCCACTTCTTTCCACATTCTAATGACATAATAAGCTAAGTACTGGGTATGTAGAATACTTAGAGCCCATTCAATTAGCTTCATTTAGCATGGATGCTCTAATTGACAATATTTTTTCTCCATTTTTTCCTCCTTCCCTTTCCTTCCCCCATCCTTTCTCTTTCTCTGCTATTTATTTGCACTCTAGACCCCTTAACTCCATTCACGTGAAAATGTGGGTTGTCCCCACGAAAGCTCATGATGCCATCTACATTTTTTGTTAGTCTCTAAGGTGCTGCAGAACTATTTGCTGTATTTTCTAGTGCATTTCTGCAGCAAGTAGGGACTGTGATGCATTTAAAGCTAGAAGAAACATATGACTGTTTTTGTGATTGTCTAGAGACATCACTGAACATGACGTTCACGTTGCAAATAATTTCTCCTGGAGAAAAAGGCATCAATACAATACTAGTAAAAATCCCATAAAATGCAGAACTTAATGACACTGTTTCTTTTCTCTCTATATCCAAACAGCTAGTATCTGATGTAAGAAAACTCTAGGAAGTTGCCTTCCTGGAGTTTCCTTTCTAATGTTCTCTCAGGCTATGTCTAGACTGCAAGCCTCTTTCGAAAGAGGCTCTTTCGAAAGATACTTTCGAAAGAGCCTCTTTCGAAAGAGAGCGTCTAGACTGCACATTGAACTTTCGAAAAAGCGGCTTGCTTTTTTGAAAGAAAGCATCCAGTGAGTCTGGATGCTCTCTTTCGAAGAAGCCCTATTTACATTGAAGAACACCTTCTTTTGAAAGAGGAACTTTCGAAAGAAGGCGTTCTTCCTCGTGAAATGAGGTTTACCGCCATCAAAAGAAAAGCCGCGTTCTTTCGATTTAATTTCGAAAGAACGCGGCTTGAGTCTGGACGTAGGGAAGTTTTTTCGGAAAAAGGCTACTTTTCCCGAAAAAACCCCTGAGTCTGGACACAGCCTCAGTGCAGATGACGTTTGTCTGCATAAAACATGGTAGGATTTCTGTCACCCAACCCTGTGGATCTTACAGGATCCAAAATGGACATCTTGTGCCTCTCTAGATACCACTTCTTTCTCTTTGATGGAGCTGTGTTGCTGTGGAGGAAGTATCTCTCCAGCCAGTGCTGTGCTTTGGAATAGCCAGAGCTCAGAGGGCCGTACAGCAGTTACTACAAACTTTGTCAATAACAACTCTGCTCTGGAAGCTCCATGGGGCTCATTGGGTAGATGGTACATCTCTACTGACTCCAGCTCATCTTCTGCCTTTGTTCCATCCCTATTCATGCGTAAATCCTCAAACCACACAAAGGGCTGTGCAGAGTCTGGAGGTGGAGAAGAAAGGGCAGGTTGTGGGCCTTGCTATATGTTAAGGCAGAAGTGGGGGCATTGACTTATATTTAAAGGCGTTTCCACCTGAACAAACTGCCCTTGACATAATGGAAACCTGACAAATTTGAGGCAAAATGCCAAACACTTCACTTTTATTGGAATGTGATTTTTGGCCAGCTTTACAAGAAATAAGTGTCTTTTTTGGACATGCACAGGCCTACCTTATGCCTGCTGACTCACAAAACTGTATAGAATAACAGCAACAGATGAGGCGATGACTCCTGCCGGCTTGCCAAGAATAAAAATACCCCTGGTTAACTTCCCTTCTCCTCTCTGAAAAGGGCTCTAGAAAGATCAAATGACTTCATGGAATGGCACTCAGTTACAAAGCCATTCTCCTTGCATTGAACTCTCACTCGCATCCAGCTCAGGTTGGCAGTGCTTGAAAGGTGTGACCATTTGATGGCTGTGTGGTAATCTGTGAAATTCTCTCTATACTGTAGCATCGTAGATAGAATCTTCAGTTCAGTTCTGGTGGGCAGGTGTCCCTGCGACATAAACCACCACTCCAGTTTGCATTAATTGGAGCCTTTGGTGCAGTCTCAATAGAGAAACTAAGGATTTAATGGGCACTGATAGTGAATTATCCCCATAAGCTTAGAGGGAGTCCCTCAAGAGCTTCACTGCAACACCTTGGCAGTAGTGGCGGTAGTGGGGGGAGGGCTGTGGAGCCAGTAGTGCTGCCTCTAGTGCTGTATTTGTTTTGTTGGCTAAAGGACTGTAACCTCCCAGGTTGTCAATCCAGCACTAAACTCACTTATGTCTCAAAACAGAGAAAAGCATAAGATCATGGAAGGAGAGGAATGTACATCCCAGCAGGAAGGCCATATTAATAGCTTTGCGCTCAGATGGCCAAAACTTTCTTGCAAAAAATGTAACTGGCAGTGAGTTAAAATTCATTCTAGGCTGAATTTGGGCCAGATAGGTGAACTCATTAGCTGGCATAAACTGGTGAAGCTCCCTTGACTTTAATGGGTTTAGGTCAGCTCCCACCAACTGAACTCTGGTTCAACGTGTGTCATTTTGGAGAGCTAAATAAATTCACCAGTTACTTAGTAACGTGATCTACTCTTCATTGTTGGTACCAAACAGGCAAATATCAAGCACCTATATTTTTTAAACTAAGCCTGTTTAAAATCAAACTGAATAAATGTTCTGCCAAGGAACAATTTAGCCCTACTGTTCCACAGTATCCTTTTCTTTTCATTTATTATGATTTACCTGAAGTGTGAATCACATGTAGTTTTGTGGATTGCAGGAGTTTGAAATAAGAAAAGAATGCTTTGGGAATGCATCATCTCTTCACAGTTCTAACTCAGTCACTCAAGGGGCAGGATTTCTCAAAGCTAACTGCTTAACATGGTAGCAATCTATCGTTGTATCCACTTTGTGTCCGAAACAATTTATTTTAAGGTTGACTATAAAAGCAAGACATCACTTAATTGTCTGGCTGTAAAATATGTAAAGTATTGCACTACTGGGGCTCATTAGCAAAAGCATAGATGCTGTTTAGTAATCCATAAGGCAATACTTGTTAATGAACATTGCAAATTATTCTACCTACCTACCTAAAGATTAATAATAGATATGTCTGCTGCAACAAACAAGTCTCAAGTCCCTGGAGAAAACAAGAGAGAGTGGATAATAACAGCACAGCAGACATTTTTATATTTACAATTTTGATACTGAAGCCCAAATGTCCTCTCGTGTTTGTTTTTTGTCTGTTGTAATACAGCTCTAATAGTAAAGTTGTAAACTAAAATCACTATCCACAGTTACTCTTGTTAAAGATAACTGAAAATTTAAAGTCCTATTCATAAGGATTTAGAGTGCGTGGCTCCGATTCTCCAAAGGGGTGGGGAACCTCAAGCCCAGGGGCCAGATGTGGCTTCCAGATTGCTTGGATCCGGCCCCTGAGGCTCAGGGCCTGCACCCAGCACTGGGGAGCAGAAGCTGGCTCTCTAGCCCTGCCCCACTGCCGGGCTGATGCACACGGAATCTACTAGGCTGGGCCCCCTTAGGCTCTAGTATGCAAGTGGAATGTGGGGAGTGTCTTTCTTTTCAGTTGGGGGCCACGTCAGTGAGGAGATTTGGTTTTTATTTTTTTTGTTTTTGTTTTGTTTCCCATTTGCGTGGCCCCTGACTGATTTTTCTTTGAGTCAGCAGCTCCCGACCCAAAAAAAGGCCTCCATCCCTAACAAGCACATGCTTGTTTCTCATTGACTCAATTAGAATAGAGCGTCTCCTTAAATTCCTTGCTGAATCAGGGCCCAGGCCTGATCTGTAGACCCACTGACATCAATGGGAGACTTTCCACTGACTTCTGTGGACTTTAGATTCAATACTTCATAAGAACAGAAGAACCGCCATACTGGGTCAGACCAAAGGTCCACCTAGATCAGCATCCTGTCTTCGAAAAGTGGACAATGCCAGATACCCCAGAGGGAGTGAACAGGACAAGTAATCATCAAGTGATCTCTCTCCTGTCATACATTTCCAATCTTTGACAAACAGAGGCTAGGGACACCATTCCTATCCATCCTGGCTAAAAGCCATTGCTAGACCTATCCTTCATGAATTTATCTAGTTCTTTTTTGAACCCCATTAAAGTCCTGGTCTTCACTATATCCTCTAGCAAGGAGTTCCACACATTGACTGTACAATGTGTAAAGAAAGACTTCATTTTGTTTGTTTTAAACCTGCAACATATACAATACATTTTCTGCATCATGGTTTCTGTCACGTCCTAGGACTCCATGGCTCCCCTCAGTGTAAATCAAAAGTTTCTGTTATTTACCTGAAGGTCTGAATCTCCAAAGAAAAGAAAGTAAAAAGAAGAAGAAAAAAAAGGGGGGGGGGTATTTCTGAGCTTCAGCGTGTAAAATACACACGGGAGAAAGTAGAGCTTGAGCAACACTTCAAACACTAAAGCACCCTACGCATCCCTGAAGTTCTTAAATTGATCCAGATATAAAAAGTTGTGCCTCTGAGAGGATGAATCGTGCAGCTGGTCAATCTACATTGTCATGTGTTGACATGACTTTGGAGGGTGGTACATAATAAAAGGTCATAATTCACAGTGAGAGGGATATCAGATTTTTAATAGGGTTAGGTTATCACACTATTGCTGTGGATTGGGGACACCTATAATTAGGAAATTATGTCATAGTGAATTAAATGCTTATTAAAGTGAAGGACTAATTAAAATGGCTTGAGCCAGGTGTAGTTTGGAGAGGACTGTGTTTGCATCACTAATGAATTGCATGTCTGACCTGATCTAAAACTCTTTGAATTAATAGGAACCCTCCCAAATGAATTCCATGGGATTTGGATCAGATCCCTAACTGTACAAATGAGGTTCTTACAATTTTGAAGTCTTCAGCAAAGTCTGCCAAATTATATGGAATTCTGCCAAAGGCTGGGGTAACTTCTGAAAAATAGACAGATCAGGACAAAGAGGAATCCATCAGGTCCAGTTGTCACAATCATATCTTCCGAGATGAAAGGCTGATTCACTTATGCAATAGACCTAAGATCCCTCCTCCATCAAAGATTAAAAACTCATTTGTTTCTATCCAGCACAGTATAATAACCATGAAGTGTGCATAAAAGTATTCAGGGAAAGACAATGACTCATAACCTGAGCAACATACAGAATACATATAATAATGCAATTCAGTTTAAGCATGTAAGCTCAGACTGATCACTGTACTGAATCTTTTCAAATGAATTTGGCCCTCTTGTCAGTTTGTTTGCCTATTGAAAAAAAAGCACATGAGTGTTTTAACATTACCTAAATAAAGAAATGAATGATTCTCACAGGCAGTGCTGCTTAGATCTTGAGAAAATCAGTTGGCATGTTCACAAATGCAAGTTTGGGAATGAATCACGGCGTAATTATAATACAGCTTTTACTATGCTGGGTTCCATTCAGATCTCTCATTGGTGAAAAACATATGCTGATGCAAAGTTCTGCAAGGTGCTGACTGCCTTCCATCAGGTAGTTGTGGGCTTTTGCAACCTAACCTTAGAGCCTTGAGCTCTGGGACAATTCAATACTGCCACTTTCACTGGAGAGTTGGGTTATTTTAAAAAGTAAGATGAGACTCTTAGGGACAACTGTAGTCAATGGCAAGATGATTAAATCCTTATTTTATACTATTTCTCTTATTAATCATCATCAGCATTTTATCTCTAAAGGAAACTCCTGCCATCGGGTCAAGGCCCTAAGGGAGATTTAAGACCTAATAAAGCCCAAATCAAAACAAATATGAAGATGTCCTGGTTTATCAGAAAAGGAAAACAATTGTAAAGAATATAGCACCACTGGAAATACAAAATATTTTCTTCTCTTTATGAAAGTAAAGATTTACCAAGAGTTTGTCACTTCAATTGCAGGAATTCAAAGGCAAATACCACACAAACGTACAGTGCCCACAACAATAAAAAACCCACATAATTTAAAACAGAAATAATCATAAATAATTAAAAGCTATTGCCATATATCAATGACTTGGGAAAGGGTAGAGTTTTTAAAGTCTGCTCTGATGGGAGATTCCTGGCTACATATTTTGCTCTTTGGCAAGCCAGCATACTGGGGAAAATAAATACCCTGCCACCTGTCATGGGGTCTTGCAAAACTGCCTTCAAAAGATAGTTTATGGCTATCATCTGGAAACCCATAACTGAACTTCTTAGCTCTCTGCAGTGACCTCTATATGTGCGTTTTTAAAGGTAGGGCATTTTACTAACAAATAGTAATAAGTATGTATGCTTATGTGCAGGACTTGCCAAATCGCGGTGAGCCCCGCTTGCCAGCTGTGCTGTCCGGCGATCTGCACATGCACAGATCGTTCTGCGCATGTGCAGATTGCCCGAACCCGGCTCTTCCAGGTTGTAATCCACTCGCCACAGGCGAGTAGATTACATAGTTTGTGGAGCCCTGCTCATGTGTGTGCATTCACTTGATTAGTTTACAAATATCCTGATGATGTAACTTGGTTGTGTTGACACCTTAACCTAATGAGAAGAGTTTCAGGGGGTAGCCATGCTAGTCTGTAACTGGAAAAAATTAACAACAAATAGTTTTGAGCACCTTGGAGACTAACAATCTATAGGTGTTTGTCTCCGGATTTATATAAAGCATTCTTAAAACTGAAATACACACCGGGAGAAGTGAAAAAACAGATTGACAGAGTCAGACAAGTACACAGACATCAGCTACTTCACGATAGGCCCTACAAAGAAAACAGGACACCACTTGTCATCACCTACAGCCTCCAACTTAACCCCTCCAACGCATTATCAACAATCTGCAACCTATCCTGGAAAATGACCCCTCACTGTCACAAGCCTTGGGGGACAGACCAATCCTTGCCTACAGACAAACCCCTAACCTCAAACAAATTCTTTCCAATAACTATGCAGCACACCTCCATCATACTCATCCAGGAACACACCCGTGCAATCAACACCAATGCCAACCCTGTCCACGCAGCTATACAGGTGATATCATCACAGGATCTAACCACGTAAACCACCACATCAGAGGCTTGTACAACTGCACTTCCTCTGATGTGATATATGCCATCAAGTGCCAGCAATGCCCCTCTGCCATGTATATTCACCAAACCAGACAGTTTCTATGAGCAAGAATTAATAGACACAAATCAGATCTCTGAAAAGGCAACATACAGAAATCTGTTGGGGAACATTTTAACTTGCTCAGGCACTCATTAATGGATCTCAAAGTCACTGTATTGTTACAAACCAATTTCAGAAGCCAGCTAAGGGAAACTACAGAACTTAACTTCAGTTACAAGTCTGATTCCTACAACAGACGTCTAAACAAAGACATTGACTGGATGGCCTGCTACATTCTATATCCTAATGACATAAAAAACCAAACAAAGGGTACTTAAAGAGGGCACTAAGTAGTCTAAGTGGGTATTCTTATCAGCTTAATTTAGCATGGACACTCTAATTGACAATTTCTTTCCCCTTTTCTTTCTTCTTTTTCCTCCTCTGCTCCCCTCCCCCCATTCCCTCTCTATACTATTTATTTGAAAACTGGACAGATCCCTTACACTCCATTCAACTGAAGAAGTGGGTTGTGCCCACAAAAGCTCATGACGCCATCTACATTTTTATTAGTCTCTAAGGTGCTGCAAGACTATTTGTTGTTTTTTAAGTTTTTCTAATGAGAGATTTGTCATCTTTAGACAAAAATGTGCAAAGTATATATTTACTTCAGGTTAACTCTTAAGCAGCTGGATACAGACAATACATCCGTTGGTGTGATATTTTGCATTTAAGTATATTCTAGGCTTAAAAGTCTCTTCTCAAGTAAGCGTTCAACAAATCCTACAATCATGTTTTCAATCATGATTTAGTAATTACACTAAGTACTGTTGCACATTGCAACTGCAGCTGTATTAACTGACTACCGGAGCAACATAGTAAATACGTAATAAAAATGAAATCAGAGTATAGTAACTGTTGATTATATGATTATGATTAGTACAAGACTTTATTTATACCTGCATCTCTTATTTCTTTTCGTTGCTAAGCCAAACATCCACCCAATGACTGTATTGCTTGTTTGCAAAATCATACATTCTTACTCACATTCAGCTGCAGCTTATTCCACAGGAAGTTCTATATTTTTCAATTGAAAGCACTATTTAACATGATCTCAGGCCTGACCCAACGCCCAATAAAATCTCTGGAAAGACATATTTGGGTCAGGTTCTTATTTGTCTGCATTCTTCCACCCATGGCCTCTACATCCACATAGTAGTAACATCTCTTTTCTCCTACATCAGTGGTTCCCAACCTTTTTGAGCTATGGACCCCTTTTCAATCTGGTAAAATTTCACAGAGCCCCCCAAGGGGAGAAGCAGGAAGTGGTGACCAGCATGTCCTTTGGCCTGTGCTGCTTCCTCAGCTCCCACCCCCTCCGTTCCCTGCCCATCAATGGAGGATACAGTGAGGGGGCTCTCATGGTCAAAGGCAGCTCCTGCCCTAGCACTCCGTCCTGGACCAAGTACGGAGCCCTGGAAGGAAAAAAAAGAAAAGGAAAAGAAAAGTAAGGATTGGGCCCATTGCGGGACTGGGAGTGGGGAGAGGTCTGGAGTAAACTGTCATCCAACCAGGAATCATTTTTGGATGGTGCCTCCTGCGGTTTCAAAATCCCATTCCAAGGGTGGGAGGCAGCGTGCATGTGACCAGTCGCGAATGGTGAGTCCCAGGCAAGAATCGCCTGGCAGAAAGTCCTATTCCTGTGTCGGCCTGATCCTTTCCTTTCCCAAACTTTCTTTTCTTTTCCTAAACTCTCCTTTCCTAAACTTTCTGCAGACCCCTTACAGTACCATCAAGAAACACCAGGGGTCCATGGACCACAGGCTGAGAACCACTGTCCCACATAACTCTTCACTGTGTGTACACCTTAAATGAACTATATTCTAAAATGGCTCAGCGGAGGTTTTCCCATGAGATTTTAGAAGCTCTATGCGAGGAAAAGCAGCTGTTACAAGAGATTCATTAGAAACTGGCCACTAGCAAATTAGACAGCAGATAAGGCATTCTGGACACTGTTTACTGACAATGGGCTCCAATTTGCATTTCTGAAGAATTCAGGGGATTTAATTAGCAATGGGAATTTGATCATACCTGTGGTATACTCACATAGCAACAGGAAGACAGAGCTAATTGTGAAGAGATTGCTCCTGAAGAAGGTGTCCTCTGAACTGATGCCAATTTAGTGAACCTGGGACACAGGGACAATCATTCACAGAGGTGCCTGCCAACATAAGCCCTGACTGGGTGCAGAACCAAAATATTGCTACTGCCAATAAGGGGAGACTTGTTGCAGCCAGAAGTAATGGGAAATTATGGCCTGGAGATGACTGTGGCTCCTCTGGTGA
Source organism: Pelodiscus sinensis (assembly GCF_052426305.1). NCBI lineage: Eukaryota > Metazoa > Chordata > Testudines > Trionychidae > Pelodiscus > Pelodiscus sinensis. Next base: position 59,574,367 of record NC_143059.1, on the reverse strand, counting down.
CTGGCTCCTGGCAGACTTTTAGCATGTAACACCAGCCTCTAGGTTCTTATCACTGTATCTACTTGCCACATCACTTATTGCTAGTGAAACAGTGACTTTTTATACTAATGGGTAGGGTCCTACCAAATTCACAGCCATGAAAAATGTGTCATGGACTGTGGGATCTGGTCTTGTGTGTGCTTCTACCCTCTACTATACAGATGTCATTAGGGGAGTCCAACATTTCTCAAACGGGGGTCTGACAAAAAAGGGACTTCCAGGGAGGCTGCAGGGTTATTTTAGGGGGTTATGGTATTGCCACCGTTATTTTTTCACTGCCTTCAGAGCTGGGGAATTAGCTGGCTGCTAACTGAGGGCCCAGCTCTGCTGGCAGCAGTGCAGATGTAAAGGTGGCAATACCAGACTGTGCCACCCTTACCTGTGCGCTGCTGCTGTTTATAGCAGCTCTGCCTGCAGACCTGGGCTCCCAGCCAGCAGGCACCAATCTCCAGCTGCCCAGCAGCGTGGCCAGCTGCAGAACAGAAGTAAGGGTAGCAGCACCGTAACCCACCATAATTGAGTCAGGACGCCCTACATTTACAACACCGTGACATTGGAGATTTAAATAGCTGAAATCATGAAATTTACCATTCAAAAAAATCTTAGGACTGTGAAATTGACCAGAATGGACCAGACATTTGGTAGGGTCCTACTAATGTGCATATAAGACATTTCTTGGGGATGACTGGTGGGTAAGGGAAAGCACAGTCCTTAAGTGGGGGAGTATGAGCACCCCTAGCGGAAGCAATCCAAGAGTGCTCTCATGCACTTTACAAAGCATTGGGAAGAAATGCAACTAGAACTAGTATTTCTGGTCTGGGCTCACTTTGGCTCCTCACATTAGTTTGCTCTGAGGGCATGTTGGTGTGACCCCAGGATTCCCATGTTCCAAATTCTGCACTGACCTGGAGCTCAATTTGTAATTACCCTAAGTTGTAATTGAGCCAATTTTAGTAATCAGCACAGTGCAGTATATGAACCTAGGAATAGAAAGATGAAACCCGAACATTTTACAAATTTTATTTTCACTGAAAGACAGTTGAATAGAATATCTCTCAGAGTATGTAATACATGCTCAATATTTTTAGTCAAAAGAAACATAAAACTTAATACAGCTACTGTAGAAAGCATGGCAGATGTAATTTTTATAATAAGTAAAGATAACAAAAATCATAATGGGAAGCTTTAAAACTTGTTTTTGCTGCTATAATAGTTCAAACATTATTCATGATAATTGCACATTATATGGCTATGTCTAGACTGCAAGCCTCTTTCGAAAGAGGCTTTTTTGAAAGATACTTTCGAAAAATCCTCTTTCGAAAAAGAGCATCTAGACTACAACTAGTACTTTCAAAAAAGCAAGCCACTTTTTTGAAAGAGAGCAGTCAGGCAGTCTGGATGATCTCTTTTGAAAAAGCACAGTTTTCATTACATAGAGCCTTTTTTTGAGAGCACTTTCGAAAAAAGGTGCTCTTCCTCGTAAAATGAGGTTTTCTGAGGTCATAAAAACTGCCGCATTCTTTCAATTTACTTTCAAAAGACCGCAGTATCAGTCTAGACGCAGGGGAAATTTTTTAGAAAAAAGGCTACTTTTTTCGAAAAAACCCGTAGTCTAGACACACCCTATGTGTTCAGGGAAGAGTGCAAATTATGGCAACAGCAGTAAATGACAAGTTTGAGGGGTACTACAGTTATTTTCATGTACAACATATATTTAATTGTGAAAGTATACCCCAGCACATTTGTCATAGCAAATAATTTATGTAATGAATTTAGCCTGTTTTCTAGTTTCAGGTTTTGATTTTAAAAATTTATTCAAATTTACTTAAAAAATTATTTTGTGAAATGTTACTTTTTATGCTAAGAGTTCACTGCAACTATTTGATATTTACAATATGAGCTGTGTTGGATATTTACAATATGAGTTGTGATCAGTTATATATGACACATGGTATTGTTTATGATTCCCGGTTGGATGACTATTATTCTCATAACAAGAGAAAAGGCATAAAGAACTCTGTGGGACTTTAAATTTCACTTTAAGAGAGATAGCAGAGGAGATGGATGGGATCATCTTATGGGATTGTAAACCTTTGGATTCCTTGGCCATATAAGCTTTTCTCAAGAGCTGTTTCTCGCAAAATTAGGTGACTGAGATGTACTGCTTGGATGCTGAGTTTAAGTCTAATTTTCCCACAATATTTACACAAAGTAATTTTGTGTTCAAATGAGGTCATAGTGTGCATGGGTCTGGGAAGATGGAAATATTAACTCCCAGTTGTGTCCATTAACAAGACTATCATTCTCCTTTTGTTCCTACCAAACACTGGAGCCATGGTACTAGGGTATAGAGCAGGGCTACTCAACACATGGCCCATGGGCCGCATGCGGCCCGCGGCCCCTGTGCATGTGGCCTGCAGTGCCTTGAGCTGCTTCCCAGGCTGTCTACCTGCCTCATCGCTGGGGCTCCAGCGGCAGCCCCAAGCCGTGTGGCTTTGAGACAAGGTGCCTTTGCAGGAGCTGCTGGCCGGCAGGGAGGAGGATGGCAAGAGGCAGTGGCAGAATGTGCCTGCCACAGAGGCAGTGCCTCCCCATGCCAGGCCACATTGGTACGTGCGCAGGAGCTGCCCGGGGCGACAAGAGGCAGTGGGGGAGCCAGGCAGCGAGGCACGTGGTTAGGCAGTGGCAGAGCTGGGCAGCAAGAGAGAGAAGCGCCGGCAGAGCCAGGCCGGGATGAGAAAAGTCTGCACTGGGGCTTGGGTAGGGTTACCATATGTCTGGTTTTTCCCAGACGTGTCCTTGTTTTCACATGTTAAATCGCCATTTGGACAGGTTTTTTAAAAGGCAAAGAATGTCTGGGATTTTTTGCCATGCAAAGGGAATCGGGGAAGGGGCGGCAGCACGTGTCTTCAATAGAGCTGTGTGCCTGGACCATTCGTGGCTGCTCTGTGCACGGGCCTGAGCGACTAGAGGGAAAAGCGCATGGCTCCAGTGAGACCCATGGCGTTACCCTCCGCTCTGCTATATTTATGTCCCGGGCTCTGCGGAAGGGAAAGGGAATTGAGTTAAATCAGGGAGGCTGGGGGTGCCTGGCTCTGAGGGAAGGGAGGGACATTGGGTTGGAGCAGGAGGACTGGAGGGTACCTGGCCGTGGGGGGGTGGTGCATTGGGTTAGAGCCTGGGGGAGTAACTTGCTCTGGGGGAGGAGAGAGTCATTGGGTTGGTGTAAGAGGGCTGGAGAGTGCCTGGTTTTTGGGAAGGTGGATGCATTGAGTTAGAGCGGGGAGGCCTGGGGGGTACATGGACCTGGGGGAGGGGAGGGGCTTTGGATTGGAGCAGGAGAGCTGGAGGGTGCCAGGTTCTGGGGGAGGGCAGGGGCACTGGGTTAGGGCAGGGAACTGGATGTTAAAACTTCTCACTTCTTTCCTTTCCTGTAGGTGGTCAGTGGGTCTGTTGGCTAGATTTGGGGGTTCCAGTCTCAGCTCTGAGAGGACTGTGGGAGCTGGTGCTTGGTGGGATGGGCAGGGGAAAGGAAGGGACATTCCTGAGTTCATTTTCTAGCCATGCCACTTCTCCCCTTGGTGCCTTTAATGTCACATTGTTTGTACTTATATTTCAATAAAGATTGTCTTGGCAGTTTTTGTTTGATTTGTTAAAATTGTGAAGTCAAAACAAAAAAGTAGTCAATATAATGGTCTTTTGATATGCGTTTTAGTAGTTAAATTGCTGAACTGTCATTGCTCATTAAAAGTGCTGTCATATGGGTAGAAATTGGGTAAATATTACATTTTATTAATATCAGCAGAACTGACTTAAATGAGGCCTGTGTGTTGTGTAGTTTTGCCTTAATCTTTGTATTCATGCCCTTCAGTACGAATTAAGCTATTTGCATAAATATTTGCATATATTTGCATATATATGCAACCACACTTAAGTTGCGGCCCTTGGTATGTGTTGTGGGTATCATTGTGGCCACCGGGGCTTCCAAAGTTAAGTAGCCTTGGTATGGAGGGAAAGTGGAGGAATGTATACCATTTGGAACTTATAATTAGTACCTTGATTTTCATTACAAATTGGACTGTGGGTTGGTGCAGAATATGGAACACAGGAATCCTATAGTCTCACCACCTGGCTCTATTAAAGTGAAAGGAAAATAAAACAGATGGGAGCAATATATGAATATGGGGGCTTAGTCTACTGCTCCTAAGTTAAATTAGATCCTGAGAAAGCCCAAAACCAAAATGGATGTGTGTGCACATGTTAAATGGAACCCAGTAGTCTTGTGGCCATTATAGGTATTCTTTGCATATTAGTCTCCATTTCTACCCATGTGCATTTAGAGCTTGGGGCAGGTATTGACTGAAATCTGAATACATTGCGCCTCTGCTTCCTAATTACAGTGGTGACAGCGGAAGACAAAGAATATACACGAGATCTGAGTAAGGTGTTAAATCATAATAACATATGTTCACACCATGCCCTGTTCCTATATACAATATGAAGAAAATCCCACTAATTAAGGTTACTTTGTCAGACTGATAGGTAATTACCAGAAGAAACCTTCTAACCTCATGGCCCTGTGCAGTAAAAGGTCAAAAATAATGGTGTTGTCCTTTAGAGATCAATGATGTCTAAGTAAGAAAGGCAAATAAATACCTGGCAACTTTACAAAGTGGGATTTTAAGTTTCTCTGCATACTGCTTAAAGTTTCTAAAACATGTTGCTTAGATTCACATTTCTTCCAGCTCACAGGCCGTTCTGAATTCAATCTCTCTATCCAGTAGCATACTTTGATTTCAGCTGAGGGTCACTAAAGCTAAGAGAGATAACAGCTCCATTGCAGCCTTTCTGCGTTAGAGGTCAATCAAGAGTTTCTCAGGATGCATAATTCAAAAACAGTATATATTTTACATGAAAGATTGTTGGAAGAGTTTGATTTTTTATCATCCTGTGACTTAAAGAATTTCTTTGATTAATTAAGATGAAGAAGACTAAGATGCTGAAAACTTGCCTGAAAATGTGTACAATTCTTAAAGAACCACAGTCAACACTGTGCTCACTCCTACAGTATGAACCTGTAATTTTGTTGGTTCAACAAGAAATAAGTATGTAAGACAACTGCTATGAAAAACTGATGACATTTAGGAGGCCTATTAGCACTTCATCAAATTAACAATAGAGTTTTAATTCCCTTGAGTGTCATATGTGTTTTTCTTATACTATTGGCTGATTCTGGTCTGCGTTAATGAGGTGAGCTGCTGCCAAAAAAATGCAAATAAAAATGTAGTGGACCTGGCCTCTATAAATTAAGATACTTTGGAATCCTTACTTTAATTTGGGGGGGGGGGAGGGTTAACAGTGAATATTTTCCCTAGCTTGTGTCAAAAAGGAACAAAATCTTCATTGTTAAATTACTTGCCTAAGTGCTGGTAAACATTAATATGTAAGTAGCGTAAACTCTTAATTCTTGAAGTCTGTACTATTTGAATTATCTGAATTATCGTTGTTGGGGTGTCAAGTTTTTGGTTAAGTTCTTCCCAGGAATTTACATATAGCTCTGCCATCAAAATAGAGAGCTTCCTCTTCTTACTAGCATGTCATGTTCCCTGATAATGTACCCAGACATGTCACACTTTTTCAGGTTTGTCCAAAATTAAAAAAATAAAGCTCAGAATTATTTGAAAAGCAGTAAACTTGGTATTGATGACTCATACACATGATGAAAATGTAACATTTATAACACTAACAAGCTGTAATTTTATTTTTATACTGAAAAAAAATCAACAAAACATTAAATCTACCAACCAATTTAAAACTTCATCTAGAGAGCCCAGGAGGCTCTAAATAAATCCAATAGGTAGTCTTTATTGGGAAGAGAGGATATCTGATGTATATGTGTAGGTTTTAAGGCCAGAAGGGACCATTATAATCATGTAGACTGGCCCCCTGCATAATACAGCTATAGATTTCTCCTTATAATTCTTGCATCAACTCAGCAGCATGAGTTTGAACTAGAGCATATCTTTTAGAAAGTCACACAATCCTGATTATCTAATTTTAATAATGGATAAATTGGTTCAAATCAGGAGCGAGGAACCTTTTCACAGTCAGAGGCCTCTGACGCACAGAAAAATCAGATAGGAGCCATAGAAAAGTGAGAAGAAAAAAAGAGAGAGAGAGTGACTCATCTCGTTCACACTCAACTTTGGGTACCAGGGCTCTTCTCATGTTCCAGCACTGCAGGGGAGGGGGAAACAGGGCTTCGAGACTTGCTGCAGGGCTGGAGCGTGAGTGATGGCTTGCCCGGCTGAGGGGAGAAGCCCTGAGCTTCGCCATGGGCTGGATCAAAGTAAGACAGGGGCCAGAGCCCCACTCCTGATTCATATAAGCCACCTCTGAAACATTGCCTCTTTCTTCCCTCAGCATGAACTCAACCTGAATCCGTAAGGTTTAATAGGTATGGATAAGCACACCCCTTATTTGATTCACTCCCTGTAACTCCTCTATCCCATGCTAGTTCTTCTCTCTGCAACTTCCACTAGGTCTCCTGGCCTTCCTCTTCCTGCTTTCCTTTCCTTTCCTTTCCTTTCCTTTCCTTTCCTTTCCTGGGGCAGTCTTTATACAGTCAACATGCAGGATGGAAGGAGAACATTTTAGCTAATAATGCAAGTCTCCAGTTAGCTTGGAAAGCTGCAGTTTCTGGAGAATACAGTTTGTTTCTATTGCTTTTATTCAGCAAGACCCTTTTCAGAAGCACTTTCAGGGAGAACTTAACACAATTAATTTGAAAACTCATGCAGTGTCTCTGTGCAGTACCAAAGCTGAATTGCAGTATGTGCTACCGCAGGAAGCAAAAATGGACTCATTCTCATAGAACGCAATAGGCGCATCCAGAAAAGGAATCCACATCAAGGATAATGAGATGGGAGTTTTAAGGCCAGGTTTTTTAAAAGATTTTGGAGCCTCTTTAAAAAGCAGAGAGAAACCTAGGCAAAAATCAATTAGGCACCTATCTGCATCTTTGGGTGCCTCAGTACCTTTAAAAATCTGGCCTGTTGTACATTGGAACAGCACACCCTTAGCACACTCCTGAATCCTCTCTGGTGCTCATTGTGTTCTGTGTTTTAAAAATACCACTGTTGAATCTGAGCATAGAGTTTATATGTTTTACTGTATAATTTCATTGACTTCAGTGGAGCTAGTCCTGATTTACTAGTGCAAGGTTAGACTCAGGCCCCTATCATTCCTCAGATAACAGTAAGCTGCCTTTTTATACTGTGTTAGGTTACACCTAAAACCATTTACACTGTCTGCTTTGGCAAAGTGAACTTGTAATGCCAACAGGCGGAACTGAACCTGGTTCCACCTGGGACCTCTAGAGCTTAGCGCATAAGCCTCTATCACATGAGCTGACTTTAGAGCAAACTCATTCTTTCTCTCTGTAAGTGGTCTAAGTGCCACTACATGGGACAGTGAGCCACATTCAGCTTATGTGTGGGTTACATACCGAGTCCTCAGTAATGGATCTAGCACTAGAGAAGGACTCATGTTATATGGGAGGACAATAAATAATCTTAGATCCTTTGATGCTATTGATCTCATAATTCTGACCAAGGAGGATTTACAAAGGTACAGCAGGAGAGTAGAATCTTCAGAAAGATCAGCAAAGAGAAGACAAAAATTATGCCAATTGGAAAGACATCAGATCAAACCCAAAGACAAAACACTAGAACAAGTGGCACAAATTGCCTTCTTTGGCAGGCTAGTATCAAAGAAGGGGGACTGTGAATATAACATAAAAAGAAGTATCAGACTGGCTACATTTGCATTCAGAAAACTCCAAGATCTGGAAAGCTTAAGACTTTTGTGATAAACAAAAATACAGTGTATATAACATAACTGTCAGGCTGACATTGCTGAATGGGTCAGAATGTTGGAGTCTGGGAAACCACCAAACAAAAGACAATGACTGCAGAAATGAACTGGCTGAGGGGAATATTGAGAGCTTCAAGCCTGAAGAAAATAAAAAGTGAAGCGATAAGAAAATGACTGAGGCAAAAAATAATGCTGGGTTGAGCCTTTGAATGTATCCCACGGCGCACATAATGTCTTGTCTCTTTCACTTACTTTTCATTTTTTATACCATCTTACTAATTTTTGAAGATTTTAGCACTGACATAAGGACTTTTCCTCCCAGCTTATCTCCTGAGATTTATGCCTAATGGATATTGCAGTGAGATCATAATGTTGCATGTATGACATCATACTCAAGGTCTTTAAAAGAATTCTATTGTTATGGACACAGGATTATGTTTTCTCCGTGAAAGTGAAGCTGGCGCTGGAAATATTATTATTCAAATGGAAGCAACTGAAGTGAAACCAAAAGGGAATAGAGAAAATGGCTCACAAAAAGAATAGGTTTTTTTAGTACAACTGTTCTTTTTTCCTCGAAGTGTGCTCTAGTCTGAGCATCCCCCTTTAAGGGCCTCTCTGCCTTGGGCTGTTAGAAGACAACACCAGATGCCAGTACAGGAAAGAGTTTCTCCTCTCAGACCCCAAAAAAGAGGCCCTAAACGGTCCTCCTGAGGGGCATGGTGGTGGTCTGCAGAGAGGCCAGGTGCTTCCTTCACCTTTTGTTGTCTTCTTTGGACTGGTGAGGTGGGGGGAGAGGGAGAGAAAAGAGGAGAAAACATTACTTAAGCCTTTGAAAAGTTACACTCCGAATCATTCCATTCTCTTCTATTCTGTAGTCAGGGCCCTAACAAAATTGCTCATGTTTAGCGGCAAGATGAATGATGCTTCCCAACATTTTACTTATGGCTACCTCTTGCTCTTTTGCATTATCGAACATAAGAATGGCCATACTGGGTCAGATCAAAGGTCCATGAAGCCCAGTATCCTGTCTGCCGACAGTGGCCAATGCCAGGTTCCACCAGAGGGAATGAACAGAACAGGTAATCATCATCAAGTAATCCCACTCCTGTTGCACATTCCCAGCTTCTGACAAACAGAGGCTAGGGACACCATTCCTACCCGTCATCATTTATTACTTTTAGTGATCATTGATGGGCATGGTACTTTATGGTATTATAAGTGGGTTGCGCTCAGGGAGGGGAAGTTCCCTCTCATGGTCAGTGGGCAGCCACTCCATCCCACTACACTCTCTGCCGTCAGTTTGGGGAATTCACAGTGGTTGAGGTCCAAAGTGTAAGCCCTCTCACCGGTGAACTGTAACCAAAAGTCCAGAGCCCAACAGTAGTCCAGGGAGGGCGGCAATTAAACAGTCCGAAAACCCAGCCTCAGTTCAGAGTAAGCAGCAACTAAACAGACTGCAAGCCTGGCTTCAGCTCGGAGCGGGCAGCAAACAAACAGTTCAAAGGCCCAGCCTGAGTTCAGGGCAGGCGGTAAATAAACAGTCCAGAGTCAGGCCTTGCTCAGGGCGTGGCAGAAGGCAAACAAATAGTTCAGAGCCAGGCCCATGGCAGTAGTGGGTATAGGCTGAACTTCAGGCACAGCCAACGGGGGAGACTGCCACGTGAGAGTAGGGTGGCAGTGAAGACGCAGGCCCACCCACTCCACTGTGTCCCAGCCCAAAGCTCTGGCAGCAGCAGGCTAATCTGCTGCGGAGTCAGCAGGGATCTGCCCCACAATGCTGACCTAGCTTTGGCTCAGCCAACAGGTAGTCAGCTTTCCCTGGGCTCCTTCCAAACTCCGCTGGAGGTTGTATCTGGGTTCTGGTCTGATCCTCAGAGCGCCATCATTTCAGCAACTTGGGCCACATAAATAGCAGTGTTGTCTTCAAATCGTCATTGTCAAGTCCAAGTTGAGTCTCAAGTCCCTAAAGTCACTTTCAAGTCATGTCCCAAGTCGAGTCTCAAGTCTTAATTTAAAAAATGTCAAGGCACTTTTGTACAAGCCATGAATATCGGCATTTTCAGACAATGTTTTCACCAAGTCGATTTAACAAAATTAGCAAGTCTCAAGTCGAGTCTCAAGTCACAAACAATGAACCTGAGTCGAGTCTCAAGTCAAGTCACCTAGGCAACTTAAGTTGGACTCGAGTTCAAGTCGTGGGAGTCGAGTCAACAACTCTGGTAAATAGTCTATCCAGGTCATCGGGGAGCTGTGGGCCCAGAGGCCCAGGCCAATCCTTTGCTTCTCCTGGGTCCAGTTCCCCTAGCATATGCAGAGGGGAGGCTTCTGGCTCCTTCAGCCGCCGGGACTTCCTTGACCTCCCTGGCAGGCCTTTTGTATCTCTGGCCCCTTCCCCTGGCTTCTGGTCAGGTGTTTTCCAGGGCCAGCTGCTCCCCACCAAAGCTCAGGGAAGGGCAGCTCCCCCTTGTGGTCAGTGGGCTGCCACTCCATCCCACTACAGGTGTATATATATATATAAAATCAAGGGGCTAAATGAGCATGTAAGGATGAAAAGGCAGTTGCAGAGAAGCTAAATCAATTCTTGGCATAGGTCTTTACTGGGGAGGGACGTGAGAGAGATTCCCACACAAGCCATTCTTTTTAGGTGACAAATCTGTGGAACTGTCCCAGATTGAGGTGTCAGTAGAGGAGGTTTTGGGACAAACTGATAAATTAAACAATAACAAGTCACCAGCAACAGATATTTACCCAAGAGTTCTGAAGAAACTCAAATATGAAATTGCAGAACTACTATCTGTGGTATGAAACCTGTCATTTAAATCAGCCTCTGCACTAGATGACTGAAGGATAGATAACTGTAATGCTGATTTTTTAAAAAGTCTCCAAAGGGAACCCTAGCAAACATAGGCTGGTAAGCCTAACTTCAATTTTCAGGCAGATTGGTTGAATTTATAGTAAAGAACAGAATTATCAGACATATAGACTAACAAAATAGGTTGGGCAAGAGTCCACATGGCTTTCGTAAAGGGAAATCATGCCTCACCAATATATTAAAATCTTCTGAGGGGGCCAATAAGCATGTGGACAAGGGTGATCCTGTTGATATAGTGTACTTAGACTTTGAGAAAGCCATTGACAAGTTCACTCACGAAAGGGTCTTAAGCAAACTAAGCAGTCATGGGATAAGAAGGAAGGTCCTCTGGTGGATCAGTAACTGCTTTAAAATGGGAAACAAAGGGTAGAAATCAATGGTCTGTCTTCACAATGGAAAGAGGTAAATGGTGGAGTCCCTTGAGAATCTGGGTTGGGAACTGTGCTATTCAACGTATTAAAAAATGATCTGAAAAAGGGGGTAAACAGGGAGGTGGCAGAATTTGTAGATATTAAATTACTCAAGAAAGTGAAGTCTAAAGTTGGCTGTGAAGAATTATTATGTGATCTCACAAAACTAGATAACACTGGGCAACAAAAAGTCAGATGAAATGCAATGTTGATAAATGCAAACTGATGCACACTGGAAAACATAATCTCAGCTATAGATATAAAAACTGACGGGATCTCAATTAACTGTTATACCTGAAGAAAGAGATCTTGAAGTCTTTTAGATAGTTTTTTGAAAACATTCGCTCAACATGCAGTGGCAGTCAAAAAAGCTAACAGAATATTAGGCACTATAAGGAACAGCATAGACACCATAATGCCACTCTATATATCCATATTACACCCACACCTTGAATATTGCATGCAGATCTGATTATCTCATCTCAAAAAACATGTATTGGATTTGCAAAAGGTTCAGAAAAGGACAATAGCAATTATTAGAGGAGAGATTAAAAATACGAGAATCAACTAAGGAGAGATATGATAGAGGTGTATAAAATCATGAATGGCACGGAGAGAGTGAATAGTGAAATGTTATTTACCCCTCTGCACAATACAAGAACAAGAGGTACCCCATGAAATTAATAGACTGTAAGCTTAAGAAAACCTATAGGGAAGTACTTCTTTACATGTGCACAATCAACCTGTGGAGCATGTTGCCATGGGATGTGGAAGATCAAAAATATAAATGGGTTCAGAAGAGCAATACTGGGCTAGCTAGACCATTGGTTTGATTCAGTATGACCATTCTTGTGTTCTGATGTTTATAAGAAGAACTGTCTGCCCTGAAGAGCTTATAGTCCAGAGGCACAAACTTTGAAGTTCCAACACAGATGACAACAGGAGTCTCAAACTCCCAGCCCTCAGGGCATCTCCCGCCAGAATGATTGCACAATCCGGCCTAGATTGGCCAGTGGGAGGACCCTGTTAGTTACTGGCCCCCGCACCTCACTCCTTCCCACTCTCACATTGTCCTCTACCCCGATGGCACCCCGTCCCCAGGATGCAGCTTTGGGGATCACTGTGGGGGCTGGTGCCATGTGGTGGCAGTAGTCAGGCCCTCTCCCCCACATTTACCACCTAATAACTGGTAACTCTGAGCCACCTTTGAGCTCCACGAATTCAGAGTCCATGCAAGATGCTGCCCAGCCCCTTGTATAAATCAGAGCAGCTTCAGGACGCCTCTAACTTACGACTTGCTTGTTATGGCTCTCTTTGGGTTGTGGAAATCCTGCAGCTGCTAGAGCCTCTGTACATGGGGTATTCTCAACAGACCATTTCTGCTCTCTCCAAGGCCTCCTTATACCAGTAACATCAAATAAATTGGCCATATTTTAACTGAGAATCAGCTACAGTAGATTAACATAGCAACATGATTCCACTAAATATGCGACATAAAATGCATGTGGGTGTTGCCAGATCTCTCACTGCAGAATCAGGGTCCAATACGGTGTCTGTGTTAAGTACTGTAAATGAAAAATACATTTCCTCTAGGTTGCTCCTATCAACGTATGCATATAAGGAATGTGTTATGGATTTCATCATGATCATTATATAGAAAAATATTCCACTCCCATGAAAATAGTTGGTGTTTTTAACTAGCACTGGTGACACTAAATGCTCTGTTTATTTGAATGATTATCTTCTATCTTGGAAAAAAAAGTCTATTGTAAAGGCAAACAGCTGTAGCTCACAATAAGCAAGCATCCTCACTCTTGTTTGTTGCCAGAGAAAATGATTGTAATACAGACATGTATGCTTTTAGAATCTGAAGCACAAAGTAGTTGTAAATCACTGCCCATGGGTAACAATTACTCCACTCATTAATAGATCTCCCTTGTCGCTCATAAAATAACTTTGAAAATATCTCCTGGGACAGGGTGGGGGAAGTGTGTTTTATGATAATTAACAGCCACCTACTTTGTGAATCTCTAGTATTGCTGCTTTACCCCCATAACTGTTGGATTACATATGTAAAAACAGCAGATGATACAATGAATTTAAAGTTTGCAGTGGAAGTGCATGGGTTTGAATCATCCCCACTGGGGCCACTACATGCAATCCCGGGTGGAATGAAACCCTGTATTTACAATTTCATATTTTACTCCTTAGCAGCCACCTGTTTCAACCAAAAAAGGACACGGTCAGAATAGGGGATAAATTACTTATGGCATACAACAGAAAAGGAGCGATAAAAGATTAAAACATGAAATCTCACAGGGAACATTTTTGTATATTTAGGATATTTATAAACGCCAGTTTCAGATAATTCAGTACTATTCATTAATAAGCTCTTCAACATTTTCAAGAATAAGAAGCAAATTCACTGCGCATGTGAACAGACAACTCCAAAAAAGTCAGTAAATTGTTACAAGTGGATTTGGTCTTGGAAGTCTATCACAATATGCTTAAATATTTTATTCATATATAATTTATACATGTATAAGTGCCTGATTTGTCAAAGACAATGCAATTGTCTGAGAAAGTGGTATATGAACTAAAATAGTTTTGTGTTATTGCCCAGTAGGCAGTTAACCATTTACAAAGAGATCAATTTGTAATTGGCTTGTGGGTAAACCAATAAATCTCCATGGTCTGGTCTTTCACTGGCTCTCAAGAGCAGTAAAAACAAATCATTAATTACTATAAAAAACAAGCTCAATATTCCTTAAATATATTTTAAGATGTGTTCCTAACCTACCTACCTTTATATTTTTTTTGCTAAAAAGAGTACAGTAACTTCCAAACATAAAATGGAACAACACTGGGTACACACAAAATATGGCATTTTCATCGGGCTCATCTACTGCTGTAAAACGACACACATTGGGCATGAAAATACCCCTTGAGGAAACTCACACATCATAAAACGATGTGAGAGAAACTTCAATGGGAAGGACTTTGAATAGTCTGTTACTCAAAACGAGCAGGTATTGCTTATTCCAGAGTGTTAGCATCACATCTGAAAATTGTCTATACCAGATTCTGTTCTTAAAAGGTAATTAACATACCTAGAATTTTAAATAATTTATATTCAAGTAGGCCCAGATATATCAGTTGTGTCAGTGATATGAAAGCAGACCTCTTTTTAAATACTTCAGTCAATTTGTTTTATGTCTTCTCCCCCTCACACTAAATAATCCCAATTTGGCGATTAGTTTTATGTTTTATCATATTGTCAAAAGACCACAATCAGCTTGGGGCCCCATTATGCTAGGGATTGTATAAACAAGGAGTAAGAGACACTCCCAGTTCTGAAGAATTTGCAGTCTGATTTTAGGCAGGATGCAACAAGTGGCTATAACACACAATCATGGGGGAAGGAGCACAAGCATTACAGTGACAGCAACATATGGTTACATTACTTAGCTGTGCACACAATTCATGGTTGGGAGTCATTTGCCTTTTAAAACCGATAGGCTAAAACCAAACAGAACAGCTACAATCGCTGGGATTTACAGTCAAGGCTGTCAAATGCACAGGTCCATCTCACACGGCTATATAATGATTAATGACTATTTGAAGTACTATAGCACCTAAGAACCTCAGTCATAGACCAAGAATCCATTGTGTTAGGAGCTGTATAAACACAAGCCTTCATTTTAGATAACATCTACAATTGTTTTACCACTAGGATCTTTAAAATTGTTTCCCTATTTTGAATGTATCTGTAAAAATAAATCAATGGTAAGGACCCAATCCTCCAAGGCCGAGTGACCTCAATTTCTATAAAAAATAATGGGAACCAGGGTGCACAGCACCCTTGATAAGTATTCAACAGGATCTGTCCCTAAAGCAAAATATTAATTTACAGCCCCAAATTTTGGGTTGTTGTTAGACACAGCTGAAAGTTTTACTGTGAAGCTCATCAGTTATGTCTAACAAAATTGTCAATTGACTTTTATCTCAGGAAGATAGATAGATATCATGCCTACAGAAAGGTTGGGAGAATTTAAAGGGCTTTGGTAACATCTGACAATCCATCAGTAAGTCTGAGGTCAATGCTTTACAAAAAATAACAAAGTATTTTATGGTAATGTCTCTATAATTCTTTTTTTTCTGTCTGAGGCCTGGGTTTAGGTTTGGAGCGAAGTAAATATAGCTTAGAAGGGATAAAATCTTAATCTCTGTGAAATTTAGTGTGGAATATAAACATTAATCCAACCTCTGTGACCTACTAAAAATGAATACTTGATCTGCTCCCACAGATGTCAGTAGCACCACTCCCATTGACTTCAATTGTTCGGGATCAGGGCAGTAATGAAGAGTAAAACCATATATTTGGACTATTGGACTTGTACATATTGCTCTTCTCATTGGGGATTTGAGTCAATGCCCCATGCAGTCCAGGGGCAGATCCTCAGGTGGTTCAAATTGTCATGGCTTTAATGGAACGATGAAAATTTATATCAGTTGAGCATCTGCCCCAAACAAGCTCCTGCCCTTGCCTTCAATGGACACTGGAGCAGATTCTAGTGGATAGAGCTTTGGTGTTAATGATGAAATTAAGGAGGCATTTGCTATCCAAAATTTTAATTGTGGCAGGCACCACTTTACATTTATTTTCTCATTGCAGTGTTTTACCCTGAAGTTGTCAAACTGTGTCATTCCAATGTAATGTGACAGAAACAACCTGCCCTGATGGAAGCCACTCCTGCGGCAGGTAAAGAGATCTGGAAGACATTTGAAAACAAGAAACAACTTTATATCTGCACCCACTATAATTTGATGTAGCAACTAGCAAATACTCAGACTGAATATAGAAGAGTAGAAACAGAGCAGGTATTAATATATCTGTTCTTCCCACAGATTGGCAAGCAGCCTAAATCCACTGCTACCTGAAATTATGCCAACCTGTTAGGCACATCTGAATTTAAAACTAATCTCTTATTTGCAATCAAAGCATCTACAAAGCTGATGCTTGTAATGGGTTTTATTATACTGCATTAAATATTGTTGTTGAAATTTGCATTTGCAATGGCCAATTAGTATATTTATTTATTAGAATTTAGTCATGCTACTTCTAGTAAATGAAATGCAGCCCATAAGAACATAAATAGGATTATTAGCTACATTCCCCTTTTTCCTCTTTTATAGCCTTCATTATTTTTGCACAAATGCCAGGAAATTTTTTTTGTGAAAAATTAAGTTTGCATGAAGACTTGCCCGCTCTCCAAAGCTGTGATGACATTCAATTTGATTGCGAGTTACACCACATTAAAAAAGACGTTTTTCTGAGCACAGCGGTTAAAACCCAGACGCCTACATTTATTTACATTTGCAATGCTTCTGCCATGTATATAGTGATACAGTGAACTACTTAGCTTGTGGAATGAAAATAACTTGCATCTGTGTTAAATGTCAGACGAAATTTTAGCGCTGATTAATAAGTAATAAATACATAATTAGAAAAAAAAGTACTCGCAAAACTGCTGTGTGTCTAAATCATCATTCATCCTTGAACTGAATGATCAGACTGAAATAAATACAAGATAGCGAATTTCATTACATGACCTATCTCCTTTTTACAGGAGTATTCAGGTTTTGGAATAATATCGCTTTTTACTACTTTGCTTTAAATGAAGGATATAATATTTCCATCATTATTTATTAAGATGTAGTATGTGACCAAATATGTTCTGGTTTGGTTCAACATAAATTGATATTTATTTCATATTAAGAGTCAAATGCCAAGAAAAAGGATTTTTTTAACTACTTTTGGACTTATTTAAATGTTTCTTCCTATGCTCAGTCAGTTTGGATTAATTTAGGAAATCACAAATAAGAGAAAGTAGAGTGAGAAATGAGATGTGCTACAGACAGGAAGTTCAGATCCATATTGGAAAATCCCTAAGTTTAGACCCAGGTTTTCTTTTAATTTCATTTCTAATTATAATACTTCACTTACCTGGTGTTTTATAATTTGAGGATCCCAAAGTACTGTATAATTTTAACAGTTTAATATTCTGGTCAATTAAGGACCTATTTTGTTATCTGGATCAATTGAGATCCTGATAGGTTAATCCTTTGGAGTACAGAGCAAGCCTCCATAAAAGAGCTTTTTTTCCATGCGGAAACATTTTGTGGGCCTGAGGGTGGAACTCTTAGCTCCAATGAACCAGGCTCTCTTGTACAGCAGGGCTGAGAACAGAACACAGGGCATTATAGTCATTCTGGGTTTTGGCTCAGTTGATACATCCTGTACATGTACCCACTGACCACCCCCCCCCCCTATAATCTTCCCACAAGCCTTCTCTCAGCATAGAGGTATGGAGATAGTATCTGTGGTGAGCAGGGGAATCACCCGATGCTGCTTCTCAGACCCTTTACATAGAGTTTTAATGCTATTTTTGGGCCTTTCACTGGTTAGTAGACTATCCTATGCACTCACCCCGTCACTGGGTTGACATCACCCAGCTACAGGAGATCAATGGCAGAGACCTGAAGCAAGAAGTCCTGCTCTAATGTATGTAAAAAATTTCCTTCCCACCTGCCTGTATGTCTTGGCCAGCATTTAAAATATTGCATATACTTATTGAAAAGTGACTCTTCAAAGAGTTCTCCTTATGTCTGCCTGTCATAGAACATTCACATTCATTTAACACACTGGTGTGTCTGAATGGACATGATGGTGGTCCCAATGGTGGGATAGAATTAGTTTTGTCAGAAACAGTTTATCCCTTTAGCTCAGGTTAGAATGATCTAGTAAGAAGTATTTACAATGTAGCAGCCCGCAATAGATCTATAAAATTCCAAAAGACTGAATTAACAGGGAATTTTCCAGCATGGTGTAGGTCCCTCAAAATGAGCTGTCAATTTTACTGTAGACAAACGCCAGATGCATAGCTCCCTACAAGCAATTATGTGCATTCATTGTGGAAACTACTTCGGTGCAAATATGGGGGTAGAGAATGTTATTTTAGATGCCATACAATTAATTAATTAATAATCATGCATACAGATTGATACATATTCATGGGATATAAAGGGAGAATAAAGACAGCTATTTGTTCTGCAGAATTTGCACTTTAAGTAGAAATTTAATGCGCTACTTAAAAATATTACACTTATTACACACATAGGTCTGTTGATACATTTGTAAATCTTAAGAATACAGGTATCTGAAGAAGTGGGCTGTGCCCACGAAAGTGCATGATACCGCCTACATGTTTTGTAAGTCTTAAAAGTGCTACCAGACTATTTGTTGTTTTTTAAGTTCAATCTATTTTGGACAGTGTAGAAAGTTTGCAGTTCAAGGATTTTAGCATCTGAAGAAATATTGGATGTATCCTAACAGAGCAGACAACTGGCCTTTTAAAACTTGTTTCCAGTAGGGGCCAACATCTGATGCTTGATCTTCAAAGGAAAACGAAACACCATTAATGCATTTAACCCAATTCTCAATTAACATGCCCTCTGTGGCCATCTGCAGTACCCTAAAGCACAGTAATTGGTTCCCTTTCTTTGAGCTTGCAAAATAGTATATGTTTTTAATAGCAATAAAATTATCTCTCCCTACAAATAAAAATAAAAATTGACTTTGCTTTTTCAGCAGCAAATTCCAGCAGGCTGACTATGCTATATAAATTAGAAACAACAAAAGGAAATGCCAACTATATCAGACTTTAGTTTTAAATGTTTCTTTGTTCTTATACTGTAAACCAAGATGTTAAAGGACCACCCTATCAGACTTCAACATAACCTTCTTAATTTTCAATACCACAATAATTTTCTATACTCTCTTCTTCTCTCCTAGCTAAATAATCCCAATTCTTAAAATCTTTCTGTATATTAGTCCACCTGTACCTTTAGCTATCTATGTTGTCCTTATGTGTGCCATTTCAGTCACTATTATGTTTTTCTTAAAGCAAACAAAACTGGACCTTAAAAGTCCAAATGGAAGACATAGCATTTCTCAGCAGAATGTCAGTATGGACCTGATATTGAGAGATGCTGAGCACCTGTACTTTCCTTTTGTTGCAGTACAGGCTCTGTCCTTGTGTTTTTGTATTACTCTCTATCTCTCTTTTTAATCTACCCAAATATTCTATTTACTTTTTAAGATGCTCTTCTATGCAGATTTCTCTGCTGTATGGCTTGCTTTATTGATCTAGCAATACAGCCCTACAAATCTGTGTACATCTGCTTTTTATCTGTGGGTATCCACATCTGCAGATATGGATGCAGATACTGCTGCTCATTTTTGTGGCTATGAATGTGAATGCGGATACAAATTTTGAATCCAGAATCCTGCAGATTTGTGGGTATTTATATTGGTGGGTATCTGCATCCATGGATGTGGATATTCGCGGATCAATTTTGGAGATGCAGATACCAATTTTGTAAGTGTGCAGGGCTCTATCTATCATTGATTTCTCCTAACACTTTCCCTTCATAGGTTCAAGTAAATTCGGATCCAATGGACTGGATCCAATGAATATTGAAGTCAATTAACAGACTTTTGCTGACTTAACAAGGGCTTATGTGGGAAGGTTAAACTGCTTTTGCTGATGTGTTTTACAGCACCCACATTTCTAAGCTGAACTGTGAGTATGTGCCACTTGGCTATGTAGTCCTTCAAGAATGTTTAAATCTTTCTGCAGTTTCTTTGCAATCCTTCAGAGTTTTCCACTAATTGAAATTTCATCTACAAAGACCAACAACTTGTTGCTCGCTTGTCCCTTGAAATCACCAATAAATACACTGGCCCTCATTCCAAATTTAAGGCACTCACTCTGCAATTTTTTCCCCTTGGAAGTGTAGCCATTCATGATAACAGTCCTATTTCCAGCCTTTTAAAAAAAGGATTGCACCTCAGATTTGGGGTTGTTTACTTTGGATTTGGGTCTAAATTTTAAAGAAGGCCTCCACCTATTCTTAATATTCTTTCTGAGATATTATTTCAGACTTATTGTAATGCTGTAGGTGTGACCCTAAAGAGGGAAAGACATCCATTGTGCTATGTACTGTACAAACATAGAGAAAGGCAACATTTTTATTGCATGGGATTTATAACCAGGTAGATTTTTCCAACCCCCAATCCTCTCTAGCCTATCCTAGTCAGTTCATGTTTTCTTCACTGTACAACCTCCCCTCACTCTTTACAATCTAAACTCTCTTTCTTGTTTAACATATATTCAGGGATTACCGTATCCTATCAATTTTTACTGGCCCATCCGTTTTCTGAGCTATTGCTTCCAATGACCTCCTCTTGACAAGCTCAGGCATCATAAGTAACACAAAACTCACAGGACTGCAACTTCCCATGGCAGTCATAGCTAAGATCAGGATTATATATTCTGTATGTTCTGAAATCTGCCCAGTAAAAAAAATAGTGCTAAGCAAAGATAATATATTGACCAGCCAGTTGTAAAGGGAGAATTCTACAGAATTAACCAACTTTTAGAATCTTTATGCAGAGTTCATATATGAATACAGACATGAGTTAAAGAATTTTGTTAGATGTATTTCATTAATATATTATACGAATGCATATAGAGACATAGCCTATAAAATACCTGGCCTGATTCATCCCTGTGTTATTCTGCATTTACACCAGTGAGCTGCAACAGCATAAAACTGGAGCAATGTAGTAGTAAATTAAACCCACTGCACACACAAATGACATACAGATGTAGTGACTATAAATGTAGAGTGTGAAACATTGTGAGATTTCAATATGTTCACAGTATTTAGGTAATTATTGTATATATTTTACTCCATCATGCAAAGGGCATCATCATATTTGCTGGTTAGTAGAGTTACAATCTCTGAAGAAATTAGAAGAGAGAGCGAGAGAGAAAGAGAGCAAGTGAGCAAGAGAAATCTCTTAAGTATATGAGGTCTACTTCCTCCCCAAATTATAGAATAATTTTGCTTCAGATGTACAAGGCAGATTACCTCATGACAGTTGGCTTGTAAACGTATTAAATGGACGGCAGCATAGTGAGTGTCCTTCAAGATGAATTTCTTGTCATCTTTTCTTGTGAAAAGAGGTTTATCCCAGCCCTTCAAAATCTGTAGGGTATCCTATTTTTTAGTCTCAAAAATATATTTGGTTTTCTTTGAAGATGAATAAAATGGAGATGCTATTATATTCAATTCCTACTTTGCAGCATGCAGAAATTCCTTTGCTATTAATACGCCAGAGAAACAGATTTCTTTGATTTTTTTTTTAGTTTAGAAGATCAAAAGCTGTCAGAAATTGTTTCAAAAGAAAAATAAATCTTTGAGAAGTTGGATTGGAAATAATGACTCTCCAGCACGTTGCATATATAGTACTTAGAACTGTTTAATGGTAGATGTTGTTATAGTTGTGTTTGTCCCTTTACTACCACCATTCACTGAGATGCTATATCAATTTTATTCCCCACCCTTCTCTGCAGGTATATTATTAGAAAACAGGATATGAAGGGTGTTTATTGCAACTTCTAGCAAGTATTTCCCCAGGTAAAAGAAAATAGGGCCTGTTTGGGGAAAGAGGGAAGGTGCAATACAGCTCTGGATTAACAGGAAAAAAATTATTCTGAAATGCAGTTTGAAAACAATACAGATTTTTCAAACCATTGATATGCAAGCTTAGTTTTGTGCTAATATCAAAGCTTATTTTAAATTTCATAATTAGTATTTTGGAGATAAGGAAGGCATCAAGCTGCAAAAGAGAGATGAAATGGCACCTGTTTATTTTCAGTTTTTGCTATGCGAGGTCCCTGACCTGAGCAATGCGTTTCATGGATGGTAATCTTTGCAGGAGTCTCATGTGCATTAAGACTACTACAGATATTGCCCTCTGTGTGCATACAATATCCCTGGCATATCAGAGATCCATATGTGCTGTAGAACTTGGAGATGTGATAACAATGAATTTGAGACTCTGTTTGGATTAATGTCCTCAAGAAACATGGTCAGCAATTAGCTATGCTGCAATGACTGAAAACGGATAAAAAAAAAAAAAGAAAGCAGAGACTTAAACAAGAGGATTAAATATTGATAAACATTAGAAGTTATTGGAAATTGCCTTAAATTTGTGTAGGATAGCCTGCAGCTAAACATCAAGATGTTATTGAGGCTTTCAATGTTTTCAGTGTTAAAGCTTTAAACCAATTTTAAATGTACAACTCAGCCCTAATTGTGCCATATGTACAATTGAGTATTGGGGACAACATACATTTATTCATGATCAAGGGCATTTATAATTGTTATGCTGGCAAATAAAGAAGTCAAAGACTTTTTTTGGTGGGGGAGGGCGGAAGAGAAAGGAGAGAATATACTTTTAATTCCAAATTAAAATGTTTAGTGCCTTATAAAGCAGTTGCTATTTAAACTGCCAATAATGTTTAACATGAATTTACTCACCACTGCCTATCCTCATACTGTATAATTTATAACACTAAGCCCTTTCAATACTCCAAAATGCCAGATAAACTTTTCTCATTTGCTCTTAATTTGGTCACGCAGGATAATACCAACATCTGAAGGCTCTTTAAACTGCTTTTTAAAATGCATTCCTGAAAGCACCACCAATGCCACCTCTGCTCCTTGTCATCTTCCATAATTATTTCCAATCCAAAGCGGTCCTTAATGCGCTTATTAATCTGGCATTCTCCTCAGTGTGAAGCACATTCAGCTCTATTAATTTTTAAAAACCCTTTTTTATGGGGGACTGCAGATGCTTGGCTATTACTGAAAAGCTATTAGAAGTTAACACCTTTCTCTCCCCAGAGACTGGCATCATCCTATGCCTCTAAATGCCACCCTATTTTACATTATCAGCTGCTAAGACTAAGTATTAGAGACTTTTTTTTTACTTCTGAACTGTTAATGCTATTATTAGCTAATGGCAGAGTTCTGCATAGCGTATAGATACATACACTCTTGGTGCATGCCTACAGCATATAGACTTTTATTTATCTGGTCTCTGAACAAAAATGGCTCTCAGTCCTTCCACTCACTAACTAGGAATGCTTAGGGGAGCTATCTGCCTTAGCTCCCAAGAGTGAAAATTATTTATGGCTTTTCTTAATGTTTATATTACATCCATGCCCATTTTTTTTAAGAGGAAAAAAGTGAAGAGATGGATGCTGTTTTCCACCAACCTGTTTTCCACAAACCTCCAAATTGAAGTATTTTTTTGAGGATTATTTCTTATAGAAATGTGCCATGGCTTTGTTTCCATTGATTTGTGAGCCTTCACTGAACGATTGGAAACTAAAGACATGTTAACAATGCTATTTCTAAGCTGGGAGCAAATATCATGAATGGTCTTCTGTTCCAGGCTATTCATTTCTCAAACTAACTGCTGCTGTAGAAGTCAAACAGAGTCCGGTCTTAAGCATGGGCCGAGGTGTTCCTGGTAACTCCTTAAATCCAAGCCTCATTCTATGATATCTAGATGTATCTATAAGCAAGCCTCTGTATATTCTGTGATTCTGTGTCTGTGAAATGTGCCATGCAGCTCAGAAACGTGCTCCAGAATCTCAGGTTTCATTTAAAAAAGGCTTTGTTTCTAGCCCTCATGAAGGTGAAGAACACCTCAAAACTGTGAACAGTCTATAAACAGACAAGAGACAATCCCTCCCTTGAAGACCGTGCGGCTACGTCTACACTGGCATGATTTTCCGGAAATGCTTTTAATGGAAAAGTTTTCCGTTAAAAGCATTTTTGGAAAAGCGCGTCTAGATTGGCAGGACGCTTTTCCGCAAAAGCACTTTTTGCGGAAAAGTGTCTGTGGCCAATCTAGACGCGCTTTTCGCAAAAAAGCCCCAATCGCCATTTTCGCGATTGGGGCTTTTTTGCGGAAAAGAAATCTCTGCTGTCTACACTGGCCCTTTTGCGCAAAAGTCTTTCGGAAAAAGACTTTTGCCCAAACGGGAGCAGCAAAGTATTTCCGCAAAAAGCACTGATTTCTTAGAGTAGGAAATCAGTGCTTTTGCGGAAATTCAAGTGGCCAGTGTAGACAGCTGGCAAGTTTTTCCGGAAAAGCGGCTGATTTTCCGGAAAAACTGGCCAGTCTAGACACAGCCTGCATGTCTGAGGAGCAGGTTGGCTTAAAGTACTGGTAATGCCTTTGCAGCTAGATCCCTGATTTGAATGCAGTCCAGGACAGTGGAGAAAAGTAGCTATTTTGTGGCCCATGTGAAATGAACACTGATTGTCACAGTCCAATTCTTAGTGGACAGGTATTCATATTATTAACCCCTCCCCCTCAAATCTGCCAATGTTGGTACTAAATGGGCCCTCTGATTAATATCTGTGGAGAAGACAGGCATTGAACTGGCATGGAGACTGACCTTCACCATCTGTTAGACATGTCCAGGTCTGGACACACTTGCTGCTAGTGTTGCATCTGTTGCTGGATAAACAGGGACGTCAGAGCTTGATCATAGGTCCTGGTTCTGGCTGCCTTAAAGGGAGAGCCAAGGATTTTCTTTTGACATAGGTCAATCTTTAGGTGGCCTCCGGGCAGTATACATAGCTCTAAGCCACCTGCTTCCTGCTCCTTGGATATGGGTCATGCCAGGGAGAGAGGGGGAGAAAAGTTTACAGAAAACTGCCTGATCCTCAGGCAGTCCAGCAATTCCACAAGAGCAAAGAGGCTGGTGTATACAGCTTAGGGTCAGGGTGATGAAACAGTGATTTAGAACCATCCTTCTTCTGCTCTTTTCAGCTGCCCCAAATTTAAACTCACATGGTGGAAAACTGAGGTGCTTAGTCTCGAGGGCTGTCAAATCTGGTAGTTTTCATGAGCACCAAGTTCATTTTGAAACATACTTACGTGTTCAGTGGAACCATTGTAAATTGGAACAGCATTTCTTTAAAAGATTGGTAGAAAACGATGTTGTATTTGGCATGGTACTGGGTCCAGACTTCTGACTATAAGCTCACTTTTTACTTAGTTCATTATAAGATATTGATGCAGAATCCAAGTGGCTGATTTGTCTACTCATGGGCTGAGGAAAGCCTGTCACTGTGTTCAAATATCTATGCTGGAATAAAAAATGGATGCGATGACACTAGAGAAAACTATGATTAAATTATATCTTAAAAACATTGTTATTGTGACACAGAATGACAAAGCTGGAACACTCTGACCCAGAATAATGTCATTTTGTAGAAAAAGCCATAAGGAATGCTGCCTCCATTAATTGTTTCAAAGGAGTAGCCAAATTAGTCTGTAACAGGAAAAACTTTAGAAACAACAGATAGTCTGGTAGCACTTTAAAGACTAACAAAGCATGTAGATGGTATCATGAGCTTTCAGGGGGCTGTGCCCACAAAAACTCATGATATCATCTACAAGTTTTTGTGGGCACAGCCCACTGAAAGCTCATGATTCCATCTACATGTTCTGTTAGTCTTTAAAGAGCTACCAGACTATTTGTTGTTTTTTAATTTTTTCCATTAATTATGCATTTCCGGGAGATTTTTAGTTCATATGACAAAGCTAAGCATGAGCCTGAATTTCTTGAGCACTTTTTAGCCCAGTTTCAGGTGATCAAAACTAACATTTTTTCTTCCTTTTAAATTTAGGGAAAAAGCTTCTTAGAAAGCTGCAAAAATAGGAATTTAGATATATTTAACCTTCCAAGGTGAGTAGGAGCCCCACATCACCTTAGAAAATCAGTGTCTGTTGCATAATATTATTAATTATCCAGAGAGTAGAATGATTCTTCTGAAGATTAGGTAATAATGCAATTAGTCACATTCATATTAGTTTACTCAATGGACATAAATTGCTTCCTCAAAGTCATTTCAGTCCATCCTATGATTACTCAGTTAGTAAAAGTGTTTTCTGTAGAAACACTTCCTATTTATACAGCTTCCCATTATGAGGTGTTTGAAATTCTGTATACAAGTTACTACCGTAAGTGTAATAGATCTAGACCACTTTCCTATAAATATATACCTCAGCCAATCTGTCAAAGGAAAGAAAATGGAAAAAGAAAAAGTTTCATAAAAATAGAAAGATCCGGAATTGAAAGCCTTTACTGGACCCCTGAAGAGAGTTACAGAGGGATTCTGGCAGACATATATGGGAAAAGGATGAAAGAGAGTCCTTGAATTGAGAAATGTGTTGACCCATTCTAGTAGGACTTTAAGGCAGAAACAACTTAACTGCTCTGGAAAAACACAGAAGTACCCAAGTTCTAGACCTTAAGAGGTACTATAAATCATGAGCAAGGTGTTGCATTAAATCTCTGGTTTACCAGCAACCAGTGTGGATTAGAGAAGGGCTATTTGTGTATATCATGTTTCCATCTTGGACATAGTATTTTGCTTCTCTTCACTGAATTTCATCTTGTTGATTTCATACTGATTCTCCAGTTTATCAAATCACTCTGAAGTCTAATTATGTCCTTCAAAATGCTTGCAACCCCTCCCAGTTTGGTGTCACGTTCAAATTTTATGAGCATATTCTCTGCTCCATTAACCAAATCATTATGAAAATATTGACTAGGACTGGATCCAGAACGGATCCCTGCAGGACCAATTAGATATGTGCTCCCAACAAATCTTTGACAATTGCTCCTTCAGTACACGTTTTCAACCAGTTGTGAACCCACCTTATAGTAATTACTTCTAGATCACTATTCCCTAGTATGCCGATGAGAATGTCTTTAGGACTGTATCAAAAGCCCCACTAAAAGCAAGATATATATCACATCTGCTGTTTCTCCCCATCCATTAGACTAGTAATTAGGGATGTTAAATTGCGGATAATTAGTTAATCGAGCAGTCGATGGAAATTCCATCAACTACTCAATTAATTGATAAGGGTGGAAAACTGCAGAGCTGCAGTGGGGTTAGCTTCCCTCAGGCTCTTAATACATTTAAAAAACAGAAGCGCAGCATGAGGGACCAGGAGCGAGCTGGGCCAGTTGATTCCCTGCTCACTCCCATCCCTCCTCCCCCGCCCGCCCCCCACTATGCCTGTGCCTCCTCTGCCCTCCCAGACAGTGTTGGAGGGAGTCGACTTTTAAGCTGGCTCACCTCAGCATCGGCTCCTGCTCTCCCTCCTTGATGCTTCTCACTGCTAAAGGCAGCAAGATGGGGCGGGTGGGGGTGGGGAAAGGAACTGACTAGTTGAGTCACTACTTGACTTTACGATAAGCATATGCTTATCGGGGAGTCAACTGGTTGCTTACAGCCCTACTAGTAACCCTGTTGAAGAAGGAAATTAGGTTAGGTTATGTCTACACTAGAAAGGTTTGGCAAAAGAAGTGCTATTGACATGCCAAAGTTGCCAAAAGTGACCACTGGTCAGACCAGTTTTTCTGCCTTCCATTATGGACATTTCATAGCCACATTGCTAGCACTCTGTTGACAGAGCAGAGCAATGTGGTTAAGTATCCCACAGTGCAGTGTTGTGGGAAGGCAGAGCTACTTTGTGAGCTCTCTGTGCTGACAAATGTCAAAGCGGCACAGAAGTCTCCCTAGCCCTTCCCCTGCAGCAGCAGTCTGCCTGCCACTGTTTCTAGTGCTGGGCAGAACAGGAAGGAACATTTCAGTGATTTGTCATTGTTCCCCAAAAGAAGCAGTTCACTCAGCTGTCAGATATTTCCTGGAGCTTTGAAAGGGGATGGACACATGCCTGCAGGGCAGCAGAGATCACCAAAAACTGAGCACAGCCCTCAGGGAAGGCATTGGGGGATACTGGCAGAAGCCAGTTCTCTTGACAAAACAAACAGCAGAGTCCACACTGGCTCTTTGTTGACAATAAGCGGGGGTGAAAAGATAAAAATCTCTTGCAGGGTTTTTTTGTCCCCCAAACTGGATGTTTTTCCCCACAAAAGTCACACTCTCACTGTTTTCTCCAGGGCTTGACAAACTATACAATCTACTCGCCCATGGTGAGTAGATTTCAGCCACACGCCCCATTCATTCGTGGTGCGCGCATGCGCAATGCGGCTCTTGTGCATGCACAGTACGGGGCTGGCGAGTGATTTTCACCGCCGTTTATCAAGCCCTGGTTTTGTCAACAAAAGGCAGTTTTTGGTGGCACAACGTGGTAGAGAAGACAAGACTTTAGTTTGAATGTGATTTGTTCTTTACAAACCTTTGTGGGTTATTACTTGTCACTACAAGTGGCAGCAAATTGTACTAATCTGTCCTAGAAACAATGAAATCCTGAATGACTATCATGAGAGCCTGGCTGGAGAGAAGGCTGACTGGTCCTGAGAACCAGACATGGGAATGGCCATTCTGCAGAATTGTTACACCATAACTCTTCCATGCTCTGAAAGCAACCTACAAAGTGCAGGTCAGCCTCAGGTGTGGGGTTAAAGAGAATGAACGAGCCACCCGAATTCCCATAAATTCCACCAAAGTTAATAGTTGCAGGTTTAAAACAAACAAAAAGAAGTACTACTTTACACAATGCACAGTTAACCTGTGGAACTCCCTGCCAGAGGATGTTGTGAAGGTCAGGACTTTAACAGGGTTCAAAAATGAACTAGATAAATTCATGGAGGATTAATAGCTATTAGCCAGGATGAGTAAGAGCAGTGTCCCTAGCCTCTATTTGTCAGAAGCTGGGAATGGGCAACAGAGGAGGGATCACAAGATGATGATTCTCTGTTCTGTTCGTTCTCCCTGCGGGAACTTAGCATTGGCCATTGTCAGAAGACAGGATACTGGGTTAGATGGATCTTCAGGGACGAGAGAAACTCATAAAACCCCTATAAAACATTTTAGGGAAAAAATGGCTGAGTGGTGACTGTAAATACCAAAAAGCAAGTTGGCCCGTGACAAATGTTTATATATTCTTTATTAAGCACCTACAGCCTGCTCAGCCCTGTACAAGATACAGACATGCACCCATCCCCTGGTACACCTAAATCTTTTAGTCACCTTAATGCTCTTTTTAACAACAAGCCAACCAGAGGCAGGAACTACAGGAATCTGAAGTCTTCTTTAACTCATGTTCAGGTACCTGTGTCTCCAAGGCATCATCATAGCAGCAGGAAATTATGGAAACACAAGGGAATTTCAGCCGTCCTATTTTCCCAGTCATTCCCCATGAACCATGGTGGATTGGGATGGTTGTGATGTAGTAAAGTACTGCTGCACAATGATTCTAATGAAAGCTTCAGAACAGGAATGAAGTTCAGGTTTTGACTTGAAAAAATCATTAACCCCAACAAATTTGGGGTGGCTTTGTACTGATTAAAATGTTTGCCCAATCCTATTAAACACTGAACAAACATAGTAATTCAAATGTTGGGTATGCTGCCGTGAGTGAAGGCACTTTCACCTCTCCAAAGGGATAATTCTTTTGTATGAGATTCAGACAGCAGATATTGACAGAAGAATAGATAATAGATAATTGATGTCAAAGGCTGAATAAGAAAGTTGTCGATCAGCCAGAGCATATGTTATCTCTCTGTATAAAATAATATAAAGTAATGGTGATTTATTGCTTGAAAAGTTGCTAGACTGAAAAATTCTTTGGAAAGGTTAGTGAATACAGATTCATTTTTCCAAAGAACTGTACTGAGATCTATTTCTCCCCCAAAGAATTATATGTATTTTATAAAATTGCATTTAAAAAAGTTACAATATTAAAACACCAAATAACTCACTTTAAAAGTCTTGGAAAGAGGAGTCTTTTTAGCTGTCTAATTTGATGCAGCATACAGATAAGAGAAGGTGATTTGGTTTTACAATGTTCTACTGTCGTGCGGTATGTCAAATCCTACATACCAACCTTATTGATTAAACCCCTAAAACGTATTTATATGAATCATTTTTTCATGATAGACTACACATTACGTTCCTTTGGGGGAAAATGGTTTTGAAAGCAGTATGAGTTAAAGAGTTTTCCTTTAAATTGGAAGATTTAGGGGGTTTTATTTTATTTATTTAAAGCCTGTTGTGTAATACATTGTTATGCTGTTGTTAAATAACCCCTTCTGAAATTCACCATTCACAAAACACTAGAGATAGAGTTTGCACTTTATACTGTGGCATCTATGTGGGAAACACGTCAAATTATTTTTGAATTAAGGCATGGGACATTTTCCAAAATTCTTAATATTGACAGTCTCCTCGCTGCATCTTTCACACAGTTCTTCATATCAGCTCCATACATATCTCCTATCCTGACCAATGCAGAGCTAGCACCTTCATTCTATCCTATTTTTTAATGTTCCTTAGAAAACTGCATCCTTAACTCAAACTCTACCTTTATATTTTAGTAAACGCTTGTGTACCAAATATGACTGCTACCTATTTTACTTTCTCACAGACTGCATCTACAACTTCTAATAATGGTTAGTTTATGGTAGCCTAGAATTTCAGATGTATTCAGAAAGACTTCAAGGAAGACACAGCACCAGAAATTACTTAAGCCCTTGTTCAAAAATAGCAGTCACTAGGGTGATTCTATTAGAGTTACACCAGGCATGAGACTGGCCCCATTTTGGTTTTCAATCAAAAGAAAAGTTCAGATTTTCTTTTTTAAACAAACACACCCTAAACTACAGGATCAAAGGAGTCTGAAACAGGCACAAACAACTCATGTTTCATCGCCTGCCTCCCTCCCCCCACAGTTGCAGAGCTATCTGTAAACCAGCATTTTAAGCACACCAGTTTCTAAGCAGCTGACTTACACCATTTTTCAGCTGTTACTAATGATGTCATCACTTAACACTATACAGCCCACTAGTTACATAGCCAGTTGCCATGCTTCTGCATGATGGAACAAATTCATCACTGATAGGACTCTATTGAAGTTAATACACTTACAGCAAGGAGGATTATGGTCCATTATGTCTTCTATCCTCATATCCTTGTACATATCAATTATAATCAGTGAAATTCCATTGGTTTAACTGAGAGAATCTGGACCAGCTTATTACTGAAGTCAAGAAGTGAAATCTTTTGCTCAATAAAGTCCATGAGAATTTTGTAATTGCCTTCAATCAGGCCAAGATTTCACCACCTCAGGTTTTTGGAGTCAGGCTCATCTTTACATCGACTGATTTGCTGTGGGGAGTAGCAAAACTGGAAACAAAATTTATTTTGCAATGAAACAAAATGTAAAGTTACCATCAATGACCGTTAAAGGACTGGCAAAGAAGAAAAAAGAAAGCTCTGATGCTTTTGAAGTTTTCCTCATAAGGATTCAAACTGGACTACAACCACCTACCTTTCTACTCCATTAAAATAAAGGCAGTACTCTAATGGCTTTTAATATCAATTTGACCATTTATATGCTTTTAAATTATATTTAGAAAATGTCATCATTTTGTCAGATGTTAATTTAGTTGCTGTTGTTGGTAGGGTTTCCTAACCATTTTCTTGGAGTCTGGTAGTTTAATATCAAATATCAGTTTGCGATTAGAGTGTCCCTGAGCTATTACTAACATTTATATTTAACCTAAAACATCTCTTAAAAGATGTACCTTATTTAGGTAGTATGCACGTATCATAATATTACCAGGTTGAAATGAAAGAGGAGCTACACCAGTGTGGATTTCATAACTGCATCTCTTTTTAGATCTGATGAGTGATTGTCATTAGTTTAGTAAAAAAGATATTTTAGTACTTGAATACTTTCCAGAAACTGCTTAATAGATTACCAAGAGCAACTGAATGATGGCAAAGTCATTGGCCAGTTTCAATATAAATGGTGAATGACCCTGATTTTACATCAGTAGGAGTCAAAACCTGACAGAAATGTTGCTATACTGATATCCAAATTCCATGTGATGATATGCATATGTTCCAAAGAAAGCAAAGAGAACCACAGTCATGAGAGTTTCCCTTTAACGTGGATCAAGTTTAAGCTCAATTAAATGTATTACTTGCTTATTCATAGATGTGTGGAAAGAATTATTTTAAATAAAAAAGATATTCTTGGACAAAGACAAAAATGTGGGCCTATATTAACTTATTCATTATGGCCCAGATCCTCAAAGATATTTAGGTACCCGACTCCCACTGAAATCAATGCAACTTGGGCTTCAAAATGTATTTGTGGATCTGGGTTCATGCCTTCTGTTTGGGGATATGCGGAGAATTTTCACACCTTTATAATGGGTACCATATAATCGTGGAAGTCAAAGTCCTCAGTGTAATGAGGCTTTCGATAGACTTTTAAAATATGCTTATTAATATGAATATGACACAACTGGAGTATGCTTTGTGAAAAATACCTTATGCGAGGCATCATTGGAAAGTCTGTAATCTACTGAATAAAATTATCCTATTTATTTCCATGTATCATTTCTGTATTTGACGTTAGAAATATGGAGTAGAAACTGTGCTAGTTATGTTAAGCGAGGGCCATTAATGGCACTTCAGGATCTTGATGGCCCTTTGTCAAGAAAACAATGAATTGTAAATTGACTTGGGAGAAAGGGGCTATGATTGGTCCTATCAAGATATGTGGCCATGTCACCTCATGCTGGCCTGGGACCTATCTTGGATGTTGTACATTTCCATTGAAAGAGAGAAAAACTTTAAACTGAATGCAAAGGATTACCGCCTTTGGCAAAATGTATATAAAGGTGGGAAGCCAAATAATAGGAGCTGCTAGTCCTGAAAGCACCCCGTTTACCATCTAAGATGTCTCCTGGAAACAACTGAAAGTGAACATAAAGAAGGACTTGTCCTAGACTGCAAGCTTTCCAGTCAGTGAAAGAAGACAACTAGAACTACTATTAGGGTAGGGTATTACACTAACAAGATTCTTAGTATATTTAACCTAGCTGGAGTATTTTGTTTTATTTTGCTTAGTAACTTACTTTGTTCTGTGTGCTATTACTTGTAACCACTTAAATCCTGCCTTTATACTTCACAAAATCATTTTTGTTTATTAATAAACACAGTGTAAATAATTGTTACTCGAAGAGGGCAAGTTGCTATGCATCTCTCTGTTTATAAAGAAAGAGAGTGAACAACATGAGCTTATCCTGTATAAAGCATTATGCAGAACAAGATGGATTTAACTGGACTTCAGCTCCCATTGGGGTTGTGCATCTGAGTGCAGAGGCAAGTCCCATTAACTGAGCCTTACCAGAGCTGAGCTGATCTTTGTGGCTGTATTATACAGCAGAGGGCTGTGACCCTATCTCTGTGTCAGTTCTGGAGGAGGCCAGAGGGCCTGATTTAGCAAGACAGAGTAAAGGGAGTACCCAGGAAGGCAGGAAGGTTGGCTCAGTGGTATTTCAGCACATCAAGTGACAGTCACAAGGGGATCTCTGTGACCAAGCCTGTCACATTCAGTTAATCTAGAAAATGGATCCAGGCTGGGGCTGTCCAAATTTTTCCACATTGCTCCACCCCGTGGGTGAAATTCTGTCCCCACTGAGTCAAGGGGCGAGCTCCCACTGACTTCAATGTAGGCTAGGATTACTCCCAATGCGTCTTTATCGTAACCTGGACACACAACCTCTGAAGGGGTAGCTAAGTAGATCAGTTTCCACAGGCTAGTCAGTCCTCAGGCTCAGGGTTGCCAACTCGTGTCAGTCATTATGATGGCTTTAATGGACTGAGACAAACAAATCATTTCACTTAGGCTATCCAACATTTATCAGATGGCATTTATTTCTGTTCTGTGTGAACATGGGATAGATTACAGCTGGAGATCTAGTATTTAAAAACTGTACATAACATTTGCTGATGTCATTTCATACAGACATCTAGTCTGGATGCCCAGTTATTCAGCCTTACGATAGACAAGCATTTCATATCCAGTGTGTTATCATGGGCCAACAGATTTTGATACCTCACAATTGAAATAACAGCACGGGGAGAGATCAAATGCAACCATGGTATTTTGGGACAGGAGCACTTTTCTTGCCTGTATCATCACTACACTTGAGTAAAAAAGGGCAATATCCACTTTTCATAGCAATGATAGCAGAAAGTAACATACCAGAAAAAATTATATAACATATAAAAATGAATTTCCACTTATTTTTCATCAGATGCAATGCACATCCCCAAACTACAGATACGTAATTAACTTTTGTTCTATATTTTGTACAAGTTCAGCTTTGAAAAAGTTTCACCGTGCTTATGCCAGAAATTCAGTCAATTTTATTTAGCTCGTCAGCCTTGCTCAACTTTCCAAGCTTTGTGAGACACCCAATTGAGCCTTAAGAATTTGCTGGATTCTGGCATACCACACTGATACATTTAACTTGTCAGTGAATGAATTTTTAATGTGCTTTTCAGCATCTCAGGTTTGGCCGCGCACACTGTATCTCACTAAGATATTTCTAATAAACTGTATTTTAAATTTATTGGTCAATCCTTCTAGTATAGCTGCTGTAATGGGTTGGGTCACAGAAATCCCCTGGGAGTTGTCCCTTGGTGTGCTGATCAAGCCACTGATGCCCACTTTCCTGTCTTGTGTGGTGCTCTACCACCCTGTTTTGCTGGGCCAGAAGCTTTGGTTTCCCTTAGCCAAGGCACAGAGTTGGGGTTACCACCCCCTTGCAGAGCAATACAGATGCACAACCAGATCAGCTCTGGTGGGATTCAGCTATAGGACTACTGATAGCACCCAGGAAACCAACCCTCCCAAAGGGACCAAAACCCCAAATAACTCTGTCTTACCCCATGTAAAAGTTTTACTCAAAAAAAGCTCATAAAGACATTCACTCCCTTTAACAGGGAAAGAGAGTTATGCACAGTGGTTGCTCCCCTCAGAAAATAATTATTTACAATGGGCTTGATAGCAATCAGAAGTGTTTATATGATGTATAAAAAGCAGGATTTAAGAGATTGCAAGTGAAAATAGACAGCTCAAAGCAAGTTACTAAGTTAAAATAAAAGATGCCAGCTAATTCTAATATGCTAAGAAACTTGTGACATGAATGCTTACTCTAATAGTTGTTCTTAACTCAGGTAAAATGCTTTAAGTGAGAGCTGAGCTTTACTCTGGCCTGGGTCTACAGCTTTTCAACGTTCTTGACAGTTTTTTGTTTTTAGATTTCTTTTAGCATAAATGAAGCAGTTTCAAAGGCAGCTGAAGAAAAAGTTTTGATTGCTTTCCATTCTTTAAATAGACTTTCCTCCAGGGTGGGAACCCTTTGTTCAGTCTCCAATTCCCATGGAAAAGTACTAGATTCAAAATGGATTCCAGTATCAGGTGCCATGGTTACATGTCTTTTTAGGACCAACTATACTTTGGACTTACAGGAAAAATGAAATAATTCAGGGGCCACTGATTTGAGTACCGAGCCATTAAGTTCTTAAAATATTGCTAATGGCCCTCATTACCACATTTAGAATTAAAACCAAATTCACACTTCATATTTCTAACTTCACTTACAAGAATGTACATGCAAAAAATAGGATATACCAATTCAACAGATTGTAACTTTAAAATTATATATGACCCGTTTTGCATAAAGTATCAAGTTATGCATATTTACATTCATAAGCCAATTTTTGTAAAGCATGGAAGCCCTGTGACAGCAGCTACATAAGATATATATACAAATGTTAAAAGACTTTTCAAGTGATGACTACCATCTATTTTTTTCTATAGCTCATATAAATAAAATGACCTCAAAGAACCTCAAATCTGGCCAAACACTGTTTCCTGGTCTCAGACTACATATGCCAAATCAGAAGTAGAAAGTATTTTACTGGGAACAGTAGAGAAGGGAGTACAAAGTAGATTTATAATGGAAACTGTTTCAGTTGCAGTCATGGTGTAACTACCATTGTCTCATTATAAACGTTAAATTGTTTACATCTGCTAAGTTTATGTTTCATTCTTGTTTTCTTATTACATTTAACCAGAAAAATATCGCATCTGTATCCTGCAGTGTAAATGCTGATATAAACTATATTTCCCCCATTTTATCATTTTTTCTATCTTTGTTTTCTTTAGTGATCACCCCATATAAATTAAGCATTGTGCTTTGAACTATTAAATACATTGTATCAGCATTGTTCCTATGTGTTATTGTTAACTCCATCTGCTGTACATGATGTACAAGGAGATCAGGATAAGGACCTATGCAAAGTTCTAGTTAAGTTCCTGGACTACTGTCCCCAAATTAACCACTTGGAACTTCCAGGCCTGTTATTTCCTCCATGTAGTGGCTCCAATGAATGTTAATGTAAACCAAAACCCTTACATATTTTTTCCAGTTTTACTGGAGTTATCCATCATCATTTTATAACTACCACATCGATGACTCTGACACTGGCCATGTAACATTAACTACTGAATTAATGTAATCTGTTTTTTCCTGGGAATTAGAGGACCGTGTACCCTGTTGAGAGCCAAGTATATTATAATACCTGTGAGCTGTGGTGGCTAGCGTGTATTTTACTATTTGTGTATCTCTAGATTAACCCCATATACATTCCAAATGATATTTTTTAAATTTCCAAAGCTGTAACATTCCAATGCAATATTCTCTATACAATCCTCCCCCCTAACCCTTCCATTCCTCTCTCACTTTCAAGAGCTTTTTAACACACTTATAATCCAATGCTGTATCAATCATGCTGTCATTTATGGATGTGTTGTTCCATATTCACTTCAGCTTTCATTTTGTCAAAGTGTATTTTTCTCTAATGCCCCTTATTCGCTTTATTTCTGAAATTTCTC
Organism: Pelodiscus sinensis; assembly: GCF_052426305.1. Lineage (NCBI taxonomy): Eukaryota > Metazoa > Chordata > Testudines > Trionychidae > Pelodiscus > Pelodiscus sinensis. Next base: position 59,537,490 of record NC_143059.1, on the reverse strand, counting down.
TCCTTCAGGTGGAGAACTTGTAAAGGCCACATCATTACATACAAAAAACCTGAGATGTCTCTTTTAATTCATATAAAGCACGTTCCTATCTGAGATTCTCAAAAATATGGGGCTGAATTCTGCTCTCATTTACCTCAGTGCAAATCCAAACAATTTTACTGACCTCACTGGAGTTACTATAGTGTAAGGCTACGTCGAGACTGCTTTCTTCTGCCGAAAGAAGATATGCAAATTCAGAGCTAATTTGCATATCTTCTTCCAATCATGTTCTCGGAAGAGGTTTTGTCAAAAAAGAAAGCAGTTTAGTCACAGTTCTTTGGAAAAAAAATCCCTTTTTCAAAACCATCTTGTACACCTAATTTTTTTAGGAAGAACGGTTCTTTCGAAAAAGGTTTTTTTTTTTAAAGAACCACGTCTAAACTGCTTTTTCGACAAAACCTCTTCAGAAAATGTGATTGGAAGAAGATATGCAAATTAGCTCCAAATTTGCAAAGCTTCTTTCCGCAGAAGAAAGCAGTCTAGACGTAGCCTAACTGAGAGCAGAATTCGGCCTGTTAACTCATTAAAGCAGCAATCTAAGGAACAGATTTTTTAATATAATTCTAATCTGATCATTGCATGCAGCTCAAGGGTTCTTTTACAGGGTGTCACTTTCAGTAAAGTGAGGCCAATTCTGCAGTGAAGACATAGGCTAAGGAACTTGCCCAAGGTCACACAAGAATTCTGTGGGAGAGCAATCAATGGACCCCAGAACACCCATTTCAGGAGAGTGCCCTAGCCATCAATTATCCTACCTTTCATGGTGCCAACCATGTTCCTGTGATGAAAGTGAATCCACTCTTATGGAATAGGTCAATGGATTTGCTCACAAAACCAGGGAATATTGGGGGGATCTGTGGGAGGCCAGAGCCATTCCCTTTGAGGACCTGTTCTCATGCATTGAGGGCCCTGGTGCATGAGTCTACAGCTCTGCCCCTGAGTCTATGGCTCTGCCGCTCCACTGCAACCAGGCTAAGAGAGACCCCTGAAGAATAGGTCTTAACAGAAAAGACAATACAGGGTCTGTGAATTGCTGTGTGGCAGAAGGCAGGGACCAAAATGTATCCCTCTGTCCTCATATCCTGAGGCACAACCCACAAAGCTCATGATACCATCTACATGTTTTGTTAGTCTTTAAGGTGCTGCTAGACTATTTGTTGTTTTTTAAGTTTTTCCAGTTACAGACCAACTCGGCTACCCCTCTGCAGCTTTTCCTCATACAAGCTTTTCCTCACTCTTGTTACAAGCTCACAGAGTTGTCAGCTTGGACCCTAGACCTATAGGCTATGTCTACACTGCACAGTTATTTCGGAATAAGTTATTCCGGAATAGTTATTCTGAAATAGTTTATTTCAAAATAGAACGTCTACACTGCACGGAAGCCTCAAAATTAGTCCGAGGCAGGCTTCCCTAATGTAGACATGCTATCTTGATTTCAAGCCCCAGGAAGAATAAGTCAGAATGGCCCTGGTGAGGGTCTATTTTGAAATAGCAGAAGTGGAGCATCTACACACTCCTTATTTCGAAACAGCTATTTCAGAATAGGTGTTATTCTTCATAGAATGAAGTTTACAGAAGTCAGAATAAGCCATCCATTATTTCAAAATTATTTTGAAATAATGGAATTGCTGTGTATATGCTCGCATAGTTATTTTTGAATAACAGCTATTATTCTGAAATAACTCTGATGTGTACAAACACCCATAGAGTCCTGTGTGAGGCACAGAGGAGCAAAGCAACAGGGCTGAGAAGGCTGCTACCAGACTTTCCCCTTGGAGGGATTCCATTCACAGAGCTGGGGGGATCATCCCTCCTCAGAACTGGGTCTACTTCTAAATATATCACGGCCTTCCGGGGTGACCTTGCTTAAATCACGTAGGCTGTGTCTACACTGGGCCACTTATTCCGGAAAAGCAGACGCTTTTCCGGAATAACTTGCCAGCTGTCTACACTGGCCGCTTGCTTTTCCGGAAAAGCAATGATGATCTACTGTAAAATTGTCAGTGTTTTTCCGGAAAAACTATGCTGCTCCCATTCGGGCAAAAGTCCTTTTCTGGAAAAACTGTTCCGGAAAAGGGCCAGTGCAGACAGCACAGTAGTCTTTTCTGCAAAAAAGCCCTGATCGCGAAAATGATGATCGGGGCTTTTTTCCGGAAAAGCATCCTGCCAATGTAGACACGCTTTTTCCAGAAATACTTATAACGGAAAACTGTTCCGTTTTAAGCATTTCCGGAAAAGGGTGCCAGTGTAGACGTAGCCTTAATCTCTCTGTGGATTATCTGGACTATCTTCCAGCAGATTCAGTTAAAGGATTACAATATAGAAAAATGCAGAGGCATAGAATGTAAGCAAAGGAAGGTGAATAATGGAATATATGTGCATATGAATTAGTCCGGGCATCCTTATGTGAGACATATTCATGACAAAGTGACTCAAATGAACACAGGTTGATGAAATAGAAGGGGCCAAATTCAGCCCTTGTTTAAGTGGACACCCCTTTCTTGGCTTTGCTGAAGTTGGGCAGATTTACACCACTGCAGAATTTAGCCAGCTGCACTCAAGGGTGAGACATAATTCCCTGGGTTACATTAGATGGAGTCCTGACCTAAAAATATTGTAACAGTTCAGTTTAGTAGCCACAGATATAGCACAACAGCCAGAAGTGCAGGGCTGTGTTTTGAAGGCATATGCCTGTCCTTTGCCAACATTTTCTATATAAATGATTCCAGGTTTGCACATTTATTTTGTTTATCGACATAGTTGCTTATTGTAAATTGCACATGGTTTTTACCTTTAATACTGGGCCTCATCTTGTATTCATTTTACTGAGAAGCTGACTTGCGTAGGGAGTATAGAATCAACCGGATGGGTTGGCAATTCATGCAAAATAAAAGATGGTAATTATTTTCCTCCTGTGAGCCTGATCCCGTGAGGTACTGAGCTCCTTTAATTCTATGTGAAGCCAATGGAAACTAAGAGAACTCAGCAAATTACAGGAGGTGGTAGCAGCTCCCAGAGTCAGGCACCACGTAACTGAGCATGTGTAATAAGCTATTTGTAAGAAACTGGCATGCTTTTTTACAGCCATCCTTAAAAGCTGGCTCCCCAGGATCATAACTAGCTATGTTTTGTCACATTTTCACATGCAACAAGTGTTGCAGTGTTTTTCACTGGACTTTTAAGGATCAGATTGATGAAGGAGAGTTCAGAGCCAGACATACAGTATAAAAGACAAAGGTTTAGTAATGAGTTCAAAATTTACAAAACACAGAAGCAAATATGGCTTTAATACATGATATGACCCTTTATAAGGCTTGAAATTACTCTTCAAAAATCATTCTGGCTTGACTTCAGAGCAGAGTGGATTGTGGGATACCACAGATTGACTTTGAGTAGTGGGTTGGTATTGCAGGAATTTTTTAATTTCCTGTAACTCTCAACAATTTTCTTCCAGTTAGACCTTAGAAACAATCCTGCTACAATTTAGAAGAGAGGATAAGCCAGATAAGAAGCATACATGCTCACACTAGTGCATATACACACACACACACACATCAAGAAATACCAAAATGCTAATATCCAAATATAAAATTATTGAAGCAGATAGTATATATATATATAAATATTTGTGTGAGTGCATAATATATTCAATATAGAAATAATTTTAGAGAAGACAGTGAAATATAGTTTCTATTTTTTAAATCAAAGTGAAATTACCTTAATGAGTTCAAAATAATTTGGCAAAACTGCTGGTTATTAATTGTTTCTAATAGCTAATTAGCACTTCAAAACATTTTCCAAAATCCCCAAAGGTGTGTAATTTGTGTGACATGCTTTTATTTTTTAATTCCTTAAATTGACAACATCATTTATTTTTTATTAATGGTAAAACAACAATGAAGGTTTTCCTGTAGCTCAAGGGGGAAAATATTCATTCAATGCTACAAAAATTCCATGTATTCATCTCATTTCAATTGTCTCCGAAGTGTTCCAGGGCAGTTATTATATACTTGACTGTACAAATATAACCATGTAAATCTATTATATAAGTTGAATCTCTGTAGTCCTGAACACTTTTGGTCCTGCAATATCCATGGTCCAGCATGATTTTAATTAGGCAGATGTCCACATGGGTGGGGCCAAATTTCCTGCAATCCCATAAAGTTTGTTTACAGCCACCAGTCCTGGCTCTCAGTGTTCTGTGTTATTATTTAGCTCTAATTTACCTCTAAATGTCTTCTAAGAGCCCGGTAAGCAATGAAAGTGTTGGTTATGCTGCTACACCATATTGACCTCCCATGGCTTGGCAAATTCTCTGGTTCGGCACCAGTTTGATCGTGAGGGTTCCAGAGTCGAGAGGTTCCACCTGTAATATAATTCAACATATAGGAAAATTACATGAATGGTAGCTGTGTATTGGGGACATTGTGGTTATAATAATAGAATCATAGAATAATAGGACTGGAAGGGACCTCAAGAGGTCATCGAGTCCAGCCCCCCGCCCTCAAGGCAGGACCAAGCTCCGTCTACACCATCCCTGACAGATGTCTATCTAACCTGTTCTTAAATATCTCCAGAGAGGGAGATTCCACCACCTCCCTTGGCAATTTATTCCAATATTTGACCACCCTGACAGTTAGGAATTTTTTCCTAATGTCCAATCTAAACCTCCCCTGCTGCACTTTAAGCCCATTACTCCTTGTCCTGTCCTCAGAAACCAAGAGGAACAAATTTTCTCCTTCCTCCTTGTGACACCCTTTTAGATATTTGAAAACCGCTATCATGTCCCCCCTTAATCTTCTTTTTTCCAAACTAAACAAGCCCAGTTCATGAAGCTTGGCTTCATAGGTCATGTTCTCTAAACCTTTAATCATTCTTGTCGCTCTTCTCTGTACCCTTTCCAATTTCTCCACATCTTTCTTGAAATGTGGCGCCCAGAACTGGACATAGTACTCCAGCTGAGGCCTAACTAGTGCCGAGTAGAGCGGCTGAATGACTTCACGAGTTTTGCTTACAACACACCTGTTGATACAACCTAGAATCATATTTGCTTTTTTTGCAACAGCATCACACTGTTGACTCATATTCAACTTGTGGTCCACTATGACCCCTAGATCCCTTTCCGCCATGCTCCTTCCTAGACAGTCGCTTCCCATCTTGTATGTATGGAACTGATTGTTCCTTCCTAAGTGGAGCACTTTGCATTTCTCTTTATTAAACCTCATCCTGTTTACTTCTGACCATTTCTCTAACTTGCTAAGGTCATTTTGAATTATGTCCCTATCCTCCAAAGAAGTTTCAACCCCACCCAGTGTGGTATCATCTGCAAACTTAATAAGCGTACTCTCTATCCCAATATCTACATCATTAATGAAGATATTGAACAGTACGGGTCCCAAAACAGACCCTTGCGGAACTCCACTTGTTATCCCTTTCCAGCAGGATTTAGTGCCGTTAACAACAACTCTCTGACTACGGTTATCCAGCCAATTATGCACCCACCTTATCGTGGCCCTATCTAAGTTATATTTGCCTAGTTTATCAATAAGAATATCATGTGAGACCGTATCAAATGCCTTACTAAAGTCTAGGTATATGACATCCACCTCTTCTCCCTTATCCACAAGGCTCGTTATCCTATCAAAGAAAGCTATCAGATTAGTTTGGCATGACTTGTTCTTCACAAACCCATGCTGGCTATTCCCTATCACTTTATTACCTTCCAAGTGTTTGCATATGATTTCCTTAATTACCTGCTCCATTATCTTCCCTGGGACAGACGTTAAACTGACCGGTCTGTAGTTTCCTGGGTTGTTCTTATTCCCCTTTTTATAGATGGGCACAATATTTGCCCTTTTCCAGTCTTCTGGAATCTCCCCTGTCTGCCATGATTTTTCAAAGATCATAGCTAAAGGCTCAGATACCTCCTCTATCAGCTCCTTGAGTATCCTGGGATGCATTTCATCAGGACCTGGTGACTTGCTGACATCTAACTTTCCTAAGTGATTTTTAACTTGTTCTTTGTGTATCCTATCTTCTAAACTTACCCTCTCTCTGCTTGTATTCACTACGTTAGGCACACCTCCAGACTTCTCGGTGAAGACCGAAACAAAGAAGTCATTGAGCATCTCTGCCATTTCCAAGTTTCCTGTTACTGCTTCTCCCTCCTCGCTAAGCAGTGGGCCTACCCTGTCCTTGGTCTTCCTCTTGCTTTTATTGTATTTATAAAAGGTCTTCTTGTTTCCCTTTATGCCTGTAGCTAGTTTGATCTCATTTTATGCCTTTGCCTTTCTAATCTTGCCCCTGCATTCCCGTGTTGCTTGCCTATATTCATCCTTTGTTATTTGTCCTAGTTTCCATTTTTTATATGACTCCTTTTTTATTTTGAGATCATGCAAGATCTCCTTGTTAAGCCAAGCTGGTCTTTTGCCATATTATCTGTCTTTCCTACACAGCGGATTTGTTTGCTTTTGGGCCCTTAACAACGTCCCTTTGAAATACTTCCAACTCTCTTCAGTTGTTTTTCCCTTCAGTCTTGCTTCCCATGGGACCTTACCTACAAGTTCTCTGAGCTTATCAAAATCTGCCAACATAATAGCAGATGTTGTCAAAGAAGCTATGACAATTTATCCTGTCAGACAGTCAGCAGATGACCAATCACTTTTTTAAATAGGAACAAACCTATTAAAACACATAGGCTGTGTCTAGACTGCAGGATTCTTTCGAAAGAGCCTCTTTCGAAAGCATCTTTCGAAAGAGGCTCTTTCGAAAGAGCGCGTCTAGACTACAATGCGCGGATCGAAAGATCGATCCGCTATTTCGAAAAAGAGCGTCCAGACTGCCGGACGCTCTTTCGAAATTGAAAGCCACCCGGAACTGCTTCTGCCAGGGCATGGGGGCAGCATTTCCTTCCGGGTGCTGCCTGCCTGCCCTTTGCAGAGACGCGTGGTGAGAGGGACACTCCTGAACACCCGTTGCTCTGCTCCTGCCGCTGCCTTTGCTGTCCCTTGAGGAATTTTGCAAGGCATTGCAGTGCTGCTTTGGAGTGCTCAGCTTCCTGGGACACCCCAGCAGCTTTTTTCTTTTGAGGTTTTTCTGCTTGCAGACCCTTATTTTTGGCATGGAGCCAGAGCTGCCCCTGGGCAGGCGATGGCCCCACACCACCATACTGCAGCTGTTGCTGCATCTTCATGAGACAATCATGAGGCTCCTTCCCGAGCTGGACCCAGACCAGAGGGACGAGGGGTTCCCCCGTCTGGCAGCCACACTGCCCTTGCCTCCGAACTTTTTCGTGGACAGGCATGTTTGGAGGTTTGACACCAGCTCTGACTGGTGGGACCGGCTCGTGATGGAGATCTGGGATGACCAAGACTGGCTACGGAACTTCCGCATGAGAAAGACCACTTTCCAGGAGCTGTGTACCTGGCTCGCCCCTGCTCTGCAACGGCAAGACACCCACCTGCGGCCCGCCATCCCCCTGGAAAAGAGGGTCGCCATTGCCCTCTGGAAGCTGGCAACCCCCGACAGCTATCGCTCCGTGGGACACCAATTTGGCGTGGGGAGATCTACTGTCGGGGCCGTCTTGATGGAGGTAAGTCATTGTCTGGGGACAGTCACAGTTTGGGGTGGGGGGAAGGGAGACTGTCAGGAAGGGCCAAGTGGAGTGGGAGTGGGAGTGGGAGTGGGAGTGGGAGTGGGAGGGAGCTCCTCCACTCACCCTGAATTGTGGGGGGGGGGGTTCTGAGGAGGGGATTCCCAGGCTGTTTGAGAGGGAAGGTAGGCGGTGGGTTCTCCTCCTAAGACATAAGGCACCCCTTCTAACACTTTGTTGTCTGTCTCGTTCTGCAGGTGGTGAGGGCCATCAATTCGGAGCTGCTCAACAGGCTCATCTGTCTACCGGATCTGGACAGCGTCATGGCCGGCTTTGCTGCCCTCGGCTTCCCCAATTGCGGAGGAGCGCTCGATGGGACACACATTGCCATCCGTGCACCGCCCCATCGAGCAGCCCAATTCATAAACAGAAAGGGCTACTTTTCTATGGTCCTCCAGGCCCTGGTCGACCATCGTAGACAGTTTTCGGACATTTGTGTTGGGTGGTCAGGGCGGGCACACGATGCCCGCATCTTCAGAAACTCGTACCTGTACTGGAGGCTTCAGGCAGGAACATTTTTCCCCCATCGCCAGTTTGCGGTTGGGGATGTGCACATGCCGGTGTGCATAGTGGCTGATGCCGCCTATCCCCTGATGCCGTGGCTGATGAAGCCCTACACCGGCCAGGTGGATGCGAGCAAGGAGCAGTTTAATGCTCGCCTTAACCGGGCTCGCAACCAGGTGGAATGTGCGTTTGGCCATTTAAAGGGCAGATTCCGGTGCTTGCTCACATGCCTCGACATGGGGGAGACCAACATCCCCGAGGTGGTGGCCGCGTGTTGCGTCCTCCATAACCTCGTGGAGAGGAAAGGGGAGGCCTTCCTACCAGGGTGGGGGAGAGCTGCTGATGCCCAGGAGAGGCTCTTTGCCCAGCCCCGGACAGCTGCCATCCGCCAGGCTCACCGGTCTGCAGTTGGCATCCGGGAGGCCCTCCGGGAGCAATTCTCCAGTGGAGGCCACTGAGTGCACTGAGGGGCTTCTGCCTGGGGACTGGGCCCTGGCCCCCAATAGAAGCTTCCCTCCACAACCCATCTCCTGACCCAGTTTGGACACATCACTTACACCAGGGTGTGTTTCAAAATAAAATGTTCTCTTTACTTATTTATAATTTTGTACATATTATCAAACAATGTTGCAAACATAACAAAAATTTTTTCATTTTTGTTGTTGCCAAACTATATACAATAAACAAACAGTTCGTTTAACCCTTTGTTTGTGCTTAATAACTGGGGTGATTGAAACCTGGAGGGGGGAAGGGGACTGGAAACCTGGAGGGGGGAAGGGGACTGGAAACCTGGAGGGGGGAAGGGGATCAGGTTGAACGGAGCTTGGCAGATTTCCCTTTCCTGGCTGGGCCTCGTGTTTGGGGTGCTCCCCGGCTACGGGATCGGGTGATGCACCTGTCGGTTGGCTGGCTGCTGGGGGGCTCTTGGGACGTGGAAGCCTGGGGGAGAGGAGGGCCAGGGGGAGAGAGGGGCTGGGGAGCTGGGGGGGGCTGGGGGAGAGGGCGGTCCAAGGGGGGAAAGGGCTGCTGTTGTGGAAGGGGGGTTTGGTGGGGTGGGGTCATGGGGTGCTGGAGGAGCAGGACCAGGCACAGCAGCAGGCAAGCCGCTGACCTCCCTCAGGGTGGCGTACAGCACCGGGCGCTGCAGGACCAGCTCATTCATGAGCCGATCACGCCACCGCTCCTCTGCCTCCGCCCTCTGTAGCAGGATGGCGTTCTGCTCCTGCACAGCCTCGACGTGCTGCCGGAGGATGTTGGCGTAGACACGCCTGTGTCTGCGGCTCCCATGTCTCCGAGATGGAGATGGAGATGGAGGTGGGGCTGGGGTGCTGCGGCCCTCTTCCACGGCTGGTCCGGCTGTGGAGGAAAAGAAGAAGACACAATCAGTCCTATAAACTGGACTCTGTAGCACTTACAATACTAACAGGATGGTTTATTAGGGGATGAGCTTTCCAGGGCCAGACCCACTTCCTCAGATCAGAGTAACACGGCTACATTTCTATCACAATCAGTCATGTGTGCAACAGCTGTCCAAAGCTGAGACAGGGGAAGCAGACATTCTGAAGGTCACACTGTGTGTGTGTGTGTGTGACCTGGGCATCAGCCTGAGCATGACAGGTTTCCCTTGTGCATCACCCACTGTGCACCCACCTACCTCCCCACCCCCCCCGGGTGTGACACAAACTCACTGTACTCACCTGCTGCTTCCTCTCCCACGCCAGATGACGCCTGGGAGGCCTCAGAGGTCTGGGTGACTGGCTCCAGGGTGAGGGTCGCCGTCTCCTCGCTGTCCTCCTCCTCTGGCACCATGTCCCCGTCTCCAGACTGCTGTAGCTCCCGCTCTGGAGCGTCCACCACCGGGTCTGCCAGTCCGGACTGCACGAACCTCCGTGGTGTGCGTGCTTCTGCACTGCCACCCAGGATCTGGTCCAGCTCTGGGTAGTAGGGGCAGTAGTGGGGGGCTGCCCCAGACCGGGAGCTCTCCTCCCTGGCTTTGGCGTAGCCCTGCCGCAGCTCCTTTACCTTGGAGCGCACCTGGTCCTGTGTGCGGGGGTAGTGGCCCTTCTGGGCCAGGGCTTCAGCCATGCGGCCATAAATTTCGGCATTTCGCCGCCGGCTTTTGAGGGCCTGTAAGGCCTCCTCCTCTCCCCACAGCTCCAGCAGGCTCTTGATCTCTGCGCCGGACCAGGATGGTGCCCGGCGCTTGGAGCCCTTGGCTGGGTCCCCAGAAGGCTCGGAGGAAGGGCCAGGACGCTCTTGGGGCTGTGACATGCTGCAGCAAGGTCGCCGTGTGCTCTGGCTCCTTGTCTGCAACAAGTGGCTGTGAGGGTGCGCCTGTCCCTTTAAGGAATGGCTGCAGCCAGGAACCACAGACGTGCAACCCATGGCCCAGATTGTCCACCAGGGCTTGTTCCTGGAGGCCAATAATTTCGAAAGAAAGGGCTCCCCCCGTCCAGACTCACGTTCTTTCGACGGATCTCCCTCGAAAAAGGCGTTCTTCCTCGTGAAACGAGGTTTACCGCCGTCGAAAGAAAAGCCGCGTTCTTTCGATTTAATTTCGAAAGAACGCGGCTTGAGTCTGGACGCAGGGGAAGTTCTTTCGAAAAAAGGCTACTTTTTTCGAAAGAACCCCTGAGTGTGGACACGGCCATAGAAATCCCCAACAGGTCACAAACCAACTACGTATTTGAACATCAAGTACACTTTTGACCCTGAGCCCACTGAAATCAATGGAAGTCTTTGATTGACTTCTGTTGGATTTGGATTGAACCTTGTATGAGGATGCTTTTGAAGGAAAAAGGGAGCATTACAGTGCTTCTGTAGAATCTCTGTTGTTATATTGCATGCATCATTTTAGGATTTGAAAAATTCAAGATTTTAGTTCTAGAATTTAAAAAAATGGCTTAATCCCCAGCACCTTTTTAATTACAAATTAAGTATGGACTGCCTCCCTTTATAAGAGTTGGTAGTAACAAGTAATGTCACCTGGTCACACAAAAGGAGAATCAAACAAGTTGAAAAAGACAGAAAAGTGATAAAAGCTCCTCAGCTCCTCAATGAAATAAAGGGATATTATATTAACATTTGAATTCAGAATAGGAGGTGATCTTAACCTGGAACAGTTTGGAAAACAGGGCCTAGGATGGGATTTATCAACAGATACAGACCAACCATTGCTTATTAAATTTCAAGGTATTTTTAATTTGTTCTTACCTTCTAATAGAAAAGTCTCTTCCAAAATGGCACTTTTTAGAAATAGAAGGTCACACTTGCAAAACACTTTAGAATCCTTCAAAGTAGAGCCTAGTAAAAGTTATGGAAATATCTGAAGCTAAACCAGTGATGAAAACAAAACAAAAACAAAACTAAGCAACCTCCTCTCCCAAAACCAATATCTAGTCAAACATTTAATATATTAACCAGACCCAGAAATGTCTGTGCCTTTTGAAATGAACAAGAATTGAAAAAAACATTAAAACATGTATTTTATATGATTTTACTCAATAGCAACACGTAACTCAGTAAAAGAACACCCTGAGAATACACAAATGGCTTACTTCATATACAAATGGCTAATGGATGGAGCCCTTCCTGATACCTCTTTCATTACAAATTAAGTACTGAATGCTTTCCATATTCTTCTATTGGAGTGGAATGGCGTTTGCCCCCACCATGACTGAAGACTTGTTTTGGCTCCTTCAGAAACCTGAAGATTTCTTAAAACATGATCCAGTCTTGAGGATTCCCTGCAGTCATATTTTGGGCTTCTGCCCTGACTCTGTGGTCTCCCGTCGCAGCTCCTTAACAATGTGGTTCCAATGGCTCTGCATAGCTATAGAACCTGACCACTCTGAATGTGGCTACCTGCTGGTACAGAATGTGGCTCTCTGCCTTCCTAAGCCAACAAGCCTAACATGCCATGCTCAAGTCCCTCCAGTCCACTTTTGATGCCAGTTTGAGACATAGATCCTAATCATCAAAGCAATTCAAGCCCCAGATACATCAGAGGCCAAATTTTGATCTCTGAACCACCATGATAGCTGAACTTCTGTGGCACAATGCAGATTGCAAAGCTGAGAAAGAAGCATATGAGAGCAGGGAACAAAGCATGTGAGAGCTGGGATCCACCTAACTCCCTTGGTCATGGGTATCCAGCTTCCAGAAGAGATCAGGCAAATCCAACATCTTTAGGAAATGCTTCAAAAACCTTCTTCTCTGAGAGTCTTTTCAGCATGTCACACGCAAAACACCAACAACTCCCTTCCATTCTCCGACCGCTGCCAATGATGCCAACCTGCCCCAAAATGTATCGACTAAAAGTGGAGAAGTGCCAGAGACTTAATGAAGGGTGCTAGGGATTTGACATGGAAGATGTTCAGCTGCTACAGTCTGGGTGGCAGTAGAAAATCCAAACGTGCATTAAAATCCTTATACCATATCTCTGTGATAGATTTTACACACACACACAATATTGGTTTTTAAAAATTGCACCTGACCATGTTTTGTGTGCTGTTAGAGTGGCATTACATGACTTTCATGGGAGTTGTTTTAGTGCCACCAAAAAAAGTTATAGGTGCAGACAAGAAGCTCTTGTCTTACCCAAACCGAGAGGAATGGTGATGTCAGTCAAATGGCAAAAGCGCACAAGCCAAAGCTTCAAAATGAAGGCCCTTCATCAGCAATCATTTCAGCAATCTGGGTTCACTTCCCAGCTCCACTACAACATGGTGGTGCCAACTTGGTCAAGTCACTTAATCTGTCTGCTCCTCAGCTCCTATCTGGAGATAATCAGTGCTGCTCAGAATAGGGACAGTATTTCTTTTCTCCACCTTTTGTCAGACTTGTTTATGTAGACTGTAAACTCTTCAGAGCTGCATCTTTTTCTACATACAAAATCTAGCAAACTGCAGCCGTGACTTAGGTTGGGGTAGAGGCTAATTGAAAACTTTTTCAAGGGAAAATGGGATTTTCTACAAAATTAATTTTTATGACAAGTTCCTGTTTTCCATAAGAAATTGATTATTTTTTTTAAAATGTCCCCACAATGAAACACTTCAGCCAAAAATGAAAAAAAAATTGGAGTTGTCTCTAGTATCTCATGGGAGTTGTATTTCAACTGCATCATGTTCTCATTCTCCTCTATAAGCCAGGATCCCCAGCCAGATTTCATTTCCAATGATGTACTGCAGCAATGCATTTCTCATGATGTACTTCCTCTCCTTACCAAAAGGGAAGCTCATGTAGCACCCTGGGAAATGTAGTCCAAACAGGAAGCCTGACTTATGGAGGAGAATGAGAGGCTGAGGCACCTAAAATGCAGCTCCCACAAAACATTGGGTAGCCTTTCAGAATTAAAATATTTTGCTCTCCAGGCCTAACATTTTATTTTTAATTATTTTTAATAAAAAGTTGAAATTTTTCATTAGAATCCCTTCTGTTTTGTGGCCATCTCTGTTTGGGACATCTACTTATTACTGGAATATATATAATGCATTTATAGTATTTTTAGCATATTCTAAAATACCTGAGACATTGTTAACTCATTAACATTCATTTTAAATAAGTAACCAATGTCATCAATAATATCACAACCTTCCTGAAATGGTAATGGTGATATGCCGTTGTCAAGCAAATCACTGACTATGGTGGTCAATTTTAGGCCAATCAGTTGACACTCCAATGCACACTTACTCTAATGGAAATTTTCCAGTTGTGAGTTTTGAGCTGTAACAGGGGGAGTGTGGCAAAGCATTTGATTAAGAGAGGGTCCTATGGATTACTTCATCAGTGTCCCCTGCCTACTCACACTGTAGAATAGAGGGAAGGATGTAGATACCTGACTAAGAAGATACTTAAGTATATAATGTCATAAATCTAGGTCTAATGGGTCCAAGCCTTTGTCTACAATGGCACACTTATTTTGAAATAACTCATGTTATTTCGAAATAACATAGGGTGCATCTACATAGCAAGTCCATTATTTAAAAATTATTTTGAAATAATGGACTTCTTCCTCCAACTTCTATAACCCTCATTTCACGAGGAGTAAGGGAAGTTAGAGGAAGAGTGGTCTATTTCGAAATAAGTGCTGTGTAGACATGCTCAAATTTGAAATAAGCTCTTTTGACTTAAGCTACGCAGTCGACGTAACTGAAGTTGCGTAGCGTAATTCAACTTTAGCTCTGCTGTGTAGATTTCCCCCAGATGATCAAAACATGTAGCCCCAATAGGAAAAAAAATCCAGTTTTGATTCACATTTAAATTGTACTGTGTGAATTTGAAACTTTAACGGAACTCTTTCTCAGTAACAGGTTCACAAACAAAGAACAATGGGAACAGAGGCAGCTTCACATTTCTGACATACCAGTGATGCCAATTTATGAATTCTTTTATATATCTTGAGAGATACAAACCATCTGTTAAGAATAAAAAGACAACAACATTTATGCATTTGGTTACACACACGAGGAGGGATTACTTTTTGTTTAGACAATTCCCATGACTTCTAATCCTAAGAACTGCTAACAGTATGTATTGTATATGAGTTTTAACTTAAGTAATGATTCCAATGCTTACTTTCTAAAATGCTGCCGAGAAACCTAGAAGAAGAAAAGACCACGTTCGGTTCATTTTCAATAGTATGTGTCTTCAAAGGGCAACTTCTCTCCTATTTAAATAACCTAGTAGCTGAACAGATTATTATCCGCTAATTGAAATGTATCTTCTAAAGCAAATGTCTTTATTACATCAATATCAATTAAGTCACAATGATATGTTTTTCTTCATTAAAATGAGGGCAAACAAGGCTGACTTTAAGACATGCTTTGTGCACTTTATTGCCATGTCGATATGAGAAAAAAGCACAAAATGCATCCTAGGATCAAGCTCCAAGAAAATTAGGAGTTGTCATTCATTTTGAAGTGCATGAAGACCCACCGATACTTATCCAGTTTTCTAACACTATGCTGGATTTTCAGTGACGTGCTCTGCATTTGGTCATTCAAGACTAGTTCTCCTATAGCAGCAGAATGGAACACCTGAGCCTAACTTAAAGCCAAGGTTTAACACTGATGCAATGGTGCCAGCTCTTGCCCTTACATGGATTCTATTTTTTCTAGTAGATGCATCCACAGCATGAAGATGTGCTTTTTTTCCCTGGAATTTCTCCTGCACTTGATAGTTGTCAGTGCCCCTTGCAACTGCACAGCATTTTTTTTTAACATGTCCTGCCACCACTTTTAGGGGCAAGGGATAGCTTGACAGGAGAAGCCCTCTCCCATTTAGAAGATAAATTCAGCTGACTGTTCTGGTGTATGGTCACATATAACCCATGAAGTTTAGACCATATTAAACAAAACTAAAATTTATATGGTCAAGGCAGCTGACAGACTTACCAGGCAAGGTGGTAGTGAGGGGCCGACTTTGTGCTCACAGAAAGGACAGGGCCTCAGGTGGAAGGGGCAGGCCTGGGGGCAGCCAGCCTTCAGTGCTGCCCAGAGTGCAGTGTGCAGTGCACTGGAAGCAATTTAAAGAGACCAGGGCTCCTGCCACTGTCACTCCTACCCTCTTCACCCCCGACCTGTTGACAGGCCAGTATAGGGTGACTGTGGGGGTGTCACCAAGAGCATCCATTAATAACTAGATTGTTCCCAGTTTGATGGCTTTTCACCTTTTTTGAAACAAAAGACAATTAGGTCTGAATATTTTTGATGATTTATCTCATGGCATAGCCAAGTTATAATAATAATAATAATAATAATAATAATAATAAACCATGGATGTAATCATGGGATAACAATGGTAGGCTGTGAGGTAAGTGCTTCCACAAAAATATCTTAGCTTTCTACGCAGCAGCATCAGAACGGGGGTCTTGTTATGAGGAATGACCTGAAAATCCAAGAAAAAACTTAAAAAACAATGAATGCAGCATTAGAGACTAATGAAAAATGTAAATTATATCATGAGCTTTCATGGGCACAACCCACTTCTTCAGATGAATACAAATCCAAGGCCATCAATGAGATCAGCTTTCCATGGCTTTGCTGTGAAGGGCTAATAAAAAGACAAAGTGCTGTAGGCCAAGTAGAAGTGCAGATGTTAAATTAAAACAAAAATCAAAAGTTGAAGCATGACTAATTTAATGCCTGTCCTAACTTGTACATGAAATATCCTCTTGCAAGACATTTAGAGAGAGTTTGTGACCTGATTTCCCCTGGCACACTAGTAGCTGCGTTATTTTCTTGTGCCATCACATAGTAACTGGAAGCTTTTGTTTTCAAGTGATGACTTGTGCAGATGCAAGTTGTTTCCCAATAATGCAGGCAGTAGCATGCGTTGCCACTGGAGTTTGAAATGTCCATTAATTTAACAGTAAACCCCTTATCCCATAAAATGAAAACATCATAGTCTATATGGACAGAGCAGAGCGTGTAACTCTGCTTTTCAGATGTTAGAGCCTCCAGTGGACAATTGTTCACCAATTTCAATTTACACAGCTGGCTGTCTCATCCTAAAAAGATGCCTTAGGACTGAGAAGCATGGAAAGTAAATTACCATCTCATTCCAAACAACATCATTTCCCTCTCCCCCAGGCTAAAATTGAGGTATGTTAATACAACAATGTTAGGAAGTCGGCTTTGCTTCTGTTGGCACAACATTTGACCTATGTAAAGATGCCAAATTCTCTGATTCTGTAAAAGTGAAGTTTCTAGAGGCAGAGGAAAGTTGTGCAGTGTCTTTTGTCTTCCTATCCAAAGAGTCTAAGTAAAAGACTTAACTAAAAAAAAATCCACTTTCATTGGATCAGCAATTAAAATAAAGCTGAAAAAAGCCTTCTGCAAAGAAAAGCAAAAATGATATTGCTTTTTGCAAATGAGGAGTGACTTCTTCTGGAGTACTGGCTATTTTCTTACCATTCATGGAATGTACTAGCAGAAAATATGGCATGCAAGACAGTCCAAAATATTTAAAAGATAATCAACAATTGCAAGGGAGTAGTCTGACTCAGCAAGTTCATTATCACCAAGGCTATGTGAGCATGCTGATTTTATAAATTGGATAATGCTCAGTTTCTGACTTTGATTACTGAGTTAAATTACAGCTCACAATCATTACCCTAATTAATATGCAATCTACTACTGTGTTGAAAATAACAAAACCCAGAGTCTAATACTAATCAAATAAACTCCAACAGCAACAGATTTGGGAGAGGGGGAAGGAAGCTTTGGGGTTGGGGAAGGTGGAACCATTCTTTTTATCATAGCTTCATTTATTTCTATTAGATTGTTTTAACATTTGTAAATTGTTTTCCAAAGCGGTGGGAGTAGAAAGATGTCTGGAGGTGATACAGTTTCAAGGAATACTGGACTAAAGAATGTTTTTTCTTAAAGTTTGTGTCTTAAATCTTTCAGACCATTTGGAATTATGCTTATTTAAATGATCAAAATTATTTTCCCCAAGGGGCATGTCTCAAGACAAATAAAAAATACTCAAAGGGGAGATTTTCAAAGGCACGAAGAATGCCCAGATTTTACCGCAAGTTTTGTGCCTTTGACAAACTCATGTGCCTGGTGTGCTGCTCTGCCTCCTCTCTTCCCTGTGATGGTGGGGGCGGGGCCACAACAGAGGGGCAGGGCGGTAAATAGGTCTGGGGTCCTGCCTCTCCCAGCCCTAGCTACATCATTTACCCATGTGACAGTGGTCAGTGCCAGGTACCCCAGAGGGAATGGACAGAACAGGTAACCATCAAGTGATCCATACCCTGTCATCCATTCTGAGCTTCTAACAAACACACGGTAGGTACACTATCCTTGATCATCCTGGCTAACAGCCATTGATGGACCCAAGCTGCAAGAATTTATATAGTTCTTTTTTGAACTCTGTTATAGTCTTGGCCTTCACATCTTCTAGCAAGGAGTTCCACAAGCTGACTGTGCGCTGTGTGAAGAAGTACTTCCTTTTGTTTGTCTTAAACCTGCTGCATATTAATTTCCTTTCATGATCCCTAGTATAAATGAGAATCGGGTCCGTACACTCTTAGTGATATAGCTGTATGTCTAATCTTTGGTTATGTCTAGACTACATGGCTCCGTCGACGGAGCCATGTAAACTAGTTTACCCGGCATAGTCAATGAAGCGGGGATTTAAATAATTCCTGCTTCATTAAAATAAACATGGCCGCTGCACTGTGCTGACGATCAGCTGAAACGAGGTTTACAGGATCGGTCGGCAAAGGCTTTCCCAGCTGACAGATCCGCGTCTAGACTGCTGCGCTGTGCTGGATCAGCCGATTGTTGGCACAGCACGGTGGCCATGTTTATTTTAATGAAGTGGGGATTATTTAAATCCCTGCTTCATTGACTATGCCGGGTAAACTAATTTACATTGCTCCGTCGACGGAGCCATGTAGTCTAGACATACCTTTTGTGATGTGTTATTTTCTTCAAAGTCACCTTTGATATTTCTATGGTCTGAGCATTCAGTCTTTCTCTTCTTCAGCTTCTATATTTCAGTCACCCACATTTGACCACTTTTAGTTTTCTCAGGATCCTGACTTTGCCTGTGTATCTTTCAGGCTTTCATGGGCAAATCTTGCTTGCCATACATTTTTAGTTATAGGAGGCCTGGCATTCAGATGAAGTTGGATGGCAATACACTAGGATAGGGTGGAATTTAGAGAGGCCACACAGAAGCTGCACACTTTTCTTCAGAGCCTGGGGCCATGGTGGCTTCCTTGTAAGCTGTCATACAGGGGGTGCCTGCCACTGTATGTCTAGATTACATGTCTCTGCCGACAGAGGCACGTAAAATAGGCTACCCGACATAGTCAATGAAGCCGGGGTTTCACGAGGCATAACGGAGCGGTTGACAAAGGATTTCATGAGGGATTTCATGTGAAATGGGATTTCACGAGGCATAACAGAGCGGTCGACAAAGGCTTCCCTTGTTGACCAATCCGCGTCTTGACTCATGTGCTGTGCTAACGATCAGCTGAGCCGGCACAGCGCAGCGGCCATTTTTATTTTAATGAAGCCGGGGATATTTAAATCCCGGCTTCATTGACTATGTTGGGTAACCTATTTTACATGCCTCTGTCGGCAGAGGCATGTAATCTAGACATATGGGAACTGCAGGGAAAAAGCCTGAGGAGAAACAGGTCACTGTGCTGTTGTTTCCCCAGCTGGGGGATAGAAGAAGCAGCAGTGTGCAGAGCCGCTTCCTCCTCCCCCTACCGGGGTCTGTACCAGAGTGTTCCTGGAATATAGAAGCTCGGGTGTGTTACTAATTAATAATGATGATGATGCAAATCCAGTATAGGGAGCACTTTGGGCAAGAACTTTTGCTGTAGCTCATATGCAATACGAATGGCTGTGAATAGCTCCATAGACCGTTCTCAGCTAGAGGGACTGTTCTGCTCACTCAGTCATCTGTAGCCCCTACGCACGGCCCCATGACTCCAGAGCGAGGAACAGAGACTGTGAATTTCACCCTGAGAAATTCAATTCCCTTATGATGTGCAGGCTGTTTCTTCTCTCATTCAGCTATTCTGCTCTGCTTGCCGGGTGCCAGACTCCCATGAAAGCGTGAAAAGTGCAGTTATTCATGCACAATAAGGCATGATCCTTATCATGATTTGTTTTTGCAAATGTTGGTAAAACAAGACAATATCTAAAGATCCACAAAAGGTGTTCCTTTCTCATGCAAAGCGTAACAATCCTAGCAAGTCGAAAGCTGTAATATGTGTCGGTACTGGATAAATCATAATAGTCCTGACATTTAAATGGATACACACACATCTTCAGTGAGATAAGTTAGTTTGTTAATAAACAAAACAAAACAAAACAAAAGTGCTATCTACAAAAGCATATAGCTGCAGTGATTTACCTTCTTTCTCCTTGCAAGTGAGATATTTATCATAAGCCATTAGTAGCTACTGAAAAGTTGACTTTACACTGCTACTTCTCTTTAAAATCTCCACTTAGATTGTGAGCTGTCCAGGGCACAGAATTCACTTTTATTTATCTGTAAAGACCTATGTTGCAATAAAAATAATAGAATGTAACAAATATAAAAATAACTGATGTTTTGGTGACTGTTGCCTATAACGATCTTGATTTTTAAGACCATGCTTGGGTCTTATCACATTTGAAAAATGTATATCTCATGGCCTTTTGGTTTTTTACTACAAGCAGAGTTTATAGTTTGTATGAGAGCAACATGGAGGGCTGCTGGGATCCATGGATCTAGCTGTGGAATTAACTTCCTGAAGAATAACCCAGAGTCTGACTAACCATAGGTCACGCTGCAAAACTTTCTCTTGGATAAAGCTTTTTCATCATGACCCAACTTATGTTTAAAACAGCCTCCTCCATACAGAACACATAACTAATGCAGAGATTCTTATAATAAGGGAGGGAGAAGATTGGAAGAATATTCAGTAGGGATGTGGCCTATCTGTTAACCAGGAGGCCCTCAAATACAATAATAACGAGGACCAGGAGAAAGCTCTACAACAGATATTTATTCTAGGATCAAATTCTGCTCGAGTTATTCCTATGCAAACCCACAAGTTCCTGAATGGGGTACACAGGTGTAACACAGCCAGACATGGCTCAGAACAGCCCCCATTCTACCCATTTTTCCTTGGGAGCAATAATTTGCAAAAAGGATAGATGCAGAAAATTCCTTTAATTTTCATGAGAAACTTGAAGGGGAAAATTAATCATTTGGTATTTTCAGGAAACCTGCACAAAAGTGGAAGTTTTGCATTGGTTTTGGTGGAGGTGAATTTTTTTTCTTGCACAACAATTGGCTGTAGCATGGTGAAGCCTGTAGCATCACTGCTGCCTGCTCTCAGCAGCAAGACAGAGAAAGGAGTGGGGAGATACCTGGGTCACGTTGTCCAGCAGTAATCAATAGAACATATTTGACAAACTCTGCAAGCTGTGTTTTCCAGCACGGGAGACTTTAGTAGCCCAAAGGTAGTGTGACTAGTTTAGCATCCAACCTGTGTGTGAACTTTTTGACAGGATCGTACCATGTTGCTGCCGTCTTATCTACAAATAGCAGTCCAGGAACGTTCTTGCATGCTCAGTTAATGAATACTGACATATTACTCGAATTATTGCTTTGTGGAAGCAACAGATACATAGAATCATAGAATCATAGAATAATAGGACTGGAAGGGACCTCGAGAGGTCATCGAGTCCAGCCCCCCGCCCTCAAGGCAGGATCAAGCTCCGTCTACACCATCCCTGACAGATGTCTATCTATCCTGTTCTTAAATATCTCCAGAGAGGGAGATTCCACCACCTCCCTTGGCAATTTATTCCAATATTTGACCACCCTGACAGTTAGGAATTTTTTCCTAATGTCCAATCTAAACCTCCCCTGCTGCACTTTAAGCCCATTACTCCTTGTCCTGTCCTCAGAAACCAAGAGGAACAAATTTTCTCCTTCCTCCTTGTGACACCCTTTTAGATATTTGAAAACCGCTATCATGTCCCCCCTTAATCTTCTTTTTTCCAAACTAAACAAGCCCAGTTCATGAAGCCTGGCTTCAGAGGTCATGTTCTCTAAACCTTTAATCATTCTTGTCGCTCTTCTCTGTACCCTTTCCAATTTCTCCACATCTTTCTTGAAATGTGGCGCCCAGAACTGGACACAGTACTCCAGCTGAGGCCTAACTAGTGCAGAGTAGAGCGGCAGAATGACTTCACGAGTTTTGCTTACAACACACCTGTTGATACAACCTAGAATCATATTTGCTTTTTTTGCAACAGCATCACACTGTTGACTCATATTCAACTTGTGGTCCACTATGACCCCTAGATCCCTTTCCGCCATGCTCCTTCCTAGACAGTCGCTTCCCATCTTGTATGTATGGAACTGATTGTTCCTTCCTAAGTGGAGCACTTTGCATTTCTCTTTATTAAACCTCATCCTGTTTACCTCTGACCATTTCTCTAACTTGCTAAGGTCATTTTGAATTATGTCCCTATCCTCCAAAGAAGTTGCAACCCCACCCAGTTTGGTATCATCTGCAAACTTAATAAGCGTACTCTCTATCCCAATATCTACATCATTGATGAAGATATTGAACAGTACGGGTCCCAAAACAGACCCTTGAGGAACTCCACTTGTTATCCCTTTCCAGCAGGATTTAGAACCATTAACAACAACTCTCTGACTACGGTTATCCAGCCAATTATGCACCCACCTTATCGTGGCCCTATCTAAGTTATATTTGCCTAGTTTATCAATAAGAATATCATGCGAGACTGTATCAAATGCCTTACTAAAGTCTAGGTATATGACATCCACCGCTTCTCTCTTATCCACAAGGCTCGTTATCTTATCAAAGAAAGCTATCAGGTTAGTTTGGCATGACTTGTTCTTCACAAACCCATGCTGGCTATTCCCTATCACTTTATTACCTTCCAAGTGTTTGCATATGATTTCCTTAATTACCTGCTCCATTATCTTCCCTGGGACAGACGTTAAACTGACCGGTCTGTAGTTTCCTGGGTTGTTCTTATTCCCCTTTTTATAGATGGGCACAATATTTGCCCTTTTCCAGTCTTCTGGAATCTCCCCTGTCTGCCATGATTTTTCAAAGATCATAGCTAAAGGCTCAGATACCTCCTCTATCAGCTCCTTGAGTATCCTGGGATGCATTTCATCAGGACCTGGTGACTTGCTGACATCTAACTTTCCTACGTGATTTTTAACTTGTTCTTTGTGTATCCTGTCTTCTAAACTTACCCTCTCTCTGCTTGTATTCACTACGTTAGGCACACCTCCAGACTTCTCGGTGAAGACCGAAACAAAGAAGTCATTGAGCATCTCCGCCATTTCCAAGTTCCCTGTTACTGCTTCTCCCTCCTCACTAAGCAGTGGGCCTACCCTGTCCTTGGTCTTCCTCTTGCTTTTAATGTATTTATAAAAGGTCTTCTTGTTTCCCTTTATGCCTGTAGCTAGTTTGATCTCATTTTGTGCCTTTGCCTTTCTAATCTTGCCCCTGCATTCCCGTGTTGCTTGCCTATATTCCTCCTTTGTTAGTTGTCCTAGTTTCCATTTTTTATATGACTCCTTTTTTATTTTGAGATCGTGCAAGATCTCCTTGTTAAGCCAAGCTGGTCTTTTGCCATATTTTCTATCTTTCCTACACAGCGGAATTGTTTGCTTTTGGGCCCTTAACAACGTCCCTTTGAAATACTTCCAACTCTCCTCAGTTGTTTTTCCCTTCAGTCTTGCTTCCCATGGGACATTACCTATAAGTTCTCTGAGCTTATCATGGATCACATCAAGTCCACTGATGAGAGAGGAAGGATGGTTAAAATACAAGAGACTCAGAATCAATTCATTGCACCACCACTGACTTCCTATGGGACGCAGGGTGTGGCCCATGGCCTCTCGAGGTATATCTACCCACCTCACAGCAACTCTGGTAATGAGTATCAGAATCTGGGTCCATAGACGCAGGATTGCGGGGCTCACATTATGGAGCTAAAACTAGCTGTGTAAACATAGTGACTCAAGCAGGAACTGGAGCTCCTGCCTCCACAGGCTTCAGAACCTGAGCCAGAATGTCTTCACTGTGATTTTTAACACCCAAGCACAAACCCTGCAAGGCTCTGTGACTCACTTCAGTGGGCCTTTGTGCCTTAGTGCCTGGGAGTAACAGCACTTCTCTGCCTCACAGCAGTGTCAGGAAGATCCATCAGTGTAAGATCATGAGGCACTGAGGCCAGGACTATATGAGACCTGGCAGCTCAGCTTATGGTACGCAGAGCTTCGTGGCATCCCCTCAACAGGAGGTCGATGGGAGCAAATGCTCCTGTTGGCTTCCCTTACGCCTCACAAAAGGAGTACCGGATGCTGGTGGGAGCCTCCTCTGAGTCCAATTTAGTGACTAGACTCATTAAATCGAAGTCGGGAAGTTCGATCATGGCAGCGACAATCTTTCTTTTAGAGCAGACAATGCCTTAGATACTGCCATAATAGGAGCTATGTGCATACTTCATAGAATCACAGAACACTAGAACTAGAAGGGACCTCAAGAGGATATCATGTCCAGTCCCCAGCCCTCATGGCAGAACCAATACTTAAGATAGTTAGAGATCATTTTGATCCATACTTAATTAAAGTGGCTGTGGGTTATATTGAGTATTTTAGGGGTACTTATAAGCAGCCCGATAACAGGTATTTCTGTGCTTATTTGTTTTTAGTGAGAAGACCAGTATTCTCTTTTACTAGGTACCAATGCTTTGTACTGAAGCAGAAATTCTTGTCAGCAGTTGTATAATTACTTTTTTCAGCCACAGGGTGTGGGCAAGTTTTCCTTTCAACATTACACAGTAAGTATAGGTGTACAGTTTGAGACCATGAATCTGAAGCTTGTCTCCCACTTTACTTGAACACTGAAGCCCTATGGGTGGGACACCAAGCTCAAAAGGTAAAATTAAATTATCAACTAACCAAACACTTAGAAAACCCGTATTCTTCATGTGTTTACATGCTAAATCTGTCAATATCTGCAAAAGTGGCCACCAACCATACAATTTTAATGACTGCTGGAAACGTGGATATCAGAGGATCTAAACTTCATCTGCTGTAAATTAAAACTCAGATTTCTTTAGATCTAATTGAGTTTACCATTCATGCGGAAAATGAGATATGATATCAAATGCATAAAAAGCTCAAAAGGTTTTCAGCAATCTTTGTGATCCTAGCAAATGTGATCACCAATTTAGTGCATTTCCTATACCTGATATAGAAAGTAACTTTTTAGAAATTATAGTTACAGGGACCTTGTCTCCAGTTGTTTTTCCTGAATACAATAACAGCTAATTATTTAAATTAGACTTAAAAACTTCTTTATTCAGATGCTTATTGGACTCTAATGCATCACATGATGCTTATGAAATGGGATATTACCATTCATCCTGTGTGTACACTGATTACATAATTATTGGCATAGTTTAGAACCCTTTTTTCTAAGCCTCAGAGAATGTGGTCCTGCTTGTATTTTCAGCCCTCTTCTACTTTGTTGCTTAGTACGCTGGCACCTGGAAACAAACCAAATACATATGAATAAGTCTAGCACAGACGTAAATCTGTTTACTGGGAAGTTTGATAAAATCTCATTCTTTTATTTTCCTGGCTCACTCTGAGAAATACTTCTACATGTTGAACTTTGTTGCCCGAAAAATAAACCTTATATATAAACATTTCTCTCTAATTTCTCTGGATTCCTATTATTGGACCCCAAACACTGAAGGGGATGCTCAAGTTTAAACCCATGAGTACTCCCATTGATATCTAAGTGCTCTGGTGGACTGGGGCTTCCAAGGGAACTCACTCTTGTTCATCCAGAAATATAATTTATGCCATCATGTGCCAATAGTGTCCTTCTGCTATGTATATTGGACAGATTTCTCAGACACATCGCCAGAGAATTAATGTCCACAAATCAGACATCAGACATCTTCACAAGGAAAAAACAGTTGCTTTTCATTTCAACTTACCTGAACATAGTCTTAATGACCTTACTACATGCATCTTACTTCAAAGAGACTTTAACACCAGATTACAGAGGGAAACTTCAGAACTTTACGAATGGGCCTTAACAAAGATGCTAATTACCTGAAGTCATTGGAAGAGGCTTATAAGCAGAAGCAGTGGAATAAGGACTGCTGTGCAAAACAAAGCTGCATCTATATGGCCAACTTTATTTTACTTAATCACATGAACCCATATGAATTCATTAGAGGAAGAATAATTATGAGGCCTTTTTCATATGCAGGCTCTTCTATGGCCCTCATGATTAAGCACATAGCAAATGTGAATGAATTGATCCTTACAAGACTCCGGTGAAATCAAGAAGTATCTCTCACACCCCACTGTGATATATCACAAACTGAGGCATGCACAGATGTGAGTGACTTGCCCAAAGGTTCAGTAGAAAGTGTGGGAATAGAGCCTAGAACTTCTGAAATGTCTGAAACTCAATCCAATGCTTTGATCACAAAGCCTTTCAGATAGGTCACAATTAAAATGGGTTGAACTCCAGTCACAGAATATGCATTCTCACATTCTCTCCCTTACACACACACACACACACACACACACACACACACACACACACACACACACACACACACACGTCCCAGTGCAGAAGGGATGCCAGTGCTCCTGAAAAGAGACCTCAGCATTAAGATGTTTATATATTTTCCACCCTAAATAATTGAGGTTTCCTTGCAATTTAGGTTTCTAACCTCTTAGTTTTACGTGGATAATTAGGTTCAATAAAAACCTATATTATGCTCAAAATAAAGCTTCGTATAACTAACTACTTAATTTATATCAAATAAAACAGCTCCATCAAGAAGTGTTTCCTTATATGGAAAGTCTCTTGTTCATTATTCTCATTATTTCTCCTGTATATTGTGTAACTGATATTTTGCGTGTATAGCCATTGTCGGGTAATTTCACAATATGCCTAGAGTCTGACCGGGTAAGAGGCAAAGGTTTAAAGCAGTTAATGACACTTAATCATTTAATAAGGCCAATCACAACTCCCTACAAATTTAGATTAGTATAAATTAAGCCCTTGGAAAATGGTCAGCCTAACCTCCTACTGTGAGTTTCAGAATATTATTCTGGCCAATTTTGCCTTTCCTTTCAATGAAGAAAGTAATAGAGGGCTACTCACATTACCTTCCCAGGTGAAGCAATGTGGTATGCAATTTTGCCATTGTTGCTACAGGGGAAAAAAAACATTTTGCAATTGAAAACATTAACCCCTGCTCATGGCATATTATACTAAATCTATTGATCATGGAGCTATAGCAAGGCACTGAAGTTCCTACATCTCTTCAAGCTCCAGTTTACAGGGTCAGAAAACTGCTCTGTTACCCACTTTATACGAAATCACACTGAAACACCCACCCTCTACCCCACTGTTTTACGAACATTGTTAAGTCTGCAAAGTCAAGCAGTCCATGTGCAACCTTATGTCAGCCCTCTTT
The DNA here is from genome assembly GCF_052426305.1 of Pelodiscus sinensis. Taxonomy (NCBI): domain Eukaryota; kingdom Metazoa; phylum Chordata; order Testudines; family Trionychidae; genus Pelodiscus; species Pelodiscus sinensis. Next base: position 59,510,265 of record NC_143059.1, on the reverse strand, counting down.
CACACTTGCCTTATAATACAACTCCCCCCCACCCCATCCCAGTCTCATTCTCAGAAGCAGCTGAACTGTTTGGCTGAAATTAAAGAAAAGCGAGCAAACAAACTAACACAAAATAAAAACTGAAATCAGCATGAGGTAAATACCTGGTACGGAAATTTTCAGTGCAAATGGTTTAAATTTTGCAAAGTTATGAGCAACTGAAAACAGGGTCTTATAATGAGATACATCAGGCAATCTTAATAATAGGTGGTGAAAGGGGTGGTCTAGGTAAAATACCTGGTCTTGCCATGAGTGCAGGAGACAGGACTAGATGATGTCTCGAAGTCCCTTCCAGTTCTAGGATTCTATAGTGCGTATAGTTCTTAGAGAGAGCAAGCAAGCATGATAAACACTGGAAAACAGATCTATGTATAAAATTAATTAAATATAATAAAGGTACAGTAAGATATTAAATCTGTATAAATTTCAGATCCCATAGTTCTCATTAACATTGACATTTTATGTAAGAAGAATTAAAAAAATAGCTTTTAATGCAAATTTTAATGATAGATTTTTAAATACAAGCATGTAATGTTGAGGAAAATCTGTATTTTTGATCAAATGGGAAAAATGCTTAGGGCATTAAACTGATATAGTCTTGGTTTCTTAAGAAACACAATTATAAGATGTTAGCATTAATTAAAAGAAAGTGATGTATAATGATTCTCATTTTTAATGTATGCAGGATTTATATTTTGCCGCATTAGGGAACACCATCACCTTAAAAAGCATAATTCCATTTGAATTTCTAAACCTATTATTGTTACACATGAAACCTTAGGTTATTATAATTGAAAGAGATTACAAGAAAAATGTATCTTCATTTTGTCAGTTGTATGTACTTTGCGCGTTTGACAGCACTTTATGTCTAATCTACTAAACCCCGTTCCTGCAGACAAATACACAGAATTTTATATCCAATGGTATTCCTACCATTATTTCAGAAGGTTGAAAAAGCTACCAGGGGGGAAGCTGTTCTAGATTTGATTCTAACAAATAGGGAAGAACTAGTTGAGAATTTGGAAGTGGAAGGCAGCTTGGATGAAAGTGATCATGAAATCATAGAGTTCAGAATTCTAAGGAAGGGTAGAAGGGAGAACAGCAAAATAGAGGCAATGGATTTCAGGAAGGCAGATTTTGGTAACCTCAGAGAGCTGATAGGTAAGGTCCTATGGGAATCGAGACTGAGGGGAAAAACAACTGAGGAGAGTTGGCAGTTTTTCAAAGGGACATTGTTAAGGGCACAAAAGCAAGCTATTCCCTTGTGTAGGAAAGATAGAAAATATAGCAAAAGATTGCCTTGGCTTAACCACGAGGTCTTGCATGATCTAAACATAAAAAGGAGTCATATAAAAAATGGAAAGTAGGACAAATTACAAAGGATGAATATAGGCAAACAGCACAAGAATGCAGGGGCAAGATTAGAAAGGCAAAGGCACAGAATGAGCTCAAACTAGCTACCAGAATAAAGGTAAACAAGAAGACTTTTTATAAATACATTAGAAGCAAGAGGAAGACCAAGACGCGCGGGTGGCGACATCAAAGGTATTTGTCGACCACCCAGGTAAACCTCATCCCAGGAGGCATACCTGGATGGTCGACAAATACCTTTGATGTCGACACCCGCACATCCAGACTATCGCACTGAGCCGACAAACAGCTGATCAGCTGTTTGTCGGCTCAGCGCGGCAGCCATGTAAATTTAAATGAAGCGGTGATTATTTAAATCGCCGCTTCATTTTCCTATGTCTGGTAGCCTAATCTACATGCCTCTGGCGACAGAGGCATGTAGTCTAGATGTACCCTTGGTTAGATAAATGTCTATCAGGGATGGTCTAGACCAGGGGTCTCCAAACTTTTCAGCCCGAGGGCCGCATTAACTATCAAACAGCAGTTCGGGGGCCGACTACACACTTGAGGTCCAAATAAAAAACAATCAAAACATGGATGTTGTTTTTAATTATTTATTTAATATTATTTTATTCAGTTATTATTTAATAACACATTGATACACTACACATGAACACCTGTATTAGTGTGAATGGTGAAATTGTTTCCTGGATGCCAAAATAGCAGACATTTCTGGCTTTGCGAATCCGTTTCTCCCGGAAGGGGGGGGGCTTTTCCCCCTGCTCTCCCCTTCCTCTGCACGCTGTCCTCCCCTCCTGCTTGCCACCGCTCACTCCTTCCCCCCCCCTGGGCGGAAGGGGTCACCTTTTTAAAGTTCCCGCCGGGGTTCACGTTCCCCCGCACGTTGCCGGGCGGGCGTTACCACCACCGCCCATCCTGCCCCCTGATTGGCCGGCTGCCCTGTCAGTCTGGGCGGGGGAACGCCGCCCGTGCTAACCCCCGCCCCCTGCGCCGTTTGCCGCCGCGCGGCCGCTTGTCAGCAGAGCGGCCCGCTTCTCCTGCCCCGGCGCGGCGTGAGTACACGCCGCACACCCCTGACAGGGCCCCCCCCCCGCGGCAAGAAGGGCCCGTTCGGCGGCGCCCCAGGGACGGTCTCCACGGGCCGGATGAGAGGGCCTCGCGGGCCGCATCCGGCCCGCGGGCCGTAGTTTGGAGACCCCTGGTCTAGACAGTACTTAGTCCTGCCATGAGGGCAGGGGACTGGACTCAATGACCTCTCGAGGTCCTTTCCAGTCCTAGTGTTCTATGATTCTATGATTCTATGAAGTCAATAGGAAGACAATCAAGCCTACGAGTACTCATGTACGTGTAAAATTATTCATACCCAATCACTGCAATGAGACTCTGGGTCGGTATTGGGCTCATGTTAGTAAACCATGAAGGGCTGACCTGTAGAAATTAAAAATCAGCTGTTGGTGTAGGTCTGTCACATACAACTGGTGCAGAAAACCCTCCAGCTTTCTGATGGAGTGCAAACCCACACAAATTGTTGAGGGCAGATATAACACCAAAAACTAGTTTTAATACACTTTTGGAAACTTACTAGATGTAATAGATTAATGGGTTCATAGATTTTAAGGCCAAAAGGGACTATTGGATCTTCTAGTCTGACTTTCTGTACGGCATAGGCCTCATAATTAAATTTCAAGTTGAAGTTGTCCTTTAAAAATGTGGCACCTCTTAGGGATCTATTCAGGAGGAAGAGCTCATTTTCAAATGCACTGAATGTTCCACAAAAATGACAGCACATGGCAGAACAGATCAAGTTATATGTATAAGATACTGAAATGTATTGTAAAGTAAACTCTAGGTAGAACATGTTCCAGGTCAGCTTCAACTTATGTGCAATATCCAGGTGTATATTAGTTGTTTAAAAGAAATACTTTCCTAATGATAAGAACCATAGGAAATAAGATTGATTGCTAATCTCAATCTGAATGTTCTTAATTATGTTACTGAATATTCTTAATTATGGATAAGCATTATTTTTATATATGACTGCCTTTGAAATATTAGCAGATTAGGTGTCTTAAAATATAATTGATAAATAAAGGGAGAAAGAAAGGTAGAAAAGGTAAACAAGAGAAAAATCTTCAATCAATCAATCATTCAATCTCAGTGGCTCAGTCTTTATTTGATTAATTAATTAATTATTTTTGGTAGGCAGCCCAGCTTTCTTCCATTATCACAGGTCTCACATGAATATTAACAGGCATTACACAGTTATGTATCTCTGGTGTCTCTTGTCCTCCACTTTGATTGTAAGCTTTTTGGGGAAGGCGGTCATCTTTTGCTCTGTTTTGTACAACATCTAGCACAGTGGATTCCTGGACTGTAACTGGAGCTCCTAGGTGCTGTGATAATATACATAATAATAGAGTACATACTATGGGAGAAATGCTGGCCCAGTTAAAGTCAATGGACATTTTGTATCTATCTGTATGGGTGCCTTTTAGCCTTTTAGCAGTTGATCTAAAGGAGAATCTTATTTGCTTTCAATACTGGTAAGGCTTTTTTTCCCCTCTTTGTAGACCAGCCACTAAAGGGTATATGTTCACACAAACTTGAACAGATCTATGCAGTTGAGGATAGTTGTACAAATGTATTATTTGGGTAGTCTGTCATTCAAAAAATCTTGAGGTTTGGCCCTGTATTGTCTTAGTCCAAATCTCAGTGGACAAATATCTTTCTCACAAAACCCACTTCCATAACAGGCAGTGATCGGCACCCTTGCTGGAAGGTTCATTAGGGGTATGCATGTAGAGCCTAAACAAGCTGGTTGTCCTCAGATGGAGGTTAGCTAGGTTGGAATGGGGTCACCTTGGTAAGGGAAGTGTGGTAAAGTCGCATTCCTACTGTACTTGTTCTATGTACGTGATCCTTCTGTATTATCAACAGAGCATTTTTCACCAGCATTAGACCCTACTTAAGCATCAGTTTCACTTTAATAGGTTCTTTGCTAAACAGGAATGGATTGCTGATGCCAGGGCCACACTACGGGGGAAGATCAGCTTAAAGTATACAATTCTGGCTACATAAAAAACATAGCTGGAGTCAATGTACCTTAAGCTGAGCTTCCACGCCATCCTCACAGTGGGAAGTCGATGGAAGAAATGTTCCTGTCAACTTCCTTTACTCCTCACAAGGAGCAGAAGTACCAACAACAATGGGGGTTCCCTCAGTGTTTAATTTAGGTTTACTAGACCCGCTAAATTGAACACCAGAAGATTGACCACTGCAGCATTGATTTTCCCACAAGAGGAGATGTGACCTGAATCAAGGCGTACAGTCACTTGAGAACAGGCAAGGAGGGGATAGTCAGAGAAATAAATAAACCAATGGCTACGTCCACACTATGGTTATGTCTACACTACAGCACTAATTCAAACTAACTTAATTCGAATTAGTTAATTAGAACTAAGCTAATTCGAACTAGTGCATCTAGACCTAAAAACTAGTTCGAATTAGCATTTTGCTAATTCGTACTAGGATGTCCACATTGAGTGGACCCTGAACCGAGGTTAAGGATGGCTGAAAGCAGTGCCGGCAGGGCATCAGATTAGGACTTAGAGCGTGGAGCTACTGTCTCAGGCTAGCCGAGGGCTGTGCTTAAAGGGTCCCGACCCCCACCCCGGACAGACAGTTCTCAGGGATTCCCTGCTTGCAAAGCAGTACTGGCTTGGAGTGCCCTGAGTGCCCACACTCGGCACATCACAGCACTCAGCCATCAGCCCGGCTGCACTTGCCGCAGGCTGCCATCCAGGGGGAGGGGTCAATCAGGGGGCTGCAGGAGAGTTTCCACCCCGAGGAGCCTGCAGAGCCACCCCAGTTCTCCCCATCGGGGGCTCGTACCCCATTCCTCCCTCACCTCCTTCCACTTTCCCTTCCCTAGCCCCCCTTCCTGATGTACAAAATAAAGGACACGTGTGGTCAAAAATAGAAACTCTCTTTATTGAACAAAACTGGGGGAGACTGGGAAAAGGAGGTGGGAGAGGGGAAGAGAAAGGGTGGAAGAGGGGAGGGCAACTAAAATGATCAGGGGTTTGGAACAGGTCCCATATGAAGAGAGGCTAAAGAGACTGGGACTTTTCAGCTTAGAAAAGAGGAGACTGAGGGGGGATATGACAGAGGTCTATAAAAGCATGAGTGGTGTGGAGAGGGTGAATAAAGAAAAGTTCTTCATTAGTTCCCATAATATAAGGACTAGAGGAAACCAAATGAAATGAATGGGTAGCAGGCTTCAAACTAATAACAGAAAGTTCTTGTTCACAAAGCAGATAGTCAACCTGTGGAACTCCTGGCTGCAGGAGGCTGTGAAGGCTAGAACTAGAACAGAGTTCAAAGAGAAGTTAGATCAAGTCATGGAGGTTTGGTCCATGGAGTGCTATTAGCCAGGGGGTAGGAGTGGTGTCCCTCCCCTCTGTTTTGGAAGGCTGGTGATGGATGGCATGAGACAAATGGCTTGGTCATTGTCTTCAGTCCATCCCCTCCAGGGTATCTAGTGTTGGCCGCTGTCAGCAGACAGGCTACTGGGCTAGATGGACCTTTGTTCTGACCCAGTATGGCCATTCTAAGCTCAGGGTCGGGGGTCTCACTGGACCACCTTGATTTTCATGCAAACCTGCTCCTTGGTGGCCAGACTGGCAGCTATCCTGCCCTAGACGGCCACTTTCCTGTGCCTAGTGCGAAGGTCGTGGATGAGGTCCACGATGTCCGCAGTAGACCAGGTGGGCGCCCGCTTCTTGTGGCCCCGGGCAGGCTCCCAGGAGCCGCCAGCCTGGTCCCGGGAAGAGGCGGAGGGCTGGGTGGCAGCGGGTGGCTGGCTCAAGCCGTGCCAGGTGTAGGGTCTGCTGGCTGGGTGCTGGTAGGCTTGCACCTGGCACGGGCACCGTAGCTAGCCTGTGCTCCTTTAAGGGCTCCAGGGCCAGGATGGGGGCAGAAGAGTTTCCCTGGTGGTGCCCAGAGTGGCCACCAGGGAAAGCTGGGGAGGGCTAGCCTCCCACTAGTTCTAATTAAGTGGCTACACAGCCCTTAATTCGAACTACTTAATTCGAACTAGGCGTTAGTCCTCGTGGAATGAGGTTTACCTAGTTCGAATTAAGTGCTCCGCTAGTTCGAATTAAGTTCGAACTAGCGGTTTGCATGTGTAGCGCCTATCAAAGTTAATTCAAACTAACATCTGTTAGTTCGAATTAACTTTGTAGTGTAGACATACCCTATGAGCTAGGGTTGTGCTACCCTGTTTGTGTACACTTATGGTAGCGCATTGAGCGCTAGCGTGAGTAAAGCATAAATAGTAGCGTAGCTGCAGTAGCATGGAAGGCTGCTGCCATGCAAACACAAGCACACCTGATTATGATGGGGACACATAGGCATTTATACTTTTGCTTGGTCTCATCTAGCTGCTAGGAGTACACATAGGCAAGCTGGAGAATCATATCCCTCGGTCATAGTGCAGACAAAGCCTATACACGATTCTGTAATTTCTTGAAGGTGATTATAAGGCATAGAAACATTACATATAGAATAAACTGTCATGAGCTAATTACTTATATATTTTCAGCAAACTAAAGCCCCCTTAAAATAAAGCAAGTGTAAGTTGTTCAGAGATACCCTTAGATGCAAGTTTTCTAGAGGCTATGTTAGCTAAAAATTAACTGGATGACTAAATAAATAAATATAATGCTTTGTTCACTTGTATCTCCAACAGGGATATGAACGTTCATTATGAATAGAGGCTGAAGGCTTCACTGCTCAGTAGTTTATAAATACTAATGAGTGACATATTGAGAAAAATTGTACCTACAAAAGCAAAGTCTTCTGCCATGCAAATCAGGCCCCAATTCCCCACAGATAAGGATCTTTTTGATGGAACACATGCAAAATCTACAGCTCTTAATTCTTTCATTAGTATTCTAGGCAGACGATTGCCAAATAACAGGGAAAACTGTCTGAATTGCTGTGTCTGAAACCTAATATTGATTTGTTTAATAGTGTCAGGAAGTCAAAATTCACAAATCTCCTGTCGATTGTTTATGAGGCAGTTAGCACAGAATTGGATGCCCCTGCTTAATTAATAACTCATTACTGAAATTTGATTATATGCTTGAATGGTTTAAATGGGCTCTAATTCAGTATCTGCAAAGCAGTGTTGCAACAAAGTAAAATGGATCTAAAAGCTTGTTTTTTAACACTTGCTTTCGGTATTTCACGATCTCAATTGGTGAGGAATATGTTGACAGTTTCTAGGGCAGACCTTATAGTACATTAATACATTGACATAAAACTGTGTTGTTCTAAGGATATTATGAATTGAATTATCCGTAAATTAGAAGTACAGTATAACAGAAATGTCCTTGATTTAAACAGAAAACCTGAACATTATTCACTAGTGTGTGATTAATAGATCAGACAATAAACAAAGCTGCATGAATAGTAAATATGATTCTAATAGGTACAATTTTCAAAGGCACATATGTGATTTAGAAGAATAAATCAATGTGACTTAGGATCATATGTTACTTAGATGTTTATGACATTTCTACCCAATAGCCCTTATTTTGTCCCAATAACATTCTGCTTACTGGCACTCTAGAAGCATAGGGAAATACACAGCGAGTGATTCTGCGTCTATTGATAATTCAGCTATTTAGAGAACGTAATAGTCACTCCTATCTTATGAAGCTTTAACAGTTTAAGAACATATTCAAGCCAATTTGTTTCTTTATAATTTTTTCCTCATATCTATGCATAATTCTATGTCTCAGTCAGAAAAAGAATGTTAAGAAATGGATGTATGAATATTGTTGTGATTAAAAGCATCAAAGTCAGCTCACTACATTTATACAGTCATCTTATTTGTTAGTATTTGGAGAACTGGTGAGTTTATGGAATCTCAAAAGTTTCACAAATGATATCACTGAATTTGGCAGAAAATGTTTTTCCTGTTTTGCAAATATTTTTGATCATTTAAATTTTTTTCCCAACTCAAATAAGCACAAGAACTCAAGACCATAACAATATGATTTTTCCCAAGTTTGGAGCAATTTGAAATTTTTGATCATTTCAAAATGTTTTACTTCAGTTTCAATCTTTTTAAAATAATTTTTTAGTCAACTTAGCTTACATTTCTAATTGAAAAGTCACTTGGAACGGGGAAACCAGATTTAATCAGTACAAAAATATAAACACAAAACATTTCAATAATACAAAACTTAATTTTTTTTCCAAAAAATATTTGTGTTAAGAGCAAAGATTTATCAAAAACCAATCATCTTTTGTGACCAGTTTGTGTTTGGGCAAATCAACATTTTTTATTAGCTCTTTGATGAATGATTGTTTGTCTGAAAATTCATACCGAAAAATGAGTTAATCATTATTTGCTATTTATTTTTTCACCAGTTTAAAAGTATTCAGAACGCACCTACGTTCTTTGCTGTCTAAAGATGGAATTAATCATGTGCTTCAGTTGATTGCTGAACTGACGTTTCAGTCATTTAGCCAAGAAGCAAAAAACATATCATGTAATATGTTAAGCATGCCTCCTCCCTTTCTAGTGGATGGGTCTACACACAAATGGAGTTAGTCCTTTAGCTCGGGTACTCTGCTTTTGGCCCCTAGCATTTGGAAGGCTGAAGGCTGAAAGTCCTAAGTTCATTTCTTGCAGATAACATACAACGGGGGTTGTTACTTTTAGAGTCCTGGAGTCTTAAAATTACTCTCTGTCTTCAGGGGATTTCCTGACTTGCAAGGTGAATTCCATTGAATAATACCGAGTTTCTTCTATTAAAGAAAGAACTCACTCCTCACAGGGTGGGTAGACACTGTAAGGCTTCAGGGTGACTAACCGCACCTCATGAATACTGATTAGCAATCCTTGGAAGCAACCAGTTCACAAACAGCCTGTTGTCTGAAAAACTATTCTAGGGGTTTGCAAATTTCTTCACCTCTACACAGTGCAAATTTTCATAATTAATGTTATTCAAAACAGCCCTGATAGGAGACCTCCATGAATCACGTGGAGAAAAGCAATATTTTTGAGACAGTTCCCAGCAAAATTTCTTTTAATGGTTCACATATTTTGAACAGCCATCAGATAAGCATAGAGGGCTAACCTTCAGTTAGGCTAAAATGGCATAGTATTATTAAGGCCAACAGACAAGATCCTCACCTGGTGTAAATGGACACAGCTCCCCTGATGACAGTGTGGTGGAGAATCTGAACCAATGTATCCACACTGACACCAGCTGAGAATCTGGTTCCAAGCTTAGATTCTTCTCTGAACAAATAGCCTCCCATGAAGTTCCACATCTTACAGTTGAACCTAGTGTTTCCTGGCCCAATAAGCCCATCTACTTTGAACAAACTTTAATAAGCTTTAAAAAATGGTCACTTTTTAGTTAGTATAGAATTGATTGAGCAAAATACTCTAAGAATATTATTCAGCAAATTAATCAATTAGCTAATGTTTGGACAACAGTCTGAGGGCAGAAGAAGAAAAAGCCTGAGACTCGCGTATCATTGTCTACTTAGCAGTTTGTGCACAGTTACCACAATTTGTGTGTGCAAATGACAAACAAGGTATCAGTATAGCCCTTTGTGCTGGGAGTGACCTGATTTGCTTGTACAGCTGCTGAGATCACACATGTAAATTTCACAAGCACTTTTGTGCATAGACCTTAGGCAGCTGCTCAATAAATGCAGTTGTCAGTATGTAATAACTATATAAAGTGCCAAATATTAATTCATTGTTACGGGAGCCTTTCTTGCACGCCTCTTGAACAGATAGCAGAGACTATGCCACAAATAATTTAGCAAAAACATTTCAGAGGCAGGTAAGAATCACTTTTTTGAACCTTTTCCTTTGGTTCATTCTTCATTGAGTGTGGGGGAATGTTGAAGGACAAGCCTCCTAGAGAACCTCAGAAAACTGTATATTATTTTCCTAACTGTTCCTCTTTTAGCAGGAAACCAGCACTGTTTTAAGTTATTTGGATCCACTTACAACTCTTTCATATCTCATAGTAAACGGAGGCCTGGAAAATAGACCCAACAGATCTATTTAAGGAATAATTATCTATTTTGGTGAGAATAATAGTAAAAAAAGCTTACATATTTCTTTTTTTAGTGCATACCTGTTTGCCTTTTAAGTTTTAGATACACGTCATGTTTATTTACTTTTTTCCCCTCAGGCGTATGTATTAACTAAGACATCAACATCATTTTTAGATTTTTAGATGGCAGATAATTTAAGGAAGTGATTGTTTTTTAAATTGTTATTGTATAATTCTAAGCATACTGACAATATTAAAATATGAAATAATTAATAAATATTAACCACTGATAATAAAATATTTAGGATTTCACCAGGATTTCCGGTTAAGAAAAAAGGAAAGGAAAATTACTTCACATTTTCATGCATATAGCAGTTGTTGTTCGCAATAGTAGTTGCTGTAGTTCACAATATTGTTAACTTTTCCCAATCATGGACAAATTTAACAATTAATTTATGACAAAAAATTAAGCCTAGGGTAACGAAGAAAAATTGTGAACAATCATTAAAGCCAATGTTTTAACAGCATTTTTAGAATTAGTGTTTTAACAGCATTTTTTTGAAAGTGCTGGCTTCTTTCTGCTGCAGGTCGATTTGTCAAAGTGCTATTAAGAATTTTCAGTCATAAAAAAAATGGAGTGAACCTTTATTTTTTTCCCTCTAATTTATTACGCTTGATTACGCAGCTGGAATGGGAAGGTAGCTGCTGTTTGTAGTTAAATAACTCCTCACAATTTCTTAAAGAAATGATCTTCAAAGCTTTAATGGGTCAGTGGCTCAAGTACAAAGGAAAGATTGATTTTCATACTCCCACTCTTTGTTCCCAAAGTTTAAAACAGACACGTTCTGGTAAATTAGTTTGTCTATGTTATTAATGGAAGAACTTATTAAACTCCCATAAATACATGGTGGTATCTCACTTAAAACACAGAATGCATTTGCTTTGAAAAAATACATGTCTAAAAGTAAACAGGGGTGTAATATTTTCATTTGATTTCAGAAATGTGCCTCAAAAGACAGAAGGCTGGAGAATCGGGGGTTTGCAAAATGTATTAGGTATGCATAATGGTGAACAGTACAAAGCGTGTAAAGCTCGAGTTGCTCCAAAAATATGTTATTTGCATTTAATGAAAAGCATTCACGTATTGGCATGTGGCAAGGCTATGGAAAGGAGTATTTGAAAGGAGAGATATAGTTCTGGTGAAACACCCTTTCTATATAAGGTCCACATACATGGTTCTCATCTGAATTCTGGGAGATAGTTTGTTAAAGCTGAAATAATCTTTGTGTCAGGGCACTCAAGAATATTGGCACAGAGTAGAGCTATTGGAAAAAAATAATCTCCAACTTTGAACAGCAGTCATGGCGGTGGCTGAAAAAGCAAAGGAACTAGTGTAAATTGCCATAGCTCCATTTACATGGCTGAGGACTTGCCCCAGAGTCCATATCATCCTCCATACAAGGGGAATAATTCTGATAAGTTTCAAATGGACTGAAGGGCAAAGTGCTCCCACTGTGTCCTTTCCTTTGCACTTGCCTAACTGCGGAGGAGGGCATGTCACCACTGCAAAGTAAATATCCTGAGATCTGCAGATAAGTCCCACAGATCTTGGGCAGTCCATGGAGAGGGAAAGCCTCTTTGCATTGCCCCTGAGTTTCCCTGCCCTGGTGATGTGACTTCCCCAGGAAATTTTAATTTGATTTTCTCATCATCAGTGAAAGGCGTTATTTCATCAGCTTGATAATAATAAACTAGAGCCACAATTCACTCTCAGGGTCCCGCTCTACAGTAATATCACCCCCTGAGTCAGAGCCCAGTGCCATTATTATCTCTGCAAACCATTTGACATTGAATAGTGTGCTGCTGTTCACATGTGTATCTAATCATCTCACCCTGGGCCTGATCCCTCAGGGTGTTGAGAACTCTCAGCTACTCTAAGGACATTGGAGGCTCACTAGTAACTCATGTTGAATAGCATTTGCTCTGCTAGTAGCCCTCTTGATGTCACTGTTCTGCCTCAACCCACGTTTCAGGGTTGTGTGACTGCAGGAGGTGGTGAATGTTCCTCACGGCCAGTGCTCATGTTCTCCAGGTGGAGGAGGGGATTGTTGTTTGTACTGAGGGCGGGATGTTTCTTGTCCTCCTCACTCTCTCACTGAAGCTAGGCAATGTTCAAGAAACTATAAGAAAGATGATCTGCTATTGTGCTGTCTGCTACAACATGCTTTTAGGAGGACACAGTCTATAAGCTACTAAGATGGGTAGGCCTCCAACTGACATCATACATATTATAGTTGCTAGTCTGAGGGCACTTGCTGCATCTCTTCGAAGGAGAAGCGCAGGGCGCCCTACTATGTAATGTGTAGAGCTAGCTGATAGACCACTATTCTATCAGGAAGTGCCATTTAAAAAAAATCAGAACATTTTGCAGAAACGTGTAGATTTCAATAACCCTTTAAAGGGCGCAGTAAAACTGTGTGGTTTTTTTCAAAGAAGGTATGCATACCTTCTTCCGTTTTTTTTCCTGGAAGAGGATTTTCCAATATTTGGCACATCTACACGGGGCCAAATGTTGGAAAAAAACCCTCTTTAGGAAGCTCCCTCTACTCCCTTCTCTTTTGGAAGGAAAGATTTTGACTTCCAATTTCAAAATTACTTTTCTTTTCTCTGACAAGCAACACAATACTGGAAAAAAGTTGAAGTCACAATTATATGTTCTGATTGTCTCAAAAATGTTTCAGTTGACCCCAATTATTTTTGAAGAATTGTGTTTTGTAGGAAATTCATAATGGTTTTGCTTTATTCCATTTTGGGATAGAGAGATAGGTTAAAATCACAGAATTCCCCCTGAAATGGAAAATGGACTTTCCACACAGCTCTAGTAATAGCTACTTGGCTCCATCATCCAGACAAATTATCAAGCTGGTTCTTCTGTATGCTACATACTGGCAGCATGCCTTCCCTCTGCCCCCACCTCAGCCTTACTCCTTCATGTGAGGGCAGGATTTCACCCAGAAATGAAGAGATGGCATAGCTATGGGAATAAAGAAAAAAAATCAAGACATGCACTCTCTGGGTACATCTACACTGCACATTTATTTTGGAATAAGCTATTCTGGAATAAATACTCTGAAATAGCTTGTTTTGAAATATAGTATCTACATAGCAAATGCCCATCAAAATAGCACTGAGCTATTTCGAAATAGAGTGTCCATACTCATTGGCCACTGAATCGCAATGAAGGCCACCTGGAAGCACGTCAGGGAGGGCATCAGGACAGAACTCTCTTCCTGGAGCAGCTGCCTGAGGCTATCTGAGGCTCGAGCTTAAAGGGATCCCCCTGTACAGCCATGTCTCAGGCTTTTTTCCTTTGCCTACCTCCTCAAGGGACAGCAAAGCCTTTTCTTTGCCTGCTGTGATTGCGGACACCTCAGCACTCTAGCCATAGAGATAGAGCTGCCTCTGGGGAGTCAGTGGGCTGCCTTCCTGGCTCTGCAGGAACACAACCCACAGCTCATTGCAAGGAGCTTCCTCATTTCTCTGCAGGCAGTACGAGCCCACCCACCCTCGTCTGTACACCGTGCACCACCACTTCTAGTGTCTGGTCACCAGTTCCAATCGGTGGGACCAGATCATTATGGAGTGGTGGGATGACCAGCAGTAGCTCCAGAATTTCTGCATGCAGCAGGAGACCTTTCTGGAGCTGTGTGAGTGGCTCGCTCTGCCCTCAGGTGACGCCAACACGAGACCCACCATCCCCGTCCACAAGTGAGTAGCTATTGCATCTGGAAGCGCACCACACTAAACAGCTACTAATCCGTCAGAAACCAGTTCAGTATGGAGAGATCAATCATCGGGGCCATGGTCATGCAAGTAAGGCACTCTCTCATGGTATTGTCCCAGGAGAGAATGAACTTCTCAAATCGGGTTCCCTAGGGAAGGAAGTGGTGGTGGTGGAAGCCTCCTCCTCAGGAGGTTTTTCAGTCCTGCCTTCACAAAGGCGGGGGATAGGATAAGTAGGGGGTTGTTCCTGTGTGTGGAGGAGAGGGGAGATGGGCTCATGGATGTCCGGAAGGCCCTGGCAACCCTGTGATTCTCTGTTTGTTTGTCATCGTCTACCTGGGCTTTAATTCGAACTACCTAGTCCGTGCTGCATATAGCCAAGGGCAGGTAGTTCAAACTATGGGGCATTTAAAAATGGCAGCGACTGGGAACAGGCAAATGAAGCCCGGGATATTTAAATCCCGGGCTTCATTTGCAAGTTTGAATACCTACATTAGCCACCCTAGTTTGTAGTAGAGTGGCAGTGTAGACATACCCTAGGAGAGGGAGGAGCGAGTTGGGAAGCAGAGGGGAGATGAGAACCTAGGGTATGTCTACACTACCCCGCTAGTTCGAACTAGCTGGGTAATGTAGGCATACCGCACTTGCAAATGAAGCCCAGGATTTGAATTTCCCAGGCTTCATTTGAATAAGCCGGGTGCCACCATTTTTAAATCCCGGCTGATTCGAACCCCGTGCCGCGTGGCTATACGCGGCACGAACTAGGTAGTTTTTATACGCTGTATTTTCTAAATAATTCTCTATAGGAAAACATACTTACTGTATGTCCGCTTATACTGTCTTATTGCCCTCTGATGTGTTGATTAGAAAATTGTCCATTACAGGACAATCATTCTTAGCAGAAATGGACCCAGCATAAACCTGCATCATATTGGAACTCCCTTGAACTTAAGAAAACTCAAATTCCTGCCTGGATCTGAGCTTTCCCAACTGGTCCCATCTTTAGGTATTGTATGTTCACTAGTTATACAGCTTAGTATCTGTATCAGACTGGATCAGGGGATTGTGACAGGAGAGGTGACATGACACATGGAAATACTGACCTGGCATCTGGCAAGTATGTATACAATTATATACATAACCCTTTTGCCAAGTAGTTAACACCAGCAAAAAGGACATGGTTCAAAATAGGTAAGGTCCCTCTGACATATAACTGAACCATCTTGATCGAGTTCCAACCCAGATACCTTCCCTGTGTGCCCTTAATAGGCAAAATTTCTCCACTCACAAGTACTCAGACTGCATACAAACAAGGAAATCTTTACTGTGGAAGAACAGTCATAAACTTGGGGAAACACAGAAACAGAACATAAATGCAAATAGAGAGTAACTCCTGCCCCATCCGGTAACTTTGGCAGCAGTTCATTTAATTTGTTTCCCACCCACCAGTAAGAACGTCCCACAGGAAATGGTTATTGACTGCACCCCCTCACCATCCACCAAACACCACTCACAGTTTAGATCAAAGAGTATTAGTAGGCCAGGTGTCTCAATGCAGATCTGTCTCCAGGCCCAAGGGAATTGCTTTCCTGTCCCTGCAAAAAAGTGCAACCAGCTTAGTGATTCAGGTTTAAAGTGCCAGGTAGGCATCTACTCAGCAATGTTGCTTTCATCTGCACTGTCTTTGTCAGCAAAGCCCTCAATCCCTCTCTCATTGCAGAGTTCTCTGCACCTTTTACAGCAAAGACCCTATGGTAAGGAAACCAAGAGACCTTGAGCCAATGTCCTGGCTGCTTGGAAATGAGCCCTTTGTCACTTGGGAGCCTCTCTGGATGCCCACTGCCCAAATCCGAGTTCCCGTATAGTAATGGCAGCTCTCCAGGCATCACTAGAAGAATTGTGGGTAGGTAGCTTATACAAAGGAAGCTACCTATGACAGCCATTTTCCCTTTTGACAAACAGAGAGAGTACAGAGTTCTCTGGAGCTTCTGGCTATAAGGTTTATATACACAAATAGAAATATGCATAATAAGTAGGTACCTATGGATTTATTTTCATGTTTGGAAAAATGGCCTAACATACCATGTTTTTTTAGTAGGACATTCACTGCACTACTAAGAAGAAATCTCTTTACAACCATTATTGACATACATCTTCCTCTTGGATGGAACATACCTTATAACACTCTGGAACACTACACAATAGTTGGGCCAGGAAGATAAGGAAAACACCATGTTGAATTGAAATTATAAGAAGGGAAGAGGTTGCAAGTAAGCAAAATATCATTTTTCTGACTGGGTTAATGTTTATATTTTTGTAGAAAGTGTTACGGGACCATTAATACAGGCAAGCGGTCAGGTTGTCTTTGATTTTATGTCGAATCCAAAGGAAAACATCCTCCAACATCTTGCAAGAGAACGTCTCCACAGAGAAGCAAAAATGACAGTGACCGAATAATCAACATTGCTCCCAAAAATATACAACATTTTCTTGGCCTTATACACAAATATAGACCCTATCTTTATGGTCAAACCAGCACTATAGATCAATTGATCCAATCAATCTAACTTAGCCTTTTGTCCACATGGCTGAATCTTTGTAGTCTTGGAGTGCTGACTCCCAAGTATTTAAAAATAGAGATAGCAATAATCATACATTTCTCTTGGTTCCTTTGAAACATGTAGGAGAAACTGCTTGATTAGTATTTTGAAAAGAGAGTGTGTAAAAGGCCTTACTGAGGCAAAGCCAAGGCTGAGCTCTGATGTGATCACAGCCTGAGATGGTCTGTCTATAGGTTAAATACTATTTAGGATTCTGTAAAGACTGGGGTGGGAAATATTTCGTTAGTCTTTGAAGCATGAATGGATGTGGAGCTTTCAGAGGTCTGTAAACTACAATATTCTCTCTGCAAAAACTGATTTTTGTTATAGTGTTAAAACAAAATAAAAGAAATAACAAAAATCCACCCTTCTCTTATACTCTTACATGGATTTTGGATCCTTTTTGTTGGCAGAAAATATTACTAATCTCTAAAGGATATATTTTCTATGCTTCCTTAGACAACCTAAGTGAAGAGAATTCCAAAGATTTCTGGGAAAGCTTTTTAGTGGAGGGAGTAGAGATTAAGTTTTTCCCTCCTGGTATTCCTATAATTTACAAGACACACATAAAACTAATAACTTTGTGATTACATGGAAAATACCATATAAATACATAGTAATTACAAATTCATGCAGATTACTTGGTAAATACATTGAAGTTATGGAGTAGTTCAAAGATTAATTATCCTGTAACTTACAGTATTTAAATCATTTTTTCTAATATACAAATACATTTATAGAGACTTCAAGGCTAGTGCAGAAGGGGTTGTGATGGTTATGATCTGAGAGGAAAAAATGAAATTTGACAGGCATGGATTATTTAAAGCATGCAGATGTGAGCCATATAACCATTACACTTTGATGCAAATCATTGAGGAAAGTACAGGAGGAATGGCCTGTACATAAAGGTGGTGGGCAAAATAAGGATTTCCTGCTATGACTTGAAATTTAAACAAATAATTATTTAAGTGGCAGCACAGCATTACATTCCTTGTTGCATGCATTAATGTCAACATCTGGTACCAACATTTTGACAATTCTATTAAAATGCTTCACCATTCCCTATCTAACACCTGTTAACTCTAATTTTCTTTCCCGAGACGCACACCAGCAGACAATGTAGATTCCAAATCATTTATCACTTTTAAAGTGCTTCCATATGGATTGGGAGAGGGGGAGTAAGGATAGGAGGGGTCTATCTTAGCCTTAGGCAAGCGTTTTCTGAATGCATTAAAATTCAGTATTTAAAGAAAAAGAGTGTAGACACCAATGTTTCATAGCATTCATGTCTGGTAATTATTAGCCTAAATTATGGCTCACACATGACTTGACAAAGTGGACCATGCATTTAAAAAAGCTGTTCAATATATATGCACTACTCAATATGTTCCAAGTTATTGAGATGTCAGTCAGTAATCATAAAGCAAACAGCTCTCACTGGAAGGGAACTGCTAAGAGGGCGATGAGCCTCAAGGGACTATCTAAAAATGTCAGAAATGTTACAGTCTAAATGAATGACATCAACAAGGGATCATGTGTCTAAAAATGCGCACAATTAGTTAATATATTACAGTACAATGCTACATCTCAACCAAAATAAGCTGCAGTAGTAGTATGAGGTAAAGAGTATAATAAAAGCATGGATATTTTTGAGAATGTGTTTCCCTCAAATGAAAAGCCATTGCATATGTTTAGTAAATATTATGGAAAAATAAAAAGAATGCATGCTTTGGTGTATTTATAGTGCTGGGTATTATGGAAATGGAAAGAACTGTGTAATATCCTTTATCTACATGTGCATAATAGGCTTGCTTATCATTATGTATATTAAATCAATCCTCATGTTGCTCGTATCATGCAGAGCAAGGTGTACTGTGAATTAATGCATTATTTGTAATCTCTCACCTTTTACAATGCCGACCATACAAGTCAATCAGCCCTTGCACAGAGATGAGTGTTGTGTACAATATTTTATACTTATTTGCATTTGCAGTGCAGTATCCTTCTACGGGAGATAAGACCCAAACCTGGTCCCACTGAAGTAAATGGGAGTTTTTCCAATGACTTTAGCGGGTGTAAATTTGGGCCCATAGATAGATTTACACCAAGGATTTTAAGATAAATGGTGTGATGTATTTATATGGAACCCTTTGGATGTTTGAGACTTGTTTGTCTGCATTCTGGGCTATCCAGAATTTGTTCTGAAATTCATATAGCAACTGAAATTTATGTATCAGGCATGCCAGTCATTGGAAAGTTTTGGATCTTCCTTGAAATATTTGAGAAATAGGCCTTCCTCTGTTTATTGTTTTTTAAGTCACAACAGAAAAGTGTACCAACAAACAGAAGACATTTAATATAAAAGAAGTGTCAGGAACTGCAAATGTATAAGTAGGTGGACAGTTTAAAAAGTCCATCAACACACACATATACACCTACACTTTCTCACATCTGCTGTTTACTAAATAACATTTCAGCACAGTTTTCATCTTATAAGGAGAGTGTTTGAAAGTTGGAATAAGTGCACTTAATTAAAGGAAGGCTGTGAAAATGTGCACTAATCTGATATGACTAATAGCAAAGTGCATGAAATTGCTAATTAGAATTTCATTAAAGGTGCTGCTTTATCAGACTGCGAATATCACAACCTTTAAAATTCTTTCAGGAAGGCTTAATTCCTTTTCAAACAGAAATATTCTTTAAAGACATTTGATTTGTTCTGAAGGAATTTATAGCTTAGACTGAAACATAAAATGTTGCCAATATTCCAGAGGAGTAATATTTGAATACAAAATATATATCAGGTACTTTCTTTCATCAGTCAGATGAATAATTTTATGAACACATTATTGTTCAAATAATGCAATCAGCTAAGAAAATAAAATGTAATCTTCAGATTATTTAAGACATGGTTTGTTTTATGCTTAAATTGTAATGCTTGATATGTTTTCGTTTTAAAAGGGAAAAGGGAGAAAAAGGCTTGGTTCAAAAGTAATTTGTGAAAGTTATTTATAAAAATATGGATGTGAATGGCATTTTGTATGAAAATACAAGTTCCAGAAAGGGCTAGGAAATGTTACCTTCAAAAACTCTTAGAAATCCATCAGAAACCCTTGGTTATTATGCAATTCTGACTTTTAACAATAGTAACAAAATTTTAATTATCCTTTTTAAGTGAAGGAGATTAACATTAGAAAAAAACTGAGCTACATGTAAACAAATTGTTTTATATTTAGAACAAATGTTAAATGCATTTTTGGGTTAGTTTCTCTCTTTTCATATGACAATTGTTCCTTCACATCTTTTCACTTACATCTGTTTTCTTGACAGATACATACATCTCCACCACTGAGATATTCTTTTAATTTATGGCATTTATTTTGTTTTTTTGCAATTTTATATGTATCTTCATTTTCCCCATTCAGAACTGGTATGTGCAATTCTTCCATTGCACAACACAGGCAGTGGAATCCTGCAGTCCTTCAGAAACAGAACTCCCATTGCTTGAGTAAAGGAATACAGGATTGGGCTCTGGATTTCTTAATGAAAATTCATTTTATCTTTAGGTCCTCATCCAAAGAAATCAGCGGAGAGGCTCCCATGAACTGCAATAGACTTTGGGTCAGGCCTTGGGTGAGTTCACAGCTATAGTTTTTACACAGGCAAAATTTCCATTTACTTGAGCATCAAATCCTGCTCCATTTCTGAAGTTTTGTGAATTTACTTTGGTCTGGAAGTGACTGACAGTTTTGCTTGCATGAGCTATGACTGCAGGATTGGGCCCTAAATGGCTTTGTTCCCATTGAATATCCACACTTGATTCAACACTTAAAGTTTCCAGCATACATAAATAACATATAACATTACTTAAAATTAAAGATCATTGAAGCTGCATAGGTTTTAGACATATTACAAAATATTCAACCAGGCTCTTCGTCTGTGGATCACAATTATCATTATTAATACTGGCAAAAATCTACTTTTGCTAGAATTTAATATGCAGAGCACATTTTTAGAAACTCAAATTAAAAACTAATCAATGCAAATTTACATGACAAAAAGATTCTTGAAAATGGATAAAGTATGAACAGAAGAATCTTTATTTAGGAGATAGTATATTATTACTTTGAGCATTTTTAAAACCACACGTCAATTAGAGTTTGGTAAGATTTCAGTTCTTGTTATAGGTATTTTTATGCCAGTACGTATTTTATCAGTTGGACAAAGTAGCACATAAAAGTCAATTCAGTTTTCCTTCATAAATATGCCAACTTTCTTTATGCCCATTTGCTTTCTACAATAAATACATTGATAAAAAAATCAGTCTAGACTTAAATGAATGAAAATTATGCTTGTTAAATCTAAAGTCTCGAGTCAAAAGTGAGGTGTCAATCTTACCTAACTAACTTCTAAGCAAGGCAAACAAAGCTGCAAATTAGAATGTTTAAGTTTAAATACAGAATTATTGTTCAAATATAGAAAACAATGATTTGGTTGTTCTTTTCGTAGCTATATGATTAAGACTATTTAGGACTCATTTTATGCAAAATAAATGACACATAATTGTGATTTAATTCATTTTAAGTAAATGTCTAGAAAAACAATAGTCCATACCTTGTTACCTGTCAATAATTACATTTAAAACAGTATGTAGAAGTTAAAAATAAATAATTGTTCAGAAACACACACACACTCACTAAAAGTATCATATACTACTTTTCTATAATTGAAACAAGGCCATTGGCTGGAACAGAATCATGAATGTACTTCTTTATTTTATTACTCTGATTTATTTTTCCTTTTATAATACCACTACTCTAGGATGCAACATGCTTAGATCCCCACTGCTAAGAATGGTGAGCATGCTGCATATATTTACACTGCATTCCTATTAGGAGCTGTGTTTAGTAAACTCTTTGCTGACATTTACAATTTTGTTATTCAGAAATTATAAAATAGATTTACATTTCCATGCAAAAGAAATAACATTAGAGGCTCTCTCCTTCTCTAGTAATGTATGTACATTTTCTTTTCTGCAGCTGGGTGGGCCTGTTGTCTGCCTGCTATCTGGCCAGAAGGAACTCAGAAATACATTACTTCAGCCAGCCACGAGAGTGAGGTCTTGGGTTGGCCCAATACATGTCCATAATTTTCAGCTCTGGGCAGGAGGGTGTCCCCACATTTTCATTTTGACTGAAAAGTAATAGCAGGAAAGTCACAGCATGTCTCTGTGTTTTACAGGGAATGTAGATAGTTCATAAGAAAGAGGCAGCTTCCATCAACATGCAGAGCTCTGGAACTGATTAGTGTCATACATGGAGGTGGATTCTCCCTGCAAAAGAATGCTCAAGTGAAATCCTATCAAAAAAGAAACTTGTAGTATCAGACATGGGTCCTATGTTCTGTAAGCACCCTCAGGACACTTTACAAGGAACAAAAGGGAATGCTGTGTACACGCAGACTAGCTTGCCCTTGTATTGGCCAAGGAGTGTTACTGTATCTTTCCTGCTGAGATATAAAGTAATGCAATGGCGGGCCTTCCCATTCTCTCATATGTGACAACAGTAGCACATGCAGAGAGCCAGAGTGTATAAAAAAAGTTACTATTGAGTTTCTTTTGAAAGTTTGTTGTAATCAACTTAAAGTTCATGAAGGAGGCAGCTAGCCCTGATAGTGACTGGACTTGCACCCATGTTACAGAAGGCAGAAATAGATTTATATTTCCATGGACAGAAATAACATTCGAAGCTCTCTCTGCTCCTCCTTTAGCATTCTTCTATTTCATCCCACAAAATGTGGACGGCTGCAGCTCAGACATCTTCCCAATGCTGTCAATCCTGTTTGGGGGTCTTCTCATTGGCTTGTCTATTTGGTACCTCTGTGGTGAAATTGCCAACTAATGTAATAAGTAGCATCAAATATTTGGGTGTGGCTATTTTATCTGATAATCTGCTGCTAGTCTGAGATTTCCAGTTCATTGCATGTATGTCACCTGAACAAACAGTCATCAAATAGTGAAAGATTTTGGATGTGGGCCGATTTTGAGGCATTGGCTAAGGCATGAAAGGATCTGTATATTATTATCAGGTCTCAAGCAATTCAGTCTCTCTATAATAGTTTTCCCCCTATAGATTGAATATGTACATTACAAAGCAGGGCTCTATTTAGACCACTGCATCACGTATCCCTTATTCAATGCCTGTTGGTCCACAGGGATGAAAGTCTGCTACTGCTAACTGCCAACTGGTGAAATTACTTCTTTAGCTCTAGTGGTAGAAGCTCACCCTTCTAATGCTGGAGGAGGCCCCAGATACAATACCCGGTAATGCCCCACGATGGTATTTTTTGGATGTACAAGATTCACAAACCAGAATGGAAAAAGGTTTTATTGAAAACGTTCTAAAACAAATTGTCCAGGCATTTGGGCAGTTGAAAACGCTCTTGGAAACATCCGATTTGGGATATCAGAATATGCCACAGTAAGCTTAGATTTTGGTCTATTTATATTCCGGTGTGAATATGAGGAATATCCCTGACCATGACTGAATTCAAGCAAATGGTATTAGGCTGGGCCTTACCTGTTGTAAAAATGCAACTGAAGCTTTTAATACTTAATTGGTTTTTCTAATGGCAGACACACATTTTAAATGTCTGGTAGGTTTTATTCACATGGTAAATCAAATGGCCAGACAGAAAAGGTTGCTTGCTCTTCCCCAATAGAGTGTATGAATTAAGTCTACTAGTTACAGTCATTGTTCCAATACCTATCATTGGATACAGTCGTGTGCAGCATAGAGAGGGTATGGCAGTGAGAAGCAAGAGGCCACATGTAGAGTTTGTAAGACTTTATGAGTCATGCTAAAACACCGTCTTTATTCCCTGTAAAATAACTTGGGATCTCTCCTTTCCTTTTCTTCTATTTTCTTTCTCCCATTTCTTCTGTGATTGATTGTCTTTCTTTTGCTTCTTTGCCTGTTCTGGCTTCAATTTTTAATTTCCTCAGTTGCCTTATTTCCAAACTGACCAGCTCTGGTTGTCCCCACTCCCATTCCTGTCTCCCCCAGATGGGTGAGCCACCCAAGCACCTGCCTGGAGTTTCAGACAGGGCAGAACTCAGTTATTCCACTGCTTATGGCACTTCCGTCTACATTTCTATTTTTAGGCTATGTCTACACTCCAGATTTTTTGTGGAAGAGGATATGCAAATGGAATGCTCATTTGCATATCTTCTTTTGATTCTTTTTGCAGAAGATATTTTGCCGTTAAAAAAGCCTCATGTAGACAGGGCCATTTGTTGGAAAAAACCCTTTTTCACAAGATCCTGTAAACTTCGATTTTTGAGGAATAAGGGATTTTGCTAAAAAAGGTTTTTTTTCTGACAAATGGCCCCGTCTACATGGGGCTTTTTAGTGGCAAAATCTCTTCCACAAAAAGAATTGGAAGAAGATATGCAAATGAATGCACCATTTGCATATCCTCTTCCACAAAAAAACCACAGTGTAGACATAGCCTTAGGGTGTGTCTAGACTACATGCCTCCTTCGACGGAGGCATGTAGATTAGCCAGATCGGAAGAGGGAAATGAAGCCGCGATTAAAATAATCGCGGCTTCATTTAAATTTAAATGGCTGCCCCGATCTGCCGATCAGCTGTTTGTCGGCAGATCGGGGGAGTCTGGACGCGATGCCCCGACAAAGAAGCCTTTCTTCATCGACACAGGTAAACCTGGTTTCACGAGGCTTACCTGTGTCGATGAAGAAAGGCTTCTTTGTCGGGGCATCGCGTCCAGACTCCCCCGATCTGCCGACAAACAGCTGATCGGCAGATCGGGGCAGCCATTTAAATTTAAATGAAGCCGCGATTATTTTAATCGCGGCTTCATTTCCCTCTTCCGATCTGGCTAATCTACATGCCTCCGTCGAAGGAGGCATGTAGTCTAGACACACCCCAAGTGTGCTGGCTTTATCAGACATAGTACAGGTATGTCTGGCTGAGCGGGAAATTATAGCTCCAGCTCCAGTGTAGGTATCGCTATCTTTGTACAATCCCTTCAGTTATCCTCTTTTACATCCCAGATTCCTGGTTTCTTGTTGCATTGCTCATGATCCCATTGTATAAACAAGTCACTATTGCTTTAGGTTATCACAAAAATCCATACAAACACTGATTTTCCTTAAGTTACAAGGGAGAGCCGCTTTCCCATTTAAATGCTGATGTCTATTGGATGTGCTTCTCCTAAGAACAAGTTGTTTTGAGAGTGTGGAAAAAACAGCATGAGCACTCTATTTGAAAAAGAAAAATGATTCTTTTCTTTTGCTGCCTCAGGTCTGAAAACACAGCTTTGTGGACAAGCTGCCAGGATCTGGAATATTTTATCTTAACCTTTATGTGTAATCCTGAAAGCCTACCTAATCAATTGAAGATCATGAAATATTAGTCTTAATACTGCAAAATGCTGCTTTATAATTCACATAACAAGCTCCTAAATAATTCAAATAGCAAACATATCCTGCTACTCAGTGATGGGAGGTTGTTTAGATCAGCAGGAGAATGTCAACACATGCCGCATTTCATGGATCTATTGCATTTCGAGAACCCTATTAAGTTAATTGCTGGTTTCTGACAGCAGAGAGCATGCTGGGAGCACAGCAAGCTTTATTAGCCTTTCGGGCATTTGCAGACATCAGCCATTTTGCCCCTACTTGCATGTACCAAGAACAGCATGGAAAACATAAATCAAATTACAAGACAATAAATGCTCTTGGCACACCTTAGTGCTAGATTCATTTGCAAATCTAAAAGAGGTTCTAATGTCAATTGTTTTGTCTCTTAAATTTTACAATACTCTCTATATATCGCAAAACTCTAATAAGGAGCAATCAAGCAATTACACCATTTTGCACTGCATATATAATGCACATAAAATGTAATCAAAATGTGGTGCCTCACATCTATTTAATGAAGCTACATTAAAGGCTATAAATAGAAAAGTAGTTTCAGAGTAGATCTGCTTCACAATATACTTTTTTCATTGGTTACCTATTCTGTAGTATTGACATGCATAGGAATTCTTCGTTATATATATATTTTTAACCACTATTTTGGTTTCTACCTACCTACCATATCCTATGGTTTAACACACTAAGGCTATGTCTAGACTGCAGGCTTCTTTCGAAAGAGCCTCTTTCGAAAGCATCTTTCGAAAGAGGCTCTTTCGAAAGAGCGCGTCTAGACTACAATGCGCGGATCGAAAGATCGATCCGCTATTTCGAAAAAGAGCGTCCAGACTGCCGGACGCTCTTTCGAAATTGAAAGCCACCCGGAACTGCTTCTGCCAGGGCATGGGGGCAGCATTTCCTTCCGGGTGCTGCCTGCCTGCCCTTTGCAGAGACGCGTGGTGAGAGGGACACTCCTGAACACCCGTTGCTCTGCTCCTGCAGCTGCCTTTGCTGTCCCTTGAGGAATTTTGCAAGGCATTGCAGTGCTTGTTTGGAGTGCTCAGCTTCCTGGGACACCCCAGCAGCTTTTTTCTTTTGAGGTTTTTCTGCTTGCAGACCCTTATTTGTGGCATGGAGCCAGAGCTGCCCCTGGGCAGGCGATGGCCCCACACCACCATACTGCAGCTGTTGCTGCATCTTCGTGAGACAATCATGAGGCTCCTTCCCGAGCTGGACCCAGACCAGAGGGACGAGGGGTTCCCCCGTCCAGCAGCCACACTGCCCTTGCCTCCGAACTTTTTCGTGGACAGGCGTGTTTGGAGGTTTGACACCAGCTCTGAATGGTGGGACCGGCTCGTGATGGAGATCTGGGATGACCAAGACTGGCTACGGAACTTCCGCATGAGAAAGACCACTTTCCAGGAGCTCTGTACCTGGCTCGCCCCTGCTCTGCAACGGCAAGACACCCACCTGCGGCCCGCCATCCCCCTGGAAAAGAGGGTCGCCATTGCCCTCTGGAAGCTGGCAACCCCCGACAGCTACCGCTCCGTGGGACACCAATTTGGCGTGGGGAGATCTACTGTCGGGGCCGTCTTGATGGAGGTAAGTCAATGTCTGGGGACAGTCACAGTTTGGGGTGGGGGGAAGGGAGACTGTCAGGAAGGGCCAAGTGGAGTGGGAGTGGGAGTGGGAGGGAGCTCCTCCACTCACCCTGAATTGTGGGGGGGGGGGTTCTGAGGAGGGGATTCCCGGGCTGTTTGAGAGGGAAGGTGGGCGGTGGGTTCTCCTCCTAAGACATAAGGCACCCCTTCTAACACTTTGTTGTCTGTCTCGTTCTGCAGGTGGTGAGGGCCATCAATTCGGAGCTGCTCAACAGGCTCATCTGTCTACCGGATCTGGACAGCGTCATGGCCGGCTTTGCTGCCCTCGGCTTCCCCAATTGCGGAGGAGCGCTCGATGGGACACA
Organism: Pelodiscus sinensis; assembly: GCF_052426305.1. NCBI lineage: Eukaryota > Metazoa > Chordata > Testudines > Trionychidae > Pelodiscus > Pelodiscus sinensis. The sequence goes on along the minus strand of NC_143059.1, from coordinate 59,482,977 downwards.
CATTGCCATCCGTGCACCGCCCCATCGAGCAGCCCAATTCATCAATCGAAAGGGCTACTTTTCTATGGTCCTCCAGGCCCTGGTCGACCATCGTGGACAGTTTTCAGACATTTGTGTTGGGTGGTCAGGGCGGGCACACGATGCCCGCATCTTCAGAAACTCGTACCTGTACCGGAGGCTTCAGGCAGGAACACTTTTCCCCCATCGCCAGTTTGCGGTTGGGGATGTGCACATGCCGGTGTGCATAGTGGCCGATGCCGCCTATCCCCTGATGCCGTGGCTGATGAAGCCCTACACCGGCCACCTGGATGTGAGCAAGGAGCAGTTTAATGCTCGCCTTAACCGGGCTCGCAACCAGGTGGAATGTGCGTTTGGACGTTTAAAGGGCAGATTCCGGTGCTTGCTCACACGCCTCGACATGGGGGAGACCAACATCCCCGAGGTGGTGGCCGCGTGTTGCGTCCTCCATAACCTCGTGGAGAGGAAAGGGGAGGCCTTCCTACCAGGGTGGGGGAGAGCTGCTGATGGCCAGGAGAGGCTCTTTGCCCAGCCCCGGACAGCTGCCATCCGCCAGGCTCACCGGTCTGCAGTTGGCATCCGGGAGGCCCTCCGGGAGCAATTCTCCAGTGGAGGCCACTGAGTGCACTGAGGGGCTTCTGCCTGGGGACTGGGCCCTGGCCCCCAATAGAAGCTTCCCTCCACAACCCATCTCCTGACCCAGTTTGGACACATCACTTACACCAGGGTGTGTTTCAAAATAAAATGTTCTCTTTACTTATTTAAAATTTTGTACATATTATCCAACAATGTGGCAAAAGAACAAAAATTTTTTTCATTTTTGTTGTTGCCAAACTATATACAATAAACAAACAGTTCCTTTAACCCTTTGTGTGTGCTTAATAAGTGGGGTGATGGGGGTCATTGAAACCTGGAGGGGGGAAGGGGACTGGAAACCTGGAGGGGGGAAGGGGATCAGGTTGAACGGGGCTTGGCAGATTTCCCTTTCCTGCCTGGGCCTCGTGTTTGGGGTGCTCCCCGGCTACGGGATCGGGTGATGTACCTGTCGGTTGGCTGGCTGCTGGGGGGCTCTTGGGACGTGGAAGCCTGGGGGAGAGGAGGGCCAGGGGGAGAGAGGGGCTGGGGAGCTGGGGGGGCTGGGGGAGAGGGAGGTCCAAGGGGGGAAAGGGCTGCTGTTGTGGAAGGGGGGTTTGGTGGGGTGGGGTCATGGGGTGCTGGAGGAGCAGGACCTGGCACAGCAGCAGGCAAGCCGCTGACCTCCCTCAGGGTGGCGTACAGCACCGTGCGCTGCAGGACCAGCTCATTCATGAGCCGATCACGCCACCGCTCCTCTGCCTCCGCCCTCCGTAGCAGGATGGCATTCTGCTCCTGCACAGCCTCGACGTGCTGCCGGAGGATGTCGGCGTAGACACGCCTGTGTCTGCGGCTCCCATGTCTCTGAGGTGGAGATGGAGATGGAGGTGGGGCTGGGGTGCTGCGGCCCTCTTCCACGGCTGGTCCGGCTGTGGAGGAAAAGAAGAAGACACAATCAGTCCTATAAACTGGACTCTGTAGCACTTACAATACTAACAGGATGGTTTATTAGGGGATGAGCTTTCCAGGGCCAGACCCACTTCTTCAGATCAGAGTGACACGGCTACATTTCTATCACAATCAGTCATGTGTGCAACAGCTGTCCAAAAGGGCATGCCCTCTCCCTTGAGACAGGGGAAGCACACATTCTGAAGGTCACACTGTGTGTGTGTGTGTGTGTGTGTGTGTGACCTGGGCATCAGCCTGAGCATGACAGGTTTCCCTTGTGCATCACCCACTGTGCACCCACCCACCTACCTCCCCCCCCCGGGTGTGACACAACCTCACTGTACTCACCTGCTGCTTCCTCTCCCGCGCCAGATGACGCCTGGGAGGCCTCAGAGGTCTGGGTCACTGGCTCCAGGGTGAGGGTTGCCGTCTCCTCGGTGTCCTCCTCCTCTGGGCCCATGTCCCCGTCTCCAGAGTGCTGTAGCTCCCGCTCTGGAGCGTCCACCACCGGGTCTGCCAGTCCGGACTGCACGAACCTTCGTGGTGTGCGTGCTTCTGCACTGCCACCCAGGATCTGGTCCAGCTCTGGGTAGTAGGGGCAGTAGTGGGGGGCTGCCCCAGACCGGGAGCTCTCCTCCCTGGCTTTGGCGTAGCCCTGCCGCAGCTCCTTCACTTTGGAGCGCACCTGGTCCTGGGTGCGGGGGTAGTGGCCCTTCTGGGCCAGGGCTTCAGCCATGCGGCCATAAATGTCGGCATTTCGCCGCCGGCTTTTGAGGGCCTGTAAGGCCTCCTCCTCTCCCCACAGCTCCAGCAGGCTCTTGATCTCTGCGCCGGACCAGGATGGTGCCCGGCGCTTGGAGCCCTTGTCTGGGTCCCCAGAAGGCTCGGAGGAAGGGCCAGGACGCTCTTGGGGCTGTGACATGCTGCAGCAAGGTCGCCGTGTGCTCTGGCTCCTTGTCTGCAACAAGTGGCTGTGAGGGTGCGCCTGTCCCTTTAAGGAATGGCTGCAGCCAGGAACCACAGACGTGCAACCCATGGCCCAGATTGTCCACCAGGGCTTGTTCCTGGAGGCCAATTCTTTCGAAAGAAAGGGCTCCCCCCGTCCAGACTCACGTTCTTTCGATGGATCTCCCTCGAAAAAGGCGTTCTTCCTCGTGAAACGAGGTTTACCGCCGTCGAAAGAAAAGCCGCGTTCTTTCGATTTAATTTCGAAAGAACGCGGCTTGAGTCTGGACGCAGGGGAAGTTCTTTCGAAAAAAGGGTACTTTTTTCGAAAGAACCCCTGAGTGTGGACACGGCCTAAGTTTTAACTATTTTTCACTCCACTTTAATTTTAAATAACATAGGATACATCTACCCAGCAGGGCTAATGTTGAATTAAGCTACGCAACTTCAGCTGCATGAATTACGCAGCTAAAGTCAAAATAACTTAATTCGGCTTTTGGCGCTGTCTACACAGCAGGAAGATGAAGAAAGAACACTCTTCCTTCTACTTCCCTTATTCCTTGTGAAATGAGTGTTACCATGAGTCGGAGTAAGAAGTCCTCCAGCTTGACATTATTTCAAAAGAAAGGCTTGCAGTATAGACGCGGACTTTGTTATTTCAGAGTAATGTCAGTTATTCCGAAATAACACTGCTGTGTAGATGTACCCATAATGATTTCAAAGAATTCCCAGAGAGAGTGAAAGAAAAAATAGTCTTTCTAGAATCATGGACATTTGAGACGGAGAAGTCCTTTCAAGTTACTTAGGGGCCTGATCCAAAGCCAGTTGTAGTCAATGGAAAGTTTTCAAGGGACACCAGTGGACTTTGGATCAAATGTGTGGTCTATTAATTAGTTTGCACATTACAGATAACTTAGTAGTTCCATTAGTTTCAGTGGATTTCATCCATTATATATATGACTGTATAAAGTGAAATTACACAGGTGTAAAGATCAGCGAACAATCCGCTAGCATTATAATGGTTGTATGCTACAACTATAGTTTTAAGTCAAGTTGCTAAAACAGAGTTTATGCACAAAAATAACGTAGTTGCATCCCAAGGGTCATAAAAGCGATATAAAACTGAGTTACTTCTCAGAAATTAGCCAGTGGAGAAAGAAAACATATAGTTTAAAACACACTTCATTACTGCCCGGATGAAGCATCTCTTTTTCTACTATGCACTCATCGCTGATTCACAATTTAATATTGAGTCAAGTTCATGAAGCTTTGGATTTCATGACTTATCTTTTCATTAGCCACCACAACATCAGCCAGTGTTACATAAATATTACAAACATGTTTCTCAAGCATGACTGAGCTTCTTTGGTCTTGATACTATCCATCTCAGGTGTGTAAAAAAAATCTAAATTAAATTTGAAAGCCTGCAAAATTCAAGTTTTTTTGTTTCATTTAGGAAGTTCTCTCTCTTTCTCTCTCTCTCTCTCACACACACATAACACTGTTTTGTGTATTTGTAGTGCAGTGTATTTTTTATTTATATGAAAGACATTCAGCTCTGTGTGAGAACTCTTTGGTACGGAGACTTAAACCTGCAGCAACACATGCTTCAGCAATGCAAGTTGGTACCCACAGTTTTGGGCGGGCTTTTATGGCCAATGCCACTGCATTTATATTGCTCTTTTTGGCCATGTTTTGGTGGGTAAATTTAGAATGGGTATGTCTATCAAAGCTGCAATCAGATCTTTATTGCAGTTCTGATGTACCCTAAATTTTGCAGCTCTTTGTTTGAAAATAGGAAGTCAGGAGTAAAAGTTTCCTCCAATTAAGGGAACTATATAATGTTGACAATGACCCTTTCACATCATTTTGTAAGAGATGGATGCCTCTGTTCTGCTTTCCCTGGTGAGATAAAATATATTCCTCTTGAAATGCCTATGGCCTGCATTAGCTCATGGAATCAGAACACTATAGTGAAACTTGTAGCCAGGGATCTGAATACAACATTTAGGTGGCCTCACCAGGCATTAAATAAATGTGCAGGTCCAAGCATTCCAATCAAATCTCTCTCAGGTCTCTTAATACATTTTTTCAGTATATGCTTTATAAATTAAAAGCCTTTCATGTATAGATTACGATTCAAAGGTGATAAAGCTTTATTTGGAATGTCTTGCTAAAGACAAAATTGGTGAAGTGTTTTCATGTCCCTGAGTGGGCACCTGAGATCATAGCAGCAGATGTAAAATTTAAATTGAAGTGCCTCGCCCAGGCCACTGTACATGTATGAAATGGGTAAAATGCTAAGCACTCTTCAGTAGCGAGTCTCTGTGGGTTGAAGGCAGCAGATGTGGGATTGCAATCATTAATAAGGGCTATGTCTACACTACAGAGTTTTTGGGGGAAAATGGCCATTTTTCCGAAAAAACTTCACTTATGTCCACACTGCAATTGCGTTCTTTCAGACAAAAATTGAAAGAACAGATGGGTTTTTCTGACACTGGTAAACCTCTTTCTTTGAGGAGGAAGCCTTTTTCCAAAAGAGCTCTTTCAGAAAAAGGCGTGTGTGGACAGGGAAGAGGGAGTTCTTTCAAAAGAAGAGGAAAGAGGAAAAAGCACAGGTGCCTGGTGGCCACTCTGTCCATAGTAATCACAGCTTAAATGTGAGATAGTGTCCATTCAGTGTGGACACTGTCTTTTGAAAAAGCTTTTTTGATGTGCTTTGGCAGTGTGGATGCTCTCTTTTGGAAGAAGTTTTTTTGGAAGATCTCTTCTGGAAAAGCTTCTTCTGAAAGATGTCTGCAGTCTAAGGGTGTGTCTAGACTACATGCCTCCTTCGACGGAGGCATGTAGATTAGCCAGATCGGAAGAGGGAAATGAAGCCGCGATTAAAATAATCGCGGCTTCATTTAAATTTAAATGGCTGCCCCGATCTGCCGATCAGCTGTTTGTCGGCAGATCGGGGGAGTCTGGACGCGATGCCCCGACAAAGAAGCCTTTCTTCATCGACACAGGTAAACCTGGTTTCACGAGGCTTACCTGTGTCGATGAAGAAAGGCTTCTTTGTCGGGGCATCGCGTCCAGACTCCCCCGATCTGCCGACAAACAGCTGATCGGCAGATCGGGGCAGCCATTTAAATTTAAATGAAGCCGCGATTATTTTAATCGCGGCTTCATTTCCCTCTTCCGATCTGGCTAATCTACATGCCTCCGTCGAAGGAGGCATGTAGTCTAGACACACCCTATATGTAGCCAAGGTGGTCAGGTAGAGCCCTGAATTCCCTTCTGTAAGAGTTTTTTTATCCATTGCAGCTCATACAAGACAAATGAATCTAACATGTTGGAACTACATCCATATTTGAACTTTCACGAGGGCGCCTGCTGTACATGTTTCGCTAGAGGAAAAATATTTGCTCTTCATCTAATGAGCTTGTCCCTTTTCCTGGGCTGCTAACAATAATGGTATTTAGCATGGAACAACAACATGACAGATCTTGGAGTGTCATGCCAATAAGTGGTCTCTGATAACAGAGAACAGACTGGAAAAATCAGTAGTTAGATGTAGAGGTTATGAATTGTTTGGGCTGTTTTACAATTTACTGGAAAGTATATACCCCTGAAACTTTTGCTGTGGAATCTAAAATATTAGGCACCCAGCAGAGTTTTATACAGTAGTTTTCTCTAATCTCAAAAACATCTGTTCATTTTAAAAAGTAAATCTGTACACAGTTTACATTTTAAGGAGGGTTAGATGCCACTCTTCAATTTCCTTTTAAAAATAATTCACAGTATTTGCAGTCAGAGCTTTCTTTGCCCCTGCTGTTTAAAGTGAAATGATTCCACTATGTTTAATATCACAGCACCATTCTCCTTTAGCCACAACCTTAGCATATTGAGGAATGCAAAAGAATAAAATAGCTTTTGGAGACAAGGAGCAGATTTTTATTGTATCCAGTACATATCACCTTATGGATTACCCATTCATTATTACGCTTTGTTCCATTTTCTAGCACAAATTAGATTTACCTCAATTTAAGGCTGAGATGAAGTTCTGAAGCTTCGTTTCCTTTTTTTTTTTTTTTTTTTTTTTTTTTTTGCTTCAAAGGAGAAAAGTCTCAAAAACACATACACACACAGGACTCGCACCACGCAGAATTGATTTTTCTGGAGGCAGTTCTTCCATTCAGTGACTTAACTGGAGATCCTTTTTCTGGTAATGCCTATCCAGCAAATCAAGGGTTGGCAGAAGGAGCAGGGAGACAGTAAATGGCAGATTTCTTTCTTTTCCCCCAGCCACTGGGGTTGGTGTCCAGATTGCCTGTGGCACTATGAATTTGTTATTCAACAAATCTTCAAAAAGCAGACCGTTTGTACAATAGCCACAGCAGGATTGCTGTTCCTTGTCTTATTCTTTGAGCCACAGCAAATAAAAGACTACACATCCACAGAACACTTCACAATAACATCCTCCATTCATAATCATAAGATACTTTCCTGGTGACTTTACAGCAACCCCAAAATAGTGGAGGGTAAGGAGGGAGTCTTTAGAACTTTCTGACAAAATGTGTTTCCTTTACAAAATTAACCCATTTTAAACAGTGCTAATATTTATTTGCTTCTGTTTGTGTAGGTGGCAACCCACCCCACTTAGTAGTATCTGAGGGTATGTCTACACTACCACCCTAGTTCGAACTAGGGCGGTAATGTAGTCAACCGGAGTTGCAAATGAAGCCCGGGATTTGAATTTCCCGGGCTTCATTTGCATGTTGCCGGGCGCCGCCATTTTTAAATGTCAGCTAGTTCGGACTCCGTGCCCCGTGGCTACACGCGGCACGAACTAGGTAGTTCGGACTAGGCTTCCTATTCTGAACTACCTGTGCTCCTCGTTCCACAGGAGTGTACCCATCATGGTAGTATCTGAGAGCCTTATAAGGAATTAACAATAAGGAACACACAGTTTCCTTCCTCTTAGTCAGTGGGGGAAATTGCTTGATTAGTCCAGGGCTTTAGACCCAGGCAGGGGGCCAGTAACCAGAGGCTACGGCTACACTGCCATTTTTTTGTGGAAGAGGATATGTAAATCGCTCTCGCATTTGTATATCTTCTTCCGATTCTTTTTGCGGAAGCGGTTTTGCCGATAAAAAGCCCGTGTAGACGGGGCCGTTTGTTGGAAAAAAACCCTCTTTCTCAAGATCCTGTAAACCTCAATTTTTGAGGAATAAGGGATCTTTTAAAAGAGGTTTTTTTCCCGACAAATGGCCCTGTCTACATGGGGCTTTTTAGCGGCAAAACCGCTTCTGCAAAAAGAATCAGAAGATATGCAAATATGAGTGATTTGCATATCTACTTCCGCAAAAGAACGGAAGTGTAGCTGTAGCCTGAGGGACTGAAAACCTCAGGCTTTGCTTTGGGTGATGGGGTTTGGCTTCAACCTGGGCCTCAGCAAATCTAAGCCAGCCCCAGTGACACCAGGCCTGCTGATGTGGGATGGGTTATTCAAAGGGGCCCCGAGCGCCTGGCTGCTGCTGCTGCTAATTGTTGCAGGAGTGCCGGAGCACTGCTCCACGTGGCTCTGAGGGATGGGGGAATGGGGGGGTGCATTGTGGTCTGGGTGCACTAAGGGCTGACTGCTCTGGCCTCTGCCTTTTCCGCCTGATGCCTGCCCCTTGTGGGGGCATGGTGGTGATCTCCTCACACCTTGTCTCAGGGCCTGCAATGTCTGTTGGCCCTGTTTGGTGACCCCACTAAAATGGGGTCATGGCCCACTATGGGGTCTCAATCCACAGTCTGGAAAATGCTGGTCTTGAGTTCAGGGGTGTTTGGTCCTGCTCTGAGTTCAGGGAACTGGACTTGATGACAGTTTGAGGTACCTTCCAGTCCTATGTTTCTATGACAAGTTTATAGGCTTCTTTCAATGTCTTCCTGTTTCCAGTGATCATATAGGTTAATAGTTTAACTGGTCTGGGAGAATATAGCTAGGGTGGGAGGTCATGGTTGGTCATGGTGGGAGGACCCCTGATTTGGATGTAGAAGGTGGGGTGATCAACTGGTTATCTAAGGTGTTTGTACACAAATGCGAGAAGCCTGGGAAACAAACAGGAAGAATTAGAAGCCTTGGCTTCAAATCTATGATTTGATTGGAATAACGGAGACTTGGTGGGATGACTCACATGACTGGAGCACTGTCGTGGAAGAGTATAAACTGTTCAGGAAGAACAGACGGGGAAGAAAAGGAAGCGGAGTTGCATTGTATGTAAGAGAGCAGTATGATTGCTTGAAGCTCCAGTATTTAGAGGGAGAAAAGACTGTTGAGAGTCTATGGGTAAAGTTTACCCATATGGAAGCAACAGAGGTGATGTTATGGTTGGGGTTGGCTATAGACCACCGGATCAGATGAGGCTTTCTTTGGACAACTGAGAGAAGCTTCCAGATCACAGGCCCTGGTTCTCATGGGCGACTTTAATCACCCTGACATCTCTGGGAGACCAATACAGCAGTACACAGACAATCCAGGGAGTTTTTGGAGAATGTTGGGGATAACTTCTTGGTACAAATGCTGAGGGAACCAACCAGGGGCCATGCACAGCTTTACCTGCTGCTCACAAACAGGGAGGAACTAGTAGGGGAAGTAGATCTGGGTGACAACGTGGGAAGCAGTGATCATGAGATGATAGATTTCAGGATCCTGACCAAAGGAAGAAAGAAGGGTAGCAAAATACATACCCTGGACTTCAAAAGAGCAGACTTTGACTCCTTCAGAGAACTGATGGGAAGGATTCCATGGGATGCTTACATGAAGGGGAGAGGAATCCAGGAGAGCTGGCAGTATTTTAAAGAATCCTTATTGAAGGCACAGGAAGAAACCATCCCGATGTGCAGCAAGAAAAGCAAATATGTTAGGTGACCAGATTGGCTTACCGGGGACATCCTTGGTGAGCTTAAACACAAAAAGGAAGCTTACAAGAAGTGGAAACTTGGACAGATGACTAGGGAGGAGTATAAATATATTCCTTGAGAATGCAGGGGAGTTATCAGGAAGGCAAAAGTGCAATTGGAATTGCAGCTAGCAAGGGATGTGAAGGATAACAAGAAAGGTTTCTACAGGCATGTTAGCAATAAGAGGGTGATCAGAGAGTGCGTGGGGCCCTTATTGAATGAGGGAGGTAACCTAGTGACAGTTGATGTGGGAAAAGCTGAAGTACTCAATGCTTTCTTTGCCTTGTCTTTACAGACAAGGTCAGCTCCCAGACAAATGCACTAGGCAATGCGGCATGAGAAGGAGGTGGATAGCCCTTGGTGGGGAAAGAACAAGTTAGGAACTATTTAGAAAAGCTAAATGGATACACAAATCCATTGGTCCCGGATTTAATGCATTTGAGGGTACTGAGGGAGTTGGCAAGTGTCATTGCGGAGCCTTTGTCTATTATCTTTGAAAACTTGTGGAGATCGGGAGAGATCCCGGATGACTGGAAAAAGCCAAATGTAGTGCCTATCTTTAAAAAAGAGAAGAAGGACAATCCAGGGAACTACAGACCAGTCAGCCTTACCTCAGTACCCGGAAAAATCATGGAGGGGATCCTCAAAGAATCCATTTTGAAGCACTTGGAAGAGGGAAAAATGATCAGGAATATTCAACATGGATTCACAAAGGGCAAGTCGTACCTGACCAATCTGATTAGCTTCTTTGTTGAGGTAACTGGCTCTGTAGATATGGGAAAGTCAGTGGATGTTCTATACCTTGACTTTAGCAAAGCTTTTCATATGTTCTTCCACAATATTCTTGCCAGCAAGTTAAGGGATTATGGATTGGATAAATGGACTGTAAGATGGATAGAAAGCTGGATCGACTGTTGGGCACAATGGGTAGTGATCAATGGCTCAATGTCAGGTTGGAGGTCGGTTTCTAGCAGAGTGCCCCAAGGATCTGTTCTTGGATCGGTTTTATTCAACATCTTTATTAATAACCTGGATGAGGGGATGGATTGCACCCTCAGCAAGTTCCCAGATGACACTAAGCTAGGTGGAGAGGTAGATATGCTGGAGGGCAAAGATAGGGTCCAGAGTGACCTGAACAGATTAGAGGATTGGGCCAAAAGAAATCTGAAGAGGTTCAACAAGGACAAGTGTAGAGTCCTGCACTTGAAACAGAAGAATCTCATGCATTGTTACAGTCTGGGGACTGAATGACTAAGTAGCAGTTCTGCAGAAAATGACCTGGGGATTACAGTGGATGAGAAGCTGGATATGAGTCAACAGTGTGCCCTTGTAGCCAAGAAGGCTAATGGCATATTGGGGTGCATTAGGAGGAACATTGCCAGCAGATCCAGAGAACTGATTATTCCCCTTTATTCGGCTCTGGTGAGGCCACATCTAGAATATTGTGTTCAGTTCTGGGCTCCCCACTATATAAAGGATGTGGATGCATTGGAGAGGGTCCAGCGGAGGATGACCAAAATGATTAGGGGGCTGGAGTGCATGGCCTATGAGGAGAGACTGAAGGATTTGGGTTTGTTTAGTCTGAAGAAGAGAAGAGTGAGGGGGGATTTGATAGCAGCCTTCAACTTCCTGAAGGGAGATTCCAAAGAGGATGGAGAGAGGCTGTTCACAGTAGTGATGGATGGCAGAACAAGGAACAATGGTCTCAAGTTACAGTGGGAGAGGTCTAGATTGGATATTATGAAAAACTATTTCACTAGGAGGGTGGTAAAGCACTGGAATGGGTTACCTAGATGTTTTTAAGTCTTGGCTTGACAAAGCACTGGCTGGGTTGATTTAACTGGGATTGGTCCTGGATTGGGCAGGGGGCTAGACTTGATGACCTCCTGAGGTCTCTTTCAGCTCTATGATTCTATGGTACAATGGCCAGTGGTTTTGAACAAGAGAAGGACCTTGACTTGGATTCTATAAGTGGTAATGAATTAATGCAGAGTACTGGGTACATGCGCTTATAGTAACCTGAGTTGTTAAGTAAATGGGCTGTTTCTCCAGGTGTTATGGCTTACTCCCTTGGTATAGTAAGCTGAAAAATCAAGCCTGATGTCATCAAGCCTCACCATGGCCCGGTCTGTGCCTGATAGGACAGAATAAATCTTTCTGGCCAGTTGCCGATGGAAATGGTTGATTTTTGCCACCATTGCTATTTGGTGATCCATTGCACACAACAGTTCCAGAACACCCTGCAGCTATCTGACTGACAACATTATAAAGGCTGATGTCCTTAACATTAGGAAATGTGACAGAGCCAAGTTCTTCACAATGCTTTCTTCTTCCTACCAGTTTTACCTCTCTCCTGCCTGGCTTCAGCTTTAGGCAGATGCTCGTCATCTTGGTGTTGATATCAGCAAGGTGCTGAGAAAGTTGGGGGGTTATGTTTGATTAAAAGGAGATGTACAACAAGGGGTAATTTACATTGTCTCACCAACTCTTCCAATGGTCTCATTGTCTAAGTAGGGGAAGAGCCCTGAGCCTAAGGGAGACTGGAGGTAAGGATTTAAGGGGTGGAGGAACAGTTGTCCATAATGACCATTTGGGTTCAGTCTGAGAGCAACGACCTGAGCCATTTCTGGGCATTTGCATTCCTCCCTGAAGCCTCTTGCAGACACAAGAGGAGCATCTGTAGAGCAGTGCTACAGACAGGGCCAGAAGAATGAAGTGGAAGGGGACATACACCAGAGCAAGAGGTGAATTTTCAGTGCCAGGTTCTGGCCCGAAACTGGAACGAGACAGATCTATGATACTAACAGCTAAAGAAGGCAGAATTTCAGGTTTCCAACTTATAAAGGGATAGTTGGACAAAGTTTTTGGCTTGAGGCATTTTTTGACACTGGTTGGATTATTATTGCCTATTTTATGGTGGATAATCAATTCTGCTCATTAAAGCAGATTCTGACAGTCTTTGTTAGTAGGGTACCCAGAAGTTCTGTACAGGCAGTCCCTGGGTTATGTACAAGATAGGGACTATAGGTTTGTTCTTAAGTTGAATTTGTATGTAAGTCGGAACTGGCTCCAGATTCAGCAGCTGCTGCTGAAACGGACCAGGGACTGACTACAGGAAGCTGGAGGCAGAATTGCTCTGCCCCCAGCTTCCTGGAATCAGCCACTGATCAGTTTCAACAGCGGCTGAATCTCGAGCCTGGGACAGAACAGCTGGGCTGCCAGGTAGGTCCCTGCAGGACCAACCCAGCAGCACCCCAGTTGCTCTACCCCAGGGTCCACAACAAAAGCCTGGTCTGCTGGGGGGAGGGGCGCACTAGCTGCGCCCCCCCAGCAGACCAGGGACACGGGGAGCAAAGCTGCAGTGGCGGTGGGGTGCCGCGCCTCTGAGGCTTTGCTCTGGCAAAGCCGGGGAGGCGCGGGACCTCGCCGCCGCTGTGGCTTTGCTCCGGGTGTCCCTGGTCTGCTGGAGACGGTCCCCAGCAGACCAGGGGCACCCGGAGCAGCTTTTCTCGCCCTGGAGGTCGAGGTGGCGGGACTGCTGCGCTCTGGGCGGTCCCGCTGCCTGCGAGATCCGGGGCGAGAAAGCCCCGTTCGTAAGTGCGGATCCGATATAAGTCGGATCCGCGTAACTCGGGGACTGCCTGTACTTCCCTTACCATGTAAGAGCAGGACTCAGAGTAGCAAAAAAGGGCCCTGATGGGCCTCATTACTTCCACCGCTCATCTTGTACAAATGAATTGAATTCTTGGAAGAAGGACATTAGCAAAACGCTAATTCGAACTAGCTTTTTAGTCTGGATGCGTTAGTTCGAATTAGCTTAGTTAATTCATTCGAATTAGCGCTGTAGTGTAGACATACGCTAGAGTAGTTGTATCTGCAAGACCTGTGGTTCTGCTTTTGGAAGATGTTACTTGCCAGTTTGCTGAGTGAAAATATTGGAAAATAAGGTAAAATAGATATTGGTCATAATCTGAAATTTTTATCTAAACTGCCTTGAATTTGGTGGGTTGGATAGAGAGTGATCTGGATTAAAACAGGTTTTGCAAAACCAAACCCTAGCTCAGACTTTGTGAAAGCAATGTAAAAACCACTCTAGTTTGCTGAAAAATTATCTGTTCTTTCCACAACTTTGTACTTTGGTGGCTCAGATAAATAGAAACTGAATCCAAGCATCCTGGTTTTACAAAAGCTCCTCGGCTTGTTTAAAAAAAATAAGATTAAAGAAATCCTGTAGGTTGTTGGAGATGATTTTATCTTGTTACACTGCAAACCCCATTCTCTTATTTTAAATCTTCTGTTTTACTAAAGATAACTAATGTGGTGCAGAGAACCAGCACGTTTTATGACATTCTTAAACTTAAAACAAGCTACAATGATGGGGTTTTTTGGCAGTCATGGGGGAGATACCTTTGTCCTGATGTTCTCTACAGAAAAAGTTTTTCTATTACACTGATGGATGTATTCAGATCATTATGAGAATGGATATACTTTCCACACAAACTAATGTGAATCTCTGTGCACTGAGGAAACTGGACTCAGTGGATTTGATTGTGATCTCACTTACACTGGTTTTACACTGGGGCTATGTCTACACTACAGGGTTTTTGCACAAAAACAGCTGTTTTTGTGCAAAAACCCGCGGTGTGTCCACCATTTTTGCTCAAGAAAATTTACAGTAAAACAGCAAAACAGAGGGCTTTTTGTGGAGTAGATATACCTCTTTCTACAAGGAATAACTCCTTTTTGTGCAAGAGTTCTTGTGCAAGAGTCTTGCACAAAAAGGTGTATGTGGACGCTCAACAGAGGTTTCTTGCGCAAAAAGAGCCAATCAGAAAAAGCACAGGTTCTCTTGAGCAAGTGTGTCCATACAGTGTGGATGCTCTCTTGTGCAAAAGCACAACACTTTTGCGATGTGCTTTTGAGGGGTGGATGTGCTTTTGTGCAAGAAGTTTTTGTGGAAGAGCTCTTCTGCAAAAAGCTTCTTGCGCAAAAACCCTGCAGTGTAGACAAAGCCTGGGTGTAACTCCAATGATGTCAGTGGAATTATTACATGTGATTTTACACTAGTGTAATTTAGATCAGAATCAGGCCCAAGGAATTTGGGATTGAAAATATACTGACAGAAAGACTGTTTCATATAATTTATTTTTAGTAGGAAACATCAGGTCAAATTTCACCCTGGTATAAGATGACACAGCTCTACCGACTTTGCTGAAGTTATACCAACTTATACCAGGGCTGAATGTGGATTGTTATATCCAGTAGTTAGGACATTTAGGTTGCCTATAACAACAACTATTTTTTTAAAAGCATTATTATTAAAGCCACCGCTGCTGCTATTTTGTAGGGAACTAATTGTCTCCACTAATTTTCTAACTGGTGAGAAGCTAGTAGAGTTACTCTAGGTAGATTTGTAAATGCGATGAAAATTTGGCACAATGTGTCTGCCCAAGACAGAAAATGTTGAGTAATACAAGAATGCAAAGAAAAGTAATTTAAATTGTAAAAGTTCCAAATTATTTGTTTACATGATGGTAGCTTCCTTTGCCTTTATTCTTGCAATATTAGAGGCAAAGAGGGACAGTCTGGATGTATCTACATAGCAAAGTCATTTTGGAATAACAACTGTTATGCCGAAATAACTATGCAAGCGTCTATATAGCAATTCTGTTATTTCAAAATAATTTTGAAATAATGGACAGCTTATTCCAACTTCTGTACACCTCATCCTACAAAGGATAACGCCTACTCCAAAATATTTATTTCGGAATAGGGGCTGTGTAGATGCTTCACTTCTACTATTTCAAAAGAGCCCCTCACCAGGACCATTCTAAGTTATTCCTCCTGGGGCTCTAAATTGAGATAGCATGTCTACATTAAGGGAGCTTGCCTTGGATTAATTTTGAGGCTTCCCTGCAGTATAGATGTGCTATTTCAAAATAAGATATTTCAGAATTACTATTCCGGAATAGCTTATTCCTAAATAACTGTGTGGTATAGATGTAGCCTCTGAGCCCTAGTGTAATTGCATCATTGATGTCAACTGAGTTTCTCCAGGCACAAATGTAATCCATTCTGCCACATGTAGTATTCAAATACCAAACTGCGGAATAAAATTTACCACCATGGGATCTACAACAGGACACTTGATTTTGATGTTGCCTATGAGCCTGTGTTAGGTGCAGACTTCTATAGGTTTAGTTTAGCCAATTCGTTCCATAAAACAGCAATTTTAACTTGAGCCACTTTGGATTGTGAAAAATTGTTTAAGAATAAAACCCTACATAAAATCCTTGAAAAGCATGTGCAAAGCCCGTTTGTGGTAAAATACAATTGTTTTGATTGGCCAAACATATTTCCTGTGTAAATCTGCCACATCCTGGTATATAGCGCACTTGAATATCAAGTTTTCATGTGAATCAGATTCCCAGGGCATCTCAGTAGAATAATAAAGTCATACATGACCATGTAAATGATATCCCTGAAAAAGCCCCTTAGTCCTCCTTTCAAAGTTATTTTCCAAAATCAGATTTATACATGCCGTTTCAGAAGCCACTCGGATAAAACAAGAGAGCACCACTACACACAGCTCTAATTAGTGAAAAACAAACAACCAAAAAACACCCAACAAAGCCCTTACCCCCTTTTTTCTTCTTCTTCCAACAATAGCTTCATGTGTTGTAGAGAAAAATGGACATCTAAATGGGACCAATGTTATTTATTCTGAGAGGACACATTCCCCCATTCTCCCCTCAGCACACACACTTTCATAGAGATAATTTAAACCTAGTATTTTGGTCATTTACAATTATAACTTGTACTCTTGTTTTTTTTCATGACTTCTCCATAGAATGTAGAAGATACAAAAGCAGTAGAACACATTAGCAATAGATAGCAGAGTCTAAATAAACATAATAAGCTTTCTTATATGTCTCCAGACCAAACCTTATCTAAAAATACCCTAATGAAGCTGAACCATCCAATTATTTGTTTCTTGCAGGAACCCCTTATTAATGATAGTTCAGTGAGGGAAAAAACATTAATTATTGGACACAGTGGGATCTTTTACATTCTGTCTAGTCTGGACAGCACCAATTAATACAACAATTATTATCAACTACCATGGCAGGTTCACTGAGCACAGCTCCTATCTGCTGATTGGGTAGGGAATGTGGGACAGCTTACCCACTATGTGCAGATTACTCACACATAGAGTATTTTGTTTTTTCGGTTTTTTTTATTGCATTGCAATGTAAGGACTCAACCCAGCCAATACTTACAATGCAACTACTCCTATGGTTGGTACAGTTATCATGTGCCTCAGCACTACCAGGATGGGTCCAAACAGCAATAGGGAAGCATTATAAGAGAACTGCCGATTTCTACTTCATGTTCTCTTATTGTCAGAATTTTTGTCATTTAATGGAATCACTTTCTTGATGACATCAGCTTGACAATGGAGGCTTTCTAAGTTGTGCTCTCTGTTGCCACTGTAAAACAATAGTTTACAAAGACAAAAGCAGATGTTGAAATGATTTATTATTAGCATTGTCACCACAATCTCAAAGGTGGGAGTTGCCTTCTTGGCACAATTCAGCCTGAGGCAGAAAGCAAGTTTGAGAACTCCAGTTTGAAAAGTTAAAATAAGTTAAAGTAATACGTAATTGAATAGAGAGGTTTACGATGGAAAGTGTTAGAGACTTTTAATACCAGGTGTTACTACTGCGCTGCCTATAATAACAATTCACCTTTTATCCACTGAACATAAAAGGACAGAATGAAGGAAAATCAAGTTGCACAGCCATCTTGGGGAGATCTCATCTAGGATACAACACTATTTCTCTCCTGTAGTTATGATGCTATCAGAATCACAGAGATATTTACATAAATTATTCTCTCAGTTATCTACCTTTCATACTCTGCATTTATTTCAGATATGCCTAATCTGCAAAATTTAGATCAAAATCCAGATCCAGATTTTGAATTCTACACGGTCCATGGCTGCTTTGAGCTGAGATTTTGGTCCGGGATCATCCTTAGCTATGTTAATTACAAGACTTTTACATGCACATGCCCACAGCTTTTATTTGCTTCTGTGCATACTATCTATTCATGCACATCGACACAGAAAAATAGCATATGAATATGTAAATAATGACTGCCCACACTGTGATGCATATTTAAAAGGGGGCAGAGTTAAGATTGTGAGGAAACTTAATTGTAGCATTTCTTGAGTTTTGAGCATTTCACTTTGCAACCTTAACACCCTTTTAGTGTAGTTTTGTGTGAGTTACATGTACAGTTATAAAAATATGCATGAACTATATATATATGTCAGACCTTTGACACCATAGACCTGAATCTCTATTGTGCTTTATTAGCTGTGCTCATTTACACCAATGCAAAATGACTGTAAAGTGCTAGCAGAACAGAATGGTAGAAAACTCAAGGAGCTGACTGAGGGATATCTGGGCCACTGACAATTAACTTTGAAAAGTCATGGAAAATGGGAAAAGGGAAATAAGGACAGCCTGGAGAATTACCAGCCAGCTAGCTTAACTTCTGTAACTGGAAATATAATAGAGCAAATAGTTAAGTAATCAATTTGAAAACATCTAGAAAATAATAAGGTGATAAGTAACAGCATGGATTTATCAAGAACAAATTGTGTCCAATCAACCTGACAGCTTTCTTTGACATAGTAACAAACCTTGTGTATGGGGGAAGTAGTTAATGTGATACTTCTTGATGTTAGTAAAGCTTTTGACATTGTCTCACATAACCTTGTCATAAACAAACTAAGGAAATACAACCTAGATGGAGCTACTATAAGGTGGGTGCAAAACTGGTCGGAAAATTTGTTCCCAGAGAGTATATGGTTCACAGTCATGGTGGAAGGGCATAATAAGTACCCTGCTGGAATCAGTTCTGTATCTGGTTCTGTTCTATATCTTCATCAATGATTTAGATAATGGCACAGGCTATATCTACACTACAGAGTTTTTCCGGGATACTGGAAGTATCCCGGAAAAACTCTGCTGAATCCAGGGAATGCGTCTGCTTTTTAAGAACAATTTCTGAAAAAGTAGGTGCATTCTTTCAGAAGCCTTGTATTCCTTGTTTTATGAGGAGTAAGGGCTCTTCCAAAAGAGGAGTTTTCCCCCACATTTGGCCCCGTGTAGATGGGCCAAATGTTGGAAAAGCCTCTTCCGAAAAAAAGCGGAAAAAGGTATGGAAATTACAATTAGCAATTTGCGTATCTTTTTCCAGAAAAAGATCTCAGTGTAGACATAGCCATAGAGAGTACACTCATAACGATTGTGGATGACACCAAGCTGAGATGGGTTACAAGTGCTTTGGAAGATAGGGTCATAATTCAAAATGATCTGGACAAACTGGAGAAATGGTCTCAAGTAAATAGGATGAAATTCAATAAAGACAAACGCAAAGAACTCCACTTGGGAAAGCACAATCAGTTGCATACACACAAAATGGGCAATGACTGCCAAAGAAGGAGTACTGTCAGTTATGGTCTGGATATCACTTAGTCCTGCCATGAGTGCAGGTGACTAGACCAGATGACTTTTCGAGGTCCTCTCCAGTCCTATGATTCTATCACTAACCCCACTTTGTGCTGATGTAAATTACTTCACTGAGTGCAGGATTATGCAGAATCCTGCCCCATAATGTTTAAATTAAATTAGTGGTTCATCACCTATAAATAATATGAATATATTATGATTATATATAATATTATGTATAATTTTGCCAGAATGATACTGGCACCCTAATCAATACACTCTTCTATAAAAAGCAAATGATATGCATAGTACTAATGTACTGACAAAATGTAATCAATGATGCAATAAAGATAAAGTCAAACACAAACACAGTCACTATAATTTTATGTAAAATTTGTACCTGATAATTTTGGTCATATTCCTTTGTCAGCAAATAGGCCAATAATTGAGGATCACACTCCTATTTAAACACCGAATCCATTTTGTTATATATAGTCAAAGCTCAGATACCTTCTCTGTCTCTTCCCCTCCTCATCCACATGGTAACAATATGATATTGTCTCAATACTTTTTCCCTGTCTGATATTTTGTGTGTGAGATTTATTTGTGTGTCTCTTTCTCTTTTCTTCATAACACCCACGCTTCCTAAAAGTCAAGGGCTGTGTCTAGACTGGCAAGTTTTTCCGCAAAATCATCTGATTTTGCAGAAAAACTTGCCAGCTGTCTACACTGTCCGTTTGAATTTTCGCAAGAACACTGACGATCTCATGTAAGATCGTCAGCGTTCTTGTGTAAATACTATGCTGCTCCCATTCGGGCAAAAGCCCTCTTGCGCAAATCATTTGTGCAAGAGGGCCAGTATAAACAGCACAGAGCTGTCTTCTGCAAAAAAGCCCCGATTGTGAAAATGGTGATCGGGGCTTTTTTGAGGAAAACTACGTCTAGATTGGCCATGGATGCTTTTCCGCAAAAAGTGCTTTTGCAGAAAAGCGTCCTGCCAATCTAGACACAATTTTTCCAAAAATGCTTTTAATGGAAAACTTTTCAGTTAAAAGCATTTTCGGAAAATCATGCCAGTATAGACGTAGCCAAGAAGTGTTAAAATACTCTCTTGATTACAGGATAAGCCATTTTCCAAATAAAGTTTAATTCCTTAAAGCTTCACATTCGGGAGAGACTTCTAGAAACTACATCTCAGTACCAGGGAGTGGTCATTTCCAACTTTGAAATATCATTCCTAGATAATAAAAACACTATGGCTGTGTCTACACTGGCATCCCTTCCGGAAAAGGGATGCTAATGTAGCACTTTGGAATAGGCAAATCCGCGGGGGATTTAAATATCCCCCGCGGTATTTGCATTAACATGGCTGCCGCTTTTTTCCGGTTTGGATATAAGCCGGAGAAAAGCGCCAGTCTAGACGTGATTCTCTGGAAAATAAAGCCTTTTCCGGAGGATCTCTTATTCCTACTTGAAAGGGCTTATTTTCCAGAGAATCACGTCTAGACTGGCGCTTTTCTCCGGCTTATCTCCAAGCCGGAAAAAAGCGGCAGCCATGTTAATGCAAATACTGCGGGGGATATTTAAATCCCCCACGGATTTGCTTATTCCAAAGTGCTACATTAGCATCCCTTTTCCGGAAGGGATGCCAGTGTAGACACAGCCTATGTCTAAAGAGGCATTTCCTTTGGAAATGTAATGAGAAAAGGCTTTGTCCAGACAAATATTTTTGTCTGATTGTAAGCATTCTTCTAAAATTGATGGTCATTATTAAAAATGCTGACCAATGTTACATACTAGCAAAGCTATCAGGTGTCATTATAGGACAGCATAGTAAAGGTATTCTGATTTTCTCCATACAATGTAAATCAAAGCTTGCTCAGAAGATGAAGTGTGCATGTTAACACTGTTAAATTATAAAAATGATGTAATACTTTTGTCTGCAGTAAATTATGCAAAGTGAGCTGTTTTCAGGTGAGTCCCAGTCTGGTTTCAACCCATTTCATCATCTCAAAGACACTGGAGAAAAGTTTTGATTGCACCAGATACTATCAGTTTATTAGAGAATCTTCACTAGAAGTCAAACTACAGGCCTGTAACTGGGAGGATCGCTTTTTTCCCTCTTCCTTAAATAGAGGCAAAATGTTAGCAGTTCTCTAACTAATAATAAATAATTTAAAATCCTTGCTACCATATTTGCAATTTCATGTGCCAGTTGTTTCAGTATTCTGCGATGGAAAATATCCGGTCACCCTGATCTGAGCACATTAAATTCTTTCCATTTTCCTTTCACCTCACATGCAGTAATCTACATTTCTAGACACTCCTTCCTAACAGCTTTATTGCCTTCATGCCTATGTTCCATATTATCATCCTCACTGAAAACTGAAGCAAAGTAGTAATTTAGTTTTGGGGCTATACCTAGATTATCTTTCCCATCCATGTTGCATAGCAGCCCAACCTCATTCTTCCAATTTTTCTTTTTAAATAGATAACGTTTATTATGTATTTTAGTTTCCTTGGAAAGAACTAATTGACTTTTAGTAATTCTCACACTATACCTACATTTTCCAACCTCCACAAAGTATCTTTCTTTGCTAATCAATCCCTTTTTCTGTTCCCTATAGCATCTCTGCTTACTCCTAATAACCTTTTTGAGGTAGCTATTCATTCAGTTGGGCCTGGAGTCTTTTTCTTCAAGCCACATGTTTAATAGTATTATTATCATGGAATAATATAACCCTATTTCCATGTCTCAGTGAACGCGCTCACAGTGCCTTTAACCCCTTATGCAAATGCAATGAAAATCATGTGTGTTCACATAAATTCCCATGGGTCATTGGTAGAAAACAGAGAGACAGAAAAGGGTTGGTATTGTTGGGCCAGATAAGTATCCATATGTTTTAAGGAAAAAAAAGACAGCAAGCAAATGGTAGCACTTTATAGACTAACAAAACATGTAGATGGTATCATGAGCTTTCATGGGCACAGCCACTCCAGTCATCTGAAGAAGTGGGCTGTGCCCACGAAACCATCTACATGTTTTGTTAGTCTATAAAGTGCTACCAGACCATTTGCTTGCTGTTTTTTTTCTGTAACAGACTAACTCGGCTACCCCCTGAAGCCTATTTTTTAAGGCTCTTGCTTAAAAGCAGCCCTCTCTTTCTCTCTCTCTCTCTGTTTCCCAGTGATTTCTGCTTCAGATCTCTGGTTCCAATCCATACATTATTTCCAGCACTTTATAGATAAGTTCTATTGATTTTAATAGGGATTTAAACAATAATGTCCTACAGATAATAATTAGGGTTATGTCTATACTACAGCGTTATTTTGAAATATCTTATTTTGAAATAATTATTTTGAAATAGCTTATTTCGAAATAATGCGTCTAGACACAAAATAGCATGCCCACACTGATAGGACACTGAATCACATTTAAGGCTGGTCGGAACCGGTTCTGTCAGGGCATCAGGTCAGGAGTTACCTTGTGTGGCTACTGCCTGAGGCTATCTGAGACCTGTGCTTGAAGGGACCCCGCCAGACAGCCGGTTCTAAGGTTTCCCTGCTTGCTTGCCTACCTGTCTGAGGGACAGAAAAACATTTTTTCTCTGTGTGCTCTGGTTGCCCTCACTCAGGACACCACAGCACTCTGCAATATGGAGCCGGAGCTGCCCCTGGACACTCTGGTTCTTCTCCTGGACATGTTGCTGCAAGTCTGGCAGCACGTTTTGCAGGCAGTAACAGTCCCCCTGGTCTGCCCCACTGGGGCTTGTGCCTCATTCCTCCCTCACGTTCTTTCACTTACCCCTTCCTCACCCCCCTTCCTGCTGTACAATAAAAGATACGTGTTCATTACAACAAAGCCTCTTTATTGAACAAAACTGAGGTGCAGGGGGAATGAAACTGAGGTGAGACTGGGGAAAGAAGGTGGGAGAGGGGAGGAGGGAGGGTGGAAGAGGGGAGGAGGAAACCTGGGAGGAGGGAGCTGGAAGGGGGAAGCAAGGGGAAGAAGGTGGAGGGGAAGCTAAGGGTTCAGGGGTGAGGGTCTCGCTGGACCAACTTGATTTTCATGTGAACCTGCTCCTGGGATCGCATGTGGCCTTTGGTGGCCAGGCTGGCAGCTATCCTGCCATAGACGGCCGCGTTCCTCCATCTAGTGCAGAGATCATGGCCATTGGGGGCATCCCTCTCCCAAGCTGAATAAAGTCCACCCTGATCTCCGCCCTGGACCAGGAAGGTGCCCGCCTTCTCCAGACCCTGGCAGGATCCTGGGAGCTGGCAGGCTGCTCCTGGGGAGTGGTGGAG
Organism: Pelodiscus sinensis; assembly: GCF_052426305.1. Taxonomy (NCBI): domain Eukaryota; kingdom Metazoa; phylum Chordata; order Testudines; family Trionychidae; genus Pelodiscus; species Pelodiscus sinensis. Next base: position 59,459,734 of record NC_143059.1, on the reverse strand, counting down.
GGCTGGCTGCCAGTAGCTTACTGGCTCATGTTTTAGGGCCACTGGGTCAGGCTCTGGGCTGGCAGGCTTGCAGCTGGCACAGGCACTGTGGCCAGAGTTTACCCCTTTAAGAGCTACAGGGAGGCGGGGAGGGAGAGGAGTGTTCTTGGTTGAGGCTGGAGTGGCCACCAGGGCACCCTGGGAAGGCTGGAGACCCTCTATTTCAAAATAAGTGTCTACACAGCACTTATTTCAAAATAGCTGTTTTGAATTTGGTATTATTCCTCGTGGAATGAGGTTTACTAAATTCAAAATAAGTGCTCCGCTATTTCAAATTAATTTTGAAATTGCAGTACAGCTGTGTAGACGCTAGTAAAGTTATTTCAAAATAACAGCTGTTATTTTGAAATAACTTTGCTGTGTAGACAAACCCTAGCAAATAGGAAATTACTGTAAACTTGAGTAAAAATTCAAAACTTTTCTTTCAACAGAAACTGACTTTTCAACTAAATGGAAATTGTCACAAAACAAAATTAAATTTTCAGTAAAAATGTTCAGTCTTTTGTCAAAACTCCAATTTTGTTGGTTTTTCTAAAATATTTATTTTCTTCTAGCCTGCCACCACCCAGGTAACACTACCAAGCTCCTGGCTGACAAGCTGAATTAGCAACTTTCCTGTAGAAGAAAGTCATGTTGAAATCAATTCATAAAGAACATTCTGAGGCAGGACTTTGGCTTATGGAAATGGTCTCACCCAGTTTTCAACTAACAGCTTTTAAGACAAAAGAGTTCTTATGTCCTCCAAAGAGAATTATTTCATTAAAACTGAAATGTACTAAACAAGGCTATCAAATATACTGTTAATTTACTGGGTGACAAAATATGACTGAAAATTTCTTGAATTTTAATTGTCTTATTTTAGTAACAAGCTACAATATAAACAAAAGTGCTGATTAATTCATTTTCTTTTAAGAAGTCTCATGCCAGACCTAAAAGCCTGTTGTTCTGTCTAGTTAAACACTCATGCATTAAAATGCTAATAATTAAACTGTTACGACTGACTAATGAACTCTGCCAACTATAAATGATGGTCTTGTTAGATTCACTGCACAGCAAGGCTTCCTTTGTACTGAAAAAGTTAAAGGTTAAAGAGCTCTTGAAAACAGCGAGCAGCATCTAGAAGTAATTACATTTTTTCCTGGAAACTAGTAGTTGCTACAATAATGTTTCAATTCGCACTCAGAAAAAAATGTACTATGAGCTCTATTCATCAGAGGCAATCTGTAGCTTTCTACACCATGGCAGGTTGCTGGTCTCTGGCTTCTGCATCTAGCTTACTCAGACTAAAATCTAACAGGCTGCAGAACTCTTTTATTGGTCCATCCCATGGAAAATGAAAAGGTAGAGATTTCAGGCTTGATTCACAGCCCTTGTTGAATATCACTCACTTCAAATCATTGACTACAATGGGAATACTTATGTGTAACTGTAGGTTTATTTGCAGTATATTATACAGCCACCAGATGTCTCTATGCATAGAGTTTACAATAGCGTGGCCCTTGCTAAACAAAGGAGACAAAGCTGGAGCTCAAGCTCTGTGGAAGCTGTTTACATCAGTAGTTGTATGCATATTCTGAAATAAACATTAGCTATTTAAGATGATCTGAGATTCCATATATCATTACCATGTCAGAAATTACTACACAATGTTACCAAAAGTTGCAGAATCATGTCTTTTCTGTGAGCCTCATGACATGCTTATCAGATGTTCCATATCCTAATCAAATGGAATCAATAGTCATTTTCCATTTACTTATATTATTTTAGCTCACATCTGGGTTAACATTAATGAAGATGTTGGTAAGATGGGCCAAAGTTTCTAGTGGAAATGTAGCTAGTAGCCAACATAGTTGATTAAAAAAACATTGAAGGTATACAGAAATGGAAGTGTTTAATAAAAGTGTTTAATAAAATAAAAGAATATCTCCCTATTCATGCATGGTTTTTATATTATGCCCATCAGTATAGTATCAAGATACAATTATTTATTTGCCTAAGATATCACTAAATAGACCGATTTCAAACCAAGATTCAACCATTTGAAAAGTCATATTAATTAAGACTCAGTTATGGTTATGTTTGGTGAAGATTATTCTAACTATAACTTACTTTAGTGTGATCTGAATAATGCTGGCTAAGAATAGCCCAGACTAATGAAGAGTTGGGCTTAAGGGCACTTCCCCAGAAAGAATGTCTTCATTAACTCCCTGTCTTGCAGGGAAAGCTTGTTTGCTAAGAGTTCTTTATGGTATATAGCTTATTTTCTCCTGCCTCCTCATTATCCAGCACCAGCTGACAGGGGTTTGGAGTATGGCTTTGCCTCCTTTACACAGCTTTCCAGGCAGCTTTTCTTTTATGCACCACTGGGGAACGGTAGAATGGATTATTTTTTTCCTGAGTGCAAGAACTGTAGTTCTATCTAGCCTTTATAGGTCTTTCAAAAAGAACGGGAAAGCTCCATGCACCCTCCCTCATCACTATGCAGCCATATAAGGGTCACACAGTATCTGGTCCTGTATGATTTGCTTGCTCAACAAAAAACATGTGTGTGAGAAAGAAAGCAGAAGGGAAAGATTAAGAAGAATCATTTCCACCCTTTTCTTTGCCTGCAATTTTCTACCCAATCAGTTCATCTGTTGAAATGATGTGCAGTATGTGAAGCTCAGCTGCAAAGGCTTGTTGAAGAACATCAAGGACGAGGCTCTTATACCATTACTCACATGGAGTCGTACCTTTCTCCATGAGTGGGTCCACAGAGTTCAATGAGCCCAAAGGGAATAAGGTTTCAACATTTGCTTTAGTCTTGGCAATATTCCAGACAACAGTATGTTCAGGACCAAATGGTGAATTTGGAGTCATTAATGCAACAATCAGATATATGCATAACACAATAGGGCAAAGTTTTAAAGATCTGGGAGATAAGTCATGATAAACTCTGGCTGGTTGGTTGGCATCATCTCTGTATTTCAGACACAAAAATCTGGAGTGCATCCTCTGGAGTAAAACTGGCTTCTCTGCCATGGAGTTGTGGCCAAATCTGTCACTTTTTGATAACCCTCCTAAAATTCACTCATTTTATTATAGAAGTCACAGTCATGAATAACACGCGTACAAACATATCTATCTTACATATTGGTTACAGGTGCCAGAAAAATATTATTCTAAAAGGATAGCACAAAAACTATTAACATGTTAGGAAGAAGGTCCTTGCTTTTATTGCCATTTGCTGCTTTCTGTGTTACCCTTCCCATTCAGAATTACATGATATAAGAATTCAACAACAAATTCAACTCTTTTTACATTATTCTTATTGAAGATAGCAAGGAAAATCTGTGTAAAAACAGCTGGGAAAGCACAATGAACTGTATTGATATTGGGCCAAACTGATCCCGGAAGAAATGATTAGGGGTTTGGAACATGTCCCCTATGAGGAGATATTAAAGAGACTGGGACTTTTCAGCTTGGAAAAGAGGAGACTAAGGGGGGATATGATAGAGGTCTATAAAATCATGAGCGGTGTGGAGACAGTGAATAAGGAAAAGTTATTTACTTGTTCCCATAATATAAGAACTAAGGGTCACTAAATGAAACGAATGGGCAGCAGGTTTTAAACAAATAAAAGGAAGTTCTTCTTCACACAGCGCATAGTCAATCTGTGGAACTCCTTGCCTGAGGAGGTTGTGAAGGCTAGGACTATAACAGGGCTTAAAAGAGAACTAGATAAATTCATGGTGGTGAAACCCATAAATGGCTATTAGCCAGTATGGGTAAGGAATGGTGTCCCTAGCCTCTATTTGTCAGATGGTGAAGATGGATGGCAGGAGAGAGATTGCTTGATCATTATCTGTTCGATTCACTCCCTCTGGGACACCTGGCATTGGCCACTGTTGGCAGACAGGATACTGGGCTGGATGGACCTTTGGTCTGACCCAGTATGTTCTTATGTCATTATGTTTGACTAAGGATGAATTTGGGCCATTGTTTAGGACACACTTTATTGTGATGTAGTATTAATGCAGTTAACTAAATCACATGGGTAACATTTTGACTGCAAATCCCCAACCAAGAGTTTTGGAAACAACATCTGAAATCCCAAAATTGCTTCTGGTGGCCAGAGCACCAGAAAGTCTCTTGAGGAGCAGAGAAATCATTCCAGCTAAATTGCTTTCTGCTCTACACACCCTCACCTGGGATTATTTCTGTGGAGTCATGGGCATACCAAAAACATTGGCTAGGCTTCAGGAAAGGCACAGTGCTGCAAGCCAATTTCATGAGCAGTGCCATGAGTCACATTATATTACATAATATATCAGGAGGCACACTGCAGCATGCAGAAGAATTTGCCTCAGGTGCCTGCAATGGCAGTGAAATGAAATCTTATTCCCAATGTACAGTTACTTTAAAAACAAGAAAGTATATACATATATCAATTTAAATCATCAATGCAGGACAACATACCAGTGTCAATGTTTACTTATGGCATTGTAGAAAATAATAAAGACATAATGATAATGAGGAAGAGCCTATTTTGAATGATACATGCAATTACAATAAAATTATTTGTTATATCGTAAAAATATAAGAACATAAAAGTGGCCATACTGAGTCAGACCAAAGCTCCATGTAGCTCAGTATCCTGTCTTCTGACAATGGCCAGTGCCAGGTGCCCCAGAGGGAGTGAACAGAACAGAGAATCATCAAGTGATCCATCCTCAGTCACTCATTCCCAGCTTCTGACAAACAGAGGGTAGGGACACCATACCTACCCATTCTGGCTAATAGTCATTGATGGACCTATCCTCCATGAATTTATGTAGGGTTTTTTTGAACCCTGTTAAAGTCCTGGTCTTCACAACATCTTCTGGCAAGGAGTTCCACAGGTTGACTGTGCACTGCATGAAAAAATACTTCCTTTTTTTGTTTTAAATCTGCTACCTATTAATATCAAACTGTGCATCCATTAAAGCTTTCCCAGCTATGTGTATATTGCACAGCATCACAGCAATGAAAATAGCTCCCTTTTTTCCAGACACATGGGAGAAGTATTTATGAGGAGGAATAGCAGCTACCTCAGTTATGCACAACTGCTGTTATTGCAGGTTCAAAGAAGGACACTCCAATTTGTTACAAATAACTTTCAACAGTCTGGCATTCTTTCCTGACCCAATAGAAGCAAGTTAGAGGCCAAAGCCTAAAAGACAAAGAAATACATTGATCCTCAGATTTAAAAAAATGAATACAAATGTTAGCAATGAAATGTGCATATTAGAGATGAGCCTGAACTCAGTCAGCCACCAGGAGTTCTGGTGATGGTCTGAGTCAAATCTGAACCTCATGAATTTGGCTCCATCTCCATGCAATACAGTAAGTAAGTAAATGGACAACAGTTTTCTAATCACAGGATTTTCACAAGACATCTTGTTGGATGGAGTTTTGTTTAACCTGAACCTCTCCATGTACTTGTTATAAGGAGTAGGGAAACCAGTTCAGATGAATAAAAAGTCACTCAAAGTGAACATATGTTGACATTTTAAAAATCTGGGTAACTTTCCCCTCATTATTTTCATTTTTGCATGTTTCTGAAATTCCCAGGCTGAGATCAGAAACAGAATTGGCAAAATACCATAAAAATGGCTTTTCTCATGATATTTCTCACTGAAAAACAAAATCTCCCACGGCAGAATCTCATGAGACTTCCAGAACAATTTTGTAAAGTCAAATGACGTGAATAATTTGGACAAGATTCAGACAAACATATAATCTTCAGGGTGCTCACCTAAACAAAACCTTTTGAGTTATGTCCGTCAACAGTTGATGCTGCCCTAACCTATGCTGCTCGCAAACAGAGATAACTAACAGCATATTGAGTGCCAGAGTGCAGATGCAATGATACAGAAAATTCTGGAATCACCTCATTTTAAATTCACTAGGATGCTTGTTTTCAAAATTTGACTTGAATAATATTGAGTTTGTTTCTGTGTGAAAAAAAAAAAGAATCTGTAAGAAAAAAAAATCACAATGAAAAGTGAGGTTTTCAAATATTTGAAGCTGCATTCCCTTTTCCAAATAATGTAGTCTTCTGCATACCCCCCCATCTGAGGTGATGTCTAGACTGCAGGCTTCTTTTGGAAGAAGCTTTTCCGGAAGAGATCTTCTGAAAAAACTTCTTCTGCAAGAGAGCCTCCACACTGCCAAAGCACATTGAAAAAGCGATCTGCTTTTTCGAAAGATAGCATCCACACTGAATGGATGCTACCTCGCATTTAAGCTGTAATTACTAAGGATGGGGTGGCCATCAGGGCACCTGTGCTTTTTCCTTTCCTCTTCTTTTGAAAAAACTTCCTTTTCCCCATCCTTCCATGTCTTTTTCTGAAAGAGCTCTTTGGAAAAAGGCTCCTTCCTCATAGAAAAAAGGTTACCAATATCGGAGAAATCCCTCTATTCTTTTGGGTTTTTTTTTCAGAAGAACATGATTGCAGTGTGGACTTAAGTGAAGTTTTTTTCAGAAAAACAGTTGTTTTTCTGAAAAAAACCCTCTGTTGTATAGACAGCCTGAGAGAGGGTCATAATATAAATAAGCGAAGGAGCAAAAATTGGCAGCAAGAGAAAAAATGAAGAAGGACAAGATTTTGTTGAACAGAACGTACTTCCATCTATAGACTCATTCAACCAATTTGGATGACTCACAGAAAGAGGTACTACTCAGCACAAGTGTGGCTGTATCAGAGCTAGAGAGTTTTGGATATATGGTACAGATAGAAAAGTTCTACTAGGAGATAGCTATTGTATATAATATAATTCATCTACCTGAGACAGGCATGGTTTAAGGAACATCTCTTCTGTTTCTAATACACAGAACAGCAGAGGCACCAGCTAGAATAACAATTAAAAAAATTAAATCAACTTTGGAAGGAAGAAAAAGAAAGCAATGGAAACAAAGATTTGTGAATTCAGACTTGCTTTTCAAACACTCGGACCATCTCTAAAATAGTAATTGAAGTTCACAAGGGCTAGACATACACAAATTTTATTTCTCCCTTTGTGGTAAGTTTAATTCTTTCTTTTCTTATGATTTAAGGATTTCAAATTGGGTTTGTGCATTCGACTCCTCTTATTTCTATTTATGGAGTCCGCTCTACTTTTTAAAATCCCTAAGCATCTCTGTCCTCCCCTTGTCATTTTTTCAACAGACCTATGACAGCACAAACAATGCCACTTGGCTTTGAACATGTCATGGTAAATTTCCCCAACGGAGGAAAGATGTACAAGCAGTTATCTAGCATAGTTCTACACCAATCCATCTATTGTTTGCAATGTTCAGACATTTCAGTGCGGATGCAGTTTCAGGCAAAATATTTTTAGTAGACTTTTTGGAAGTAGAAAAAGACATCTTTGAGGGCCCAATCCTGTTAGGTGGTAAGTACCTTATAAAATCAGGCCTTCCACATGCTATATTCCTCCTATATTTTCAAAGAGCAGCACAGGGATTTATGTCTCCATAAAGTCAAAGGTCCAAGGGAATGGAGGAAAGGAGGGGGAAGGGAAACGTGCCTACAGTCCTACACAATTCTTTGAACATGCATCTCTCTGCATAGCGGAGCATCAAGTTACCCTGCAGAACTGTCGAAGGAAGAGTTTGAAAAAGAAGACAAAAAATTGATGCCTTATACTTTCTTGAACAACAAGAGTGCAGGCTTCACTCTCCCTAGTGATGTCTGATAGTACAGATGATTTTTTGAAAGCGACTCAGTGGAACTACTCAGCACATAAGGCTATACACGTGCATAAGCATTTGCAGAATCCAGACTTTAGACTGTGAAGTCCTCAGCACAGTATCTTGTATTTCTTCTGTAGACTGCTCATTACATCTCTGGGTGCTGTAAAAATTAATAATTATTCTCATAATGGGAAAGTTACTCCCATTCTCTGAATGATTATGTTTAACTGTGCTAGCAAACATAAATCAGTAGCGCGCTCTCACTCTCTCTCCCTCTCACACACACACAACACTCTCACAAACACATGCACGCACACACACACACACACACACACACACACACACACACACACACGCAGAGTCCTCTATAAATGATGGCCCATAATCCTGTGGGGGACAAGCGGAAGGAAGAAGATACAGCAAAGGAAACTATTTTGAAACTGCATGAGGTTGCTTGAATTCTAATTTTCCTAGGAACAGAAGTTTGTTACATATTAAAGATTAAATTGTAAACCACAGAAATGTGTCAGCAATGTATATTTTGAAAAATCATTTCAAAAGAGACCATGCAACTGTGAAGCCAGGTCTCTAAAATGCATTATCTATTTTTAATCATTTTAGCCATCCAATTGGTCAGCTAAGGTTTTCTTCATGTATAAAATAAAACCTCATGTGAAATATTGATTTCATATTCTCTAACAGTTAAATGCTCTGTGGTGTCTATATGCCTAGTAAGAGAAGCAACATTGATCACCAATGAATGATTACAGTTAGGTGAATTTAAAACAAAATGCTGTTTTGGGGGTCTTCATAGAGCTTCAATCTTTATTCATTCATTTTGTAGCATGGCTCATTAACTTTGTGGTGCAGTGTTTCCCGATTTTTTTTGGCCACGGAACCCTTTTCAATTTAGAAGAATTTCAAGGAACCCCTAGAGTTTCCAGGGTAAAATTTGTCAAGCAAGCAAAAACAAAACAAAACAAAAAGCAAAAAAACTCTGTCTCTTTAAGAGGCAGCAGGGGAGTGCCACGTTCTTGTGGAACCCCGTGGTTCCACGGAGCACCAATTGGGAAACACTGCTGTAGTGGACCTGAAATGATCCCAGAGGATTAAGGAAAATTAAAGTCTAAAAACCAATACTATTTGCAAAATATGTGAGGATTCCCTTCCTTTCTCTCTCCCGCTCCCACCCATCTCAGATTGCTCCCCACCATGATACACAAGTGTGGAAGGTCTGGATGGAGCAAGTGCTGAGGTGATGGGGCTCTATGTGATCCCATATGGTTCGACAAGGTAACTTGGTCTCCTGTGTAATTATATGTAAGGATGCCTTTGAGGACATACTATCAGTTATGTGATTTCATTCTGATTTGCTTTCTTGATGGGAACTGCTGTTTTTAATTGCATATTTGAATAGCTGACATAATTAAATTCATGGCACCTGCAAGCAGGAGTTGTACTGAAGTGCATGACTAAAGGGGGAGGCAAATCAGTGTAATGCTTCACCCTCCACCGATGCTTTAGTGTTACTTCTAACTTGATCTCAGAGTGGTATATGAAGACTCTGCAACTTTAAAGACCTCAAAACAAAGCTGACACAAGGTGTCCTAAGAACAGAGCATTTTAGGACATTCCTGGGGTCGATAAACACTAACACACTGACCGCTTCCTTACAGCAGGCAGCATTTTGTCATCTTTCCTTACAAAGAGTAGCAACTTCATTGCAAGAAGTCCCATTGATATCAATAGGATATTCAAATATTCAGAATAATTCTCATCATGAGAATGACGCCATGTCTACGCAATGGGTGCTACAATGCCTCAGATATGGTGCGCCAACTGTGCTGCTGCAAGCACTGTGTAGATGCTTCCTACAGCCATGGAAGGTTTATCCCTCCATCACTGTAGGTAACCCACCTTCCCCTGCTGCTGCAGCTAGATCAGCAGAAGCATTCCTCTCTTAACTTAGTGGCATCCATACTGGGGATTAGGTCAACAGAGCAATGGTGCTTATAGGTGAGAATGGCACTGTCATTCTAAATGTAGCCTTGGTCTGAGTGAAAGAATGTGGCCCCAACATTACAACATTTATATCCAGATGTAGGGTGGAGCCTGAGGGTTTCAGATTGAGGAATTTGGTTTAAATATTAAAAGAGATAAAGGGCTAGCTGGCAAGTTCCAGTTCTGGAGCTAAACTTTACCTACATCTGGGATGTGTTTGTATGTAGGGTTTTGGTTCAGATCAATCTCCAGTTATAAAGCATTCTTCAATAGCCTTCTCTAGAAGTCAAAGAACTGAAATTTATTTTAAAATGTCTCTACTTCCCCCTTTTCTTTTAATTACAATCATCTGTTACTATAGCATTCTAAGAACAAGGTAACCAAATTTGCAGTTATTTCATTGAAAAAAGCCCTCCCCCCAGTTTAAAAATTGGAGCACTATTAATGCTCTGACACTCAAATATTTGATTGTCTGAACAAACCCTATGATTCTTAGTATTAAAACCTTAGCCTACTGCCCCGGCCCAACTTCTTAGCTCAGAGTTTGAACCTTACCTGTAAAAAGCTTCTCTTGTAAGTTTGATATTTAAATATGTTGGCTTGATTGACAACAACCACAAGAGAGCATGATATGTGAATCAGGCAAGAATTTGATCTATAGAATTCCTTGGCTATAAGTCTTTGGTAGCAGCGAACTCTTTGCTAGTTCAAGAGGTACCTCACTGTAAAACCCCTTTATAACTTTTCAGAAAAATTACTGCTTTTAGGCTGACTCATCTGTTGTGTTTGGAAAGTTTGGAAAAAGTCCATATGATTAGCTTTCAGCATGCTTAAAACATTGTTTCAGAGGCTTCACTTGCGCTTGGGTACCTGAAAACAGTTTAAATTTGGCATGCAGTCTCCAGTGAGAAATGTTGCCTTGGAAAAGTTGGAAAAACAATTGGTTCAAAACTGAAGGCGTTATAAACAAGTGACAATAGTATACTCTGGCTGTCCAGATATATGATGGACAAACATGGTTATGTCTTTATATCCACGTACTGAAATAAATGTGTCCTTAGTTATTTAAACATGTGATGTCATGTTCATGAGTGAACATTGTAATAAATGCTAGGCATGTTAATTCCTCCATCTAAAAAATAAATATCGGCAATACATTAAATGCTACGTACCTGTATGTACTGTATTATGAAAAGAATTAAATGATTCCCCAGACAATAAAAAGCTAGTCAAAAGACAAAACGTGTAACATATGACTCTACTGAAACAAAATTTAAATGTCCAATTTTTAAAATACAGGTTCAGTCTTCAAATTCACAAAAGAAACATAACTCTCCTCTTTTCCCTGAAAATCAGAATTATCTGAGGATCAGATCTTTGGGTGGATAAAGAGGTGTTACTCCATTGACTTTAAGGAGGTTATGTAGATTTACATTAGCTACTGATCTAAATCATCAATATTTTAAATTGATCTGAAATATTCTCTGTGGGCAGGGGAGGTGTATACAAAGCAGGAGCAAGGTTAAAGACATGTTCTCAGCTTCTATAATTCTGATTGCATTTACCGGTATTTATTTCAATTGATGATCATCTGTGTGGTTTTATTATTGCAAACCGAAATAATTTCATGCACATAACACAGTTTCGCCACACACACATGCTTATTAAAAAACTTAAAAAACATCAAATCCTCCAGCAGCACCTTACAGACTAACAAAGCACGTAGATGGTATCATGAGCTTTCATGGGTACAACCCACCCACGAAAGCTCATGATACCATCTACATGTTTTGTTAGTCTTTAAAGTGCTGCTAGACTATTTGTTGTTTTTTTAAGTTTTACCAGTTACAGACTAACTCGGCTACCCCTCTGAAGCTTATAAAAGGAAAAACAACTACCCACTGCATTCAGTGACAGAAAATAGTGGACTTGTTCAAGTGCTGAGTTACAGTCACTGTGGGAAGTATAACACTGAACATCATCACCGTTGTACATATAAAATCTTAACCATAACATTGGGTTCAGTGTAGTATTTTGCATTTAATTATATTAATACTGCAGTAGAGAGTTTACTCTGGACAATTCACCTAGCAATATGCCACTAAGACACCTAAATATCAAATCATAAGTACAAATTTTGCATTTTATTGATACTTGCTACATTTCATGGATACAGCTGGACTTGGCAGACCTCTACTGTTACCTACAGCATTTCTGATTTTATAGTAATAATGAAAACACACAGAACCTGAGCAAGGTGGTATATTGTGTAAAAACATTTTTACATTTCCTAACAAAATCCCCTGACATTTGCATTCACTTCTCAAGTGCCAGTGGGTTGTATAGCCATCCACACAGCATCTTTCCTGAGAATCTCTGGAGGGGCTGTGATTTACACAGGGCTAGGCAAGCTTGTGATGAGTGGGGGTATGCTGAGATGAGGGAAGGCAAGCAATACCTTCCCCATCCCTGTGGCATTTCCAGAGAACAGAAGACACCCCCTGGAGCTGTATTACATTTTTCTTGAGGCCCTTCCCAACCATGGCCAGGATAGGCTCATAGTCCTAGCTTTTGGTTACGGAGCTGGCATGTATTTGTCCTGGGACCCATCAGTTCATGTGAAGCCCAAACCATAAATGGCTGCGCACCAAGACTGAGCACCTCACAATTTTTAATGTATTTATCGTCACATGTCCCTCTGAGGTAGGGCAATGTTATGCCAAAATGCCTGTGGGACTCACTGCGTTGCAGCAGTGCCCACATGAGCTGTTACTTAGCGGCAAGCTAGTACACTGTAGACTCACATCCTAGCTTACAGGGCCTCTGCATTTTGCCATAGTAGATGAGTGCCTATTACATGTACCCTGACAATATCCCTGCGAGGGAGGGCAGAACTGTTATCCCCATTACAGATTGGGGCAGGATCTTATCCTGGCAGTGAAATAAAGGAGGACTGGCTCTTTTCAACTCTTCCACACTACCTTGGGTCTTGAGAGAAGGGCAAGAGGAGAAGAGAAGGGGGTCACGAGCCTGAACCAAAGAACAGCAAAAATAAACCTGGCTCAGGGGGACGTGAGAGGGTGTTTATGTCCCACTCCTACCAGCTAAAACCCTCTCTCCATGAAAATTATACTACTGCATCTTGTCTTTCTTCCTGAATGACTGAGGTTATGTCTACACTGCAGGGAAAAGTTGGAAAAAGATACACACATTGTGAGCGGCAATGTGCGTATCTTTTCCTGCTTTTTTCAGAAAGAGGATTTTCCAACATTTGGCCCATCTACACGGGGCCAAATGTAGGAAAAAAACCCTCTTTCAGAACATCTCTTCTTCCTCGTAGAATTTACAGGGATGCCGAAAAAATGCGTCTGCTTTTCCGAATTTTTTTCCAGAAAAGCAGACGTGTTCCTTGGAAGATCCCTGAAAAGCTCTGCAGTGTAGACATAGCCTGAGACACAGAGAACTGAGGCACCGAGAGACTAAAGCCTGGATTTTTTCAAGGTATTCAGGTGCCTAACTTCAGTACCTTTAAAAAACTGGACCAACCTGACTTCCTCACAGTCACACAGGAGGTCTGTGGCAAAGCAAGATCTTGAATCCAGGAGGTATCCTAAGTTATAGGTTTTTCCCTGGAGCACTGGACCAGCTTTCCTTTCACATCCCTCAACTGCTATTTGCACACTGAGGACAGAGAAGAATATGAAGAGCTAAAGCTATCTGACCAGGTCTTATTTTAATATAGTCATAAAGGTGATGTCTGCAAGGGCCAAGGGCCATGTAGCTCAGTGTAAAACAATTCTAGAAAGGGTTAAGACAAGATTATGACACAGGAAGACACAATAGTACTTTCCTTCTGTGCTACATATGTCGGCTGGTATTAAGGACACACATCTTTCCTCATCTAAAAATCATGAATTTTTATGAAGTAAGCCCAGCTTTCCCATAATTCAGTAGGGTGCACTTTGCAGACCCTAAAGTGCTGTCACTACAGAAGGTTTCATTGCTTGCACCTGCTAAAACATTTGAGGTATTTGAGAGGCAGTGAAACACATTTGCTTTTCATTTTATCTGACTTTGAAAATCTTTGAAGTGTTTAATAGTAGTCCAGAAAAGATTTCTGCCTCTTAATCATTTACTTGTAGGGCACATTCTCCACTGGTAGCCTGTCAAGCAGAAAACGAGTTTAGCCCAGTTTTATTAAGTGCCACATGCTGAGTCAGTGTTCATTAAAGGTGTTTTAAGGTTTGAATTATGTAATTTATGAGAAAAAGAAATAAAAAATTCCATTGTTTTATTAATATACAGCACAGGATATATTGCTAATAACATACATTTGAAACAAAAGTTTTATAAAAATGCTATTGATGGGGGCCATGGAGAGGCTTTTAAGAATCTCTTTTCCCCTGTTCAATAAAATTCAAACATTTTAATTCAGTCAACATAGATTTGGAAAAGGAACTATTTTTGACCTCTCCTCTATCCTGCTTTTCCTTAACACACATTGCACATAAGGGAGGGATTTAAATAATAGTCATTTTTTCCTCCTTTTAAGAGATGTCATAATATGAGATATTAAAATTGTGTCAGTGTGGAGTCTGTAGTTGTGCATTCATCTGCCCCTTTTCACACACACACACACACACACACACACACACACACACACACACACACACACACACACACATCAAAAAACCAATGTCCCCCCCCCAAAGGTCCATACCATGACTCCTGAAAACAATGTATTTTTTTCACAATTATTTTAATTTGTTCCCCACAGATTCAGAGCTAACAGAATTTTTTAACCCACTCAATTTAGCTCTGTTGGTGTGGTATTGTAAATAGATTTTTTTTAAGCATATGGGGAAAACAGAACATTAGAAATTCAAAAAACGTGTACAGTTCTGCACAGCTACTTTACGCCCCAATCCTGCAAATGTCTCCAGAGGGCTACCTCCCCATCCCCACAGTCCTACGGAAGTTAATTGGGCTCCATGCAGACACTAAGGTCTGCTTGTGGGGAAAGATGATCCCCATCTCAAACAAAACTCCCATTGACTTCCTGTAGTTTTGTTTAATAAAGGATTGCGTGAGGCCTGTAGGATCAGGCTCAGTACAGTTTAATGTGAATTTTTATTGCCAGAGAAGAGCCTCCGTAATCCAAACGTTTACCAAACTGGAATTCATTGCCCCGTCATGGCAAGCAGCCATGGAATTTTCTGTGCAGCAATCGGGGGGGGGAGGGGGGGAGGTTGTCTTAAGAGCTGACATTCCCAGGGAATCTTGGCACTTTTAAGTGAATGCCCCCTGTACCTGATCCAGCACTGCTAGAGAACTCATTTTGTATAGCATGGAAAGAACAGATAACTTCATTTATTAAAAAAAAACCACCTGTTCTAGAACTGATGTAAATCATTAATCTGCTACCTGTCATGTGACCAGCCCTGTTGATAATTTGGTACTAGCAGGGATTGGTTATCTGGATGCACAAAACATCAGTTTCTGACCTTTCAGATGTGAGAGTCCTGAAGTGGTTAAAACTGAGTAACAAGGAAGGGATAATCAAGGTTGGTATTCAGCACCTAGGACAATACATTGCTGGTCATGAGAGTTGACAATAAGGGCCTGATTCTTAGTGTAAAACAGAATAGTGGTATTAACCTGATTTGCACCACCTGAAGATCTGGCCTTAAATGTGCACACTAAATGACCAGAGAATTATTTGTATTGTTTAGATGACAAGAAAATGAAATTGTTGACCATTTACAGTAAATGAGGAATGACACAGAATAACATGGATATTTCAGAATAGTAGTGGGAAAATACCTTGAATAGGGGTAGCAGTGAGAATTAGCTCTCTATTATATTGTGCAAAACAATTTCCATTGCTTATCTAAGTTTAGATAAGCAAAAATGAAGATTTGAGGGGAATTTTATTAAGAATTAGATAATCTGGCCATGGATAACATTTCCACAAATTCTGTCTGGAAGCTTTTTTTTTTTAAACCAAGATCTGATGGACCTTCATCCTAGCGAAAATATCTTTTAATCTTCTTGCTCTGGATAATATGTTATTATGGTCACAGTAGAATACTACGGCATGACAGTTGCTTGTTTGTAAAAATTTCCATTTGTTTGCACGGAGATCAGGAAAAAAGCCTAGAAAAACTGTAAAATATGTGAATTCTCTCCCTCCCATCTGTTTCTAAAATGGGCTTCCCAATATGGAGCTTAGAAGTGACTGACAGAGCATGAACTCAATGGGAATTTGTTTGTATAAAGGGGACATGACTGTGGATTTCAGCACTATGCCAACAGTTTCATCAAATTTATCTATGCATTCCGTAGATGAGTTCTCTGCTTCATAAATCCATAACATGAAGGCAGGATCTCATTGGGAGGGGCAAACCATGAGAATAATGAATTATGACCATCTTTAACAGGCTGTAGAATATTATATAGGGTACTCTCTGTGCTTTCATTTTGAGGGCAGGTGGAAGAACCAAGTAAAAACTCTGACGAGCCTATGAAGTTATTTACAACTCTCTCCTTTAGCATAATAGTTTGCTGCCATAGGAGCATTTCTTGCCTATTCTAGCATGTGCGGGAGGCTTGAGAGGGGAATATGGTCTGAGCACCTGAGGAGGATTTTCCCCTTAGTCTCTGAAAAGTGCTAGGAAAATACAGAGCTCATTTGACGGCCAACACACTGCATCCCAGGTCACATATACTAGGTTAGGGGCATGGCAGTCTTCTCCCTACCCGCCCCCCCCCCCCCGCCCATAGCTACAATGTCATGTGCAACACATTATCTGGGGAGCAGAAGCATGCAGCTACTTTTAAAGGAATGAGCAAAGTACACCACAGTCTCTGGCCACAGCCTCATCCTACTCCAAGGGAATCTTCCCCAGGTGCCAGGATTTAAGGAGACAGAGGACTCAAGAGCCAGTTACTTTTCATCCCCCAAAGGGACAAAGCAGAATTTGATCCTTTGAAGTTGTAGTGAGGGGGTGTTTTTAATATGAGCAGAGGAACAAGCAGGCTGAGTTTTATTGCAGAACTATGCTAGCAATACATCAAGATTACTGAAGCTTACTGTAAGGAAGTCAGTTTATAATTACTTTGCCATTGTCCTGTGGCTAAAGTGCCACATTTGATTCTCTTTCGCCGGATTTGAAGTCTCTTTGAGGCTAGGGGAGACAGCACCCATGCTTATGGAAAAAGTCAAAATATACCCTGAGGCAACATCACTAAACAACAGGAAAAGGCCAGCGCCCTCTCAGGCGATGTGGCCTCAAATTAAATGCAAGTAATTTCCTGACTAACCTGTGATTTCTATCTGGTTGTGGCTTCTGGCATATAACTGAGCCTCACGTTCTGCTATTTCTGTTTAGCACGTCTCACATGTGCTTTCACTTTCATTTCCAACCTTTAATACAGAACAGCCTATCCACAGCCTGCTCCCGAGCCACAGAAGCAGTGGAAGGCCATAGAGATTGGGTCTGCCCCACGCTGACATATTCAGGAGTGAGGCTGGCCTGCTTTTTAAGGGAAGCCATCCCTTTGTAAGAGAACCCATCCCCTTTCCTCAGCACACACCAGTATAGGTAGGCATAGGAACAGTGTAACTAGGAAGGAGTGTGGAGGGGAGCTTGTGTTCATAGTGTTCCTACCTTTCCACACACCATAACTCTCTCCTTGGACTTGCAGTCTTCCCCTCTCCACAAAAGATGCTGGAGTTGTATAGCCCTCAGGCTATAACAACCTTTGTGCATATTCCCATCAGGTGTGCAGATTTTCTGAGGAGAAAATAGCTGGTGCTGGGTGGAGCACCTCTGAATGTGCAGTTTGGGCTGTGGTGAAGAGCTGCCTATTGAATCCGGTGAATCCTACCCCATCCACAGATTTAATCAGTCTGATGGCTCCCTCTGATTCCTCTTCTCCTCCCTCTGAGACTGGAAGCTGGGAGAAGCTATATCTCTGGACCATGCTGTCTGGAGAGGCTCATGGCTGTGAGTGCCCGCCTCAGGGCAGCCTGTCAAGAAAGAACCAGATACCCCAAATCCTCAATTAGATTTCACCAAGCCAGTGACAGATGTCACTACCACTATCCCAGTCTTACCATGTCATCACAGACAGTCCCCTTAGCCTCTTTGGTCTGTTATACCACACAGACAGACTGGACTTTGTGATAAACGGTCACTTAAAATAAAAATCATACCACATCAGGTTGCTCCAGTCCTCAGAGACCAGTCATTTACTCAAGGTCAACTGGTAATCTAAATCTTACACCAAAAACTATGCTGGCAGACAATTCCATAATAAGCTAATTAAAGGCTGATAAGGTAACAAAAGGAAGTGTGAGAGTTATTGAGAGGTTAAAGCAGGTAAAATATATGTACGGATGAGTCACAGTTTGGAAGGCCAAACAGTGACAGTGGTGTAATAATCTGCCAGTTTCCCAAAAGTCTTTTCAACGTATCCAGAGTGTCTCTGGGGATCTTTGCTTCACATCAGGTACTCTTTTGTATAAGAGTCCAAACAGTCTAGAGACACAGGATCTTTCCTTGAAGCTATACTTAGAGCTTCTTCTGACCAAAACCAAGCTGGCAGTGTCACTACCCATTTGAGCTTTTCCTTTGATGACAGAAAGTAAGGAATGCAATTTCAGTCTTTGACTCCCAATCAGGGCTACCGCCAGGAGTTGAAACAAGGGAGTAGTTGTCTTGGAACCTGGTGATTTAAAAGGGTCAGGAGCTACCACTGCCAGTACCACAGTAGCAGAAGTGGAGCCCGGTGGCCTATAAATCACCATGAAGTGCAGTCTGGGCAGAGATGAGGGCTGGCTGAGGGATGCTAACCTTTAGTCTCACCCATTCTGTCTAAGGCCTTGCCCCTTCTGGAGGCCCAGAGCCAAGCTTTCCCCTCCCCCTCCCACACACACACTGGCCAAGGCCCAGTGAAGTCAATCTGTCTTCAGCCCTGCCCCCAATCATTGCACACCATGACCACTTGCTTTAAAATTAGCACCTTTCTCTTAAAGTTCTTCATTTTCTTTCTTGTTTGATGGGTTATTTAGTGATGGGGGTTATACACCATGTAAATATTTGTACTACATTATAAGAAGATACACATAAGCGAAAACAATGCAAGTAATTTCCCAGTATTTTTCATTAAGTTTAAACACCAAAGTGAACTGGCATGGGCTAATGCTTGGTCTACCAGTGCCACACATGTAGATCATTTTTGATGGCTGGACATAGGCCTGGGAAAAAGCTTTCTCCTGCAACCTGATGTACACTAAGGTTTTCCCATGCAAGGCAATCAGGGTGAGTGGTAGGTATGACCTGGAAGGAGATAACCTCAAATAACAATGTGAGTTATGCTTAACCATTATGGAGCTAACACTGAAGAGAAAATACCCTCTTGGAATAAGGAACAGTGTCTATAAAGTTTCAGTGGGCCAGCAGCAGCTGGAGTTCTGTATTAAAGAAAACTCTTCAGTCATTTGTCTACAGCACACTCTAATGAGTCTGCAATGTCTGGGGCAATTTACTGTAGCATTTATTTACAAGAGGTGCTTTCTGTTGAGTAGATCTTGTGTCAGTGACTTGAAGAAAAGTGCTGTGCAGTTCCATAGCTTGTCTCTTCCACTAACAGGAGTTGGTTCAATAAATGATCTTAGCTCATCCACCTTGTCTCTTTGCCTATGCAAGAAGCACCTTGGAAAAGAATATTGTTTTTGAATTAAAACAGACGACATGGTTGATGATCTTTTAAATATTGATTCTGTCAACTGGCTTTGGTGTGGCACCTGCTGAAAAACCAATGCTAATAAGTGTATGGAAGTCATAGGGCTTTCCCCAGAATATTAAAACAAAGGTTACTGTATATGGAAAACAAAGTGGCAGTTCTTCAGTAACATTGAAAATCGCAAGTTCAATTGTTTATGCTTATTGACTTTAAGGGAATAGATGTTCGAAACAGGTTTGAAATATCAAAATAATTCAGTAAATTCTTTACTTAGCCCACTTCAGAAAAACACACAGTATCAACCATCTACCTTGTAAGATGGGGCCTACACATGGGTTTTATATCAGCAAAACTATCTCAGTTAGGGTATGTCTACACTACCCCGCTAGTTCGAACTAGCGGGGTAATGTAGGCATACCGCACTTGCAAATGAAGCCCGGGATTTGAATTTCCCGGGCTTCATTTGCATAAGCGGGGTGCCGCCATTTTTAAAACCCCGCTCGTTCGAACCCCGTGCAGCGCGGCTACACGGGGCACGAACTAGGTAGTTCGAACTAGGCTTCCTAGTTCGAACTACCGTTACTCCTAGGAATAATGGTAGTTCGAACTAGGAAGCCTAGTTCGAACTACCTAGTTCGTGCCCCGTGTAGCCTCGCTGCACGGGGTTCGAACGAGCACGGTTTTAAAAATGGTGGCGTTCTGCTTATGCAAATGAAGCCCGGGAAATTCAAATCCCGGGCTTCATTTGCAAGTGCGGTATGCCTACATTACCCTCCTAGTTCGAACTAGAAGGGTAGTGTAGACATACCCTTAGAAGTATGTATGGGTATGTCTACACTACCACCCTAGTTCGAACTAGGGTGGTTAATGTAGGCAACCGAAGTTGCAAATGAAGCCCGGGATTTAAATATCCCGGGCTTCATTTGCATTTTTCCGGGCGCCGCCATTTTTAAAGCCCCGGTAGTTCGGACTCCATGCCCGCGGCTACACGCGGCACGGAGTAAGTAGTTCGGATTAGGTTCTCTAATCCGAACTACCGTTACTTCTCATAGAACGAGGTATACCAATAGTTCGGATTAGAGAGCCTAATCCGAACTACCTACTCTATGCCCTGTGTAGCCGCGGGCACGGAGTCCGAACTACTGGGGCTTTAAAAATGGCGGTGCCCGGCAAGATGCAAATGAAGCCCGGGATATTTAAATCCTGGGCTTCATTTGCAACTTCGGTTGCCTACATTAACCACCCTAGTTCGAACTAGGGTGGTAGTGTAGACATACCCTGTTTTATTTTTTTTACCAGAATAGTCACAACAAAGCAACTCCTAAATTGTGATTAAAGTTGTATCAGATTGTAGGTGCCTTGCACTGGGTTAGTATATTTCCCCTCCCTTATGGAAATCAGCTATACTGATAAAAGCACATTTTTATTGGTATAACTGCATCCGCACTGGAGGGATTGTATCACTGGCATAACTAAAGTGGTGCAAAATTTGTATGTAGAACAGGGGAGCCAATAGCCATGCTGGGCCCCTAGGCAAGGGGGTGTGTGTGTGGGGGAGGGAATGTCTCAGCTCTCCCAGAAGGGGTGGAGCCTCAGACAGAAGGGGTGGGGCTGAAGGCACCCAGCTCCCCGTGCCACCCAGACCACAGTGCCGCCCCCAGCACTGCCTTGAGCACATCAACACAGTGTCCCTTCCTTCCTAGTCAGCCATAAGAACCACCCTGAGCATGCCACCAAGCACTCTGGTGGCAATTTAAAGGGCTCAGGGTTCTGGGTGGAGAGCTGTCTTAAACACTGCATGCAAAACTAAGCCTCAGAAATCCACACTGAAGTTTGCTGGCTTATTTGTTTGTGTCAAGTCAAGTGGGTTCCCTTCCCTCAGCCTGGGTTTTGGGAAGAGACAGGCTTATACCAAAAAGCACAGACTCAGATCTAGATGTGGAACAATCCATTGCTCAGAGGTGCTTGGAATGGGGAGGAGGCCTTCAGCCATCCATGTGTTCACTACTGGCAGGTATGTGTAATTTTTGTGGTGCCCAGAAGGGTCCAAGTCCAACCCCCCTCATACACCTTCCTAAGCTTCTGGGATGGAGTTGGGATGAGGAAGGGGGCAGGCTCTGAGAGGGAAGTTTGAGTACAGGATGCAGGCTCTGAGCTGTGGGAGGGGTTGAGGTGTGGAAGAGGTGAGAGGTCTGTGGCTTACCTCAAGTGGCTCCCGAACGTGACCCTTGCATCCCTCTGGCTGTGGCTCACACCCTCACACCAGCCAATGGGAGCTGCAGAGTTGGCGCTTAGGGTGGAGGCAGGACACAGAGACACCTCCCACCCTTCTCCACCCAAGGGCTACAGGAATGTGCTGGCTGTTTCTGGGAGTGGTGCAGCGCGAGGGTTGATAGGATGCAGCCTTAGCACCACTGTGCTGCCAGTACTGGTGGCAGTGGTAGGGGGCCCCTGAGCCCTTTTAAGCTCCCGAGGGGCAGTGGGCAAGACCAAGAGAAGCTCAGGGGAAGCAAGTGGAGGTGGCCAGTGACTCTGGGGAAGAAACCTGGCCGCACAGATTGGTGGAGCCAGGGCCCCAGGCCTTGAATATTCCTAAAGCATGGGCACCGCCCCTGCCTAGTTTAGGTTGAAAACTCAAAATGGAACATAGCTTCATTTGTCAATTTCCTCCCCAGTTTATGATTAAAACGTGAGAAATTACGAAGTTTAGCAAATTTCCACCCAACCCATGAGTGGACATGGGCACACTTGAAATTCTGCCCAAACCTGCTCAATAGGTTCCCAAAACATTTTGAAAAAACTTGGGCAGGGATTGGAAATTTCCACATAGTTGACTGACACAAAAACCTGTTAATCCAAACATTTACCTATTGATTGCTACAGTGGACGTTCCTTAGATGTTTCTGCAATTGCCGAATTTCTGGTGCCAGGAGTTTTAGCAGGTTGAGGGACAATATAGCCAATGCTTTGTACAGAAGGAAAGACCAGTTAGTAAAAGGGAAAAATATTTTTTCTTACCTTTTTCTTGTCCTTAGAATTAAACCTTAGCTTAAGTGAACTCCTTGTACCATGTGCGTGCTGGCAAGAAGGATACAAGATGTTTCAGCTTGCCTGAATACTGCTTCCAAGGTAATGCCATAGCATTGTATTTACAAGATGCCCTGAACTGTCAGTTCCCTTTAAATACAATGTATTTAACAGAAAGCCATTAAGCCTTGTAAAACTGTCAAAGATGTAAATGACACTTGTAATAAAATCTTGTCGTGTGACCGGCTCTAGCTAATAAGGGCTGATGACATCACTACAGTTGATCACTGCTGGTGCTATGTACATTTGGACAGCTTTACGACCTGCATGGATTTGTGTTATTAAAATTGTACAGTTTTGTAAGGAATTGGGGATTTAATAAAGGAGAAGAGAAACTACAAAGGGGACAATATAGCACACTGAAAATGAGTCAGGCAAAAAAAAAAAAGGCAAAACCTCAGAGAGGTTCTCCTTCCGCAAGTTGTACAGGATACCAGTTGTTCATATAAAGCACTTTTATGTATTTATAGCTCGGCAAATACCTTGCATCTGTGAGACCATAAAACAAATTACAATGTATCCAATTGCTTCAAGGTGGCGAACTGTGCTTAAACGTAATGACTTGTACAGATTATAAGAGGAAGAGCATTACCTGTTTAATTCGATTTGTTTGGGAATTGCTTATTCAAAAAGACATTAATATGGGGTTTTAAAAATCAGGTTTAAAGATTTAAATTGAGATTGCCACCCTTGCAGCCATCGTATAGCCAGCAGGGAAATATGCTGTTTTATGTATTTTACAAATACACAGAACTGCTCCCAAGAGTACACGTATGTCAAGGGAAGAGAGATAAGGATACAAACTCTCCCAATAATCTATAAATTCAACCTAATGGGGGCAGATATCAGAAAAATGTGTTGGATTGAAAGCAAATAAATCACACCTGGTTTCCTGGCATGGGCTGGCACTGTGTGCCTTATATTTCAGTCAAATTATTCCATTTGTTTCTAAAGATATTTTAATCCCTCATGACCTCAAACTTCCCGTGAACCAGGGCCTGAACAAAAGGCCGCCCACTGTCTTTGCAGTAAATCTGTTGTCTCCCTTCTGGGCCCTCAACCTGGGATCATAGATCACCCCTGCCCTGCATCTTGCTTCAATTTACTCAATTAACTTGAGTAAAGCACTTGTAAGTTTGCAGATGTTGCTTTATTATCAAGGCCTAAAATGTACAAGAGAGTTCAGGAGCCTGAGGTTATGGGAAGGTTGTGTTGTTGGGGGAAGGGCAATAAAAAGTTTATGCTCCACAATTGTTTCCTCAAGAAGGGTGAAGAGGTTGGGTGTATTGTTCCCCCAAAGTTTATTTAAACATTAAAATGAATCTTGCCTTGTGGATTGGGGGAATGTTTGATGTTATCTCACGGATGGATAGGATATGAGAAATAGGTATTTCACCTTGAGATGAGATAATGCTGTGATTAACAGATGTTTAATTGAGCTATTCATCAAATGAAGAACCTGCCTAAAAGTCAGTAAGGCTAAGTAAATTATTTCCAACCCTGCAGGTGTTGGACTGGCAGCTCTATTACTCTTCTGGAAATGGGCTTAGAAGATTTTTATATGAGAAGATAATTTATTTCAATGAGGGATTCTAGTGTGGTTTTATTTATTTAATATGCTTCAAGGCTTTGGGACCAGCCCTTTTTATTCTGAACGCAAATCGTGGGGGTGCAGAAGGAAAGCAAGTTAGTGCATGGTATTATGTTGGTGTACTGTTTTGCAGTTCCTTTACAGACCATATGTCCACATTATGTTTGCTTAGTAATTTCCGCAATAACGTATGGGATTTGAGTGGAATATAGGTGGAGTTTCCCAGCAATCCTAACAAAATGATTGAATTTATCAAGACATTTGAATTATCGCTTCTCAAAGATGCAACTTCATCAGAATATATAAATATGCCTCCTCTGATGGATGATTAAGAATGTGTAAGTATTTGCATCAGAAACTGAGATTGCCTCAAACCTCATTCGGATCAAAGTTTCAAACACCTTCAAAGTTTTTGGTGGATGGATCTGATGTTTTGATACGTGATGTTTATGTTTGATTATAAATCTGTTTTCAGTTTTGGTCCATGTAGACTCACTCTTTCCGCTGCTTCACTTTGACCTTCAAGTGCATCACGTCAGTTTTCAGAGTCAAATGCACCCAAAAGTCTTAAAAAAAAGCTCAGTTGAAGCCACAAAATTTCAGATAGTTTTGAACTCTAACCACATGCAATCAGAAGTTGTGTGTGAGTTGGATACAAAACTATCAATCAGCCCAGCTTTGCTCAAGACAAAATGCATCTTCACTAAAAGATCCACACTCCGTGGAGAGCCTTTTGAGAAACTAGGCCAGATCTTCAGCAGGTATGAATCACAGTAGCTCCATTTGCTTCTGTACCACCGCACCAGTGAAGGATCTGGCCTATAGGTTGACTTCTTATGTATGATTAAACCTGATACCAGGTGAG
This sequence comes from Pelodiscus sinensis, assembly GCF_052426305.1. Lineage (NCBI taxonomy): Eukaryota > Metazoa > Chordata > Testudines > Trionychidae > Pelodiscus > Pelodiscus sinensis. Next base: position 59,434,684 of record NC_143059.1, on the reverse strand, counting down.
TTTCACATAGATTTCATAATGTGAGTTTCACTCATCTCTAGATATAAATTCTATTAAGTTATCAATTTCAGGTGCTTTTGTGGGTTCTTCTTTAAGTGAGTGTCATTAATCTATCACAACTGCCATAATATATATTGTCCTTTTTATTATAGTTGTGGCCCCACAAATTTTAAAAAATGAATATCACATTTTTTATTCATGTCTCATCAAAATTTTCCACCAAAATTTTTGCTGCAATTTTGTAATTTAGAAAATGTCAGCCACCTTGATTTTCTAGAGCCACTCTCTACAAACAAATAGCAACATTCTGGATAAGTGAGATACTTAGCTTATGTCTACACTATTGCCAAAGGTTGACCTGAGAGACGCAGCTCCAACAAGTGAGTAATGTAGCTGGAGTCAGTGTACTTTACACTGAGTTACTGCAAGGTCTACACCACAGGGTAGGGGTGTCAATGGGAGAAACTTTTTTATTGAATGCCCTTACTCTTCTCATCAGAGGTAGAATACAGAGGTCAACTGCAGAACAATCTGCAGTCAATTTGGTGGGCCTTCATTAGGCCTGCTAAATCAGCTGCTGGTGGATTGATTTCAGAGCAAGAATCCCTGATGTAGTGTAAAGGTAGTCTTAAATTCAACAGTGAGTTTACTATGTATACACATCATTCTTTTTCAGAGAAAATACAAAAAGGATTTTGAACATGCAAATCCTTTACTCTGATACATAGGGCGGAAGATACTTCGCTCCTCTTTCACAAATCTCCAACTATGAGGGAATTTGGGCCACAGGAGCCATATAACTGACCATCCAGCAGTTCTTCCCCTAGCCATCCTTCTACAGTTCTTCCAGCAGGGATTTACAGCCACTCCATTCTCCTTATTCATCTCTCTAAGCAGCAGTTCAGAGTTAATGCAGGCCTCCTCTCCCTCATTCGATTTCTTCCATGGGGCATGTTCAGACAAATCTGGTGTTTTATTTCCAATTGTCAAGAAGATTCCAAGCACCGTGTAACTAAAGGGCAGACTGGGCCTGAAGCATGCATGCACTGCCTACATCATTGAAAGAGCTTGTCTCATCAGCACAGGTACTCTATATCTTGTCAGCATCGGGGGTTAGACAGCTCAGGGGGTGGATTTTCTATCTCCACGAGTGACGTAATTAGACTCACATAAGTTCCTAGTGTAGACCAAGCCTAAGTCTTTCTTGCTAACAAGAGTTGGTCCAATAAAAAGCAATAACCTCACCCACCTTGTCTCTCTCATATCCTAGGCTAAATGACACAGGATGCAACCTTTGTTATGTATGGCATTACACCCTACATCTGACGTTGGTAGGTTTAAAATGTTCATGTTTACAAATCAATTTTCACAGACTCTGCTTGGGGTTCAGTGGTTCCGAGTATGTGATCTGGAATCATTGTTATCTTATGTGTTTTGATCTGAGGAAGTGGGTCTGCTCATCATCTAATAAACCATCTTGTTAGTCTTTAAAGTGCTACATTGTCCTGCATTTTGCTTCACTACCCCAGACTAACACGGCTACATTTCTATCACTTATCTTATGTGTGGTACTGTAATTGCACCTAAGCAAATTGTTAAGTATGTGAAGCATGGCCCCAATCTTACAGTCTTTACTTAAGCAAAACTCTCATTGACCTAAAGCAAAGCCTCATTCTGCAGAGGTCTGGATCCTATTATGAATTCAAGCCAAGTCCTTAGCCCTACATTTTCAGAGTCGTGTGAGGTTTAAAACCCACAGGCCCCATTAAATCCAGTGGGACTCACATGGTGTCTATGCAACTGTGAACCTTTAGGGGTTAATATTATTTTACTGAAATATTTTGTATGTGAAAAATCTCTTTCCAAGCCCTGTTTCTGCTTTTAACTTTCATAAGGGTCTTTATTTATTCTTTGAATATGCCATTACAGTGTTTTTATTTATAACATGTTTTTTTAAATAGTGGTCTGTTTTGTTTCTAAATATAAAGAAAATTAATAAAATATGTGCCAGAAGCTAAAAATATGATGAGCTATAAGGTATTCTCCAGATTTTTTTTAAGAATGAGAGAGAGAGAGAGAGAGAGAGAGAGAGAGAGAGGGAGAAATAGCTGGTTCATTATCTCAAAGTCTATACACAGTCTCTTTGGAATACATATTGTTTCTGGTTTCTTTCCTCTCAATACCTGGCATTCAGCTAATTAATTCTTTCCCTTTCTAATTCTGCAGCTTACCAATTTGTGTGTTTGTTTAAAAAATACTTTCTCTGTCAGAAACTGGCCATGTTTAAAAAGTTGAATGCTAGCTGTTGGACACCATGGTAGGTTCCCAATGCCCTTCTTTTTCTATCATTTTGGGTATCTAGTTTGTATCTAGTCTGCTGAATTAAGAATTGTTCTTAAGTGACTGTCAAGACTGTTCCCCACTCTGGCACAATGAATGCAGAAGTGGGAGCCTGCAAAAGCACTCCAAAACCTTGCCTCTACAGCAGGGGTGTCCAAACTTTTTCAAAGAGGGCCAGATTTGAAGAAGTGAACATGCGTGAGGGCCGTCCCCGCACTCTCAGCCCCAAGGCGGAGGGCCCACGGGGTCGGAGGCAGGCGGAGAGCGCAGGGCACGCCGGCCTCACGGCGGCCCGGGGGCAGGGCGAACCCGCAGCCGAGCGGGGGAGTGGGGCTGTGGACGTGCCCTACAGGGCAGGCTCTAGGACCGCGGAGGCCATGGGCGGCGGCGGCGGCGGCGGCGGCGGTGGCGCGGCCAGAAGAGGCGCGCTGGGCGCGCCAGTTCCAAAGAGCGCCAGGGAGCCAGGAGAGGGGGAGGAAGCGGGGGCCGTATTAAACCGGAATACGGGCTGCAATTGGCCCGCGGGCCAGACTTTGGACATGCCTGCTCTACAGGCTCTGGTAAAACCCTCCTCCCACCCAATCCTAATACCCAGATTTTAGGGAATCCGCTGCCACCACCCAAGTAATTCCAAGAAAAACCAGGGAAGAGATCACTTGGGAAATCTCCTCCCTAAGATAAAACTCTTAAGGATTTTAGTCAACAACAAATCACACAAATTGTGCTTTTACCACTATAGACCTTAAATCAGAAGCAGAAGGTGAAAGTTTCTCCTTACTGCGCTTGCAACTCTCAGGTAATACGTACACAATTTTTCTGTTCTCCCATCTCTCTCAGATCCAGCCAAATATATTCCTGCATAAGTGGGCTGCTACCTGTGTGTGTATAGATGGCTGTCACATGATCATTTATTTCCATGTACTTGAGTGACCATCCCATTTCTATTAAGATATTAGCAAATCCCTACATTTCAGGAATTTTAGTATGAATAGTTATTAATCCAGAAGTTCATACTGGAAATTCTTTATTCTGTAACTGGGATTTGTCATATGCTATTCTCCTGTCTAAAACATTTCATTCATCCAGTCAGGGAGTAGATATACCATGTGACTGAGATGAACAATCACACACCTGAAGATTCCCATTTTCTTCAATGAGAGCTGGCTCATGCCCTGGATCTGTAAGATATAGACACACATTCCTGGGCCTTGAAACATGTTCATACATTAGGTCCCTAAGCATTCATCTTTCACCATTGTTTCCTCCATTTCCCCACATCATACTTTCAATTCACCCTGTGCCAGGACTGAATTTCTTCTAGTACGCTCAGAATTCTCACTCTAAATCCTACTTATCTAACCACCATATATTTCTGTAAATACTCTATTGGCGAACACCTTCTTAAAATGAGACTACTTTACAGAGCATTACAAAACCAGAAAATTTTATCGCCTCAGGAGAGGTCTCAGAAAGCTGAACTGTCTCTTCAAGTCAGCTTCTTATTGTCAAAAATAGTTATCCAGTACTTAACAAGAGTAGCTATTTTGTTAAGAATCACAATCCTTATGTGTTCTCTCTCTCATTCATACACACACACACACACACACACACAATCTTCTGCTTTAAGCCTGTATTTTTGGGGGGTCAGTAGCAGAGCTTCCTTTGAATTCATTGGGAGATGGCTTGTGCTCTGAATTCTGAAGCTATGATGCAGCAGTGGGATCTAGTTATGATCACTTCCTCCATCTTCTATGTCATGGGATGAGGCCCCTTGGCCACATGTATGACTTGCAATGATGGACACTTTCGGGATCTGTCTGCCATAACAGATGACAGTGATGGTATTCCACATCAGCCGCAATGAGGACTACTATTATTTTTTAACAAGAGAATTTGAATAATATGCAAGCCAAATGAACGGCAGATGCGATTTTGAAGGCTAAAAACCTACAACCTTTAAGCAGTGATTTAAAAGCTAATTATTATGGATATAGCCATTCCGCATTCATTTCTTAATATTGTTCCCTCAAGAAATAACGATTTAGTTAACCAATTATTTTATCTCTTTTAGGGATACTTTCTTAATTGCAAAACAATCTAAAAATATAATCAGCATGCTAAATACATGTGCTATCTTGTTTAGAATGCCATGTTGGGGGAAAATGCAATTAAACTGTCAAAATGTAATTGTTTCCCATATTTAATTTAAAGTGGCTGATTCACATTTGCTTTTCATGTTTGAGAGTTAAAAAAAACAAAGGAAGTTACCACCACAACTACTAGTTTTTAATAAAGAAGAGATGAAGCTTAGAGCATTGACAAAAACGGATTCTGTCACAAGATGCTGCTATCAAAGCACACCAGTATCAGAACATTTTGATTTTCATGTCTCTAAGATACCTGCAGTTCTGAATTAATAATTTTAACATTTAGAGCTGTATTATAACTCCAGGGACAACCCTGAACAAGGGATGATGGGAAAAGTGCATAAGCCATGTTTAAGTGGACTATGGAGGCACCATGTTTTAGATTTAACCAACTGAGTCACAATTCCTCTCCTGCTTCCTCCTTGCTCCTCATGAGTAGTGATATACTGCTGGACCATACACAGTCAGGTTCTACTCCACTCTGGCCAGCAAATATGGGGGGATGTGAACTGACGCTTTCACCATACCCTATTCATCCTGCAGTCAAACACTGCCATTTGCTTCAGTGAGGGAATCAACAGACCAGTGGTCCTGCTCAATCCCACATCCCTGGATCCAAGACCTGGACTCACTCTCCTTTGCAAGAGCATGTCGTTCAAGTCCAGATCTGGCCCTTACATCATTTCAGACTGAGTACTACAAATGACAGACCATTAAGTGTCTAGATTTTTTTTAAAAATAGATGCAAATATATCAAAGGGTACCTCTAGAGTATAGAGCAATGGTTCTCAAACTTTTTGGGCACAGAACCCATTTCTAAAAGCTTGTGGTCTGTTGAGACCCAGTACATCAAGGGTGGGGAACCTCAGGCCTGGGGCCGGATGCGGCCCCCGGCTTGCCTAGATCTGGCCCACGAGGCTCTGGGCCCCGCCCTGCATGGGGGAGCCCGTGCTGGCACTCCAGCCCCTCCACAGAGCTGGAGCACACAAAATCTACTAGGCTCTGGTGTGCAAGGGGAATGTGAAGAATGTCTTTCTCCTTCTCAGTCTCCTTGCCACATCAGTGAGGGTTGGTTTTGGGTGTTTTTTGCTTTTATGTTCAGCCCCCGACTGATTTTTCTGTGGGTCAGTGGCCCCTGACCCAAAAAAGGTTCCCCACCCCTGCAGTAAATAGTTTGGGGGTAAACAACAGGGGATGATTTCAGTCCTGGGAGGAGGTTGTGCCCTGCTCAGCACTCACCCTGCAGTGGCAGCTCTCACCACTCCCATGTTGTGAGGCTGTCTGAGCTTGGCTCTCTGCTCTAAGCATCACAAACTCCAAGGTGGCTGCACCACGCAGGTTTGGCGCCACTGTTCCCAAATTTGGCCTGCTCAGACTCGTCATGATAACTAGGTCAAACTTGTGTGGGGCTCGGACCCCAGAGACTAAAGTGTCTAGAGCTGGAAGGCCAACCTGATCAGCCCCATATGGCAGGAGCCACGCAACACTTTGCAACATTCTGGTGACCCAGTTTGGGTTCTGACCCATAGGTTGCAAAATGCTGCTCTAAACCACTTTGGTATGATTCCAGCAAAAGCAGCCCATAGTAGACAACTGTTTTTATTTACGTATGTGTACACACAATTGGCAACTGCCCTCTAGGATTGCTTTGGAGACCGCCAAAGCTAAAAGGCAAGAGATGCTAGAACTTGAACTAAAGATCTGTAGGTGGGGATTGAAACAACTTATGTCGTCTGTGAGTCAGCACAGAGGACGATCTCTCTTGTTCTCAAACATACACATGCTCCTACTCCCATGCCCCCACCAGCATGTTACACAAATATTGCCAGTATGATACAAAATGCAAAAACTCTTGCTTCAACTTTACCAAGTAGGCTTGTAGGCTTTATCCTCTTTCTCTTAAATTTCATGTTCATTCAGAAATAGCGAATATTCCCATTCTGCCGTAAACTGCTTCTTAGAAGCAGTGTGAGACTAAGTTAAGGAAAAATGTTGGTTGAAATTCATCTGAATATAATGGTATATAATATAAAAAGCTCTCAGGAGCTCTTAAGTCCTACTTAACTCCTGTCCAAAGAGATAAACCATGGCACAAGTGATGTCAAAGGGACTAGATTTTTCCTTTAGAGTTTTAATTGGTGTGGAGAGTAAACAATGTCACAAACTGTTTCTGCAAATACATGAGGATATCTTCAACTAAGAGCAATGGGGATTGGGCATATATATCTGTGGATTATTATTTTGCCCTCATTCAAAGATATCTTGAATCTAAGAGGTTGTAAATTGGCTAAATCTCTATAACTTCCCTAGTAGAACAAACACAACCTAAACTGGTGCCTCTCCCTTGAATGCTGCATTCTTTGGAACTCAAAAATAAATTATTCTCAATCTTTTTTCCACTGGTGATAGCTAGCTGAATTTACTGGCCAGCATGACCCAGCAGAAATCAAGCTGAATCTTAATGCAGTGTTCTAGAACCTGAAGCTAAGGTGACTCGATAGAATACCCCTTTTGTCCCAACAAAGAGTTCTAGAGTCTGCTTTTCAGAGCTGCTGTATACCAACAGTTCTCATTGACTTCAAATGAGTGCTCTGTTCTTCTGTAAATGAGGTCCTGGGTCTACTATCTAAATATTCCATTGTCTTTACACCTACAACGTTCACGTGTGGCACATTATACATCACCAATATGTACTAGTTCAGTGCAGTCAATATACTCAGTAGAAGCATGAGTATGTAAAAGGAAATGCACAAGACAGAAAACAGCTGAACGAAAGTGAAAAGTAACAGAGGGAAAACATTGATTAATCAGTGAACACTTCCATTTTCATGAAAAGTTGAGAATGAAGGTCGAATTTTCTTCCAGAAGCTTTGTATTACCTGAGACAAGCTCTGAAGAGAAACTGAACCAAGTCAACACCATCATATACTGCTGAACACAGTATTGGGCAGGGGCTGACTGGGAATAATCCAGTCATGTAAAGTCCAAAAGGAAGCCCCTGGAAAGGATTACCTTATAGAGCAAACTGCAGCACAGAAACTGTAGTGCTGCATTCACGGTAGTTCATATATATCAGATTCAAAATTTTAAAAAAGAGCTAACTGAAAAAATAGAAAGTCCATCACATGGAATCATATGACCACCCACATGAGTCTTCAGCCAGTTGGACCCTTTAGATTCACAACACAGTCCTCTATGATTTGAGCTAATGAATAGCCATAATAGGGTCTTATCCTTGCTGCAGACCAGCCTTTGGAGATGGATAAGACACTCCCTTTGCAATGGGTTGTATAGCTAATTGCTGAAAGCTGTGCAATGACCTATAGACTTCAGCTGGTAGTTAGAAGCTGCCAATACAAGGACGGCTGCCCTGGAGGGGAGATGGTAAAATACAGACCAAGCAAAACGACCCTTCCTTCTAGTGACTTTTGGGACCTAAAATGGTGCAGGGGAGACCCCATCTACTGTGTGGTACCAGGACCCAGGTAGAGTACTGCCTCCCCCCACCGCACCATGTGTCCTTTGGAGAAAACAGCAGAGAAGAAAAGAGATTCTAGCCAAAAGAAGCAGAAACTGCCACAGCATGGACCTTTCTGACATTCGGAAAATTTTCTACAGCGTTGATTGGATTTTCTCTGTCCTGTGCTCCAACCCTCTCCTACCACTTCCCTTGTACTCACTTCAGTTTTACCCACCCCTTCACAACCACACCCTCTTCTCTCCTGTCCTACTTACTTCCATCTCTTCCCTCCCTTTTAGTTCTTTATTTGTCCCCTTTTGATTCCTGCCAGATTTTGGTCCCATAATAAACTATAATTAATAAATAAAATAAAGTGTCTTCAGAAAAACACACACTCTCTTTGGGGTTGCTACATATGAAAAGGTATTTCATGTCCATGAAGTGCATGAACAGGAGCGAGAGTGAATTAAGTGCAGTGTATTTTCTGGCTAAGTTCTTGGGTGTTTTTTTTGTTTTGTTTTGTTTTGTTTTGCCTGACAGCTCTTGGTATGAATTGAATGAATTAAAACGTCTGGTGTTTGGTGTTTATACCTTCAATACATACAGTGGGCAAGAGGGTTAGAAAGTGATGTGGCAGCTGCACCCATTCTAAAAGAGTGCTATCCTGTGAGGTGCTGAGCCCTCTTGATTCAGTGAGTGGGGCAGGAAGGTGCTTACCACCTTGCAGGAGATGCTGAGCTCCTCCCCAGGACTAAGTCCAGAGATAGCATCCCAAAGGACAGATACAAGGATATTAAAAAAAAAGACTTTGATCAAAGAAATATTGCTTCTTTCCTCCTTTCACTAAGCAGATGTGCAACGTGTCTTGGGAAAGAAATAGAAAAATTCCTGAGTGATTTATTTGATGAACCTAGTTTTAACCTAGCTTATTGCATGCCTGATATGGTGATGTTGGTTATTAGTTTCTAGTTGAAAATGACCAGATAGAGACTTGTTCACTTCATCAATATAATACATTTATTGGTTGTCAGGGGAGTCACATCACACAGATATGTAAATCTGTCACTTTGTCTTAAAAGTGTAATTCTCTATTACAATGCTGCTTGATGTATGTTTTAAGGCAGTGGGGCCTTTTAAATATTTTTTAAAGAAACAGGACGGGGGAAGATATGTCTATTCAATCACAGGATTTAGGACATTAAAAGCAGATGCATCATTTATAAAAGGAGGATTTTATCAAATGCCATTGAAAATGAAAGAATCATATCTACCATATGTAGATAGTGAATTAAAGGAAACTTCATCCCCAGGAAAAAAAATTAACAAACATTTTTGCTTGCATGAAAAAGGCTAGTCAGTTACCAGCTGGCTACATATTTTGAGATGTGCTGTGTCAAATCTGAAAGAGAATGGGTTTTTTAAAAAAAGTGGGCACTATAGCCAAAACCCCAGTGAACTGACCCTAGCTTTTTAAAAATGTCTGGAGTGCACTGGAAAAATATAAGCTTTAACAAATTTCATTGTTTTCTATAAAATATCTTATTTATCTTATATCTTATCTTATATCTTATTTATCAAAAAATGGCAAGAAAGTAGCTGATCGACAGTCTGCCCAGATGATGTAAACTGCAGGATTGGGGCCTTACTCCTCAGATGAATAGACTTGTATGGAGGATCGTTGGAGCTTGACCCAAGGCCCCCTGGAGTAAAAAAAAAGGCACCCAAGGTTGGCAGTGGGAGCCGGATCTGGCCCTTCCTTAATAAGTACATCAATCATTTCACTGCCACTACAGCTAGAAAATAATGTTCAATGAGAACAATATAGTTTGTGTGTCCATCTGTGCAATTACTGAATTTCTAACACCCTAAACACAATCCCAAAGGATCAGCAAGGATGAACAGGCAAAATGAATCAGTCAATACCAAGAAATTCTTTCTGGCTTTCAACAGACCTCACACTTGTGGTGTGCGGGGGGGAGGAGCTTAATGCTATAGCAAGACCACCACATGGGAAACTGTCGTTGAGATCAATGAAGTTCTATACATGGAAAGCCTGCATGTTCTTCTCGTCAGACTGATGAAAGAACATAATAGTTGACCGGCTTGAAGTCTTTGCTGAAAAAGATGTTGCCTGTACAAGAGAGAACATGATAATTGGCTCATATGCAATCCATTTAAAGTAACAAGAATGGGTGGGAATGAAAAGGGAAATTATAAAGCATGTCAGGAAGGGAATGGAGATAGGGACATTGTGAGCCACACAGTGAAGAGGTAGATTTTTTACCGGATCTGTTCTGAAGTGTTCTGCTCTGTGATTTTGGTTCAGCCCTCCTGAAAAAAAAATACAGGGTCACGATTTCACATCCAGATCTCTAGCTTCAGGTCATGTTCATTGAATCCCCACACTAGCACTGTAATACACAGATGCCTGCAGTGCATCAGGTTACACTATTAAGTCTACATGATAACTGATCCTATTGTAAAATACTGTATAGTTCATTATAATGAAAACAGAATGTTAGGACTAACTGATTTCAACCCAAGTTCTGTTAAACTGACTTAACCAACTTCCATAGACAACTGCTGGGACTTGGTATCATTTCACAGTAAAGGGTGTCAGGCTTTAGGGAGAGGATACAAAGATAATTGCCATCGTAACATGGAACTGTAAAAATGATTCACTAACTTTGTCATACTAAGTGAAATTTGCAAAGTAAAAGATAAATAATGGCTAATGTTGCAGACTAAAATAATCCTTAGAAAACCTATTGTTTGTAAGATTGTGTACATTAATATATAATACTACAGGGACTGATTCCTAGAGAGGGGACAGCAGGAGTTTTTGGATCCTTAATTCAGATTCTTCATAGCTTTTGAATGCCTGACTTTGCAATCTTAATATTTTTACTGTTGCTCTATTTGAATGCAATTTTCTCTTAGTTTAAAAATATAATTTAACCCACCCTCCCTAAAATATCCAAATGGAGAACCACATAGATTCCCCACATGGGCTATTGGCAGGGTTGGGATCATTTAGACCCACCATATCATTTTCTACTATTTGAGCTAATAGATTAATTGGCAAAAGTAGAAGGTTGTTATCTTCTATGAAGAACTACCACTAGAGGGAGACAGAGACACATACTTTGTGCATTTCATAACTATTTGCTAGCCAGCAAAGGAATTTGAGACTCAGGAATCATGAGTTCAATCCCAGGTTCTGAGGGGACTATATTCTAGCAGTTACAAATGCTTCTCTACCCAACCTCTCTCACTTTCCCTTTCTGCACATATCTCTCCACTCTCTATCACTTGCCATGTGTCCCATCCCTGCTATTCTTCCTGGCTTCTGTCTGACTCCTGTCCCTGTCTGCCCTCCCCTACTTTATCCTCCCTCACATTTTTCTTTCTTATTCTCCTCACCTTACTTCACTTCCTCAATTTCCTTTATTACAAGAAATTAAATGCAAGTGTTTTATATTCACACTTGTACTTCAGTATGTAGGCATCTACACTGTTAAAAATCCACAGTAAAATAAATGATATTTGCAATGGCTCAGCTAATACGGTTGCAGGTACTTCTGTTTCTGAATAACTTGACTTTGACTGTTTAATTTCTCATTCTTAATGTGGAATCTTAAGGTTTTTGCATTTAATACACACACGCACCTGCAGGTACAAAAGAGTGGTAGTCAAAAGGAAATACTATAACATGCTTTTACTACTCGTAGCTCTTTATTAATGCCACATGTGCTGCTGTAAGGTTAAGTTATTAAGTGATATACAATAATTGTCTCTACTCTAAAGTGGACATTTCATTTAACTATACTCCTGTGGATCTATTTCAGTATCATTTATCATGACCACATTTTAAGAAACATCTCAATAGGCCACTTCTCTCTTTCCTTTCTGTTATGTAACTATACCTAAAAAGTCCCGGTCAGGAATTAAATATAATTACCTTTGGAATTGTGAGAGTAAATGTGAGGTTGTCTGAGCTTCAGAAGTTTATATATATATTTTACAGTGCTATCATCTTCTCAGCAGCTAAGTTAATTTTACTATATTTGTGCACTCGTTGGAAATGCTTACATGAAGGCTTACAATGACCTGTTTAGTTTGCAGGAGAAAATTATGTCATTTGCAAGCAAGGTTTCAGCTGTGATATTTTATAATTGTTTAGATGAAAACCCGATAATCCTCTACTCCTTCACATAAACTGCAATCCATCTTTAAAATGGCGATAATTCATAAAACCTGCAGCTTAATAAACTAACAAACCCCAGGCCTATGTTATTTTAAGGGAAGTCAATCTTTGATCAGTCAAGCTGAAATGGGTCTGATAAGTGGAGGCCTTACTGGCAGGGAGCAGCACTCCAGTTTGTTATTGCTATTTGCTCATCATCCTCAAGTGCAAAATAAGCAGAAGTCTTTCCGAGCTTCTTATCTCTTTTCACTTTCTTCTCTAGATCTCTGTCGCTTTAATCCAGCATGTCTGCTGCTGGTTAACAAGGAAATCCTATGTCAATTATCGCCAACAACTTCCTGCTGTGAAGCTGTGGGGAATCAAAGCTTTTGAGAGCCTTTTCACACCAGAGAGTGGTGCAGGGCCTAATTAAATGGCCCTCATATCCTGCAGCCTACTGGTGGCCAAATGATAGATAGCTAATGAATGATAACCTAATTTTTCCAAGAACAGTTTTGATTCTTTTGGTCAGCTGGGGTCTTGATTCTGCTGAATTTAGTGGATCATTGTTTGCAGTTCTGAGTGAGGAGAGAATCAAAAGGTAATCCCTGGGAAGATACGCATCTCCTCAGTTTACTGTACACAGAACTTAGATGACATAAATATATATTGCACATCAGGAAGAATATTTGTTAAAAATTGCTTTTCTGAAAAGTGGTGCCCACTTTTCTCAATATAAATTTCTCTGGAGACACTTATGTGTGTGTGTGTGTGTGTGTGTGTGTGCTTAATAAACGTTGCCCTATAAACCCCCCTCATAAATGCTATCTCTATGACTATTATTTTTACAGAATCACAGAACAAGATATCCACCCTCACTCATGCACAGCTGTTTCAATATGCTTCCCTCACCCTAAAATCACTATAACAAACCGCTGAGCTCCTGCATGAAAAAACCTCCACCACTCCTGCTGCTGTCTCAGAGAAACTAGTCTTGTACTAAGAGCTATGCACAAAAGATATATAAAGCTAAATACTTTTCAGTTTATTTGGGGGTCTGCGGCTAAACTACTTTAGCTCTTGCGAATGGTGCTGTTTAGAAATTAATCATAGACATCACTGTCTGAGGGCCTGATTCTGGGTTATGTGAAACACCTTCAAGATCAATGGAAGTTGAGGACACTCAGATCTATATAGGATCAGGTTCTAAGAAAGGTTGCATAACATGACACCAGTTTACATAGAGCAAAACATTCTATAGAATATATAAAATCCACACATGAAAAGAAGATACTTGCATTTACCCTAACTGTTCATTCTGTGGGTCCTATAGGAAATGCATGTGCACAAGGCGACAGAGTTAAAGGTGCCATGGGAGCACCTCTGAATTTCCTGACTTTTATGGTTTTCCATTTTAACGTTAATGTTCCATTACCATAGTTATTGTAGTTAATTTCCTTTGGGTAAGTTTTTTGTTATTTTTAAAAGAAATTACAAATGAGGGGGAAAAAAGATTGAAGCCCTCTTACACCCAGCTACTTTTAAAAGGACTCCGTAGGACTTCTAAGAGGATCAAAATGTCCAATCCAATCCTGCCTCAATCCATACATTGAACCCGTACTGATTTTGTGTGCAAGCCAATGGCAGGATCAATCACAGCTAAGCATAGTCAGGATGCATCTGCATTTGAAAACAAAGCTTTCAGACATTTAAAACATCACCTCGCCATATTATGATAGTGTCATGGAAATATTAAATAGCCTTTTTTCACTTTACAACATGTATTATTTATTGTCAATTGCACCCACATTATACTTCGTGCTTTCCAGATACCCAAATATGGGTTCCCAGGGGCTCACAATCCATGGGCAGACAGACGGACAGACAAATTATGGGAGAGGAAAACACAACAAGCTATTCATATAAGACAATCTAGGTCAGGTGACAGAATGTAATGGATAATCTTAAAAATGAAAAGCTCAGTGAGATTTTGAATAACATAGGTTTAAACCGTCATTTCTGCATGATGAATCTATTTCATCATTGTAATTTTAAAGGAGTCTAGTGCTGACTTCTGACCGTAAGTATCTGAGCCATTTGAGGTAATGAGTGAAACATAGCCGGCTGTTTGCTACAGACATTCTGGTAGTGCAGGACATAATAATTAAGGGCAGTGGAGAGGCAGAGCAGCACAGAGGTTAGCATGATTGGATTGCATTTTGCTGTCCCTCTGAATAGGAGCAGCAGACATTCCCAAGTGGTATGTGCTGCCCATTGCAGCTAACACATCAGGTCCTGAATATGCTCTGTGGAGCATATCACACATGGATAAGTGCTTTCAGTTGTGCCAATTCCAAGTTCTCAAAATCAGGACTCCCAAAATCATGAATTTGCCTGATAAATTGTGAGATGTTTGAAATAATAAATTCTAGATTCTATTTATTTGTCTGTCTTGAGACTTCACAGATCATATTTTCAAGCTTTTCTCTCGTAGGGCTAGAACGCTACTTTTTATGTTTCAGTAAAAGTCAAGAATGTCACAGATTCATATGACTCCAGGAACTGAGAATTTAAGAATAAAAACCTGAAAGAGAATGAAAAGAGTTATGATAAAATATGATGTTTCAGCAACACTGGTTTCTCCCTCGAGTAGTAGGTGGTAAGCTTGCACTGAGGGCATGGCAGAGAACGGTCTTTTTGTGACTTTACCTCATACTGCCACAACAACTCAGGGCAAGAGTGGGCCCACTGTGATTTTCCCAGATTAGAGATGACTCATTTGGGCTCTGATCCTGTGCCCGTGAAGTTGATGGGAGTTTTGCCTTTGACTTCAATGTCACCTTGATTGAGAAAAATCTTTTAGAAGATGCGCAACGTTCAATATGTGAGGAGCCTCACTGACTCCAACAGGAGGTCCTCATCTCTGTACGGATAAGTGAAAAGGCTTAAGATCTTTGCTGCAATAGGGTATGCAGCACCCGACTTTTGTAAAGGGCCCAGTTAGTGCAAGAAAAATAAGTCTACTTTCAGGACTGCAGGCTGGGAACACATTGTTGACTTAGCTGCATCACAAGAGAGCAAGCGAGAGAGAGGGTGTGAGAGTGGGTGGGGGATGGGAACTCCCACTGGTTAACCAGCACATAAGTGGATGTGGGGTGGAACATGGTCCCATCCCAAAATAGTCTGGATAGCCCAGTTACCCTATTGGTAGTACTCTGATGCAATGAAATATTGAGGGATCTTCATTTTCATGGAAGTCAGCCGACTTGAACAGCACTCTGCATTTGTGAGGTCAAGCTCTGATTTGCTAACTTTAGTTCTGTAAAACAAAGCCGTTTCCAAACTATTGTCTGAGAGGCCATAAATTAACAAAGCCATACTTCGTTTGAAAATGGCTTCATTGTTTAGCTTATTTTAGTGGTTTTGCATTTTAGGGTACGTCTAGACTACATGCCTCTGTCGCCAGCTGATCAGCTGTTTGTCGGCTCAGTGCGATAGTCTGGACGCGCGGGTGTCGACATCAAAGGTATTTGTCGACCACCGAGGTAAGCCTCCTGGGATGAGGTTTACCTGGGTGGTCGACAAAAACCTTTGATGTCGACACCCGCGCGTCCAGACTATCGCGCTGAGCCGACAAACAGCTGATCAGCTGTTTGTCGGCTCAGCACGGCAGCCATATAAATTTAAATGAAGCGGCGATTATTTAAATCGCCGCTTCATTTTACAATGTCTGGTAGCCTAATCTACATGCCTCTGGCGACAGAGGCATGTAGTCTAGACGTACCCTTAGAAACCACTTTTTTTTTCTAACCTGGAGTGAAAAAAAATTTACTCTTTTGACTATTTAAGCAGTTTCAGTCAGCAAAGAAGTGATTTCCTTAAATTACAGAAATAGCACTTTAACTGTAGCTATTAGCAGAGTTAGTGGACATTGCTTTCTAGAATGTATTTGACAATGATGCTAAAAGGAAGTAGATTTAAAATGATCATTCTTTATTGCCTCCCATACAACACCTTCTTTATGTTTAAGCATTCCAAATATATTTAGAATTTTGAATAATATTTTGCTTGGGGTTACATCAATATAAATTTGGATTTACACTAATTTAGTAGAAAGCAGAATTTGGTCCCTAGGTATTGACGTTTTAAATATATAACAAAAAGACATAAACAATAGTTTGAACTCTCATATGGAGTCTTGCATTGTTGCTGTATTGGATCCAACATCCTCAACTACTTCATCATCATTCAGTGCAAAATATTTTAGGGTGGACTTTTGATTATTCTGTGCTGAGTGTGACCTTTTCCTCTTATTAAAAATGATAATCAGGCCCGATCCTTAATCCTCACTGAATCAGGATCTGAATATGGTCTAAATGTAGTAATAGTTCACTGATGCATTTTTTTATCCTAGTCTGTTCCTCAGATGAAAGCTGGGAATATTTGCCTCTATTCACACCCATCCACTGAACAACGAATACAATCTCAGTTATGATTTCCTATGTGTTTGTCCTAAGAGTGAAAATAAAGAACAAAATTAATAATGATTCAGAAACAAAAGCGTATGTACTAAAGAGCAACACACAAGGCAAACATGGACTGCTAAACAGATGAATCCACTGAAATATAAAATATTTCACAAAGTTTTGGCATCATGAAATGCTACACTTTCTACATTTCATCTGTTAATCATCTGAAGGGACTTTCTCAGTTAGCTAGAACACAAACTGTTCCCCTTACTGCATTACCAGTTGCATGCATGTTGATTCTTTGTAGTAACTGTACTGACAAATACAATGAAAGAACAAGGAAGTGGCAATATATTACAACTGGATAAATAACAGATATAAAAAGAAATTACAGATTCTTAGGCAAACAGCAATGTGCCACACTACACAAACTGGCAGACTGGCAGAGAATGTTAAATACTTTAAAAAAATACTGTCATACTTTTTAAGGAAAAAAATCAGATTTATATTAATTGCATCAATATCACCATTGGGATCAATCAAATATAAACGAGTACACAGCAGACTAGCCATTTCAGTCCACCATCATCAGGGAAAACTCCCTTTAAAGCTTATGGAATTTTTATTTGAGTAAAAACTGAAGAATTGAATCCATCTTCCCCACCCTGCACTTAATATTCCATGTTATCAAATTCCTCTGGTTTCAGAATAAACCTGTAATCCAGATACCTAGTTAGTCCAAAAAACAAAACAGGTTTAATAAGAAAATAACAAAAACCAGAAAAGTATCAATAATACAATCATAAAGCGAACATACAAATCACTAAAATATTATTAAAAATACTCTATTGCATGCCAATGTCTTATTAATGTATTTGGTTGAATAGCATCACTTATGATGAGTCAGTAAGTATTGTCACAGCAAATCATCAGAAACTGATGACTGCGCAATCCAGGACCTCAGCTGGCAAACTAGAACAAGGGAGAATTCTAAAGCTGTTTTCATGAGTCTCTGAATGACTTACAGAGTGAAGACCAGGTCATCAGATGGTATGATTCAGCCTAGGTCCTTTGACTTCATGGAGCCAGGCCATTTTACATCAGCTGAGGATCCCACCCTCTGAAAATGTAAAGGCAGCTCAAATGTATAATTTCATCTTTTTCTTTCCACCCAGATTATTTAAAGACAGTTCTTGCTCCTCACCAATGCTGTGCATGAAACAGCTAATCATAATAAACAAACAGAGCTTATGCAAAAATAACATAGCTGCATTCAAAATGTCATAAAAATTAGTGCAAAACTCATCTGCTGCTCAGACAGCTTTTGTAGAACCAAAATATGGCAATAAATAGACAGCTCATCCTAATGTGAGGAAATATCTTTCTTTTGGCAAATACATATTCATCAAAGATGTAGTTTAATATTATGTCAATTCACAGGAGATATTTCCTATCTTATCTCTTCATTCGCCATCATAGTTGCAACAGAGGAGACAATGCAGTTATGCATATATTACAAACACACGACACTGTCCTAGTCTATGCTAATTGGTCTCGATACTATAAATCTGAGTCATGTGAAATATCGAAAAGAAATCTGAAAGCTTAGAAAATGGTGGTTTTCCAGATTCTGTTTAATGGATTCAGATTTGATTCAATTCACACACACATACACACACACACAAATGCACTTAACAAGAAGAGTTGGATGAAAATGAAATTATTAATTGGATTGTGTCACAGAGAATCATGCTGTGGCTAAAAAAAATCATTAAGTGTCCCTTTTAAAAATCTGTTTTCTTGCTCATTTGGGGCAATAGGGTTCAGCACCTCAGAGGACAAGGCCATATTCTATCAGATCTGAGGCAGCCCTAGTACATGTAATGAGATTATGGCATAGGAACCATATGATGTCATTGATAGTTTCTAATGTAACGGAGATACGTGGCTTTGTGCATTAAAAAAATACTTCAGATATTGGAGAGAGCCATATGGACAAATTCTTGTGTAATGGGACTCAATTTACTGAAGTTAATGGGAGTACTCACGAGACGGAAGCAAGATTTGGCCCATTAATTGCAGCCGGGCCAGAGAAATTAAGAATATTTGGGTAGTGTGACTCAAACACCATGATGGAGAGTATTTAGGACTGCATAGGCTTTTGCATGTGATTGAGAATGCGGACTGTAAGGCATCTGCAGAGAGGAATCTGGATTGTTTTTTTCCACAGCCAATCTGTATAGAGAACTGGTTTCCATTCAAACACAGCTTCCTTTTTTAATGGGAGAGAACTGGGAAGTATACACTGCAGCCCAGTTTTAATTTTTTTCTTCATTCTCTCTCTCTTTTTTAAGATCAGTGACAGAAAATATGAGGATGTCATAGGGAAATGTTCAGATCTTGAAAAAATGCAGAGCCTTTCAATTCTTTGATCCTTTGTGGATTTTTCCCTCCTTTTTTTTTTCTCCCTATGGGCTAAAGCAAAATGTTCACCATAGTGAACCATACACTGACTGTATGCGACAGACACTACACTCAATGGGCACCATGCTTAGTTTACTGTGAACAGCAAATCTGTCTTCTTAGGAATCACTGTTCCAAATGTCAATAGCTATTTTAGCCATGTATGACAGATAGAGTAATGTCTGAGCGGTGCCACTGAGTTCCTAGTTATAAGTGAGGATTACTAATAATTTTTATGCATTTTTGCTGCAAAACTGAGACTAACTGTGAACTGATACTGACATGTACCAGCAAAAAAGGGGACAAAATCAAGTGCTTTTCTATGCCAATTGTACATAAAGAGTTGGATGTAAGCATTATAATAGCAGAGCCTTTCATGTTGCTATAGCCGTAGTTGTGTTTGCATTTCTATAATAAAACCTATTTTCAGGGGGTTTATAGCTCGGCTGTAAAAAATGTACTCTGTGCTTCATGGCACAACAAGGGATCTGACTGGGAGAGCTGCAGCCTGGAGCTTTAAAATTCCATCTGTATTGCGGGGAGATAGGGCTGTTGTATTTAGGTTTCTTTTGTTATTTTTTACAGGAACTTGGTGTTATTCAGTGGAATTCATCATGCAGGATAGGAAATGAGCAATAAGATAGGTAATGGGTATCTTAAAGCTTTAAGGCTGTGCTCTGGGCCAAATTCTATCTTTAGATCTTTATGCAAGAGCTCATCCAATGTCAACAGGACTGCTGTGGCCTGATGAATTAAGCAGAGGGCTAGGAGTCAGGTGGCCTGAGATCCAACTCCTAGCTAATTAAAAAATCAGTACAGGTTGTACCTCCCTTACCAGGACTCTCTGGTCCCGCAACATCCACGGTCTGGCAGAACCACGGATGTTCTTGGACCACAGAGCCCAGGCATAGGGAGGCCGGGCCATGGGGCAGGAGTGGTGGACGGGCAGGGGGCAGCGACTCAGCCGGGAGCCCCATGTTGGGAGAGAGGAGGATGGAGGGACAAGCAGCACAGCAGGGAGTTTTGGCCCCTGCGGCCAAGACATAGTAGGGCCTGGAAGTGGTCATGGAGCTACAGCCTCTGCTGCAGAGGTCGGGCGTGAACAGCGGCAGCCAGAGAGCTCCAGCTCTGGTCCCAGCAGCAGCTATGATGCTCCAGGCCCAGCTGCAGAACTCCGATCTGGGGAGCCATGTCTGGGCAGGGAGTAGGAGGGCCAGGCTGGAGCCCTAGCCGGGGTAGCAGGACAGCATGGGTCATGTTGGGAGGGACCTCCGCCGGTTCAACAAATCCCCTTGTTCGGGAACAGTCAGGTCCCGAGAGTGCTGGAGGAGGGTGGTCCAACCTGTAACAGTGAAGGGAAATGGCTCTTTTCATTTCTTCTCAGGCTAAGAAAAACATCTTGAATAGAACAGAGGTTTGTTTACATTCATACGAGAGTGAGTGTGCTGTGTGATCAATCTGTATGCATTTGGGGAGCGAGAACACATTATGGTAAGTCAGAGAAATAATTTCTGCACTCAGATCTGACAGTGGAGAGGTCAGTGGCCAATCTCATCTCTTGCAAGAGTGAGTTTTAAAATGTAATTCAGTTATTGTTAAAGTTCTGCCTTGGGCACTAATGAGCAACCCCGTATTGGCTAACAGGGACACTGTTCCAACGAAATATGGCTGCAGTGAGAAGCCATGACTGCAGAGGGAGAGGTACTCTCCGGAGTATTTGGAGGCTAGGCTTTGTCTATCAGGACAGAGTCATTGAATTTAACTCTGCATTTCTTGGAGGGGCCATGCAGAGCGTAAAACACCAGATAATGCGCTCTCAGGGACCACCGTGTCTTAGCATATGAATTGCAGTGTTCTGTGCAAAGTGGACCTTTTTGAAGACATGTGGTTTCATTCACAGTGGACAATATTTAAAACTGGGAACCAAAGAGCTTATCGGGCTTAATTATTTTTATTAGGAGAAAATATTTATATTCAGGTAGTAGTAGCCAAAGTTCCCAAATGGTTGATGAACCCCTCCCCCCCCCCACCACCACAACGGAATAACTCCATCTCAGTTCTTCCACTCAATCACTATGACCTTGGGAAGTTGCAACCTTTCCATAGGTTTCCTGCTTAGTAAAAATGGAATGATGCTCCTTACAGGCAGCAGTGACTGCTAGAAGCAGGATCATGTCCCCTCAATCAGTGGAATTCGTCTGGTGCCAGAGTGGGGGTGACTGAGGTCATCTGGTTGTGGGCTAGAGTAGGAGATGACAGCTCTTCTGACCCCAGAGCTTCAAAGGTAGCAGGGAGAGTCAGCTTCACTGCCTGGCGGGGAGGGCGTGTATGTGAGGGAGGTACAAGCAGTACCTCTCCAAAAGCAGCCACATTTTTATTCCTGTGCACGCCCTTGCTTGCAGGAGTGTGAGGAGGACAGATCAGCTGAGGCTCAACCAATATCCTGAAGTTGCAAAGTTCTAAATGGAGCCCCGCTCCATGACTAGAGCCCCAAGGCTGTACAGTAATACACGCACATAAATAACACCAAGCACATAGGCTTCTCCAAACCACGGCATTAGAAAAGAAAGTACAAGAGAGCCGACAAATCTGTACAAGCCACAAAGTTAGTATCTCCATAGTAAACACGCAGCATGCTCAATTATGATTCTTATATGCCTGAACCATGGAGCTAGAGGGGTGGAGGCAATCTGCCAAATAGCACTGCCTGCCGCTGTAATGCATTTGAAAGGAATAGTATCATTTGAGGCCTGGGGAAAGAGAGTTGGGAGAGATACTCCTTGCTACACCTGTTCAGCAGGTACCACCACCACTCCCTCCAGACCATTCATCTTTGCATGTCGAGAGGAGCACAACTTCAATTTCAGATGCTACAGAGGTGAGCATAGTCTGCAAACCTATGGAGACTAGAACAGAACCCCACGCTAACCATCCTTTCTTTGTTCTCCATTGTGTTACCAAGTACTGGGAGCCAGATTTCCTGCACCGAGGGAAAAGGATGTCTCCCACACATGGAGAGGCGTAATTTAATCCTAAATGCCTGGAATATGGTCTAACATTGTTCTAACTGACGGTAATTGTTTTTAAGAGCATCTTCCTTGGTTTATCTTGATGTTTAACTTACAGTCTCCTTTAGTGTTTATGCATTTTGCAAATATAATTTGGAAATCTCCAGTATAAGATAATATTCCCTAACAAGATGCGATATGGAGTTAATGTCAGGCTTAATAGGCTATCAAAGCAAATGCTGCATTCGGATCTATTGTACTATATGTACGAAATGTACAAAGTAATTATAAATTTGACAATATCAAAATTGTCCATTTATGCTGCTAAAAATTAATATTTGATATTCAGATAGTGCCAGGAACAGCTTAAAACCCATTGGGCCAAATTCATCCCTCGAGTAACTTCATTTAAAACATCAGGTATAAATTTAGCCTTTATTTTTAAGTATTGTGTATTGTAAATAATAATAAAAGCAATGGAAATTTACCAATTATATTTTTAAAAGTGCTGTAAAAAAACCCCAAACATCTAAATTTGGTTCCCATACAAGTTTCAGTTTATTCTTTAGCTTTATCATTATTTTAACAAGTACCCAACATTTAGAATTTAGATCAATACGATGTTCAACTTAAACACATTTTAGGGAGAAATAAATTGTATCACTGTTTCTCAGAGATCCAGATAAACATGTTGGGTGAAGTATCTTCTATAAACTTCAAGAACACCTAGTTTATCTTCAGCTGCTTCATTATCTTTCTTGCATCCTGGTTTGCAAATTTGTATACATCACTTTTTGTTTTACAGAGGGTTAAGAATCCTCCAGTTTTTAGTAATGCCCTGAAACCCTGAAAGTGTTCTTTGGCCTCTAGCCTTTTTCACACTGGAAAATGCATCATGTCAGAAAACGTGTTAACACGTGTTTTAATTCACATGATGTTCAACATGACTTTTGATGAGACAAGGGCTGTCTGGTTTACTATGAGCTGCTAACTTGTTCATCAACACGATCTGTCCCTGTCTACACTAGGTGCCCAGCCATGTGTCACACATTGTGAGTTAAAACATGAAAGTTAACACATTTTCTGATATAATGCTTTTCCCAGGTAGATATCACAAGTTGCAGACTTTTGTTTTTGCCAGTGAGTGCTCCTCTCTGCCTTATCCCCCCCTCCATGTGACTGGTGGGCAGGGCCTCAGGGAAAGAGGCTGAGCAGAAGTGTGGCTTTTGGGAGGGAAGAGGCTGAGCAGGAGCTGGCTTCAGGATGAAGTGTGAGTGAGGATGGAGCTATAGTCCAGGCACCCGGGCCCACAAAAGATTTAAAAAAAAATTAAAAATTAATGGAGATTGCCTATCTCCTAAAACTGAAAGGGACCTTGAAAGGTCATTGAGTCCAGTCCCCTGCCTTCTCAGCAGGACCAAGTACCATCCCTGATGAATTTTTGCCCCAAATGGCCTCTGCAAGAATTGAACTCACAACCTTGGTTTTAGCAAGCCAATGCTCAAACCACTGAGCTATCCCTCCCCCCCAATCCAGCCCTGCAGGTGCTGAGTACCCCTTATTTCTTTTCACTTTGTGCTTTAGTCCTAAAGCACCTATGGAATCGATGCCTGTGGTCAGGCCCACCGATGGGGGAAGCAAAGTGGGCAATTGCTCTGGGGCTCATCGATTCTAAAGGGCCCGGGGTTGTGTCCGGAGCCCCACCACCTTTAAATTGCCGCCAGAGCACCATGCAGTACACTCTGGATGGCTCCAAGGACTGAAGAGGGTTGGGGGCTGGCATGGTGCACTCCAGCCAGTGCTGAGGGCTAGCTGTCCCCAGCCCTGTCCCTACTCCAGGACCTCAGACAGAACAGAACAGAACAGCTCCCCCCCCACACACACACACCTTGCCCAGAGGCCCAGCATGCCTGTGAGTCCCCCAGCCTATGGTAAATATAACCTTCTGCTGCACCTCTCTGGGCCAAATTCTGCCTGAGAGATTCACAGGCCTTGACTGGTGGTGTCTCCCACATCTCAGCTGAATACCCTAACTATTGGGTGGAAAGTTATGAGGGAGGTTGTCAATTCACTTGGGCTTCATGCAAGAAAACTCCTTAGGAACCTGCCTCCTGGAAAGGAACTGCATCTGAGATTCCCTAGCAGAGAAAGATGCATTGACTCCTTGACTTAGGAGCTGGACTCTCTCAGGGAACAAAAGCTTAGGATATACCCCTCTCCCTTGGCCTCTTCCACTGGCTAACTTATGCAGTGCTGCCTAGCATGCTGGCTTTTGTGAATCTCATTCTTAGGTGCCTATCTCCCTCCATTGATTGTATAAGCAGCATTCAAGTTTTGTGAAGCTTTGTGTACTCCAGTGATTCTCTGGGCACCTAAGTCCATGAGCAGTGGTGCACCTATGGCTGGGGGATGCAACCCCCCAGCCCTGCCTCTTCTACCCCAGGCCCCCTCCCACTAAATGGTCAGTTCTCTAGCTCCCCTTCCATCCATAAGACCCCTTCTCCACTGCAGGGGCAGGTATTCAGCCTCCTCCCCTCCCCCCACATAGGCCTCCCTGCCCCAGAACATAGGGAGAGCGGGCAGTGCATGGTCCCAGGCTCAGCATGGCTGAAGCCTGGGGACACCCCCAGGAACCATGCTGAAGCAGGGGGAAGAGTATGGGTGGAGCAATGCTTTCCCCTGCCTCTTATATCTGCCAACCATACCTAAGTCCTTAGTGCAGTGGTTCCCAACCTTTTTTATACCACCAGCAAACCCACTCTCACACTTTCAGTGGACTGGTAACATTTTATTTGCATATCTTTATGCAAATAAATACACAAATACAATTTTACTGGTCCACCAAAAGCCCTGGTCCCCCAGAGCTGCCGCAAATGGCCAGATGCTGCTCTGCCAGCCCTCACTCCTTAAGGCTTAGAGCCCACCACCACAAGACCCCACCCCTCAGTGCCAGCCTCTTGTTTCTGGAGCACCACTGCACCCAACCCCCCCATGCACCCCATGCCACCCCCAGTACTCAATATTAGCCCGATTTCCATAGCCCCCCCTCCAGTGCCCCCATAACCGCACCACTACTAGGCCCCCTAGTGTCAATCCCCCACCCCTTAAGACAACCCATAATTCAGAATCCCAAGGGCCGGGCAGAGAGAGCTGGGAGAGGGGAAGGAGGCTGCTTGGAGTGACCCACGTGGGGATGTGAGCAGAAAGTGGCTGATCCCAGTATGTGGGGCAGTTGCACGGGGATGAACATCTGACGTTTGCCCCACTGCGGGGAGAACCGCGCTAGCAGACTCCAGGCCCAGGTAGGACCGAGCGGCTCCCGGGGCTCCCCTGATGGCCAGGGCAGGGCGTAGGCAGGAGCTGCACTCACCCCCCTTGCGGTGCGGCCTGGAGGGGCCAGGATGCACGCTCGGTGTGTGTGGGCCCGGCAATGCAGCCGCAGCCTCCTCCTTGGCGCGGGAGCTTCATCTTGCGGCAGCTCACCCTGCACATGGGCCTCGGGCTGCCCGGGTGGCATGTCGCCCCCCGATTTGACCCCCTCGCCTCACTCCCCTGCAACTCCGGCTCTGGCCCCAGCCGCCGGAGCAGCTGCCGTCCAACACCGGGGCTGCCAGAGGAGCTGCCACTTGCCACGCAGCCCACAGCTCCAGCCCTGGGGAGAAGTGCAAGCCAGGGCCGCATGGTGACTGCTCGGCTGCTCCAGAACAATTGAGGAGCTGAGCAGCTGGGTGGGCCTCAGCCGCGCACATTAGAGGGAACACGCCAATGCTCCTCCGCGGAGCTCAGCTGGGGGCGTGGCCTGGCAGTATGCCTCGGCCCGGCACTGGCCCATGGACCGGTGCTTGGGAAGCAAGCCCAAGGGATGTATTTTTGATTGATACTGATGGAAGCAAATGGAAGATTCAGAGCCAATAGTTCCAAATAATGGGTCGGATTGATCCCTCTGCGCACCACCACTACCAAGCAAATGGCATGAATTAAGTTGGATGCTGCTTTCCATCTTGGTGTAAAATGACGAGTCTCTCTACCTTGAAGCTTGGTTCCAGTGTATGCACACCTCTGCCAAACTGCCTAGCCAGCTCCATAAAATGGCCTTATTTGTGTTGATGTGGTTTTGATAGGATGTGTGCTGTTTTATCCCATGTGAAAATGCAGTTCCCAGGAATAAGAAGTGAAAAGCTGTGGCTAAATATAACGCAACAAATATCAGTTATATTACAAGGCTGTACCTGCTTGGATCTGCCAAATTTAAAGGGCCAGCTCCAGAAATGAGGAGGGGGGGGGGAGTTTTTGTCAGCAAACTACACTAGAGAACGAAGAGATAATAGGAACCAGGCAGTCACAGAGGAAGGTGCTGCTTATCACATTATACAAGCACAGACAAGCTCCAGTTTCATATATACACTTAGAGGAGGGCTTCTGTTTGTCAGTGTTTATTAATTTCACATTGGGGTCTTTTTTAAAGCAGGATTTGGGTTTTATGTCCAAAAACTGGGAGGGGAGTTTTAAGTCTTTCTTTTTGTATGTACTGTAGTAAGTAATCTTTTTGTGCTGTTCCCTAGTGTGCTTTAACACAGCACTGATAGTAAAGTGCACTAGGGAACGTTTCGTGCCCACCAATTCATGCGCAACACAATAGTTTAATTTTGAACACTCTGTTGTTGCTTCTGTTGCTCTTAAATGCAAGTAACCATTTCCAGTGTTATTCTTTGTCATTGGGAGTACTTTATCAGTTCAAACTGAAAATAAGAAGCCCTAACTTAGAGGCACATCTCTCAAAGTTGCTTAAAAATTGTATGCAAAGGGTGAAATTACTGGATAGTTTTGCTCTGGACAAGTTACAAGATAATGTAAATAAAACTCCAATATCAAAAGCAAAGTTCAAGTTCTCATAATATGTTTTTAATAGGCCTGATTTTTTTCTCATTTTCATCAGGTTCATGCTGATAAGTCCATGTTTTCACTGGAGTTATTCCCAATTTATCTTTGTGAGATATGAGAATGAACCCTCTGTGCCAAGTTTACCTATGTACTTTAGACGGCTTGATTTAACTGCATCGCATCCTGGGACTTGCCCACATTGGTGGTGGCTTGTAGGATACATGTAGCCAGACACCACAATGAAAAGTAGTCTCTGTCCACACAATGGTGTGTAGCTGCTGCTACAAGTGGCCATGAAATGTTATAGCTGGGCGATACAGCAGAGAAAGTCTTGAGCACTGGGGCACTACTCTGCTATAAAAATCCAAAGAACCATAGATATCAATGGTGGTGGCATGTCTTTGCTTGTCTGAGTAGTGCCTCAGTACTGTATTTAAACTTCTGTGGGAATGGGTGTGCAGTATATGCACTTCACATACCATTATACATGTAACTATAGCCAGAGTGGACAGGAAAACTCCCACTTACTATATAGGAAGTAAGGCAGAAGTGGCTCAATTCATAATACTCTGGGTAACCCAATTTGCCCTTTCATGACCACTTTACTAGAGCTATTTTAATGTATCCAAACACAGTAGTAACAGAATTAATGGACAACTTCAATACACTAGGGCTACGTCTACACTGCACAGTTATTTCGGAATAAGCTATTCCAGAATAGTTATTCCAAAACAGCACGTCTACACTACAGGGAAGCCTCAAAATTAGTCTGAGGCAGGCTTCCCTAATGTAAATCTATCTCAATTTAGAGTCCCAGGAGGAATAACTTAGAATGGCCCTGGTCAGGGGTTATTTTGAAACAGCAGCAGTGGCGCATCTACACACACCTTATTTCGAAATAACCATTTCAGAATAAGCATTATTCTTCATAGAATGAGGTTTACAGAAGTCGGAATAAGCCATCCATTATTTCAAAATAACGGAATTGCTGTGTAGATGCTCACATAGTTATTTCGGAATAACCACCATTATTCTGAAATAACTTTGCTGTGTAGACATACCGTAAGAAGAGGCTATTCTGGTGCAAATAGTTGTACTTAATTGTTTATAGCATGCTCATTGATCAAGTTTCCCTCATTAACATTTGATCCTAACACTTTGTCGTGTGGACCCAAACACTGTGACAGTCAATACAAGAAAATAATATACATCCTAATTCCAAATAAATAAATAAATAAAATCAAAATAAAAAAATCATTAACATTTAGAGAAAGGAAATGTTTCAGGTTAATTCGATGTTGTACTCACCAGGAAGTGAAATTCACAGTATCTAAAATGTTCAATTTCCATTGTCAACAGAACTATAATGCACAAATGGTTGGTATCAGCTGAATAGTCATCCTGCTGCCAACTGTTTAGCCACAAGGGGGCAAGACCATTACCTAGATTGGTGTTTCTCAACCAGTGGTACAAGTACCCTTAGGCGTACTTGAGAGAAGTCCGGGGGGTCAACACAACTGATTTTGGAGAAAACTGAATTTTTGTTTTAAGTTTTACAGCGGTTTATTATTTTTGTACTTTTTACACCCCAAAATTTCACCACCCTCCTGGCTATGATTAAGTTGTTTAAACAAATGTGTTGCAATGGTAGAAAAAAATTGTGTGTGTCTGAAAACCGTAGGCACTGGGTGTACTTATAATTTTTTTTTTAAAAAAGGGATACTTTATAAAAAAAAAAGGTTGAGAAACACTGACCTAGATCATAGAAGCAAAATATTAAAGATGAAAGAGAATAAGAGAATCATCTAACTCGGGGTGGGCAATAATTTTTAATGGGGAGCTACTCCAAGATTTTACTAAGTGCTCAAGGACTACACTTCTATGGAGAGGGAGTGGAGTTTGAGATGGCAGGTGGGGTGCAAAAGGGAGCTTGGGATAGAGGACTGGGATGCAGGAGTGGGTGTGGGCTCAGAGGAAGTTTGGGTGAAGGAGGGGATTATGATCTGGGGCAGAGGCTTAGGGTGCAGGGTCCGGGAGAAGTGTGGGCTGAGGAGAGGATTCTGGCCTAGGGGACAGTCATCCAGTCAGAGACAAAAGATAATGCCATATGTCCAACAGAAAATACAATGCAGCTTGAATTTTGAATATTTGCAATGAACTGCCTCACACAGAAGCAGAGCAAGTATTAGTAAGAGTTAGTATTGTCTTTTCTTACTAGTGATCTCACCAGATGCCAACCTGTCTGTAATCAGCTGTTTTTAAGGAAAACTATTGAAAGGGAAGGAGAGGCAACTTTGGGGTCATCTGCAGTTTTCAAATTTCCTTAGTTTCTTTCCAGTGTGTCTCTAGGTCTGGGTTGCCCTACACATGCAGAGAAACATTGTACTGCTATGTTTGCTTTAGTGTCTCCTCCCAGTGAAAGGAAGTCAGATGCCCATGCTAAGTGTTTTTGGTCTGTAAGCCAGGTTCATGCTAGACCCAGAAAGTCAGCTTAAGGTACGCAACTCCAGCTATATAAATAACATAGCTGGAGTGAACATATCTTAAACTGAGTTTGATGCAGTCTTCACAGTGGGAGGTCAACAGGAACAAATGTTCCTGTTGGCTTCCCTTTCTCCTCACAGCTGTGAGGAGTTCTGGCACCAACTGGAGCAACCTCAACATTTGATTTAGTGGGTCTTTACTAGACCTGCTAAATCAAACACCAGAAGCTCAGTCTCCAGTGCTGCAAGTGGAGATGTGGCCTAACTGTCCACTATTACCAATGACTGCAAGGCTTGTTTGACTTACCATTTCTTACCAGTTCCAGGTACTGTTACTCCTGAATGGGTCAGTCATTTCCTAAGAAATCCCAGTCAGTGGTTTTGTGCAATTGCTAATCTACCCTGATGGATGTTCCTTATAGGTTTCCACAAGAGTTGGAACAAGGGTATTCTGTATCCCTTTTCTCTTCAACACATGCATTAAATCAACTGGCTTAACTACAAGATGGTTTAGGTTTGTCACCATTTGTCTGATGCACAGCTCTTTGTCTTGTATGATTGCACTCAGTGAATGAGGTTTTACAAGCATATTGCTAGAGGTCAATATTTGTACTAACAGTATAAAAGCAAAGCTTGATTGATTCTCCACTGGCTTGCATATTTGGGTCTGAATTTCATCAACAGTTGGGACTCCCTTTACATTGCTCTGGCTGTGAGAAAGGGTTTATTGTAAGTAAGAATCAGGCCCTTTACACACACACACACACACACACACACACACACACACACGCTATTTCATGAGCTTAACATAACCAATATGCTGTGTCTCATTTCATTTATTCACCCTCCTAGAGTGCTTCATTAAACACAATCAATGGAAGCAGAATTGAGTAAGGGGAGATCAAATCTGTCTTAATGGTGAGGTTTTTTTTAACATGACCATTTAAATGGTTAATCCTTTCCCAGTGTGGCTGGGTGTGGGTTTTGGGTTTTTTTTGGAAGACTTCTTGACATGGATGAACTGTTCCTTTTCTAAATTGGCCTCTTGGGGCATCTGATTTGGTTTTGATTGTTTGGGGAGATGGAAAAGCAGCAAAATTAATTTATAGTATAACCAAAAAGAGTTATAAATAAAACAAAGTTTAAAATGTCAGTGGAGAAGTACAGAAAAAATATTAAGGCAATTTATAGTACAATAGCCAGCTTGCCAGGCTGAGCTTGTTCAGATCCATAAATGCTTTTATTAACATTCATAATGATGAAGCAAAAGCATTGTTGCTACCTAGTCCACACTGTTAATGTGTATTTGGGATAGGAATGAATAGCTCCTAAAACACAAATGACCACAATGTGAGAGTTCATGAAAATGTGGCTTAACAGTAGCCACTGTTTTGTGCACTGAAACAAAATAATTGGAACATTTGAGCTAAATGCACATCCTAATTGAATGATAAAAATAATCAAAGCCTCATCCTGCACTTAGACCTGTGTAGTGGACCACTGACTTCATTGGAATTCAAAGGAATACGTGAGCAGATCTGACTGCAAGAGCCAGGTTTAAGTGTCTAGGCACAAATTTTCCAAAGTAACTACTGCGTTTGGGAGGAAGGGTCTCAATTTTCAAAGGGCAGGTGCTCAACACTTTATCAAGATTAGGCTGCTATAATGTATCTCAAACTGGGCAGCCACAAACTGAGGCACTCAAAATCACGACTCTGTTTGGAAAATGTAGGTCATAATTCTTATCTGAGATACACACCATAGATCTTCATGCCAACATTCTGCTACATCTACCTACCCAAGTCTCTCCTTGATGTCTGCAAAAGCTTCTGCATGTGAGGAGAACAGAATATTACTGTCAAGATCTGCCGTGCAGATCTGAGAGAAGAGTTTTGTCCTTAAGTGTTGAAAATGTAATGATCTATTTGATAGTGAGAGAAAAAAACAGAAACAGTATGAAGATTTAAAAAAAAAAAACCCTACACACAATCCAAGCAGCCTTTGAAGTCAATAGCTTTGAAATAAAAAGCAGACACTTTACCAAACATGCTAAATATGATTTTGTTAACATTGAAGGTATTGCATTTAAACAGTATTTGGCCAAATTTTGCCCTTCACTAGACACTTAAGGTATGTCTAGACTGTAGAGTTTTTCTGAGATACTGGAGGTATCCCGGAAAAGCTCTGCTGCATCCAAGGAATGTGTCTGCTTTTCCAAAAAAAATTTCGGAAGAGCAGACATGTTTTTTTGGCATCCCTGTAAACCTCATTCTACGAGGAAGAAGGGATGTTCTGAAAGAGACTTTTTCCCCCGACTTTTGGCCCAGTGTAGATGGGAAAACTGTCGGAAAAGCCTCTTTTGGAAGAAAAGTGGAAAAAGATGCGCAAATTGCGGTTCGTAATTTGTATATCTTTTTCCGATAGAACTTTGTAGTCTAGACACAGCTTCACATGTAACTGAGCATATCAGTTATCCTGAATGAAACTAATATGTAATGACATGCCATGAGATCTTGGACAAAGATATTGTATGAGGCTTGGAAGAATGGCATGTTGGCTATTCTCACAAAACAGTTCATCTAGCCCCACAGAAAATCTGAAATTTGTGACATCTCACTTCTTAACTTGAATGAATGCTGATATTTTCAAAGGGACATTACCATGTTCATTGCTGATTATTTCTGAAGTACAATTTGGAGGCACTGATGATAAATGTGTTTACTGAAGAAAATATGGATATGATGCCAAATTTCCAGCAGATCTTCTTATTTGGATCCAAAGAATTCACATAGCTATATGTGTTTACAGAAATTCCCCACTGCCCACACAAACAGTCATCTGTGTGCGCAAATAGTACCTAAAAGTAAAGATGCTTGCTAAAAAATATGGCTCTTGATGCCTAAGAGTTTTGGCTTGTGTATGTGGATAAGGTCTGGCTCAGGCAAGGGAAAAAATAGCTTTCCACAAGAGGTAATCATTCACTGTGGGATTTACTTCTATGAGTCGTTTACCTTCAATGCATGTATGCATCCTCCATTCAAATAAATGGAAATTGTGCCTATACAAGCGAGGGAAGAATTCATGTTTATATTTAAGTGGAATCTTTTCCTTCACTGAAGCTATAATAAAGATTCTGAAAGCAATGCTGTTTTTTGGGAGTAGATACTACACCTGGTAGCCAATGAATGCATGTCTGAACCAATAGTTCTGAATAGCATTCAAAATACCTAAACAATTCTGTATTTTCTCTCCAAAAAATCACTTATCCATTTAATTTTAGTCAAGAAAAACGGAGCATTTAAATCCCTGCAAAATATTCTCATTTACCTTTAACATGAAGCTGAAGCTCTGTAGAAGGTAATTGCTTGCATACTGTTATGTTTTGGTGCTGGGGAATTTAGGAGTAGGAAATAAGTATGAACAGATTCATGATGATGAAACAGAAAAACATCTGCAAGATAATAATTTACTTGCATAATTAGTGCTTTTCTTTTTGCACCCATGAATAATACAAGATATGTCTGCACAGAACCCACCCTCCAAACCTGTAACTGGTCCATGCCAGCTGACTCTAACTCACCCTGAAAGCACAAGTTGGCTGGCATGGACAAGCTGTGGGTTTTTCTTTGCCATGTAGACATACACTAAAAGTATGCTATTTATTATAGATTTCCATTAGCTTTTATAAGAAACCACAAATAAACTCCTTAATGCTCTCAGAACAAGTGTATCTGTATCTTGGCAGCAATTTCCAATAGAAAATATAATGCAAGTTATAAATATACTCTATTGCTTCATGGCAAGAATATGGACTAGGTTATCTCACACATTTTCCTTCCTGTCTCCAATGTCCATTGGCCAGATTCTGATCTCATTTACACCAGTTTTATATTAATATAATTCCAAACTCTTCCATGGCATTAATCCTGATTTACTTCAGTTTAATTAAAGTAAGAATCATGCCCCACTTTATTTAAATAAATAGGATATCAGGGCACATTAGGTGAGTCTGACCACATCAACAAAGTGTTTTTTTAGACATACTTGGTAAGTCTTTCATCATTCTGGATATTAAAACACTCTAGGGTTGGCAAGTTTATTTTGACAGAACAGATTTCCACTGGAAAAAGCTATTTCATTAAAACTGAACTTTTTTGCAGGAATAGATTGATTTTGACAAAACTTCCAATGGAAAAAATTTGAAATCAAAATAGAGTATTTTGTTTCAAACGTATTGTTTCATTTTGACTTTATAGTTTAGTTTCATTCTGACTTTATTGTTTCATTGTGATTTTTAAGTTTCTAAACTTTTTAAAACTTTAATTTTATTATATTTAATATCTCTCTCTAATGTGTTGCCAAAATGTGTCAACAAGGTCATTTGATGTTTTTGACTATAAATTCTTTGGAATTTCTGTACTACAAAATGTTTCAAGATTTTGACCGTCCAGTCTACTTTGAGATGAAAACAAATTTTTAAATGTCAGAATTTCTCTCAGAATGCATATTCTGTTTTCTGATCAGTTCTGTCCACCAAATATAAAACACAATCTGTAACAGATTCTTCATATGCTAAAAACAGATTACTGTACTTTAAAACTAGCATTTATCTTTCTAGGTTTTAAATTCAAAGGTGTCTGCTTTATCTTTGAAATGGCACCACCCAAATGACTTGAAATTCATTATTTTGGATACATTTATACTCATTTCAAGCATTTTCAGACTAATTTCCTTATCTAAAGGTGCACATTCACATTTACATAGTTTCTCTAAATTCTATATAAACTCCTTACACATTATCTGCAAGTTCACCTCTATCAGTATGTGGTAAATAGAAAAAGGTCAATGGTGCAGCATTACGCAGATAAATGGGTTTAAACTCCTAGAATAAAATGTTTAGCTAACGAGAGTTTTGTCATCAACTTCAAGGAAGCCATAATTTCAACCCGGTCTCTTTATTTAAAGGACTGAATGCAAAAGGACTTTGGCAAATTACAAAATTGGTCTGAATTAAAAAAGATTAATGTAAAGAAAGACAAATGGAAAATACTTCACTGAGAAAGGAAAAATCCAATGCACAACTATAACACAGGGAATAAGCCATGAGGTGATAGCACTACTGAAAATGACTCAGGAGTTATAATGGATCACAAATTGAATTCAAGGCAATCATGTGATGCAGTTGTGAAAAAGGCTAATATCATTCTGGGGTGTGCTAACAGAAATGTTGTGTGTAAGACATGTTCTACTTTATTTGGCACTGGTGTGGCCTGAGGTGGAGTATTATGTCCACCTTTGGGTGCCATATTTAGGAATGATATGAAAAAGTTGGAGGGCATCCCGAGGAGAACCAAAATGATGTAACATTTAAAAATCTGGTTTATGAAGAAAGATGAAAATAATGGGGCATGTTTAGAGTTGAGAAAAGACAATTTGGCCAGGGATGGGAGCCCATACCAGAAAGCCATTTTCAAATATCTAAAGAGGATTTTGATCAATTTTTCTCCATGTTCATTGAAGTCAAGACAAGAAGTAATTGGCTTAATTTGCACCAATGGAGATTTGGGTTAGATATTCTAGCTATAAGGGCGTCCCAAGGGACGTTGTGGAATCCCCAGTTTTTAATAGCAGGTTGGACAAACATCAGGGATGATCTAGGATTGTTTGGTCCTGCCTCAGTGCTGGGGGGCTAGACCTGAGGTCTTCTCAAGATCTTCCATCCCT
Organism: Pelodiscus sinensis; assembly: GCF_052426305.1. Lineage (NCBI taxonomy): Eukaryota > Metazoa > Chordata > Testudines > Trionychidae > Pelodiscus > Pelodiscus sinensis. The sequence continues at coordinate 59,399,523 of NC_143059.1, read as the reverse complement.
ACATTTCTCTGATTCTATATTTATGCCATTGTATTTCAACACCTACTGTTGATGCCCTCGTACTGTACCATATTAAGCAATGAAGCAAGAACACACTACACATTTTAATTTGGTAAGAAAGGGGAAATCAATTTTAATCTCCAAAAGACAGGTGCATTGATGCAGAAGGTCAATAAATATAATCTCTTCTTACATAAAGCTCAGAGATCATGCAAAGGGATACGATTACAAATCTAAGGTAGACTGGGTTAGACCAAAATGATAAACTGTATTATTGCTGAGTCTCCAATTCTATATTATTTACAGATTCCCTAATGAGATCAATCAAAGCCCTTGTGATCTATAAGAATTGCTACTACCGCATTTCCTAAATATGTTGGCACTTTGTAAATAAACTATCAGATAATTACTACAGAGAGGGATAGTCACAGATTTTTCAGGTCAGAAGGGTTCACTGTGATCATCTAATATTCCCTCCTGAATAACACAAGCCATAGACCTTCCCCACAATAATTCCTGTTTAAACTGAAGCATATACTACCCTTTTTAAAAGTATAAGGAATAAATATATTCCATTCCCAAGCTGATGTGTTTTAAATTGCACTTCACTGAACACCTTGTCTAAATGGAAACATCAATGGATCTGCAATAACATAGAATTAAATAAAAGAAAAGCTTTTCATGGTCACTTAGTTTTTTCAGCTACAAAGTGAAATGAGGGTGCATCTACACAGCACTCAAAACTTGAAATAAGATATGCAATTTGCGCTACACAAATTGCATAGCTTATTTCGAGTCTATTTTGAAATAGCTTATTTCGTCATTTGGCGCTGTCTACACAGTGCCAAATTGCGAAATAAAGCACTATTTCGAGCAATCCCTTACTCCTTGTAGAATGAGGTTTACAGGGATGGTGAAATAGTGCGTCTGCTATATTTCAAAATAGTGGATGCATTCAAAAGACACGGGGTAGTTATTTTGGGGCACCAGGAATAACTTTGCTGTGTAGACATACACTTGATGGCCACTGGAGGGTTTTCTAATTTCTGAACAAATTCTGGTGGGGTTATTTTAAAGGCCTATAATACAGATGGCTCTGTAAATTCTTAGGGACTGGGACTATCGTTTTGTTCTGTGTTTGTGCAATCAGGTGCCCGGGGTGCCTAAATACTACAGTAATACCAATAACTATGTTCTAATTAGACTGTCGTGCCCAGTGGCCACTGAAATTCATCTGGGTTCCTAACTCTCCTAGGCATCTGTGGAAAATCCCAACTTCAAATGTTACGTGCTTTACATACATTCTTCCTTCAGAATAGCATGATATGCAACTACAGCTGCTTAGGGGTTCTGATGCTGATAATATGGTACTTAGAGGAAACTGCTCATGCTATCCAGTATGATAATACCAGAATTCACAAGAAAGAGCGGTGAGCCTCTGGCACTTACCAGCTGTAATACTGAACAGATTACACAGCCAAACCAGTCAAAAAAAAAAGTAATACGCTTTCACCTCACAGCAAGAAACGCTGAAGTTCAGGAGGAGGCAATATGTATTAAGAGAGCAGGTTAAAAATCTACATTATCCCCCGACTTTCATGAACCCAAAATTACAGGCCTGATGCCAAGTTATTATAATGTATTTATTACCAGCATTGCTTTCATATTTAACGGATTTGGCCCATCTTGAGACCTGTTTTAAAATGCACCACCTTGTCCACCTTTCCATTTTCATATGAAAAACAGAAAAGCAAAAACTAATTTACTCAGGAAGCCACAGCGACTGTTTGCCCGTTTATCTCTGACAGACCACCCCTCAGCCCAATGTTGACAGTACATGATATTCCATTAATCTGCCTAATGAAAATTTAACCAGTGTTATAAACAAATAATTGGCTATTATCCTCTCAAAGATCCCGAATAAATTACTTCTGCTTATTTTTTCCCCTCCTCTCTCTCTTTTCCTCTTTCTCTCTGTGCACCAGAGCTAGCCCTTTCTGATTGATGTCGCAGGAGATGTGGCTGCTGTGTGACTGCTTGTGGTTAAATCTGGGATAGGCTTTAATGTGAGACTTTGGGGTAATGCACCCTCACCTGCTGGGCTTCCGCTGTGGTGCTGTTTTGAAGAAGATCCTGGCTTTGTATTTCAACCTTGTGTCTTTCATCCTGCATCTCCACCCCCCACAAGTCCATTTAATTCCTTCTAGTGTCTCATTCTGTCTCCAATTACATTTCCATTTTTTCCAGCTCTCTGAAGTCACACAAGAGTCACGGCTTTCTTTTCTTTATCATTTTCACTGGCCCCCACTGCTCCTCTCCTCCCCCCCCCCGTGTGTGTGTGTGTGTGTGTGTGTGTGTGTGTGTGAACATCTAAATGGTGTGAAATGTCTCTTCATTTAGAGCAATTAAAGTTGAAAGGGACCATGACATAATGAATTATCTGTCGTGTTATTTATTAAATGCTGTAATGATCATGGGATTGCCCATGCTCCCAGTCCCACTGCCACAGACCCAATCCTAGAGGCTTGTCTGCAATGAGAGTCAGTCTTCCAGATTCTAATTGTACCCCCCTCACCAGGGTCAACGTGGTTTGGGTCTCATGGTACCACAGACATTCCATGGGTGGAGAGGAGGCTTTAGACTGCCCTAGATTTATTTGCACTGTAGGTCAGTAGCCTCCAAAGTCACAGCAATTCCCCCCAAATATTGCTGGACATCTCCACTTTCTTTGCAGTACGTATGGTGAACTTACCTTGTATCCAGCTGGATTCCTTCACATACCACACCCCCACTATACATTTGTTAAGGAGAATCACCTCCCTCCCCCTGTGCCCACCTCACTCTTTAGGGGTCATTTCAGACTAAATATATCTTTGCTTCATCTTTTAAAATCAGCAAATGTTACTGGGTGTATAAATAACATTTAGAAAGGTATGTGACTAATATTCCACTCAAGGTCTCGGAGGACTGGATCAGTTTAAGAATGAGCACTGGGGTATTTTGATAGCTTTTTCTCAGCTCTGGAAAGAATTGAAATTTCTTGTAGAAAATGATTGCTATCTCATGTTTGATAAAATCATGCTCCACGTGGAGTCAATGGAATCATTACAATTGGATAAAATTGTAAGGTTTTGTATCAATTTTGACTTTTCAAAATGTAATATTATATAAAAATCATGTATTTAGTATCACAAAGTTTTGAAACAAAAAACTGAAACATTCATTCTGACAGTATCAAAATGGAACACTCTGACATTGTCAAAACACTTCATTGTGTTTTTTTCCTAAACAAAATATTAGAATTGGCATGTGTTTTGAAACATTTTAGTTTCAAATAGAATTATTTTGGTCAAAAAGCTATTTTGATGAAAAATTTCCAACTAGCTCTAGTTAGAAGGATCCTCGTCCCAACTTTGGTAAGTTTAGATACAGATATGGCTGAGCTTTGATTGTCCCTCTCCTCTTGGTGGGATACACTCTACTGAAGAACACTCTACTGAAGAAGTTACACATATGCAATACTGTTCTAAGGATAGGAAAATGAAATGAATTTTAGCAGCAAGACAAGATAGGTGGGACATTTTAAAGTGAATTATAGAGTCACCCTAGTCACCTAGGTTTGAGACATAACTGGATCTGAACTTTTACACTCCTTGAGGGTGGTATTTGGATCCTGGATCTGGTTTGCATTCTGGTTCAGTCTATCAATGTGAATGAAGCTAGCCATGAAATTGGGATCCAGGTCCAAGCTTTCCCCATGTATGGGGCAAGGGGATGGAAAATGCTATAAGCATCCATCACAGTTTTCCCACAAAAGATTTCTCAAGGCCTGGGGGTAAGGTTTGCCCCTTTAAAAGAACAGGATATTTGCTTCTTCCTCCCCTCCCCCCCCCAAAAAAAAACCCTCCTGGCTCCAGAGATCTATGAGTTTTGGGGCAATCTGCTGCTGTTATAGGACTTTCTGTGTACAGGCCCAAGCTCTGATCTACTGCTCCTCTTCAAATTCCAGTACAGGCCACATTGTTACTCCAAGTTGTATATTTTCTTTGTTGCTCTCTCCCCCACAGCAGTTAGTCAGTCACTCTCCTAGCTGTGATCAGGCTGTATCTGAAACAATAGTTTCTGCAAAGCTAATATAGAACAACATTCAGAACAGTATGTTTTATTTAAAACTAGGATACATCCTCTCATCTTTGTCATTAAGGCAAGAAGGACTCTTCTCAGAACTGCCAGGCCATGTGTACACTACGCAAAAGATCACCACCGTTGTGGTCGATCATCTGGAGTTCAATTTAGCAGGTCTAGCAAAGACCCACTAAATCGAACTCAGAGGGTGCCCCCACTGGTGCCTGTACTCCTGCTCCTCATGAGGCATAAGGGAAGCCACTGGGCATGAGTGGCTGGTGAAGGTAGGCCTGGGGGAGGCAAGCCCCCGACCTCGACCCTTCTGAGAGGGTGGTTTAGAGAGGCAGTGCCTTCCCCCACTTAGCATACTGGCCACCCATGCGGATGGAAGTGTTTGCTCCCATTGACCTTCTTCTGTGTTGGCAGTGATTTAAGATAAGTCAGCTCCAGCTACATAACTAACATGCATGGAGTTGCGTAGCTTAGGTCAACCTTTCACTCTAGTGGACACCAGGCCCCAGAGTAGCTCTGGTACTTTGCACAGGCTGGGACAGGGAGGGTGAATATTAAACTATAGATGAGATCCCCTGTGTGCCAATGAAAAACCTTGATCTGCAGCCTTCTGAATTCAAAAGGAATATTTTCATTGATTCCACCAGGCTGTGGATCAGAAAATGGGGATACGGATAATTTATGCCACCTTTCCACCTCAGCACAATTTTATGCCAACATTATGCCTGCTTAAAGACCACACTATAGCATGAAAATCCATAGCCATTTCAATAGTTCCAACAGGGCTTACAAAGCACCAAGGATTTGTCCCCTTCCATTTTATGTGGTTCAGGAAACTGTATTTAACTACATGCATTAGTTTTCTAGATAGCATTTTCACAAATATGTGGGTTTTTTTTAAATTGCTGACATTCATAAAATTAAAAAGCAGACATTTTTAGTTTGAGTTCCCATCTGTGCAGGTTAGCATTGTGGCTGGCCGAAACAGATGTGAAAATTTTTAAGATTCAACATGTCATACAACAAATATGGTGCATAGTTGTTAGTTCTTTAAATGTTGTGCTGAAAAAATGTCAAGGGTTCTGAAATCTCCCTCCCCACAATGTTATCTCCCCAGGTAACATGAGGTCAATCAGAAAAGTCCAGGTGAAATCCTGCTCCATTTGACATCAATAGGAATTTTACAGTAGATTTCAACAGGCCCAGGATTTCACCTGGGACTATATAAAGTCTGGTTCCTTATCCAGAAATGTGTGGTAGGTTCTGCATATACCAATCAGGAGTGTATCTTTAAAGCCAATTGGAGGCAGCCAGAAAAAAAGAACCACAGAATTTTTTGCTGCTTTCCCTAAACATGTCCCCACTTAAACAGAAACACTCAGAATTTATAACCACTCATGGTAAAGAATTAGACTTTACTGGAGCAGGCAGAAAAATGAGAATGTTTCCCACTACATATTTATGAAAAAAGTCCGTTTTTCATGAAGAAATTTTGAAACTTGAATTTTTTCCCACCAGCTCTAGAATTTTCAAAATTCACTAACATTCACTAACCCTCCAGCCATATAGCTAGGCAGAGCCTCAGAAGTCATGGAACCAGTGAGGTTCTTCTGCATAACGCAAAGACAGACAGGATTTAAGGAGCCTGGGTTTGCATCAATACTACATCAGTGATGCTCAACCTTTCCAGACTACTGTTCCCCTTTTAGGAGTTGGATTGTCCTGAAGTTTCACCTTCCTTCAAAACAACTTGCTTACAATATCAGAATGCACAAATATGAAAGCATCACAGCATTCTATTACAGAAAAATTGCTTCCTTTCTCATTTTACCCATATATTAAAATAAATGGATTGGCATATAAATATTGTACTTACATTTCACAGTCTAGTGTACAAAGCAATATAAACAAGTCATTGTATGAAATTTGTTTGCACTTACTAGTGCTTTTTATATAGCCTGTTGTGAAATTAGGAAAATATCTAGATGAGTTGATGTATTCCCTGGTGGACCTCCATCTATCCCCAGGCGTACATGTAGCCCTTGTTGAGAACTTCTGGTCTAGATTACTTGACACTTCCAACAGGTCCCTGCAACAAGAGAATATGTTGGAGGACAGGTGGACTACTAGGCAGCTAGCCATTTTTCTTTTCATAAAGGAGGGCACAAGAGCATCAGAAGCTGTAACCCCAGGCCACAGAACAGCTTAGCTGCCAATCCATGATTTTTTGGGGGGGCGGTGAGAGGCAACTCCTTCTCCACAGTAAGTCCCATGTGGTCAGCTTGGCTGTCCAGCTAGTGTAGGGGTCAGGATTTAATCTGAGCTATCCATGCTTGTTTAGGGAGCTATTGTCTCTTGAAGGCTATACTTTAGCTACCACAGCTTGGTTAATTTCTTGAACATTTGTAAATGGGGGACGGGAAAATTGAACTAACAGAGGGACTAAGTTACTAAGCAGTGTTCCTTCTGTGAGTGTAGCACACACTGGTTTTGCTCTCATTTTCCTTCTCAGTGTGTGCTTCCAATATCTCTATATTTTCAAATTAAGTATATAAATAAGATTTCTAGCATAATGACAAGTTAATTCTTCCTTTCATAATTTTATTAAAATAAGCATGTGCTATCTTTTAACTAGACCTGACATATGCTTACATAGATACAACCCACCCTGTAACCTAATCTGCGAGCAATCTTGAAGCAATTAACTCCTTCTAATCTTTAGCTAACAAAGCCCACCATGCAAAAGGTCCCTTGAGACTGACACTCTAAAGGCCTTAGTGAGTACTCTCTGACTATTTCTCTGTTAGTCAATGTGTAGGAGCTCATTGGCAAGCTCAGAGAGCAGGGATTCATTTGAAACAACAAAGATGAATCATCACAGATCATAAGATCTTCATTAACTCCTTATTTCTCTACTAATTAACACAAAAGGAATGGCTTGAATGCTTGACAGGCAGTGAATGACCCACAGCTCAGTGGTTAATAGGATGCAAATGATGCTTAATGAGGGTCTCTAGCTGCAGTCTGGGCATCTGGCCTACTATTTTTGTTGTGGATTCAGAGAGGGTTTGAGATGAAAACAGTTTAACCAATAATATTGGCTGCAGCTGAGTTCAGAATAAGTCTATAAATTTATGTGAGTCCAGCACACACAAGAATTAGCTTAAATCATTCCTCAACAGGTTTATGTTCACACCGGGTATTTTAATTAAAATAAATCCTGTCCTTAAATAGCAATTATAATCGAAAGAAATGTTAACTTTGTATATGTGGTAAAAATAGCTAGCTTGACTGATTCCCAATGACATTATTGTGTGCAATGTTGTTGTAGCTATGCTGGTCCCTGGGTATTTGAGAGATGAGGTGGGTGAGGTAATATTTTTCATTGGATCAACCTCTGTTGGTGGGAGAAACCAGCTTTTAAGCTTACACAGAGCAAGATATAAAGTCAGTCACAGAGCTCCACATAAAACAGAGCTCCACGTTAGCTCAAATGCTTGTCTCTCTCACTTACCAAGTTGGTCCAATAAAATATATTACTTCACCCGTCCATTAGTCCTAATCAAATGCCAATTTCTAGTGGGGATATTTTTGCACTGCTTTGTAAGAAACCGCTTAAATGGAGCATCCAAAGTTAGATATTTTTTAAAACATTTTCAATAAGGAATAAGATTGAATGGAATAAAATGTATGGTAAAAGGCTCATTTCAAGTTGCCCATTACAGTCTCTGTTTAGTATTATGAATTTTAAAAGGTTTCATAAAAAAGCTTTGCTGTTCCTGAAAATTGCATAGCTCCACTACAATCTCCCAAAAATTCGAAGCTTACATAGTTTTTTTTAATGCACTTAAAAGCCAGATAAAGCTTTGGATTAATTGGACTCACAGCAACGTTTCTGTATTGAAAGCCCTGAGAGTTATCTAGGTTTAGTTAGATCGATATAACTTTTTCTAGCAGACTGCATTCTTGTTTCTGGGCTTGCTCTGGGGTATATTGCAATGCTCGTGTCTTCTACACACAACAGCATGCTACATCAATGGAAGCATAGTGTGGTGTGTGTGTGTGTGGGGGGGGGGGGATGTTAAGGTATCCCAGAATCTCCTGCACAGCCCATAGGACCACTACCATGTGGGAAATGTTCCCAGCATATTGTGGGATACCCATCTATGCTGGAGGGATTTGTGGCTTAGAGGGGCCACCAAATGGGACAGAACCTCAGCTGGAATAAATTAACTTTGCTCCATTGACTCCAGTGTTTATCCACCACCTCCTACAATATCTCCTGACATCTACACCGATGCACACAACACCTTTCCTGAGCAACTATGAAAAGCCAGTACCCCCTTCTGTTTAAAACCCTTCTTGCCGGCCTATTCCTTCTACAGGAAACTTGCTGGATAGAAAGCATGTCTTGCTGAATAATTTTGTAAGTTTACTGTAACTATTGTTCTCATTAAAAATGCCTTTCTTTTCCATCATACTCTGCACTGGCCTTCAGTGAGCAATAGCATAATCTTATTGATGTTGCCCCTTCATTTCCAATCCTACCAATTCCCCACTATCTTATTAACTTACTGCCAAAAGACCCCAGTTATTTGTGAGCAGAACCTCTACCACACAAGCTAAGAGCCAGCTGGCTGTTAGCTAAGGCTACAGAGCAGATTCATTCTCACTCAGTGGTCTCAGTGCCACTAGATGGAACAGTACACCACACCCAGCAGGAGTGTGGGTTACAGAAACACTTATGCACATCTATTTAAATGAACTGTGTACCTAGGTAAAATTATCTACACATGAAAGTACTTGCAGGATCAAGCTCCACTTCTGCAGCTGGATATGCTTGAACAAATAGTTGAGCCCAAGCTGAACCCTACTGACTTGATTGGCACTTTGAGAATGCAAAAGGTCTGCCTTGATCAATCCAAGTGTAGAATCTATGCCTGCAGCCCCAGTCCAGTAAACACTTGTGTATGTGGTTTCTTAAGGATCATGAGAAGCCCCGCTGAGATAAACATTTCATCAGTATTCATGGCACTAAAGTTAAGCATGCTCAGAAGTGTTTGCAGGACTGGGCTTAAGTTTGTAAGCTCCATGGAACAGAAAGCATGTCTTGTATTGGCATTTGAAGGCACCTAATGCTTTTATGCGTTGTTGCAATGATGCATAATAATAATGGAACACTAGTGCCTCAGAAATGTTTTATAAAACCCTAATGGAACCAGATTTTCTTTTTAAAATTACCACAATTATTATTTGTCGGTGTATGTTTAAGACACCACAGCTAATACACAACTTTGAAATTGACTAGAAAACATCTTGCAATAAGAGTGAAACTGGCCAGTCTCTTTTCCTTGTCAAGGCTGAATGAAGTAAAAAAACCTTAAAGAGTATAAATGGGGGAAAGATTAACTTCCTTTTTAAAGAAAAAAAATGTTGTTTTAATTGCCTAAAGCTATGTCTACAGTGTGCAGATATTTTGGGGTATTAAAGTATCCCAAAATAGTTACTCTGCATCTACACAAGCTGCCTGTTATTTGGAATATTTTTCTAAATAAGGGGCATGCTACTTCACCATCCCAGTAAACCTTGTTGCATGAGGATAAGGGATGGCTTGAAATAGCGTGTTATTTCAAAATCTGGTGCTGTGTAGATGCACCAAATTTCAAATTAGATTCCAAACAAGATATGCAATTTGCATAGTGCAAATTGCTTATTTTATTTTGAGTTTAGGGTGCCCTTGTAGACGCACCCTAAGAGAATGTTGATAACAGGAAAAGAGTGATGGGTTTGAACCCAAACCTTGGAGTACATTGAGATTCAGATACAGAATCAGATCTAAATTTCACAGTTTGGAAAGCTAAATCTGTTTTGTTTTTACTTGTAATTACTATATAATTTTACTTATATTTACTATATAATTGACATACTATTTTGTATTAAAGGGAAAATGCTTTTCAAAACCAATTAAACCTATCAAGAAATTGATAGGTTCCTACTAAGTATGCAGAGGCATGGTCTTAAAACTCTTGAACTACATTTATAAATACTGAAGATTCCAAAAATGTTTGCAATTAAAATAATTTTTCCCTTTGAATTTTTTACACTCATTTTCCTATGGCTAGGTCTATAAACCCTTTCAGTTCCCTATTATTGTCAGCGTACCTCCAGAAAGTATCGCAGTAAGACCATCTGGCCATACCATGTTCCCATTCCATTTGTTTATGTAGACGGCATGTTTAAAGATGATGAGCATAGCATCTCAGGGATTAAAGTGGCGGCATTATAGTGACGTACCGAAAGCATGCAAAAGCCTGCATGAATCCACCTTTTCTGGACATGGACAGCTCATCCTGAGGCACTTGGGGGATTAATGAAATGAAATTGTTTTATGACTTGCTGCACTCTCTCTTATCTTTTAAATCCATAATGTCCCACAGAAGGCAAAATGTAGTCATTTTAGTCAGCAGCCTCTCATTAATTTTCCACCTTTGGGGAAGTGCACATTTATAGAATGATGGAAGTATATGGAGCTGAACTCCGGCACATATAAAGCTCAGGTGATTTGCCTGGGACTAAAAAGCTCGGGTAATTTAAATTAAGTACAATTTATTTAAATTACAGCATATATATACATATACACACACATACATAAAACCCATAGAGTCATCAGTTTTTAAGATAATCTTTTAGGTTAAGTATGTTCCCACATTAAACTGATAATTATCTTTCTTTTTCTTTCTCTGTCCCCAGATACCAAACGTGCTGGATTCTTGCTTCATGTTTTATTTATGGAGCATAATTAATATGCAGATTCACAAAAACTTAAAAACTCATAATTATTCATAAAGGGCTTTAAGGTTATTTAGTACATATTTATGAAACTTTATGTATGCTAGGAATTGTGTTTGAAAGTATTATGGAAGGGTATTGACTGAGGTTAATTACTAGCATGGAGAGTAATCTGAAAATGATCAAACTCTTTGAATGAAAATATTTGTCAGTATTTCTGATCTATATTTAAGTGAAGTAATGGACATCAATAGCCTTGCAAATATATTCGGAAATGGCTCTGCAAGAGAGAAGATTTGCATATCTAATGCAAACAACCAATGAGGAAAAATGTCTAGTTAGACACCTTTGATCACTAAGCAAATGTAATAAATGATAGAGATTTATCCTGTTTGTTGTCCATCTGTGTTGAGTTATGTTCTTATACAAATATACTCTAGTCTTGAAAATATTAGCATCAATTTAAGGTAGCCAGAATCTACTACCTTCTGGAATAAGATTTCACTATTTATGGTATGCAAGTTTTCTGCTGAAGTTACTTAGGATCAGTAAAGGATGTATGTAAATAATATATTATATTGGTTTTATATTTACACAAACCTTTCTATCTTATGCATAATTAACTTGCTATCTATTCCACTGCACTTGAAGGTTGGAAGCCTGTAAAATACGCTACTGTCAATCAAACAAGGAGCTGTGGTAACAATTCAGAATGGTAGGGTTTTATCAAAATATTAATATTGCCACGATCCTTCAAACACTTACATATGTACTTAATTTTACTATTGTGAGTAGTCCCACAAAATCAATGGGACTACTCAGCGTAATCAGTTTAAGCATACTTGTCAAGTATTTGGGGGATGAAGGCCTAAGAAGGATGGTGAGATGTTATTTCTAAGGCCAGGTCTACAATAGACATGACAGCTTGGGTTGCCTTAAGGTATGCAACTCTGCTACGCAGAATTCATGGCTGGAGTCAGGCTACCTAAGCCGAGCTTGGTGACGTCCCCACAGTGGGAGACTGATGTGCGCAAACACTCCCATCAGCTTCCCTTACTCCTGGCAAGAGCAGGAGTACTGGATGCCGGGGGAAGGGGAGCACTCTGAATTCTATTTAGCGAGTCTAAAATAGACTCCCTAAATCAAACTCCAGAAAATCAATCATGGTAGCACCGATCTTCCATGGAGTGAAGACATAGCCTGAGAGTATATTTCATTAATCCAGAGCTTGCTGTTTGGTTTTGTAAAATATAAGCATGATTATTTATTAATTATTATTAAAACACAATCTTCTACATAAAACAATACATTATTATTGGAGAAAATGTTCTGATAGTCCTTATGAAAAATATCAGAACAATACCTGGGGTCACTGATTTAACAGGGGCTAGTATGACATGGGCTTTAGCAATGGGAGTTTTCCCTTAACACCCTGCTGTTGCAGCTGTGTTCAGATGGGGTAATGCATCAGGGTAAAATTACAACCTCTTTGCCCCCTCATTCTTTGTCTTCTGAGGTCAAAGGCGTTCTCTCAGAATGGGTGCCCATGACCTGTAGTAGACTTGGTCTGCATACAATTTTTGCATGGCTTTAGCCATACTGGTTTAGAAACAGATCTAGATAAATTGGTGGAACTCCCTTGTGCGGATACCATTACGCCAGTGTAAAGATCCATATAGAAATAAGTGGTATTGATAGCTGATCGATAGCTTTACACTGATTTAGCTGCATTCACCGAAGAGAGTTGCACTAGTTTAAATAGATCTGTTTCTACACTGACGTTGTTATATTGCTATAAAAACTGGGCAGAGACCAGCCCTTATGTGATGAGGAATGAGATTTCCAGATTCATGTCACATGGGTTACTTCAGTAATTACTGGGTCAGTGGGCTCTCAGTGGGCAGGAATCACACATTTCCCATGGGGAAAAACTGGAGGAGTTCTTGATGAGATTTTCCTTATCCAGCAAGGCAGTGGTGGGCAACCTGTGGACCATGGCTTTCTGGGGTGAGACCTGTGGATTCCTTGGCTATCCACCTTCCCCATGCACCTCTCGTTCACTGGAGCACTTTCAACTTCTCCCTCTCCCTCCCAGAACTTTCAGAGCACTACAAATCTGATTTGTGCTCCATTCCTGCTCGTCTTCCTCCTCCCAAAGTTTGAACAGCTGATTTGCTGCATTCTGAAAGTGTTGGGAGGGAAGTGGTGGAGTAGAAAGTGCAGGGCTCCAGTGCCCCAGTGCACCAAGAGGTGCATGGGGGAAGGGGACAGAGAAGGGGATACATGGGCCACAGGTGGCCCAGCACTGGTCACGTGGCCCACTGAGATGAAGGAGGGCCACTTATGTGACCTATTGACTAATCTTGGTTGCCCATCACTGAAGTCAGAGGTGAGGGCTTGGCTTCCTCTCAGGGTCTGTTCCTTGCATTCAGGGGCCAGAATCCAAGGATACTCTGAGACAGAATTCAAAGGATCAACTGGAGACTCCACAAGTGCCCTGGGGCCCCCTGCAGCCTTTCAGGGGATGTCTACACTGCAGTAAAATACCAAAAGCCGGCGCACATTAGCTCTGAGCTATCAAATTGCAGTGTAGAACTCTGAGCCTAGGCTGGAGCTCTGGCTCCGGGATCCTGCACACGGACAGGGTATAAGAGGCAACCCAGACATCTACACTGCAATTTAGCCTTGCAACAGGAGCCTCCAATATCCAGTCAGCTAATGTGGCCGGTCATGGGTGTTTTATTGCAGTGTGCATGTACCCTAGCAGATCTGCTCTGCCAGAGTTTCTTCTGCTGCTAATGCCTATAGGAAACCCTCTCCGTTCTGGAGAGCTAGCAGGGAGTGGCACACATAAGAAAACACAGTTTGAAGCTTTTGGAATCCACTACCAAGTATCAAGAGCATGCCAGATACTGTCTCTCCTAATCCCATTCTATTCTGCCTTTGCTCCACTTATGGATCTCTTGGCCTGCAGAGTATTTTCCATGAGTTCTGCATTGGGGGTGGATGGCAATGAGTGGGTAGCTGAGCCCCCTGCCTCATACACAAAGTGGGAGCTCTATAGGACGACTATCTTCTCCTTACCCAGATCACGGAGGAACAGTCCCTCCCCACAATATTTTGAAATAAATGGAAGAATAATATGGCCCCGAGTGCAGTGACTATCACCTGAATAGATTGGTAATCTCTTTTAATAAATACATTAAATTATTTGAAATAATGTCCTATTTGCCAACAGCTTATTCCATAAATATATATGGAATATAAAACAGGAGTGATTCCTTGACATAATTAAAATTGTACAGGCAGCAAGAAGGCAGGGAATAGTGTTATCTTTCCAGCTGCAAACTATTTTGCAGAAATATTTCTTGCACATAAACCTTCTATTTACCTTTAGGGATAATATAATTGCATATTTAAAGCCGTGCTATTCTGGAAGGAATGCAGGCTGCCTTCCAACCCCCTATTCTTGGAGTGCAATCACCCAATGACAGCTACCTCCTTTACAGCTCCCGGGGTCCCCTTTTTCCCAGTTACCTACATTGAAGCAGCCCTAATATTATATCAAGGGGTCATTTACCTAGAACCAAACCCTTTCCATTGATGTATGGTCGATATATAGCTGTCTGTGTGCCATGAGGTTTGAGCCTGTGGCATGCCAAGAATCCTTCAACACCCACGTAGGTCAATAGGGCTAGAACAGAAGAAAAAGGAAAGGCACTTAGTGTAACAGCCTGCACCAAAGGCCACCAGTAGGATTTGAACCTGGGGCTTCAACAGCAGACACAAATCTCTGTCACTTGAGCTAAGGCAGTAGCTTCATTGATTGGTAGCAATAGTTCATTTGTGTGTGTGTGTATTAATCGTTAGAGAGGACATAACACAGTGTCTAACTGTGTTATATCAGTACCTCATAGCATTAAGCCCACACTGACGAAGCTATGAACAACATACATAGTTTTTAATTAGCCTTTTTTAAAAGTCTGACATATTATTTTGGGCACACTGGTAGACTGAATAAATGATGATGCATCAATGAATGAAATCAATGGCATATTATCCTTGATACATTGCACTGTGTAGTATGTTAGAATAGCAGTGCCCAAGAATACATAACCATTCTGATTGAAGGATAAACTGTGAGCAACTAGTGCGTGAACTCAGTTAATTGTCCTATACCGTTATCTTCTGGAGAAACCGGCTACTTTGGTTGTAAACCTTGAGCTTTTGTAAACCACATATAATCTCACATCTGTAAAACAAAAGGGAGCAATAGGCAAATAATACCTCAACTTTAGGTTTCTACTCGCAAACAATCACACAAGTAAATTGTCTCTTTGACTCACACTTTCAGCAGCTCCCAATGTGCACTGTGGGACCACAAAAAAAACCTTCTGTAGCTCCCAGCTCTTGGGGCTGGTTCTAATCTTAGCCCAGTCCCTGGCAGAGTTTAGAGCAGTATTATGGCTGGTATAAACTACTTAGTCTTATTATAGATCCAAGTGACATCACAGGATTACGAGTCCAGTATTGATCCAGCCACATCCCCTTTTTCCTGGTCCCACGCCCTAATCACATATGCTGGGGTGGGAATGGCACAGAGCCAAGTATACAATTTTTGCTTCACCCAAGATTCCCCAGTGATAAAGAATCTCCTGCTAGCTGGACCTGTTAGATTTCTGAGGGATTTGTACAATGCAGGGAGCAGAGCATGTGATCTACTAGTTCAAGTTAATTAGGTGTCTAAGAATTTTCAGGATCAAGGCCCTACAGTTTAAGTAAAGCCACAATGAAGGGGTGAGGAGGGGGAAGGGATGAGAAAAACTAGGTGTAGGGAAAGCCTTTATCAAACATTGCTGTCTTTGAGGCAGAGGCTGCTCACCCACCCCACTGTGATCCCTTTTTTGAGAGCCAAAAGTATAATTTGTTCCATAGCCAGGTGGAACATCTGAGCGATGTTTCAGCTGCTTTTCATGCTTTGGCAGTTGTTTCCAGGCAATGTGATGCTTTCAGGGTTGTTGACATCTAGAAAGAAAAAACAAACAAGACAGTGATTTCCTGTTATGTTCCCTTTCCTGCCTAACTTAACCAGTCCTTCCTGGGATCACTGATCCTCTCTTTTCTCAAGAGCAGCACGTAATACTACAATGATAATGTACATGCTTGGGCAGTCATTAAAGACAGACTTTCAGTGCAGGAGGCAGCAGGTTAACTTCAATCACAGCTTTGCAGAAAATTTTACATAGACATAGGGAAAACACTGTGAATATATTTAGAACCCCCCTGTTTTTGATGGGGGAGTGGGTGAATTAATCTATCAAACCAGGGTTTCTCTATGCTTATAACAGAGAGAATTTTCACCTATTAATCCTGTTTTTTCCCTTCCTTTTCATCTGTAAAGCACCTCATACATTTTTGGCACCCTGTAAATAAAAAATCCCAATCTCATAATATTTCATAGCATATACAGCGAGGACACTTTTGTAGCTAAACCAGTGGTACCTACAGAACGCTGGATAACAACGCTAATCAGAGAATTGCATAAAAAAAGAAACCACCATCTCTCCTAAAAATAATTATTATATTTGCATGTATTAAATTATAGTTTAAAAATTACTGCCGGAAGGCATGCTGGAGGGAGGCAGAGAATGAAATCATGTTCAAACACTGGATTTAAAGGAATTGCTAAATAACCAAATTGGCTATTCATGAGCAGATCCAAATTCTGGAATATCAGTTCTAACACTTGCTTATTATTTGTTAGGAAGAGTGTTTAACTGGCACCGACTTTTTGCCATTTCCATAGGTCCCACTGAAGAGAGGCAGCTGCTTTTTTCCCCCTTAGCATTTTGGATCTATTTTGTACATTGTTTTGGCTTATTTAGTTTGCTGATTGCTAAGTGGAAGATGGGACTCTTGATCACCAAGAGCTGTAGTTCTAGATGGCATAGGACCTGATCCAAAGCCCACTGACGTCAATAGAAAGACTCCTATGGATTTCAGTGGGCTTTGGTTCTCGCCCATATTGTAGGCCCATATTGCATGCATATTGGGGCACATTTCATACACACATGAATTGCAGTCCTATATAACTCTAAATAAGATCTGTTAGCAGATGCACTGCTGTGTTCTCACTCCCATCCTTAGAGTATATAAAGGATCCAACTGTGAAGTTTAGGTCAGACATTAAAGTTGACCCTCACCAAATACAACGCAACCTTTGGACATACATTTTTGGTTGGAGATCAGCATAGATACAAAACAGAGCAGAGAAGTTTGGATCTGGATCTTGAATTCACCAAAGTATCAATGGAAGGGGGTCATTGGGTTGTGCATAGTATACAACACTGAGTAACTTGTTTAATATTTTATTAGATGAATAATCGTTCATAGATGTTCAGATATCACACCAGTCAAATTTGTGATTTGATGTTGTCTGGTAACTCAGGAGCAGACAGAACTCAAACTCCATTTTTCTAACATGCAACCCTGTGTTTCAGGCATTAGATCAAATATCCAATATCATGTGTATACAAGGTTATCAACTAGCTGTTAAGGAATGTGTAGTCCAGAATGGCCTGGGAGTCAGGAGATTCAGTAACTATTTTATTATTGACTTTGAGCCAGTCACATCACCATGCCACTACCTGTATAATCTGTGCATCTATTTCCCCTCCACCTTTTTTATTGTCTCTTCAGTTTGGGACACTCTCTTACTATGGCTACGTCAACATTTGTAGGTAGGGGTGTCATTGAGTCCCAGTTTGTGTAGACATAATTGGGCTAGCTCTCATCAAGTTACTGTGCTAAAAATAGCCTTTCACTGCTGCCCATGTTACTGCAACTCCTCTATTTTTAGCATATAGTATAATGTCAGCTATTGAGAGTGTCTACACAAGTGAAGAAAAAACTTTCAAGTCCAAGTGGAGACATAGACTCAGTGTTTGTACAGTGCCTAGCACAGTGCAACTGTGAGGCACTACTGGAATATAAATAATCATAGAATCCTTGAATACTAGGACTGGAAGGGACCTCGAGAGGTCATCAAGTCCAGTCCCCTGCCCTCATGGCAGGACCCAGTACTGTCTAGACCATACCTGATAGACATTTATCTAACCTACTCTTAAATATCTCTAGAGATTGAGATTCCACAACTACCTAGGCAATTTATTCCAGTGTTTAACTACCCTGACAGTTAGGAACTTTTCCCTAATGTCCAACCTAAACCTCCCTTGTTGCAGTTTAAGCCCATTACTTCTTGTTCTATCCTCAGAGGCCAGGAAGAATAAGTTTTCTCCCTCCTCCTTGTGACACCCTTTTAGATACCTGAAAACCACTATCAAGTCCCCTCTCAATCTTCTCTTTTCCAAACTAAACAAGCCCAATTCAATAATAATCAATAATACCCTGTGGGAAACAAAGAAATTGTCTCAGTCTGCACAGCCCTAATAATTCAAGATCATTAATGCAAGTTGTTCAATGCAAGTTCATTGCTTTGCAAATATATTGCCAATGACTTATGTTGCTTTGACTTTATTGCTTCATAAGGCAGATGTGACAAGTACAGAAATGATATGTTTTGATTAAATATATTGAGGATACAAATTAGCATAATAACCAGTTCAACCCACTAACTATCGAGTATGAGAGAGAACAGATTGTAACTTTCATGGTCCCAAACCTACGTCCAACATCTAAAAAAGACATGATTGGATGAGGTAGGGTGCTAGATAAAGGCTTGTGTGAAGTGTGACATCAGTTTGCTGATAAATTATTTGAAATTGTTCTTATACAGAACCTGAGGTTGTAAAACTGAACTATGAAACCACACACAGGTTGGATCTCCTTCCACCTTCACCCTGGGGACCTGAGTGGTCCCAAACAAGGGGATTTGTCAGACCAGAAGAGGTCCTTCCCAACATGGTCCATGCTGCCCCTGCCTAGGGCTCCAGCTCAGACCCTATCATGACCATGAGGGATGAGCAGCAGCCTGGGGACTTAGAGGTTAACTGTACCTAGCCAGGTAGCAGTCAGCCAATAGAAATGCAGATAGGGATTTCAAACTGAGGCAAAGGAATTTTTGGTTTTTCCCTCCTTTGTCTCTGAGCAGTTGACTCTCCAGATACTGAGGGGGACAGACAAAATGTCTCTCTCCAAGAAAAATGCAGGACAATGTAGCACTTTAAAGACTAACAAGATGGTTTATTAGATGATGAGCTTTCGTGGGCCAGACCTGCATTTTGCTTCAGCTACCCCAGACTAACACGGCTACATTTCTATCTCTCTCCAAGAAAAGACTCTTCACTATCTGTAACTAGGGTAAAATTTAGATAAATCCATTAGGTTTTATTGTTTTCTAATTTGGGACTGTGGATCTGATGTCTGTGCATTTAAAAATGGGCTTTCCCCTCTTTTGTAACTAAGCTTTGTTCCCCTTGGGAAAATTCCCCATGAGTTTATTAATTGGTGGCTCTTACCATCTATTCAGTCCAACTATGCTTGTAACAGGAGTATTGTGGTAATAAAATTTCTTTCTTTTTTATTAACCTGGTATTGGTTAATTTTTGTGTCCTGGTTTTACTTTAGGGCTGAGATTTCCCAAGTGATCTCTTCTCTGGTTTTCTTACAATTACTTGGGTGGTGGCAGTGGATTTTTATCCCCAAAATCTAGATTTTAAAGATTTTTTTTTGGGGGGGGGGAGCAGCTTTATACCAAAGCCTGAAAATATAAGGTTTTGGGGTACTTTTGTGGGCCCCCATTTCTGTATTCATCATGCCAGAGTGGGGAATCAGCCTTGATAGCCCTGCTGCTCCCTGCCCAGCCGTGGCTCCGCAGGCCAAAGCACTATGGCTGGGTCTGGAGCTCCCTAGCTATCACTGGGGCTGGGGTCAGAGGTCCCTAGCTGCTGTTGGGGCCAGGGCTCTCTGACTGCCGCTGCTGGCTCCCCAAACTCCATGGCTAGGGTCAGAACTCCACAGCAGCTGCTGGGCCCCTTCTACCTCTCCAGAACTCCCTGTTGCGCTGCCTGTCTCTCTGCCCCTGCCCCCAAACACAGGGCTCTTGGATGAGTCACCTCCTCCCCACCACTCCTGCCCCATGGCCTGGCCTCCCTATACCTGAGCTCTGTGGTCCAGGAACATCTGTGGTCCAGACCAGATAGTCCTGGTTTAGGGAGATACAACCTGTACTATATGGAAATCACCAAGGCAAAAATGGCGCTCAGGATTTTGACTCATACTTGTAACAGACATGAGTGTATTAGAAAGCCAGAGGGACTTATGTGAGCTTGGGAAGCCGCGTATAATTTAGCATGCAGATATTCACAAACATTATCAATATTTCTGAGTATACAATCACACCTTTGAATGTTGACTTAAAGCATCTAGTTTGATTCATGCTATTGGTGATGTTTACCTTTTGGAATCTATTATGCATAGAAAAATTAAAGCTTATCTTTGACCTGGGTGCCACATATTTTTTTTTTTGCAAAACTAAATAATTGGTTCCAGAGGGGTAGCCATGTTAGTCTGTAACTGAATGAACTTAAACAACAAATTGGGTTATTTATTCATTTAATCAAGTCCATATATTTGCCACCAGCAGGTCTGGTTTCTTCTGAGGTCACACACAGCATTTTATTCCTTCGGAGGACCTCAGGTTTGATTGCTAACACAGCTAGTGGGGTTGGCATTCAGAAAATATTAAGCTCATACCTTTTGCCATACTAGCAGAATTATTTTTTCAGCTAGGTCATCTATTATACAGAAGCTGAGTCAAGATGCAAAGTTTACTACTCATTAGTGACATAATGTAAGCACACCGAAGGCTGCGCCTTGCAAGGAGAGCACATTTTCAGGGATGGGGTGGGGAGAGAGCAAACTGAAATCTGCTTCCAAAACTGGCCCTAAATTTTGCCTGACCCTGAGGCAACTTAAACATGGAAGACCTCAAATAGATTTTGGCAACCCCTGTAGAATGTGACTGAGGTGGGGAGGAGGAGACTGTTTGTCAGATGAACATTCTGGAGCAGAACGGGATTAAGAGGATGCAGAAGTTTTGCCAGATGGAAGAAGAATCTCAGTACGTATCTCAGACTATCTGGAGTGGGATTCAGCAGTTGATTGGCAAATGGGTATAAATAAGGGGTGTGTCTAGACTACAGGGTTTTGTCGACAAAAGTGGACTTTTGTCGACAAAACTAAACCTGCATCTACACTACCGCTGAGTTCTGTCGACATAATGTCGACAGAACTCAGCAGTTTTGTCAACGCTGGTAAACCTCATTTTATGAGGAATAACGCCTTTTGTTGACAGAGTTCTGTCGACAGAAGGCGATATTGCATCTAAACTGTCATTTGCATCTACATTGACATGTCGACAAAGCAGCTTGCTTTGTCGACAGAACTGAATGTAGTCTAGACGCTCTTTGTCGACAGAATCTGTCGACAAAACTTCTGTCGACAAAAGCCTGTAGTCTAGACATACCCTAAGAGTCCAGGAAAAATTGGGCCACTTAGGTTATCTTTTGAGGAGTAGTATTGAGGGCAGGTAATGGAGATCCTATGTCCATGCTTTGAGATGGGGGAATAGGCACTGACTTCTCATTTTGTTGGGGGGAAGGAGGCGGGGTGCTTGTCTCCTCTGTTCCAGGCTATGCCTACACTCCACCCCTTCCGCATAACTCCTGCCCCTGATGCACCTATGCCCCTCCTCTTCTCCAAGTGTGCTCTGTCCCTGCTTCTCCCCTTCCTCCAGGAGCTTGAATACCACAAATCAGCTCTTTGCAATGCTCTAGAAGGGAAGGGGAGGAGTTGGTAAGTGTCGGGCTGCCGGCATAGGAGTGAAGGAAGCTTGGCTGCCAATGGGTACTAAGCATCCACTAATTTTTCCCCCGTGGGTGCTCCCCCCATGGAGCATCCATGCAGTCGGTGGGTATGGGTGAAGGCACAAAGCAGAGCCCCTCAAGAGTAGGAGGCTGTATGTGCATATAACTAGGGCTAGCCCGGCCTTTTTCCTTACTGAAATATTTTCCTTTAACACATTCTTTGTTGATGTAGAGTTGTTCAAAACTGTTAGAAAGCTAAACATGATTCAATTTAAAAAATAATTTAAAAAAACGTTCTCTCTTGTTCCCACGTTAACAGTGGCTAACAATTCTGACGGGTGACATCTTTTACAAAAGAGAGAATTTGGAATGGTTGAATTTCAAGTGTTTTCTATTGTCTGTTTGCTAATGATGTACAGCCTAAGAAGAGGCTGAGATAAAGAAATTTAGAAATATATTGGAATAATGAATCAATTCTGTATTTCACAATCTCATTGCCAGAATTCACAAACACGGAAAATAAAGACAAAGCACGTCAGACAAATTTGTTGTAATTAATTCCCTCATCTCCCTAAATAATTTACAGCAAGGCAAGTAAAATAATATTAGGGTTTTTTGAGTGACTAAAATAAATTTGATTGGAAAATAAGAGACATCGCCTGTAATAAGGAATACTTGAGCAGCATGGCCTAGAAGATAATAGAGTCCACGTCTTGAAAATCAGTTTCATAGGAGATTTTGTTTATTTCATACGGGCAATGCACAATGAAGAATCATCTTAGTGAACTCAAAAATCACATTGGTACATAAAACCTCACTGGAAACAAAAGTGATTTTACAAAGTTGTCATGGGGCGACACACTTACCTCTCTCCTAGGGGGAGATGCCATGTCCCTGGGGCTTCTTGGGACCACAGCCAACCCTGTGTCTCCTGCCCCACAACTGCCGGAGTCTGTAGTAAATGCCCTTCCACTGGGGAGTGTGGCTTAACAGTCGAAGTCTCTAGTCAATGCCCCTTTCACCAGGGCAGTATGGCCTAGCAGCTGGAGTCAGTAATAAACAGGTGCTGGCCCCCCAGTTCAGGGACTGAGGAGGTGGTTAGGGTACCCGGGTTCGCCCTACTCCATCAGGTCCCAACCCAGAGCCCTATTAACATTGGCATGGTCCACTGGTTTCTCTCAGCGGGGAATCCCGCCACAACACTCTAAGAGCCACGGGCTACAATATCCCACTCTGGGCTACTTCCTACCAGTCTCCGCTGGCTTCCTCCAGGGTTCTTCCTTCATTTCCCCTGCTGCGGCATTGACGTCTTGCTGGCTGGTTTTCAGGGCTGGTCCCTCTGGCTGTTCACCTGCAAGAGCTTGGGCAATAGCTTCTTCCTCCACAACCCAGACTGAGCCTGTCTCCAGGCTTTTATACCTGGGCTGCAGTCTGAGCATGCTGTGGGGGCAGGGCTTCTTTAGCCAGGTGAGCCTGGGTAAACCCAGCTTTCCCAGTGGGGGGCTGGTAAACCCCATCACAAATGTACTGGGGGAAAAGAACGCATGATGGTTTTTTGATGGAGCTTTTCATTATCATCAAGACTAAAAAATAGCTCATTATATTAAATGCAGATGAGAAGAAGTTACAGTAAGAATAATGGATGCTGATAGCAAACAATATGGGTCCAATAAGGGTTGCCAATATTTTCATGACTGAAGTGACTACATCACGGTTCTGCTGATGGAGATTTCAAGGAGGCAGCTGGAGTAAATTCTAACACACACTGGGCTCGTCTACACTGGCCCCTTTTCCGGAAGGGGCATGTAAATTTCATGAGTCGTAGTAGGGAAATGCGCGGGGGATTTAAATATCCCCCGCGGCATTTAAATAAAAATGTCCGCCGCTTTTTTCCGGCTTTTAAAAAAGCGGAAAAGAGCGTCTAGACTGGCCCCGATCCTCCGGAAAAAGTGCCCTTTTCCGGAGGATCTTATTCCTACTTCAAATAAGATCCTCCGGAAAAGGGCACTTTTTCCGGAGGATCGGGGCCAGTGTAGACGCTCTTTTCCGGCTTTTTTAAAAGCCAGAAAAAAGCGGCGGACATTTTTATTTAAATGCCGCGGGGGATATTTAAATCCCCCGCGCATTTCCCTACTACGACTCATGAAATTTACATGCCCCTTCCAGAAAAGGGGCCAGTGTAGATGTAGCCACTATGTACCACCTGTAGTTACATATGCAGAAGCTAATTCAATCTGTAGCACAGGCCATTGTTATGTTGTCATGAGATTAATGTCAGGATTGATGCTTTTCACACAGAAGTGTGTGGTTCTTTCCCCTCCCCCTTTAATATTCTTTAAAACTAAACACAAAATCACCTTATCCTGGGAAACTGAGTTGGGAGGAATCACCGTTAGAATGTTGCAATGCTGCCAGCGGTGCTGAAACTATTGTTAGGGTGAGTGGAACTGAGATGTGCCTCTGCCTTATTTTGAATCCCTTACCACCACAGGCTAAGGTCATATAGGGTTGCCAGATGATTTCAATAAAAATACCGGACACAGTTGACATTATATCACAATCGACATTACACCTTATTTAGAAAATACCGAACATTTATATTTTCTCAATTTGTTTCCCAAACAGAAAGCTCAAATACTGGACTGTCCAGTTCAAAACTGGACACCTGGCAACCCTAGGGTCACACTTAGGGCTACCCACTGTCCCGGACTGGATTCCATTGACACAAAATGGCGTCCTGTCCAGGAGAGTTGGGGACACCTAGCTACAGCTAGAGGTTGCTGCGGAGCCCTGGGCCAGCTGTGAGACCCAGAGCAGCAGTGGAGCCTTTAAGGTCAGTGGCCTGGATCCCAAGGATGGCAGGGATGGTGGGCCTTTGGAGGGTGCCAAAGCTGGCTGGGCTTCCCGGAGGCTGGGGCCCAGGGTTAGTGGAGCTGGTAGCAGGTTGGCAGCAGGACCAGTTCCTGGACAGAGGGAAGTCAGGTGCAAAACTTGGGGGTTCTGAAGCATTCCCCGCACTCTACTTCCCATGCCTCTGAATACAGCAAGCAAAAGTCTTATAATTAAGCATCCACTGGGCTAGTCGCATCCTAAAAATTATACTGTCAAATTATCCAAGTGCTTATATATCAGAGGAGTAGCTGTGTTAGTCTGCAGCCACAAAAACAATGAGGATTTCTGGGGCACCTTAAAAACTAACAGATTTATTTGGGCATAAGCTTGGGCTTAATGAGTCCTTGAGTTTCAGGTGTGCGGGGGCGCCACAGGGCTCTGCAAATGGGCAGAGAGGAGGCTCTGAGCCACTCTACAGAGGGGGGCACATTCCACATCATCTTTAACAGGCGGCACAGCAGCTGCCCCTTCTAAGGAAATGCAAGCAGCACTGTGCCTTCCTTAGCGCCTACTGGGGGTGGGGGAGGCACATCTCCAGCTGTTCCAATGCGGGGCTGCAGCAGGAGGGAAAGATGCCGATTGCAGGATGTTACCTACACACATTCTGACATGTAGACTTTTTCAGAATCAGGAGAGTTAGCAGGCAAAAGCAGAAGACATTTGCCACCAGCACATTTGCAGGTGGATAGTGACTCAGAGTCAGGAGACATGCTCCTGAAGCCTGCATAGGCTGGTGGCATGGCGCACAGACAAAAAGAGATGAGAAGTCTGCTCCTTGCTTGGATTTGTGGCCAGTCCTGAAGAGAAGAGAAGAGAAGAGAAGAGAAGAGAAGAGAAGAGAAGAGAAGAGAAGAGAAGAGAAGAGAAGAGAAGAGAAGAGAAGAGAAGAGAAGAGAAGAGAAGAGAAGAGAAGAGCGGGTGTAGCAGGTGTATCTACCAGGCAAAACAAAATATGCTGATCACAATAAACAGCTTTTAAACCAACAGTAAAAATATATTTTGGAGGCAAGAAATGGTTCAAGGATAAAATGAAAAGAACACCATATATGATTGTAAGAATCAGAGACCACACATGGGGGGAGGGACACGTGCATGTGCTTCCTCTTCCCCCCAACCCCACCCATCCCCTGCAAGCCCTTATTCAATGTTCAATTCTTAGCTTATACTAAGTATGCTCACATGCACTGAGCATGCTCAATAACATCTGATGAAGTCACTCTCCTCAATCTGCCCCCACCCTCCCACACACACTATCAGCAGGTATGGGTGGTCTTTGTTTGGTAAGAATGTAAAACTTTCTAGAAGAAAATTATTTTTTCCATGCTGGATGTGGTGGCAGATGGACATTTACCAATAAATCCGTCAGTATATTATGGCAGTTTCTCAATTTACATCTTCAGAATTCAGAAGCTGGATTTTCCCCATCATCATCTCTTTTAGAAGATTCAAACCATCTTCCTACCCATGCAGGATTATTCTCTTCGGTATTTTACTTATAAACAGCACCTGACATATTCTGGAGACATTCAGCTCTGAAACGAAGGTAAGTCCAATGTCTAAATGTAACTTGGTATTTACAAAAAAATAAGCACAAATTCTAGTGGGAGAGAAAGCAAATCATCAAAGTCACGCTGCCAGTAAGAAAGATGTTAACTCTATTCCCAGATGGCAGAGCTCCCACTCGTGTCAATAGATCAGGTTTGGGGTACAGAAAGGGCAAGCTTGCATGAAAGGAGCAGAGTGAGATCTGATACTCCAGGTTTATTCAGAAGCAGCAATAATAATCCACTTATTAATCCAATTATTAAAAGCTATGCTATTTTTTATCCCTAACAAGGACACTCATGATTACAGTGTGTATTGATCCTAGAGGAACAATAGGAATGACTAGAAATCAATTGCTAGAAGCTTTACTGAACATCATATTCCTCTATACATTTGAGAGCATCTTCTGAACAGATATTTGGTTAATAGTTATTGTTACGTTTGAGTCCCCAGTCAAGACCAAGGATCCATTAGCTAGAGGTTGCATGTACAAACAATAAGATATGGTGCTTGATTCAAAGAAATTGCAGTCTCAATAAGTTAGAAAAAAGGTAGAATAAAGGCTAGGGCAGGGCTACTCAATTTTGGAAGCCCTGGGGACCACAATGATACTCATAGCACATACTGAGGGCCGCAACTTAAGTGTGGTTGCATATACATGCATATATATATACAAATAGCATTTTTCACACTGACAGACATGAATACAAAGATTAAGGCAAGACTACACAACACACAGGCCCCATTTAGGTCAGCTCTGCGGATATTAATAAAATGCAATATTTACCCGATTTCCACCCATATGACAGCTTTTTTAATGAGCAATGACAGTCCAGGAATTTAACTACTAAAACTCATATCTACAGAAGACCATTATATATTGACTATTTTTTTGTTTTGGCTTCCACCTGCAGGCCTCGTGTTGTGCCCTGTGTAAATCAAAACCGCACTGCGGGCTGCAAACTGGTATTATGACCATTTACCGATGGGGAATTGAAGTGCACACAGATTAAATGATTTATCCAAGTTATACAGGGAATCTGCAGCACAGCCAACAATTGAATCCAGCTTTCCTGAGTCAGAGCTCCATGTCTTAACCACAGAGCCAGCCTTCATCATTGGGACCTGTTTTGGAAAGATAGCCTGTAATAGTGTGGGTATAATTTTGTGCCTGCAGATCATTGTGGGCACAAATGGTACAAATTATCTGTCTTATTGTAACTGAAATTCACGTGCTTAGATGGTTAAACTCTGCTAATCTACTCCCACAATTGAATTTCAGCACAGAATTGCACCTGAAAAATTAGAAGACTGGTTAAGGGACACTTAAAAATTTAACCCACAGTGTTCATTGCTCATTAATGCAGGTAAGTTAAATTTCTAAATTTAAGGTCCTGGAGTTTTATCCAAGATCATGTATAATCTTGAGCTACTATCCAAGTGAGTAGGTCTAGAAACAGACTCAGTTTTCTTCCTACATCTCTTTCCAAAGTCCATGCAATGGTTTGTGCATGAATGTAACCCAGAGACACTGAGACCACTGACAATGGAGAATGAAGTCTTTTCTACAGCCTTATCGCAGCACTGGTTAGCATTTAGCTCATGCAGTAGATGCACAGGGCTTTAGCCTCTAAGGTCACAGGTTCAATTCCTCCTATGGACAACCAGGGTCTGTTGGCTTTACATGTGTTTACCCTATTCAAAGGCTGTTTTAAAAAACAAATAGACTATAATAATGAAAATACATCCAGCAGCGAGAGTGGTACCATTGTGTGCTGTAGTAAACATAAAGAGTCAAACTCTGTGCTGGGTGGAAGCCAACAGAAAACAATTGTCATTTACAACTACCAATAGGTTCTTTCAAGCTAAACTAAAAGAAATAGATAAGTGCATATCCAAAACTGGAATTTAACTCATAGGTTGGATATTTGTTATTGAAGAGCCTTCATTTCATGCCTTCATTATGATTTACTTTCCTGGGTCTTAATTTATATTGTGTTTGTCTCATTTAAAGTTACTCTACAATGTTTATTATTAATTCAAATTTTCACTATTAAAAGGAAGATATTACCCATATGGTTGACGTGCTGTGCAGTATGTTCATAAGTTCTCCAGTGTTTTGATTAATACTGACAGAAAAGCCTTTGAAAACATATGGCCCTATACACATCCTGTCATTTCTAATAATAAGGTACATTCTTCAGTACATTTTCCTAAGAAGATAGATTTGGTCATGTTTTAGAAACATGCTAATACTTTGTTAATTAGTCTTTTGAGGTTGGGGGGAGGGGTGGAAACGGAATGAAAATAAACTTTTTCTTGGATAGAGACCACAAGCACTGCAGCTCATTTGTGGGACAGAAAAACGTGCTATCTGTGAGTAATAGTCTTTATATATAGCCAGAGTTCTTAAACCAATTAGCATCTGGCATACTGAAAAGATTCATTCGCTGACTGATATGCCAGACGCTTACAGCCGTAACATGAAGACTCTGATTTTGGTGCTAGTCACATTGATTAGGTCAATATTTCATTTCTGGTGTTGAATTTCTACATTTGTGCCAATTACTTCCACCGTCTGTAGCCTTAGGGGCAAAACTAAACCTGGGCTGTCCTCTACCTCCCACAGTAAGGGTCTGATCCTGAGGCCATAGACTTCAGCTCAGGCCCTGAAGCAGGACATGTATATATTGTCTTATGAAATATTATACGGAGAGAATATTTCCTCCACTCCTGCTCTGTTAGAATTCTCTTCCATTTCTTTGTCTTTTTCATTTTCACTTATGCACCACCCACCATCATGATCATCCCACATCTCAGTTTTCCTCACTTGGGTACCTGTACTTCCAATGCTCAAAAACAGCTCCACTGCCTACCTGTTCATTACAGAATCTAGTTCAAATGGAGTAGCTCATGTCTACTTCTTGGATCTACTCCCTCAATGCTCTGGTCCTTCTTTAAACAGGACTTGATTCTAAGTCCTGGGGTCTACACTAGGGAGTTATTTCAAAATAATAACTCCTGCTTTCCACAAGGAATAATGCTTATTTTGAAATAGTGGTAGGGTGGGTGCTTTACTGCTGCTATTTTGAAATAACTACTCCCCAAAGTCATCCAAAGTAATTACTCTCCAGTGCTTCCTGGGGCTGTAAGTCAAGGTAGCACGTCCACATTAAGGAAGTCTGCCTTGGACTAATTTCCAAGCTTCCCTGTAGTGTGGACTATTTTGAAATAGTTATTTTGGGAGTTATTTCATTTCAAAATAATTTCCTAGTATAGACATGCCCTAAGACAGGCCTGGGAAAAATACAGTACTCATTCGGCCCACCAAGCCACTGGATCTGGCCTGCGGATCTAGGCAGGCTCCCCGCTTGCTTTGCCCCACCCACATTCCCCTCAAAAACACGCTGCGGAGCGGTTTTTCTTTAAAAACTGAGAGTCCAGAGGGGAGGGGAGAAAGCTTCAGGAGCTGCTTCTGCCCCCAGCACAGTCCCATTGGCCAGTTGTGGCCAGAAACCAACCAATGGGAGCTGCCTGTTTCAATAAGAGGCAGCCCCAAAGCGCAAGGGGCTCCAGAGCACATGGCTGCAGCCTGTGCAAGGGTGGGGCAGACAGCAGTGTTCCTAGTCAGAAGGGACTGATTAATCACCCATGAAGCTGTGCTGCTGCTGCACAGATTGGAGGGAACACTGGCAGGCAGGAAGGCTGATTCAGGAATGGGCTGCTGACTGGTAAGTCTCCTGGCCAGATCCTGCCTCTGGCACACCAACCCCTCCTTTCCCGCAACCTTCTGCCCCCCACTAAGTGTGAGATCTGCAAGATTTCTATGTACAAACTCTCTTTGTGAATGTGAAGTCCTGGAAGTCTTCTGGAATACCTTGCTCCCTGATCATAACATCCCAGGAGAATTGTGTGCAGCTATTTGTACTGGGTTATTTTTGTGTGTGCTTGAACCTGTAAGGAGCTCACGTACCACTCATGCTGACTACTACTATCCTGTTTCCAAGTGTCCTGTCTTTATTACAAAACTGGTATTTTCCTCCCTAAAACTGAGGCTGGGCAGCTCTCCCTCATTCAATTCTACCTACGTGCCAGATTCAGACAGTTACTGTACAATTTTTCAGAGAAGAAAAAGAACACTAACTGATCCATTTGTCAGAATCATACAATGCAGAATATATTTTATTCAAGGTCAAAAATACCTAAGCACAATTTTTCAGTCTTTCCAAAAATAAATAGTCCAATTTGGATTGAGACCAAGCAGCAGACCAAAAAAGCAAATTTTAATTGTTTGGAAATCTTGTCCCTATTTTTCCCATTCTAGTTCCATTGTTTACCACTATTTGTATTTTATCGAAAAGTTAGCCCCAGATGCTGCAAAGATTTGTCCTTACTAATATTTATATCTCAAGCTTTAGGGATACCAGTCTTTTGAGTGCACCCATTGTTTTGAAATATAACAGGCTCGCTATTCTGACACTCCTGTAAACCTCATTCCACGAGGAGCAAGGCACATTTTGGACTAGCGATTTATTGTGAAAAGTGCTGTGTAGACAGCACCAAATTTCGAAACAATCTTTTTTGAAATAAGATATGTAATTTGCATAGCTCAAATTGCATATCTTATTTCGACTTATGGTGCAGTGTAGACACACCCTGAGAGACCAGGATGAGTAAAAATAGTAGAATTTCTGTAGCAATATAAAAATTGCAATATTTCAAAATTTGTTTTCATGCCAAATCAAGATAAAACATTATAATACTGAGGGAGTTTTTTATACGTAGAATAGAAAGTTCTAAAATATTTCTTTTCATTCTAACATTTTCAACAGAAATGAAATCTCAATATTCCCAAAATGACACATTTCATGCTGGCTTGCTTTACTATCAATCTGTGTCCACCTGACTTGCTGCAATGCTTCATAAGAATTGTTGCTAATTGCCTCATGCCTTTATTCTTCTCTATGGGCTCAGCTCCGTGGCTACATGACACTGGAGAAAGTAGGGCACTTTAATTACACTCCTGATCTGATCCAGTATGGTATGTATCATGTAAATAGACCCAATGACTTCAATGGTTCCATTTATGTCTATAAAGTTACTTATGTACATAAATGTTTGCACGACAGAGTTCTGAGATCGGGTCTTTTTTTTGGTCTATAAAACATTACTGCCTTTGGTTACCACATAAATAATCAAATCTTTTAGAAATATATGAGCAACTGAACACATTGGATTGGCCAAGTCACACAGCATCACTACCACAATACTAGAATACATTGCGATTTTTAACAATTAACCTTTGGCTTTCTGTACTGAAACTTAAAAACAGAAGAGAGAACCCTGGTTCATATGCACTCAGATTGTGCTGTCATCTAAATTGCTTCTTCTATGCATATTCACATCAATGAGCTAAGCTTGCTGATGTGATCTTTTTTCTCCAGCTGCCTGATTCAGCAAGATACCAGCGAGCCTGCAAAACTTTTCTAAGTGCAGTTGAGCTCCCTGCTATGAATTGCAGTGCCAGAGTCATCTGATATTTTATTTCCTAGCTGTTACTGTGTGTATGGCATAATTTAGGTCTGGACTGACTCAATCTGCAACCCAGGTCAAAATTAATCAAAAGGGGAGAAAATCATAAAGTTTTATTTTAGTTAAAGTTATTTTTGTCCTCAGTCTTCTAGTTCACTCTTAAGAGGTCATCTTCAGCTGGAAAGGCAGCCTTAATTTCTAGACATTTTGGCTACTAAAAGGCAACATAGTTCAATATATGGAAACTGTACTGTTATGGATTCAGAGGCTCACAAATTCATAGAACCACCCAGAATGGGAATGGAATGGTATCAGTTACAAAAGGTGGAAAAACTTATTTCCTGGCCAATAAAAAGCTCCCCACCCTAGCATGATTGTAGTTTGGTGGAAAACTTTCTCTACCCTTAAGGTCTAAGAACTTTGGGTCTGATTTTCAAAGTTAGCAAGGTGCAGATAGGTGCCCAGTCAGATTTTCAAAAGCCCCCACCCAAACTGATTTGTAGAGCCCTGTCTGGATACAAAATTTTATATCCATATTCACATCTGTATCCAGAAAAAGGAGCCACAGAAATCTGCATCCACATCCACGGATGCAGATACCCGTGGATATAAAGCAGATAGGTGTCAAATCAGTACAGAGCTCCAAATTTGCAGCTATCTCCCATTATAGCCATTGGTAATTGGGCAGCTAACTCAGGTAGGTGCTTTTGTTAAACCCACTAGGGCTCAGATGCTTGCATCTAGGCCTAGCTCTTCAACTATAGTTAGCTACTTTTAGGTGCCTAAATACTATTGAAAATCTGGCCCTTTGACCCTGCATAGCTGGCCAGAGGACAAGGCCTTGCTCTTTGGGTATGTTTACACTTGGAGCTGGGAGCAGGTTGTTACACAGTCACACTCATAGGGTATGTCTACACTACCCCGCTAGTTCGAACTAGCGGGGTAATATAGGCATACTGCACTTGCAAATGAAGCCCGGGATTTGAATTTCCCGGGCTTCATTTGCATAAGCGGGGAGCCGCCATTTTTAAATCCCCGCTGGTTCGAACCCCATGTAGCGCGGCTACACGGGGCTCGAACTAGGTAGTTCGGACTAGGATTCCTATTCCGAACTACCGGTACACCTCGTTCGCTTTTGCGCAAAGTGGTCGCTTTTGCGCAAAAACTTGCCAGCTGTCTACACTGGCTGCTTGAATTTGCGCAAGAGCACTGACTCTGTAATGTATAAAATCAGTGCTTCTTCTGCAAATACTTTCACACTTCCGCTTGGGAAAAAGCCCTCTTGTGCAAGAATACTTGCTCAAGAGGGCCAGTGTAGACAGGGAAGAACTGTTTTCAGCAAAAAAGCCCCAATGGCTAAAATGGCATTCGGGGCTTTCTTGCACAAAATCACATCTAGACTGGCCATGGATGCTTTTGCACAAAAGCACTTTTTGCGCAAAAGCATCCGTGCCAATCTAGACGCGCTTTTGGGGAAATACTTTTAACAGAAAAACTTGCTCTTTGACCGTCAGTACCCTTCTACTGCCCCGCCGGGCATCTCTCGCCATGCCGACCGCAGGTGAGTCTCTCCTGCCCTGCACAGCGTCTCTCTCACCACCGACCATGGGAGCACCCCTGCTTTCCTGCTGGGCATCTCTCGCCCCTTCCTTGAGGCAGGTGCCGGCTTTTTGAAACTGGCACCTTCCTCCCCTAGCTACTCATGCATATGCCATTCCCCAGCTGGGTGCTTCTGAGCTTGCGCCAGCAGCAGCGCATGAGCAACACCTGCAGCACCACAGGGGAACCATAGTCCGGCCGCAGAGCATCTCTGCTCTCTGCATGGGCATGCGGGGTTCAGCGAGCTCTGGCACCCCTTAGCCCAACACCCCATCACAGTTCTAATATGAATAGCTTATTTTACTGAATATAGGTCAAGTTCTACTCTTAGCCCTGGTCTACACTAGGACCTTATTCTGAAATAATGCCCCCCCATTCAAATTTATAAGAGGTGTGTCCACAATACCAAGCCCATTATTTCGAAATAAGGGGCCACGGAATTTAAAGTTTGTACTGCTTTTCATGAGGAATAACGCTAATTCCGGAATAGTACTTCCAAAATAACATTAGTGTGGATGCTCTGGTGCCGCTAATTTGAACTTATTGGCCTCCGTAGCTCCCCAGAGGGCTTCCTGCGGTTCTAAGTCCAAGATAGCGTGTCCACGTTTACGGAGCCTGCCTCAGACTAATTTTGATGCTTCCCCATAGTGAGGACACGCTATTTCGAATTTGTTAAATTGGGAGTTCTTAACTCAAATTTAGTAATTTTGAAATAGTTTCCTAGTGTAGACATGGCTTTAGACACATGCCCACATCCTGCTGAAGACAATCCGGTCCAGGCCTTAGCCATAGACCGTCTGTGTTTAGTGGTATATCTAGCAAACCTTATGAATGTCACTGGGAAGTGGGAAAATAGAGAATACTACCTGTAAATCATTCAAGCTGGCCCAGCTTCCGTTCTTTTGCGCCTCCTTTTTTTGGGGGGGATCTTCATCGCTCACATAAAAGCTGAACTCCCCATGGTGCACCAGGCATTTAGAATGCCATTTTTGTATCACTCCTATGACAGACCCAAGTTATTTGAGCAGGTCAATTACACTGTATTGTTTTTACATATTCTAGGAGATGCGTCACTGTCATAGCTAGATATTAGGAAAAGCTGAGGTATGTGCCATGTGACAGTGGCACAGTGATAGGTCAGTAACTTAGGTCAGCCACTAAAAGCCACTTATATCTTTTATTAAACAGTCATGTGATGCTACAGCACCTTTCATGATGGAAGAGAGATTTGAATTGCTTTCTATATGCAGTGCATGATAGTGTTAATCCTGTAAGAATATAAAACAGCTAGAATTTCTTTCTAATAATTGTAAACATTGCTTCCTTTGTCAACTTTTTGATTTATTGGAACTTATTATACAGCTAGACTTTATTGTATTTGCTTATGATACCACAGTAATCTTTTCCTAGGCTTTCACTTTATTTTGTTACATTTATCTAGCAAGCCAGATTCACACTCCCACAGTAACCATATGGAGAAAAGCCACAAAAGCTGTTAAGTACATTTAATTACTGTTTTGATGAGCTCATATTTTAATTATGTTTATTGATTCTGTGTGTGTTAAAATAGTTTCAGTATTTCAAGAAAAAAATCAAATTAATATACTGTAATTACTGGGTTTTTATTTTGTGTGTGTGTAATTAAAACTTTTATATAATAATTTTTAAACATTTTTACTAATATTTCATCTGCACTTGGCTCCATTTCCTACTATGCTTAGGTAAGGTTTGGTTTTCATTTTATAAAACTAAATTCGGAGCTAAATGTATTTGCTGTCAATCTTACACCACCACCTCTTTAGAAACTGAAAATAGCATGCATATGGTATTTACTAACGAAATTACTACCACAACACAAGGGCAACATTGAAGCAATCTTCCCTGTGAAACTGTACTGCCAAAGCAGGCTAGCACTGTAGCTGTCATAGGCATGGACATATTAATTTGATCTG
Organism: Pelodiscus sinensis; assembly: GCF_052426305.1. Taxonomy (NCBI): domain Eukaryota; kingdom Metazoa; phylum Chordata; order Testudines; family Trionychidae; genus Pelodiscus; species Pelodiscus sinensis. The sequence goes on along the minus strand of NC_143059.1, from coordinate 59,364,251 downwards.
TCTAGTTTAATCTAGATCAGGAATATTATATGAAGTAGCATCATCAAAAATTGTAATATCTGGAAAGGTTTATCAGGCCAGATCCTTAACTGGTGTAAATTGTTATAGGACCATTGGTTTTGGTGGAGGTAGGACAGAGGGCCTGGACCTGCCCATAATTAATATTTCTTGACAAAAAGAAAATTGCTTGAAACAAGCTCACATCTAGACTGGAGGAAAAACTCTGCCACATCCAAGGAATGTGTCTGCTCTTCAGATTTTTTTTGGAGGGGGGGGAAGAGCAGACACATTTTTTTGGCATCCGTGTAAACCTCGTTTCACAAGGAAGAGGGGATGTTCTGAAAAAGGGGCCCTGTGTAGACGGATTATAAAATTTCCCAGTTTTTAAAATGTCCAAATCCCTGAGCTATTTTAACTATTGATTTGTGAACACTATGTACATTTATTTGCCAGAAGCAAAAATCCGGTCAGCTCTGCCACAATGGTACTCTGCAAGTGGTTGGAGATTTCAGTCTCATGACTGGCTGTGATTGAAATGGACACAAAGAAATGTTGGGTCCCTTTTGGGCCAGGTTCCCTAAATTACAGTAGCACCTGGCTTTTAAAATAATATATAGAGAGAATCATTAGCAAAAAAGCCTCTTCCAAAAAAAAAGTAGTGGAAAAAGCAACGCAAATTGTGGTTCACCCATGAAAGCTCATGATGCTATATATGTGTGTGTGTGTGTGTGTGTGTGTGTGTGTGTGTGTGTGTGTGTGTCTCGAAATTGTCACAGGACTACCCATTGTTTTTAAAGTTACAGACTAACATAGCTACCCCTCTGAAACTTCATAGTCAAAGTTAGTTTGAAAGCCTGCGGAGCTGCAAATTGACCCAGACACAGGGACTTTTTAAGTGGATCTTGGGGACAACAAAAAGTGTTGGTTTCTACACAACATGGGTGGCTGCTAACGTGACCAGACAGGCCAAAGAGAGAAACTTTTTGTTTTCAGAAGATGGAAACTGTTTGCCTTTCCTTTGTTTTTCCTCTGTAAGTAAGCAAGGGAGGGATTACAATCTGCAATTGATAGCAACCGCAGGCTGAAAGTAACTTTCCCGAATCCCATTGCCTGGCCTTCAAACAACTGCACAGTTTCACCAAGCTCATCATGAGAAGCATGTTCCCCACATCTCAGGATCTACCAACTCAAAGCAGCACCCAAACCTGCCAAAAACACAGATGCAAAACCTGCAGTTGTTTTCCTATTAGGCTGAACAGTAACCTCAACAACACATGCCCCCAAAACAATGTTAGGGGAGGTACCAGACAATCACTGTGCTCTTGAATGAATTCACACAGAAAAATGATAGAAAACAAATATCCTATCACTCTGCACAAACACTTTTCACATAGGGATCACTCCATATTTGGCCTATTAGTCCTCGACCTTAGAGGGAACATCCTTAGGATTTAAAGGGTCCTAAGCAGTACTATTAAGCTGGTCCGCCTATCCCCAATGGCAGCTGAAGGCTGGGGGGAGAGGTGATTTTTTGGAGATGTGGTTTTATAATCTCCAGCAACACACTAATGAAATATTTTAAAGCAAATTTTAAACCAAGGTCCTGTAGAATAACACAATAAAATCCAAAACAGACAGGACACACCTCAGTTTGGTAAATGCCCAATAAATGCTTCATTACCACTTGAATGGCTCTTTCATGGGTTCAGTGTTCTGCTAATAGGTCTGGCAGGCTTTTCCACTTTTAAATTAACTAGGACCTCTCCAGAGGAAACAGAGCCGCAGAAGGGGGATAAGAAGAGGCAAGTTGGTGGATACTGAGAACCAGAGGTGCCCAGAGTTCCCTATAAGTTGAGCACTTGGCCAACCATCCAGGAGAGATTCAAATGCCACCCAGCCAGCAGAGTGCACCCAGCCACTGACAGTTGGCAACATGTGTTTTTATTGGTGGTGCACATCTACACATGCCTTGGTGCACATAACACATTTTTTTCTGCACATGGATGGAAAAATTGGAGGGAAAATTAGTGGTGCCCCAAATTGTTGGGTGCCCTATGTAGCAGCATATTCTGCATATGGGTAAGGATATCCCTTCTTGCACGGATATGTCTACTCACGGAAGCACATATCCATTACTAGGTATCAGTATTTGCTGGTCCACAGGGCTCTACTCCCAGGAGTGCCTGTGGCCAAAGTAGAAGAGTGTGGTGCCACCACTCCCAGGAGCCAGCATACCATTCTGGCAGCTTCTCCTGGCCATGCAGCCATACCGACCCCCACACGTGTATCTTGTCCGGGTTCTCCTGCTGGTGGGGTGGGTGGGTGGCACATCTGCATGGCTGGGATGAGCTACCAGCATGGAGCACTGGCTCCTGGGAACGGCAGTAACATGCTCCCCTATTTTCTCCTGGGTTCTTCTCATCCTCAAAGGAAACCCATACAACACCTTCAAAAGATGAGCATAAATTCACAATTCGGCTAGACAGAATCATGATCTCACTAGAGACATTGGTTCTTGACTCATTACAATTGCTCTTTGCCCTATGACTGCAGAAGCGTTAATTACCTATTTCATTTTAAGTATTTTCTTGCACCATGTGTTGACCTCATATGCCTACCAATCTCTTTCACCTTGTATTTCACTGTGACACTCTGATTACATTTTCCAAACTAGAAGAAGGGCTTTGTGAAGCTTGAAAGCTTGTCTCTTCCATCAATAGATGTAGGTCTGTTGAAAGATACTACCTCACCCACTTTGTCTATCTGATATACTGGGACCAGCAAGGACACAACATCACTGCACATACCTTTCCTATGGAACTCATCTTGGGTTTAAGATGTTATTCGTAAAGCTGGCAATTTAGGTGTTGACTGATGTGAATAAGAGGACTTCCCTCTATTTTAGTATTGAGCGTTATCTGAGGATCATGAGCTTATTGTGACAAGAGTCAGTCACTTAGGCAGTACATATGGCTCTAATGAGAAAGCGGCAAAGTCAGCTGAAAGAGCATATTTCCACATTAGGATGCTTCATTTATTTTATTTATAGATATTCCAACTGCACACACCACAGTATCATCTGAAGAACATTGATTTTGTTTGCTCTGATATATTTTCCCTAATCCTTTGTTAATATGGTTCTCCTTAAAAAGCAGTTTTCAGTACGTTTGTAAGAATGGTCAAAGAGATACAGCTAAGAAAAAGTACTGAGTTCAAGAAGAATCATTCTTTCACGTCACAATCCAGAGATTGAGTGCTTAACAAGGGCAGAATCAGATGCTAAAGAGGAGAGTTCCTACTACAGGGCTTGGTGAGGGAGTATTTCTGTTTTATTTGTGCTCACCATGGTCCTTGAAAATGAAAGATTTTAAGCAAGACAGACTTTTTAGCCATGGTGGTGAAATGGCTGATTAGGTTGTTAGTTGTCAGAAGCATGAATTAGGAGCAGCGTCAGCCATAACTTTGAATTTCCTGTCGTTAGTGTGTGCAACAACATTAGTGTTGTTTCAACAGTTTTAGTTTGTTTTTCTTTTCATTTTTAAAAAGAAAATGTAATTTATTGAGGGTAATAAATTGCATATTTTCTACTTAAGAAAGGCTGTTATGGTCTCACTGGCATATATGTATATGCAGTTTTTTTATGCTCCATGTTTTGTACCTGATAGAATGGTACAGCCTCTGAAGTGGTTCTTGTCTACTGGATATATACCCATTTATAAATGTCTTTTCAAAGGTGTATAATTTACCTGACAGGCTGAAATGGCTCCTGTGGATTTGTTACAGCTCCAGACAACTGTGCAAACAGCATTCAAAAGAACAGCTATATATTAGGAAAGCATTCTACAAATCCTTTTGAAAATTGGTGAGTGCACAAACACAGTAGACATGTTTAATAACTTGTCTGTTTTCCTTCTCTCTCTGACCATTCACCCCCTCCAAAAATACTAACTATGGCCCCAATTTGGCAGTTGTCATGCACATAAAATTCCCATAATGAGAATTTTGTGAGCAGCAAAACAACGACAAGATTTGGCTCATTGACTGGCCTTTTTTTTTTTCAATGTATTTCTAAATTGAAAACATTTTGAGTTCTAAAAAGCACAAAAAGCATAGTTCTTTGGCACTTTCCCCCCTTTCTTTTCAATTAACATCTTGGTTGCTTCACAGGGAGAGGCCTATGCCAAGTTCTCCATCATTCTCACCACTAGAGAGATTTAAGGCAAATAATTTAATGAAATTAGACATCTATATGGACAATGAGAAGATCCACAATTACATTAGGTAGGATAAAAAATATAAAAGGATGAAAATGATCAGAGTTCAGGGAATATGCCAACCTAAAGTTGACAGGGTAAGAAAAGAGTTTCCTGCAGTTTTTTTTCTATAATTGTGCACTACTGCATCTTCTACTAGCTATTGTCAAACCCAGAAAACAGAACACGAAGGACCATAGGAAGCATGTTCCTCCAAGCAGCACTGTTGCTATGATTCAATAGCATGGAGTCCAAAGCATCATCCAGTGGAGTTACTCAAAGTAATGTAGCTCAGCATCAACTTTGGAAAGAGGGTCACCACATAATGCTTCTATACAGAATTTTATATCCATTAGCCCTATTAAGTCTCACCATTACTTGGAAGCAGAGCCTCTCGCTCTTCTGCCTTCAGTCTTGGAGTTGGATTTGCCCTATCATCTCACTGTTACCCGGTAAACCAGAAATATCCTGTTCTGAGAGAGTTTAAACCATGAAATTGGGGGGAAATTAGGAACAGTTTGGTCCTCATAATTTCATCACATGTAGTATAGCTTTTTTGCATAGAAATGTGTGGGTCAAAACCAGGTCAAGCTGCTCAGGAAATTATTTCAGTGCTTTGTGAGCACACAGCCTGATGGGCACTTCCCAACTGTTCAGTTTTAATTGAGCAGTGTTTCCAGGGGTTTTATGAATATTGCCTAAAATAGCTTCAAATCCCTGTTCACTGTTGCTTACTCTTCTTTTAAGCTAGAGGGACTCTTTGGAACACCCTCTTAAATGTATTGCTGCAGGTTATTTTCCTGCATATAAAAGGGAATCTTAAACATCATTCCAGGGGCCACGGTTCAGAAGTAAACTTGGACCTTCACTTCTGAAACTAATGAGCTAAGAGCCTTAAAGAGATGGCAGGCGTGGTCTACAGGGGAGGGAGTCAGCTGGTTTGTTTGCTGATTGCCTGCCAATGAACAATTTGTGCAATAATGTTAACCTCAGCTTCTCTCAGAGCCTTTTCTGCCAGTGAGAGGTGACTATGGAAGTTAAGGAATAACAGAAACAAAATGATTAGAGAGAGCAGCAAAGAACAACTCCTTTGAGGCCTTGTCTATGGAACTGATATCCTGCAAATCTGCAAGTAAAGAAGCTGGAAGAGCCTCTTGATCTCAAGTTGCCAAAATCAGATTCTTAAAGTGATGCTGATGTCACAAAACCAGACTCTTAGAAGGGGCCAAGTAGCTGCAGCATCTGCAAATGAACATGAAAGTAGGATCATAAGAAACATAAAAATCTATACTATTATCACAAGTTGTGGAACAATTGAGCCACCTACACTACTTATTGCTAAATGTTCTGGTTGACTGGCCAGTCCTAAGCTAGATCGACTGGCCAGTCCTAAGCTAGATCTAAAAGGGAAGATTGAATCAAGATACGCAACTCCAGCAATGTTAATTACATAGCTGGAGTTGATGTACCTTGTTTTGAGTTTCCCTGCTGTCCCCACAGTGGGAGGCCGATGGGAGCCAATGCTCCTGTTGGCTTCCCTTACTCCCCATAGAAGCAGGAGTACTGGATACCAACAGAGGCTCCCTCTGAGCTTAATTTAACAAGTCTTAACTAGACTCCCTAAATCAAACTCCAAAAGATTGATCATGGCTGCATCGATTTTCCATTTAGAGAAGACATGGTCCAGCGTGCTTAAGGAGCTTCTGCACAAAGTATTCTTCTCAGTTCTTTTCAGTGGGGCACATTTCATATGGAATCAGAGAATCATATGTTGAAATGCACAACGCCACTCCCCCAAGAAAGACTACGCTCAAAAACTGAACTCCATGTGCTCAGGTCTCATCTCACACTGCTTTTACCAAGTGTCATTGATACCACTGATTAAAATGGAGTGGGGAAAATAAATTCTGTAGTCCGGCCCCATAGGGTTTGAAACAAGGTGTGAAGGTTGGGCTCATCTTTTCCCCAGGTACAGTATGCAGAAGACCTGTATTTGGTTGCTAGAGTCACAGTGTAGCAACTGAGTGTTCTCCTGTGGGAATTATTCTGAAAACAGAAGTAGTGCTGTGCATTAGAAAAAAAAATCAAATTAACATCACAGCCACCAGGGAAGAAGTAGTTAAATATTTTTGCTTCAGTTAATAAGCTGTTAGCAGACATCAATAACCATTTATTTTACCGGGAGGTCACTGTTCCCCACCTTCCACCCCCAGACGCTCAGAGGAGGTTATTTAGGGGAAGGGGAAATAAGAGTGTTCATGATGATAGGGAGAAATCAGAGAGCGTACAAGGTTTCACTTAGCTTTAGATTAGTCTAAATTAAATAGAGTGGCCTGGTGAGGAGGTCTCAGCCTCTGGGGCAACCTGATAGTAAAGCTAGAATCACATTCTATCTATGTACTAAATTGATGGCAATGAAAATAATACTCCCCAGACACAAAAGTACACTTGTTTTCAGATTAATGCATCGTGAATGTGAGCTTTTCATCCCCTTTCTGAATGAGTTAACGTGTGCTCACTCTCCTTGGCCAGACTCTGAGCAATAGTCTGACTATTTGAAAAAAGCATTTGCTCCAAAGTCCATAAGCCCAGTTGCTCATGAAGATTAGTATTTTTTTGTTATTTGTATTCCCATAGCACAAAGTCATGGACCACAACTCCACTGTCATAAGCACTGTACAAACACAACAAAACCAAACCCCAAAACTATTCTATTCCTTGTCCTCTAAAGAGTTTTCTGTGAAAAACACTGTTTCACGGGCTCTCCTTCTGCAGAAAGTCATTTTCTATTGGTCAACACGTGGATCCATGACATACTCGAGATTTGCATCTTATGTTTGAGCAGCAACAAAAATACAAAATGATGTAGTTGCAAGGGGGCCTGATCCAAAACCCACAGAAATGTACAGCTGGCTCTATATCAGATCCACAGTGAAGTTAAATTATATGGTTTTTAAAAATCATACCACACACTGATTATATGTTTACACTAAACAATGTTGTCACCTTGAATCAGTGCTATCAGCTGTTAACTGCCTGATCTTACCTTCATGTAAATGAATCCCTGCAGTGCTTTGTAGATTACCAAATTGAATGAAGGTGATGAAAAATAGTTTAAAATATGTTGTCATTTCATTTTGCATTTTCTAGATGCTGCTGTTATTGTCCCATTTTTCAATGTCAAAAGTCTTGGGAAGTCATGATGCCTTTTCAGGCTCTATAGGGATCTACGATGTGCTGTATCATAGTTTTCTTCTATGTCTGAAGAGTGAAACTAGCTATAAAAAGCAAAGGTTCATAGTTTCTTGGCTGGTGTTCATCCATGTAGCTAAGTTAATTTCAAAGTAACTTAAATCAAATTTGCACAGGCTGAAGATCTTGTCATTTCATTATTCTAGTCGATAGAACTTGAGACAAGATACTGCATCTTAGGACTCAGTTTGATTTTTTCCAAGTAGGCTTGAAGTTCTTTTTCACAAAGGATTCCAAAGTTTTGAAAATTTGACTTAGCTATGAATTGGAATGAAAACTGAAAATTTCAAAGTTTTCCACTAAGAAGATTCTGATTTTTTTTCCCTGCTGAAAATTGTGTAGTATCATACTACTAAATAAAAATTCAAAAAGAGATGTCATCTGAAAATAGAAAATCAAAATGTTTCATTCTAAAAATGTTGAAATAGGATGTTTTGACACTTGTGGACTTTTTCTAAAGCTCAATTTATTTTAGGTCTGTATAGAACTGAGTATTTCTAAAATAGTATCCCTGTGAAATATTTGGCACAAAGAAGCTATGAAAGTTTGACTGGTGTGGCATGCACAAATCACTTGTGGGTTTACCACTTACAAATAATATCATTGCTCTCCTAAGCTAAGGCCAACAACATCTTTTCATCAAAGTACTCAATCATGTACAGAAACAAGATCCTTATGAGGATGCCAATGTAAGTGAAAGACATAATACAGGGTTTGGCAATCTTGGGCATGCAACTCATCCATGTAATCTGCTGGCAGAACCCAAGACGTTTTGTTTACTGCAGCCACTGGGAGCTGCCTGTGGACAGTCAATGTAAACAGGAGTAAACAACATCAGTGGATTACCCTGATGGGCAGTATGCCAAAAGTTGCCAACCATTGGCATAATATGATACAATGGTGGGAAATTGAATCTAGACAAAATCAGATGGGAAACAAGGTGTAAAATGTTGCCTATTAGCTATTGAAACCAATTGCCAAGGGCCATGATGGATTCTCCATCGCTGACAACACTGAAATCAAGATTTGTGGTTTTCACAAAGATATACTGTTGGAATTATTTTGGATAAATTCTATGGCCTGTGTTATAAAAGAGATTAGACTAGATGATATCAGTAGTTCCTTCTGGAATATGAAATGTAAATTTAAAACAGGAAAAAACACCAATCCCCAAAACAGAAAAAACCCAATCTCTAAAATAACCTCTGTTTGTCAGAAGCTAGGAATGGCAATGGGGGGTGGGGGAAATCACTTGATGATTGCTTGTTCTGTTCATTCCCTCTGGGGTGTCTGGCATTGGACACTATCAGAACGCAGGATAGTGGAATAGAGGATCTTTTGGCTGACCCAGGCTATGCCTACACTCGTTTTATGAGGAAGAAGGGATGTTTAAAAAAAAAGGGCTTTTCTGATATGTGGCCTAGTGTAGATGGGCCAAATGTTGGAAAAGCCTCTTCCGAAAAAAGAAGTGGAAAAAGCTACGCAAAATGTCATTCGCAATTTGCATAGCTTTGTCCAGAAGAGCAGTGTATTGTAGACATAGCCCCGGTCTGGCTGCTATGTACTAATGTATGTTCTTATCAGTGTTATTTTATGAAAATGTATACATACACTTAAGACTCTCCTTGACTGCCCTTGGGAATTCTGCATGCACACTTATACTTGTATTGGTGGGCTATTATAGCCTAAATGATGTAATCAAAAGCAGGTCTTCCATTATATCCTAGAATACTTTGGCCAAAGAGATCTCTGAACCTTTAGAAGTAATCTTTGATCCCAGAAGACTGAATAAAAGGGAAAATATAGCACTTACCTATACAACGGGGAATACAGATAACCCAGGGAATTATAGACCAGTCAGTTTAATTTTGGAACCTAGAAACATTAAAAAAAAAATCAAACAATCTGTTTGTAAGCAAGTAGTAGATAATAAGGTGATAAGTAACCGTCAACATGGATTTGTCAAAAACAATAATTTCAAACCAACCTAATATTGTTTCTTGGCAAGATAACAAGCGTTGTAGATGGGGGAAGCAGTAGTTGTGATATATCTTGATGTTAGTAATGCTTTTGACACGGTCTCATATGACTGTCCCAAACAAACTAGGGATAAATGGGAGAAAATCCAGAAGAGGGCAATGAAAATGATTAAAGGTCTAAAAAACATTACTTATGAGGAAAGATTGAAAAATGGATTTATTTAGTCTGGGGGGTAAAAGACTGACTGAGACATGAAAATATGTTTAAGTACGTAAAATGTGAAGAGTGATAAACTGTTCTCCTTAACCACTGAGGACAGGAAAATAAGTAATAGGCTAAACTGCAGCAAGGCAGATTTAGGTTAGACTTTTGGAAAACTCTAAGGGTAGTTAAGCTCTGGAACAGATTAGCTAGGAAGGTTGTTGAATCTCCATGACTGTTTTTAAGAACAACCTAGATAAACACCTGTCAGTGATAGTCCTGATAACACTGAGTCGTGCTTCAGGACTAGAACTAGATGATCTGTTGAGGTGCCTTCCTGTCCTACACATCTATGATTCTTTGAACTCATCAATGATCTCCATGGTACTCAATCCCACCCGCACCAGGGATTCTAGTGGCCCAGCTCAGGGTTATGAGATAGTCCACCCTGGAGATCTTGGGGCAGGAGTGAAGCTGCAATTCCCTGATTTCCCCACAAGCAACACATAATTGGAGTAATCTTGGTTAGTAACACTTGATCAACTTTGATTCCAAGATGTTGAAGAGCAAATCAGAGTATCCAGCTAATGACTCAACAAAATAGTGCCAGAATGAGAGTGCATCTCTGCCACACCTGTGCAGAAACATGTCAAAAGCTATGAACCTACATGTACTCTTACACCAGTACCAGTGTGAATATCACTCACCAGATTTAGCAAAGCATTTGGAACACTGACTCCTTTTAGTTAGAGCTGAAGTGCAGTCCTGTCAACTGAATCGAAAGCTACTTGGATGTTGACATATGCCACATGAATAAAGTCCTACACGGATACAAATGGATGAAGATGCCCATGGATAGACAACAATATTTGCTGATGCGCAGGGATCTATTGTCAAGACACACCATGGCTAATGTTAGAGGAATGTGGTCCTGCTGCTCCCAGTTCCCACAGTGTGGCTGTACCATTCCCAGCCCCACCCCCAGCTGCATCCCCACTTTGGGGTCATACAGTCCTGCTGGGGGAAGTACAACTGCACTGCCAGGAGGAACTGCCAGTGTGGGGTGCTGGGTCGCAGGAGTAGTGGGACCACGTTCCTCTCCATTGGCCACAGCACAGAGACTTGCGGGTCAGCGGATGCCAAGGTCTATCTGCAGATATCTCCAGCCACTGGTAAACATCTGTATGCATTCAGGGTTCTACACATGAAGTGGGCAATTGAGTCCTCAGTGCAGCTCAGCCAGAAGCTAGAGGGTAAGGACAGTTTCCATTGTTTACTGCCTAATAAAACCTGATTGTTCTGAATGACAGTGCCGGGTAAGGAGCAGCTGCATCCTAACCAATCAGAATGAGAGCAAAGACCTTTCCAGAGATCAACAGTGACATTGGCTTATAGATGCCACACGCAGGGTATGTCTAGACTACAGGGTTTTGTTGACAAAAGTGGACTTTTGTCGACAAAACTATACCTGCATCTACACTAACACCGAGTTCTGTCGACATAACGTCGACAGAACTCAGCAGTTTTGTCGATGGCAGTAAACCTCATTCTACGAGGAATAACGCCTTCTGTCAACAGAGTTCTTTATTGTATCTACACTGTCCTTTGAGTCTACACTCTCATGTCGACAAAGCAGCTTGCTTTGTCAACAGAACTGGATGTAGTCTAGACACTCTTTGTCGACATATGAATGAGGTCAAGTTCCTTCTTGGTACATCCACTCTTTGAAATCCAGATGCAACAATGGACATTAATGCCCTTGAATCAGTATCACATAACAGATAAGCCTTTGTTGGCACAAAATGTCAAAAGCCAGGTGAAAAGTCTCCGAGGAGTAGCCATGTTAGTCTGTAACTTTAAAAACAATGAATAGTCCTGTGGCTCCTTAGAGACTAACAAAAAATATATAATAGGCCCAACAAGGCAAATAACAGAACACTACTGGTCATCACCTACAGCCTCCAGCGCATCACTGACAATCTACAACCTATTCTGGAAAATGATCCCTTACTCTCACAGGCCTTGGAAGACAGGCCAATCCTCACCTACAGACAACCCCCCAACTTGAAGCAAATACTTAGCAGCAGCCACACGCCACCTCACATCATTCACCCAGGAACCTACTTCTGCAACAAACTCCATTACCTACTCTGTCCACACATCTATACAAGTGACACCATCTCCGGACATAGCTAAATAAGCCACAACATCAGGGGTTCATACAACTGCACATCCTATAATGTGATCTATGCCATTAAGTGCCAGCAATGCCCCTCTGCCATGTATATTCATCAAACCAGACAGTCTCTGCAATGAAGGCTAAATGGACACAAATCAGACATCAGAAATAGTAATACATATAAACCTGTAGGGGGGTATTTTAACTTCCCTGTACACTCAATCATGGATTTAAAAATAGCCATGCTTCTGCAAAGGAATTCACTACCCAATTACAGAGAAAGACTGCAGAGCTAGAATTAATTTGCAAATTTGACACAGAGAGACATTAACTGGTTTACCCACTACAAAGCCAATTTCCCCTGCTGCTAACATTTGCATTTCCACATCAAAAGCTATTAATAGGACACATCCAGCCAACTTAATTAGCTTCATGAACACAGGTCCTACAATTGGCAGGTAAATGCTTTTTTGCTAATGATTCTATATACAGTATATATGTATTATTTTAAAAGCCAGGTGCTACTGTAATTTAGGGAACCTGGCCCAAAGGGACCCATCATACCTTTGTGTCCATTTCAATCACAGCCAGTCATGAGACTGAAATCTCCAACCACTTGCAGAGTGCCATTGTGGCAGAGCTGACTGGATTTTTGCTTCTGGCAAATAAATGTACACAGTGTTCACAAATAAATAGTTAAAATAGCTCAGGGATTTGGGCTTTTAAAAAACAGGGAAATTTTATAATCTGTACAGGTTAAATCCAAATAATCATTTCACTCACCATGTACTTTTAAATCACTACAAAATACTCAGTCATCCGTCAAAGTGAGAATATAAATTCCCGCATTCTAACAGTTACTCGACTGAGCTAATATTGAAACACTTAATAGCATTTAAACAATAAATGTTGAAATTTCTTTTTAAAGTAGTACTCTGATCATGAGATTTAAATTATCATATTCATTAGAGATAGCCTGTGTGAAGAATTAAACTATAACATTACAGTGAACAAAATTGACACACAGAAATATATTTGCCTTAAAAAAAATAGACACTAATATGATTTATTGGAGTACTGAAATGTTCTTCTTGTGTTGTTGTATTTTTTTCCCCACCAGAGCAAATTGTTGCATAACTTTCCACCCAGATCCACAAATAAATATTTTGAGTGAACACATTAAACAGTAGACATAAAATGTGATAGTATCACAACAGCTAGCAAACGGACGTGGAATGGTCAAATATGGCTTCATTTTCATTCTAAACAAATGAAAACATGAGTGTTTATCTTTAAGCCTGTAGACCAAAGCATCTAATTGATCCCACTTGGGAGACAGGCTTTGAATAATGGGCCATTATATTTTGATGAGATACACAATTGCCTTGAACTTGCTAGGAGTTCAGGTGTGGGTATATCTGTACCAGGAGCAGTTGCAGGAATGTCAGTTTCTATGCACTCTTGCTCATGCATCTGCCCAGTGGAGCGCTTGTAGAGACTAAATCTATTTCGCTTGAATAACTTAGCTATTTCTGAACAATAAGGTTCAAATTGTACTTTTCTTTAACACAACATTAACTCTCAAAGAGCTGGAAATTCAGTATTCTGTTTCTTGAGCTTAGATTCCAAATCAGTGACTGAGAACATTATATGAGCAGTAATCCCATTAAATATATCATCTTGCAAATATCTAAATCCAGTTAATTAACTTGTATTGCAAAAGAGTTCCAAGATATAATTTTCAGTGAACCGCCATATATTTTAGGTCTCTATACTAAATGAAAACAAAAGTAAATTTCAGACTCCCTTTTTTATAAGAATTGGAATAAAACTGTTTTTAAAAAGTCACCAATACAGTGAGTAACATGTACATAATAATTAAATAGAAAAACAATCCAAGCACGATCACTAAAAATACTGAACTTTTTAAAATTCAACTCTTATCTTGTAGAGAGATTATATAAATATTTATAATCCCCCAAAATGCTTAAAATTGAGAACATTAATTTCAGAAAAGCTAAAAATGTACATTACAAACTTAGCAAAAAAAGCCTGAACAGGTTTTTTTTTTAAACTGAGATTTGCAGTCCATGAAAAATGCAGCAATACAATTCTTATATTTGCTGTAGTTTACTTCAAGTGCTCCATTGTGGAACTCAGTTTACTAAAGGTTAAATGATGAGAACAGGACTAGGTCGAGAAAATGTCAAAGATATTTGCAGCCTTAAGTGATGAGGAGAAAAAAAAATTAGAGTCTCAAGGAATATGTGCCATGCTGTTTTCCTCTCGTTGCCCATTTTTAACTATGCCAACAGACACCTTTCTCCAGCCTGCACCATGCTCTAGCTAAAGTCTGGAGTCCCCATTTCCTGTGGAGTCACTTCCTTTCAAACAAGAAAGACCAGCCCTTACTTTCTCCTTAGGCTACTCAGACTTCATCCCTCATCTTCACTGCCCTTACATTCACAGGGTAGTCATTCTACCTCAAAAATTCAGCAGAACTCATCTAAACTCTTTTTTTAGAAGGATCAGCACTTGCCAACAGGTCAGGTGATGCGGAAGGACCAAGAAAATATTGCCAGCCTGTTACTGAACCATAATTTTAACCAGGGTAGTATATGAGGGTATGATGTTGTGAAGACCAGGACTCTAACAGGGTTGAAAAAGGACTAGATACATTCATGGAGGATAGGTCCATCAATTCTTATTAGCCAGGATGGGTAGGAATGATGTCCCTAGCCTCTGTTTGTCAGAGGCTGGAAATGGGTGACAGGGGAGAGATCGCTTGATGATTCCCTATTCTGTTCGCTCTATCTGGGGCATCTGGCATTGACCTCTGTCAGAAGACAGGATACTGGGCTAGCTGTTCTTATGTTCTGATGAATACCCAACCCTAAGGAAGAATGATGTGTAAGCTCTCTTCCATCAACAGATATTGGGCCAATCAAAGGCATTACCTAACCCAACTTGTCTTTCCATATGAATGCAATATTTTAAAGACTGTGTGTGCTTGTTCTCAGTGCTTTCAAAGGCTCCTGAACTATTTTGAAAAAAGTCATATTTTTAAAAAGTATTTAAGAAGTATTTTAAAATAACTTTTTTCATAACATCCAAAAGTTTACACTCCTACATCTAGAATATTTCTTAAGAGTACTGACTGGTGTGATATAATAACATTGCCTGAGTGCTTTGCCTCCCAGACCTTTCTGAAGATAACTTTATATTTTAAAAATCTCAATTCAACAGTAAATATCCCCCAGATTTGTGCAGTGGAGGCCTGTGTATATTGGCTTACATTACTTGGCTTGTTCAGAAAGGAATATTTCCACTTGCCAACAATTCCAATTATTTTCTGGCCATACCATATGCAGGGTTATAATATCCTTTATGAAGGCAAACAATAGTTATTCTGATTACCAGAAAAGCCTAATTCTTCTTGCACTTCTATGATAGAACATCAGGAAAGTGCAGTGTAAGTAAGAATAAATTCACGGCCCACTGGCTTTACAGGCCTGTGAAGTCATTTGGAAAGTTGTTACTTCTTTCACCAGCAGAAGGCGCTTTCCCAAGGCCATACAAAAATCAGATATTTGGCATTTCCTAGGCTTGTGCAGTTTTGCATGAGGCCCCTTCCAGTCCTAGTATTCTATGATTCTATGTTGTGGCAATGCATGATATAGACAAACATTTTTGTACAGACAGGGCCAGATTCCTTTCTTAATTAAACCAGTTTCAAAACACTATAATGCCACTGAGTTCTATGGTGGTACTCAGTGTTCCTTCTCAGCTGCTTGGTAGTATAGCTTCACAGGTGATTAATCAGCCTTGCCTAGTCAGTCAGCTCCTGCACAGAGCCCTGAGCTTCTGACTGGAGGGGGAAGGCTGATAAATCACCTGTGAAGCTGTGCTACCAAGCAGCTTGGAGGGAACATAGGTGGTACTCCTGATTTAGGGATCTGGTCCTCACTGAAGTCACTGGAAAAATTCCCATTTACTCCAGTAGTGTGGTATCAGGTGCGCAATTTAAAAAAATGGAGTAAAATTCTACTCTTGGTTACAGTAGAGTATACAAAATATACTGAATATATTTCTCCATTAGAAAATGACAGTGGGAGTGGCCAGGCAAAATTGGAGTGAGTGGCATTACCTGGAATGGACAGCTGAGCTCTGCCGTGTGGAATGGAACCTGCCATTGCTAAGTGAGGTTGGGGCAGGTGCACTCTTCAGTCCCAGGTGAAAAGGTGTCACACGTACTTGCTGCTGGGAGTGCAGCAGTCATCCCTACTAGCTCTGCCACTGCCATCAACTTGGGAATTTTTTCCTGTGGGGTACCCCCAAGCTCTTTAACCTTCCCTCAGGAGAGAACTTGGAAAAAAACCCCTGTAATTTCTTAATAGCTGAATCAGAGTATAGTCTTAAAAAGGTGATTTTATTAACAAAACAAAGAAGACATATAGGTTGAACCTCTCTAGTCTGGCATTTTCTAGTCCGGAAACATCTGTGATCTGGCATGATATTAGTTAGCCAGATGTCCACTTATCATGGGTGTGGCCAAGTTTCCCACTGTCCCATAAAGCTTATTTACAGCCACCAGTCCTGGCTCTTGGTGTTCTGTGCTATTATCTAGCTCTAATTTACCCCTAAATTTCTTCTACAAACCCTGCAAGCAGTGGAAGTGTTGGAAATGCTGCTAGATAATATTAACCTCCCATGATCCGGCAAATTCTCTTGTTCAGCACTGGGCAGAGCGCCAGACTAGAGAAGTTCAAGCAGTATACTTAGTAAGGCATTTGTGGTTGCTAGGTGTTACAGCGCAACTGAGAAAAGACAGAATAAACATACAGAGAGTTGCTTTCCCTGAGATTCATTTTAAAAGTTACAGTGTATGGGAGGCAGGGTACATGGGCTCCCATACAGAGGAATTCAACAAACCCCAAATAAAGATAACTTGATTGCATCTAACTAAATATTCTCTGTTCTACTTACATCTCTGTTGTTTCAAGGTTTAGTCTTTCCCTAGGCATGAATATCATAGGAAATTCCATGCCTTCTTCCAGTCTTAACTCATCTCTCCTCCCAGCTCTTGCTCTACTCACACAAAAGACTGCAGCAGAAGGGTCTGCTTCAATTGAAAACTCAGACTCTTTTTTTCATTGGCTTTCCGAGCTCCCTGCCAATACTTTCTAGAGAGCCTTAAGGACCCACTGTCTTTGGGTTTAAACCTCAATGGCAATTTAGTGAATTGCTGGGATGTTCAGAAAAGAGTAGTACCCCTCTATTCATCACAAAAATACATTGATCAGATTGGATTGATCAAGAAAACAGTGTTAGTTGAGTCTAGGTTAGTTTTTGGGCACAGGCAACTGCTTCCCTGTTGGGGAAGAGGTGGAGGGAGGACCACACAGAGGAACAGAGAGGGGGTATGAGAGGACACCCCATTTAGCAATTAAAATTGGCAGCACAGGGGGGAGGTGCACCTCCAAATGCTACCATGTGTCCCCTGTTTTGGGATATGGCTCCAAGCCAAGCCTGGGTGGCATTGTTCAAAATCAAGCAACATTTTAGTAGTAGGTGGTTGAAGATTCATGAAAGCAGATGCTGTTGCATAATTTTGACATCTTGAGCCAGAATAAAAGGTTCCTACAGTTTGGGATTACCTCACATCAAAATATAGGTGTGAATTCAATTCTGAGACCCTAAACCTACAAACACAAGAAGCTTGTATCTGAAAGTTTATTCTGGGGCCATGTGTTGTTTAAAATACACAATAAAACATATAGGAAGCATTCTGTTCTTAGACAGAACAGTTGCTCCTTGTTTTGAAGAAGAGACCTCCACTGAGCAGTGCCTTGGACTATAGCTTAAGATGTTATCAGCATATCCCACTCTGTGTCTTTTGGTCAACAGCTCACTATTATGAAACTCAATTCGCACAAGCCAGCCAGCATGACTTAGGATACCAGTAGATCAATTATATAAAATATGTATTAGTTTCCTTTCAATTACACTGTGAACAAGAAAGATGCATCATGACTCAAACACACTGGACCTTTTCTGGTAACAGAGGAGGTGGTCATCCATATTTTGGTTACTCATTGACTTGCCAAAGATTTTTAAACACATGTGAATGGTACGTGAACCTTTAATATATTATGAATAGGAGGAAAACTGTATGAACTGACTTTGAAATATTAAAAAAAAGCCCACAGTCTTTTAGTTTGCATGAATATTTATATTTATTTTCAACTAAAGGGTTAAGTGCCCCAAGACATTTTTCATGCCTTCACCCTTTTGGGATCATGTTGTTGAAGAAAGCAGGGCTTCACGCACCATAGCAAACTGCTGCAGTATCCTAATGACAGTATAATTAGAAGTATCATTGTGGTAATGATCCTTTTCATCTGGAGGAACGGCTTAAACAGAAAAGGTCTCTTATTCAGCTAGTTTCACCTGTCCGTTCTCCTACCTCTGCACTGCTTCATTCCCTAGGTCAGTATCATAAGTTAATACTGGGTGTTTGACAAGGCCTCAGACTTTTGTGCTCATCAAACTAATTAAAGAGAAACACATCCAAATTCTAGTGAATTATTTTACTTTTTAAAAATGCTGCCCATTCATCTTGTTTAAAGATTTACCTGGCTCAGTGGGTCTGATTAATGAAAAGGACAATGAGACCCTTGTCAGCGCAACCTACAATCACTTGGTTCGGGGTCAGTAGGCTGAGCGAGAGGCATCCATGTCTAAATTTAGTCTCTCTTTTTCTACTTGAAAATTCAAAGGATTGAAAAGTTTCTGATTTTATCAGCCTGGCTAAGGCCTGAAAGAAAGGACAAGAACGGTCTTGAGCTGCAAACTTTATTTAACTCATATTGGTTTGTTTAACTTAAATAGTACACAGCAGAACTTCGCTGTTCATCTTAGACAACTAGGATGGTTTAGGCTAATACCAAAAACAGCTTTTAAGTATTTTAAAAATAGGATGTGTGCTTTGAATAAGCCATAAAAATAGATTCCTTATAAATTGTGATAGGGGCAAACATATGGCAGGCTTCACAATAACACACATTTTTACCTAAAATATACAAAGTAAAAAAGCAGTTCTTTATAATCACCTGTGTGATTAATATTAAATGATGCTGAGCTTATGAAATAACCAGTAAGGCTCCAATCCTGCAAACATTGAGTATCCTTAGGATTGTAATGTGCATGAATAAGAGTATTAAATGTGTGTAATTTTTTTCATGGAGCCTAATTAATGACAAATCTTTAATTGTGACTTTACTACAACCCAAGCAAGGGGCAGCTCCTATATATGCAGCCTTAGAAACAGGATAGAAACCAGACTGTGACTTGGTCACAAGTGAGTCATGAGAGAACTAATCTATACGGCCATGTCTATACTACAGATAAGATCGAAGCAGCCACAGGTGATCTTCCAGGATTCAAATTAGCAGTCTAGTGAAGACACGCTAATTTGAACTGAGAGGGAGTTCCTGTGGATGCCGGTAGTCCAGCTTCTATGAGGAGTAAGGGAAGTCGAAAGGAGAGTGTGCTCCCTTCCACTTTCCACTATGTAGATGATGCCAAAATTTGAGTTAAGATTTCTCGACTTAAGCTACGCAATTAATGTAGCTGAAGTTGAATTCTTTAATTTGAACATATCCTCTAGTGAAGACCTGAATTATTAGATTCCACTTCTCCTGAGTTTCTGTCTCACCTGTGGTGCGTTAGGGAAGGCAGAGTCTCAGCCCCACTAATAGGACTGTGAGCAGGGGCTCTACAGAAGCTACCACTTGTGATACAGGAAGTGAGCCCCAAAAGTAAGACGGTACCTTAAATTCCCTTTGCCCACTCATGAAAGTGTCTAGTATGGAACTCATTCTGGCTCTAAGAGATTAATACACTTAATATTTAACATCTGAATACCCAAAGGTCTCTGGTTACTCTTATACAATAAACAACAATGATAAAGGTCACATTTAATATTAAAAGACACATTCACAAAGAGTTTATAAATTAATAGTAGCTAGTTAATATATGTTTTTATAAGAGGTTAAGTATTAGAGAGTCAACTGGTTGCTTATAACCAAGATTTATAATAATCAATTATAAATATCTTCTTACTGAGGTGCCTATAACAATCTAACACACACTACTCATATCTAATATGCTTATAATAATTTGCCTTTTATATTTATAAATGTACCTTAAAATAAAGTATGACCATGATAACATGTACAACAGGAGTGTGCAATAAGTGGCCTGTGGACCAGATGTGGTTTGCCAGGTTTTGCCCCTGCATATCCACAGGTACATCCAGTCACAGCTCCTATTAGCCACAATTTGCTGGCCTATGCAACTTCCCTCAGCTCGCATTGGCTGGGAACAGGGATCCATGGCCAGTGGAATCTGCGGGTGGCTATATCTTCAGAGAAGCAGGTAATTAAAGTGTCTGGCAGCCCACCAGAAGCTAACGATGGTGAACCACTGCTTATCGCCCACCTCTTATATACAACATAACACAATCCAGTTAAAAGAGAGTTTAGAACAAATTGATAACCTAAACAGTGAAATATCGCAAGGATCACATTGTATTCGCACAAGAGCTCTGAAGCAACTCAACTATGAAGTTGCAGAACTAAACTGGTTTGTTAGATGTTGCATATATTAGCATGGCTATACTTTATTTTATGGTACAAGTACCCAAATGTTCAGGTACATCACTCATGAAAAGTTATACAGAGAGTGTTCGTGGTGAAAAGCAAATACAGCAGAGAGAGAAAATAGTTCTTCAGCATTTGAGAAATTAGGTTAGGTTGTCTATTTGAAAATACAATCTATCAGGGAAGTATTTCAGTTACTTTCCTGACTTTGCTTTTCTTCGGCACTTCAGCACATCTCTCTTGTTATATGTATTATGGATAGATGTGCCTCAACCACCTGATGGGAACACCAGGGTTAAAAATAGTCATGACTGCTATGCAGCAACACAGAGGGAAGAGGATGACATGCACTTCCTCCCTCCTTTTTGTGCCATCTGTCTCTCATTTTATTCACACTCTAGTCTGGTAAACTCCTGCAGGCTATGAACACCTCAAACACTACAAAAGCAGATGTAAACTCAGTGGAATAGGAAGGGGTGTCATACCCTATGACAGAAGAATTGTTAATGTTGTTTCCATTTTTAAGAAAGGGAAAAAAGTGATCAAAGGAATGACATGCCTGCTAGTTTGACCTGAATTATATGCAAAGTAATGAAACACAGTTTGAAAGAGAAAATAGGTAAGGACTTAGAGCTGAACAGTAATTCAGGTAAAATACAACCTGGTTTTACAAAAGGGATGATCATGGCAGACCAACTGATCACCTTTTCTGTTCATCATAGCCGAACATAGGCACACTGGCTAACAAGAAGTCATACAAGCAATTCCTTCAAAATTGGACGTCTCCATAAAGTTTGTAAAAAAATGTGGGTGTCCATAAATTTTGAAACGTGCAATAAAATTTCAAAAAACAGCAATTATTCTATAGCAATTAAATTTCTTCTGTGCTGCTTCAGCCATTTTAGTGTGGAGCAGTGAAAATTGGACGTTTTAGTTGTTTATTTAGCTCAATAGTTGAGGTGACATAATGTGAATCACGTGATCCACGTGATGTTATCGTCTACATTATCCCACCGAGTTAAATGAAAGTGAGTTAAATATCATATTGTTCTTGTGATGTATGAATGACAATGATTACTTTCACTTTTGGCCATTTATGTTGTCTTAATATACTATAAAAATTATGTCAGTAAAAAGTTGTCTGTCCATACATTTTTCCCATTTTGCCCATAAATGAAATTTCTGTGGATTGGCAACCCTGCTTCAGATGCCCAGTTCCTCTGTGGTACCACCAGTAGCACTCCTTACAACGATGAGTGATTATGAAAACTAGTATCCCCAATTAAAGGTTCTTCAGATCCCAAAGGACCAGCCACATTCCCAGTTCAATATATACATACCTCAGATCTTACCCTCCAAACAAACAAAAAATCACACTGCTACTAATCCTTTAGTACCTAAAAACTAAAGGTTTATAGAAAGAAAGAAAGAAAGAAAGAAAGAAAGAAAGAAAGAAAGAAAGAAAGAAAGAAAGAAAGAAAGAAAGAAAGAAAGAAAGAAAGAAAGAAAGAAAGAAAGAAAGAAAGAAAGAAAGCATGGATTAAGAAAACAAGGCCAAGAAAACATCCCCAAATGCTGGAGATGGGACTCTAGATAGGGAGTGCTCTGAGTTACTACAGAAAATTAATTTCCATATGCCCATGTGCCCAGGGTCTAACTGATCACCACATTTGGTTCCAGGAAGGAATTCTCCCCCTCCCCCTCCTCCCCCCCCGATCTGATTGACAGGGACAACAGAGGTTTTTCCACCTTCCTCTGCAGCATGGGACACAAGTCACTTACAGGTTTAAACTACAGGTTGAACCTTTCTAGTTTGACACCCTGGGGACATGACCGGTGCCGAACCAGAGAATTTGCCAGACTATGGGAGGTCAATATTGTTTATCAGCATTATCAACACTTCCCTGCTTACTGGGCTCTTAGAAGACATTTGGGGTAAAGTAGAGTTAAATAACAACCCAGAGCCAGGACTGATAGCTGTAAACAAACCTTATAGGACCTCGGGAAACTTGGCCACACTCATGGAAAGTGGACCTCTGGCTAACTAAAATCATACCAGACCATGGGTGTTGAGACAAGAGAGTGTCAGACTAGAGAAGTTCAATCTGTAGTATAAATAGTGAATTCTCTGTCACTTGAAGTTTTTAAACTATAATTTTTAGGACATCAATAACTCAGTCAAAGGTTAACAGTCTTAAATTACAGAAGAGGGAAGGGAGGAGGCTTTGTGGCCTGTAATGTGTATGAGGTCAGACTAGATGATCACAATGGTTCCTTCTGATCTCAAAGTCTATATTTTTAACACACAAGTGAGTCAGACCAGTTTCTAGCTATGCATCTGTTACTGTCCAGTGAGGCTGAGGGATCTTGGCATATGCTGATTCCTGGCCTTCCAGAGTCATAGTTGGGAAGTATTATTTATAGAAGGAAAACTGAGGCAGTAAGTGACTGCGAAAAGTCACAAAGCCAGCCTAGCAAGCAAGCCACAGGAACATCCTTCTCCTTTCACTGTTTTATTCCTAATGCCAGGTTAACATTTGGTTCCTATTTACTGTCAGATTTAAAAAAACAAAACAAAACAAAAACAAAAACCAAAAACAAAACACAGAACAAAAAAATTTACCTTTGGATAAAGAACTGGATGCAGACCCAGTCAGACTGCTCTGATGAATTTCTGTGCAGTCATTTGTGAGGTTCTTTGGGGTCTGAGTCACTATTCAAAATATATACAGTATTGTTATTTAAACCTTTACAAAATTCCTAACATATTAGTCATTGGGGTTTAAGTTTAAGGGGAAAAGGAGACATTGTCCAAGACTATTCAAAAAGTAAGACAGTATTGAAGGTTCACATTTTGAAACATTAAATATACACAAGATTTGCAATTATTTTATCCCAATGAACAAGCCAGGGTATTCTTGATAAGTTTAACAGGTTTTTGTTTATTTATTGTTTTAAATGTGATGCGCCCTTAATAAGAATCCATGTATTTAACTATCCATACTGATCTCATCATATCAAAATATCAGTTTTGCTGCATAGAATTTAAGCTAATTATTTTAACTAGGGTAATAATGACATTCCCTCTGTCCATTGCCCTTCATTTCAAACCTCCAGAGAGTACAGAATTAGCTAATAGTGCCAAATGCTAAACACTCCATTTTATCCTTTTGAATTAGAAAACAAATACTGCAGAGGAGTGTGTACTTAATTATTCACATTGTATTCTATTCATGCTGTAAAGAGGTACCCAAGAACAAACTAATGGGGGAGTTGGGGCAAGAGAATAAATAAATTAAAAAGTCATGGTGCAGTTGCAAGTTCTCCATGATAGTTTTGTTTAGACCTGCAATACAACTCTAAAGAACCTATATCTTCAGTCATTTTCTCAAAAGCATTACTTGAGTTTTTAACACCTCCTTCATCAGCGAGGCACTACTTATTCCTTTACAGAAAAATAGGAATTTCTTTCAATAATGATTTAACTTACTATTAGAAAAAGTCCTAATTATGAATTCAAAATGACAGATTTTCAGAGTCAGTTTTCAAGGATGATGTCATTTGTGGGGAATTGGTGGGAAGCCATGCACCCTCTTCAGAAACCAGCAATTACTTCTCTGCATAAAGACATCAATGTCAAGTTTCAAAAAATAATGGCTAATTATATGACTACCAAATAGAACTAGCGTTATTAATTACCTCACTGTGAAAACACAGTTTATTGACAGCTTTGAAGGCCATTCATCCAATTAAGTATAATAACTAAAGCTTCACTTAGCCCATCTGTATAACTTTATAGGCCAAGAAGACAGAGAGCATCATTCTCATCTCATTTACAACCTGAGTTAATTGAGAGCAAATTCAATGACATTGGTGGAGTTACCCAAGATTTACATCAGTGGAACTAAGATCAGAATCTGACAGGTAACCATGATATGGAAAACACTGTAAATTGACACCTGCAATTCCCTGAAGTCATTTTTGTTATGTAATAATACAATCTGTCATCTCTTGTGATTGTTATAAAGCATTTTGCTTCCATTTTTAGAAATGTTTGTTGCCATTCTATTATCCATGCCTGCATAAATTTCAGTGGTCAAAGATTTAGTTGTAGACTCCTCTCTATTTTGTTACATTGCATTCTTAGTTAAAAATGCAATTTTTTTGTCCAGATTCAACATCAGTTTTAAAATTCATCTGCTTTTATTGAACCTCATCTCAATTTCAGGAGTCTGATTCCAGTCTCATACCAATGAAAATATTGAGTAACTGAATTGAAGCTGGTGGAATCATTCCAGATTTTCATCCATGTAAATGAGATGAGAACCCAGCTCCAAATCTTATTCTATGCATCTGTTGAGGAATGCATGCTGTGTTCATAAGCATGCTATTTTGCTGATCAATTATATTATCCGATAGCAGGAAAATCTTATTGAGCAGTACATAACTAAGCTAACATGTCTCCAAGATAAACTTTGTAATTGTTTACAGTATGGCCATTGATTCTATTGTCATAAGGATTTTGCTTGAGCAGCAACAGATCACTGTCAATTGTGCCTATAGTTTTCAAGTTTCAGAATATCAAAAACTACATTGATGGAACAAGATTACAAAATTTGTAAGTATTCAGTTTAACACCATAGATTTCACTAAAAATATTGTGCATGTCAGCCATAACAGCAGCAATCTTTTTATCTCTACCTATAACTCGAGTCTCACTCGGAAATCCAATATTGAGACACGAAATCTAGAAACACCTGTCTGTTACATGGAAAATGATATTCTGGCCAAACAAAAAGTGACCAAGTGCTTTGTTTCAATCCAGTACTGAATAAGACACTCACAACCTTGTAACACATGTCTTTGAAGAATCACAGCAGTCAATAAGTCTCTAGAGAGGTTAATCAATTTTGTTATATGTAAATTAATGAAGTGTTTTCAAGAATAGGTCTCCATATTGGTTTCAAAGACACTATTTATCAAAGATGTTCACAATGTATAGAAGTCAATTTACCTCTTGATGCAGAGCCATTATGTCTATAAAGTAATGGATTTAAGTATGGACAATAAATACAGATCTGCATTTCAGTTACATGGCTCAGCTAATCAGCACACAGCACCAACCTTCCTCCTCCTTTTCTGACAGAAAACTTATTTCTAGAATCCATCCCTTACGTAAGAGAGGCTCTGAATAGGCGGAGCAAATTAACAATCGTTTTAAGCCAGGTTCTAATAATTCCTAACAGCATGGGTCAGCAGAAGTTCCCCACTATCTTTTATAGGCATCCCACATCATCATTAACTGATTGAGCTTATTTAACATTAACTTTAAGAGCCTGCAGTATCTGGTATTATGGTAGACACTGTTTCCAATATGACCAGTATGAATAGACATCCCAAAAGATCTGTAATTTTGCTTGTCCCAAGCATCTTACTGAGGGACAGTCAACATTTACACTTTCCAAAGGTAGACAAGTATTTGGCTTTCTGGAAAGTGATGTTTAAGCATAGTCCAAGGGAAAAGTTCACATATGTTGAGCATGTAGCCCCCAAAAGAGAAAGAGTCAGTTAATTCTTCTTTGCCCTGAGCCATCTGTCACACTTATGCACACAGGATTCAGAGCTATTCAGTACCAGGGTGTACTTTGAAAAAAGGCATTTATTTGAGTTACAACATTTTGATCGAGATTCAGACTGAAACTACTCTAAACTTCTGTGGTGCTGGGACATGGGTTTTTGGGTTGGGCACATCTGCAGAATTTAGTGAAACAGAAATGGATACATCCCTTGACATATTCTCAGACTTCTTCTGAGTCTGATTAAGAAGCAGGATTGTCAGGTGGCATCACTTTCATTGTGTCACATGCTGTGCTGCTAATGAAATGATGATGATTGTGGAATTTTAATCATAGCTGTATCCTGTCACCTTGCATGGGGCTATGTAATGGATCTTTTGCACAGAGCCCAGACAGGGCAAGCAGGAAACAGTATTGTAGTTTCTTGAAATCAAAAGCTGCAAAACTGGGTTAATAAGTAGAAATAACAAACTGCAGCAATGAAATACACCTGAAAAGGACAATATGTGCTATAAGAGAAAATAACAGATTTTTTACTTAGGTCTATATCATGCTCAAACACTCTTCAATTCCAAATCATTATATGCTATTTCCAGTTTAAACGATGTTAAATGATCGCATATTGAAAGAAACAAACTTCTATGCTTTCCAGTACACGATCAAAGACAAGAATGTCACAGTGTCTTGGTGCAGGTAAGAGAAACTACATAACTTTTTGATCTTGAAGTTGTTGCAAAGCAGTTAACTCTCCTAATGAGGCAAACACTCAAAAACATTACTAAGCCATCAAAGATGTTACTGTTTCAAGCTACGTGACATTTATGTTAATTTCTAAAAAGAATCAAACATTTTTCCATTTGAATTTTGCATGAGTTCTTCTCAAATACTCTAATAGAGAAACCCTTTTCTTAAGTTTTCCAGAGAAATCATTTATTTTGCACATCATGATTGGTATGATGAAATTACCCATGAAAATAAATCAACTAATTATGAAACAAATTCTGTAATTAACCATATAATCTTCACATTAGGGCCCAGCTCAGCAAACATCGAAGTCAATGGAAATACTCACATGTGTAAAGGTATTGCCCAGGTACATCTATTTGCCAGATTAGGGCCTAAGGCCTCATTTTTAAGTATAATCTCTTTATCCTATTACTTTCTAAATAAGACCGTGGCTTTTTATGTGCTCCTCATCTCACTGTTCTTTCCCTTGCTTTGCCCCTTCACTCTCCCAACCCCACTGCTCCTCCATATCTGCCCCACTAGGGTGTCTCTCTCCCAGCACTATGCAGAGATCCAGGCCCTGGTTAGAGTGCTCAGCTTGCCAACAGGTTCCTTCCTTCTCCTACTGCCTCTGGTTGGGCTGGCACCCCGGGAAGGCTCAAATTCTCCAGCCTCAGCTACTTGACAGAAGGAACCAAGCTCTGAATGAATCAAAATCCTGCACAGCACTGGCATAGGTAAACTTCTCTCTGCCTATCAGCCAAGCTCTGAAGTAATGGGAGGAAGGAGGCAGGGGAAGTAATTTCCAGCCTGTTCATGCCCCAAACCTGCAGGCACCACAGTAGGCCCCAGGGGAGAAGCTTAGCATCCTCTTCATCTGAGCTTTCCTCTCCAGATCCTGTCCCCAGAAAGTGTAAGGCTGCTCTATTTCCTAGGCACCCCCTTCTGCTGAGCTACCCCTCTGTCTGGGTTTGCTGAAGCTCCTGCAATCAGGTTCCCTGGACTTAAGTGTACAATGCATCCTTATGGCTCAACCTCTTCCAGCCTGTACTGTAGCTGGAAGGACAGGAGGTGCCTGGGGTTACGTTGATGGCCAGTAGCAGCCTGGTGCTGCTAGTTGCCTTTGGACACTGTGTGGGCAGAAAGGGATAAGCTGCTTTCAATCACACAGAGATGGGGAGGAGCAGGAAGGTGGGAAAGTGAAGATCTCTGTGAAGACACAGGCCAGGAATCTGGGGAATATGCGTAAGTGACACTGCATGCCCCCAATACATGTTGCCTCAAAGATGTGGTGCCAGGTACCAGAAAAGGAGAGTCCGTCTTGAGGGCTCAGCCAATCATGTACAGCAAAGAGTGCCATACAGGGAGGAGAGGGTCTGTCAGTCACCTCCTCCTGTGTGATAGGCATTTGTGTGTACATGACTTCTCCCTATATGCGTGGGAAGGGTTTTGTCAACCTTCCCTATGTAAGCCCTAAAGCCTTAAAGATAAGAAGGTAAATGGAAAGAATCCAACTACACAGTATTTCTTTTTAACAGGTGCCCAGGAAAATTGATGTTAATTTGAATGTTTGTATGATTGATTGTCATTGAACTCATTTGAAAATAGGTAATTTTACTAGGAGTCCCATATTCAGTACAGGGAAATATGGTCACCCTATGTGTTAAACCACACAAGAAATAAGGCTCTTGAGGTGGGAAAAGCATTTTCACATACATTTGTACTACACATTACACAAAGAGTCCCAGATCACAACTGGAGCCCCTGGGCAGTAGTACAATACACATTTCACTGCCACAGAAGTATAGAGAAACCTGTTTTACATTGGAATGTCTTTCTTTCTGACTGATTAATGGTGCCAATGGTCTGTTAGTCCTGCATAACTTGTGATTTTGGCACTATTGCAGATTAACAGAGGATCTACAGCTGCTACTTGAAGATTTGATTTTCCGTTGCTGTTTATATGGGTAGTCGTTATACCTCAGTTACACTCATTGGTCAAATGTCCCTGAAATAATGCTGCAAATATCATTCTAGGAAAACAATATGGCTACAGAATCAATGAAAAAAGTACAAACAAAACAGTGAAAGCTACTAATTTTGTATTTATCCCATGAGTAGGAAAAGACTCTTAATCCTCCTGCAACCTAGCCCTCCTCCAATTTAGTCCCTTGGGCCTGATAAACCCTTTCACTAAAGTTAATGAGAGATTTTGTTGGGCAGAGACTACCGAGCTGGGTCCTAATACATTCAAAGATAAATCATATAAAACTGATGCAAGTCAGAGAAAAATTGCTAAGGGAAACATTTATCTTTTCCAAATCTTTCTTGAGGGCAGAGTTTAAAAAGGTCAGTTGGATTGAAGCACGGTGTTATTACTTGCCAGGAGGAATACAGAGTGTTAAAGTGGCTGTTTAACCTGCCTTCACAGTGTAAACATGTTGGTCCTAAATTTATATCATATTAACTTTTTATCTTTCGAAGTTGAAAAGTACAGTTAAAGTTAGAGATGGACCCCAATATCCACATTCTAATCCAGTGTTTCTCAACCAGTGGTATGAGAACTTTTAAGGCTACTCGGGAGAAGTCTGGGGGGTACATCAACACAACTGAAATTTGGAGAAAACTGAATTTTTGTTTTAAGTTTTACAGCACTTTATTATTTTTGTACTTTTTACACCCCAAAATTTCATCGCTTGCCTGGCTACAATTAAGTTGTTTAAACAATTGTGTTGCAATGGTAGAAAAAATTGTGTGTGTCTGAAAACTGTAGGTACTGGGGGTACTTATAATTTATTTTATTTTAGTTTTTATTTTTATTTTTTTGAAAAAGGGGTACTTTATAAAAAAAGAAAAAGTTGAGAAACACTGTTCTAATCCATCCAGAGCCAGTTGGGAAGGGTTAGCTCCAGCCATTTATAGCTACACCCCATGTCTAGTTTGAATGAGTTAGTCATAATTTGCCCTTCATTACACCAGGGAACATTCAGAATAAAACCATTAGAACAGAATTTGGGCTGATACACTTATTCCCATATGCATTTATAAATGCTATAAAATAAACTTCTGCTTAACAACATCTAATTATTTCCTATGGATGCTTCCTATGCAGGCTCTTCACTGTCTTCCACAGTTTAGCAACTGTATCACTTTGCTCTGATTGACACAATACAATTATTTCACCTTTCGTTGTCAAGAGCTGCTATTTTTGGCACTGGCTGCTCTCCTAGAATGCTGCAGAACATGAAAAGATCATGTGCCTAATACTCATATATGGAAAATGACTCCTAGGGGTGATATGTTGAAGTCTCAAAAGACCATGCTTCAGTAGAAAGGTGCATAAGGAAGGGAGTCAAAGAATCTGACAGAATGCACTCTGCCAGAAGGCCTTGAAGGCAAATATACCTCATGCCAGTTCATGTCTACCAAAACTGTCGGAACAGGCCTTTCTAGATTATATATCATGAGATTTTCAACATGTTGCCAAGCAGAAATGTTGATACCTTGATGTGCATTTGAGTACAGATGGACATCATCATTACTCCTAAATGACGCAGGCATTTACTCTTGAATGACTCAGACAACCATGCTCTGGCTAATCAGAAAGGGTAACAAAGATGACTCGTGTTTAGCATTTTGCCTAATGTTATTTTCCTGGCTCTTCTGTAAAGCCTCACAAATGTGGGCAAGTTATAAGCCTTTGGAAAAAATTGTAGTTTGCACATGCTCAGTAGAGACTTGTTAGAGCTTCACAGCTAAATTCCCTCAAGACTCCATCTGCATTCATTTTGCTGAGCAAGACTTTCCCTGCAAGTGCATCTCTGGGGGGTTATGAGTGGGATTGGGCACAAAACTGAGGAGGGAGACTGTCCCTGGTGTTCTTTACTAAACACTTGAGAAAACTGTGATTTTTTAAAGGCTTGTAACTTGACCAAATTTGGGTCGATTTTCCCAGAAGGCACAAAAGGCACAACCTTTACACAGACGCAACCACCTGCAGATTTTCAAATTTCTGCTCAAAGCATGGATGCACTAATGCTTCTTAAAGAACAGGTTGCTGGAATGTTTTAACATGAGCAAAACAATATACTTTCCTTCAGCTTCATTTTAAACCTTTGCCACCAGTGATGTCATTAAACAGCAAACCTTTTTATACTCACAAACTGCCTGGACTACAGCAACTATAACAACTTTGGAAGCAACATAATATGCTACACCTGTATTCTAATATGAGATTACAAAAGAAAATTTCATTGCCATAACCACAATGGGACATTAAATCCATCTCTTATTTTTCAATAGAGTAATCTCTAAGGGCCAACTTCTACTTCCAGTAACACCTGTGTAAGTCTGGAGTCATTTCATTTGAATCAGATCTTTGTGTTTTAAGTGGAGTAATGGCATGGAAAACTAACATAACTATCTCTTTGTACTATCCCAAAGGAAAATTCACAACTCTGCTAGTCTGAGACCTCATTTTTCTGCTTCTGGAGGGTTGGCTTGCCCTGCAAAAATGATGGAGGAAGGCGGTTTCATGGTAATGGTAGTGCTGCAAGAGCAGATGGAGAAGCAGCATGATTTGTAACAGTGGTAGGAAAAAATAAAGAATTCTGTTCTGTGGGAAAAAATTAGGCGTTAGTATTTATTTCTGCTCTGACGTACAGTAAAACCAAGATTTTCCAAAATTTATGTTGAATAAACAAAAGACACCTGTCTAAAAGCATCCAAAAGCACAGGACTTGGTGGTGATGGGAGATCAGACACTCAGACATCTATTGAGAAAACAACAGAGCAGGGCACTGTTTATACAACAAGTTCTTGGAATATATTGGAGACCATTGTTTATTTCAGAAGGTGGGAAAAGCTACTACAGGGGAAGCTGTTCTACGTTTGATTTTAACAAATAGGGAGGAACTGATTGAGAATTTCAAAGTGGAAGGCAGCTTGGGGGAAAGTGATCATGAAACAATAGAATTTATGACTCTACAACTCACCTCCATTTGTTCAATTTGTGCACTATGGGTATGTCCACACGGTAACTAACCTGTGGCTGGCTTGGGCTTGCAGAACTCAGGCTCCAGGGTTGTTATTTGGGCTCAGCTGGATTCTAGAATCTAGGACCCAGCACTGGGAGAGTCCAAGAGCTAGGATGTAGCCCGAGCCTGAACATCTAATTTGAAATTGACTATCGTTGATTCATAGAGCAGCTGTGGATGATGGAGCACTAATTCTGGGCCTGAGAAATGAGCACTAGCTGGTAGGAGTGCATCGTTATGTAGGATTGGGAGAATTAGCAGTGACTGCAAAACTGTTGAATGCAAAAGG
This sequence comes from Pelodiscus sinensis, assembly GCF_052426305.1. Lineage (NCBI taxonomy): Eukaryota > Metazoa > Chordata > Testudines > Trionychidae > Pelodiscus > Pelodiscus sinensis. The sequence continues at coordinate 59,332,096 of NC_143059.1, read as the reverse complement.
ACGCATTCCTAGATCTCTAAGCCATTCTCACATTAGCTCCCCAGCACAGAAATACCAGAATGAGAACTGCTTTGACACTTGAGAAATGAGTGGTGATCACACTATGCAAGCTTGCAATATTGTGTTGTTTCTGGGTAGTGGCAAATCATCCTGGAAAATCCACAGTGGGGACCCTTGCCATGAAAGCAGGTAGGGTCATTAATCATATGAATAAAACTATGAAAACTAGATACCTGTGTCTTGCTAATTTTGTGTTGGGCTGGGCACCATCTTTATACTTACACATTTTAAAGGAAAATGCACTTAAGTTTCTTTCTTCTGGATTGGACTCATTTGTGCTTGGCTGGTGGGACTGGCTAAAAAGTAGCAGAGTCTTAAAGAGATCCTAGCTTTAGTTGGTCATATAATCAATTTTCCTTATCTCCTATTTCTTCCAACAACTCTGAAAATCCTGAAGTGTCAAGTAGTTTCAGAATTTGCTGTGTCCTGGATATGCAGTGCTGGGTTGCCTCTCCCGTTTTACCAAATTACAATTTGATCTCAACAGATCACACAAGTTAATGAAGGTAGACCTTGGCATTAGTTGGTAGGAGGCTTCCAGAGAAAATGCAATTACAATATAATTTAGTTGTGGTGCCTAAGTGTACCAGATGTGATTCCATCTTTTGTCGAGAATACGTAAGAGGTTCTAATCTCATGTGATCATTAAAATCCCATTGCACTTTTCAGAGCAGGCTTTGATCTGAGGTCTGGGATTTCTGGAACATTCCTCAGAGCCTCTCCTACTCTGTCAATGGCTATGCAGGTGGGCATGGTCAGTGGATGATAAACATTCTCCTTTGCATTCTCTGCCAGCCAACTGGGCAACCTCCTGCTCTGAGCTCTCCCACTCTTCCAAAGAGGTGGAAGAACACAGTGTAAGGACACTGAGCAGCTGGTGGGAGAGGCTGCCATTGACCTAGTAGCCAGGACTCTGTCTTTATGTGAGGTAGCATTGGATCATGAAAGTGTGAGGTGCAATATACTGGGAGGGGTTGAGAAGTCTATGCTGCAGAGAAGACAGAAGTGGTGAGGAAAGAGAATTAGTTGAATGAAAAGAAAGCTACAAAGCTAATGCAACTATGGAGGGAAGGGGAGAAAGCGACAGGGAAAGGGGAGACAAGATGAATCGTGAAGGGGAAGACAGATGTACTCATTGGTGAAAAGGATGGTGTAGATGGTTTTGTGTAGTTGGGTTCCAATGTGGGACTTCATGTACATTTCATGCAATTTTCCCCCTCAGGCAGTCACCATATAGGCAGATCTTCCCATTCCTGAACCCTTACTCCTTCTGACAATCCCTTTTCTCTAAGAAACTGGCCCAGTCAACACTCCCTGACCCCCTCCCAACATGCCCACCCCATCTCCCACTTACCATATTAGAACCCATTGAACGCAATCTCCACCTGTGTGCGCAGGCTCAGAATCACTCCCCCATCAGGCCCCTTTACCTGTTTTCACAAGCCTGGAGAAACGTATAAAGCAGGTAGGAACTTCTGAGAGCTGAATCCCTCCTGACTAGGTTCTGGGCAGCAGGCACTTGGTGAGTCCATACAGGGTATCAAGAATTAGCTGATGTGGGTAATGACCTGGTGATGACAGTAACTGGAGTGCAGGTGTCCAGGGAATAGATCTGACTGGATACTCCCAGGTCAACTGGACTTGACCTTATCCCCAGCTCCAAGTGGAGACATACCCTTAGTTCCTGATGTGGTGGGGGATAATGGTGCAAGAACAGGACTTCAGTTCAAGATGTTCAGAAGTGACTTATGATTCTCTTTATTCAACTTGAGATACCTTAAAAGGGGCTTGTTTTCAGGAAGGCTCACCATTTTCTCAAAGTAGGCCTTTTCAAGGTCTCTCTCATGGGGGCACCCAAATGTAGAATTACCCCAAATCACTGTCCACTTTTGAAAATCTTGGCTTTATGCTAGACATTGTACCATCTCCGTCTGCTAGCTGGAGCATCGCTCTACAAGTCCTACTTCTGGTGTCCAATTTAAACAGTTTGGACATTAAAAAAACTGTTTAACCCTCTCACAAATAACCAACAGACCAACATATTATAATACATTTTGTAAATATGTTGAATAATTAATACACTTAAAAATCATAATCTCTTCACAGACAATTAAACAGAAAAAAAGAGACAAGTTTTGTCAGGTGAATTGTTTGTTACAAATTATTTGCCCAGCTCTGCCTGGAGATGAGAAGCTTAAATCCACATCATTGCACCCAATGAAAGTGTCAAATTAGTTGTGCAATTATTAAAAAGTGAGGTAATTAAGTATTTCCTCAAATAGTTTATAGCAAAACTAGCAATTTTATTCCACTGACTTACATTAAACTGCATGTTCAATTCCCTATCCAGCTTTTCTTTAAACAGCTGTATTGATTCAATTGCATAAGATAAATTCTGCACAAAAGAATGCATGTGAAAGATCAAATGGGAATTCCCAGCCAGTTCAATTACCTTGAAAGCTACAATAGAGTCTGTGGGTAGAACTCAAAGTGAACATTTAAGGCATAGCGTCAGCTGCTTGTAACTTTGTTTTTGATTATCTGGCAGATCAAATTTGGTTGTCAGTTGCCAAAAATTCAGCAACATATTATTTTGATATAAGCCCACAATGATCCTGATACCCTTCTACAAATATTCCTACAAAAATATCATATTTTCAGTTTCATATTTCGCCCAGAGAAAGGATTGATTTGAAAGTTCAGAGATTGGGTTGCTTAACTTATGGTATTGCATCCAGATTTCTACTGAATTGTAGAATGGGAATCAAATTATTTTCTGGCGCCACCAAATCATAACCTGTTCTTTACTATTTCCTAGCTCTCCCAGAATAATCAAGCCAAAGATACAAATTTGTTATTTATAAGTTGGACAAATGAACCTACTCATTTGCTAATTATTAAATTCAAAGTAATCCCAGCTTTTCTCAGCATCTTGCACATTTTTTTTTTTTTGGCAATGATGCATTGAAAATACCAACTTTATATTTCAGTGTTGTTGTTCTCATATTGGTCCCAGCACATATGAGAGACAAGGTGAGGTAATATATTTTATTGGACCAACTTAGGTGCAAGATAAAATATTTTAAGCTTGTTTCCCAGTCTAGGAAAAGCAATCAGAGTATCATCAATGTGCCTCTTTAGTAAATCAAATTTGATTTTCTGTTCCAAAAAAATTCAGTTCTATATATCTTGTCTCTTTCCCAGGAGAACTTGCTGCCATACATGTTTATTTTATGAGGCTTTTAATACCATGCAGACAGATCTGTGGCATTCTGGATTTTGTCGTTGTTGTTGTTTTTAAAATCTTATAAGTTTTGTAATGGAAATTTATTGAAGATGCAAGTCAGATGCAATTGGCTTAGTCGGACTATTCTCCCACATTCATACCCGTACTTAATTCCAATTTGTTATTGAGATACATCAGATACCAAGTAAAGATTTGTTATCCTTCACATCATCAAACAGATTTTCATTAGGCAATATGCTTAGATATAGCTTATCCTTTTCATAACCCATTTGAGTGGGCAATTGGCTAACATGATCCTAGAGTAAATTCATATAATAGTAAAAACTTACATTTATAACTAGGACCTCCATAAAAAATGTTAGTTAAAAATTCTATAAATGTTATCAACATAAGAACACTTTATACAATATATAATTTACTGGTTTTGTTTATAACACCCCGAATATCAAATTTCCCTCTGAGTTCTAGACAGTAAGTAATTCTAGTGCCAGTATGGTGATATCTTCACCCAGTGCATCTCTCATATGTTTACAGATATTGATCTAAACTGAGTTAAGGCTATTTTTAATTGAGAAAGCTTTGCTGGCTATACCATAGATCCAATCCTATATTCTTGATTTACAACTACAGTCCTGTTAAAGTAAATGGCACTTCATATAAGAAAAAAAATTCAGGATCTGACCCTGTATTTTTCTCTTTCAACTTAAAGAGATATCCTAAATTGAACATTTTAATACCTTCCTTGCATTTATAGACTTGGAAATTTGGGTTTGGATTATTCAGATTAAAAAACTATTATGCTATAAAAAAATTGTGGAAATGTGACAGGTACACTGAAAGGAACTGCCTCATACCAATGAATCATGATAGTCTTTGGGCATGTCTTCACTTGCCATGCCAGAGATCTACATTCTGGTGGTTGATTTAGCAGGTCTAGTAGAAACCCTTAAATCAAACGCTGAGGGCAGCTCCGGCTGGCATCTGTACTCCTTGCAGTCACAAAGAGAAAGAGAAGCTAACAGGAGCGTTTGCTCCTGTTGGTCTCCCGCATTGGGGATGGTGCTAAGCTCAGCTTAAGGTAAGCAAATTTCAGCTATGTAGTCTATAGTAGCTAGAGTTCTGTACCTTAAGCTGATCTTTCAAGTTCAGAAGATTTAGGGAGTAGCTGGGTTAGTCTGTACAGGATAAACTTAAAAAACAACAAATAGTCTGGTAGCACTTTATAGACTAACGAAACATTTAGATGGTATCATGTGCTTTCGTGGCCATGGCCCACTTCTTCAGATGACTGGAGTTTTGAGTTTAGGATGTACAGACCCAAAATAAATAGGGGAGAAGGGGAAAAAAGGAAAGGGGGTGGGAAACAAGGAGGAGAGGGTAAGAAAATATCAAAGGGAAGAACAAGTAGGCAGAACTGGTAACCTATAAGCACCTAAAGACTGGATAGTTAAAAGAAGCAAATGAGGAACATAGGATAGCAATTAGATAGGAAGGGTACTAACGCAAGAATCTACACAGACAAAGAGCTATTGGCACCTTGATTGAATGTTAGGTTGATAATGTCCCAGCCATCCATTATCTCAATTGAAGAGGTTATCAGTGTGAGAATTGAATTTGTGGACGAACTGTAATTCTAACACCTCTCTGTGTATTTGGCTTGTAGAATTGCCTTCAATGTAGAACAGGTGTATTTGGTGATCAGCAGTATCATATGCCAACAGTATGCCAAAGGACTGTTTAGTCAGGATGAGGACTGGTTCAAGAGCTGGAAAATACTGGCTCAGAATTTGAACAGCAACATTTACAAACATACTTTAATGTACAACTTGAAGATTAACATAGCCTACTTGCCTTGACAAAAGCAACTTTTAAAAATATTCCAGTGGAACGATCTTCAATTCATTTATTTGATTTATTACAGATCCTGCTGTCTTACTGTTCATGTAAGTTACTTTCTTATTTATTATAGATGTCATAGCAAATCCCCAAATGCACAGCTGCTTATAAAAATGGGTGGAACAAGACTCCTATATCAGATGCCTGAATAGAGTCCAGTATATTGTCATTTTAAAAACATCCCAAATAATTATTATGGATCAGTGAACCTGTCAGTTTTGAAACTTAAACCATTTCTAGTCTAAAAATGGGAGTTGCTTGAGGGAAAAAATGCGTATGAAACCAAGCTACTTTGTCCCTCCCCCCTCCCCCGAAGTTATAAGAATTTGTGTACAGTAACTTAATAGTCACTAAAATGGTGAAAATCTCCTTTAATTGAATAAATTTGTTGAAAAGCTTCATAGATGTAATGGTATTATGAGTCATTTAGTGGAAAAGATCGAGCTCTTTAAGAGGATCCAGCTGTAACTTGCCCTAAGCATTTTATGAATTCTTCAGCTGAGCTGATGACTTATTTTTGTATGTGTGGTTGAAAGTGATACCCAGTAGTTTTTTGTTTATCAGCGGGCGAACTTGTATAAACACATTCAGGATTTTGATGCTCTTTTTTTATTGAATCTAATCCATGTGTTTCCCTTACACAATTTCACAAATTTGACTGTATTTGTCTTGAAGTATTCTGTGTATGTAAGATTCATATTTAAATTAAGATATAACTACAGGCAGTCCCTGACTTACGCGGATCCGACTTAAGTCGGATCCGCACTTACGAACGGGGCTTTTCTCGCCCTGGAGCTCCCGGTCTCCCTGGTCTGCTGGGGGAGTCCAGCAAAGTCGCTGGACCCCCCCCCCCCAGTAGACCAGGGACACCCAAGCAAAGCCGCCGCTTGGGCGGCTTTGCTCATTTGCCCGGGAGCAAAGCCGCCCAGGCAGTGGGACCCCCGCTGCCTGGGCAGCTTTGCTCCTGTCCCCCTGGTCTGCTGGGGGGGTCCAGCGGCTTTGCTACTGTCCCCCTGGTCTGCTGGGGGGGGTCCAGTGGCTTTGCTGGACCCCCCCAGCAGACCAGGGAGACAGGAGCAAAGCCGCCCAGGCGGCGGGGGTCCCGCCGCCTGGGCAGCTTTGCTCCAGGGCAAACGAGCAAAGCCGCCCAGGCGGTGGCTTTGCTCTGGTGTCCCTGGTCTGCTGGGGGGGGGGTCCAGTGGCTTTTCTGGACCCCCCCAGCAGACCAGGGGGACAGGAGCAAAGCCGCCCAGGAGGCAGGGGTCCTGCTGCCTGGGCGGCTTTGCTCCTGAGCAAACGAGCAAAGCCGCCCAGGCGGTGGCTTTGCTCGGGTGTCCCTGGTCTTCTGGGGGGGTCCAGAGGCTTTTCTGGAACCCCCAGCAGACCAGGGAGACAGGAGCAAAGCCACACGGGCGGCGGGGTCCCTCTGGTAAGTGGAGAGGTGGCCTGAGTCTCTCTTTCTCTGACTGATTATTTTTAGATCTAGAGTTCTTGCCTTTAGGTTTTATCCAGCTAAAGGAACAAAACAATATATGGGAGTAAAATGCTGCAAAAGCCACATACTAAGTCAATTAACATCAGTGAAATTATACATTTACCATATTGCTTCTTGCACAACAGCATTTTCTATTTGACTGGATGGGTATAAAACTGGTATGTGTGTCAGAATTACTTGACTGAAGAATTGTTCTGGTCTGAAGAAGCTATTAAATCAGATTGTTCTGTCATTATTCAACCCCCCCAAAAGCTAAGAAAGCTTTGGTCCTCTATCTAGGTTTCACAAGAAGTTTGATCAACCTTGAACTGCTATAACTGGATGATGCTAACTGTGGATTCTGATGTAGTTTTGTTTTTGAAAAGCTACTGTGTTGAGCCCTCTCTACCAGTTTTTCCATCCATGAGCGGAGTGAGTTTTGGCTTGACCACCAATATTGAGGTCACGTAAGACTGTGTGTGCCACTGTGGCACTCACCAGTGACACTGATCCACAAGAGACGATGCAGAGACCCCAGCCCCCTTTGCTGGGACCCTGAGCCCTGCTCTCAGGCAACGCCCCCCGCACCTCATGGGGAGAAGGGGAAAATGAAGGGAGGGCTTAAGGGAGCAGAGAGCTCTGAGAGCCAGAGCACAGTGAGGGGGAAAGAGGTAGAATAGGGAGGCAGGGCCAAGAGGAATCACACTACATCCCTGCTCTAGCCCCAGCAGAAGCCCACCACATGGCTTGCCCTGGGAGCAGCCGGGCAGCCACCATGCGGCCCCCAGCTCCGGCAGCCACCATATAGCCCTGGCCCCAGCTGCTTGCAGGACAGGGCCACATGGCTGGTAGTTGCCCTGTGTGCCGGGGCTGGAGTAGGGGACATGGTACTAAAAATAGCTCTGCAGCCCTGGCTACAGGAGCATCTGCACCGCGAACCTGGCTCCCACTTAGGCACACGAGGCAGCTGCCCCCCACATGACCCTACTCCAGGAGAGGCTGGGCAGCCGCCACACAGCATTGGCCCCAACTCCAGCCTTTCCCTGGGGTTGGAGCCATGGCCAGGGCCACATGGTAACTGCATGGCCATTCCCGGGGCAGGCTGGTGCTGAAAGTTGAGCCAGGGCTACGGTGCAGCTGCTCCTCACTCACCCCTTCCACCGAGACTCTGCACCCCCAGCCTGCTCCTACCCCCAGAGAGAGTGGGGTTGGTGAGCATAGCTAGCTGGGGGAGCAGCCCACTAGTAAAGATTTAAGACAAAAAATGAGGTTTGATAACTGGAATTGTGGAAACTGAGGTTGGGAAAGTCAATGAATTAACGGTATCACCTTTCAGCTGGGAACCTGGCAGTTATTTTGAAATAATGTCGAAATACTGTCAAGGACTTCTTACTCCAACTTCTGTAACCCTTAGGCTATGTCTACACTGGTGGGTTCTTATGCAAGAACGGCAGTTTTTCCACAGAGCGCCCACACTGCCCGCCATTTCTTGCACAAGAAAATTTACAGTACGGTGTGGGAAGAGAGGGCTTCTTGCACAAGAGCTATGCTGTTTTCTAAAAGTGTAAGCCCTCTTGTGCAAGAGCTCTTGCGCAAGACAGCAGTGTGGACGCGCGGCAGGGGTTTCTTGCACAAGAGAGCGTCCACACTGTCATAGATGTTCTTGCGCAAAAGCACGTGGCAGCGTGGACATGTTCTTTCATAAGAGTTCTTGCACAAGAACCCGCCAGTGTAGGCATGGCCTTACTGTATGAGGAGTAGGGGAAGTTGGAGGAAGAGTGCTCTATTTCAATATAAATGCCGTGTAGACACTCCCAATTTTGAAATAAGCTATTTCAAAATAAGCATACAATTGGCTGAATTTCATGTTAAGCCCTGCTATGTAGATGCACCCTAAGAGAATTGTTGTGGTCACAAGAGCATCATTTTGTGGAACAATTTCCAGCATAGAAAGGGATCTGCCATTTTAATCTCACCAAAAGAACAGAATCAATCCTGATGTGCATTGTGTTTTCTTAACTAAATATTAGGTACCAGTATTTGTCAGATTAAATCTCACAATTTTTTTTGGTCCAGAATGAAGGAGGTTATCAACTAACTATCGTAGGTGTCTTAATGTAGCGTATGAGGGTACATACATGCAATTTGTTCCCTGAAGTATCTCAGGGGCAAGCAATTCATTCTTTAATCCAAGTCTGTCGGTCATAAGGTTCTGGACCTGCGCCTGCTTTGTCTCCTGGCAACCTAATGAACACAACTGGGCTTCATCGTATAACCTATCTGAAAGAAAGCTTCTGCATCCAATCAGGCAAAGCAACAGGCTTGCTCTTAAATTCAACAACGGCAGCAGCAATTCTCTGGCTGCTCAAAGTGTTCATCCTGGTTGCAATAGCTCCTGTACCTGTTTGTTCCCAGACTTGCCCCAGTCTGCCTGCCCTGTTCCAACTCATCTCTGTCTTGCGGCATAAGGTAGCCCAATTTTGATGCTCAGCTCCTGTACATAACTTGTTTTTGTCTGGTCTGTGACTCCAGCTCTGACCCTCAGCTTTGATCCCTGGCTGCCAATGTCTTCTCGAAACTGTATGCATGATTGTCCATTTACTGGCCTCTCACAAAGAAGTTGTTTTTTAAAAGTTCTAATGAATACTAATTCTTTTTAGGCTCCACAGAAATTACAAAGCTGGAGCAATTACAGATAGCAATTACAGATCTCAATACCTTGCATACTCTCCAAGTGGGAAACATTCTGTAGCAAGTCAGAGTTATTATTTTAGGGCTTGTCTACTCTACAGAGATTGACGCAGCTGCAGTCCATATACTGGGGGTTCCAATTAGCGGGTCTAGTGAAGTCCCGCTAATTCGAACTGAGAGGGTGCTCCCATCGGCACTGGTAGTCTTGCTCCTCATGCAAAGTAAGGGAAGTCGAGCGTGTACTCCCATCGACCTCCTGCTGTGTGGATGGCGCCAAAATGCAATTTAAGATACTTCAACTCCAGCTATGTAATTAATGTAGATGGAGTTGTGTATCTTAGGTCGACTTTAGTGTAGACCAGGTCTCAGTACTTGTATGTGTTTTCTACAAATGTAGCTGTTCCATACTCCATCTTTGGAAGCATCTAATTCACGTTATTGGGAAATTCAACAAGCCACTTTTCCTCCTGTCCCTTTCTATATGAAAAATTTTGGCAGAACTAATTTTTTACATGGTCTAATAGCACCCGATCAAATTTCTTTTGTGAAGTGACTATCCAAAAAGTGTCCCTTCCCTTCCCTTCCAAATTTTAAATTTCTCTCTCATTCCTGAACCCCCAACTTCCTTCATCATCAAATGCCTGATTTAAATGGTGATGATAAGGAAGTACACCATTGTGAGGGGAGCTGTGGTGGGATGTTGGGGACATTTCTATAGGAATGGTCTCATTGGGTAGATTCCTGAGTTGATTTCAGCTAAGCCATATGCATCTCTTTTTCATCTCCATACAACACTTATACAGATCTACAGCAGAATGCAGCACGTTTACCTGTCCACAACAGTTACCTTTGCTTGACTAAACTGTAGTACAATTATAAATATTTACAAGTATAACAATGAGGTAACAAATAATTTAATACCAAACAGTTCACATGGATCACCACTTTTCCAAATAAATAAGGTGAAATTACTTAATTTAAACCAGATCCTGCCTTAACTTAAAGATGAATGAAAAAAAGAGACTGTATTTGACAAAGTCTCATTCAAAGTTAGTTAGATAATTTTTTCAGAAACATTCATCAGACATTTCATCTTATGGGAACATGCGATAGTTTGATTTTAAATGCCATTTAGCTAACTAATGGTCAATTAGTCAAATGTGGCAAGTACACCAATATCTTGTTAAGCTTCAAGAAAAAGGAGAGCAAGGTTGTGCTGAACAATCTGCACTCAGCAATTCACTTGTTTGCTCACTTCCTTTTCCCTAAAATGTATGCTGGAGTATTATTTTAAACTTTCACTACTCAACAACTCAGCTTTTAGATGAACTATGTTCTCATTACTTCTGCTGATGCAGCTTCATTTGAGTTGCCCTCTCAAATCTCACCTTCTCTATTGAGACTTTCAAGAAATTGCCTTGTTCCAATTCCAGTTTTACCTGTCAGTGCTGTCACTTTGAGTTCACACTTTAACTGTTACAGCAAATTTAGGCCCTCCCTCCCCCACACTCCAAAAGAGGGCAGGAATCAAGAAAAGAATAGCCTTTAAAAATGGCTTCTACATAGGTTTGGCCCACTAGTATGCAGGAGAATGATGTGTGGTAGAATGAGTTTTTAAACACTATTCAAAACTACCACTGAGACAGGCACTACAGAGTAACTTAAAACACAGTTAGTAAACACAATTCTAACATGGCTCAACCCCATTAACAAAGTGCGACTTAACACTCTTTGAAATCAATTAAACCGAAACAATGGCTAAATACAACAACTTGATTTGAAGTCCATTTTCTACAGGGCGCAACGAATCTTGCACCTAAGGTATTTATGGCTCTGTGTTTCTCTACTAAAATGATTATTCTTTAAGTTTAAAATAAAAGTACCAGAGAAAATACTCAGAGGTGTTTACCAACCTAATTTCCGTTCAGAATAACTAATTTTTATCAGGACTTATTTCACTTCTTCCTTGCTCATGTTGCTGGTTTCCTTCCTTTGGCCTCTCCATTTAAAGTCCATATTACTTCAGTGGATTTTATGTTGGGTTATGATAAGGTCAGGCCCCTCGATGGAAGAGGGAGGGGCAAGAGGGCCAATTGCACCAGGCCTGGTGTTTCAAAGGGGCCTGGAATACCTGGATGTTGCTGCTGCTACTGCAGCAGTGGCAGGGGACACAATCCTTTTGAATTAGCGCCATAGCGCCGCACTGGATGGGGGGCCCAGTGCTGCATTCCAGGAAGCACTGAGGGCCGGCTGGCTCATCCCTTCCACGGACACAGAGCTAGACCCCGCTGTGCTCGCGATGGCTGTTGGTCCTGCTGGATAAGGGACCCTCTTGTAAAGGAATCCTAAACTGCAATTGCCATGTAAATGGTTTAGCCAATCCCTTCTTTCAAAAATGTGTTTTAAAGGGCTTGTATAAGTCTAACAGAAGACAGGCAGCAGTTCTACAACTAATTGTAAATGCACAATCCTGGAACCATCTTATCCCATCTGATTCAGACTTGGTACATCCTGAAGAGAAATAGACCACGTCTCATAAAATAGGTCACCCACCTTTTCTCTTGATTCTTTAAAAACCCACATTTAGCACCTGTTGCAGTCAGATTCTCTGTATTTGTTTGTATTAATAATAGGGCAATGAATTTGATGCAAGTCTATTTGATAAACTAGTCTTTGAGACTCTACACAGAAATTTAGCTATATGAGCTTAACACAAAGATTAATAGAATCACATAGGAATGCATTTTTAAAAAATAAATACATTTAATTTATACATGTGTGACCACTACCAGGTGGATTTGAAGCTGGGCACTCTGGAGCTTAGTATAGAAGCCTCTACTCTTTCAGTTAAAAACCAGCTGGCTCTCAGCCCATGCTGTAGAGCCGTGGTCACCAACCCATTGATGGCAATCGACTGGTCGATCCTGGAGGCTTGACCAGTCGATCACAAGGCTTTGGGCCCCCCCCTCACTGATTTCCACCACCAAAATGAATGCTGCATTGATCCTTCCTCTAGGGACAATGGAGGTAGCGCAGGCTTCGTGCGAGTTGGGGGAAGTTCTGCAGCTGTGCACCAGGTCCTGGAAGTGCACAGGCTGCTCTTCCCCCCACCCCTCCAACAGCCCGCATGATACCTAAAACACCAGTCTGTCATGCACTGGGGACTTTGTTCCCCTATTGCCTTCCTGCGCGCAGGGGAGAGGGTGGGGGTCTGGGACTGTGCTGGCTCCGACTGCTCACGCTGCCATGGGGAGCAGAGGAGCAAGGTGCACACTACACCAGCAGTTGGGGCTGGCGAGGTCCAGGACTCTCCCTCTCCCGTCCCCCCATGCAGGAAAGCAGTGGGGGAATAAAGTCCCCAGCAGACAGCTCCAGCTGCTCGGGCGGTGAGCGCTGCCATGGGGAGCAGAGAAGCAAGGCACGTACTGCCCCACTGGTTGGGGCTGGTGCAGTCCGGTACTTCCCCTCCTCCCATGCAGGAATGCATCAGGCGGGCAACGGACCAGCCTTTCAGGTACCGCGCTGCTGTTTGGGGGAGGAGGGAACAGCCCGCACACTTCCTGGGCCTTGGCATGCAGCTGCAGGAGCCCCAGGCACCAGTCCCTGTCCCCTCCCCCCACAAGTACCCTGCCCCAGCACCCATTGGCACCCTGCCCCCACCAGCACAGTTGGGGCCACATTAGTGAGATTTGAGGGGTTTTGGTTTTGTATCTCACTTGGCCCCGACTGACTTTTCTGTGGGTCAGTGGCCCTGACTCAAAACAGATTTCCCGCCCCCTCACAAATAAAGACAATTCTGAAATGTTTTGTGTTTGACATAATATTTTATTTAAAAATGAAGCCTGGCCAACAAAACCCCAATTGGGGCCAAGCCCTCATCTAGCCAAAGCATCATAACACTCCTGGACCCCACATCGCAACCCCAAATCTGAGCCTATCATACACTGGAACCCCCTCTCCTGAGCCTCTCATCCCCAAACTCCTGCACCCCCACATCCTCAGTCTTCTGCCACAACACTCCTGCACCATCCACACACTGTAAATCTGTGTCCTGAGAGCATCATACTCCCAGCCTCCCTGCCCTGAGCCCCTCATGTACCCCAGCCCGAACTCCTGCACCCTCACAGCCACAAGCCTGCGGCTTGCTCAGCACCCCTTCTCCACATCCTCCTGCATCCAAATTCCCTCCCAGAACTTGCACCTCTCACCCTTTCCCAAACCTAAATCCCTTGTTCGCACCCTAGAGCCTGCACCTCCTGTCTCAACCCACTGAGGGTAGGGCTAGACTGCAGGAGTTTTTCTGGCCAACACGCTCTTTTGGCAGCCCCTGTATTGGGGGCTTCTAAAAAGTGGGTTTTCCGACATTTGGCCCAGTCTATATGAGCCAAATATTGGAAAAATTTCTTCAAACAGAAGGATCGAAAAAAGCGGCAGTATAGCCGTACCCTGAGATGTATAAGGGCCGGGGATAGCAAGTGATGGAGAGAAGGCGAACCAAGGGGGGGGAGGAAGTTCAAGGAAGGGATGGGGTCTTGGGGAAGCGATGGGGTAGATCTTGGCTTGTCCTGACATTTAAAAAGTGATCTTGGGTATAAAAAGGGTGGAGACCACTGCTGTAGAGGTCTCTTGTTCTCATCTGTTGCTGTGGTCTAGGTGCCACTGCATGGGACAGTGAACTACACTAGGTGTGTGGGTTACATATGCAAATTTGCTCCAACTCCAATTTATTCCTTCCAGTGTTGTTCTTTCTACAGGTAAATCATATGTATATTACTGCAAACAGTAATTAGAAACAAAATAATTCTACAACGTTGCCCAACACTACAGTAATTATTAAAGTATTATAAGTTGGGGAGTTTTTGACCATTACTACAGAATACTAGAGCATATTTTTATAAATGAATGGCAAGCGATTAAAAAAGTCTAAGTGAAATTTCTGAATCTAAAAGAGAATCTTGTATAAAACAATTTCAGAATTTATTTGGATTACTCATAGCCCATACAAGCGGAGTCATCATGCCCAAGTAAATAAAACATACCTACAGTTCAGGTTCATGATCATTTCAATATTCATTAACATATTAAATAAACTGTTATTATAAAAATATCAGTATATTTAAGCCATATCATTGTGTTCACTATTTGCAAATTAACTAAATGTACAATCTTAATGGAAAAAGCCTTTATAAATAAAGGGACAATAGAAAATACTGATAACTAATGAGTCGAGAGATATTAAATTAGGTTTTTTATAATGCGGTTTCTGACTATATTCTGAAATCAGTATAGTGACATAACGGGTCCAATAATAAGCCATCTTCCTGATGACATAGTAAGTGTCTTTTACAAATGGCGCGATATTCATTAAATTTAACACTAGACACTTTGATGTAGCCTCTAAAGGTGTCCTGGGGAGTCAATTTTCAAGGAATTCTTAATGTAAGCAGCAGCTATCTGAGAAGGAAGCCCTCATCATCTAAGCAGGCCTTGCATGAATCATTTACAGAATGAGGTGACATGACACATTTCCGCATTTTCCTTGTTAGAGAGTCATTGACACCTTGTGACAGACACCTATAGGAGGCAACAATAGAGGCAATCTGGTCTGCTATAGCCAACACCAGATTTTCTGAGGCACTTTCTAACTTCCCAGTGAAACTGGTTAGTTTAATCCCTAAAGATTATCAAACAGCGTCCGAGGGACCTGGAAAATGGAGGTGACAGCTGGTTGAAACTCTTCACTTCTGCCTGACATCTGTCTGATAGGTAACACCCTAGTAACTAATCCATCTGCTAAACTTCCCAGTGTTAACTGTGCCTGCTGCATTATATTGTTTCTCCTGTTTTCAGTGTGATACTGATCCTGCTTAGGATATTTGCATCAGATTCCCTGATGTGTAGCCTATACATTATTCTCCTCTCATCAGTTTGCTTCATTATATTCAATACCTGATTAGCCCACACATAAAATGCATGGTGGAAAGAGAATACAATCACAGACAATAGCTCTCTTTCCCTTAACTGGTTCCATTTTTAAATGTTTGGGATAGAAGCATGAGCAGTATCAATACCTTTTTAAAATGTTTATTTTTAAACTAAAAGCACATCAAAACCTAGCCAGATTGTACTTCTGAGTATAATCCAATCCTTTTATAAAATATAGAGTGCATCTAAAGGCTGTACCAAAAAAACCTGTATTAATATTGCAAATCCCAGACCATGTTGATATGAAATCTTTTTATAGCTATTGCAGACCCAATGTCCTGAAGCATCACACTTTTCAAGTTGCATCACATTTTCTATGGTAACACCTTAACACCTGCCTTGGAGCAACAGAACCATTTAAAACTGACATTACTACATGGGTACCAGGATTAGACTGATTTCCTTAACATTATTCTTATACCCCTTATAGAATAATTCCAACATATAATACATTAGTGCAGAACTAATGATAGGCTTTGTTTTTGGTCATTGTTATGGTTTTGCTGAAGTACCCAAGGTTACAGAAAAGAGCAACATGTTCCCAATAAGGTACAGACCAAGCTAGCAACCATCCCTAAATAAAAATATGATACTGTTTGGTTTGTTATTAAAATACAGAAATGAGATCTTGAGCTTTGTTCTGATGAGCCCCACAACCAACCAGTTTTGGTTTATACAGTTGGAGAGGTATTTCTCCCTTCCTGTCTCTTGGCAAACACAGCTGTTAGTAGCCCTCTCAATTGATGTATTTAAAAAAAAATCAATAATTCCACTTTCATCGAAAACATTGGGCAAAATGCAATACAAACATTACAGCCAAATCTACTATGGAGAATCTCAAAGCTATCGGATTTATCCAGCTATCTAAAAATGTATATTGCCCCTAAAAATCACAGTTTTTGAGCTGTTAATAAACACTGTTTTTATCTTTATAACAGTCCTGAAACATGGGAAAGTATGATCTTCATTCACAGGTTTAGAGAGATTATGGTCTAGAACAGTGATGGGCAACCTAAAGTAGTGAGTAGGCTGCATAAGTGACCATCCTTCATCAAGCTGCAAGATTGTCATAACCAAGAGAGTCTCCAGGGATAGGGTAGTTTTTCTAACTGTGATTATGTATCTAGAATTCGTGGTGTGTGTGACGATTGAACCACAGCAGGGCTTTGAGTGGCTGCAAAGGGACCGATGGCCCTCACAGTCAGTTGTATGCAGTCAGCATGCAGCTCACTTTATGTGAGTGTCATTTTAGTAATACAAGTTAGAAAACCACGGCAGATGGAAACGAGTGGAATCTGATAATCCTGTATGGGCAACAGTAATTTCTCTGGGCCAAACATAGAACCCCAATGAGCCGAATGCGGCCTGTAGGCTGCCTGCCGCTGGTCTGGAACATCTATGGCACAGCTAGGGACTGAACCCATAGCTGCAATGCAGTGCTTTCAACCACGATTTTTTTTCCCTCTAGCTGAAAGGACAGGCCTTTTAGCCCCCTATGCAGAGAGGAGAGTTGCAAAGCTCATGAGGAAGGGAAGTTGCGAGGGCCAAAGGAACGTTGCAGAAAAGGATGAAAACTACAGAAAATTGACTAACATTTTTCATTACCAACCCCTGGCACTGATGCCTCAAAAGCCACTACAGCATTGGTAAACCACATTCTTAAGGTCATATTGAGAACTTAATATAAGCAGCTTTCTGGTTGCATAAGCTCTAGAAGGCAACATGTATGGATTGACCCATTCAAGGGACAAAGCAAAATCCAAACAGCTGTATGTGCACAGGATGAATTCTTCTCATGAAGAGTGTTCTTCTCCACTCCTCCCCCACATCAGCAGAAATTACTATTGTCCTCGATTAGATTTCACCTCCCTCTCCCAGTTGCCTCAAAGAAGAGGGCCCGAAGAGCAATAAGACTGGAGTGGCTTTAGTGCAGATTCATGGATTCAATTGCATCCCCAGAAATCCAGAAGCCCAGGACTTGTCATGATGTCTCTGCTCCCACCCACATCACTGTGTGATGTCATCAGTCATACGCTGTTATGGATACTAGAAGAGTAAAATCTGTCAAAGGGAATGTGGAAAGTAGGGGTCAGATGCCGCCCCCATATGTCCCAGTGTCCAGGCAGCAGCTATATGGGGACAGAACGCTAGGATCAGGGGTAGGGCGTTTGCTCACTCTAAACAGCTGGATCTGGGTTCTGAGCAAAGCTGCCTACCTGGGTGGGTAGAGCGCTGTGTAAATACAAAATTGGTATCCGCAGCCGCAAAAATAATCCGCAAATGCGGATACCTGTAGATATAAAGCAGATAGCTGCAATTTTGCAGGGTTCTAGAAACAAAATTTGTATCCGTAGCTGCAAAAAATGAGCAGCAGATATCCACATTTGAAAACACGGATACCTGCAGCTATATAGCTGGTTTCTGTGAATTTGAAGGGCTCTACAGATAGGGTTCCTCTCACCACCTTCTGTAATTGGGACTAGCCCCAGGGTGGCAGCGCAGAGTAAAGCAGGGGTTCCACTGAATCCTGGCATTCCCATCAAATCAAAAGGCTGCAGCTGCCACTGAATGAGATATTTTATGTTGCTAAAAACAAAGACTTTATCCTTATTGATGGAAGAGTAGAAAAATATGACTTCTTTGGAGGGTCCTCACTGTAATTTCCCTCTGAATGGATTCTATTTTGGAGGCGTCAGCCAGGAAAAAATAATGTAGATTGTGTATCTCCTACCATAATCTTCCATGGATGACTGTCAACATGCTAGGGGCTACCCCAGAAACTAGTACCAAAGTCCTCATTATTATATGTGATTTTTTTCTGGGTGAAGTCAGAAAAAGGGGATGGGGTTTGGTGACTGTTGCCTCTCTAAAGGACACACACACGTTTAGCACAATGGAGCAGGGCAGGTCTCTTGC
Source organism: Pelodiscus sinensis (assembly GCF_052426305.1). Lineage (NCBI taxonomy): Eukaryota > Metazoa > Chordata > Testudines > Trionychidae > Pelodiscus > Pelodiscus sinensis. The sequence goes on along the minus strand of NC_143059.1, from coordinate 59,313,827 downwards.
AATAATTATGTTCTCAAACAGCTAAGAGGAAGCAGATAGAAAATACATTCACATTAGGATTGCCAGCTCTCCTGGTTGCACCAGGAGTATCCCAAAATCAGGGCGTATCTTCCAGAAGCTACCAAAGCCAAACCGGGAGATTCGGGTGCTGAAAGTTCATCTGGGTTAAAGCAGGCTCCTGGTATGCCTTGACTCCATGCTTCTGTTTAACACTGGCAGCAATTCCCAGTCAATGGGAGTAGCAGAGTTGGCACTGGGAGATGGGGCAGCATGTGGAGCCCCCTCCTAAACTCAGGAGCCACAGGGGTGTGGGATGTGGGGTCAGTGTCTTAGCCCTGCTGTAGTGCTGATCGGGAGCCATCCAAAGTAAGTGCCACCCAACTGAGCCTACACTTTGACCCAGCTTGGAGCCCCCTTCTGCACCCAAGCTCCCTGCCAGAGTCCACACCCCTCACATCCTTCAGCCCTCCCCAGGCTTAAACCCCCTGTGACGTAGTGGGGGTACTTGCTGGGCTGTGGTGACCCCTGCTGTCTGGAGCAAGACCCAGCAGGGAAAACCTCACTATGCAAAGGTAGTGCCAAACTTGTTGAACCAGTGGCCAGACACCCCCCATGGAGAGGAACAAAGGAAGGTGGAATGCTGCCCTGACTGGGGGGCAGGGCTGGAAGGGAATTTAGTTAGTTACTGTCTGAGAGCATGGAGGAGAGCCTAGGGGAAGGGGCTGGAGTTTAGGGGCCCAGTCTCCCCCATCTCAAGGGGGGCTGAGGCATCCTAGCCCAGCTCTGTGACCAGATTCCATCTGTGCTGTGCTGTATCCTGGAGAGGCAATAAACTTCCTCTATTCCACCGGCTGGTGCAGTCTGTTTGTGCCATTTCGGGGTGCAGGAGACGGGGGACCCCCAACGCGCCGTCACACTGGTGTCAGAAGTGGGATGCACTGCACCCCGTGGATGGAGCTTCCAGCGGCGAGCGACAAGGCGCAGTAGAAGCAAGAGCCCTGGAGCCAGGCGTGCTGGAGACAAAGCGAAGCGGTTCCTGGGAATCGTGGGGCACTGCAGCACTAGACTGGTGAGTCTGCACCGAGGGGACCAGCGGGCAGATGGCCTATGCTCGACTCTTGAAGGCAGAGCTGGTGGGGCTGTGCAGAGAGAGGGGCTTGCCTGGGCAGAAAGCAACCAAGGCCCAGCTGATTGCTCAGCTAGAAGAGAACGACCAGCCACAGGGCCATGATCTTGTCCCCAGGGGAAGCAACCAGACCCCCCCTGAGAGTGTGTCAGGCTCAGAGAGGGGGAGGAGTGCTGGAACTCACCGGAGAGATGAGACAGCTTCCCCCAGGAGGCCTGCAAGCTGCAGCCCATCTAGGGCAGGGGCCAGCCAAGCAGAGCTGCGGCGGCTGGAGATCCAGCTGCGGATCAAGGAATTGGAAGTAGAGGACCGAGAGAGGGACCGCCAGGACCGAGAAAGGGATCGCCAAGATCGAGAGAGGCAGCGGCAGCATGAGCTGGCCATGGCAGAGCGGAGAACCGGCGGGGCACCGGCTGTGCCAAGAGTGGATGGGCCACAGGGTCCCAGGACTGCCAGATGCTTGGAGAGGCTCGTGGTGGCCCAATTGAAGGACATGGGCGACATAGACGGGTTCCTCAGCTCCTTTGAGAGGGCCTGTGGACTGCAACGGGTTTCCCCAGCTGACTGGCTGCAGGAGCTCATCCCCACACTGAACCAGGAGGCAGCCGGAGTGCTCAGTCAGCTGGAGGACCTACAGCCAGGGGATTACAACCGAGTCAAGGAGGCCCTGCTGCACAAGTTCGGGCTGACCCCCGTGATGTACAGGAAGAAGTTCCGGGGGGTACAGAAAGGGCCACGGGAGACCTATGTGGACCTGGCCTCCCGCCTGGCGCAATACTGCCGCAAGTGGGTGTCTGGAGTCGAAGCCCAGACCGCAGAGGAGCTGCTCAAGCTGGTCATGATGGAGCAGTTCTATGAAGTGTGCCCACCCAAACTGAGGCTGTGGCTCAAGGACCGGAGACCAGAGAACCCCCAGGAGGCCGGGAGACTGGCGGATGAGTTCACGGAGAGCCGGTCCGGGTGTGAACGGGAGTCCCGGAGAGAAAGGGAACCGCGCAGAGACCGGATCTCGGCTGAGCGACGGAGGGAGTCAACTACGGGGCGAGACCAAGGAACAGGTCGTCTACGCCCCAGAGAACCAGCCAGGGCCTGGACAGAGACAGCCCAAAGCCTAACTTGCCAGCGCTGTGGGCAAAAAGGCCACAAGAGGGCTCAGTGCACCAGGTCCCAGGACCGGGGACTTTCCAGGGTTAACTGGCTGGGGCGGGAGGAAGGGCAGGCTGCCCCAGAGGCAGGGGCTGGCAGGCAAACCTCAGCTCTGAGAGAGGGGAAGGATGCTCAGTGCACCTCCCCTGGGAGGTCTGATTCTCAGGAGGCGGATTTCTCCGTGTACCGGGTGGGGGCAGGACGGCCCCTGCGGAGCGAGTGCCTCATACCCCTGGAGGTGGATGGTAGGAAGGTGACGGGCTTCTGGGACACGGGGGCAGAGGTGACGCTGGCCCGATCCGATATAGTGGCCCCAGAGCGGATACTACCCCACACGCAGCTGACCCTGAAGGGCATAGACGGGTCCCCGTTTAAGGTGCCTGTAGCCAGGGTGCATCTGAAATGGGGGGCGAAGGAAGGCCTCAAGGAAGTGGGGGTGCACCCGCACTTGCCCACCGAGGTGCTGATGGGGAATGACCTAGAGGAGTGGCCCCATGAATCCCAGCGGGCTCTAGTCACTACCCGGAGCCAGAGCCAGGGGGGGCTGACAACCTGGGTCCAGGGAAGGACTCCGGGCAGCGTCCTCAGGGTCCCATCCCAGTGGACACGGGGTCCAGCCAGGCTGGGACTCCGGACCTAGGCAAAGGTGGGGAACAGGTCCCGATCCCTGCCTCAGCAGCTGAATTCCAGGCTGAGGTGCAGGCAGACCCCTCCTTGCAGAGGCTGAGGGACCAGGCTGGCCTCCGTGCAGCTCGGCCCCGGGGGAGAGGTGGCCAGGAGAGATTCCTGCGGGGGCGTGGACTCCTGTTCCGTGAATGGCTTCCCTCCAGGAAGGCGAGGGCATGGGGGGTCCAGCGGCAGCTGGTCGTCCCCCGAAAGTATCGCCTCAAGCTGCTGTATTTGGCCCACGATGTCCCCGTTGGGGGCCACCGGGGGATCCGGAGCACCCGGCTGAAGCTGCTCCAGCACTTCTATTGGCCGGGAATCTTTACAGCCGTGCAGCGGTACTGCCGGTCCTGTGACTCCTGCCAGAGGGGCGGGAAGGCCCAAGACAGGAGGAAAGCGGCTTGGGGGTCTCTACCCCAGATAGACCCTCTGGGCTTGCTGAGAGAGTTATGGGAGGGGAAGACCTCCCTGGATGGAGCTTCGGGGGTGGAAGCCGCCCTGGCTGTCCAGAGAAGGCTCACTGGGCTCATGGCCCCGGCCCGAGAGACCCTGGCCAGAGATCAAGGCCACCGGAAGGGTGGGTGTGACCCCCGAGGACAGGCCTGCGCCAGTCGCCCTGGAGCGGGGCGGCGAGTGGACAGAGGGAAGCCAGCTCATGTGGGGCCTTGCCACGGCCGGCCTGAGTCAAGGGGAGCACCCATGTCCCCGGGGCGGGTTCCCACGCAGAGGACCCGAACTTCCCTAGGTCACGAGCGGAGTGACCCTGCTCTCGGAGGGGGGAGAACTGTGACGTAGTGGGGGTACTTGCTGGGCTGTGGTGACCCCTGTTGTCTGGAGCAAGACCCAGCAGGGAAAACCTCACTATGCAAAGGTAGTGCCAAACTTGTTGAACCAGTGGCCAGACACCCCCCATGGAGAGGAACAAAGGAAGGTGGAATGCTGCCCTGACTGGGGGGCAGGGCTGGAAGGGAATTTAGTTAGTTACTGTCTGAGAGCATGGAGGAGAGCCTAGGGGAAGGGGCTGGAGTTTAGGGGCCCAGTCTCCCCCATCTCAAGGGGGCCTGAGGCATCCTAGCCCAGCTCTGTGACCAGATTCCATCTGTGCTGTGCTGTATCCTGGAGAGGCAATAAACTTCCTCTATTCCACCGGCTGGTGCAGTCTGTTTGTGCCATTTCGGGGTGCAGGAGACGGGGGACCCCCAACGCGCCGTCACACCCCCTCCAACATCCCAACTCTCTCCTAGAGCTTGCACAATACACCCCTTTGGCACCCCAACTTCCTGCTCGAGGCTCAGCCTGGAGCTCCCTCCAATACCCCCACCCCAGAGCCCACAACCCCATTGAGATCCCAACCTCCAGCTCCAGCCAATTGAAAATGAGTGAGGGTGGGGGGAGTGAACAAAGGAGGGAGGGGGGATGGAATGAGTAGGCAGAGCCTCAGACAAGGGGCAGGGCAGAGGGCCAGGTAAGAACGTTTGGGTTTGTGTGTTTAGATGGCTGGCAACCCTATTCACATGAGTTCTTGAGAAAATAAAGTCCTTGTAATTCTCAAAAGCACAGCCATTATGTCCTGAAACTACATGGAAATCTTGCCTGTTTTGCACACATATTAAGACACATTAAACTGCAAGGCATTTGAAGTAGTGCAATGTGTTTTATTAGTGTTACACATGCAGTAGTTAATGAAAAGAAATTCAAATATTAAGATTACATATTTTAATCAATTAAAAAGAGTTCAACACCTATTGCATATAACAAAAATGTTTCATGCAATATCGTAAGTCTACAGTTGTCACAGCTGCCTGTAGTTGTGAACCTGTAACTTTAAAAATGTATACAAACTAGCATTCACTGCACATCAACCCTTTAGTTTCAAGTTATGCTCTCGTCTTTTACAGGCCTTCTATATAACTTGGAGCTTCAGCATTTTATTGTACCTAATGTAATACAAGCCACCTGGAAGCTTCTAAGAAGAGTGAATGTATCATTGGAAACACTTAACAGCAAATATAGCAGATTTTTAAACTAAGAAATAATGAAAGAGAAAATAAATGGCACCTCTGCCTATCTCCAAAACCTTCATAAACAGATTAAAGTGCCACTAATTGCATATTAAAAACTCCCAGTGACAGTGTCTAAATTTAGAAGTTATAAATCTCTGAAAACAGGTGTTTAAAATGGAAATGCTGACAAACCTTTAAATCTAGTATCAACCACACAATAATGGTATAGCCCTTCACCATTTACCTCAAAAGAGAGCAAGTGAATTAACAGGCTTTAACTTTAACCATTTTAAAACACAGAACTGACACCTCCATCATAACCAGCATAGTTATGGATACACAAACATCAACAAAGTAGGAGTTTAGTTTAAAAACCTGGTGTAGGATAACTATAAGTATTAATAACACTCAAGTACAGCAGTAAAAATATGAAGACAGCAGTTCTGTTTCTTTTAAGATGGATCTACTTAAAGAAAAGGCATCCTTACAGGAAAAAAAGCAAGCTGCTCACCAATAATCGGAGTTCAGTTTGGGTCTAAGGATATTAAATTGAGTTTAATCAGTTAATTGAGTAGTCGATGGAATTTCCATTAACTACTTGATTTGTAGGCCCTGGGAGCTAACCTCACTGTGGCTCTGCCTTTTAAATGTAGCTAAGAGCAGCCCAGCTCTTACTACATTTAGAAGGCACAGCTGCAGTGGGGGACCAGGCACCAGCCGGGACAGATGAGTCCCAGTGGAGATGGTGGTGGAGGGAACAGGCTTTGAAGCCAGCTTCCCCCGAGCACCGGCTCCTCCTAACCCCTTTGCTGCCTCTATCAGGGGTGGATGGGAAGCGACTAGTCAAGTAGTGACTTGACTACCTGAGAAGCCTACGCTATAACCCTATTTGGGTCCACATTTGTAGATTCCATTTAAATACATGGCATCATTTTCACAGTTGGAAAATTACAACTAGTTTTAAGACAACAACAACAGAAGGAGATATATACATATATAATCTATGGAAAGTGCTACACTCACTAGTAGGTGGCAAAACCAAGCTCTACATAAAATACAGCAGCAAAAAGTAATTATTAATCAATCTTATTGAATGACCAGAAGTTCATTGGTTACTTACAGCTCAAAAATATGGCCTTGGTATTCATTCAATAAAGTAGTTAAATACATTGTAGTACCAGAACTGTTTCAAAGGAATATTTCAAAGTAAATATACTGATGAAGCTTCATGTTAATTTTTTAGAGAAGAGATCGATAAAAATATGTGGGTTGCCAGTATTTTCATCTTTACATTTTATAGCATTGAAAGAAGTATTGTGTGTGGTCAGGTATTACAGATTCAGAAACTATGAGAAGATTCTTTTATAGTGTTATACTTAAGAGTAAAATCAACACAAACTTCCTTGTGCCTTACACATGTATGGGATATTCTGTATGAAGTATTTTGATTTGAAAAATTTACATTGTCCATAAAATACTTTTACGGTGAGGATGTCCTTGAAAAGTAACCTGTAAAAATCTCCAAATTGTGAATCATGTTTAAAAATCTACTTAAACAGAAAAGCATGTGCATTTAATACCTTTCCAGAATTTAACCAAAAATAACTTGTACATTAAATTAAAAACACTATATAAATATTTTATAGTTGTACGTTTCATTCTGTATATTTTAGTAACTGTACCTTTTTCTACATTACATTTGTATTTTTCTCATTTTGTGACAAAAATATGATAAACAAAAGGTGCTTTTATTCACTTACAGATCAGATAAAGAACTAGATTGGACATTAAAAATTTCATTCAACTTCTTCACTAATGCACTAAAATTGATCTTTTTGCTACCTTTAATCTGCTTATCATTTCTGCTATGCAAATATGTCAAATGATCTACTTTTAGTCAATTATGCATTTTGATATTCCACATTAACATTCTAATAGAAGTAATTTCAGAGGTTCTAAATATAGTAATATTTCATTTTAATAACCATAGATAGGCTTGCATAAGTGAAAACTCACTGGGGAATATTTTACTACTAGTTTGTTTGTGAAACTCTTAAAGATACATATAAAACAGTGATGACAGAAGAAATCTAATGATCGAAGGATCACATAGTGCCAGTGATTTTTTAAATTAATGTGGAGTTCAGCTTAAAATTCAATGACATATTTCTCCAGTATATATAAAAGTCATTCACTTTAGCTAAAGTAGTCTCAAGTGTTTGAAAATCTTTGTGGGAATACTGAATAATTGGCATACAAACATATAATTTATACATTAAAATCTCTTTCAACTTCAAAACCTAACAATAAATGAACTGTAACTTAATATTCGATCTTTGGCACATTGAATATATTACAATAAACTTAGTCATTTAGACATAAGTAGACAAAAGAACATTCACATTGGTTCATGAGGTACAATACCTGATGAATCTGTTGGGTGGTCTTTGTAGCAACTACTCAGTAGACCAGACCTTAATCCTGAAACATGATCTGCTCACACAGAAAACTCCAGGAGGAGCCCCAGTGTGGTCATGGTGGCTCCACCCAAGCATAATGGTTTATGTGAACACATCCCAATGCAGGGTCAAGACTTACATGCTTAACACTTTTTATAAACTTGGAAGAATCAATCAATCAATCTCTTTTTCCTATCCCAGGTATTACCCCATGTCATTTTGAAGACTGAAAAGTAAAACAAGAAACCAAGTTATTTAAAATTTACAAACAATTTTCTTTTAGGTATAAAGCAATGTTGTTCTAATATCATTACACTGTCAATAACTCTCTGATACCAATGATTTATCTCACAGTCCAGAATCAGAACAAATCAAGATGGTTTTATTTATTTTTGAAATCTTAAAAATGAAAAAAGTCATTTTTTATAACAAAAACAAATATCAGAAGTTAATTTTAGGCTTTTCTCCCTCTCAGAAAAGGTTGCCTTATGCTAGAGTAAGAAAAATAAGCACTTTACAAAAACAAATGGAGAAAGAAAAATCCTGCTAATAATTTTCCTTCAAAACCAAGAATTTTAACTTATTAATAATAATCCAATATATAAAAAGATAACAATCCAATATTATTATATTCTCTAGCATAGGTTCTGATACACCTCAGAATTTCACAGCAACAGTGTTTTTTACGCCTTATAAGACTTCTAAAATAAAATAATTTAGTGGATATTAGAACAGTAAAGATTTTTTTCTTATACCATTGTTTCCCATTAGAAATTGATTACTATGTTTGGCTGATGTGTAAAACAGGACACACTTTTGTACTCAATAGTATATGCAAATATAAATAATTAGATGCATACTAATTCATATATCTCTTCCATCAGCCTTAGTAAAAACAGACTTTCAAAATGACTGAAAAGAAATGCAGACTTCCCCCTTTTAGTTTCAAGTCTTTTTGAGAAACACCACAGGCGTGCTTAAACAACATACCCTTTTGCTAGTAACCTTGGAATTCAAAGGAAAGATGCACCACATGAAAAACCCCCACTTGCGACAGAGACATTATTCTGAAGAATTAAAGTGACTCTATGTCGGTCTTCTTATTTCTCCTTCTAAATGTTTTTACTGCTGTACAATTTGAGTGAAAAGAAGTATTAACCTCTTTATCAGACATTTTCTTCGGTCCTACTTCTGACTCTATTAGCGTTTTGTTTACACTACTTTAATATATAAAAAGGCATGCAATAACTACACCAAAAACTCATACTCTAATTAGCTTATAACTTTCTGATTTAAAAGTTCAATGCTCATTGTATGCAAAATCCAGAATTTAAGTTTGAAAATAACTGATTGAAATATATGCCATTGTTGAGCTGACATGACATTTTTAACATTCTTAAAGTATATCTGTCTCCACTGTTTGTCTCTAAAAAATGCTGATAACTAACTATACTGAAATTTCACATTGCAACAATCCATATTCACATCTGGCAAAACGTACCATACCGACTTTAGCATGATCCCCGTGATGGCAGTCTATAATACCAAAAAGAGTGACTTTGCATAATAGTGTATCAATAAGTAGACATATAGTATCACAGGTAAAACCGCAACAGGGCTAACTAGCATAGCCGTAAGCTATCATGTAAAACAACTGAATGGACTTTTTCAAGTTGTATTATTTACAGTACTGCAAGTAATTATACCTAAATAATTTCCAGGAATGACACACATTTATCTACTAAATCTCCTACTTGTTTTTATACAGTTCTTTAATAAACATAGCAGAATACTAGTTTACCCTGCTAATATTTAGAGAACAAAACCCTGAACCGCTCAGAAAGGGGAAGGAGTGGAAAATAGAACATTAAGAAATCAAAATGTGTAGTGCAACGTACTTGCACTACCACATTCAATAAAAAGAACCATCAAGTGTTTTTGCCTTAGTTTTTGGAAAATTTGCCAGCTCTTCGAGAAGGTTCATATGGCACTCTGAGAATACTAGGCGTTTCCTCCATTACTCGTACAAGAAGATTATCAATGTAGTCCTCAAGTTCACGTATATGGGTGTCTTTCTTCTTAAGTTGTTCTTTATGTTTCACCAGTTCCTGCAAGACTTCTTCATATGTTAGATTACGGTACCCTGCAGTGGCATCAAAAGGATTTCCATCCTACAAATAAAAAACCATCACAACATTTTAGTAGACCTATGGGAGACAATCTAATATTGTGAATTAGTTGAGAGGTCATGAAACCGAAAGTCACTAGTGATAGGCTGTGTCTAGACTGCATCCCTTTTCCGTAAAAGGGATGCAAATTAGACACATCGCAATTGCAAATGAAGCGGGGATTTAAATCCCCCCGCTTCATTTCCATAAACATGGCTGCCGCTTTTTCCGGCTCGGAGTTTTGCCGGAAAAAAGCGCCAGTCTAGACGCGGATCTTTCGGAAAATAAAGCCTTTTCCAAAAGATCCCTTATTCCTCTTAAAATAAGGAATAAGGGATCTTTTGGAAAAGGCTTTATTTTCCGAAAGATCCCCGTCTAGACTGGCGCTTTTTTCCGGCAAAGCTCCGAGCCGGAAAAAAGCGGCAGCAATGTTTATGCAAATGAAGCGGGGGGATTTAAATCCCCGCTTCATTTGCAATTGCGATGTGTCTAATTTGCATCCCTTTTACGGAAAAGGGATGCAGTCTAGACACAGTCATACTGTTCTCAAGCAGCGTACACCTCACATTCAGAAATAATCTTCTTTCTGTAGTAATACAACGCCCCTGAAGCAGTTGACTTATCAAGGAGGGAAAGAAGCAAGACAGACCCCGACTACTCAAACCTTGCCACTTCTCTCTGCTTTATTATACATCTTTTGTTATACATCTTTTGAGATGACCACAACAAAGAATTTATCTAGCTTTTTAATGAAATCAGGATTCACCGTCTCTGATTTTCCATCCTTGGGCCTTCAGTGGCTCTCCAAGTTCTAGCCTCAATATCTGCTTATTGTATATTAGAACTTGTTATTTCATATTTTGGATCAAGTTAAAAAACGGCACAAGAGGTTGTCATAATTACACGAGTGCACTTATCTAGAATGGAGAACAACCAGAAGTTGAAAAAAGCATGTGCTGCCTGCACAGAATTCTAAATTAAGTAGCAAGAGAAAAAGCAACATTTTCAGCAATGCTTTCTGATGACTCACTATGTGTAGAGGTATTAACAGAGATGGTATGTTTAATTCCAGTTATAAAAGCAATGTGTGATCTAGGAAACTATAACCTAAATGCCTTATTTTCTACTGGGGAGAAATAACATATAATTAAGAAAAAGATAATTAGCAAGAGTGAGTTTATGAAAATAATAGCACCATTAGAGATATATAATAATTAGTTTTATCTAGTTCAGAGACTGGGAAATTTAAAAGATATAAAACATTTGACTAAGTAAAATCATCTAACCTTTCAAATCCTGAACTTTTGACTTGAGTATAAGGTGAGGTAATTCATACTTAGGAGATAGTTTTTGTTTACATTTAAATCTGCTCATTAAAAATGATAAATCAGGCACAATCAAGAAGCACACTGCATGGTAGAGCTTGCTTCACTTCATTTCAACACATCTCAATATTTACACTTTGGCATCCATATCATCATTAAAATATGCAGGTGGCCAACATTTTCAAGTAGGGCTAATTAAAAATGATGGTGTATGGCAAATCAGTTGGAATGCTACAACTTAACCAACCTCTCTCCATCTAGTGTTTTCTATTAGTAACTTGTGCACTATTAAACATTCTAGGATTTCTGACTGATTCTGTGAGGTTACATTTCGGCTAAACATCAGTCTTTAGTTACTATTACTTACTTTGCTATTGACTTTTAGTGTTGTAAATTGACATTTATCGTAGCAAACATCATCCACTTCATAAAAATACCTAAGGGTGGTGAAACTTGCAAATCATTTAGTCTGCATTTCCAGTGATATGCATAGAACAGAAAGTGTTTCCAATTCTTGGCCATTCATGTATTTTGCACATATTCTTCCACTCCTGAGGAAGGAAATGTTTCTGTTGACAGTACAAATGTTTTCTCTGATATGTATAAAGTATTACTAAAGCATCCATGTGTAATAATAAAGAGCTTGTTCAATTTTCTAATATATAGAAGATCTAAATCCCTTATGCAATGTTGTTTTTAACGGTTCAATTTCTTTTCCAGAATGTTCTGTGTAATATGTATGTTTTAAAGGTATTTCCTTACACCCCTTTAAAAAAGAACATTAAGCAGATATACAAGAACATTCCAGTTAAAGAAAAATAAAGATTAAACTATCTACCAGCATGTGTTTAACACTTAAGGAAAGGAAAATGCCAAAAGTATGGGGGAAACTAACATTTTTGTTTTAATTTTCCATTTGATCATTTAGACAACACAGCATGTTAATGGACGAAAGAATAATCTAATTTTTACTTAAAAAAATTTGCTACTCAAGTTTTATTATGAAATATTTATCTTATAAAATGTAAATTGTAGCAAAAGATTTTAAATAGTAAAATATTTAAAGGAGGATTGTCCTGGTAACCAAAAAATATTGGGGTACTAACTGACATCTACACCAAGTGAAGGAGAGCTACAAGATAAGATAAAGGCTTGGCATTCTCTAATCATCTCCCTATTGTTCTAATGAGAAATTTTGCTCTGGGAATATAATCTCAGCAGTTTTCACATCTTTTGTCCTACATGTTTCATCTCTCTTTCAGTTCTTAATTAGGCCTTAAAGAGCTCACAGTGCCCTTTCAACTGGCTACTGCTCCTGTTTAAACACTGCTTTCAGAGACAGGTGTTGGCACCAGAGAAGACATACAAACTTAATTGCTAAACACTGCATCCACGGCAAGAAAAAACATAACTTGGTAGAGGGCTGTTATTGCAGAATCCAATATAAATTTCTGCAAGTATCTAAAGAAATAATCATGAACATTACAATTGTTCAAATTGTTTCATGGAAAAACTAAGGGTGATAGATAGATAGATAGATAGATAGATAGATAGATAGATAGATAGATAGATAGATAGATAGATAGATAGATAGATAGATAGATAGAGTCTTATAGTTTGCATTAATTGAACACTACTTCAGAATCCTGCAAAGGACATTTAGGATAGCTGGTATTCCAAAGACACATCACAACATCAAGGATTTCTTTTATCACCTTTAAATCCTTTAACTAAAATAATTCACATCTTATTTCTTAAAAGAATTCTAACCATGGTTTTACTAGCAATAAATTACATGATTTGGGGTAGTACATTTACAAGCACATAGAAACTGTAATTAAGGTTACTTTACAGACAATAGTTGTTAAGTTAATTTTTTTTTTGATGTTGCTTTTTGCCAGAGATTAAGTAACTGCCTGGTAGAATTCAGTTTACTATCTGATCAAAGGCAGCCTTCATACATTCTGACATCTCCCACCAGTTTCTTACATTATGAAAACTTGGGCATTTATTATGGAACATCAAAAGTTATTGCAAGTCATTTACATAACATATTAAAACACAAACAGGATAAAGTCCTATCTATTTGCAACTTATTGTTAAGAAAAAAAAATCCACTTTGAAAGATCTGATCTGCTCATAAAACAAATTCTAACAAGATTACATTTTCTTTTATACAAATAAATTCCATGATAAATGTGTGGAAATTTTTATTTTTTATTTCTTAGTACCTACTATAGTCTTGCTATTTCTAATGCCAAACAACTAATCTAAAGAATAACTTCAAGTCTCTTTATTACAAGGCCTTATTGCTGTTCATTAGATTGTTCATTTGCTATTTGTATTTGTAACCATATCATATTAATTCATTTTCCTAAACCAGTGGATGACTTGCATTTTGATTAGCCTACTAACATCCATTCCCCACAAAGAATCATAGGGTACGTCTAGACTACAAGCCTCTTTCGAAAGAGAGCATCTAGACTACAAGCAGATTTTTCTAAAAAGTGAGCCGCTTTTTTGAGAGAGACTCTAGATGCTCTCTTTCGAAAAAGCACAGTTTCATTCAATAGCACCTTTTTTCGAAAGACTACTTTCAAAAAAAGGTGTTATCCCTTGTAAAATGAGGCTTACCATAATCGAAAAAACAGCTGTGCTCTTTCGATTTACTTCTGAAAGAACGCAGCTGCAGAATAGACGCAGGTGAAGTTTTTTCGAAAAAAGGCTACTTAAAAAAAAAAAAAAAACCCTGTAGTCTAGACACATCCATAGACTTTACAGAGGGGAAAGACCAGTTAGATCATCCAGTCCATCCTCTGCCAATGCAGGATTGTTTGCTAGGCAACACATTCTAGTTCTTTGTTCAAGTTTAATTTAAAATATCTGAAGCAAAAGATGTCTCACTATCTCCTTTGGGAAGATCTATTCTATACTATAACTTCAATAGTTTTTCCAAATTCTCTGCAAATTGGATCTTTAAGTTACTTTTCAGTTCCTTTGAACTAACCCAGTCTCTGACCACGAAACAGACTTTCATTAAGAATTACTGGATAAAACAAGCAGGAAAGTTTTTAAATTTTGCTTATTAGAAGTTAATAAAAACACCTTTGGTTATTTATTCTGTTTCAGGCACCATGTTGGGGGACAACTGATTGACAGTGTAATGGAGAACACTCACCCTTGTTTTCCTGTGGTCTTCAATGGTTGCAGATTTCATATTAAAACTAAGGGAATAATGAAAAACAAACTATCACAGGTATGTACTCATCAACCAAAACACCATTTTAAAGATAATTTTGTACTTAACATCAACAGTACCAAAATATTTTATATGAAATGTAGAAACACTACATAATTTCTTGATTTCAAAAGCACACAAAATAAAGATAATTATCATGAAACAAGATGTAAGCAACATTTCTAAAACCTGTAAATTATGCAAAATGTGTTTTTGGAACTTTTATAACTTTGGATTAAATTAAAACATCTGCATTTTTTTGAAACGATGTTTTCTACTCTAAACATACAAGGAATTACTATCACTTTTCATTGAAAAACAGACGTAAGATTTTTGTTTTATTTTATATTTTGGTAGCCCTACAGATTCAGGTTTTCAAATGAATGGAGACCAGGTACATTACAGATAGTGGAAGTCACAGTTTGCATATATTACACTGTAATTATGCCTCAACTCTGACCTGAGAAAAATCATCTCTTGGGGTGAGATGTGAATACAGTTTCAGTGTCCACTTGGTCATACATCTCTAGACTGAAATTGTCAACAGAAGTACCAATTAGTGCCAGTTTTCCTGGTGTCTTTTTATTGGAGACATGCTTTTCAGAAACTCAATGGAAATCACTAGCTCGTTTCGTAGGTCAAAAAGCACTCTCATATTAACAATGCTTACCAGATCTAACTTTTTTTTTATCCTTTCAGTTCTCTACTACTTGTCCTGGTTTTCTTCCTCTCTCTATGCTAATGCTGCTAGTTTTATTGTGAACCTATTCTTTTCTCACCCTTCTTGCTCAATTTTCAAAATCCCCATTAGATAAACTTCCCACAGAACTTCTTGCAGCAACTGCTTTTACCACAGACCCTGAACTTCCCCTGCTCCCCACAGCAGCCCCAGACAGGTAATTTGGTGATACAACAGTTTGCACACCTTTAGAATGTTTTGGTTACAACATAACTAAGTACAGGTTGAATCTCCCTTGTCTGGCACCCTCAGGATCTGACCCATCCCGAAGGATGGAATTTGCTGGATATAGGGAGGTCCCTTGCCACTAGCCTCCCAGGACGCTCCCCATTTCCTGCAGTTGGCTCCACTCTGGCCCCACTGCCACTCAGCTCCAGACTACAGAGCTTGGACTTGGGCTGAGTCCTGCTGGGGATCCCCAGGACTGAGCTCCCCAGTCTCTGTGGTCCTGCTTCTCCCCTGCCTGACCAGGGATCCTTGGGGACAGGGCTTGCCAGCTGCCCAGCTTTTGCTGCTCACTGTTCCCACTGCTGCTCTGCCCAGACAAGGCTCCCCAGGAATGAAGCTCCTCGGCCTCCACAGCCCTGCCTCTCTCCTGCCTGATCAGTGATGGGACTCGCAGGTCTCGCTGCTGCCCCACCCAGCTGGGGCTCTCTGGGGACAGGGCTCCCGTCGTGCAACTCTGCTTCTTCCTTGCCCGACCTGGGCTCCCCAGGGACAAGGTTCGCACTCCTTGGTGCTGGGGCTTTCAGATCCAGGAACATCCATGGTCCTGCCAGATCACAGATGTTGCTAATCAGAGAATCCTGGATTTTGGAGGTTCAGTTATTAAATTATTCATATCCCAAACAAAGCTATTTTAAAATCCTCCCAACTAATAGATTGCTGATATGGATAATATTAAAGTTGTCATTGTCAAAGTGGTGGCACGAATGCACAGTTATAATTTTCTGAATATATTTTCATTTTCAAAAACAATGCTTCTGTGTCCTTTTATACTTGTTACAGATGGTCACTGAAATATCATTTTGCTCTCTGGAAAATGGGTACAGATTCTGGATTATAATAAGTTATATTTATTTGACACAATTTTATTATACAATACAGGGACTAAAACTAACTATTTGGTATGACTGGAAGGGTTATTCGTAGTCCAGGTGCACACATGTACACCAATGTGCTGAGGCTGACACTTCCTGGATGAATTTTTACAAAAGGGCCCTCTCATGGCTTGTCTGCATGTAACATGCATCAAACCATTCTGATCAATCCAAAACCTTCTTGACTCACGAGTAGCGAATTCACCTTTAAGTGTTAAAAGGAATACGAAAAAAATCTCAGTAGGCTAGTACTCATGAATATATTAAACAAGCTGGTGCATGAAGGAGGAAAATTAAATTTGGTAATGAAACATTTCAATTTCAGGCTACTGAAAGGTGATTACAAGCATATGAAAGAAAATTTTAAAATTATGAACACACTGCACATCATTTTAGGTTTTAATATAAAAATTAGCCTAAAATAAGTAATGGCTATTTTGTTGTTGTCTATTCCTTCCTTTGCTAAACCTATAAACCTTTGATAATATATATTGTTGATGTGGAAGAGTGAAATGGAACATGTTTTGGAAGGATTAGATTGTTATCAGTAAAAGTTGGTAAACATCAATTTCTCTATATGCACATAGCGGAAGAAGTATTTCCATCTATTTAACAACAGAAATTTACAGATGGGCAAAGAAAGAAAAAAATGTTTGTTGAAAACTCAGACTTGGATTTAAGATTTATTTAATATATTTTCACATTGGATGTTGAAAAACTTGTGTTTTAATGGTTATAAAGCTTTAAGTTTTTGAATCTCAACAGTACTGCTGTTAAATGATTATGGTCTAATTTCTCTCCCACCATAATTTCCTGCTATAGTGAAAATCTGAATTTATAAAAAATGAAAAAAAAATGTTTAAACCTAAATGATACAGTGTATCCAAATTATATACAAATTAAATTCACCTCAATCTACTTAAAGCAAGTTATTTGACCAAATGAGCTCTAGGAAACTTTGTTTTTGGTTTATACTGAACTAACTGCAGTGAACTAACTGCAAAAATGAGAATATCACATGAAGACTGGATTACACAAACAGTTACAATTGTGAGGGAAAAGGTGTCCGAGGAATTGAGTTCTGGTTAATTTCTATTATACCTGTTTGTAACAGTGATCTGAAGCTTTCTGCCCTGTTCACTAAAGAACAGTTTTGAGTGAGGGGCCTCTTTCATCGGGTATTGTCTACAAATCTAAAGGCAGGAACCCTCCCACGTGGTCTGCCTTTTAGTCTCACACTGATGTGTTAAACACATTATGAACTTACTCATTCATGGCTGCCTTTTGTGATCTGTTCTGAGGACAAAAAAAATGAGTTAATTGAACTGGATCGAATTAGCTTTGCAAAACCAAGAATGTCTTTATGTAATGAAGTGTGGCATTAATTTGGGATACCTTTCTTTTTGGGGCTGTTTCCTCGTGTCAGACAAGATACAGAATAATACAGTGACTGCTCAACTGAGTTTCTGAAAGATTAAGGAATTGAGATCTTTTATAGCACTAATGGTTCCTATGAAGTGAGTTCTGAGATACCTATTATGGAAGTGTACATATTCACTGTACATGAAAGCTATATTTTGAAAGTACAAATGTCCACCATTAGGAGTGTTGACTTTTTTAAAACTAAAAAACTTACTGTGACACTGCAGGCATCTTTAACTGCATCAACAAAATTAGCAAGTGTTTGGTATGTAGGTAGCTGCAATTTTACACATGAAACATACACTATTCATGTTTTAAGATATAAGTGAGAAAAAATCTTCTCCTCAATGAAGCAGGAAGAAGCAGGTGTTCTGAAATCTTGTAATTTGTTTCAGTAAATGAAGAGGTCTAACTAACTTGGGAGCTTCATGGTCTCGTTGAGCCTTGCATGGTTTCCTGCCAGCTCTTCCAACCTGAGGTGAGCCTGAGCATTTCCAGACTCTCAGCTGTACTCATAATTCACTGAGAACTCTGTAATAGCTTTAAAGAATAAAACTGAAAATACAGATTTTCTGCATGTGCTCTGTATTTGAACTTATTGGGTTCTTTCTGTTTCTTAAATACCACACTCTTAATTGTAGTCAAATAAAATAATAAAGTTATGTAAAAGCGAAATGACATACTGCTTTAGACTTTAATAAATTCTGTATTGAGCATAAGCCTTTCCATCTCTCCAGCAACAATTTTCTAAAACAAGGACATTCTGATTTTGAACTGCAGTCACTGTAAGCAATGAAAAGTGCTACATTGTCCTGCATTTTGTAAGCAATGCAATGTATTACTATATAACATGTCTATCTGAATAATTAAAGAATAAATCAGTTTTGCTATTCTTTTAATGGGAACAGTAAACAATGTAGCTAAAATAGTTAATGTCCTATCCTTATTTTTTCCCAGGGTTTAATAAATAGGGAATGAAGCTTTTCTGTGGAAACATGACAATACTATGTTCAGCTTGGGAGCATATTTTCTGTTGCAGCTGATGAAGTGGGTCTTTGCCCATGAAAGCTTATGCTCCAATACATCTGTTAGTCTGAATCTGAATAAACAACGAGAAATCCTATGGCACCTTATAGACTAACATGGCTACTCTGATATTTATTTTCTGTTTGTTTATAAAGTGTGGTTCCACTGCAACAGTGAATAAAAGTTAGCATTAAGGTATTTGAGAAACCGATATAGAATACAGGCAGTCCCCGGGTTACACGGATCCAACTTACACCCTACTTACAAACGGGGTGAGGCAACCCCGCACTAGCTGCTTCCCCCCAGCAGACCAGGGAGACGCGAAGTAACGCCCCCCCCCCCCCCCCCCCAGCAGACCAGGGAGACGCGGAGCGGCTTTTCTCAGCAGACACCTCAGCTTGAGAATAAAGGACTGAGGGAAGTGAGGTGTGGGAGAATAAAACTGAGCTATGGAGAAATGTTTGGCTAGAGTTTCCCCTACAATATATACCAGTTCCGACTTACATACAAATTCAACTTAAGAACAAACCTACAGTCCCTATCTTATATGTAACCCGGGGACTGCCTGTACTACAAAACTAAATTTGCTTCTTTTACAAGTAAAAGGAGGTGTCTTTTCTAATTAAAGAATTCTGCCAACTCATCCTGGGAACCAAAAATCAAATGTTACTTTCTGGCTCACACATCACCATCAAAATTGTGTTGTGGGTATGCATGGTTACTATTTCAGAGAATGCATTTTGTATGTACTGGCTATTAGAAAGCTATTCTCATGCTCACATGCAAAGTAAATACAGATTTGAATAGGATTTTGCAGCTCCAAAAACAAACATTCCAGAGGCAGGGTGCCATTGCTCAGTTACTGCATGCATGGCCCTAACATAAGTTATTCTATTAAGTTTAGTAGGAATAGTATATAAGTGTTCTTTAAAGCTGCCATTATAAGCCAAAATGACTAAGTAAGGTATTAAAGTAAGAATTATTAAGACATTGGACTCAAAGATTCCTAATAAATAGAAAGAAATAACTGGTAGGTCAGCTGACAACTTCAGCTACTAAACACAGCATATTTATTCCTTCTACTTTTTAGCACCCTGATCTATGTAGCTTTTTGAATTCCCATCATGTGCGATAAAATAACCTCCATCATCTTCTTTCAAATCCATCCTGTGTAATACACCGCTCTATAAAGTGTTTTCAATGATAATCTGGAACAAACATTTTATCTCCAAACTAAAACTTAGTCTACATTTAACAAATTTGTCGGGCATAACTACGTTAGTAAGGGATGAAGCTTTTTTAAACTAGTTTAGTTTAGGGATGTTAAATATCGATTAATTAAGTAATCAAATAGTCGTTTGGATTTCCACCAATTAGTTCATAAGAACTTCTGCATTCCGCCTTTGAAATGTATAAGAGCCCCAGTGGAGGCACTTGTGCATTTCAAAGTGGAAGTGCCTCATGGAGCTTGAGGTCAGCGGGGGACTCCAGGCTCCATGCAGTGATCCAACTTTGAATGCACAGGAGTCCCCAGAGAGGGCTCTTGTACATTTCAAAATTGGCCGCCACTGCACCCCTGCTTCCTCCCACAGAGCTGGAGCTGGGGGGGAACCTTCTTTATGATAGAGGCAGCAAGGAAGGAGAAGCAATCACTCGACTAGTGTGTAGACTAGTGTGTAGACTATCCGATAAGCGAAAGCTTATCGGATAGTCGATTAGTTGCTTACATCCCTAGTTTAGTTATGCCAGTAAAAAATTCTAGTGTAGAAACAGTTATACTAGAATAAGGTGCTTTATACCCATCCCCGGCCAATCGAGACCTGGGAATGGGGGAAGCGCGCGCGAAGTCCCCTCCACTGCCAGAGGTGCATGGCATCAAAGGGACCACAAGCGTTTTAAAACAGCCAGCGGTTCTCTCTAGCTGCCACGCGCCCGTAGCGGGGGGGAGGGGGGGAAACAGGGTGAGGGATTTTGTGTGCCCATCCACCCCCAGGCCATAATTGGCCTGGGGGCAGGAGGAACGCGCAAAGTCTCCCTCTAGGCACTGCAGTGAGAGGTATCACCAATGATTTTAAAACAGCTGGCAATTCTCTCTAGGTGCCCAGGGACAAAGACTTCATGCGCTCCCCCACTCCTAGGACAATCAGGGTCTGTGGGTGGAGGAGCATGAGAAGTCTCCTGGCCCCGCCTCTTCCACCTGAGGCCTCACCCCTTCCAGGGCAGCCCGGGGCCACTTCAGACATTTATGAAGTGGCTCCTTTTAAAAATTATTTGCCCACCACTAGCATATAGAATGTTGTCTTTCCAATTTTCCAGGAATAGCTGTATCTTCAGACTGTACATCCAGGTCCCACTCTGGCTTCCATGAACATTCCATGCCTGGTCTCTCAATGCAAATGCCCCTTTATGGGTTCCTTTCTCCAGAAGAGGGCACGTGATTTAGAACAAGCAAAGTAAATCATGTCAGCAGGACATGCCTTTGAGGAGAATACAGACGCAAAATCAGAGAATTGGTATAGGAAGAGATATATTCCAATCAATAGAGCTGTCCAACATCCAACTGCCAGAAATCCAAACTCACTCGTGACACAGAAAATTCTACCTAACATAGTCATTAACCAATTCCCCCATGTCACTCACCTGTGAATCAACTAGCTTCCTAAGCATTATTTTATTTATATCTGTTATTTCTATCCAGTTAAATCACTCTCCTTATTTTATTGCAACTATTTTTTAGAGTCTATATTTTATTAAATAGTAAAACCTATTTGAATTTCCTGGCTTTTATTACTTATGACTTCAAATAAGTTAAAGTTGAAGTCCAAGCTGAAATGCTCCTTAACTCCTGTCACAGTGAAAAAAGTGACTTAAAATGATATAAGCTAGGACAGACTGTCTTGCCTTTGCTATGATTTCATGAGTTGTCTTGGTTTGCATCACAACCATAAAAAATATTATTTTCTACTTAATTTATCATGTGTGCATGATTTTTCCACCAGTTCAATTCATTTATAATTACAGTGATATAAAATACCTAATTTTCATTCCAGTAGAGCCACCTGGAAAGAATTAGGTACTTTTGTTGATTGTATATTACTTGAATAATTCTTTTTAAATTGCTTTGATCAATTCTGTGATTGAGACTTATGTTCTTAAAGATTTATGATGGTAAACAAATAAAATATTATACTTATTGGCTATTTAAATACTTGGTTTCTAAATATCTAGCGATTAAAGCAATGTTTTTAGAAAACTGATGTACAATGAATTTTAAAATATTGCCGTCTGTGCTGTCTACTTTGACATTAACTGCAATATAGTTGAGAGTTGTGTATCTGTCTTTCCGTCTGTTTGGTCAAAAATTACTCCTAAGTGGTAAGCACTAGGACCACCAGCTTCAGTATACAGCTTCCACTTATCATAACTTAAAGGAAATAGTAAGGGTTTGGTTGTACCAGGAAAATGGGACGTGCTTGGAATAGGATTACTTTTCATGAAACCACATAGAAAAGAAACAGAACGACCAGGCAGTTAAAAAGAGGCTGGCTGGGGGTTCTTCCTCTGCCCTCAGTTAAGGGCTGTACCAGCCCCGAGGCTCTCACTCCCCAAGCACCCTTTAAGGAAGGTGGTGGAGGCTGAAGCTGCCTGTACCCCTTTGTAAGGGAGCCAGGGGAAAGTGCACAGTTTGCTGCATTATTCACCCTAGCTGGGGAGCACAGGGGACAGACAAATCTGGACCTGCCCCAACCAGGGGACATATACCCTCTACCCCAACTGTGCCCACTGCAGCTGCCATGGAAAGAAGCTTCTCACCTGGTCCCAAGCTGCTGTGATAAGAGAGTGCTGGGGTAGTCCTCTCTTCCTGGGGCAACCCTCATACTGAACCCCTCATCCCCAGCCCGCTCCACAAAATGTTTCAAATGAAGTATGCACCATTTTATTTTCCAAAAAACAAAAAATGAGTTAAAGACCCAAGCAGTGCTGGATAAATCTTCTAGTAATGAAGATGTGCTAAACATTTTTAACATATTATATGTAAATAATATTTTACTTAAGAAGAGCTTTTTAGATACTTAATTTTCACTATTCAGATTAGTTACACAATCACTCTAGTGTCTAATTTCAGTATAAAGTGTGTATTTACATTAGTTTTAGTATTCAAAGTCTTTCTTCTTGGTTAATGTGATACCAACTGAGGTAAGTGAGTGTTAGACCATATCCATTTTACAGGTAATTCGTAAGTTACATCAGTTCATTCTTCTACTTTACTTAATATGGGTATTTTTAGTTTGAAGCAGAAATCACTCCTATTCAAAATTTGTGGACTATGGAATGTTTCTTTGCTTAGAAGTAATGCACTTTCGGTTTTTGTTTTTTAAGAAAAGTTTGTGAACTTGAAATTAATTGAAAGGTTTATTTTCATAAAAAGATACATGAATATAATCCTACTGATAACATGCTCTAAGAAAAAAAATGGATAAATGCAGATGATATAGTTAATGAAATTCAGACACTAACTTTCCTTCAAATATTATCAGCCACAGCAGTCTGGTAATGCGGACAGCTAAGGAAGGATAGACTGGGCATATAGAATCATAGAGCTGGAAGAGACCTCAGGAGGTCATCGAGTCCAGCCCCCCGCCCAAAGCAGGACCAATGCCAGGACCCAGCCAGGGCTTTATCAAGCTGAGACTTAAAAACCTCTAGCCATGGAGATTCCACCTCCTCCCTGGGTAACCCATTCCAGTACTTCACTACCCTCTTAGGGTGTGTCTAGACTACATGCCTCCTTCGACGGAGGCATGTAGATTAGCCAGATCGGAAGAGGGAAATGAAGCCGCGATTAAAATAATCGCGGCTTCATTTAAATTTAAATGGCTGCCCCGATCTGCCGATCAGCTGTTTGTCGGCAGATCGGGGCAGTCTGGACGCGATGCGCCGACAAAGAAGCCTTTCTTCATCGGCACAGGTAAACCTGGTTTCACGAGGCTTACCTGTGCCGATGAAGAAAGGCTTCTTTGTCGGCGCATCGCGTCCAGACTGCCCCGATCTGCCGACAAACAGCTGATCGGCAGATCGGGGCAGCCATTTAAATTTAAATGAAGCCGCGATTATTTTAATCGCGGCTTCATTTCCCTCTTCCGATCTGGCTAATCTACATGCCTCCGTCGAAGGAGGCATGTAGTCTAGACACACCCTTAGTGAAATAGTTTTTCCTAATATCCAATATAGACCTCCCCCACTGTAACTTGAGCCCATTGCTCCTTGTTCTGCCATCCGTCACTACTAAGAACAGCCTTTCTCCATCCTCTTTGGAATCTCCGTTCAGGAAGTTGAAGGCTGCTATCAAATCCCCCCTCACTCTTTTCTTCCGCGGACTAAACAAACCCATATTATTGTCATCTATTTCCCAATGAGATTCTGGTGAACAATGTTTTGAGATTCACTACTATATAAAATATGCCACAAAGCAACCATACAAGGATTTCAGGAGTTTAAGTAACCTAAAAAGCTGCAAAAATAATGCCAGGAATATTTGTGGTTGCCATCATTCTATTTTGTTAACTAAGGTGTTAAGAAAATTGGTTGCATCTTACTCTCCACCTACATGTTGTTTATGCAGACCCTGACTGTAACAATTGATGCACAAGTAGATTCCAATGGAACTCCATTAAAATTAGTGTGAGGTTTCCTGTGGATGCAAGCAGCCTTGCACATAGAGCTCATTGAAAAACTAGGGCCTTAAATTGTAAACACGTCAAGGCAACCCCTTTCCTCCTATTTGAAGAGCACTTAATATAACTGAGATAGTGCTATAGCAGTAATGTTAATAATGAAACTTTGTTTACATAGAAATGTTCATGCATAGAACGCAAAGAACTCTGCAAACCTTAGATCACACATTACCCTCTCAAGAAGGGGTTAGACTAATTGTAAAGATTGGTGAACTGTGGAAAAGTAGTTTTGACTTGTCCTAAGTCATATAATAAATATTTCTCCACAGATCGGATAACAGAACCTAGACCCTTTTGTGCTCTAACCCAGTGTTTCTCAACTAGTGGAACGAGCATCCTTAGGGGTACTTGAGAGAAGTCTGGGGGGGATACGTCAACACAACTGAAATTTGGAGAAAACAATTTTTGTTTTAAGTTTTACAGCACTTTATTATTTTTGTATTTTTTTTTTTTGCATACAAAAATTTCATCACCTGCCTGGCTATGATTAAGTTGTTTAAACAAAGGTGTTGCAAATGGTAGAAAAAAATTCTGTGTCTGAAAACTTTAGGTACTGGGGGTACTTATAATTATATATATATATATATAAAAAAAAGAGGGTACTTAAAAAAATTTTTTTTTTTAAAAAGGGTACTTTAGAAAAAACGGTTGAGAAACACTGCGCTAACCAATACACCACAATTGTTCTCAGATATTTGCCTTAATCTGATCTACTGTATTAAGAAAATGCCAGCTGTAAAACTGAGTGTCTATCACAGCTAACAGCTTGGTTATTCATGTACAAAAGGAAAGAGTGAATGTTAAATAGAAGCAGAGAAAAACAGACTGAGATGGAAATGGAATATAGGTAAAAAACTTTTCTTAGTAATTTAGAAAACTCCAACCAAATAATCCTTTGGCTCTTCTGCCACTGGGCTCCTGCAGGACCATGTATGTTGCTGGACCAGAGTCCTGGTATTAGAAGGTCCAACCTGTATATGAAAGGGTATTAACCAGAAGAAGGGAGATTTTTTTTTCTCCTTGACCTCTTATGATAGGACAAGAATCAATGGGATTAAATTGCAGCAGGGGAGATTAGGTTGGACATTAGGAAAAAATTCCTGTGAGGGTGGTTAAACACTACAATAAATTGCCTAGGGATGTTGTGGGATCTCTATCATTAGAGATATTTAAGAGAAGGTTGGACAGAAATCTATCAGGGATGATCTAGATGGTGCTTGGTTCTGCCGTGAGGGCAGGGGACTAGATTTGATGACCTCTTAAGGTCCTTTCCATTTCTAGTATTCTATTCTAAGTGTGGAAGGCTATGCCCAGGGGCCTTGCTGGGATGATGGCTTAAAGTCTCATACTCTACATTAAAAAGTTAGATCAAGTCAGGTATGCACACCCCGGAATGATGTAGAGCCAACCTAGCCTTTGAGGAAGACAATGGGAGATCACCTCCCACACTGGCATGAGTAGCATCTATACTAGTGATGAACAACTGAGGCTAATGAATGGGCCATAAGAATAGCCCACCATCTCATATGGTCACAAAATTGTTGTAATCAAGACAGTCTCCCATGATAGGATAGTCTTTCTAACTGTACTTCCGTATCTAGCATTGGTGGGGTGTGCTGATTGAACCACAGCAACACTTTGATTGGATGCCGAGGGAGTGCATGGCTCACACAGCATTTACCTCACTTCATCTGCCCTTGATTTTCATATGTTTGATTTCAATAAAACCAGTAGAGGAAAAAAAAGTGGACAAAAACCAGCAGAATCCAACAATCCTGTGCTTGGGCAACAGTAAACAAAATGTCTTAGGATATGTCTACACTAACCCGCTAGTTCGAACTAGCGGGGTAATGTAGGCATACCGCACTTGCAAATGAAGCCCGGGATTTGAATTTCCCAGGCTTCATTTGCATAAACTGGGCGCCGCCATTTTTAAATCCCTGCTTGTTTGAACCGAACCCCATGCCGCGCGGCTACACGCGGCACGAACTAGGTAGTTTGGACCAGGCTTTCTAGGTAGTCCGAACTACCTAGTTCGTGCCGCGTGGCTACACGCGGCACGGGGTTCGAACGAGCAGGGATTTAAAAATGGCGGCACCCAGTTTATGCAAATGAAGCCCGGGATTTGAATTTCCCAGGCTTCATTTGCAAGTGCGGTATGCCTACATTACCCCGCTAGTTCAAACTAGCGGGGTAGTGTAGACATACCCCCATAGGCCACACACACAACACCTGACAGACCACAGGTTGCCCACCACTCATCTATAATGAAGCACTACAGTGGTGCAGCTGTGTTACTCTAGTGTTTCAAGGGTGGCAAGCCCTTAGAGACAGTTTCAAAGATAAATACCTTAAAATAAGTGAACCTGCACTTGGAATACAACCACTAGATACAAGCACTACCTATCTCCAAATCATTATTAATCATGCAAGTGCCATAATTTGAAAAACTGCCCAGGGATTAAAAGACTATTTGAAATTCAAATATGAAACTGCAGTGATTCTGTATGATACGCCAGACTGAATTTTATTACAGTCTATAGGCAATATTGGCTCATGACAATAACCTTAAATAAAAAAGGAATATTGCTAAGCATTTAAAGATTTTTCTTTTTATTAAGCATTTTTATACTAAGCTAAAGAATCAAGTATTGAACAGATGGTGTGCAAACTAAATGATTAATGATGCTCCATCCTCAACAGATATACTATAGACCATTCAGGTCACTCCAGTTTAGGTTGTGTAAGCACTTGAACTAGAAAGTGCAAATTCAGGGATCTATAACTCAGCTGGAAACAATTCACTTCAGACTGAAATTAGGTTTTTAAAAGTCTGAGGTTCAATAACTATTACTTAATAACTACCTTTTTTTTAAAAAAAGGGAGAGTTACCAGTTTTAGATTCTTTGTGCATTGATTTAAATTTTTTTTTTTTTAAAACAGGTCACTTGAATTCATAAAAATTTAGAAATAATCTAAAGCAATTATAATGTTTGAAGTCTTTTAAAGACAATCCATTCTGTTTTTTGAATATAGTCTACTACATATGTACAGGTACTTAATTTCAAAGGATTTCATATGCCTTAATATGCATTTGCAAGACAGTAACAGTTTGTAAAAATCTTGTAATTATTTAGTAACATGAACTTTAAGCACCATTAGTATTTATAAAATACGTACTCCAATCAGAGATATCTTATTCGTTTACTCAGTCAAGACCAATTCAAATTGCTAATAGAATATCTGACAGGAAGGAGTCATTCATTGTTCCAATCCAGTGGAAGTAGTGACTCAGTCACTGAAGAGCTGTTTTGTCGTGGCCTGAGAGTTGGTGGTGTCAGCCCTGTTCCGATTTACTTCATGTACAGATCACAAAACCACAATCACAGCTGGCAAGTTTAGCTTAAATATCAAGACAGGATGTGTTTAGACTACAGAGTTTTGTCGACAAAAGTTGGCTTCAAAGTATTTGAACCTGTGAGCATTGTACTTGTTCTGTGCTTGGGAAGAAAGGTCAGACTGGTGTCTTCCATACTGAATTGACAATATAATACACTGAGTCATTCTTATCATTTTCTTAATATTCTCAGTAGGTTAGAAGATCAAATAATAATCTCATTTAACTAGACATGTAGAAATTGAGCTATAATCTCATGAATACCAGCAGAGGAAAGTGAAGAAAAATAAAAATGCCATCCAAGTTAAAGTTAACACGATAACAAGGCTTACAGCTGCTAACAGAGAAGAAATTTAAAAAATGCAGGAAAAAGAAATAAAAATTCAAAACAGTGTAGCCCTACATAGCAATACTTTGTGAATGACTGACAAAGAAATACATTATGAGAGACTTCATTACTGCGGTAGGCACAATAATGGGTTTTCTGGCAGCAGGATCGCCTAACAAAGTGTAAGAAGAAAAGCAACTAGGAAGCAAGATGCACTGTAACCTTTAAAAGGAATAAATAATACTGTACTCCTTTTCACTGATCCTACAATAAGCTCTGACAAGAGCAGGGTCCACTCGCATGAAGCTTATTGCAAAACAGAGCCTTAGTGTAGGATGCTTAAGGGTGAAATTGAGAAATAACAGTGACACACTAAATTTTGAAATGTTAAAGCCTGAAAATATACTATGTGTTGCTCGCTGTCTTCAGTTAGTATTTGTTAGCCACACTGATACACTCAACAAATTCCGGAAATTTTTGTGCCATCTGACTCTCAAATGTTAGGTTCTATGAACATTTTTTTTTTTAAATGAAGAGATGGCAAGAGCTCTGTGGTGAGAATAGTGTCAAGAGCCCAGGAAGACAGGAGTAATAAAAACAAAATCAGTGCTATTTCAGACTTTCGTAATTAATGCAAGTATTTGTAAAGAGGAAGTTGTCATCATTAGTAAAAGCACACACCCAGCAACAGTCAGGGCCAATTGTTAACTATGATGAAAATGCAGAGCCACTAATACTCACAGAAAATGCAAACACTGTCAAATTCAGGAACTGTTCTCAAAACAAGATAAATAAAACAGATGGAGATTATTAAATGAAAACCTTTTTTGACCTGCAATTTGTAGGTGTGTTTGAAGTAGTAAAAGAATATTTAAAGAAACAATCTGTCACCATAGTTCCCACGAAGGTGTGTGTCTGTGCAGCCACACACAACATTCCCCCCCCCCCCATCCCCTCTGAAGTGCTGTGCAGCAGGCGGCTGCTCCAGTGGGAAAGGCTGGCTGAGCCGGCATGGTGAGGGAGCCACTGGGGAGGGAGGAGGCCTGCTCCAGCAGCTGAGGCTGCCACATGGTGGGGGGGAAAGGCGGGGCCTGTTCTGGCACCTAGGCCTGGGAACGGAACCTGCTGCATGGCGGGGAGAGGGGCTGTGTCTGCTCTGGCAGCCAGGAACGTGTGTGCATTAATAAACTGGGTACCATGGTGGCACACATCCAAACCAGCACACATGACCTCAATATGGATGCACAAGCCAAAACTCACTCTACACATGGTTGGAAAAATCTTAGAGGGAACACTGTCACTAAGGATTACAGTATAGAAGGAACATATGTTTTATTCGTATTATGTTATTTGTTTCAATTTCTATAAGAATTAAGTACATATTTCTTTGACTGCAATTATTGCAAAGATGTTAATATTACAGTATCAATGTAATACACAGAAGAGGTAACAAAGTTAGCATAGGAATAACTGCTATATTTTAAACAATACTGGTTGGACCTCCCTGGTCCGGCACTCTTGGGACCGGACCCGTTCCAAATGAGGGAATTTGCCAGATTAGGGGAGGTTCCCTGCCATCAGCCTTCCAGGACACTGCCCCTCCCTCTGGCTGGCTCCATGCCAGTCCTGCTGCTTCAGGGCTTGGGCTTGGATCTGGCCCACTTCTGCTGGCTGGCTGAGGCTCTCCGGAACCCAGCTCCCCAGACTCTGCTGCCCTGTTTCTGTCAGTGATGGGGCTCTGTAGCTGCCAGGGTTTCCCATAGATGGGGTTTTGCAGCTGCCCCGCTTCTGCAGCTCCAGGTCGGGGCTTCGCGGCTGTCCCACTGCTGCCGCTCTGGGTCAAGGCTCTGCGGCTACCCCACTGTGCCGTACCCAGCTGGGGCTCCCTGCCTCTGGTCTCCCAACCGGCTCACACTCCTGGGTGCCAGGGTTCTCTGGTCCTGCAACATCCATGATCCTGCTTGACCATGGATGTTGTTCGACCAGGGAGTCCCAAATTTAGGAGGTTCAACCTAGGTATGTAAAAGAGTAGTTGCAAAGTCGGCTACTGAATAAGCCAAAGCTAATCGGGTAGTTGAGCCAACTACTCACATTCCCCCTCCTTCAGCCCCGCTGCCTTTATATTAAAAGCTGGTCCCCCAGCACCCTGTCTCTGCGGTGAGAGGGAAAGGGGAGGCACAGGCGTAGCAGCGCTGCAGCTCTGCCTTTTAAATGTAGTAAGAGCCACTTGGCTCTTACTACATTTGAAAAACAGAGGCACAGCGGGGGATCCTGCATGAGCCGGGACTGTGGAATCAACACAAATAGCAGATAAATTTCCAACTGCCATACACAACTGTAACCTTTTCACATCAACAATCTTTCATCACATTGACAGTATTTTTCTTCTAAAACAGCATAGATGGCCATCAGTTTGGTATATTCTAAACACATATACAATGACTCCTATAGAGATCTAAATACTATTCCCTCACCATTTCTATATTCCCCTTTCTCTTTTCTTAAAATAAACAATATACAGAAGTATTTTTATAAGAAACCAGAAATAAAAAAAAAGTAACCAAATTCTCTTATTTTTTTCTAAGAAGTTTGATCAGAAGTCAGGTTCTGTGAGGAAAGAAAGCTTTTTATTTACTCTACATGCATTTAATGCAATTTAAGTCTGCTCAGCTTCTGGAACATTTAGTTCACAGGTTTGTTCAGTTGTTCAACTGACTTTTTTTTTTCTAAAATAAGCAATGATTATAGATACATGGCACTTAGTAATAAATTTTCTCATGATTCTTTAGTATGTTATTTTTCTTTTAGGGTTCTATACCCAATTTATACTCCCTGATGAAATTTCAAATTCATCTAACTCTTAAACTGTTTAAGTGTTGAATTACCATTATAATGACTACTCTGTCATGGAAATATAATCTAAAGAGTTATTTTGAAACGCTTCTTAGAAAGCTCACAGATATCTATCAATTCGCTTTTCTGAATTCACCATTTGATAATACTAGCAACAACCTGTCGACTTTAACTATTGGACTATTTGTTGCCCTGTGTCCATTGCCTGGAAGCTCATTAATTACCTAAATTCTCTTTCTTTAGGTCTTGTTAATTACCCATCTCCTGTCTCTGAGGACCTTGTTAATAACTTGTACAATCTCTCTAAAGAGGTCCTAATAACACATTAGAATTAAAGATGCTTTTCTTTTAGCACCTGTCAAGTGGTGTAAATTGAGAAATTTTCACATCAGTTATTAGCTGACTGTAGTATATTTTCTAAACAAACAATTTTAGAAAAATATGCACAAAGGCTTGGCCATTTTATAACATTTTTATTTTGGAAGACAAACATCTATTTGTTTAGGTGGGTTCAGTATAAAGGCAATATATCTGGTGTCTGCAGATTAACCTCCTGAGAGCTCTATTAATTAATGGGAGCAATTAAAATAATGAATATAATATATAGGGCAAAAGTTTCAAAGCAGTGGATTAAGGAGTTATAAATACAAATCCCATTATTGTTAAAGGATAGCTGAAAATACCAGCATATATTTCATTAGCTGCATGGTGTAAATGCCTTGGAACGACTGAATTTACAAACATCTACAAAAAGCGTGTTTTCTTTTACTGTAAGGCCGTAACATATTTCAAATGTTAAGAAGTTAGCATAGAGGTCTCTAATATACCTGACAATAAAAGAGGAAGAAAATAATCCTTACCATTTATATAATATTGTACATCTTCAAAGACCTTAATCTACTCTAATACAATCCTCACAAAATTCTGGAGAGGTAAGAATCAATCCCATTTTACAAATAAGTGAATAACTGAAGATTTTCGTATCTCCATATTTCCATCATTTTTTACACTTTGTGATTTTATTGTAATTATCTAAAATACCGTTAATCCTTATTTTAAGTCTGGATCAAGTGAACAAGAACAATGAAAATGAAATTTACTTTCCCATAGGGTACTGCATCTGTCTAACTGCTTGGGAACAAAGAGATACTGTGCTGTAAGCAAACTACTTGCTTTTCTCTCCGCTTTTGAAATAGAAAGCATTTTTTTTATTTTCTGTAATATACTGGTTTTAGGTTTAACCTCTCTAGTCCGGCACTCTTTGATCTGGCAATATCCATAGTTCAGCATGATTTTAGTTAGCCATATGTCCACTTATCACAGGGATGGCCAACTTTCCTGTGGTCCCATAAAGTTTGTTTACAGCCACCAGTCCGGGCTCTAAGTGTTTTATGCTGTTATTTAGCTCCAGTTTGTCCCTAAATATCTTCTAAGAGCCTAGTAAGCAGTGGAAGTGTTGGTAATGCTACTAGACAATACTGACCTCCCATAGTTCTTCAAATTCTCCAGTCTGGCACTGGTCAGACTCCGAGGGTGCCAAATTACATGGTTCAACCTGCAGCAAGGATGACCAATAAGTATTGACCAAATGATGGACAAAAGCCTCCTTTCCGGAACTTATCTAACCAACCATTAATTATACTACCAGGAAATGCTATTCCTCAAATTATTATTGTTTAACCAAAAATGCCAAACTAAATTGCTTAGGATGAACATAGGGTCTGGTCCACGGCTCACTGAAGTCAATATAAAGACTCCCACTACATTTCAAGAAACTTCACAATGAAGCCTCTAGGGGTTCATGCTAGTCCCAAGCCTGGATAAAGAAGGAGGGTTGGTCAGATGAGTGTCGATGCGCTGACCGTAAAACAACAATAGGAATGAAATCTGATGCAAGTACGATTAACTGATAAAAGATACTGGCACAGACATCGCCCGGATAAACAAGGTCCGCAATACCAATCGAGCGATCGGGGTAATGTAGCATGGAAAGAAGGGAAGGCACCTAAGGAACGGACAAGATCTGTGCTAGTGACAATATACAAGAAAGGAAGCGTGTTGGAGTGCAAGAACTACAGAAGGATTGCCGTAACCATCTAGACAAGGTGCGGATGATGATACTGATGGAAAGATTGAGATCACTGATAGAAGAACATCTAGCGGATGAGCAAGTGGGATTCAGGAAAGATAGAAGTACCATACAGCAGATATTGGCACTAAGATTGATAGCGGAGAAAGCTTGTTGAAAGAACAAGAACATCTACTACTGCTTCGTTGATTTTCAGAAGGCATTTGATAGTATAGATGAGAAAGTGACTTGGGCGGTGTTGGAGTCATACAAAGTGGATAGCAGAATTATACTATTGTTTAAGGATATCAACGATAATGCAGAAGCAGTGGTGAGAACATGCAGAAAGTGGGTTTAGAATGAGTAGAAGTACGAGACAAGGAGATTCGATATCAGTGAGTATCTTTATCACACATCTAGAGAGTGTGATGGACAAGTTCAAGGAAGAGGTAGAAGGGATATCGGTGCACGGGATGAGAATTAACAACTTGAGGTTCGTGGATGATATAGTTATCATTGAGGAAGATGAAAAGAGGTTAGTGAGAATGGTGCAGGTGCTGAATGAGGAAGGGAAGCAGTATGGACTGATTATGAATATCAATAAAACAAAGACAATGGTATTTGGCGATAAGGAAATAGGAAGGAAGATCAGTGCAGATGAGATCGAACTAGAGAAAGTAGAGAAGTTCACATATTTGGGGAGCAACATGACGTATGATCTAGCCTGTAAGGAAGAAATAGCGGCTAGAATAGTGAAAGCAAGAGCAAGTTTGAAGGCGATGAATAATATCTGGAAAAGTAAAGCAATTAGCTTAGGAATGAAGCCGAGCATCTTGAAAACATGTGTATTTAGCAGCATGTTTTATGGATGTGAGACATGGGTGATAATGAAAGATTCAAAGAGAAGGATATTGGCATTCGAGAGGAGTTATTATAGAAAAATTCTGAGAATAGGATGGATGCAGAAGGTTACCAATGAGGAATTACATAGGAAGATACAGCCGAAAGAGAACCTACTACAGAAGGTTATAAAATGGAAGTTACAGCTATTCGGGCATATCTGCAGAATGAACGACAAGCAAAAAGTTAAGACCTTGGTATTCGGCATAATGGATGGTCCGAATAGGAGCAGACTCCACAGAGAATTGGTAGATGATATAGTAGGATTGGTGTGGAGCTAGTCTACAGAAACTAAGCCACTCCACACTGGACAAGGAAAGATGGAAGGAAATTGTGAGGGAGGCATCGGACACAAACTGGAGCTGAGCCCATGGTTGATGATGATGATGATGATGAAGAATTTCAAGAGGCACCGCAGGCCCACATAAAGTTCACTTATTTGTGTGTGGAAGTTAGGCACCTAATTACATTTGAGTATGTGTGTTCCAAGTATCTTAGATAATAAGTCAAACATTTTTTTAAATCCACTTGATTCAGAGACAGATTCACTTGATTCAGACATAAAATTTGCACCATCCCAGTCTGCATGGATCTATGGTCAATACTGAAACCAGAGCCACCACCTCAAATCTAAGATCACAGATTCAAAAAGGCAACATATTTCCTTCAACATTAAAAGTTAATGGACAGCTATCCTTATGCCTGAAAAACAGACCCTGTCCTACCAACCTATATTCACAAAAATGTTATGTTCTTCATAAGGTCTCTATTTAAGCTCTGTAAAATGGCAACGAATTTACATTTCAGCCTGGAGGTTCTATCAGATAACCTTCAGATATACGTGTCCTCATGCAGCATGCATGGTTTCTTTGTAATTTAAAGACAGTGACGTGCATTTGTCTATCATTTACATTCTTATCTTTTAAACTTCTAGATGTCAAATTTACCCAAAGATTTCTGAGTGCATTAAGATGGGGAGGACTAGAGGAACACTTCAGACTATAAGCTGTTATTATATAATATGATAAAATAGGTACTTTTCTGAGGAGTAAGGAATCAATGTCTCAGATAGAAAAAAAAAGGTTAAAATACGGAGAATGAGGAAAACAAAAATTAAGCAAAACACAGCTCAAAATCTAAATTCTCAGTTTACACATTTTACCCTAATATTTAACATGCAAAGCTGACTTTTTCAGCATAACTTATGCTGTGTCCATACATTTATGCATTTAGCCATTTCCTGCCACATCACTAACTCCACTATATACATTGTATTTTACTTACCTTTCACAGTTAAAATTAGTAAAAGTAAAGTTAAATTGTGAAGTTATCACATAACTCCAATATTTAAAAGAAGCAGAATGAGTGGCCAAGAATCGTTACTGAATGGGTACTATAATATTCAATGTGATCATAAAATAGGGGAAAATAGGGGTTTCTCTAGATCCAGGTAGCAATTATCATTACGAGATTAAATATATGGTCCTGCCATGAGTGCAGGAGACTGGACTAGATGACCTCTTGAGGTCCTGTCCAGACCTATGAAACATCGACTCCTTATACTCTGTATCTGAAATACTGTAATATTGACACTTAGCTAAAGAAATAACTGCCTTATCTTAGATAAGGAAGTCTAATAATTAATGACTTCTTATAAGTGATCACTATTTAGATTCAATAGTAAATAAGCCTCCATCTAAAACCAAGTCATGAAAAGACAAATCCATGCTGAAACATGTTGGAATGTCTTCAGAAATTCAAAACCAAAGAACACTCATAGATCATATTAATATAATACAATGTAATATCAAAAATATCCTTAGAAGTATAGCAATGGAAAGATGAACAAACTATACAAGGAATTCATCCTTTTTTGCTTATAAATGGATGAACAGTGGAATATATATATATATATATATATATAAAAAGCACAAATATTATATACTTGACCACTACACATTTTCATTTATATAACATGCACAAACTATCAGGTCCAAATAAAATAAAACCTACCTAGATGTTGGCAACATGTTTGTGGCCTTGAAGTTCACTGTAAATGGATTACGTGAGTCATAATCAAAATTGTCCTTATGACTTTCACCAAATGCACTAGGTGATCTCAAATCAGTGGAACTGTCTGATCCCCCATTGCTAAGTTTATCCAACTTCTTGATATCTTTTTTTCCAGTCACTCGTTCAAAAAGGCTAACTTTTTCCTTTTTCTCTTTTTTTATTTCTTTTTTTATTTCAACAGGCTTGGAAAATAGACTTATGTTTTGGTCCCATGATGCAGGGCTTTCTTCAAATGGATTTTTCTGTCTTGGCAGCGTAGCAAACTTTTGGGGCAATGAAGCACTCACATTTGTAAATGGGTCATTTTGTGCTTGAGATGCTGATTCACTTTTATCAGCTGTATTGTCAATCTGGTTCATTTTAGAAGTATCAGCACTTGATGTCCTTCTATGTGGAGATTTTAGATTTCCTGCAAACAATTTTGGAGTTAGTATATAAGCAGTGAAACATTACATCACACTTTATAACAGGTGGAGACCTCATATTATTAAATTCAGGTTTTGACATTTTGCAATTGGTTCAAATTTCAAAAGATATTGTAGAATAATTTTTACAGTTCCTTAAAAAAACAAAAGCAGTTGTGGTTTCCAGTATGTAGTTAAGGAATTTAAGGAATCCATATGCTCTGAAATAAGCACTCGTTTTCTTTATTAAAATTAGGTTGTACACAAAAGGTGTCTGACCAGTTTGACATTTCAGAAAATTACACAAACATAGTTCTGTACCCGAAATATTGCATAACTGACAGCATTTTCAACTCTGGTGACAGTTTCTGGACTTTCTAAAACAATGAAATCAGAAATGTTCAAGAAAAAAATAAATCTGAGCAGTTAAACTATTTGTATATTGAACTGCTAGATAAAATGTAATGTTATTACTGTATACTTTAAACTTAGGAAAAATGGGCAATGAAACAGTCACAAAAGCTGGTTATTCTGTTTTTGGCATCAACATTTAACTGGAAATAGACATACTGACTGATTTAATCAAAAAGGCAAAGACTTCTATGAATTAACCTACCATACAGAGAACTAATTCCTAACTCTTTGTCTGCAAGTGCATGCACTAAACTTCACAGATTCGTAAATGTTTTCACACTGATAGCAACTAGATTACAATCATAGTGGCTAAGATTAAGAACAACATGTATTACTTACCACTTTCATCAACAGAACTAAAAGGTTCTAACTGACGTCTGAAAAGGTGTGAATGGCCAATTGTGCTGGATTTCATTTTTTCAGAAGACACATGTGATCCAGTTAAATCAGACATTGAATGAGCTGAAGATAATCGTTGAGGTCCCAAAAGAAAAGGTTTTTTTGGTTTTGATTTCATGTGCATTTCATTACTGGACATTTCAATGTTCGCATCAGGTATGTGAGAACTCAGAATGATAGCAGAGGATGTATCCGAAAGTGTCCCATCATTCTTTCGACCTTTCATTTTGTCTTTCAGTTTAGCAAAAGGTGATTTTGTTTTGTCCTTCATTGACAGATCAAACATGCTTGCTGTCATATTATTCCTCATAAATTGAATATTAACCTTTATTTCTCCTCTGTCTTTAGTTCTTTTTCCTTGTTTTGACTCTAGGCTAAACCACCTTGAAAGGAGGGAGGGGAAGAGAGAGAGCACAAGTTGTCATATGTTTCATTATGAAGAAAGATCATAAATCTGCATGCTATTTTCAAGTTAAATTAATCTTGATATTGTAAACCGAACACCAAAAACCATGCAAAACCCCCCTGCTCGCTATGCTCGCCAACTCCTCTCTCTCTCTGGTCACGAAAGCCTGATGACATCATTCTGTTGCGCGACAGGAGAAAAAATTTATGTACAGAAAGAGACTTTTCACAAATCTCAGTCCAACTGAGAAAGTCAGACTTGGTGCAAGGGTTCTAAACCCCACTGAGGTCAGTAAAATTGTGTCTGATTATGTAACCACCACCAACGTGGATTTGAACCTGGGACCTGACAAGAGGAGCCTCTACCCTCTGAGCTAAAAGCCAACTGGCTCCCAGCCCATGCTGTAGAGGTCTCTTGATCTTAACTGTTGTAGTGGTCTAGGTCCGCAACGCCGTTACACCTATTACTTTTCAGGAAGAACGGCATTGTGCAAGAGGGTTTTTCTTGCACAAGAAGGGGCACTGTAGACGCTCCTTCTTGGGCAAGAGCCTCTTCTGAAAAAAATGGTGGATCATTAAGTATGCAAATGAGGCTCAGCGATATTCCACACTTAGCCTCATTTGCATATTACTTGCGCAAGAAGCCGCGAGTGTAGACATAGCCTAGATGCGTGGGTTACACTTACAAGACTGAATTTGGCATCTAGAATTAGAGAGCCAAATAATTTTTCCGTAACAGGTATGGCCAACTTTTCAAAAATAGCCTTTATTTGTAAATAATGTACTGGTACATAAATGTATATTGTATGACAAGTGTTTCATCTAAAACTCATATTTGTTTTGCTTTCTGCTTAAGCTTATATGATAGTAAATATTTTGTATTGTTTTTCTCCCTGATGAGGTTTACATGGGTGGCACTAGCAGAATAGTGCTCACAAACAGCCTTTGGGACCTTTGGTGATTCAGGGCCAAACATCCTATCAGTTATGCAAGTTCATCTCCAACTGCCTTTAACGGTGGTTTCACAAATAGCAAAGTAAGCACGCCTCACTGAGGTATGCCCCCGTAACGAAGGGCTTGCTTCTCACGGATAGTCACTAGTAGCACTAACATCAGCATACTCTACCCCTTTTTTTCCTGTCTTTGGAATCATAGCAAATCCCCACCAACTCCTTCATGGAGGAGACAGGTCCCCATCATTTCCCCTTTCCCTTAAAACCAGCTTAGTGAGGCTCCTTGGTCAAGAGGTGTAAGGGCCCATCTGACCCCAAGCATGCTCTACTCCTGCTCTGTTTTTCTCTCTAGTTTCACAGAGGCATCTATGAGGTGAAGACACCCTCTACTTTCTATATCTACTCCCCCTCTACAGAAGATCAGTGAAGGTCATTATCTCCTCCCAAGTTTCCACACAACTACTTCCCATGTTCTGAGCAGTATTGTGGGAGTCTCCAAGATACACACTGAGAACCTAATCCTGAAAAGGGGAGGAACAGACACAGGCTAAAAGCATTCTAAACATCTGCTTCCATTTCTCCTTGCCCTAAGAGGCTCTGAGATTTCCTTTAGCTCCCACTGCTCTTGCAGCCATGTGAAAAGTATCAAAGGAATGTGGGAAAATCTTCTCTCTCTGGCACCAGAGAAAAGAGTGAGGATTGAAAGAGGGAAAGAATGCCTCCATGACTCACTGAAAGGATCCAAGTAAGAGCACACCCACCCACCCCCCCACCCTCCCATTTATAGATTTACTTGGCTCTGGCAGGTGTCCACGAAGCAATGTTATACCTTGATTCCTGAGAGATTAATACAATTTCCCTTAGAAAGTGCATATTAAATGAAGTGTATATATCTAAAATGAGTTAGTCAGCAGCAACGTCCAACTGTGAAATATCAGCAACTCCACAGCTCATACACTGTCAGGAAAAAAACACATGCATATGTATTCCCACAACAGTAGATTACCATGATGAAACTAAGTTAGAGCAGGAGAGTTGGAAGTGAAACTATCAACACAGATAAGAAACCTATTATGCACATAATACTATCAAATACTCAAAGCAAATAGACTGAAAAAGAAGAGAAAAATAGTCCAATACCCTTCTAGGATTTTTGTTTGTTTTCTTTAAACAAGTTATAGCTTAAGTAAATAAAAAGGTTTCAGATCCAGAAATACCTTTTGAAGGACATTCTCAACTCAAAAATCATAACCTACCAAGGAAAAACTAAAAGGGAGAATAAGGAACATTGTCTTTTTCTTTTTTTTCTTATTTATAGTATATAAAGAAGATCCAAAAGACTGTAT
This sequence comes from Pelodiscus sinensis, assembly GCF_052426305.1. Classification (NCBI taxonomy): domain Eukaryota; kingdom Metazoa; phylum Chordata; order Testudines; family Trionychidae; genus Pelodiscus; species Pelodiscus sinensis. Next base: position 59,274,134 of record NC_143059.1, on the reverse strand, counting down.
ACTTTACCAGTATCAAGTCTTGTCTTCCTTTTTTTTTTTTTTTTTTTTTTTTTTTTAAACTAACAATGTGCATTTGAAGGCCCAAAATACAAAGATTGAATTTTTTTCCATCCCTTAACTGAAGGAGTTGGGGAATTCCATCTGTAACAAGGATACTCTTCCTTATAATTGTTAGGCATTTAACTTCCATAAACATTAAAAAAACAAAAAACAACAACAAAAAAGGAGAGTTAAAAGTGAAGAAAAATATTTCTCTTTTCAGTTAACCTGACTTCACCTGCTTTGACATCAGCAATGCCATAAACCTAACTAGTTCACCCAAAAACTCTAAGGGAAGAACAGCCTAGACAAAACCTAAAGTTATAATGTAAACAACAGTAAATACACATATATCATATACACCTGTCCTTTGCACACCATAAAGCAGCAAAAGAAATGAAAAACAACTTTCCCATACCTTTGAAAGGTCACCTTTTAAAGAAAGCTCACTCACACTCATATTCTACTGGCTATATTTAAAGAAAAACACAAAGAAAAACAATCTACACACATAACAGTTGTGTATGTTCTCTCAATGGACTTAAATTGTATATTATTAATGAAAACAGATCCAGCTTCTCAGACAAGTAAAAGCTGAAGCAGTGAAAGTTCCGCCTTCTACATTGCTTGCTGGAAATCCCAAAACTTCATGTGGGATTGTGGGTTTGTTTGTTGCTAAAGCACTCTATAAAAGTAAATTCTGGCAATACAGACAACAAAACAAAAAAATTATACAAACTTCAAGTCAGTTTTTTCCAAATTTAAACAGTTCAACCTCAGTTGTTATTAAGCAACCTTACTCCGCTTCCCCAAATAAAATCTCAAATAGGAATATTGTATCTTTAACAATATTCTTGCAATGATATTCCTGAATTTGTATATATTTTCATTTTGGGGTCAGAAGAACATTACTGTAAGTTTAAACTGACATCTGATGTTTATTAACTTGTTTTGTAACAATGTCAAAACTTATATTTAAGGTTTAAAAGCAGAAATGTTAGCATACCTGTGTATATAATCTTTTACTGCTTAAGGTAACCCAGCTACTGAAATCATTATCATGAGTTAACTAACGTGTCACTATCCGTATCTCCTTTTATTGGCACATATACAGCAAACTATTTTGACATCCATAAAACCTGAAGGAGAATTTCATTATAGAATGCACACAACTTGCCTTTTGTTCTTAAGAGTATACACTCATTGCATTCAAAGACTTATATGAACTTTTCACACTCCCCCCCCCAAGAAAAACACCCTATTTCAGTGGCAAAAATGATTAAAAACACAAAAAACTTCCCTGGAAAATAAAAGCACACGTGGCACTCACTGAAGTCAACAGCAAAATTCCCACTGATCCACTGGAGAAGGGCTATACCATGGGAACCTAATTCTGAACTATTTAATCAAGTAAAATTTTTACTGACTTCAGTGGAGTTTTGCAAGCACGAATATAGGATCTTTGCTGATATTAAAACACACTTATTTGATTTTTAAGGCCAATACTAAGTTATTTGGGTAACTTTGGAGATTGTATCTTATGTTTTAATTATAAAGAAATGTCTATGCTCTTCAGCTCATAAGAGAACATGAGAATTAGATTCAATTTCTGATTTATTATTCAGAATCAAATATGTATTTTTTTCTAATACTGATAGTAATAATTTTTGTAATAATAAATTGGATTAAGAGTTCATGGTGAACCAATCAATTCTGAAACAAAGTGAACATTGCTTATTAGAATCGGTTTTTAAAGTACAAGGTTGTATGCAGCACTCAGAGAAAAAATGTTCATAATAAGAAAAGGATTTGTAAAATAAAGTTGTGTTTTCAGATAGCAGCATTTTGGGCCTAAATTATTAAATTCCATTATACTATTGCCAATTTTTATATTGGTGTATTATAAAAGGTTAAGGAACTTGCTATTTTGGTTTTGCTTACAGTACTTTTAACCACAATAAGTGCTACAGTTGACAGGATGCCACGAGCTGTTCTTTAGAAAGCCTGCATAAACTAGGAAAATGGCCAATTACATGCATGAACAGTGACTTTTATTTAATAACCAAGTATTACATCTATTCTTAGAGTCTTTAAATAAGACTTCGTGCCAAGGCTCAATTTCAAAGAAAGACCTATTGTCCTCTGCTTCAGATTCAAAATTCTTGCCCTCACATTCAAAGGTTCTGAAGATGATGGCTTTACTTATATCCTCCTATTTTTAACTTACTCCTCTTTTCTTTCAGACTATGCTTCCCATCAAAACAATCCTTGTTTCCTTTTCTCAGACATGCTGAGAATCTTGGTCATGAGCTTTTGCTCCTCGCCCAAGAGTTTTTGGTTATTTATTATTTGTATTGCTTTTCTACACTCCAACAGCCCTCTCAAAACATAAAGGAGACAGAAAGATTCAAGACAAACTAGAATCTATTACCTACCAACCCAGGACAATGAAAAATCTAGTCTGAGCAAGCCTGGTTATTTACTAACCAATGAAGAAATTGCTTAAGAATCCTGTAATTGCCAAAATAAGGAACTCTGGTTCCTTATTAATCTTCTTCATGACCATCTCCATGCTACATAAATAAGTAGCACAGTATTGTACCACCATACTCCTTTAACTTGGGAAGGGGAGAGGAAAATACACTGTTTCTATTATATTGTATACTAATACATATTAAGTAATGCCAAATTTTTACATATACAAAATGTCAAGTGAGACAGCAATTCAAAATGTTCACTCAATGTAGCAAGAGATCAACAAGCCCACTTCTGTTTTCCTGGATTTTTCAAGCTATTTTCTCTCTCCTTTCTCTGTTCTTATTTTCTTCTGATTCTGTTAGTTTCTCCAACTTACTTTTTCATATTTAATACTGTTTAATTCACACATTTCACTCTGTGTCCAATAAATCTTCTGTGACCAACACTTAGTCTCTCTTCCAATCATGGTGGCGGGTCATATTACTGCCACTATGATTCCTCTGTCTTTTGTCTCTCTCCTACCAACTGTCACAGAACTTTCCAATTCCAACATTTAATCCTGTCTCCTGTTGAAGAAGAATCACTCAAAACATTCTGCTCGCTATCTGAATAATGATATGCGTGTAGCAAAAATCTATGAGACCATAAAATCTCTGTTACTCACAGATAGCCGCATACAACTCACTGTAAAAACAATGGGAGACTTTCTATTCATTTCATTGGGAACTGGACTGGGTACCTGCTGACAAGCATATTCAACCTGTAGCTAGGAATGAAAGCTCACTCCCAGCTCAATTTCTTGACACTACCAAACATGAGAAGCAATGGAGTGATTTTCCCGCTCAGTCCACTACATACTTCCCAAACACCTTCCTCTTCTTCTTTGCCAATGAAGTATCTAGTTAATTTTAAATGTAGACAAGGATATTAAAAATAGCAATCTGAAGTCAGTTACCTATTTCCATCAAAATCCAAAACAAATGACAAAGTGCATACATGTTTTACAAATCTTAAAACCACTAGCCCACCTGCATTTCAGGATAAATTGCTCCTGATAGTAATTCCTCACTGCCTTGTGATATTGGAGTGGTAAAAAGTGGATTTTCTTCAATGAAATGTAGTGAAAAGAAAACAATGCGTATGCATGCATACACCCTCTCCACCAGCAAAACCCATTTTTTTATTTAATGCAGATATGAGTGAATGACCTACAGTCTCTTGCTTATAGAGCAACCATTTACAAATCAGCATTACCAAATCTTATGCAAGAGGAGATATAGTTTTAAAGCTACATGGGCATTTCCTATTGGGTATTAGAATGTTCGCATATATTTGAAATGAATGTTTTACTGTCTCCATTCTAACTTCATCTGAGACAAGTTCTAGAAGTGACATTTTAATTTATACCAAAATGAAGGTGAAACTAAAACATAACACTCAGTGAGTCAGACATGCTAAAATCAAGGGAGTAAAAATAACACTCCCTATGATAATTCTCCAAGAGAGAACAAGCAGAATATAAGAATGTCTTAGGTAATCACAGCTGCAACAGTATTTCATTTTAATTTACTTGAGAAAATGCGACCATAACCTGAAAATTGGGATAACCACATTTTCTTGCAAGAAAACAAATTTGAAATCTTAGGTGCTGAGAAGTAAATGATCAACAAGAATTTAAAGTATTTCAAGGACTGAATTAGCATTAGGAATAACTAATTTTTCCATTTAGATTAATCCCTTCTAGTTTAGGATCTAGGTACACTGAACATTTCTTCATACTACCAGACTAGTGAGAGAATCCATAATTACCTGATCTGTGGACAGAAAGAGGTCTTCAGTGTCCACAAATGTAAATTTAACACTTAACACTAGGATTACATTTAGCAAGAAAATTTATAGAAGGCTGTTTTTCTGGTAAGGTATTCAGAAACTATCAACAATATAGACTGCATCAATTCAAGAGCTGATATATGGTAAAATTAAGGAAGGAAACAGTATAGATTGTAGTAGATGGAGAAGGGAATTGATTCATTATTTTTAAAAGATCTAAGATGACACTGAAAGATGAAAACCGGGACTGAAAAGAAAGCTTTATTTTCTGAAAATTAATTTAAGATGTGATTCAGACATAAAAAAATATATACAACAGCAATATCACGTCATCTCAAAACAAATGGAAATAGGTGTACTAGAATATCTTACTAAGGGCTTGTCTATACACCAACAGGAAATGAATAACTAAATTGGCTTTAACTCACACCTTTACTTATTTCATTGAACAGTGCAAGAGTTGGTTTTTTGGAATAGAAAAAAAGAGGCATAATTACCATACTTGCTAAAACAGGTACTTTTAAGATACTATAAAACAGAAATCTTTAAGAGGCTTATTCCGGAGCGATCCTTTAAACAAATCTGAGCATTTCCCATGATCTGAGAACACTAAAAAACACAGTATGAACAGCCTCAGCTACTAGAGCCTAGCTACTACTACAGTTTTTTTTGCTATAGACCTGCATTCAAATTAGGGATGTTAAGTAACAGTTAATTGACTAGTCGAGTAGTACTCCAGTAGTCCATAGGCACTTCCACATTCCTCCTTTGAAATGTACAAGAGCCCCTGCTGGATGCAAGTGGGATGCCAGCTTTGGAATGTACAAGAGTCCCCAGCAGGGGCTCTTGTGCATTTCAAAGTGGCAGTGCAGCATGGAGCCCAGGGCCAGCTGGGAACTCCCCAGCTGATCCCAGGCTCCGCACAGCATTTCAGCGGAACCCGGGATCAGCTAGGGACTCCCCAGCTGACCGAGGATTCCTCCTGGCATTTCCCCAGAACCCTGGTGTCCCCAGCTGACCCTGGTCTCCATGTGCGGCAGCACCGCACAACTGATCCCGAGCTCAGCTGTGCAGCGCTGCTGCTTTGAAACACCAAGGTGGCATTTCAAAGAGACAGCACCACACAGCTGAGCCAGAGATCAGCTGTGTAGTGCTGCCCCTTTGAATGCCACCTCGGCATTTCAAAGGGGCAGCTGCACAGCTGATCCCCGGCTCAGCTGTGCGGCGCTGTCCCTTTCAAGTCGCAAGGTGGAATTTCAAAGGGACAGCACTGTACAGCTGAGCCCGGGATCAGCTGTTTGCACTGCCACTTTGAAGTACTCCCTGTTCCACCTCTATCTGATAGAGGCAGCAAGGGGGGGAAATCGACTTGTCGACTAATCAACTGACAATCCGATAAGAATTTGCTTATCAGATAGTCAACAAGTCCTTAACATCCCTAATTCAAATTTATCATGTGAAATGAGTCTGATGATGCCAGCATAGTTCCAAATGGTCAGAAAGGCAAATTCCAAGACCACCACAGCATGACTGGCACTCTCTCACCAAAACACAGAAAGAACCGGAACATTACAGGTTCATTCAATCTTGTGCCAGAAAAAAAAAATTAGAATACAAGATGTATAAGTCCTCTCACCATGCCTCTGCTTTAGACTGTTGAAAATTTCAGAGGTTTCACATTTACACATGGGGCAGGTGGCTCTTAGGCAGCCAGAGCACATGGAGAGCCAGCTTACAAGTTTACAATTCCATGAGCACCGGTTCCCACAAGCTGCCCCGCCCTATGTGTTGCTGCCTCTGTATCAGAGGCAGCAGCGCAGGCAGCTCCACAGAAGCACTGGCCTCTCCCCAACAACCACGCTACTTCCCCTGAAAGAGGCAGCAGCGTGGGGGTTGGGTGGCTGCATGTAACTTTGAAGGAGTTTATTGATGTACATGTTTACACTTTCACGTACCTACTTAAGAGTGATATTTTTAAAAAAGAAAAAAAAAATCACATTTTACTAGTGGAAACAACTGGCAACAAAAAAATATAAATTAAAAAGACTTTTGCCTGTAATGTGTTCTTAAAGATGCAATGAACTTGTAAATACACTAACAAACTAATTTGTATGTCATACACCCTGCAGTCTTCGTAGGAATTCAAAATCAGCTGGTTGCCTTCACTTTCCATACCTATTTCTATAAAGCACTGGGGAATTGCTGAAAAGATTCAGCATTGTGCAGAATATTAAATATCTTTATTGTAATACTCTAGTGACTCTTGAGTCTGTCTCTTATAGCACCATATGCACAGCTGTGCTGGAATGAGGAAGCTATTAAATATATTAAAAGGCAGAAATATCACCAATAAAGACAATCAAATAACTGGATCCCATTTATCCCCAAACAAAGGAAGAAATGTTAACACTACATCAACATAAGAAAATCACTCTGAATGTAATAATACCACAAGCCTGTTCAACATACCTAAAAGCAGAATCAGAATTTAATAAACTCTATTAGTGCTTCTGAAACAATCAAAATAGCACTGAGGCACCAGAATTCTTTGTGGCCAAGAACAACAGGTCTGACCGTGAGAGGTGTTAAGCATCCTCAACTTCCACTGATTCAACCAGTTAATGATCATATCTGAGAACACTACTTCTGCCAGTTTAATGTTAACAGGATGTAACACCAAAAAAAGTTAAATAAATACATTATGATTATGTTAATAATAATACACCAAAATTAAAAAGAATGCTCACCATTTTTTCATTTTGTGAGAGAGCGTGCAATGGTGTACATATACCTGAAAGTTTGTTCTCCTGCAACATACATGCCTGGGTCTCCAGTGTACAGTAATGGGAAATAATGCTGACATTAGGGACGTCATTGTGTAGAATATACGGTGAACCAACAAGCCTAGGGTAACTGGTTAATCTTGTTGATTTATACACAATTCCCCTCCCCTTTGCTGCTTCTGTCTCAGAGGCAGCAAGGGGGGGGAGCAGGAGCCAGCTCCCACGAGCACTGGAGCCACTCCCCCTCCCCCCCCACACGCACAAACACTGCTGCCTCTGATAGAGAAGCAGCAGTGCAGAGGGTGAAGGGGGGCAGGCTAGAGACAATACATGCAGAGAGCCAGCTTTTAAGCCAGCTTCCAAGCCAGCTTCCCATGTTATCGGCTCCAGGGATCTGCCTGCCCCCCCTTGCTGCCTCCTACAGAGGCAGCAGGGGAGAAGGAGGCAGGCAGGAGCTGGTGCTGGGGAGAGCCAGCTTAAAAGCCAGTTCCCTCCAGCACTGGCTCTGAGGTGCCCCCTGCGTTCCCCCTCATCCCACTGCTGCATCTATCAGAGGTAGCAGCATGTGGGGGAAGGGCAAGGAAAGATGCTGTAAAGCAGCCACTGTCTATAGTCTGATTGGCTGGTCTGTGTGGGGAGCTGGTTTTTAAACTTGTTCCCCTCACAGACTGGCTCCCACCTGCCACAAGGCAGCAGCGCAGGTTTGCAGGGGGCTCCCTGGGAGCTGGCCCTGCCCCCGGGGGCTATCGAATAGTTGTGTAACTGCTAAATTTTCATGCAGTTATACAACTATTCAATTACGCAATATCTAGTATCCCTAGCTGACATATATGCATGCAGATGTTTATGTAGAAATGGTAAAATTTGCAAAACTATCTACGTGCACTAGGAGCCTAAGTCCAGTTTTCAAGAGTCTTAGGGCCTGATTGTACAAGGTATGTAGGCATTTCAAAATGCAGAAATGTGCCTAGAAGGCTTTTCTGGTAATCTCAGCAGGTACATGTCTGCACTTGAGAAATGTAAAATGTTCTTTAAAAATCTGAGCCTATGTCACTTTTGAAAATAGTTCATAGTTGATTTTGAAAATTTACACTTAGTCCCCAATTCTGAGAAGTGTAGTTTGCAGCTCACAACTGCAACTTTGGGGAGCCCCACTGACTTCAAAAGGGCTCTACAAGAGTGCACCATTCTCTTGCATGTTATATTACGTGGGAAAGGAGTTTCTTCTCACACTTAAAATAAGAGCTATAAAGATACAGAATATATGCGAACTTAAATATGTAAATATATGTAGCTACCAATAAATACACAAAAAATAATTTTGAATATTCATTTAATTATCACAAGGATCTTATTACTTCAGTGCATAACATCCTAGAAATCAAGTGTCAGTTGCATTTTCTGGAAACAATTTTGCAATACTATGGCTCAAGCATTACTTTGAAAGTGTCAAAGGGGTAACTGAATAAACTTAAACAACGAGCAGTCTTGCAGCATCTTAGGGTATGTCTACACTGCATTCCTCTTTCGAGAGAGGAATGCAAATGCAGCTGAGCGAAATTGCAAATGAAGAGCGGATTTGAATTTCCCACGCTTCATTTGCATAATCGTGTCTGGGCGCTATTTCAAAATACCCTATTTCAAAAAAAGAAGCTCTGTCTAGACACAGTTATTTTGAAAGAAAACCCTTCTTTCGAAATTACCCTTATTCCTTATAAAATGAGGTTTAAGGGTAATTTCAAAAGAAGGCTTTTCTTTCAAAATAACTGCATCTAGACAGCGTTTCTTTTTTCGAAATAGGGTACCTATATACTCGAGTATAAGCCGAGTTTTTCAGCACATTTTTGGTGCTGAAAAATGCCCCCCTCGGCTTATACTCGAGTCAGCGTCTCGAGAACTGAGGAAAGTGAGTACGCTGGTCAGGTTCTAAGGCATCCAGGTTGTCGTATCTGTCAGGAGGTGTTATTGTTATGGACTGCGCTGTAAATTCATCATCAAAGTATCTCGTGTCAATTTCTGAGGTCTGAAAGCTCTATGTATGTGCGATGAACAGCGCACATACATAGGCTTGTTGGCTGCACAGTGACTGCCAGTGATTGGCTTGTCACTGTGCTGTGGGCAGGGGGCGGGTCCGGAGGCAGAAGCGCGGCTCGGCGCAGGCTGAAGAGAAGAGATAAGGTAAGGGGCCTGAATGGAAAGGATAAAATCCTTATGGAAAGCAGGATCTGCCCAGGGATTGTGGAAATATTTTATCCTCTGTGTCGGGGGAATGGTATATGTGGAGAGGGAGTTGCCATCTGCAAGTTTCCCTCAGCTAAAAACACGAAAACAGCTAGGAAGCCGGGACACCTGAGGAAAAGAGCTATGGGTTGTGGCTGCTTAAAATGTATGTCAAGGCAACATTTAAAAAAAAAGCTAAAATATTATTCATACAGTACATCTATGCCTGTGTTCTTGCTAAATCATACCTGTGTTATGGCTACAATGCCTGTGTTCTAGCTACAATATCTGTGTAATGGCCACAATACCTGTGTACTGGCTGCATACTGTGTTACTGACTGCAATATACCCCACTTATGACGCTGAGCTGTATACTCCTTACACAATATGTGGAATACAGGGGATGGAGTGGGTGGATTCTATAAGGAGTGGGGCTTATGAGAAGTAAGAGGGGTCAAAAAGGAGGGACGGGGCCTGGCGCCCCCCCATCCTAAAAATTCTTTTTTTTATCCTGTTAGAAATGGATCCCAATATCGGTACTTCTAATCCTGGATCAAAACAAAAACGCAGGTCATACGAAGCTGGTTTAAAACTTAAGGTTGTGTCAAGAGCAGAAGAAAGCAATAACAGTATTGCAAGTAGGGAATTTAGTGTTGACGAAAAACAAGTAAGGGAGTGGCGGAAAATGAAAGCTGACTTGGAAAAGATTCCAAAGGCAAAAAAAGCTTGACGTGGTTTAACGACTTCATATGGGGCTCTAGAGACTGAATTGCATAAATGGGTTATGGAGTGTCGTCAAAATGGTTACTGTGTAACACGCATGGGAATTCGCTTACGTGCCCTTCAAATGGCTAAAGATGACAAATTTAAAGCACCAGGCACTGAAAATTTTGTTGCATCAGCAGGATGGTGTACCCGCTTCATGAATAGGTTTGCCCTATGTTTGCGGCAAAGAACGAAGATTTCACAGAAGCTGCCAAAAGACCTTGATGAAAAAGTGATGTCATTCCATTCATTCATCATAAAACAAAGAAGGATCCATAACTATGACCTGGGAGATATTGGGAATATGGATGAAACGCCTATGACCTTTGATCTTCCAAGCAACAGAACTGTGGCAAGTTTGGGAGACAAAACTATTTTACTAAGAACCACAGGAAATGAAAAAAACCATTTCACAGTCGTTCTGTCATGTTTGGCTAATGGAACTAAGCTGCGGCCTGTCATTATTTTTAAAAGAAAGACCTTGCCTAAAAAGGTCAAATTCCCACCACGAATTATAGTGCGTGCACATATTAAAGGCTGGATGGATGAAGACAGAACAAAAAAATGGCTGGAAGAAATTTGGAACGGACGACCAGGAGCAACCTTAAAGAAAAAAACCATCATTGCTAGTTTGGGATATGTTCAGAGCCCACACATCTGATGACATAAAAAAATTGGCAAAGTCTTCTCAAGTTACTTTGGCAGTTATTCCAGGTGGGCTTACATCTGTATTGCAGCCCCTAGATGTGTGTTTAAATAAACCTTTCAAAGACCGTGTGCGAAAGATGTGGCATGAATGGATGTCATCTGGTCAAGCTCGACAGACAAAAAGTTGGAAATCTGAGGAAGCCAGACATAGAATTGATAGCACAGTGGGTTCGTGATGCATGGGAAGAGATTCCAGAGGACCTGGTGCAACGCGCCTTCAAGAAATGTGGCATTATTAATGCTATGGATGGCAGTGAAGACAGCGCTTTGTATGAGAACGACAGCAGTGATGGTGCTGACTGTGAACTCAGTGATGATGACAATGTCTATGCTGATAACCTCACACCAGCTGAAGCTCTGTTTGGACATACAGATGATGAGGAGGAGAACTCCAGTTTTGAAGGATTTTAGCTCTTGTGTGTTAGCTTGGTTGCTGATTGAGCTAAGGTTGTTGTACTTTTAAAGTTACGGTATTTTTGATACCATATTGTTTTTGTTGACCCCCTTTTCCACTTACAGAGCTAGGTTATTGTTTTTCTTTGAAATAAATATTCATGTAATTTTATTGGTATCTATCTTCATTTTTTACATTTACCAGTAGCTGCCTCATTTCCTACCCTAGGCTTATACTCGAGTTAATATTTTTTCCCGGTTCTTTGTGGTAAAATTAGGTGCCTCGGCTTATATTCGGGTCGGCTTATACTCGAGTATATACGGCATTTTGAAATAGCGCCCGGACACGATTATGCAAATGAAGCGTGGAAAATTCAAATCCGCGCTTCATTTGAAATTTCGCTCAGCTGCATTTGCATTCCTCTCTCGAAAGAGGAATGCAGTGTAGACATACCCTTAGAGACTAACAAAAATGCATTACTTTTTGAGTTATATTATAAAATAGATATGAAAGTGCTGTAAATCTACTATACCAAAATGTTGCATTGCAACATAGGAGCGGGTTTTTTACAATAATTCCCGATTACTTTATAGGCATATCATTTTACCTTTTCTACTTTCTGAACATGTATGTCCACTTTCATTTACTTAAAACAAGTTTTTGTATTTACTGTTGTCTTGCTTTATTTTGTCTTTCATTTCACCTTTTTGTTTTCAATGGGACTAATCTAAAGGTACGCATGTGACAGTGTTTGTAGCACAGGGTTTAATCACTATAGAATTGTATTTCAATTATAGAACATTTAATGACACTTAAGAACTAATTTTGAAGAAATAGTGAAAGATGTTTGAATCAAACTGAAATAGAAATTAGCACACCATTAAGGTTGTAAGTGTTAGCATCTATTTCAGAGGTACAGCTGCAATTCTTTTGGCCTGTCTTTAAAAAGACAATACATTCAAAAATAACCTTTGCCATGATTCTGCAGCTGACAGGTTGAACAGACCTCTACACACAAGCAGAGTTAACTGTAAAACTGGGCCTATAGACTGTTAAAGCCGAATTAGCAAGTACAATTTATACACCTAACTTACAGCTTGGCCACACTGTTTTTAGACTGATTTAACTATACTCGTTTGGACTGGTCCATTTAAAGCTATATGACCTCTAATGTAGATATATCTGTATCAGTACAAAGGTACTTAAACAAATACAATTTATTCCTGTATATTTAGAAAAATAACCCACACTATACAAATATAATTGGGTCCACACAAGGGTTGAACCAATTTAACTACGTCAGTTAAAAAACACACACCCTAATACAAAAAAATTAGACCAGTACAAAAAAAAAAAAAAAAAAAAAAAAAAAGAGGATGTTCACCAGGTCTTAGGATACTCAGTCTTTAAATATATAGTACACATACTATGCAAAATGATATTTATTAACTTCTGCATTCTTTCCTTTAAGTTCTAGTTGCAGAATTTGTTGGTCAATTATAGTTTTATTTAACAAAAGAATATCTGCTGCTGAAGGCTACTAAAGTGGAAGAAACTTCTAGGAACTGGACTAATAAGAACAGACCAACTCCACTTCATCGCTAAAGCCCAAACCTTACCCTAACAAGCTTCTCTGTCTGGGCCTGCAGTGCAGAACAGTTTGCAGGCTCAATACCTAAAACTCTAATCAGAAAAGTACACAGTACACTAGTGGTAAACCTTAATTTAGACAACGTTCATTCAGCACTAAATAATACGGAAAATTTAAGAGTCAGTTTTGCAGAATATGAACACTTAACACTACATTACATTGGTTGATACTAGACATTGCTTGAGTTGGACTATATTCAGACTTACTTCCCCTTCCTCTCCTCCTCCCAGATCTGGGAAATATATAGTCTAAATTGTGTTGCACAAGTTGAAAATGGTTTTACAACTGATGAGTATGAAAAAAATGGACTGTAAGAAGCTAATGTTAAAAAAAATGTAATTATTGTAGATAATTTTATTATCTATAGTCCTACTCTGTCCAGATGGGCATGTGTAATCACAGGAAAACCTACTGATTTAAATGAGGATACTCCTTTGAAGAGCTCATTGTATGACAGAGGCTTATGAGCCACATAATCTATTATACCTATTAGTTTCAATTAATTTTATTGTAGCTATAAGGCTTCTGATCTAGAACCACATACTTAAGAAACCCAAAAAACTGTAATACAAAACATCACTTACTCTGTTTTTCTTCGTTGCTTGTCCTCAAATATATCATTAAGATTTATTGCCACCTGTCCCAAAAATTTATCCAGGCCCACCAGCGACCTGTGCATGACAATCAGGTAAAGAATGTATTTCTCTGGATTCCCCTGCATCAGTAATCCAGGGAGCTCAAATGATGCCTCTTCTTTCCAGACTGGTTCTAAGGTCTTCTCAGCCACCGAGGTGGAGTATTTTTCCTTGCCCAGTTGTATGATAGTGTAGGTATCATTGGTGCCATTTTTGCCTTTTGGCTTCAGATCTTTGGCTTGAAGAACTGTAACCTGTACGTGGGTTGGGAACCACGTCTGGGCTTGCTCTGCCAACATCATCTTTGAAGAGTTCAGTAGTTGTAGCAACACAATAAAGTTTCTAAATCTTCTAGTTACTGCATAAGTGCACTTAAAGTAGGGATATCTATGAAAGTCCCAGCGTTATTTCTCTCAGTACTGAGTTTGGTTGTTTTTGTTTTTTTGAGACACACTAACCATTGCTTAGATTTTCCCTCCAAAAAAGTAACACCTTCAGTTCTATTACTAATTTTAAAAATAGAAAAAAATCACTCATATATTCTTTTTCTTCCACAACAATTAATGAACTCTTCTTTACTCAGTTTTCCCCCTCACATCATTAAAAAAAAAAACACTCCCAACTCCTGTAAAGACAACCCTGAACTTTAAAATTTCCCATTCCCTGCAAGGCCTTCTAATGTACTGTTCCTACCTCATTGCAAGAAGAAAGGGGCCCAGGGTGAGATGAATAAAGGAATGAGGTTTCAAGGTTTGTAACCAACTGTAGCCTGTCTCTCTTCTGCTTCTCAAACTCCCTCCAGGGCTAAATACTCCCTGGTCCCTCCCTTACCGCACATCATCCCAGAAGCCCCAACATACCCTCCCATATAGATCAGCCCTGCATGTTCAGTCCTAGGTCCCCTTCATAGCACTCTCCTCTCCCACCATGTTCCGCTGGGTGCTGGGTAGCCCAGGATCACCTTGCTTAGTCCTCCCCTCAAAACTGCAAAGCTCTGGGGTCCCCCTTTGTACCACCTCTCCGTGGATCTAGAAAATCCCTAGGGGTCTCCTCTTACTCCCTCCCCCAGATCTGGGAACCCCCTAGCATACTCTTACCCCCCCAAATCTCAGAACTCTTTAGTGTACCATATTACCCCCCAAAATTTGGGAACCCTCTAGTGCACCATCTTACCCCCCCCCAAATCTGGGAACTCTCTAGTGTGCCATTTTACCCTCCCCCCCATATCTGGGAACCCTCTCGTTTACCATCTTACCTCCCCAAATCTGGGAACCCTCTAGTGTGCCATTTTACCACCCCCCCAAAAAAAATTTGGGAACCCTCTAGTTTACCATCTTACCCCCCGAAATCTGGGAAGCCCCTAGGGTCCCCTCTGACTCCCCCCTCCCAAATCTGGGAAGCCCCCAGGGTTCCCCGCTCAGACCCTCCCTCAGACTGCCCCTGGGGTCCTCTCCCTGCCCGGCTGTGAGGAGCCCTGCGGTCCTCTCCCTCCCCCCGGCCGCTGGCCAGGGTCGCTTTGCCCCCGCCCCCGCAGGCCTCCCCCGGCCCCTTACAGCCTCGGCGCCTCCGTCCCCAGCAGCGGAGGGGCGAAGGGCGGCCCCTGGAGCGCGGCGGTGCCAGGCTGGGCTCCCCGGCGGCGGACGGACGAGCGTGCCCGGCGGCTCGCGGCGCGCTCGCTTCCCGCACTGACGCCGCCCCCCCTCCGCCCGCAGAGTCTGCGGCGCTCGGCCTGCTGCTGCCGGGCCCGGCGCTGCCGCTTCCGCCTTCCCTCCGCTGCGGCTGCCTCCGCGGCGGTCAGAGGGCAGGGGGCAGGGTTCAATCCGGCCCGGCTCCTGAGAGCCCCGAGCCTTTCCGCCAAACCCCACCCTGCTCCGGAGCTTCCGGGCCTGGCTGCAGGGAGCGAGGCCCGCTCACGCCTGGCTGCGGGGGAAACGGGGCCCCTCACCCTGGGGGGACTCCCGAGCAGTCATAGAGAAGACGGATCCCTTATTTATGGGCAGAAGAATTCACCCCAACATCGGAGGAGAGGGAGAATAGAGGAACCCGCTCCTGGGGGTGAGGGGCCACCTTGGACTATTAGTGGGAAAATAGAGGAAAGCCCCCTAATCTTGGCTAGGGGGAAAGAAAGAAAACTCCCTAATATTTTTAGAGGCACAAGAAGCCATCACTGGTGTGCAGTAGGGGTCCTCTAAGCATGGGCGGCTGGGGTTCGAATTCCTCCTATTTCAAACCAGGGGAGGAAGAAATTCCAATCTCCTGCACCTTCCCTCTACCCCTCCACCCCCAATATCTTGGGCTACGTCTAGACTGGCATGATTTTCCAGAAATGCTTTTAACAGAAAAGTTTTCCGTTAAAAACATTTTCGGAGAAGAGCGTCTAGATTGGCACAGATGCTTTTCCGCAGAAGCACTTTTTGCGGAAAAGCGTCCGTGCCAATCTAGACGCACGTTTCCGCAAAAAAGCCCCGATCGCCATTTTAGCGATCGGGGCTTTTTTGCGGAAAACAAATCCGAGCTGTCTACACTGGCCCTTTTTCGCAAAAGAGCAGTGTAGTATTTCCGCAAGAAGCACTGATTTCTTACAGTAGGAAGTCAGTGCTTTTGCAGAAATTTAAGTGGCCAGTGTAGACAGCTGGCAAGTTTTTCTAGAAAAGTGGCTGATTTTCTGGAAAAACTGGCCAGTCTAGACACAGCCTTGGGTTGAAGCTGAAAGCACCATTTTCTGGAAGAGAGGAGAGACTCCAGGCTGTGCTTAATTTTAAAATAATGTTTGAAATGTAAGAAAAGAAAACGGGTGGTAGGGGACAGATAGTCTATTAAGAGTTTTCAAATATATGGAACACTTTTATTCAAGAGAATAATGATAATTTGCTCTTCTGGCCTGCTGAAGACAGGACACAAAATAATGGGCTTAAGCTGTAAGTAGGAAAATGTAGGATCAATACCAGGAAAAGACTTTCAGTACACAAGCATAGTTGAGTGCCGGAACCAGCTTCCAGGAGAGGTTGTAGAATTTTCATCATTGGATCTTTAAGAACAGGTTGAACAAACACCTTCCAAGGTTGGTATAGGTTGTTCCTGACTTGGTAGAGTTTGCTAGACTTGATGACTTCTCAAGGACCCTTTCAGCCCTATCTGTTCTTTCTATAATTCTATGAAAAAAACTCTTGCAACTGAAAGGAGACATGCTACATATTTAAATAAAAACATTTAAAATACAATTTCTTGATATATAGATCATTCAGATTGTCTTAGCATTTTGACACTACCCAATATGTCACCAGTTCTGCGTTAGCAATCAGAGTCCACACATGGTGAACAAGTCTAGATGTACAACTAGTCCAAACCTGTCATGCATGTCTGCCATTTTAAAGGAAGTTTTCAAAATTTTCACTCCTGTGATTCAAGATTTTGCAGTCTGTTTCAAGAAACTCTGAAATCTCATTTCCCAACCTTTACCACACCATTTAATTTAAATTAATTAGCAAAAATAAGTATAAATTGTTTGGAAATATAGTAGAACCCGAGTTATGAACAACAGAGTTACAAGTGACCAGTCAACCACACATCTCATTTGGAACCAGAAGTGGGCAATCAGGCAATAGCAGAAACAAAACAAATAAAAACCAATACAGTAGAGTTCTGGGTTAAATATAATCTAAAAACTAAAGAAAAGTTTATAAAAAAAAAAAAGATTTGGCAAGGTAAGAAAACTGTTTCTGTGCCTGTGTCATTTAAATTAAGATGGTAAAAACATTTTTCTTTCACATAGTAAAGTTTCAAAGCTGTATTAAGTCAATATTCATTTGTAAACTTTTGAAAGAACAGCCATAATGTTTTGTTCATAGTTACAAATATTTCATAGTTACAAACATTCCTGTAGTGTTCTTAACTCTGAGGTTCTACTGTATATAATTTGAATGGTATTATCCCACAGGAGACTTCTGTGTGCTACAGATATTAGCTATATTTCTAAATACACATGCAGACATGTTATGGATGCTAAACTGAATATCTGACAGACACATTTTGGTTGCTAAACTATGTCCTACCAACACAAACCCACCAATACTGAACCAACTACTGGTACTCTTGAACTCTGACTGTAGACTATCTATTTGTACTGATGATTAAACATGGTTGGTGTGTCCTTCATAAATCACTGTGTACGTAGTTTTCTGTTGGTGTAAGCTGCAAGATATTTTTTGTAATGTTGAAAAAAAAAGTTAAAAGGATCGTCCATGTTCATTATTGGAACATTTATTGTAATAAATTTGGTATTAATTTTGGAGTGTAAATTACAACTATTATCCTGCATATCTATTAGTTAAAGTGCAATATATTTGACATTGGAATTAAGGCTGCACATTGGCTGTTCAGGATGAGCAGCTCTTCCACACACATGCTCCTTCTTTGCCTCTCCTACATCCCCCTTCATCATCTCCGGTGATCATCTCTTAGATATGGCAAATACTTAAGTGGGGATGGAAAGACATAAGGAACATGAAGGGATGAATGGTCAAGGGAATTCATCAAGGATATTAAAAAGCAGAGGATCTGATAAGTAACGCATAGGGGAAAGGGTAAGATGAGAAGACTACGGCAATGCTATTTTGCAAAAAGTTGGCTGATTTGGAGGCAGGGAGAAGATTCTTTGGGATCTTGTGAACACCTTGATTACATCTTTCACAAGTATAGATAACAGAAACAGAATTTGAAGCTTGAGTATTTGTACAGACACTAAGAGCGCTGGCCATCCAATCAGGAATAAAAGTATACCCTGTAACCTGTGTCCCCTCAGAAATAACATGTATCACCCAATAATCCAAAGTTTCAAGCAGATAGGTACCAGTGATCTGCTGACCAAACATTTCTCACCAAAATTACCTGGCAAACAATTCCAAATAATGCAAAAATTGCAAACTTTTCAATTTGCAAACAGAAACCATAGAGAAATTCATTCATCAAATACATTATTTGCCACAATAAATTCGCTTACCTCTACAAGTACAGACAAATGTGTTGATCCTCTTCAATAAGTACTGTTCTGCATGCAATCGGAAATGAAACAGAAGAATGGAATGGTCTCAGAGCAGCCAAGTGTAAAAGGAGAGTGTTTTCTTTTGCTGGGGCAGCTGAAGTGTCAACTCTGATGTGGAATTAGAGATGCATTGTCGGTTCCCTGGGTGAGAGCAGAGAGGGTATTAAAAATTACTGAAAATTACAGAATTCTGCCACAACTCTTGGAATCCTATAGATTTATTTAAATACTGATCTCTTGGGCCAAGCACATGTAGAAGAGTGAATTAATAGAGAAAGATGGTGCACGTGAGAATTAAGACTGTTTTAATTGTAACTATAATCGTTACAGGGCAAGACTTCCTTGTCTTGGTCAGTATTTTGTTTTCTGGCGAGTTCCTCCTTACAGCCTCCTTTTAGTTAACTCTGTAATGGCAGGGAGGATCTTATCACACAGGTAAACTGAGGACCTTATGACACTTATAAACAATAAGGCTATGTCTACACTCATGGCTTCTTGCACAACTATGACCATTCTTGTGCAAGAATCTGCAGAGCGTCCACACTGCCCGCCTGCTCTTGTGCAAGTAAATTTACAGTACGGCGTGGTAAAGGGGGCTCCTTGCTCAAGAGCTACGCTCTTTTTTGACAGGTATAAGCCCTCTTGCACAGGAGCTCTTGCACAAGAGGGCAGTGTGGACGCTCAGCAGGGATTTCTTGTGCAAGAAAGCCCTAAGGCTAAAATGGCCTTCATAGCTTTCTTGCGCAAGAAAGCATCCACACTGCAATGGGCGCTCTTGTGCAAAAACACAGCTCGCACATGGCAGTGTGGACGTTTTCTTGTGCAAGAGTTCTTGCACAAGAACACTTGCGCAAGATGTTCTTGCGCAAGAAGCCATGAGTGTAGACGTAGCCTGACAGACATTCTCATTCTCCACAACATTGCTAACCATTATAATTCTGTAATAATTGTTCATTTTTAAAGTCACACCAATTGTTATTCTTTATCCAAATTCATTAACACTAAAGACAAACCAGACTTCTCATTTATCTCTTTCTGATTTTATTGGCTTTAGCGTGGTCAGGGCTCAAAAGATAATATTAAACATAGGGATGAAAATTCAGTAAACATAGGGTCAATTTTTAGGGCCTTACCAAATTGACTGACCATTTTGATCAGTTTCATAGTCATAGGATTTTTAAAATAGTAAATTTCATGATTGCAGATATTTAAATCTGAAATTTCACAGTTTTGCAATTGTAGTAGTCCTAGCACACAAAAGAGTTGTGTAGGGGTTGCAAAGTTATTGTATGAGGGGTATGATATTGCTAGCCTTACTTCTGCCTAGCTGTTGGCTGTAGCAACATGGCATGGTATGGTATTGCCATCTTTTACTTCTGCACTGCTGCTTACAGAGCTGGGCTGTTAGTCTGCAACTGGCATTATCTGGCTGCCCAGCTCTGAAAGCAGCAGTACAGAAGTAAGGGGTGACAGGAGTACAGTAGTCTCACCCTTAGTTCTGTGCTGCTGCTGATGGAGATGCTGCCATCAGAGTTGAGCACATGTCCAACATTACAACCACCGCTTTCTAGTTGCCCAACTCTGAAGGCAGCGCAGAAGTAAGGGTGGCAATACTGTGATCCTCCTAAAATAACCTCATGATCCCCATGCAACTTCCTTTTGGGTCAGGATCTGAAATCTGAAAAATAATGGCCTCCCCCCATGAAATCTATGTAGTATAAGATAAAAGTGTACAAAAGGCCCGATTTAATGATTTGTGATGCGTTTTGGATGGCTATGAATTCAATAGGGCCATAGATATGTTCAACCCTGATTGAAGAGTTACAGCAGGGATGCATTTGGGTTACAGTATATACATGTCATTTGTTTTAATTTTTCATAAATACCTGCTTTCCCTTTTATGTTAAAAAAGTTTCTAATGTTTATGACCTTCAAACAGATTTACTGGATTGGAGTGGAAGGTACAGAGATTGCATAAAGATGATCAAAATATTATTCATCTCTATATCTGACATACTTTGGCGTTTGGGCAAACCTGAAAATTTGTTATTTAAAAGCAATAAAGTTACTGGAAGAATATGGTGCTTAATCTGGTTACCTAGCAAACTATAGAAACATCAGAGACTTTTCCATTGTCTGGGTGTGAGAATTCTCTGGAGCTATTTTTTGTGGTTTAGCTCTCATTCTTTTATAAGATAGTAATAAGTTTCCAAGGATCTTAAAGACTAATATGGCATAAATTATCTTGAAGTTATCAATAACATTAAGGAGAATCTCAGAAAATGTCAGTTTCTCTCCAGTGAAATAATTTTTAAAATAAAATGATTTTCCAAAATAAAATTAATCTCTTTGTGAGACATAATTCCATATACTATATTATATCCTGAAAGAGTTTTGATAATTCTATTCTGAATTTGTGTGTGTCCAAAATTTTTTTCAATTTTCTCAAAGTGTTTCATAAGTAATACATATTCAGCTTTACAACTCTTAAGGGCATGTATATACTGGGGAGTTATTTCAAAATAACTCCCCTTATTTCGAAATAATGTGTCCAGTGTCTACACTAGCAAGCCTGTTATTTTGAAATAAAGGAGTTAGAAATAATAACTCCTGCTTGTGAAGAGGAATAAGCTTATTTTGAAATAGTTATTTTGGGAGTTATTATTTTGAAATAACATTCAAAATAATATTTGAAATAACATTTCAAAATAACCTGGCAGTGTAGACGTAGCCTTCGTGCCCAAAGAGTTATTGTACCCATTTTACAGATGCATAAACTGAGGACAAGAGACCTGTTTCATATCCAGAGCAGAGATGGGATAAAACATGCTGAGATCCTAAGTTTAAGGAACTCCACAACATTACCAAAAATGTGTATTATTCTAACATAAAGGACAATGAAAATAGAAATAATAAAGTTTTATAATAGCATATATACCAGTATACAGGTGAGGATGCAACTAAAAACTAGTTTTTGGGTTTTTTTGTATTTAGAGGTCCCACATAATCTGAAGCCCTAAACTGTAACTTAGTTTGTCCATAAATCTGGTTCGGGTCCAGAGTCACAGTGAGAATTGGCATCAGTAAGGAATGTACCTAAGGAATCCTGAATCTCAGCTCCCCCACTCTATCAGAGGACATTCTTTTATAAGTTTTGTATTGCATGCTGTAAGACATGATTTGTAAATAAAGATCAGAGGGTGTTAGCATTTGCAAATGTCTGAAACTTCTATACAGGTTGTGCCTCCCTAAACTGGGACTGTCTGGTCCAGGCACATCCATGGTCCATCAGGATGTTCCTGGACCAGAGAGCCCAGAGGCCAGTGGTCGGCTGGAAGCCGCACAGCAGGGGGCTCAGGTGGTGTGGAGAGCCCATGGCAATGGGGTCTGGCAGCACAGGTGGGATTCCTGGGGCAGAGCCATCCAGCCAGGGCCTACCACACAGCCTGCTGACAGTGGGGGGCGGGGAAGAGGAAGAGTGTATGTGGGGATATGACTGGGGGGCAAAAGTAGAGGTGATGAAAGGCTAAGAGACCAAGGGCAGGGAACCTCCTCTAGTCCGGTAAATTCCCTTGTTTGGGACCAGTCAGATTCCAAGGGTGCCAGACCATGGAGGTCCAACCTGTACTTCCATTGCAAGCGTAAAAATACACTTTCTAATGGCCAAGGCATAGCTTAACAAGCTGCAGTCTTTGTTCAAGGTAAAGTTCTTACTAATCTTTCTTCTTTCCAGCAATGGCTGACTCTCAGGACCTTTGACAGAAGTACAAGATGTGGTTTCTCTCATCTTCCTACATGGAAAATCTTTGCCTGTGGGTTTTTCATCTATATGCAGCTCCCAGAAAATGCAATCCCCCTTGTTTCAGTTCCCATCTTTGTAAGAGCTCTGGCCCCTTGAGACTATCCAGTGATGGATTCCATGATAGCTCTCTCTTTATGTCGTCTCAAATTTACTGTTTTGTCCCCAGAGTCAGGGTGACTTCATGGTGTTCTTCCCAGCCTGTGGACTTCCCTTTCTGCTGTTTTGTATGTAATTAGGGCTTCCATTCTTTTGGTCACACCTGGCTTAAGTGCATTGGAGACAATCCATAGCAGGGATGTTAAATAGTTAACCAGCTGTTGCTGGTGAACTCTAGTGGTGGCCAGCCACACAAGGCTGGAGCAGCCCTGGCTGCGGAGAGGCAAGCAGGCCAGGCAATGGGACCCCACAGCTACAGGCCCTAAGTTAAAAGGTTAACTAGTTAACTAGCATTAGCAATGTAAGTGAGTTGTTCAGTCAAGCTTAAAAGCTGGTTCTCCCAGCACCATCTCTGTGGTTCCATCTGCTCCCCCCACACTGCTGCTTCTATCAGATGCATCAGGGAGGTGGCTGCGGGGGCAGCCTCCGCCTGCAGCCAGCCCAGGTTGCTGCAAACAAGGGTTGCTGCCAAAACAGCCTCTGTTTGCAGCAGCCTGGTCTGGCCATGGGCAGAGGCTGCTTTAGTAACACCTCGGCTACGTCTACATTGGCCCCTTCTCCGGAAGAGGCATGTTAATTTCCAACTTCAGAATAGGGAAATCCGCGGGGGATTTAAATATCCCCCACGGGATTTAAATAAACATGGCCACCGCTTTTTTTCCGGCTTGGGGAAAAGCTGGAAAAAAGCGTCTAGACTGGCGCGATCTTCCGGAATAAAGAAGTAGGAATAAGATATCCTCTGGAAAATGGCTTTATTCCGGAAGATCGCGCCAGTCTAGACGTTTTTTTCTGGTTTTTCCCCAAGCCGGAAAAAAAGCGGCGGCCATGTTTATTTAAATCCCCCGCGGATTTCCCTATTCTGAAGTTGGAAATTAACATGCCTCTTCCGGAGAAGGGGCCAATGTAGACGTAGCCCTCATGTTCCCAGCAGCCTGGGCCAGCTACAAGCAGGGGATGCTGGACGTGGTGTGAGCCAGGACTGATCAAACCCGGCTCTGCCTGGGCTTGCGCCGGTCCAGGATCATTGTGGCTCTGCGTTTTAAATGTAGTAAGAGCCATCCAGTTAAAATGCAGAGCCATAGCAATCCGTGTTCTGTCTTGGCTTGCGCCAGCCCGGCTCTTACTACATTTAAACTACAGAGCCGCAGCAGGGGTAGCTCATGGACCAGAGTGCTTTCCCTTATCAACTAATTGTATAGTGACAGTTGGTCAATTACCCACCTCTTAACAGCCTTAGCTAGTATTTAACTGGTTAACTATTTTCACATTCCTAGTGAATAGCTAGCTGCCTTCCTTCCTGACTTGAAGAAAACCCGCTTCTCTGTTTAGCCACCAGTTTTAAACATAGTATCAGTAAGTATTCATAATTCTTCATGGTGTTAATGGATATATATTGCAAATTAATATTGTAAAATATAATTCAGTATTAGAAAAGACCTTACCTGATACACTTTTATAATACAATAATATTGCTTATTCTTTTGGGTTCAAATCTCCTCTCTTTATAGACCTGTAAACCTTTGAAATGTATTCTTAAATAAAGTTCTTTTTCTCCTGGCACAAAGAGATGCCATTCACTCTAGTGAAGACTTCATACTAGTTCTTCCCTCACTGGTGATACTTGCATTGTTACCCTGGTTAGTTTCATAGCTATGTTTAACTTTTATGTAAATATATTCACTGTTTAGGCTAGACAACCAGGAATTCATATTCCTTTATCTAAAGCAGACTGTGCTTGTGCATTGCTTGCAAAACACATTCTAAGAACATACATTGTAGCACATATCCATAACTTTTTGTACATACACCATATATAGATCTTGCCAGAATATTTATGATAAGTGGGAAATGAGTTTTCCAGTGATATATTACATGACATCTTTGGGTATTATATTATGACTATAGTATGTTAGGTGTAATAAGTGGGCATCAGGATTGAGAAGAGTTGCTCTCAGAGAGTAATGAATCATGAGTGGGCCACAGTGTTACATATCCCCTAATTACTCAGCACTAATTCATCTGAATCAACTGTAGGATTCCAACACCTAATAATAAGGCAGGGCGAAAAAAGAATCCTACTCCTCTGGTTATACCATCCAAAAATTCATATTACAGGCAGTCCCCGAGTTAGGCGGATCCGACTTATGTCGGATCCGCAGTTACAAACGGGGCACTTCCTCTCCCTGGTCTCCAGCAGACCAGGGAGAGGAAGCAAAGCGGCGGAACGCGCGGCCAGCTGACAGCCCAGACACGTCTGGGCTGTCAGCTGGCCGCGCGTTCCGCCGCTCTGCTCTGCTCTGCTCCCCCTCCCCCTGGTCTGTAGACCAGGGGGACGGGGAGCAGAGCAGAGCAAAGCCGCGGAGCCCGAGGGCAGCAGGATAGCCACGGCGTGTCTGGGCTGTCCCGCTGCCCCCGTGCTCCGCGGCTTTGCTCCGGACGCCTGTGGTACAGCAGCTGGGGCGCTGCCGGTTGGTCCTGTAGCGCCGCTCTGGGCGCCACTGGACCAACCCAGCAGCACCCCAGCTGCTCTGCCCCAGGTGTCCCCAAGTCAGCAGCTGCTGAAAATGACCAGTGGCTGACTACAGGAAGCCCCTGCCCCGGGCTTCCTGGAATCAGCCGCTGATCAGTTTCAGCAGCAGCTGACTTGGGGATGCCTGGGGGTTCTTAAGTTGAATCTGTATGTAAGTCAGAACTGGCGTCCAGATTCAGCCACTGTTGAAACTGATCAGTTTCAGCAGCAGCTGAATCTGGACGCCAGTTCCGACTTACATACAGATTCAACTTAAGAACAAACCTACAGTCCCTATCTTGTACATAACCCGGGGACTGCCTGTATATGAAAAATGACTCTATTTCTGCTCTTTCTGCCTGCTCTAGATATGGTAAACAAAATAAGTAAAATTCCAACTATTCATCATATGTTGCAGATCTGGTATGAAGCCCTGGAGGGGGAGGGAAATAAAATTAAATTGGAATTTCTAAAGAAGATATCCTTTCACTCAATTAATGAACAGTGCAGATTGTAAATCAACCGTGTCCTCTAAGCAATTTTAAATTTGGCAACAGCAAGTTCTTAATATAAATATGCGATAATAGAAGGACATCTGACCCTAAAAGCTAATATTTATGCAGGTTAAGCATATGTACTCCCATTCTACAATATTAATTACTAGAACCCTGTTCTTTATGGAGCACTGCGTGTTCTTAAAAACCCCAAGTTGCTCCTAAAATTCTTCTCTCAGTATAGGCAGTTTGGTTAAGAGCAAATTACTGAGAGAAGAAAGGGGACAGAACTTGTTCATACAAATAGGGAATACAATAGATACGTCACTCATTCCAAACATTCTGCTGTGTATCTTCTTCCCTGCACCAAATGTTGAAAGTATTGTAAGGACCATGGGAATTCTGTAAATTTGTTTTGTTACTAGCTAGAGTTATAAGTATCCTGTAGGTCTGGATATGAATTAGCTTCAGGTGTATTACTGGCAATTATTTGGGGATTGTATTCTGAAGTTATACTTAGGGCCGTAGATAAATCAGTTACTACAATATATACTATAGCCAAATTCTGCTGCCATTTACACCATGATATCTCTATTGAAGTGAGCTTTCCACCCCCCCCCCCCGTAACTGAGAGCAAAAATTAATCTTTGATTATTAGTTACAATTTTAAAGATCATTCTTCTATACTGGAGATTCACTGAGGCAACGTCTACACTGGTGGCTTCTTGCACAAGAACAGCTGTTCTTGCGCAAAAACTTGCTGGGTGTCTACACTGCACGCGCGTTCTTACGCAAGTAAATTTACAGTATAGCATCGGAAAACAGGGCTCCTTTTGGAACTGTTATTCCTCTCCCCACGAGGAATAAGCCCTCTTGCACAAGAGCTCTTGCGCAAGAGGGCAGTGTAGACAGGCAACATGAATTTCTTGCACAAGAAACACCTATGGCTACAATGGCCATCAGAGCTTTCTTGCGCAAAGAAAGCATCCACACTGCCATAGTCACTCTTGCGCAAAAGCACATATCTTGCGCAGAAGCACATGCCAATGGAGACACGCTCTTGTGGATGATTTTTTGCACAAGAACTCTTCCGCAAAACAGTTCTTGCACAAGAAGTTGCCAGTGTAGATGTAGTCTCATGATAGTATTCCATCAAATTGGCACAGTATTGCATTAGAACTGTACTTGGCAGAATTACCTGCCTATGGAAACAAAATTATGTGGTCTGCTTTAAGCAACTTATGCTTTGGGAAACTTGTATAACAAATACAAATAAAAAAACTAGTTAATTGATGCAGATTATTTGTATTGACTTCTCATTTGGGATAACATTTTTAACATCTTTATCTCTATTAATTTACTCCTAATATTTCTTCCTCCTCTCCTTGTTGTTTTCCGCATTAGGGACATTTTCTAAGTTTCCCACCATTGCTAATTTTGATTCAGCTCTACTTGTGAAGACAAAGTTGAAAGTGCTGGTGAACACAGGCCACCTTCTGAACTGTTGTTTTTATTAATAGATCTGGAATACATGACCAGGAGGTTAAAATAGTAAGGACAGGTGGCAATTCATGTACTCTAGTCATCAATTTCAAATGAATTTTCAATATGTTTTATATTATTTACAATTTATTTGATGCACCACTGTACCTGTGTTACCCTATGTAAAGATATATGTCTAATTGTGAAAATTCAATGAACAAATGTAAATACATTCGTAAAGTTGTCTACATCATGATATGTTTTAAACCCCAAACTTGTCAGAAAAAGTTCAAAACAAATATGTTGAAAAGTACCAGTGATGCAAGATATCTGGAAGAACTCTAATCCTTAAGAAAAATTGCTTCTAGAAATAGCCTCACTAAAAAAGGAGGAAAATAACTGCCCATGTGAGAAAATAGATGGCTCATCATGCAGCAACATTCCTGACTTTATGGAATGCCAGTGAAAGGATATAACTTCCTAGATGTAATTCAAAACTTGAATGTGAAATACACTGGGATACTAGCCATATCTTTTTCAATACCGTTTATTGTTCTAATGTGAAGAAGTTGTCTGAATTCATCTTTTGTGAGTCATAATGAATTTTAAAAAATACAGTAGCCAGATCTCAGAAGTGATTTTTAAGTTAATAATCTTTTGTCTTCTCTCAATTTCTCCTTAATTTCCTTCATGCAGTTCAATCTCTGGTTCTCTTTCTTTTTCACACATTGCTGCAGCACCATGTACATCTCAACTGACAAGCGCAGAAGGGGAAATTCAGCATTAGGCACTACATGTTGGACTGTTGTTGGTTTATCTGAGTAGTTGTTCTCCGAATCTTCTACTGTGAATTCTTCCAAAGATCCACCTCACTAGATCCCCAGTTTTTATGAGACTGGAAGGGCCAAAATGTCCCAGAGATATATGTACAGGGAGAGAGCAGTGACACCAGAGACTGGTTCCATTCATGGGTTGAGTGGGGTTGTAATGAGGTGCTGAATAAAATAAATTCCAAAATACTAATATTACTTTTAAAATAACTTTTGGCGGTGTCATTCATAAACTTTTCTCAATGCTGATTTTATATAGTCTCACTACATTCAGAAAGTTAGTCTTCAAACTCATCATTGAAACAGCCTACGAGTGACACATAGGGCAAGACCCAGTTCAACACCTCATTTACTATCCAGTATATTTTCTACTGGCAAGCCACTTTATCAAGAAAACCCATCCAACCTCAAGCCTGAGATTTATGAATATGGGAAGAGATGCAGGAAGGCCGAAGACAAGTAAAAGGCAAAATTACAGTTGGGTCTGTTGCAAAGAGGAATCGGAATGAGGAGCAAGAGCTGCTCCTATTTTTACACCCTGTGTAAAGATATGTCTGTTGGAATGTACAGTGATGACTGGCCTGGTTTACAAATGCATTTAGGCACATAAAGATGTAGCTCACACAGGTGGGAGCTGAGTTTCCCTTAAGACCCCTCCTACTCACACTACCAGCATCTTACCGGGTCCTTTCACCTAGTTCTTAGCAAGTGAGTTTCTCTGAATAAAACAAACAGACCAAGAGACGGTCCTCTCCCTCTCTTTCCCTTATGAGACAAGGGTCTCCATATGACAACAAAGCAAAAGTGACATGTCTATCAGGGAGTCTTCCTGGAGTCTTCCCTTTGGGCAAGACTGGTTTGTTGTCTTTTGAAGGGATCTTATCTCCAGCTCCAATGTAGGGGGAAAGTTCTGGTAATCAATAACACGTGTGCCATTTTGTAAAAGTCCAAACAACAGCATGGACTCCATCTTGGCCACTCTTCTTCCTCCTCCCCTCCTGGCATTTTCCCACTCTTTTGATGTTTTGGTGGGAAAACGAGGCAGACACGTGACCTAGGTTCTGCCCAGCAAGAGCAGCTCATTTAAGAGCTACCTCTGGAGTTCTAAGGGGCTGTCCATCTGAGTGGCAGAGTCCGGAGCTGCTTAGAGTGTACGCCAGCACCACGCCAATAGGTTTCAATTGTGGGAGGGTGAACTTACCTGCACGCATGGGGTGTGCTACCAGCTGCTACACCTCATCAGCAAGGACATACACACACCCATGATGGTGCAGGGAAGGGAGTGGCCGACCATCATCGGAGCAGAGCTGACACAGCCTGATCACTCTCACCTGAATTACATTTGGAGATGGAATCTGGAGCTGTCTCACCATCGTGAGGTTCCACAAGCGGCAGGATATGGTAGTGGTTTTTAAATTCCCCATTTCCTTACCTGGGTCCCATCCTAAGGAAGGGAACTCACCCGAGTGGCAATCGTGCACCACCTTTATGTCACTTACCTTGAGTTGTGGGGTCCTGGTTATAGTTATGTTCTTTACTTTGTTTGAACTGTTGAATAAAACCTCTGTGTGTTAGCACCCACATTTCAGTCAGTTTATTTTTCCTAAGGGGCTGAGACAAACCCCGATGACCGAAGAGGATAGGGTTCCTTTAGACTGGTATCCTTTTCATTCAGGCATACCAGTCAACACCGTCTTGGGGCATACAATAGTGCAGCTAGGTCATGCGACTTCTAGAACAGTGAAGTGGGCTGTTGTCTGGCCTGTAGGCTGGCCTGTCTCCCGGTAGGCTGGCCTGTCTCTACAGTGAAGCAGTTCTACTGCTGTACCAGGTTTGCTCTTTTTAAGCTCCCTCCTGCCCCTCCAGGCAAGAACAAGCCCTGCAGGTGTGCTTTGTT
Organism: Pelodiscus sinensis; assembly: GCF_052426305.1. Classification (NCBI taxonomy): domain Eukaryota; kingdom Metazoa; phylum Chordata; order Testudines; family Trionychidae; genus Pelodiscus; species Pelodiscus sinensis. Next base: position 59,244,420 of record NC_143059.1, on the reverse strand, counting down.
AGACCTGAACAGGCCCAGAAGAGCTCACTAGTTTCCTCGCCACCAGAATGATGCCATATCCCTTCACAGGTATCTAGTGGGATTTTCACACATGCCTAAGAAGATTTGCTGCCTAACCCCATCCAACTGAAGTCAATGGACGTGAGATGCCTAACTCATTTAAACGGCATGTCTACACTAGCAAAAAATTGACCCTCCAGAGGTTGATCTTCTAGCATTCAGTTTAGTGGGTCTAATGTAGATCCATACATTAAACACTGAGGGCAGCCCCTACCAGCTTCCAGTGTTCCTCATTCTGCAAGGAGTAAGGGAAGGATCACAGTGTGTGCTACCGTCGGTCTCCTGCTGTGTGGACACCACCATGACTCGGCTTGCCAGCACCAACAGAATGCATAGCTGGAGTTGCATAGCTTAAGTCAACCTGCCTGGATACTAGACCAGCTTTAAGTACTTTTAAAAATCCCAGTAGGCACTTGTATGCATATTTAGGCATCTAAACATCTGTGTACATCTGGTCCAACATCACTAGTGGATAACCAAGTCTGGTGAGAGTGTCTGAAATAATTTCTAAACAAGATTGGTGGGATGTCTGTAGTTAATCTGGGGATGATAATGCAACAGATAATCAAAGACAGTTTGGACTTTCTGAAAGTGTGAGTTACTTGGGAAAAGATAACTCATAAACACATACTCATTTTTCTTTGTCAATCATAGTTTTACAAGTTATCAGTTCTTTCCACTTAATTACACTGATGTCTGATTATTACTGAAATGTATGATAAAGTTCTGAAGTTTAATTATTATTATTTTATCTTGAGTCTTAAAACAAGGTTGGCAATGTTTCATTTGTATATGAGATGAGACCAAATGGCCCAATTGCAGGCCAGAATTGAAGTGACACTAAATTACTGGAAAAACTCTCCACTCCAAGAAATATATCACTAGTGAGTCAGAAACTGGCAGTAATGATACCAGCACTTTAAAAAAAGTATATTGTTGCCTTTTATATGATTACTCCATGACCAAAAAATATTACCAGAAAAGTGTCCCATGTTTTGACTTAGAAATTATGGTCCCTTTAGACAAAGTCAGAGCATGGACCAATTAATTACCAATTGCTTATTCTGAATATATTTCTTTAGGATCTTTAAAGACTGATCCTAGAAGGTAAAAATAAAGTGTCAGTTCATATATTTTAAGGCCAGAAGGGCACATTGCATCATCTAGTCTGAGCTCCTGCATAAAACTGTCTATAGAATTTCACCCAACAATTCCTGTATCAAGCTTCTTGGTTTAACTAGAGTGTATCTTTTAGTCAGTTTAAAGATATCCAGTGACGGAGAACCCACTGCATCCCTTGGTAAGATTTCCAGTCACTGACCTCACTGTTTAAAATGTTCACTTTTCCTGCAGTCTGAATTTATTGAGTTTCAGATTCCTGCCACTGGATATTTTTATGCCTTGGTATGCTGGATTAAAGAGCCCCCTGCTATCAGAGATCTTCTCTTTATGTATGTAGATCTAATACAGGTTGTATCTCTCTGGTCCAGCACCCTTGGGACCTGACTGGTCCCGAACAAGGGGATTTGCTAAACGAGGGCCTCCCAACATGTCCAGTATTGCCCCCAGCTAGGTCTCCAGCCAAGACCTGTAGTTGCCTGCCTGGCCATGGCTCCCCAGACTGGAGCTCCAGGGCTACAAGGGCTCTGTGACTGCTGCAGCTTCTTGGGTTGTTGGCAGAGCCGACCCAAGCTATGGGCTGACTGGGCTACCACCAGGGCGCCCCATTGTAGGGGACACCGCGTGGCGCTGCTGGACTGGGTGGGAGTGGGGCCGCGCATGAGCTGGACACCCGGGGGCACCGCGTGCTCGGGGACGGGGCTGACAAATAGCTCGAGCCGGCCCTGGCTGTCGGGGCTCCACAGCTTCTGGGGCTGCTGGAACTGAGGCTCTGCAACTACTGGGACTCTGCTGCCGCTGCCAGCCCTCTGCTACCACCCGGCAGCAGGGGCCAGAATTCCCTGCTGCACCCCCCTCCCTTAACATGGGGCTCCTGGCTGAATCACACCCCTCCTCCCCCACTCCTGCCCTGTGGCCTGACCTCCTTATTCCTGGACTCTGTGGTCCTGGAACATCCATGGTCCGCCAGACCTCAGAGTCCTTGTTAAGGAAGGTACCACCTGCAGATCATGATAAAGTCACTTCTTAACTTTTATTTGATATACCAAATAAAATAATAGAATTATAGGATTGTAAGGGACCTCAGGAGGTCATCTAGTCCAGTCCCTGTGCTCATGTCAGGACTAAGTATTATCTAGACCATTTATTCCAGTGCTTAACAACCTGGACAGCAAGTCTTTCCTATGTCCAGCCTAAACCACCTTTGATGTAGCTTAAGTCCATTGCTTCTCATCCTGTCTTCAAATGTTGAGAATATGTTTTTCTTTCTCCTCCTTGTAACAACCAATACATAGAGCTACTTAAATCTCTCATTGTCAGGCAGGATTTCCAGAGCAGAAATCAGTTTTGTAGCTCTTTATTTATTCCTTTCCATTTTTTCCACCTCATTTGAGTATAGACTCCAGAACAGGATTCCAGCAATGGAGTAACCAACCTGTATAGAGCTGTGGCTATTATACCAGACACTGAAGTCTCATAATTAGAGCTCTGCTTTATATTTCGGAAATGTTATATGTGGTATTGGAAACCTATTCTTTCTTTTGCAGTATAATTAAAAAGTATTGAAACATGTCATTAAAATAAATAAAAAAAATCTGCATTAAATCATCGCTATGCCTGCATAGGTAAAAATTATAAAAACTCAGTTTCAAATAGCAATGTTCATGAAGCCGCATTGAAAAATGTTGAGAGGTTTGCAAAAGCTACGCTCCAGTTAAATGCTGAATTGAAGTCTGCATTCAATCTCTCTTTTTTTATCACTTAATAACCATGTATGTAAATTCTGTGCAATGAAAAGTTCTGACAAGTAGACCAAGAATAACTTTTTATGTGCATCTGATGAAGTAGGTCTTTGCCCACAAAAGCTTATGCTCCAACACTTCAGTTAGTCTATAAGGTGCTACGGGACTCCTCGCCGCTTTTGCAGATTCAGACTAACACGGCTACCCCTCTGATACTTTTTATGTGGTGGCTCCCACCCTAGCCTACAGCTTTCACAAGTGAGTTTTCTCTTGTCATATGTGCCCTCTCCTCTTCATTTCTTGATGGGTGTAAATAGGTTTGGAAAAATTAGCCAAGATTTCATTTTGGGAACTACCACTTCATCCACACACATTCATTCCTTGATATAACCCCACTGACTTCAGTGGAACTGCATCAGGGGATGGGTGGAGGGATTTGGCTCATTAAGTCCTTTCACCTGGGGCATACTAAGGCAACACTTTTATTCTGGTAAATGACAGGCCTTCATTTAGGTAGGATGTGGTTTGGCTCTTTGCACTAGCCAGCAATCAATACATGTTCACTCAACCTCCATCTTCATTCTCCATTAAAACAACAACAAAAAAGGCCACTTTCCCAACAACACCTGCAGCCATTGGCATACAATATAGGATCTAAGAGTCCACTAAAAGCTAGAGTGGGAGAAATATAAAATACTAGGAAATGAGGCTCTTTATTCCAGATTTGTTGTAACTGCACTGACAATAATCAGTGGTGGCTGTGGTGCTTTTCTTTTGCAGTTTTTTAATGAGACACATTTATTGTTGCCTGTTGATAAACAAAAGTAAAATTGTAAAAGTGACTTTCATTTCACATTCTTTTGAGTTCTCTCTGGATCTTATTTAGCCTCACTTGTTCAAATATATTTGCTTTACATAGCATGCTTGCCACATTTTTTTAACAGCCAATCATTATTTCATTCAGTTGCTATAGAAAACAATTTTCTTTCCAGGGGCCACCATAAACATGATTTCAAGTTGTGTTTCAGGTCCTGGAAAACTTGTATGAGATCTGATCCCGCGTTCTTATTTACATAAGTCCCATTAGAGTCAATTAGATAATTCACATGAGTAATACTCCTATTTAGCAAGACTAGTTTTAGATTATATGTTTGAAAGTGGTTATTAAACTCATGATAGTTTAATATGTTCACTGTGCAAGTTGATTACAGATCCTTACATTTCACATAGGGTCTAATCTAGCAGTCTTTAATAAAGACAAAGCTTCCGCTGACTTCAGCTGGATCTAGCCTCTGGATTACTATATGTCCATGTGAATTAAAAATAAATACTACTCTGAAGATTCATTAGAGAGTCCAAACTATTTAAGGGTTAGACATTTTCTTCGTCTACAGAACTAGTAAGCATTTCACCAAATAAGATTGCCAATATTGCCGCTAAACTCTCCGGAAATATTCTTTAGTACTTAACAATTCACCTTCTTAAGTTAATACCTATTAAAACCCCAAAATGAATTAGATTTGGAATTTCCTGGATTCTTGTGTTTGTCATGCAAATTTTCAGTTCTGTTCTTTTTATGATAATGTGAAATAAAGTAGTTTCTTATAGTAACATTGTAAATCATTTGCTTTCTATTACACGCAGCTGGTTTTGTTATAATAATGATTTTGTATGGGTGCACATTGCAGAGCATATTAAAGGCAATGAGACATTCTTTTTCAGGGCTCACAAGCAATTGATGTTTGCACAAATATAATGAGATAATGGCAAAAAAGTAATTTATTATAATATATTTCTGGAGTTGTTCTTCCCCTCCCCTGCCATTCACCTCCTCATAAAAAAACTTTGTTTCTGTTTACAAAGATTATTCCTCTCCCCTCCCCCACCACAGATATGCAGTCTACAATTTTCAGCTCACTAGAGATCCAAAATCAAAATTGAAAACAGCTGGTGTTGTTATGCGGGTGTCTTACTTTAGCTTACTCAAAAGAACACAAAATGAACAGTAAGAATTAAATAAACCACAAATTATTTTGGACGGTCTGGTTTATATTAGAAATAAACATTTCACTGCCTGTTGTTGCTTCAAAAATATTGCCTCTATTTTTAATATACATCCCTATGATCTAATATAAATGATGTCCTATTAGTTTAATCCATTGTTAGTCCAGGATTATTTTTTATTATCATTATTATTATAGTCATGTGCTAAAAATATTTCTCACTGGGTTTTGTTTTGGCCATTGGCCAAAGAGTAATATTGTTTCAAGTGGCATGAAAACACAATATTAAAAGAAATATTTCCCTTTGTTGTTGGCTCGTACCAATTTCACACCTTGAAACGAGTCTAACAACATCAAAATGTGATGTGTTTACTTTCAGTGCACTGACTAGAAGAGTACTACAGAGCAAAGTGAGAGACAAGAAAACATCATAACTGTATCAACATTTTTTTCATTTTTTGTGCATAACAGGCAACTGAAACAACTCTTCTGTAGATTTTCAAGTTGTTCATATATTTATAAAATATACAAATGTTTATTTTTCTAATTATTTAAAATAAATTACTTATTGCTGCTGCTGCTGTTGCTGCTGCTGCTGCTACTACAATTATTTTGGTAATGAAAATGGGCCACGAAGAAATGGAAAAAGACAATTGAATTTTGTTTAACCTATGCAATCTCCAAAGGAGGTTAGCATATCGTACATTTCAAATACAGGTAACTTAGACTGAATAGCAAATACACTCATCTGATACTTTGCAAAAGACAAGACTGAGAATAAAAAGAGCAGGGGATTGTACAGCACATCATTACCCAGTAAAATGTAATTTGATCCATTTGCAGGAGTGAAGAATCAGAGATGGCTATTTCAGAGTGTAATTGTGCAATAAAGATGTAAGTATCTAAATGCAATTTCTTTCGTAAGTTTTATGCAACATGTGTAGTGATATTTTTTTACAAGGTACTAGGTTGCCCTAACAACAGGGGGGGGGAAGCAAAATCTGTGTAAATAGTAGAAATCTTCATGGATGTTACTTCAGTCAAAAATAGAGGGCAAGCTAATATATTTTTGCTATAACTTTGATAAATAAAAAAGAACCAGATGCTCAAGTCTGGCTGAGCTGAAGCCAGCACAGCACCTGGAAAGAGGAGGGAAAGGGGTGATTTTAATCCACATTTTCACTCCCACAGTCTGGTGTGTTCAGGGCTGCACTGATGCCTTATGAGAAGCTACATCTATGTACAACATGGCAGGGTTAAATATGGAGTTTCAGCTTAAAATCTGAACAAGACTTGGTTAGTCAGTATTAAGGTAAATTCTTTATGAGCGATTTGAAAGTTTTATATTGAATTTTGCCTATTTATATTTATTTTGCACATAAAAATAATTTTGAATGTTGATCCTATGGTTTTGAACTGGCAACAAACACATAAGCACAAGAATGCGTTTGTCTCTTTAAAAATGAAAGGCAGACCTTAGTTAGCATATACTTTCTTCTTCCTGAGTCCCTTTGGGCTGGGAGCAAGCAGACAAAAACATTGAGAAACAAAAGAAATTGCCTTCTGCACTTAATATAGGAGGTTATAAAAAGCCAGAAATATAAGAAATATTAGTAACATGAGACATTATTGCACCTGGAAAAGTGGTTAGTAAGCCAAAGGCCTGGGAAAGATGAGAGAGGCACACAAGTGTGGTGTAAAAGTCACATGGTTGCTGCTGCCCAGTTGTTACCCTCATCCCCTAGATAAATCTGCCAACTGCCTTTCACTTCCCCTCGGATACTTCTTTGCCTCGTTTCTGATTCTTCTAGCAGAGTTGGATCTGACTCCTGAAGACTGGTTATGGGAGGCACACACTCCTGGAATCTTTTTTCCACCCAACTTTGATTTTCTCGCCCTTATTTAATGTTGGATAGGAGATGTGTCACAATTGCTTCTGCTGCCCCCTTGATTTTCCACTTACCCACAGGATTGCTGTCCAAATGCTCAGCATGTGCATCGCAAATGAGGAAGCAAAGATACACTTTGCAGAACACAGCAAACTAACAGTGGTTCTCTGCTGGTGGCAGCTGCCGTTCAGTCTTTCAGTAGCAACCTCTGTTGGCTGTAGCCAGGCCTACAGCCTCCATAAGAGCTCAGATCCTGAGCTGTCTGAAACTTCTCATGAGAGGTCCATTTTAATGCTGTATAATCACAATACTCACCCAAATAATGCAAAAGCTGGCAAATCTGTGCACAGCAGGATGAACCTCAGAGGCAAAATTCTGATCAGATCCAGATCCACAAATCCAATTCAGAGTGTTTGAATCTGAGTTTTGGATCATGCCCAGGCCCAATGCAGAGTATCCATATGTAGAAAGAATATTTATAAAAGAGTTTTAAAATGTGTCTAGAAGCATGAAGAGCTCTTTATCATTTAAGCATGTTTTAAAGCCGCCAAATGCACCAAATTGGAGCTCATTATAGAATCATCACTTGCCCATTTTCATATTTTTTCCCACACAGGCTGCTTTTAAACTCAGAAGCATCTGAAACCCATACACTTTATTTCCTTTATACTCATTTATGTACTACTGTAGATGCCATTGAAATATGCCTATGTAAGGGAAATCTTAAGATGCAAAGCTATATAATATGTAATAAGGCATTCAATACAGTTTAATGATATAAAGAGGTATGGCAGCCAGAAATTTAACACATGGGTATGTTTTAGAATCCAGTAGTTTTATAATGAATAATCTCATTTAGCTTATGAAATGAAGTTTTATCTATTTGTGCTGATACAATATTGTACTAAGAAAATATGGAAAGTAAACAAGAGTTGGCAGGGCCAAGTTAGTAAGTCTGCCCTTATCAATATCAATATAGCTATAGATATTGATACAGATATAGATATATTTGTAACTTGTTATTCAGTGAAATGGTTGGGTACATATTATCTTTCTTTGCACAGGCATTGTTTTACTTGCTCTATAATATGAAGCTGTAGCACTCTTGTGAACTGCGCAAAAGGGCCAGTGTAGACAGCTCAGATTTGTTTTGCGCAAAAAAGCCCCAATCGCAAAAATGGCGATCGGGGCTTTTTTGCGCAAAAGCGCGTCTAGATTGGCACGGACGCTTTTCTGCAAAAAGTGCTTTTGCGGAAAAGCGTCCATGCCAATCTAGACGCTCTTTTCCGCACATGCTTTTAACTGAAAACTTTCCAGTTAAAAGCATTTGCGGAAAATCATGCCAGTCTAGACGTGGCCTGGGTGTAAAGGAGGCCTGATCCTTTGCCTGGATGCTGCTCTTCTTTGAACTCTGTACACAGTTCCCAAGAGACTATCTGGGCATTGCCAAAGTGCATCATACTTCACCCACTCTTCAGCTATACACAACTCACCCTTCCTGTACATGGGTCTTAGGGATAGTGATGTAGGAATTGGCTATGTTCGCCCAATAGCCTCCCAAGCAAGGAAATTCCCCTTAGGAGGTCCATGGCCCGTCTCTGCATGAGTGGCCTATGTTAGAGACCCATAAAGAACAAGGAGGTTATATCTAATAGGTAATAACAGTGCCTCCTCTAAGATGCACATTTGCCTGTAATAATCCTCATTACTAATGGCAAATATATTCACAGTGCGATGCAATAGACCAAGGCAAAAAATATTATCTTGCCCGAACCTGACAACATATGAACACATGTGGTAGATGCATAGAAAGTTATCCCAGAAGTCAGCTATTCACCATATACATACAAAAACAGCTTCCAGATGAAACCACAGGTGTTCATGTAATTGCGAAAGAAAACAGAGAGTCATTCTTACACCATGCACATGCATCCCACAGAAAAGAAAGTGATTGTAAGACATTTAAGGTGAATGTGCTAATGAACTATTATCCTGGAATTCTGAGGGAAAAAATAGCTTAACTGTTCACTAAAGTCATTCTAAGGAAAACCTAATGAGAAGTGGACTTTGTTGATGTGTTCTAAGCAATTTTGGAAGCTATTTAGAAAGTTTGGCCCAAAGGTCTGGTCTACACTAGAAAACCAACTAACAAGGTTAGCTGTAGGTATGCTTTTTTTCCTGACATAGTTACATCAGTAGATGTAATTCAGTTTATTAGTATAATGTTACCTTATAGTTATCAATATAGTTTATGTTGGTTCCTGAACTAAAATGAGTGATAGTGGCATGAGCATCTTTACACAACTGAAGTGTTTTGCCACTATAGGTAAGCCAGATACAGAAAAATAAGTAGTTAGCCCTCATCCAAATCCTGCCAACAAATAGCTATGCTTTGCTAAGCAACTCATTTGAATTTCATCAAGACAGTGTCTTGATTTGGTCTGTTAGCATGGAAAGCCAGAAAGAGTAGAGGGAAAGAGCTTCATTATAATCACTCTATAAAAGCTTATAAAAAGCTTTCACTATGGCCTGTTATTGCCTTGTACTTTTGCAAATGCTTTTTTTTTTTAAGCTCATCCAGTTTAGAGTTGGTTTAATAATGGAAGGTCATGTATCTTTAACCATGGCTAGGAAGCTCAGGACAGAAAACTAGACAATTGTCTCAAAAAAAAAAATGGAAACATGATTCTGAGAGGCATTAACATGAGTGTTGTGAGCAAGATACAAGAAGTCATTCTTCCAATTTACTCTGCGCTAATTAGGTCTCAGTTGGAGTATTGTGTCCAGTTCTGGGAACCACATTTTCAAGAAAGACGTGGAGAAGTTGGAGAGGATCCAGAGAAGAGCAACAAAAATGATTGAAGGTCTAGAAAACACGACCTATGAGGGAAGACTGAAAGAACTGGGTTTGTTTAGTTTGGAAAAGATTTGACTGAAAGGGGACATGACAGCAGTTTCAAGTACCCAAAAGGGTGTTACAAGGAGGAGGGGAAAAAATTGTTCTCCTTAACCGCGGATGATAGGACAAGAAGCAATGGGCTTAAATTACAGGAAGGGAGGCACTTCCTAACTGTCACAGTGGTTAAACACTGGAATAAATTTCCTAGGGAGGTTGTCGAATCTCCATTATTAGAGATATTTAAGAGCAGGGTAGACAGATTTAGATGGTGCTTGGTCCTGCTGTAAGGGTAGGGGACTGGACTTGATGACCTCTAGAGGTCCCTTCCAGTTCTAATATTCTATGATTCTTTGTTATCAGTTTGTAATAATCCATTCAGAACCCAACTTGATGTACGTATGTTGTCTCCATAACTGACTACACTTATAACCATCAATTAGGTTGACATGATGTCTGCTCAAAGCTACATCTTTCTAAAGTAAAGACAAGAAGCTATAGATTAAGATGAGAAGCCTGCATGACAGTGTAAGACTGTTTGGTCTGCAGAAAAAATAACCCTTATTTATGACAGCACTGAAATATTACCATTACATCATACCATTGGCAATCACTGGCCGTAGATATTGACAATCACTGCAGTTGGAAAGGAATACAAAGATGTCAGGTTGTCTGATTGTCCATAAGCCAGAATTTATTGTAGTGGATACCTGTGAAACCCAAAGAGACAATATGTGGTACCAGAAATCATGAAACAAACAAATAGTGATTGTAGGTGCTTTGTGTGCCAGCTACAACATTATGTTTTAGTTTGACAAATAGGGGACAACATCAGGTCAAAGAAAAAGCCATGTCAGGCTTTTTGGCACAAAAGTACGCCGTGCTGATGAATCAATACAGCCTACTGCTGGTGTTGGCCAAGATATTCAGAGCACTTATGACATAACAACAAATTAAAATACAATTTAAAATAATTTAAAATCAACCTCTTACAAGTCAATCTGATAAAAGCAAATGAGAAGACCAATTTTAAAAAAATGAAGAAAAAGGCAAGACAAGAGACAGTAGTAAATGTGAAGCCAACTGCGATCACTTAAAAATACACTGTCTGGAGAGGAAAGATTTATGGGTTATTCTGATACTCATGGAGTGAGATGGACTGAGAAGGGTTTTAGGGGTGTGTGAGAAAACATGAGGCCGCCACCGTCAGTGCACAGCTTTGTAAGTGCAATCTATCTCCTAGCCACAAGGCCATGGATATAAGTACTTATTTTTATCATTATTATTATTATTACTATTATTAATTGAGCACTGACAGTGTGCTTGGCTCTGTACAAACAGAGGACGGCATGGTCTATGACCCTTGGAGCAGATCAGTGCAGTAGATCAAATAGATTAATGCAGTGAGTTGTTAGCTCCAAGACCCAACACTCCAAAATAAAAGATATTTTTTAATTAATGTCCGGTCCTATTAGGCACAAGACTGGAGAACATGTGTTTCCTTTTACAGATGAACTGCTACACTGGTATTGTTGTCAGAACACCTTTACCCCCATCACTCCCCCATACCACCTTTGTGCTGATGTGTTAACATGCAGACACAGCACTAATGACTTGGATATATGTAATCTTACAAAGTAATTTCACTTTAGTCTTTCTTAAGTGCTCAGTTGGGTCTGTCTTACATCTTCAGCCTGGGATGTTTTCCATATATGGACATGTTGAGAAGAGGCAGGCAGTGCCAAGTTGCCTGTGGATCTTAACCCCTCATTGCCAGATCTGATTTCTATGCTCAAATATAACTCTCCAAAAGCCAGACCTGTTTTTTTGTTTTTGTTTGTTTGTTTGTTTGTTTGTTTTGCAGATTCAGTGCTAAATTGAATAGAAAGAAAGATATCAGACTGTAGGGGTAGATGAAGAGTCTAGTAGTATGTAGGCGAATATCTGTCAGAGGCTATTTCAGCGCCAAATGAAGAGGCAGTATTAGGGCAGGGGAAAAAAATGAGATCCCCTCTCCATCCCAGTGTTTTACTTCCTGGATTCAAGAAATAATATGAAAAGTTCAGATCCCACAATATTTTGATTTCATAGGGAAATTAAAAAAGTTTTTGATGGCCAAGCAAAGTGAGACCTAATTTTCATCTTGCTAGCATTTTTCTATACTGATTTTTCTGTACTTACTGCTAACAACAGCTCTGCACAATAAGATCAGAGATGATCCGATCACACTGTGGGCCTAACCCTGCTATTATTGAAATCAATGGGAGTTTTGACACTGATTAAAAGGGAAACAGCAGCAGGCTCTATGGACATCCATTTTGTTTCATGAAATAAGCTCTTCATTACACTAGATAACTTTCAGAAAGAGCAGAATGATTTTAAGAATGCAGAAGCTACGGCCTATATTTTCAAAATGGGCTTGCTGTGGGTGTGATGCACCAAGGAAATTGCACCTGCCTTTCTTTTACACTCATAAAATGTTCAATATTAACAGTTGGGTGACTAACTGCCTAATTTACAACCTCAAATACAGTTTCCCAAAATTGTTCAGCTACTATTACTAGAAGCTACAGTGAATTGCAAGGCATAAGATGCAGTGTTTCCCCCTTACATTGCACTACAAAAAAAAACCAAAGCAGGGCCTTATTGTAAATTATGGTAATGAGCACTGATTGTGAAATTCTTATGTTTTTAGACTTTACTTAAAAGATTATTCACATTGGGCTCAGTCCCAGAGACGTACTTATGATACAATTAACCCCCTTGTTGATGAAGGTAAGTATTTGAGTAAGAAATATTCAAATGAGTAATGGTGGCAGGATCAATCCTTTGAATGGAGACAAATTGTTTGATTAAGAGTTGGAGGATTGGATGCACGTTTTGTACATTTCTAGTATCTGAGGCTGCCTACTTCTCTAGACATTTCTTTGCTGTCTGCTCTTGCTGTTGGTCAAACTTAAACGTTCCATAGTTCAAATACCTAGGAACAACTATTTAATTTGACAATTTGTAGATGGTATTCTTGTATTACCCTTTAGGACCTTAATAATAGTTTTTTCTTTAGTGAAGCATTAAAACATTAAAGGCCATAAATTCCACAGTCACCTGTATCCATTTATTGCTAATTTATTATGGAACATATAATAAAACTTTGCTTGACATATAGGCCTCTTCATAACTATAAATCTTTTTTCAACTGTTTAGATAACTTATGCTTAAGTTCAGCAAAAGACCTCTAGGAGCAAACATTTAAAACATCTATTTATTATGCAGTAATAATACATACAAGCTAGCCATACTGAGTACACTATGAAATATTAATCTGTATTCAGATTATTTATCACTTCATATTCTTAGACACATTTATTATAAAGAGAAAAATGTAAAAATACAAATTATATGTCAGGCACCTGTTTTATTAAATGTTTTAAGAGATCTGGCTGAATAAAGCTGTTATTGTAGTTAACATCAAGCACATAAATGTTTCTCATCAAATTAAATTTGTCATTTGTAACCTTGGGATCACTGTAAGGTTTTCAAGCACAGTTATACCAAGATAATGTAAATAATGGTAAATACAGTGGAAATGTAGATTTTTTTCTAGGCTTTATAATTTTAGTTAGACAGTATTTTTGCACTAGAAATATCAATAACATTGTTTTTGCTATGAGGCCTGCTCCAATTAAGTCAATGGAAAAACTCCCAATGATTTCAATGGGCTTTGAATCAGACCAATACACAGAAATATGTGGAATGTTTCATTTATTTTACACCAAATCAGAAAATATACTAAACTGTGCAGTAAAAAATGACAGAAAGAAGAAAAATAAGTTGTGGCTTGGTGTAATATTAAGATCAGAAATAACTGCTTATGGGCCAGATTGTGCAACCTTAGCTCACACCAGTACACATGTAGTGTGACTGCTCATGTGCGTAAGGCTTGATCCTGCGATCATTGAAGGCCATGGCAAAAATTCCCATTGGTTTCAATGGGAGAGACAGTCTTGTATGTGCCTCGCTGTAAGGTTCACACAATGGAGCCCTTTCTGAGTGTTTAAAAGATCATTTGTGCATGGAAACAACTTCAAAGGCCTTGTAACAATATTTTTATTTTGTTTGCTTTTCAAAAATCTTTAAATGTGCCACTGTTAAATAACAGAATTGCATAGTCAAAAATTTTAGATGTTCAACAGCAGATTCTATAAACCAAAGCCAGCTTTCCAGTGAATGTCACTTTTTTCTATAAATATTTCTACCAGATGGAAATGTAAGAAGAATTACTGCATATAAGAAGTGAATTGTATAGTGAATTTAGTATATATATATATATATATATATATATGAAGTGAATTTAGTATATATTTCTATGCATGAAGTTTGTGTTTCTGCATCGAGCAGGCCTCCTTAACAAAAGTATGGTATTCAGAAAATTTTGTGTAATTACTGTGGTGCTTCAGGAGGAGATTCTACTTTATGCCTCTCCATCTTTATTATGACTTCTTGTTATTCTACAACATCAGTTGTTTTGAATGTGGAGATTTTTATTTTCTATACAAAGTTACCACAACAAAGGACAGAATTAGAGAAGGTAAATTCCCTTAAAATGAAAATAACCATTCTGCACCTATAAGTTGTGGGGGAGGGGTATTTGGCTGGCTGGCCAAATGAATGAAACTGCGCTTTATGGCTTGGAGGGAGGATGGGGGTGGGGGGTGGCAGGAGATGAACAGTGCTGCAAAAGTGTCATTGTGATCAATGACTCATCCTCTGAAAATGAGGGGCTAAGAAGGGTAAGCCCTCTGCTTTCACTGTCCCTTTTGCATGGAGTGGGTTGAGGGGAGAGTGGATGGTAAAGTCCTAGCAATTGATCTGTTAGAGCATGGTTTCCCAACCTATGGGTCGGGACCTAAATATGGGTCACCATTACATTTCAAAAGGATCACCAAGTGTCTCCCCAGGTGGCTCTGCCCCTTCTCCTCTCCCTGTTTCTGAATTGCCTTGTGTCACCAAGTCTTCCTGAATTGTCAAAATGGGTCCCCATCTGGAAAAGGTTGGGAACCTCTGCGTTAGAGGAACCTGGAGATGGAAAAAGAGAGGGAGATGGTAAAATCTCTCCAGGTCATTATGGAATAAACAAGGGGTTACCTGCACTGTTCACTTTTGTCTGCCAGGTAGTCCCAGATATCTAATGACAAAGTCGTGGCCTGACAAAAACCTATTTCAAATGTCTCCTGTCCTCTTTTAGGTATAACCAGAAAATCCTTTATCTCATTATATGAAGGGGATTAAAGGTTCCCACTTGGTCCAATCTTTATTATCCACATTTGATTTTATTCCCAGTATTCTGTGGGCCTTTTCAACTGTTCAGCTAATATAACTAAGCTACCACACATCAATTGTAGGTTTTAATGGGCAGCCCTTATAATGGTACAATAGTCCCAATTGTCTCAGCTACTCAGTATTTTAAAGATAGAAAAGAGAGTGGGAAGAACAAGCTCAGGTCAAAGGTAAGCTGCCTGTTGCCCTTTAACATGGGCCTAGTGGTTATTTTTCATGTTAAAATAATCTAGATAGGGCAGGGTCAGATTCAAGATAGGATCTTTCAAGAGTTAACTGATCAGCTAACTCCCCCCCCCCCCAGGCTGTATGTCATTAGCACCCACAAACTCAAAGCAAACCTCAGACCGAATTTTTTGGGTCTGAAACTAGGAAATAACTGTTAATTGGTGGAAATCCCCACATTTTCTCTTGATTTCCTCAGTATCTCTCTTGTCACTTTGGAGAGTTTATATTGATCCTTCATTGTTTCCATGTGGATGGGAGGACTACTAGCCTACATCTGTTCCAGAGAAAATATTACATAAGTAGGCTACCCAAATACCTCCTCATAGGATTGTCAAATGTTTAAGTGAATTAGGTACCTACAATTGGCATTCGGCTCCTAATTCACGTAAGCATTTTTAAAAATCCCACTAGGTTCCCATCTGCATCTTTAAGAACCTTTGATAACCTGGCCTTACCTGTGCTGTGCATTCAGTCATCATATGATTAACTGCAAACCTTTTCATAAAATGGGTGTTACACATCGGAACAAGCTGCTTCATTAATTAGATTACACCATGAACAACAATATTTTCAATTGTTATAAAATAAGGCTTTCATTATTATTTTATTTTTGTTTGTTTGATGGATTTCAGGGATCCTCCAATTAAAAGCACTACTATCTGTGTTATATATTTATCTACTGCCATTCAATGGATTTTAGAGTGTCTCATTAGTGCTCATCTTAAGGATAGAGCCATGTAATTTCATTCTGCAGCCCCTTGAAGCCAAGTACCAACATTGTTCATGATAAACTTCTTATTATATATTTTAGAAATGTCTGTCTGTACGTCTGTGAGTCTGTTTATTCAAGAACAGTTCTTAAAAAGTCAGAGTTAGGACCACCAAATTTGGTATATATCTTTCTCTTATCATAACTTAAAGCAAGGTCAAGGTTTGATTGTGCCAAGTCAATGGGATGTGCCTGGAATTCAATTCATTCTCATAAAATGGAAAGGTAGGAGCCTGGTAGGAGGGCGTTATACTGTAGAACGACCACAGGGGATCAGCAAGGAGTGAGAGATGGAGACTGGGATAGCTACAACTCCATTGGACCAGCAGGGGGCAGGTTTGGAGAAAGGGATAACTATCTAGTATATATTTCAGAGTGTCTGACTGTTTGTGTGTCTGTTTGTCTGTGTGTTTGTGTGTCCCCCAGCTGGGGAACAGTTACCCTCCTTTGGCTGTGCCCAATGCATTTGCAGTGGTCATGGCCAGTTGCTTGCTTCTCACCTGGTCCCAAACTGCTGTGATGAGAGAGTTGTCCTTTGTCTCCGGGGCAGCCTGCATACTGAACCCCTCACCGCAGCCTCACACCACAACAATGATTTAAATGAAGAAAAAGAAAACTTATTTGAGTTAAAGACCTGAGCAACACCAGGTAAATCTTCTAGTATATTTTATAATAAAAAGAGATTTTATATAAAACACAGGTCCATACAAGAACTAGAGTTAAGAGAAAAATCTTGACAACTTTAAATGTGATCTGCACATTTGTAACTAGAAATGTGTTGCTACCCCAAAAAAGGGGGATCTTTTGGAGCAGCTTCTTAGCTGGTGTAAATTGATATAGGCCTATTAATTATCCTGACTTTACTGATGTTGATGGCAAAATTCCCATTAACTTCTTTGGGAGCAAGATCATGCCTTATATCCAAAGAAAAATCTTTAGCTGCCACAGCCTCTGCAAAGCTCCAATCTATTTGTTTCCAAAGAGTCAAACTGAAAACATATTTTGAACCACAGTTTCAAACAAGCCCTGTCTTTTTGAACTTTGCAGCTTCAATTGATTATCAGTAACACGTGATATCAGGTTCTCACAGTTTCAGAGGCCTGTGCTCAAACTATTCAGATGCCAGAGCCATCCCCTCCATAGGACAAATTGGATTTGCTGCCCCAGGCCCTGCACTTTTGGGGGCCCCACAGTGGCCACCCTAACCATCCTATGGATGGGAGGGACCCAGGAGATATACCGGCAGCAGCAAGGGTCACCCCCACATCTGCACTCACCACACGGGTGATAGGAGCTGGATAGACCCAGCATCCTGATCCACCCTCCTGTACTGCCCTCCCAGCCTGCTGTGATGGGCTTCTCTGAGGTGGCAGGAAATGGAGTGCCCTGGCCCCCAGGACACTCTGCTTACTGCTGCTGCATAGAAGCGGGGCACAGCAGGCTAGGAGAGGTGGAACTGGCTGCCGGGCCACTCCAGCTCCTGTTACCTACACGGTTGGGGGGGAGGGGACAGGAAACCCCTACTGCCAGTGCACCAGGTCCCCATAATCACTTGGGCTGTGTTGCTCGGGGAGAGGGGGCAAAGAGGTGGAGTGGGAGTGGAGCAGGGGCATGGGCAGGATCTCTGGCAGGGGGCGTGTTGCCTGAGACCTATGCCTGGGGCACTGGGGGGTGGTGGTTGCCCCAGGTCCTGCACCCCCCCCTTAGGATGGCCCTATCAAATGCTGTCATTAATAAGTTCCCTCTATCTCCATTGGTGTTCTTTTTTCCTACCCCTCACCTTACAGAGCTTCTGTCACTTGTGGAAGTAGATACAGTAACTATTAGAGAAGGATCTGAAGCAGCTGATCACCCTGCTTGCTGGAGAGGGTTTGACCGGACAGGTAGAGGATATAGTAGACATATGTGGGGACTGTGTTCCCTGTAAGCTATGTACTCCGGAGAGATTCATAAGCCATCCAGCTGATTAGCAGAACTCCCACAGCTAGGTTTTTTGTTCCTACGATGGTGCACATTCACACATGCCTCTGTGCTCACACCATTTTATTCTGCACATGGATGGGAAAAACCACACACGTTTAGAAAAGATTAGAGGGAACATTGTCTGGGGCCTTAGCCAGAAAATGTAGGAAAGCACCTTCTTCCCATTCAGCCACCCTGTGCCCTCCCCCCAGGATAGGGAGAAGTGGAATTTGGACTGACTTTCACTTTCCTAGCCCATTAGCCATTTTGCATTCTGTTGGGGGTGAGTCTTTTGTTCACTTGAGTACTATTGATTGCTTATGTTCTCATTACATTACCATTGCGTACTCAAACACATAAACGTAAATACCCCATACCTATGTGTTTGAGTATGTAATGTAAGGAGAACATAAGCAATCAATGGTACTCAAGTGAACAAAAGACTCAACAGAATGCAAAATGTCTAATGAGCTGTGAAAGTGAGGGTCAGTCCAAGTCCCACTTCTCCCCATCCCTGGGAAATATTCATTATTATGCTGTTAAGGTGTAACTGTGCAGCAGGCATCCAGGGCATCAAGAGCTAGTATTTCCAGATGACATCTTTGAGCATGGACCTTGCATGCTGTTCTGGGTGACAGATAGGCTTCAGTATCTTTCTCTGAATGGGGCACCCCTTGTCGGAACTCTCATCCTTTGCACAAAAACAGGATGGTTAACATTTTAGCTACTTGGGACCCTTTGTGATGTCAACAGGATCTCCATCCTCTAATAAGAACTCCTAATATAACTTTAAAGCCCAAGCAGGCCACTGAGCAGCCACTTCTAGCTTCCTTTTTGGGAAGGAGGGAGTAAAGAGATGAGACTGTCCAGACATAAGTATAAACCCCTAGTAGGAGAGTATTAGGAGAGGCTTCCAACTGAAGTGACCCGTCCATGGTAAAGAATAGAAACAAGAGAACCCTTGCTGGTGACAAGGAGGATTCCTGTTCTAGATCCCAATCATCTGGCCCTGCCTCACACTTTCCTTTCAACAACACACTCTTTTATCCTTGTAGTTCAACTTTCCCCCAGCTTACAAAGAAATCACACCAGACCTCACTTTTACTTTCATGATCTCCTAATAGGTATTCTTCAACCATTCATCACCTTTCAATCACCTTTACTGTACATCTACAGGGCAGTGTTATTTCAGAATAATTAATGTTATTCCAAAATAACATAGTCCGCATCTACAATTTAAGAAGTTACTTCAACATAATATCGAAATAATGGCAAGCTGGAGGACTTCTTACTCCGACTCCTGTAACCCTCATTTTATGAGGAGTAAGGAAGTCAGAGAAAGAGGGCTCTACTTCTGATTTCTTGCTGAGTAGACAGTGCCAAAAGCTGAAATAAGCTATTTTGACTTAAACTACGCCATTGACGTAGATCAAGTTGCGTAGCTTATTTCAGCTTCAGTCCTGATGTGTAGCCATGCCCTTAGAGTTGTACAATGGCCTCTGCTGATCCATCACCCATTTTCTTCTCAGACAGAACTTTTCCTGGAATCCACTGGGAAATTTTCAAGGAGCCAGGTTCTTGCCTTTATCCCACCAAATCCTCTCCCCACATCTGCAGAACTTTCTGTAGGACTGCCTCTGAGGAGCACCATCAGTCAGTTCTATTCCCAAAGCCCACAGAGAAAACACTAAGTATGGGTAATGCTTCCTTACCTTGTTGTCCTGGGTGAGGTTTTCCTTTTATAACCTCCGCTTGAGAACTGGGTTTCTGCAGAATATTGCTGACTGTAAAATCTCTCTGGGCATCTGTCCAGGTTCTAATTAAACTCAGTCATTAATCCCACAGGAAAGTTTGGTCAAACACAAACACTTATACTTTCCTCTGGAAGAGCAAATCTGAACCATCTCTTTCTTCTGCTCCCTCAGCCATGGGCAACTCACAACCTTTCACGGGTGTGGGTAGCTCATGAGAGCATTGCCTTTCATGACAATGGCCAGGAGCAGCATCAACAGTGAAGGGAGAAGCCTACCTACCTGGGGTCCTGTGCCACCAACTATTCCAACCACAGCCCTCGGATAGCAGTATTTCCAGGAGAGATTTTACCATTTGAACTCTGGTTATTTTTTTCTGTGTCTTGATTAGTTGTTTGCCCCAATGACTTCCTGTCTTTCCCTTAAAATCCCTCTGCTGAATCCTCACTCTCCTTGTCCTGTATACAATCTCCCATTCTTCCCTGCTACTGATATTCTTTCCCTTCACTTCCTTAAAAAACAAACCCTCATTCCTGTTTACTTTTCCCTTCCTGTTGTTCCCATTTCCTGCACCGATTCCCTGTAATACAAGATAAGTTCTGATAGCTATACTTACGTTGAATAGTACAATGTGCACATGGAATACTAAATGCTAGTACCATAGTACTATTGATTTCAGTAGGTGTATTTGATTATTGAAGAATTATGCAGGGTAACAGTGACAGAATCTAGTGCTAAAAGAATAATTAAAGAACGATATAGAAATCAAACTAACATGATATGTTCTTGTAAATCATCCATATTCGTCTATTGTATTAAATCCCTGCTCTGCATGATTCAAACCAGGAACTTAGAACCTGGATCTTCTACATCTTTTGGGCATGCCATAAACACTGTCCAGTCTAGAGTCTCTCTCATTTTCTCTGATTTTGACCAGAAATTCCATTCTAGACCTGAGACACATTTCTTGATGAAGCGGCGAGGAGTCCTATGGCACCTTATAGACTGAAGTGTTGGAGCATAAGTTCCTGATGAAAGGCTCATCAGAATTGGTATCTGCCTGCAAAAGCTTTAGGGTTGACTAATCATTTTCCAGTAAAAACCTGTTTTGCCAAAAATTCCTGACCAGCTCTATCACTACTAAGAAGAAGATAATACATTAGTGTACGCCTGACAAAAACAAACAGGCCCATGAAACACAAGCACAGACAATCTAACTGAATACAATTAAAATAGCAAACAACATTTTAATACTGCTTTTGGACTACATGCTTTGTTCCAAAATACTCCTGGTCAGTCTCTAACTTTTATTATACTATAATAAATAATATTTTATATTACCTTCTTAACGTTGACTCCTCATTGATTTTTAAATTATGTTGCTGCTATCTGACAGCATAAGCAACTTCCAGAGCTATTTACGGTGTCCAATTTCACTCAACTATATGTGCAATGTGTCTCTAACTATTGCCAGGCTCTGTGAAAATTATCAGCCTGAAGCTAGGAATCCGAGACAACTTTTTAAATTTGTACCATTAATGGATTTCAATTACTGGTACAATCTTCCCAAAATAAGAGAATTGTCTTTAATGTGTTACAAGACTGTGACAGGATTTGAGAAGCCAAATCTCAGTTATATTCAAATGCTTTGTATTCTGCCACAGAGGAAACCTCTAGGCCAGACTCACCTCTGGTACAACTTCACTTACATCAACAAATGGAGTTGCACCCGGAATGAATTTGTCTCTCTATGTTTTTCTAAATAGATTAGGGGTCATTTGAAAAGCTGTAAATAAACCTTTAAAATTCTTTAAGGCAAAAAGAAACAAACGTCCAAGAGAAAGGGAAAGAAAAAAAATGATTTATTCTGCTTTCCCAGCACTGCTAGTTTCCAGGTGTTCACCTTTTGATCTGGCTACAGGCAATGATTTTCTGAAGTGGTTTCTGATGGTGTCTGACATCATTTATGGCACTCTTGAACAATCTTGTAATGTGCTAAACTACACAAAATTAAGTGAGTTAGTGGCTAACAAAGAACACCAAAAGGGCCAGGGGTATCAGGAGTATTTTGCTACCTGCAACAGCATGTGCCAGTTGCTTTGGAACAATAGTATTTCTTTGATTCCATGCTGGATACAGACGAATACTATTATTAATAATTTGTATTACAGTTGTATGTACAGACCCATGATCAGAACTGAGGCTCCATTGTTCTAAGCAGAATACAAATGTAGAGTAAAAGCACTCTGCCCTGAATAGCTTATAGGCTAATTAAAGAGAACATAGAACAGCAAAATAAAGACAGTGGATTTCAGGAAGGCAGACTTCAGCAAATTCAGGGAATTGGTAGGTAAGATCCCAAGGGAAGCAAGTCTAAGGGGAAAAACAATTGAAGACAGTTAGCAGTTTTTCAGAGACATTATTAAGAGCACAAGAGCACACTATTGCACTGTACAGGAAAGAGAGGAACTATGGCAAGAGACATCCTGGCTTAAGCAGGAGATCTTGAATGATCTAAAAATGAAAAAGGAGTACTACAAAAAGTAGAAACTAGGTCAAATTAAAAAGGATGAATATAAACAAAAAACACAAGCGTGTAGGGACAAAATGAAAAAGTCTGGGACACAAAACAAGCTGAAATTTGCTAGAGACATAAAGGGTAACAAGAAAACATTCTACAAATACATTAGAAGCAAGAAGACAACCCAGGACAAGGGAGGCTTCATACTCCATGGAGAGGGAAAAACAATAACAGAAAAAGTGGAAATGGCAGAGGTGCTTAATGATTTCTTTGTTTCAGTTTTCGCCAAGAATTTTGGTGTTGATTGGATGCCTAACATAGCAAATGCCAGTGAAAATGGGCTAGATTAAGCTAAAATAGGGGGAAAAGAACAAATATTAGATGTTTTCAAGTCACCAGAGCCTGATGAAGTACATCCTAGAATACTCAAGGAGCTGACTGAGGAGATATCTGAGCCGTTAGCTATTATCTTTGAAAAGTCATGGACTGCATGAGAGATTCCAGAAGACTGAAAATGAGCAAATATAGTATCCATCTATAAAAAGGGAAATAAGGACAACTCACGGAATTATGGGCCAGTCAGCTTAACTTTTGTACTAGGAAAGATAATGAAGCAAATATTAAGATAATAAAGTGGTAAGTAACAGTCAGCATGGATTTGCTAAGAACAAATCATGTCATACCAACCTGAAAGTTTTCTTTGACAAGATAAAAAGGGGAAGTGGTAGATGTAGTGTATCTAAGGGTATGTCTACACTACCCCGCTAGTGCGAACTAGCGGGGTAATGTATGCATACCGAACGTGCAAATGAAGCCCGGGATTTGAATTTCCCGGGCTTTATTTGCATAAGCCGGCCAGCGCCATTTTTAAATGCCGGCGTGTTCGAACCCAGTGCCACGCGGCTACACGCGGCACGGGCTAGATAGTTCGGACTAGCAAGCCATTCCGAACTATCTGTACACCTCGTTCCATGAGGCGTACAGATAGTTCGGAATGGCTTGCTAGTCCGAACTATCTAGCCCGTGTAGCCGCGTGGCACGGGGTTCGAACAAGCCGGCATTTAAAAATGGCGTCGGCCGGCTTATGCAAATAAAGCCCGGGAAATTCAAATCCCGGGCTTCATTTGCACGTTCGGTATGCATACATTACCCCGCTAGTTCGCACTAGCGGGGTAGTGTAGACATATCCTAAGTCTTTAGTAAGGTATTTGATACAGTCTTACATGATCTCATTAACAAATTAGGTAAATACAATCTAGATGGAGCTACTATATGGTGGGTGCATAACTGGTTGGATAATCATTCAGAGAGAATAGTTATCAATGGTTCACAGTCATCCTGGAAGGGCAAAATGAGTGCAGTTACTCAGAGATGAGTTTTGGGAATGGTTCTGTTCAATATCTTCATCAATGATTTAGATGATGGCATAGAGAGTATATTTATCAAGCTGGGGGATGATCCCAAGTTGGGAGGGGTTCCAAATGCTTTAGAGGATAGGATTATAATTCAAAACTGAGGAAATGGTCTGAGGTAAGTAGGATGAAATTGCATAAGGTCAAATGCAAAGTATTCTGCTTAGGAAGGTTCAATTAGTTGCACACATACAAAATCAGAAATGACTACCTAGGAAGGAGTACTGCAGAAAGGGATTGTTTGGTATAGGGTTGTTGTAGAAATAGATCTTGTTATTGTTATAGTAGCTGAGTTAGGTCATAGGGATCAGCCACGCTGGTTTGGGCTGGTTCTAGTTTGTTCTCTGTTATGGAATAAATTAAAGCCTCTAGATGTGGCCAGTTTTTAAGTAGATAATAGACTAGTACAAGAAAGAGGATGAAAAATTGTTCTCCTTAACCTCTGAGGATAGGACAAAAAGCTATGAGATTAGATTGCAGTAAGGGAGCTGTAGGCTGGACGTTACAAAAAACTATCTAACTAACAAGGTGGTTTAAACACCAGAACAAATTGCGTAGGGAGATTTTGGAATCTTTGGAGGTATTTAAGAAAACATTAGGAATGGTTTAGTTACTATGCAGTTTTGTTTTGAGTGCAAGGGACTGGATTCAATGACTTATTGAGTTCCCTTCCAGTCCTGCACGTCTATGATTAACCAGTGGCCCTGTCCTGTACCTCTGAAGTCAATGTTTTGACACTGATTTGAATGGGTGTGGGATCAGGCCTATACATTTGAAAATAATTTTAACTTGATTTATACACCAAGAGCTGATGCAACCTTTATTGCAGTTACACACATTGCAATATTATTGTTTCTGTATACCAGTGAGGGTACATCTAGACTACATGGCTCCGTCGACGGAGCCATGTAAAATAGTTTACTTGGCATAGTCAATGAAGCGGGGATTTAAATAATCCCCGTTTCATTGAAATAAAAATGGCCACTGCGCTGTGCTGACGATCAGCTGATCTGGCACAACGCGGCAGTCTACACGTGGTGCAGTCGACAAGGGAAGCCTTTGTCGACCACTCCGGTATGCCTCATGAAACGAGGTTTACTGGAGCGGTCGACAAAGGCTTTCCTTATTGACCGCACGGTGTCTAGACTGCCACGCTGTGCCGGATCAGTTGATCGTCGGCACAGTGTGGTGGCCATTTTTATTGTAATGAAGCAGGGATTATTTAAATGCCCTCTTCATTGACTATGCCAAGTAAACTATTTTACATGGCTCCATCGACGGAGCCATGTAGTCTAGACGTACCGTGAGTGTGTATATTATATACAGTCTTGTCCTTTGACCATCTTGCCTGCACTTTTATTGTCAAACACTAAGAACACTTTGGTAAAAAGGTGATAGAGCAGATTTATAGAAATGTATTAAGTCCTTTTTTAGAAGTCATAATCTTCTGCAGTGCCCTCAAGAAAAAATGAAAAAAAAATGAAAAACCCCACACAGAGTTCAACACCACAGTAATGTATTCCCACCTCTCAATTTGGCAATATGTCTTGTCTTTTATGTGTTTACTTTCCAAATGCTAAGCTCTTGGGGCTATGTCACTATGTATTATCACCAGTCCCTCAAGCCATTATGTTCTCTGTGCTATAGCATTTTCTACTTTTTTTAAGGACCAGCAATTATATTTTCTTTTCTTTTTTTGAGGCAGAGAAAGATGTAATCCATGGTGTTAAAATTATTTTTCACTCACGACATGGCAGCAATTGATCCATATACAGAAGACTCACCATTACAACTACAACTACACTACAACTGGCTGGACATACACACTCTTGCGGAAAATTCCATGTTGCTTTCTTCCCCCCACTTCGGGGTGATGTGAGTGTGTTCGCAACATGTCAGCTTGCAAAACCAGAGAGTTAGCTTCTTAAATTATAATTGCTCTCGCGATGCTTGAAGCAATGGTCTACAGATCATTTATATGCTGAAGTATTTCATGACTAGTGTGTGGGTGAATACAGAATCTGTCCAAACCAGAGTTGGACACCTTGCTTTTAACAATGAAGTTTCTTTAGAGGCACATTCCCACATTGGCTCTTGCAAGTATAAATCTGATTTGGGATTCATAAACTGCTTTATTCTGTCCTCAATCAGCCTAGACTCTTGGTTTCAGTTACACTGAATTGTCTACTGCTGATCCAGAAGTCAGGCTTACTCACCTAGCCCAGGAATGGAGGGTGATGCATGCTCATGACATAAATGCTGATTTAAATGAGCATGATTATTTGAGAATACAGTCTCTAGTTACAGTAAGTTGCAGCTCAAGAAGAAACTTCAACTTAAAGGAAGTACACTTAGAATTGACTTGTTGCCAAGAGGGCTCTGCTAACAGACATTTTCAAGATGGTCTCATAGAGCTTGATTATCAACAGTATTCAGCACCCAAACTCCAGTTCAAAGTGAGTGGATGGCTTACACTGATTTAGCCATGACAGGAATTTTTGAAAATGAGCCCAATAACTGCTAAATCATTGTACTTTTTTATTTATCAGTTGACTTACTAGGAGATGTAAAAGACAAATCCTTCATTCAGATGAACCCTCTGCTACCCCAGTGAGATTAATAGGGTTAAATTGGTGAAATACAGAGATTTTTGGCAAAGAAAATGTACATTTTGTGTGCTGATATTTCATTATATCTTATGAATTAGAAGCAATTGTATGAGACAGCAAACATCTGCTGTATGTATTATCTTTTTCTTATGTGAAAAGGCACAGAGCATCTGCCTTCAGACAGATTTCCTTGATTGTTGAGTGCAACTGGGAATCAAGCTCACTTGTATACGTTGGCTTATGGCTTACTTGAAGGTTGGCTTATCCTTCTTGAAAGTTGCCTAACACCAAACTGCCCACATACGGCAGACTTCTGGACAGTAATTTCCTGTTGTATGTACAATGAGGGCTTTGTTTTAGTGAATCTGGCACGTTGGCTGGTGGAAAGGGATGCTATTAAAATGATATCCATGCCTTAGTTTGTGGAATCACCCTTCCTTTCCCTATTGCTCATTCTCACAAAACCCAGTGTGAGAACTCTGGGATGTAGGTGTTCCACACATCTGCAAATAATGAAAAAATAGTGTAGATGAAATATAACTATGATACCCAAAAAGATAAAACTCCCATTGCTTGATGGAGTGGCACTAGGCAAACAATATTGCGTACAGTCACCCTTTCATGTTCTTGGTATACATCGACTCATAGGACTGGAAAGGATCTTAAAAGGTCATCTAGTCCAGTCCCCTGTACTCATGACAGAACTAAGTATTATCTAGACCATTCTTGACAGGTGTTTGTCTAACCTGTTTTAAAAAACTCCAAGGATGAAGATTCCACAGCCTCCATAGACAAGTTATTCTAATGCTTAACTACCCTCACAGTTAGGAATTTTCCCTTAATGTTAATGTAAACCTCCCTTGCTGCACTTTAGGCCCATTGCTCCTGGTTCTATCCTGAGAGGTTAAGAAGAACAATTCCTCTCCTTCCTCATTGTAGCAATCTTTTATGTACCTGAAAATGGTTATTATGTCCCCTCTCAGTTTTCTCTTTTCCAGACTAAACAAACCCAATTGTTGAATCTTGCCTCCTAGGTCATGTTTTCTAGATTTGTAATAATTTCTGTTACTCATATTTGGACTTTTCTCCATCTTTTCTGAAATGCAGTTCCCAGAACTTTAGTTGAGACCCAATCACTGCAGAGTAGAGCAGAAGAATTACTACAGGTTGAACCTCTCTAGTCTGATACTCTCTGGTTTGGCAACATCCGTGGTTTCACGAGACATAAGGGATCGGTCGGCAAAGGCTTCCCCAGCCGACAGATCCACGTCTAGACTACCGCATTGTGCCGGATCAGCTGATCATTGGCATAGCGCGGCGGCCATGTTTATTTTAATGAAGCGGGGATTATTTAAATCCCCACTTCATTGACTATGCCAGGTAAACTAGTTTACATGGTTCCGTCGATGGAGCCATGTAGTCTAGACATACCCTTACAGACTAACTCAGCTACCCCTCTGAAACGAAATTTCAGCTACAGAAAACTGCCTGAAAATAACTAAAGGATGGGGTGGTGTAGCCAGACACGAACCCCATCTTGGTTTCCGCCCCTCCCCCTAGAGAGCAAGAGAAAGGCAGTCAGCCTTTGATGCCCTGGGAACACAGGTGTTCTGCCTGTCCCTGACTCTACCATAAACAGAAACCAGACAGTAAATGGGCTAGCTGACGACCCGGGGCCTCCCGCCGTCCTGATGGCTAGTACCAGTAATTGACACACCTGCACTGTCCCAAGAGAGGAATCTTCGCCCATCACATACCAGAGGTGCCCATTGTCTGCATTTTCCCAGGTGTGAATTATGCTTTGCACCCTTCGTGGGAAACTTGGCATTCAAAGCCATTTTTCCTAATTGGCCACTTGAGACCAGGAAGAAGCCTACATGACCCAAGGGGTATAAAGAGGGGGTATAGTAGCCCACCCCCTTTAAGCTCCAATCATCTATACCTGCTGGCAGGTATTAATTGTCTCCCGAGGTCTGTGGGACGCCCAACCTCGCCCTACTTCTTCCCGAGGGATTGAGAGAAAGACGCTGGCCACGCCAAGTCTGGAACGCAGGGGTGAGAATATATACCTGCTATGTGTCTATTTTGCATGCATTTAATAAGAGCTCAGAGAACCAAAAGGGTTTCATGGTACCTGTAAGTGACGACTTAGTGGAATTTCTGTCCTGTCCTTTGTAGTGGCTGTGTTATCTGTAACACAGCAGTAGCATTTAACAACTAAGTTTACCCTGTAACAATAAAATAGTAACTGTTTAAGCTTTAACCTGACTCCTTCAGTTGCTGTAACAGAACCAAGCACAATTTAAAAGAATGTCAGCCGGTCATAAGGGACTCACTGCCCTGACCGTTGGCTGACAGGTGGGTTCGACAATGAAAAGTGTTGCAACATTCAAATCAGGAAAACGTTTCCTTTACCTATGAAAAACAGCTTTTAAACATTTTCCTGATTTGTATGTCACAGAACTTTTCATCATCAAACCCAGCCTGCCTTTTACTTATTTTCAGGCAGTTCCCTGTGGCTGAAATTTAGTGTTAATCGTTGTTTTCACCCATAATTATCCTAATTTAGTTTCAGTCTTTTAATGTTGATTGAAAGCTTAAGAAACACGACATAAATAATTTAAAAAAATCCACCTTCAACTAGGTTGCTACAAAGTCTTTTCCATTAAGAGCAAACTTAAGCCTGATTGCTATACCAGAAAAAGTTGTAAGTGTCAAAATCAGTTATAGTCTGATTTTAATGGTATTTTATATCAGCAAAAGCCTTAACAGAGGTGCAATTATAGCAGTAAAAAGTGCTTTTACTGTTATAAATTATTTCATTTGGGCACCTGATATTGGTGATACCAATAAAAGCACTCTTTTGCTGGTATGAACTGTGACTACATGCAAGAAGCTTGCTGGCATAGTCAGAGCCAAACATTTCTTAGTGTAGACTAGGCCTTTGAATTCTGAAACTTTCCTGAAATAATTTACATTTTTAAGCATATTCACAAAATCCTATGTTTAGTCAAAAATACATCAATTTGAACATGTTAATAACATACAATCATTTAGACCTGGCACACCTTGCCCCTCCCTCATACATCCTCTATGCCAGCTGTGGGAGGCACAGTTGGGAATGGACAAGATTCTTCAAGCTCCTGTCCCATTTCTGCCAGGTTTACACCAGCTGAAGATTCCTCCCCAAAAGGGGAATTCCCTGCAGGGCATTTCTGGACAGAATTTGACTATCTGGTGCCATCAAAGTAGTGCAGAGCAAAGTGAACCAGTGAATCTTAAGAACTGCCTCAAGACTAAATTCATTCCATTTGGAAAGAGGAGGTGAGTTCACAAACAAGGATTCCTTATTTTATGTGAGCATCAGTGCATCTATCCATTTCTCTTCTAACGTAGTGGCTCAACTATGTCATAGCGTAAGAGGGAGAAGTATAGTGCTCCTTAAAATTTGGTATTCTCTACCATAGATTATCATAAATCTTTGGTATGGATGGAAATATTTATCTGGGTTCCTTGTTTGCTGTGGGCCAAATACTGAAGACCAAATACTGAATGGTTACCGCTGCTGGCAAACATCGCCCCATCAGGCATCCATCGACGGGAGCAGGAATGCAGACTATACCAACGAGTCAACTGCAGCAGCCAACCTCTTCCCATCCAGAAATACTTTGATCAGCCACCAACATCACATCTAAAATCCTGTAAGCCTCTCTGGCAGTGAGTGAAGGCAGTCACAGCCAATGTCAAGGAACTATGGTGAACTGAATGGCAGCAAGTAGACATCCCAAACAAGCATCTTCTGTTGGATCCCACCACTGAGCAGAAAAGCTTCAATCTTCTCTGGAGACTGTGGTGTGTCCTAAACCGGCTTAGGACTGGTGAGGGCAGGTGCAGTTATCTACTGCACAACTGGAATTTGTTGCCATCTCCACTTTGTGATTGTGGCAGTCCGCAAACTATGAATCACATTGTTGTGGAATGCCCAACATGAAAATTCACTGGCTCATTGAAGGATATCCACAACCTAACCCGCGAAGCTGTTCGCTGGCTGGAGAGCTTGCGTCCAACTTTGATGAAGAAATATAGCATTGAACACAACATTCAAAAGAAGAAGAAGACTGAAGACCCTTACTCTATGACTCCATATAAGGACTACAGGATTTATTTATTATTATTTATTATTTTGAAATAACCCTAATGAAGATTAGTTGAATATTGCTTTTCTTACTCTAAAAAATATTTTCACTGGGACTACAATTGTATAATTTTTCAAACCACAGAGCATCCTTTTAGGTCCTTGAGCCAAATTTGGTTGGTGAGGTTGTGAGAATTCGCCAAAAACAGCACTTCTGTCTACAACGCTAGTATCTATAATATCCAGCATTGTAAATCTTCATTGAAAGGTATGGTGATTAATTGATCTAATGAATTTTTAATCCTTTGGCACTGCAAATATAAACACTAATGCATTTTATGTCCACATCTTTCATCAAGAGATAGTGGCTCATGATATTAAAGAGTTAATATGAACGAAAATATTTGATCCTATTCTACTTGAACTGATTGCGTTTTGGATTTTGATAGTGTTACAGAGAAATTGTAAATTTATCTGAGGTAAGCCAGCATAAAAGCATTGACCCAATATCTCCCAGTAACTAACAGTCATTCTATTCCTTCAAAGAAATTTGGGACAGATGTGTGTGCTTTTTTTTATTTCAATGAATGCAGGGAGAAAATGTATTTAATTTCTTAGGAAATAAATTTGCCTGTTCATCTCAGTATGTGGGACTGTCAAAGTTTATTAATTTGGCAGTATTTTAACATGACCGTTCTGTTTTTGTTTAGGCTGAGTTATTAAATTGATATATTTTTATGAAAAGCAGAGCTTGATGGAAAATGTTTTTCATCCTTTGACATTTAGTTGCTGGTTAGGAGGTTTTAAGTCACACTGTATCTTAAATCAGAGTGGCAGAAAGATAAAAGTAAGGGCTTGCAAAGGCTGTTGGAAAGTAGAAAAATGATTGGGATGCCCATGCAACTTTTTTGTAATAGTTGTGAAATGGTTTATTATAAACCGTTGGCACTTTTTGTGCTAATGTCACTTTAGAGTTTAATGTGTTCATTCATTTGTTGTATCCCATTACTTTTGGCGGCATGTAAATGAGCAGATGATCCTTTCTGTTTTAAACACTTATCTCACTGACACTAGGGGCATGACTACACTAGAAATTATTTTGAACTAACTTATTTCAAAATAATAACTCCCAAAATAACTATTTTGAAATAGCATGTCCACACTACAGGGAAGTCTCAAAATTATTCTAAGGCAGGATCCCTTAATGTGGATTCACTACCTTGACTTAGAGCCTCAGAAAATATTGGGGAGTAATTACTTTGAATGACTCTGGGGAGTAGTTATTTCGAAATAGCAGCAGTTGAACATACACACTACTGGTATTTTGAAAAAACTATTTCAAAATAAGTGATATTCTCTGTGGAAAGCAGGAGTTATTATTTCAAAATAACTAGCCCATTATTTCAAAATAACAAGCTTGGTAGTGTGGATGCTCTGCTTGTTATTTCAAAATAAGGGGAGTTCTTTTGAAGTAACTCCCTAGTCTAGACCAGGGCTAAGGCTGCTTAAAGCCACATAACTTACACTTATGATAAGCCCTCTTCACATTGTCTTCAATGAGAAGCATGAGCAAATTAGAATTAAGCCTACATCTTACAGTTCTTGCCCAGAAAAGTGTCCTGCAGAGTTTCATTTGCACAGGACGTCAGCATCCATCCCATTGTTTGCAACTGAATTGCTCTTAACTATAACCATGTTTATATACTGTTTGTTTTAAAACATTTGAGCCAGATCCTGACTGCTTGTAACTCCTATTGATGGTGAATCATTTGCACACTACTTGCCTGACTTTCACATACAATGTTGGTCTAATCTATCACCGCACTTGCATCTATGAAGCCACACAATTTACATTGATGTCTATGTTCACCTACATAACAATAACAACTTCAGTCTCATTTTCAGGCTTAAAATATCTTCCCCAAAATGTTTGCTTAAGAACTGTCACACTCAAGTACAGTGACCAGAGAAGAAGTATTGAAATGTCACCTGAAGAAGTGGGTTGTACTCACATAAGTTCATGATACTATCTACATGTTTTGTTAGACTTTAAGGTGCTGCTAAGAGTATTCGTTGTTCTTTAAGTTTTTAGGTTGCAGACTAACTCGGCTAGTCCTCTGAAGCTATTGAAATGAAGCTTTTCAGACCTCTGAATTTAGGAGGGGATCATTTTTTTTCTAACCTATTCAATTGCTACGTAACACTTGGTTTAACTTTGTACCACAACAAAATAGGCATTTCCATGTGCAAGAAAAGAGAAACTGAAAGCTAAGAGAGATTTTCTTTCTGGAAGAAGGCTACTGCATACAGGGAAAGAGACTGAAATTTGGTTATAATGATCTAGACTCAGCCCTTTTGTGAACAAATACAGCTTCCATTGACTTTGTGGAGTTCTGTTCACATACACCAGCCCTGAATTTGTCATTGTCAAAAAGGAAAGAAAAATTCAATCTACGTGTTAAGCAGTGGATCAAGATTGGCATTTGTGCACTGATTTTAACAGGCATTTTCCTTCTTTAATTGGGGGCAAGTCCACTTGATAGTCTAGTTTCTCCTCTCATCTGCTGTGACTTTACACTTATGTGATGACATTGACTTCAGTGGAATTATTCTTCACTTGTAAGACAGAGAAGAATCAGACTTCATGTCCTTTCAGACCCTGTTGTCTAATGTAGTGGTTCTCAACCAGAAATACATCCTACTCCCCCCCCACACAGGGGGGTACTCAGAGTTCTTCAAGAGGATACATCAACTTGTTTCAATATTTCCCCAGTTTTCAAAGAGACTACATAAAAGGCAATAGTGAAGTCAGTACAAGTTAAATTTCACACGTCTTGTTTATACTGCCCCATATATACCCTGGAAATGTAAGCACAATATTTATATTACAGTTGATTTATTTTATAATTATATGGTAAAATTGAGAAAGTAAGCAATTTTTTCAGTAATAGTGTGGCTTTGACACTTTAGTCTTTTATTTCTGATTTTGTACACAAGTAGTTTTTATGTAAGATGAAACTTGGAGATATACAAGAGAAATCAGACTCCCGTTACAGTAGTCTTGAAATGTTGATAGTTCCTGTTCTGATGGTTTGAAATTTGTGAATTCATCTTTTCAGTATTTCTATCTTGGAGCAAAGATTTAATAGTAAATAGTAATAGTAAATAAAGCTCAAAAAAGGAATTTCTGTTTCTTGGGAAATTCTGATATTTGACTTTTGTTTTCATCCTAAAATGGGATGTTGAGTTGAAATATTGACATTTTATATGGAATAATATCTTCCAAAAAGGTTGATTTGGAAATGTTGAAAGGTTTCATTTTCAACGTTCATACTGAAATGAAATATTTCAACATCATGAAGTACTGTCAAGGTTGAGAACCAGAGAGAGAGAGATCATAGTGAATCATGAGATAAGAACAACCATACTGAGTTAGAGCAATAGTCCAACAAGCCCAATAGCCTGTATTCCAATAGTGACCTTTGCTAGATGCTTCAAAGGGAATGAAGAGAACAGAGCAATTACCGTAGATTCATAGTAGATTCATCCCCTGTCATCTTGTCCCAACATGTGGCAGTCAGAAACTTAAGGACAGCCAGAGCATAGACGTGCATTCCTGAACATGTTGGATAATAGACATTCATGCATCTATCCTCTATGAACTTATCTATTTTTTTAAATTCAGCTATATTTTTTACCTTAACATCATCTCTTGGCAATGAGTTCCACAGGTGACCACACATTGTGTGAAGTATTTTTATTTGTTTAAAACCTGCTACTTATTAATTTAATTGGTGATCCCTGGTTCTTTTGTTATGTAAAGAGGTAAAAAACACTGGCTTAGTCACTTCCTCCACACCATTCATGATTTTATAGTCTTCTACCCGTATCCTTTGTGATCTCTTTTCCAAGATGAGTAGTCCTGGTCTTTTTAATATCTTAATAATCTGGAAATGATAATTTGATTGCTCTTTTCTGTACCTTTTTCATTTCTAATATATGTTAGTAAGTTGGGGTGACCAGAACTGCATGCTATATTCAAGGTTCAGGTGCACCCATTGATTTACATACTGGCCTTATGGTATTACTGTCTTATTATCTATCCCTTTTCTAAAGATACTAACTTTGTTAGCTTTTTTTTAAATTATTACTGTAGATTGAATGGATGTTTTAAGGGAACTATCCACAATGACTCCAACATTTATGGTAATAGTTCATTTAGAGCCCATCATTTTGTAAGTATAGCTGGGATTATTATTTCCAACATGAATTTGTGTTTAACAGCACTGAATTTCATCTGACATTGTGTCTCGTCCCTTTCTAATTCTTCATAGTCTGTTTTGGACTTAACTATCTTGAGTAAGTTTGTATCATCTGCAAACGCTGCCACCTCACTGTATAACCCTTTTTAAAGATAATTTATGAATATGTAGAACATTGGTACCCGTACAGATCCCTATTTATCTCTCTCCATTCTGAAAACAGACAATTTATTCCTACCTTTTGTTTCCTGTCTTGTAACCAGTTATTAATCCATGGGGAAACCTTCTTATTTCATGACAGCTCAGTTTGCTTAAGGGCCTTTGATGAGGGACCTTATCAAAGGCTTTCTAAATGTTCAGCTATATTATATCCACTGAGTCACCTTTATTCAGATATTTATTGACTCTCCCCTCGCCTCCCCCCCCCCCCCCCCCGTCAAAGAATGCTCACAGACTGGTGAGACATAATTTCCCTCGACAAAAGCCATATTAACTCTTCCTCAAAAAATCATGTTAATCTATGTCTCTGATAATTCTACTCTTGACTATAGTTTCAACCACTTTGCCTGACACTGAAATTAGTTTCACCATCCTGTAATTGCCAGGATTGCTTCTGGAGCCTTTCTTAAAAATTGGCGTCACGTTACCTAGCCGCCAATCATCTGCCACAGAGTCTGAATTAAAGGATAGTTTACATGACACAGTTAGTAACGTCTCAATTTCACATTTGAGTTCCTTTAGAACTCCTAGGAGAATGCCATCTGGTCCTGGTCACTTATTACTGCTTATCAATTTCTTCCAAATCTTTCTCTGATGACACCTCAGTCTGGGCCAATTCCTCAGATTTGTCAGCTAAAAAAATGGTTCAAGTGTGGAACTCTCCCTTACATCCTCTGCAGTGAAGTCGGATGCAAAGAATTCATGTATCTTCTACATACTGGCCTTCTCTTCCTCAAGGGCCATTTAGCATCTGATTGGTTCTGTGGCCCCACCGATCATTTGCCATGTTTCCTGCTTCTGGTATGTAGTCAGGACCCATCGGGAAAAACAAGGGCACATGAGGTGGCATATTACAGTTCTCAAAAGGCACTAGGACTGTTCTGGCAGATGCAGATATTAATGTCATCCTGGCCTGAAATGGAATTGTATTTCAAGAGCACTTACTAGTATCTTGAAAAGGTCAGTATGGACTCGCTGTGTACTAAGAAATGTTCAGGGGCAAAGCTCAGCCCATGGGCCAGTTCCAACAAGCAGGCAGTCTGTGGATTACATATCCATCCTTTCTCTTGCACTGTGGCACCTGGTACAGCACTATGCTGCCCAAATTCCTGTAATGGGCTAAGTTTCCTCTAGCACAAATGTAGCTTAGGTAGACCATAACCCTTAACTGCTTGCGACACATCTGTTTCCTCTACCTTTGAATGTGAAAGAATAATACCCAACTTTACGTAATGCTTTGAGATCTTCGGACTACAGATCCTAACTAAGTGTAAATTATTATTATAATCAATTCACCCATCCTCCTGCTCTTCCCTGGCTTTATGCATCATGAGGTCCTTGGTCACTTTCACAACTGACCCCCCTCATCTGTCTCATTCAAGAGTATATTTTTGCCACTGATCAATTTCCCAGAATATTTTCCTATAAAATGAGTTTTCCCAATAAGTGGTGGGATCTGCATAACAAAAACAAAACTCAGATCCCAAACAAACAAAAAAGCCCTCACCCAGAGCAGACAAATTTGCCTTGAGTTCACTAAAATGCTCTAAAAATGAAATTCTGTTCTCATATAGCCAGCTCATTGCTCCACATCACTTTTTTACATGGGTGTCCTGAATCTTTCTAGACAAGTAAAGGCAAATGTAGGCTAACAAGTCCACAAAGCGCTTAATTGAAAATTGAACACTTGCCTGTACCACATGCAAGAATGGACATTAACTGCTGTTTTGAGCAGGAAAGCAGTGAAATCATTTAGTGTCAATCGACATTAACGGGGCTTAGTGGTATGGGATTAGTGCAACATGGCTAGCTGTACAGAAAAGCATTTGCACTCTACTGGGTGATATCAAGTTTACATGACCATAGTAGTCAATATATACACCACATCTGATAAAAATCAATGGCTCAATAAGTAATGACCATTTTTATTTCATCTGTAAGCTCTGCTGCTTCTGCAAGAAAGGCCAAATAATGTACAGAAGGCTATCTATCATTTGCTGGACAGACTTCTTAAAAAAAAAAAAGAGCTCCATTCCTATTCAGGCGCCAAAATAAGTGGCACCTGATGGCAGCTGTAAGAGGCTGTGCAGTGCCTCTTACAGCTGTCATCAGGTGCCCCCATAGGTTGGTGCCCTGGGCAGCTGCCCAGCTAGCCTCGCCCTTAATCTGGCCCTGCTGATAATAACATGATACTAGTAAGGGACAATGGATTCTGTTTATGAGATGACTTATTTCAATGGCAAAAAAGCTTAGGTGTCATTTTTATCTTGATTTTCATAAAGAAACATACATTTGCAAATGTGATTCAGTAAAATGTGCCAAACAGCACTGACACACCTGTCGTTGCAAGTTAAGCACTCAAATGCCAAGCAACAGCAATGCTAAAGTTGCACATTTAACCTTAACTCTGACCCTTTTGTGCATGTAAACTACAATAATGTCTTTCATCATGTGACTATATACTATTTTCAAAGCTGAATATAAAAAACATGACAAAGGTAAAAAAGATGCTATGTAGCCTTGTAGCTCTGCTCTGTATAAGATATGCAGATCCCTGTTTCTATCTTAGATATGTACATGAACACTTTCACTGTAGTATCTAAATGCCTTATAATATTTCATATATTCATCCTTTCTATATCCCTGTAAAGTAGGTAAATAGTAATACTCTCATTGTACAGATAAGAGAATGAGGCACAGAGAGATTAAACAATTTGCCCAGTGTCACACAGGATGTTTGTGGCACAGCAAGAATTGAATCGAAGGCACCCACAACCCAGGTGCATACTCTAACCACTGGAAAATCCTTCCTTTCTTCATTCACTGATCACCTTACAATGCATGCAAGAAATGAAGTGAATGTTCCTGAGCCACACATGCCTCATTGATTGTTCCATTTTCACTGAATTTGTCACCAGGTAGCATTATATGTGTAGCATTTTTACCTGTGTTTTTTACCACTTTAGCTCTATTGTAATTAGAAATGTTTTGCACACACATGGTTCTAAAAGGCTGATAGATTGGTCAAATCCAGAACAGTTTTAATACTAATACCTACAAACCCTTCTCATGTCTTTCCCCAAGTATAACTTTCTTCCCGCAGCCATTGCCTCTCAAGGATTATCCATAAAGAAGTTCCATGCATTTTTCATGATGTAGAAAGCCCTGAACACATTTTTGCTTAAGTTTTATAAACAAATTCACTCTCAGGCAGAGACCAGGCCTGTAAAATGGAACACAATTTATTTTGTGCATAAATTGTATTAAGGATGTTGGCATTGTTCTAGGAATTTCCAAACTTGGCTTCCCTCTGCTGGTTTTGGAGCAGAAGGCACAAAGTGCAATGCTCAAAGAAACACAATCTGAGTATGGCTAGACTGCGGGGGATTTTCCCGAAAAAACTCCGCTGTGTCCAGGGAACGCGTTTGCTCTTCCGCTTTTTTTTGTGGAAGAACAAATACGCTCTTTCAGAAGCCCTTATATTCCTCGTTCCATAGAAGAAGAGGTCTTTCAAAGGAGGGTTTTTTTTCCGAAATTTGGCCCAGTCTAGACTGGCCAAATTTCGGAAAAGTCTCTTCTGACAAAAGTATCAGAAAAAGATATGCAAAATGCAGAGCACATTTTGCGTATCTTTTTCTGAAAGATTCTCGCAGTCTAGCCATACCTTCTGTGAAGCACTTTGTAAGTCTTACTGTAACACTGCTTGTTGGTTTCTTTTCCCCCATAAAACGTCTTAGTGTTGGAGCAACGGTTTTAAAGATAAATGGTAAGATTGGGCAGTTCAGGAGAGTAATTATGGGTTACAGAGCCTCACAGTTGCTGGTCTTACTGAGATCCACATTAGCTATAACTATGTTACCACCGTCTGATAGCTCTTCAGTGGTCTATATCTATGGAAGGACAGATTGTTCAGTAATTAGGGACCTACCCTAGGACTCTGGGTTCGGTTCTCTGTTTTCTCAGCTTTCTTGCCCGACCTGGGAAGAGTCACAAAGGACTAGATTTAAAAAAACCCATCTTAAATACTAACAAATGTATTAGGGCATAAACTGTCAAGAGTTTCAGGTCACTTTGTCAGATGCATGAAGTGAAAGAATCAGATGGCAAGAATATATACATACATTCAGAGAAGGGAGTTTTACACCACTGTAAATAAGGCTAATTCGGGCTGGGTGAATGTGGCCCGAAGGTTCAGATGGGCACAATCAGCAGGATTTTCAAAAATGCCTAGGTGCCTAATTCCCATTGACTTACCATCACTCTTGGCAAAAATTGTTGCCATTTAAATTCTGCCCTGATTTACGTATCAGGCAAATCAAGTAGGATTGCATGGGTTGGTGCAAGTTGGGGTGGATTCAAAATTGTGATGGACATGGAGCTGCTGTGTAATTATTTATGAATACTGTTTGTAGGTCTGGTTATTGGGCTGTTTACTGTATGAATATGTTGATTTAATTCAATAGACAGCAGTAAGTTTCAAACAGACTGCCTGATCACTGTATACCTTGGCACCACAGACTTCCCAAAGGAAGAACTGCAGGTGCCAAATCCAGTTCAATTTCTGGGTAAAAATGGTTGATACATAGGTTATGGTAGCCCAGGTATCAAAGAGTGAGGGAATTACAGATTTCTACCTCAAGACAAGTAAAGGCACCTCACCTGATGGCTGAAGGGCTGCACTTAGAAGCGTAGTGAAGACCTGCTAATTCAAATTTAGAGATTGCTCCCATCAGCACGTGTAGTCCTACTCCTCAAGAAGAGTAAGGGAAGCCGATGGGAGCATTTGCTCCCGTCAACCTCCCACCGTGTGGATGGTGATTTAAGATATGTCAGCTCTACTGTAATTAATGTAGCTGGAGCTGTGTATCTTAAATGGACCTTCTCTTTAGTGTAGAGCTACCCAAAGAGACCAGAAGGCAACTGATAGAGGCCAAAAATTTGGGGACAAATCACACCCTGATTTCTATATCAGGTAAACCCAATAGGATTGCATAGGTAGGTGGAAGTTTGGGCAAAATTTGACCTCAAATGATCATTGTATTTGCCTTTCCCTTTCACCTCTAGAAATGCTTCAGGCAAACTAGAGTGGAAAACTTTAATGAGATGAGGCAGGGTAGCTAGCTCTGTACGATGGCCATTGGTACCTCCTATTCAGCTATGCATACCTCACATAATGAGATGCACATATTACAATGAAACTTATATATTACATGCTGGAATCCACATTCCACCCTGAAAACTGTCCATCATACACATGCAATGAAGTACATGTACCACAGACTGAAAAAGTGCCATCTGTCATGTGTATTTTAAAATGTCCCTACAGAATAAGTTCCAGAGAACTCAATATGAGTTCTTTCTGCTTCAAAGCTGCCCTGCTGTTTGGTTGTTTAAACTGTGGCTGCTAAAGAAGAAAAATAAAGAATCAAATATGGCTTGTTTCTTTCTTGGTTACTGTAGATCGATGGGAGAAAAAATTGTAAATAGTAAAATGCTTTTATCTTTTAAGTTTTCTGGAATTAAATGAGAGAAAATAAAAATGACACAATGATTTGAATGACTCTTTGTTCCCACATTCCAAAACCAACTCTAAAACTTCTTTAGGGTCTCAGTAATGGTGCCATTAAAATCAATGGCAAAACTCTCATTTTCATCAACATGTGAAGAATCAGAAACTGAGTGTAGATTTAAGGCCTGGTTTTTAAAAGTCTTTATTTACCTAAAAATGCAGATAGCTGTCTAGTGGGATTTTCAAATGTTCCTAGGAACTTAGCTTCCATTGAAATCAATGGAAATTAGACATGTAAGTTCTTTGGAAAAACTTAGTAGCACCTACCTGCATCTTTAGGTGCCTAACATCCTTTAAAAACCTGGCTCTAAATGCCTAACTTTAGATACCCAGGTTTGAATGTTTTGGCCTAGTGTCATTCTCTGAAATCAGCAGCATGTTAATTCAAGGGTCATATCAATTTTTCTAAAATACTGAAGCATGACTAGTGTCAGAGGAGAAGGCAGAACTTTTTAGAATAATCTACCAGAATATCAGAATTTTTCAGTCAAAATATAGACCTGTCTCTCTAGTTCAAAAATTATATTGAAACTCATAAAAGCAAGAAAATTAAGAACTGAGGCAGCCATTTAATACTCGGTCTCTTCTAATTATGTCTAAGTACGTCACTTCATTTAGCCCATGATGAAAGCATCACAAACCACTGAATAATCTAAGATTACATACAATTTGCCAATGCATATCAGCATGTGTTCATAACTCAGATTGACTGTCTTAACTATTATTTCCCTAGTTTCTTACAGTGTAGAGTAAGTTAAACATTCTCTCATTTTTACACAGCCAATTTTATTTGAAACAGAATGTTTTAAATAGCTTAAAAATATTAACAGCAATGATCTAGATAACTTCTGCTAGCTTGGGCATTCAGAATTTGATAGCTTGTTTATATTATACATTTAAGGAAGCTTAGCTTTGTATACCATTAAAAACCAGCCTGCCCCAGTATGCTTATGAGCTCTGATTTTATACATGTGTGAGATGTCAACACTGGGGCATCAATACTGAGAACTGTTTAAACAGATTCTAAGCTCATTCTCTTTTTGCACTGAACTCAATGGGGAAACGTTCATTGATTTCAGTGAGAGTAAGATGAGGACTTAATATAGAAGTACATATTGTGAAATAAACCTAGAAATATAGCTACACACATATAATTTAGGGAATCCATAAAGCTCATGAAAAAGCATAACATGTTTACAACAACAGCCACTAAAATAGCTTTTGTTGTAATAAGATTATTTTTCCAAAATGCATAATAAAATATGAAATAATGTATTATATTTACAAAACATAATAAAGGTGCATTAAGAAAATCATTGCAGACTGAGAGGATATTTTGCTCCATATAAAATGCACAATCTTAGGTGCACGGTTAATTTACATTTACAGTGACTAGTATTCAGGTTTTGAATTAGGCACCAATAATAATTCAGGTCATCTTCATGCACAATTATTTCATTTACAAATGTCACAATGGTAATTGTGAGAGCACAACAGTTAAGCACATGTGTACATGGAATTGCACACAAACCTTTTAAAGTTCAGTCCCATAT
Source organism: Pelodiscus sinensis (assembly GCF_052426305.1). NCBI lineage: Eukaryota > Metazoa > Chordata > Testudines > Trionychidae > Pelodiscus > Pelodiscus sinensis. The sequence continues at coordinate 59,202,384 of NC_143059.1, read as the reverse complement.
TTCATAATTTATACAGTGTACTATATTTCACAAGGCACTTGGAAGTCATTTTGTATTGTTTTTAATGGACCACAGCTGATAATATCAGGAAGGCTGCATGTTTGGTCTCCGTAGTAATTTGTCAGATAATCATCACCTTCCCACTTGTTTTTTAAAGATGCTAATGATTACAAGTTTGATTAATAACTGAAATAAAATGTTATTGTTTGAAAAGCCATAACAAAATCTGAAGAATTGTGACCTGTATAAGCAAATATGTTAAGAACAACAGAGTTGATAATGCTTCATGGAAAGAATGTACAACTTATAGTCATGTTTTGTTTTACCCTGCCATGCTTTTTTATTAGATCTTTGAATAGTAACCTTACATGGGTCATTCAGCGGTCAACTGCTCATCTCTACTGTTGTTCTAAGCAGGCTTACTCAGTCACTACAGGAAAGGAAGGATGATTTCTTTAAGGAATAGTGTTATTTATAAAATAAATATAAAATCTAATATCTATTTTGCACCAATGACAGGTTATGAGAACTCCAGCCGCTATATATTTGTTGAATACCAGCCTCCTGTGAGTATAAATTGCACCTTACCAAGTAGAAATATAATACAGTCCACCAGAGACTTCTCTGCAAGGTGTAGCCGCTTGTCTATGGGCAAGTAATGACTTGCGTTTTCAGCTGCTTCTTAGTAAGAGCCTTAGTAATTGGAATCAGTTATTCAAAACATCTCTAAATGTGATTTAAATGGCAAGGATTTAATAACATAGAAAGAAGTCATTACAGAGGTTCAAGCAGGGGAGAAGGGAATTCCGTTTTTCAGAGCAGAGGGAGAAAAATAAAGCAATTACTTGATATAAAGGCCAGAAACAGGACTCCTGCTGTCACAGAGAAATCAAATCTGTCAGCAATTAGTGGGATCTTAGAAGGCAAAGAACCCTTCAGTGTTGAACAGTGAATAAGGGGTTAGCAATTATATGAACTGATAAAAGTGTTCTGGTTTTCAAACAGCAGGTTAACAAGGCTTACTTTTTTCGTAACTTCATGCAGATGTGATGAGTCACACTTTATGACATTTTTCAGTGGGCTTGAATGTAAAGTAAAATAAATAATTAGTAATAATAATAGCAATAAATAAAATGCATCACACTGGTGCTTGCCATCCAAGATGCTGCTTGATTTACCTCAAAATTATGCACAGCATAACAATTTCAACAGCTTCATGGCAATGACTTTTTAACCACTCCTGGGCATAATATCCTTCCTAGCTCCCCCAAAAAAGGACTTCTTTTTAAAATGCACACTTATTCTGTGAATAAGCACCTTCTCTCAGGGTACACAGTATCCTAAATTCAAAATAAAATACGCAATTTGCTCAAATTGCGTATCTTATCTAAAATCGATTTTGAAATAGCTTATTTTGAAATTTGGCGCATCTACACAGCACCAAATTTCGAAATAACACACTATTTTGAGCCATCCCTTAACTCTTGCACAATGAGATTTACCAGGATGGCAAAATAGCGTGCCCATTATTTCAAAAAATATTTTGAAATAACGGGTGGCTTTTGTAGACATGGGGTAGCTATTTCAGGTTATATCCAGTATCCTGAAATAGCCATGCAGTGAAGACATACCCTCAGAGGAACGAAATTCAAACTTGAGTCAGCACAGTTCTGAGCATCTTCTTGGAAAGGTTGGCTGTGGACCCAAGAGCCGAAGGCACCCAAGAACAGGAGGTAACTCAGCATCTTCCCAGATAGGCCTAGCTATTGTTTCCCAAAGAGAAGTGCTCAGACACAAAAGAAAAATATGTGTTTACAATAGAATATAAGAGGGATGTTGAACAGTTCAGGTCTTTCAATGGTACTAGGCATACTTATAGGGTTCTACATGTTCAACACTCTGTACAGGCATTAACTGAATAATACCACTAAGTTAGCAGCACAAGGGGAAATTGAGACTGAAAGGTAAAATTACTTTCCCAAGGCCACATGGTGAAGTCAGTGGCTGAGCCAGGTTTAGAACACAGGGCTTTCTTCCTTACCCAACGCTGTGACCATTACCCCAGATGTCAACGATTTCTATTGCCTACCTTTTCTACAGGTTTCAGATTCTTATATGGCCCCCATTGCCATAGTGTCAGTATCTCACAGTCTTTAATATATTAACCCTTACAGTGCTGTTATGAACTAGAGAATCATTATTCCTATATTATAGTTGGGAAACTGAGGCATGGGGAGACTAAGTGTTCTATCCATTTTCATTCAGGAAGTCTGTGGAAGAGCATAAAACTGAACTCAGTTAAAGAACATTGAACACATTTACTGTAATTGTTATGACACATAGAGGTAATGTCTTATTCATACATTTAGAGATAAGGGGATGTGAAACTCCATTGTGGAGTTGGAAATAGAGAGGGTCTATAGCAGGGTCTCTCAAATGTTTTTGGCTGGGACTCCTTTTGCCTCTTACCATACCATGCCACCCTTAGGCCATGTCTAAACTACACCCGTTTGTCGGCAGAGGGATGTAAATTAGACGTATCGAAAGTGCAAATGAAGCGGGGATTTAAATATCCCATGCTTCATTTGCATAATGGCAGCCGCCGCTTTTTTCAAAACGGGGCTTTTCGAAAAAACCCAACAGTTTAGATGGGGTATTTTCGACAGAAATGCCCCGTTTCAAAAGATCCTATACTCCTTACGGAGTACAGGATACTCAAGGAGATCCTCAAGGAGTACAGGGCTATTTAAACAGCGTGGGCTATTTAAATCCACACTTCATTTGCACTTTTGATACATCTAATTTACACCCCTCTGCTGACAGAGGAGTGTAGTTCAGACGTAGCCTTACTGCTGTGCTGCTGTTAGGGTTAATGCTGCCTTCAGAGCTGGGTACTCAGGCAACAGCCATTGCTTTCCATCCACCCAGTTCTGGTCTGTAAGCTCTGTGCCTGGGTGATAGACAGGAGTGGCCCTAGACTAGCTTCCAGCAACTGGCGCCCTAAGCAAACCATGCAATTGGTGCCCCCACCTCCAAACCTCTCAACGATATTGTGCCACCATTTGGTGCCCAATTGTGCCCCATTTAACTTGGTGCCCTAGGCAACCGCCTAGTTTGCCTATGGACGGGCTGCCCCTGGTGATAGCTAGAGCCCTGGCATGCATGGGGGCTGACAATTCATGACCCTCTCCCAATAATCTCAGAATACCATAAGGCGTAACATTTGGAGGACCTATTCTCTATAGTAATTTATGAATATTGTATGTTGACTTGGTTATTGGAATGTCTGCAGTATTACTATATTGGGTTATTTTAACAAGGTCTATAAGAAAAGCAACAGGAGGGTTTCCAAGTCAGCGCTCAGTAAACCCTTGAGGGCTGTTAAAGGATAATGCCCAGAGAGTTAGCCTTGAAGATTTTACCTCCTCCCATTCAAAGCCTGGGCATTCAAGAGAATAAAGGAACTTTGGCAGTTTAAATAGGGAGGAGTGCTTCAGGGTGAGTCACAAAGCACCCTGCTGTTTGGACTTGCCTAGCCTGCCAGAAAAGGAGGGTAAGCTTTCAGGTAAGGGAGCCATGGATGCAGACTATTTGTTGTTGTAACATCCTTTATTCTCTAAGGGTACGTCTACACTACATGCCTCTGTCGGCAGAGGCATGTAGATTTGTTTGTTCAGCAAAGGTAAATGAAGCCGCGATTTAAATGATCGTGGCTTCATTTACATTTACATGGCTGCCACACTGAGCCGACAAACAGCTGATCAGCTGTTTGTCGGCTCACCGCTAGTCTGGACGTTCCCCCTGTCGACATCAAAGCCCTTTGTCGGCAGCCCCGGTAAACCTCATTCCACGAGGAATAACGGGCCTGCCGACAAAGGGCTTTGATGTTGACAGGGGGAACGTCCAGACTAGTGGCGAGCCGACAAACAGCTGATCAGCTGTTTGTCGGCTCAGCACGGCAGCCATGTAAATGTAAATGAAGCCGCGATCATTTAAATCGTGGCTTCATTTGCCTTTGCTGTTCTGTCTAATCTACATGCCTCTGCCGACAGAGGCATGTAGTCTAGACACAGCCTAAATGTTCATCTTGTTACAATAACAATACATTGGTGTAAGAAGCTTTTCTTGTCAGGATGCCTGATCCTGGTCACAGATTCCTAAAGGGAAAAGCTGCAAGTGCCTGAACTCAGTCAGATCTGCTGGATAAGTGCTGTTACCACAAAGAGAGCCCAAGGGCCAGTCTCAAAGGGTACATCTACACAGCAGCGTTATTTTGGAATAACTGATGTTATTTTGAAATAACAAAGGCTGTGTCTAGACTACATGCCTCTGTTGTCAGAGGCATGTAGATTAGACACATAGGCAAAGTCAAATGAAGCCATGATTTAAATGATCGCGGCTTCATTAAAATTTACATGGCTGCCTCGCTGAGCCGACAAACAGCTGATCAGCTGTTTGTCCGCTCAGCACGCTAGTCTGGACGCTCCCCTGTCGACATCAAAGCCCTTTGTCGGCAGCCCCGGTAAACCTCATCCCACGAGGAATAACGGGGCTGCCGACAAAGGGCTTTGATGTCGGCAGGAGAGCGTCCAGACTAGCGCGCTGAGCGGACAAACAGCTGATCAGCTCTTTGTCGGATCAGCGCGGCAGCCATGTAAATTTAAATGAAGCAGCGATCATTTAAATCGTGGCATCATTTGACTTTGCCTATGTGTCTAATCTACATGCCTCTGACGACAGAGGCATGTAGTCTAGACACAGCCAAAGTGCATGTCTCCACAGTGAGCCCGTTATTTCGAAATAACTTCTGTAAGCCTCATTTCATGAGGCGTAAGGGAAGTGGAAGGAAAAGTGTTCTTCCTTCAAATTCCTGCTGTGTAGGCAGTGCCACAAGCCCAATTAAGCTATTTCGACTTCAGCTTCACAATTAATGTAGCTGAAGTTGCGTATCTTAATTCGACTTTTGCCTGCAGTGTAGATGTACCAGAGTGAGAGAAATGCAGACTTCCACCCCAAAACAGATAAAGGCATGAGACCTCAGGAGGTGTACCCACTGAGACCAAAAAGGGGTCCATGGATGGATAGCCTTCGCTCCACCTCATTATACCAGATGAGACTCTCGATCAATTTTCTAAAGATTATTAACAATTACACTCTAATGTAGAAATGTCAGTTTATGATTGATCAATTCTTTTGTTATATGTCTGACAACACTCAAAACTGTGGTAGATACGTCCCAGGGTAAGAAAAAAAATGGTTCCCTGACCCGAAGAGCTTACAAGCTATTGTCAGAATAGGGAAAGTGAGTGAGACAAAAGAGGGGAGATGGCAAGACAAAGGTTACATTAAGAAGATTTGATTGGCTATTAAAAGCCATATAACCCATTAGTCAACCTGGAATCTGAACACGCATGTATTAGAACACGCATACATGTCATAGCTTATGTATACAGAAATGATAAATAATCTAACCTTAATTTAGACACTTATCCTGAGAATAACTAAAAAAATCTATTTAACTTTCACACACACCCCTGCACCCAAATAACTCCTAATTTAATTTAATGTAATTAATGTGTAACAATATGCAAACATTACAAACAATAAGGTCTATTACTTTTCTGTGATTTTTCATGCTTGTTGATAACTAAGCCACAACTTTTGGACAGTCGGGCCTTAATAATGTGTATTTTAGTTCTCTGGAAAGTTTGGAAATGATCTACTATTTAAAGTTTTGACTAAGTGTAATAAGCCACAGAATAACAGCGACGTGTGTGCATTGGGTGATAAGCCTACCTCATGGAGTGCATTCCTGACTTAGAAAAATGCTTATTTATTAAAATAATTTTTTTGAAGAAAATCCAGTTTTCAGCTATTTGTGTCTTGCATCTAGTTCTAAAAAAAGCTCCTCTTTCTTCTTGGAGTGATTGCTCATGTGCATTCGAATGACGTGCACACGCACCATTTTTTCCCCAGTGGTACCCATCAGGCCAGCAGGTCGCCCCCTGGAGTGGCGCTGCTATAACGGATCATAAGTACTTCTGCTGGCCCTCCTCCTCCTCAGTTCCTTCTGTGATGGTTGTTGGAGCTTCTCTGTTCTTGTGACAGAACCCAGTGCTAGCAGTTTGATTGTCTGTTCATAGTTTTTCTTACCAGTTGTTAGTTTTAGAGTAGTTCTTGTTCGTTGTTGTTAATTATCTCTTCTCTCCAGGGGAGAGGGATGCCAGGCCCACATGGCTTTAAACCATGTGCGTCCTGCGTGAAGCCGATGCATAGAGGAGACCCCACGACTCATGCCTAAAGTGTCTGGGGGTATGTCTACACTACAAAGTTAATTCGAACTAACGGATGTTAGTTCGAATTAACTTTGATAGGCGCTACGCTAGCGCTCCGCTAGTTCGAACTTAATTCGAACTAGCGGAGCGCTTAGTTCGAACTAGGTAAGCCTCATTTTACGAGGACTAAGCCTAGTTCGAACTTACTAGTTCGAATTAAGGGGTGTGTAGCCCCTTAATTCGAACTAGTGGGAGGCTAGCCCTCCCCAGCTTTCCCTGGTGGCCACTCTGGCCAACACCAGGGAAACTCTATTGCCCTCCTCCCGGCCCCGGACCCCTTAAAGGGGCACGGGCTGGCTACGATGTCTGTGCCAGGTGCAAGCCTGCCAGCACCCAGCCAGCAGATCCTGCACCTGGCACGGCTCAAGCCAGCCACCCGATGCCCCCCAACCCTCCCCCTCTTCCCGGGACCAGGCTGGCGGCTCCCGGGAGCTTGCCCAGGACCGCAAGAGGCGGGCACCCACCTGGTCCAGTGCAGACATCGTGGACCTTGTCCACAATCTCCGCACTAGGAACAGGAAAGTGGCTGTCTAGAGCAGGAGAGCTGCCAGCCTGGCCACCCAGGAGCAGGTTTGCATGAAAATCAAGGTGGCCCACTGAGACCCCCGACTCTGAGCCCTGAGCTTACAATGGCCGTCCTGGGTCAGACCAAAGGTCCATCTAGCCCAGTAGCCTGTCTGATGACAGCGGCCAACCCTAGGGACCCTGAAGGGGATGGACCAAATACAGTGACCAAGCCATTTGTCTCGTGCCATCCATCTCCAGCCTTCCACAAACTTTGGGCAGGGACACCACTCCTACCCCCTAGCTAATACCACTCCATGGACCCAACCTCCATCACTTTATCTCACTTCTTTTTAAACTCTGTTCTAGTTGTAGCCTTCACAGCCTCCTGCAGCAAGGAGTTCCACAGGTTGACTCTTTGCTTTGTGAAGAACAACTTTCTGTTACTAGTTTGAAGCCTGCTATCCATTCCTTTCCTTTGGTGTCCCCTAGTCCTATTATGGGAACTAATGAAGAACTTTTCTGTATGCACCCTCTCCACCTCACTCTTGCTTTTATAGACCTCTATCATATCCCCCCTCCATCTCCTCTTTTCTAAGCTGAAAAGTCCCAGTCTCTTTAGCCTCTCTTCAAATGGGACCTGTTCCAAACCCCTCATCATTGTAGTTGCCCTCCCCTCTTCCACCCTCTCTCTTCCCCTCTCCCACCTCCTTTTCCCAGTCTCCCCGAGTTTTGTTCAATAAAGAGAGATTCTATTTTTGAACACAATTGTACTTTATTTTGTACATCAGGAAGGGGGGCTAGGGAGGGGTAAGTGGAAGGAGGTGAGGGAGGAATGGGGCACGAGCCCCCGATGGGGAGGACTGGGCTGGCTCTGCGGGCTTCTGGGGGTGGAACCTCTCCTGCAGCCCACCAATTGCCCCCTCTCCCCAGATGGCAGCCTGCGACAAGTGCAGCCGGGCTGATGGCCGAGTGCTGTGATGTGCCCAGTGTGGGTACTCCGGGCAATCCAAGCCAGGACTGCTTTGCAAGCGGGGCACCCCTGAGAACTGTCTGTCCGGGGTGGGGGTCGGGTCCCTTTAAGCACAGCCCTCAGCTAGCCTGAGACAGCAGCTCCATGCTCTAAGTCCTCATCTGATGCCCTGCCGGCACTGCTTCCGGCCAGCCTTAACCCCGGTTCAGGGTCCATTCTGTGGACATGCTAATTCGAATTAGCAAAACGCTAATTCGAACTAGTTTTTTAGTCTGGATGTGTTATTTCGAATTAGCGCTGTAGTGTAGACATACCCTGGGAGAGTCTCATCTTACTGACTCCTGTAAGATCTGTAGGAGTTTTAAACCTAGAATGAAGCGGGAGAGGGTTTCCCGCTTAAAACTGCTGCTGATGGAGTCAGCTCTCCAACCAGCACCATCCCGAGAAGTTGCGGTGAGTAGTGCACTGGCCTCTGTGTGGGAGCCCCAAGTGGGATCTTCCTGTACCACGGTACCAAAGACCTTGGCTCCAAGGCACTGATCCCAGTCTCTGGTGCTAAAAAAGAAGAAAGAAGCAAGGGACAGATTGCCTAGCTGCAAGACACATGGCAGCCATCACTGCTCTTGGTCACTGCCTCCAGACTCTCCTAGGGGCAGTCAGGATGCCGGTGAGCAGAGAAAAAGAGATGGTCCTGCATGCGGACAGAGTCCAGGACTGATCCCTGTGCACTGTCCATCCACCCTGGAGACCTTCAAGGAGGCACAAGAGCTCATCGAGCTAATGGCTTCGCCTCAATCATCTCTGCACCCTGGGAAGCTTTCGCCTGTGACACCAGGTTCTAGGGCGGCACCAGTTGTGGCGACTATGTCAGTGGCCTAGTCGGCACCAGCTTCTGCACAGTACAACAGGTTGTGGTTGTCCACATGACACCAACTGTTGCTGTCCCCCTCAGAGTTCCCGGCAGCCATCGGCACCACAGGTAGCGGCAGCACTGCCATTCAAGGCACCACATTCAGCACCGCCAATGATTGCCGTGTCCAGTCTGGTACAGTTGGCTCCCGGTACCAGTGCTCCGGCAGCGACTGCGATGGGCGCACCCAGAAAAGCGCATACGGGGAAGCCGGAGTCCATGGAGACATACAGGCAACAACACCCCTCCAAGGCACCTTCCATGGCACTGCCATGGTCCGCTTCTGACTACACTTCTGAATTGGAGCCTGAGTCGTTGCGCTCCGTGGGTTCGTCCAGAAATTCTTCTCGGCACCGGTCCCAATCTCAGCACCATCCCAGGCCTTCAGAGTTCCAGCAGACTTGGCCCCTGCAGGATCAGCCACCCTGGCCCTTCTGGACACCGTGGTCCTATCACCAGTGGCAAGGGCCCATGCCACTGTTGCGGGGGTCAAGTGTCTCGCACCGAAGAAGCACTCCATTGGCCTCGGTGTCAAGACCCCCGATGCGACTAGGGTGGACAGCCCGCAGAGACAGGAACTGGCAGAGGAGGCAGCCCCTGTGGTGAATCCACCTTCTGCCCGACTGGAGCTCCTCCCACAAGCCACCCAGTCTCCTGAGGTGTTGGACCACCCTGCACCTGTTCATGAGTCTTCTTTGTCCTCTCCTGACAAAAAGACCCGGCACCGTCCATGCCATCGAGGGACGTGAGAGTGCACCAAGAACTGCTCCGCAGGTTGGCGGTGAATTTGGGGGTACAAGCGGACCCAGTGACTAAGGACACTGACCCAATGGTGGACATCCTCAATGCGGATGCCTCTGCTAAGATGGCTTTCCCTTTGAACAAGACTGTGGCTAAGATCACAAATACCTTGTGGCAGACCCCTCTCTCTATCACACCCACTCAGAAAGGGGTTGAAAAGAGGTATTTTGTTCCCCAGTCGGGGCATGAGCTCCTCTACTCCCACCCTGTTCCGGGTTCCCTGGTGGTGCAGGCGGCCTCTCAAAAGGAGAGACAGGGGCAGCCAGGGCCTACACCAAAATCCAGGGAGCCCAAGTGCCTTGACCTTGTGGGGTGTAAGGTCTATGCCACAGGTGGTGTCCAGTTGTGCCTCTCTAATCAGCAAGCGATGTTGAGCCGCTACGCTTACAACACGTGGCAGGTGACTGCCAAGTTCTGGGACAGGTTGCCCCGGACTCCAGGCAGGAGTTTTCGGCTATGGCCACGGAAGGGAAAACCATAGCTCAAACAGTCCTACAGGCAGCACTGGATGCTGTAGACTCTGCTGCCCATACCATGGCCTCCAGTGTGGTCATGTACAGGCGTGTATGGCTCCAGGTTTCAGGGATTCCTCCGGATGTGCAGAACACCATCCAAGATTTGCCGTTCGATGGAAAATCCCTGTTCTCTCAGCATGCTGACTCGAGGCTTCATAGTCTTAAGGTCAGTAAGGCCACGCTCTGATCACTGGACATTCATACACCAGCCCCTCAAAGGAGGCAGCTCCCTGTTAGGCTGTTTGGAAGTCGCAGTTCCAGCCTTCCCGACAGGACCAATGGAGGCGTCAGCCTCACAATCCCAGTGGGGGTACTAATAGTCCTGCAGGGCCGTCCTCTTCTAGGATTAGATGTTGGCACCCACGGGGGTGACACTGACAGAGGCGCTGGCCCACCCCCCAACCAGAAATCTAAGCAGCATTTTTGAAGGTGCACCCGAGGCCCCTAAATCAGCCCCTGCCATCATCCCCCCATTTGGGGACAGGTTGTCTTATTTTTCCTGGGCCTGGGGGCGACCTGCCGGCCCGATGGGTACCGCTGAGGAAAAAACGCTCCGGTAACCGCACATGCACCTCATTCAAATGGACATGAGCAATACATCGCGAAGAGCAACAGTTACAGGTAAGTAACCATCTTTTCAACTGCATTTTAAGAGTAATCTGGAAATTTTTGCAAAAGTGGCGAGGAGTCCTGTGGCACCTTATAGACTAACTGGAAGTTTTTTGTTTTTGTTTTTTGATTCTCAGCTCATCCCACTTTACATTCTCTTCTGTGTACTTTAGGAATTACTTGAGCTGAATCTCATGCCATCTGTGAAAACCTCATCTAGGGCAAGGGAAAGACTCCAGCACATTCTCTGTCAAATGCTTTTACCCGATTGTTCTGGCCCTGGCTAAAACTTTTGGATGTGGCCTTCAACCCCATGAGATTATCCTAGTGTTTCACTGCTTTCTCAACCCCATATTTGAACTTTCCCACTGTCCCTCTGGTTCTGATTTGTGCCTGGTGTTAACAACAACTGCCAATTGATACAAAGGAATTCAAACAGTTTGAGATCAATTTTTCTTTGAGGTGTTCCTTTATAGAAATGTAGGGAGCACTAAACTAGTTAATACTGATTTTTTAAAGCCTATCCTGAGTGGTTAGTTTTAGAGATTCTATATTTGAGAGAAGTGATAGAAATGTAGTCGTGTTAGTCTGGTGCAGCTGAAACAAAAAACAGGACTTTGTAGCACTTTAAAGACTAACAAGATGGTTTATTAGGTGATGAGCTTTCGTGGGCCAGACCCACTTCCTCAGATCAAATAGTGGAAGAAAATTGTCACAACCACTATTTGATCTGAGGAAGTGGGTCTGGCCCACGAAAGCTCATCACCTAATAAACCATCTTGTTAGTCTTTAAAGTGCTACATCGTCCTGTTTTTTGTATTTGAGAGAGTTTGTCTGTCTGTATGCCTGTGTGTTCAAGAACTCCTCCTACACGGTAAGAGCTAGGACTGCCAAATTCAGTATTTAGCTTCCTCTGATCATAACTGAAACCAAAATCAGGGTTTGGTTGTGCTAGAAAAGTGGGATCTGCCTGGAATGGGATTGCTTCCCATAAAACCATGCAGTAAAGATACAGTATCACCAGGCAAGTAAAAGGGGCTGGCTGGAGATTTGTTCCCCGCCCCAGCTGGGATGCTTCAGCCTGGAGCCTCCCACCCGCAGGTCCCCTTTTGAGAGGGTGTCCCCTTCCTTGTTCATATGGGAACATTGTTGGCTGTTCCCCTTCATCAGAGAATGAAGGGAATGTGCTACATGTGCTATATTCCTCACTCTGACTGGGGAGCACAGGGGTCAAATGAACCATCTGGGGGACATGCATCCCTCCCTGGCTGTGCCCACTGGTGCTTCAGCAGCCATGGATAGATGCTTCTCACCTGGCCCCAAGCTGTTGCAGTGAGAAAGAGCTGGGGCTGTCATCTCTCCCTGGGGCAGCCTGCATACTGACCCCTCCTTCCCACCCCCAACCCACAGCAATGATTTAAATGAAGCATGTACATTTTAATTTTATCTTCCAAAAAAACTCAAACTTTGAGTTAAGGACCTGAGCAACACTGGGTACATCTCCTAGTCCCTCATAAGAAGAAAGGCCTCACAAGTAATGATGAGGAAGTGTCAGGGGCAGAGAGAAAGCCCCAAAAAGAGCAAGAGTCGAAATCCAGCCTCGTGGGATGAATTCTAGAGGGTTGTGGTCATGTGGACTCTCTGAGCTGCACCCTGTGGCATCTGCTTTCTGGGGCAGGGAATGAATTGTCTTCCCAGAGTCAAGGGCAGTAGTAGGTCTTTGCAGCTATTTGGAGGTGGCCTTTTGCTCATGCTCTAAAGAAATCTGTTCCGTGATGATCAGCTGCCCCATGTGCACAGGCATAAGGGCCCATTCTTTCCACACTGGTTTCCTTAGTATAGGAGTCCAATCTCAAGCTCTTGGCAATGATGATCTAGCTCAGTCCTGGATCAGTCTTTGGAACTGTTTGGTGGTCTCTCCAGTCTCATTGCAGCTGTGATAGATCCAAACTTTTGAAGAGTGGGGGCTCCAACCCTTCAGTTCAGTGTCTTGAAATGCCACCTTCTCCTAGAAAAATGGTCATCAGGACCTACTCAAGAAGCTTTTGCCAGATGTGGGCAATTTCATCCTCCCTCAGCCTGTCTTTAAACCTCCTCCCTTCTGGGGAAAAATAATGGGCAGCATTGGTGCAAATGGGAGTCCTCAAATTTCCCCGATCCCTTTCAGTTTGGTTGCCAAAGAAGATACAGCACAGGAATGATACTGGTTGTATTGGTGGATGGCTTCTCCCTGGCCATAAACAACTTTCAGGTTTCTATAGAGGTTCTTTGAAATTTAACAACAGCCTTCAATATTTTTTTTATTCTAATATTTGTATTCTATTGATATTATCTCTGTAATGCAAATAATGGTCTTTTGCCCCATGAAAGTGCTTGTGTTTGTTTCTGCAAAGCCTTGTTCTGTGCAATGCATACTTGAGGCTATTAGTAGAAACCATGCAGTAATTGGGGTTGCAACATTTAAGCATTTGGAGGCTATTGGCAGAACACTTTCAATGAAGAGGAATTTACTTCACTCATTGATCCAGCAGAGCTCCGTATATCAACCTTTAGGGAACAACACAAGGACCATTTATTTTTTCCTTGAATGTTTGATTGAGAAGAAATGTGAATGTTTGGGGGGAATGTCCTTTTCATTTTACTCTTTGAAAGAGAAGTGGCATGAGTATATTTTTATTAAATATTGCGTAAACATCTTAAGCCAGGTTTCTAGGCCAATTTTGTAAATAAATAATGACAAGTGCCTCAGGTCCTGCGATTACAAGTTCATGGAGATGATTGTCACTTGTGAGCTACTGTTTAGGATGGCTGTATTGTGTCCGTGTGGCCCGTCAACCAATACATTTTAGTAAGTTTTAGTGGTGTTATGTCCCTGCAATGGGAGCCTCAAACTTGCTCCTTCATTGGACTCCAGTGAATTTCCCCTGACATCTTTACTGAGTCATTTTTTCAATCACCCTTTCAACATCTCAGTGATAAAGATCATATACCTTTGACAACTGATATACAAACTACATACTGTTATTTGCCACTTAGTAAATCGTCTGCATCATACATTAAGAGAAAATGCCTTTCTTGTGAAACCTTGTGAATGAAGAAGCTGATCCTATAAAGTCTCCTGGTTAGCGTGTATTGTAATCATTTTGCATTGGGTTACAAAGACTGGAGATTAATCCCAATTATCTGTCAATTTTCCTTTAATAAGATTTTTTCATGGAGTAAAACCCAGCTGTTGTAAATTGGTGGAACTCTACACCTCTTTATCTTGCTTAACTGTGCATGGAATTTGAAGGGTTGATTTTTTTTTCTCATCAGGAATCTGAAGGAGGAGAATTCTTTTCTGATAAGAAGTGAAGTTTCAAAATAATTTGCACATTATAAACACACAGACTCTCCCCTTGCTTGACTTAATATTTCTTGTTTGTTGCTTTGCCTTTTCTGGACACAATGTATTTCCTCTTCTGTTGAATGCTTGTTGGGCATCTTGTCCGGATTGCATATTTGACAGAATATCCTTTTACAATTATTTGCCCTGAAAAGACAAATAAATTTTGTTTCATTGGATTTAGAAAGTGATCAAGTACTTCTAGACACTACTTGCCAATTTTAGAGGATGTTGGTGGGTAAGGAAGTATCAGCAACAGGAGAAAAAGACTGTTAATCAACAGTGAGTGGCCAGCCTCAGACATGAGTTTAGCAGCTGTTCAGATTGGCCTTTGTGCTAGCCATGCAGGTACTCAATAGAGGATTTGCATGCTGATTGGTAGAGGAAAGAGTAAAGATATATTCTTAGGAATGAAGAGGAGAAATGGGGTGGGGGAAAGAAGCTACAGAGCTAGATAAGACCCAATATTGAGGCAGAAAAAATATTGTAATAAAGTAGGAGTGACTGCAACACTCTGATCTTGGGACTGGACATGACATAGGGAGTGCACAAAAATCTTAGAAACTTTGAGTTTTTACTCAGTTGATTTGACTCCTGATAGCCACCTTTACCAGTCATGCTTCCTCTTGATATTTTCTCCACCAACTCCTGATCTTCAATGGAGACTTTAACTATTTAAGTGGGCAATGAAGAGATTTTAGGTTCTTGTTGATTGTAGCACATGGGTTATTCTGTCTCTATGAACACTATGCAGAAGTGCTGGTCTTTCTACCTTTCTCACTGTCATTGTTGGGGAAGAGTCACCTGAACACTTGAAACGTGGAAGCAGTAGTATTCGGCATCAAATCAGTTTCAGCTCTTGAGATTTGAAAGGCAGCTCTTTGGAGTTCGTTACACAATTCTTCTCAACAGTCATGCCTTAACACTGTATTTCACAAGAATTCTAAATTCATTCTGGCTGTGTCACAAGGCCTGTTTTTCTGCCTGGATGCTCAGGTCTCTCTTTCCATTGTGTAACTTGGTGTCCAGGAATAAAGGACATTTAACATTTGACTGTGGGTGGAGGGAAGATAGAAGGGAAAGTAATTTGTAAAGAACATATTCCTACTAGTTCTTTAAGATCTGTGTCCAGCCAATCACTTCATTTTGAGAATTGGTGTTATTGTCTTACAACACATTTGAAATATTACCAGTTGCATCTTTATACAGACTGTGATTTATTTCCATTATTTATGGCAGATATCCAGGAATGACTAACTTGTTCAGAAAATACAATTATTTCATATTGGAGCTAGTCAAAAAATAGAAACTATGCTGCAACAAATTTCAAATGCAAAAGCCCCTTCTCCCGTAAAAGTTATAAAAATGGGCCAAGTTCCATTTTGTGAATTTTTTGAACAGCTTTCTGAAAAAAAAGCACACATACATTTTCTTACTGGAAAAATTGATTTTTTTTTGGTAAACAAAAAATGTCACAATTTTTTTGAAATGTTGGTAAAAATCCAATGGAAAATGTAGATTACAAACTAATTCATAGGCTAGTAGATTAAAGTTGATTTGTCACACTGTATTAAATATTGTTTTGATACAGAAATAATACCAGCATCACTGATGTAAAAAGGGTAGTGTTTCAAACGTAGGGGTGTTTCCATTTCAGGTTGGACACCTATTGAGACTAATTCAGCTAACCTGTGGAGCAGGAAATACACTTACCAAGGTATTGCATCTATTCAGAAACCTTCAGGGCAAAAAGAGAACATATTTAAAATTGCAATGATAGAAATCGTCTAAGAATCCATATTGAACAGAAACTATATAGAAATATCTACTTTTAATTGCTCATTAACAAGTCAGGCATTTTAATTAATAACTCTTTTTTTTTCAGCAGGAAAGGCTATTACTTTGATCAGTTGCAGATACCACAATGCCTGATTCAATGGGAAATTCACCATTTGACTTCCATCATCTTGGTTTCAGGCCCACAGTTCTTTATGCATTCAACATTGTATAAACAGGAATTGATCCATGATAGACTATGATAACAGATAGGCAGGCAGCAGGCTGTAATTACTGTGATTAGCTGTTGCTTCTTGGCTACAAATTTCAGACATAGTTACTCTATGTTAAAGCATCTCATTATTTTTTGTAAGTCTGTCCCATCCCCAAGCTTTCCTCACCACTCTGTTTGTCTGGTCCACCTGCTAAGTAAACTCCTGCAGGGAGTGTCATTTACCATATGTTTGTACAACGCCTAGCTCACTGGAACTCTGACCTGATTAGATCCTCTTGCTGATACTGCAGTAGAATTGCTAAATAATAATCAAGCTGATGATATATTTGGGACACAACCTTTGAATCTGTGTTTTCCAGCTAGCTCCCGGTGCTCAGAGTTTTAGCCACATGAGTTGCATAGAGAGAAAGAAAACTAGCCCACTGGTACTGATCTGCCTCCATAATAGCCTTAGTATTTTTTGCTTCATTCCTTCTATGCCTCTAAATCACCGTAGGGTTTATTACTATTTTTTACAAAAGAAGATTAATAGGCTTAAAATGGGTACAGGTAATTCTGCATTGTTCAGAGTCTCTACAAATAGAACCTGCTGTAAATTCCTGAGTTCTTGTTATCTCTACAACACATCTTGCTCTTTAAATGGTTTGTTCGGGTGGAGGAGTGGTGTGAAGGGGTCAATGTGCCCTGGGTGTTTTTCAAAAGTTTCTTGTTTTTATGGCTGCCCTGCTGTTCTTTCTAGGGCTTGCGTCCACTACACAGTCCCTCCCCTGTGAACCTTTGCAGAATAGAAGCTCTCCAAATGAACCTGGTTTTTCTCTGGGAACTCACATGGTTCTTACAAGCTCGTGAAGTCTGCAGGAGTAGCGCCTATACTAATGGCTGCAGCCATTAACTTTTTTCTTTTGTAATTTCCTCTCTCAGAATATGTTTGCGTCTCAGCTGAGCTTTGTTCCAATAGCCCGGGGGAGATGTGACTTCACCAAGATATAAAAACACCCACACACACAGAAAAGAAAATACTGGGAAAATTGCAATGACATGGTTGTGTTGGTAGCCTGTGATTTACTGAAATGAAATGTGCCTACACAATGAAGGTTGAGCCAGGGTGCTATATTGTGCAAGCACCCTTTGTAGCCTACAAAGAGTCTCATTGGGAAAGCCAAGGACCACTAGCATACCTGCCTTATGCAATATCTTTCCCAAACCAAATTAGTGATATAAGATATTTGAGATAATACGATATCAAGTAAGGTGAGGTCCTATTAAGTTTATGCAGCAGATTATGATGGACGGAAAGAAAAATTTAGTGAAAAATTGATAGGTTTGGTCTAGTGAGGCTACAGTGCCGAATACTCATAACTCTGTATGCTTGTTCATCACAAGAAATAAAGCATTTCATCTACCCTCTAGAATTGCATATACCAGAATTCTCACCCTAAAAACTTTCCTTTGCACACAGACCTGTGTATGTGGAATCAGTATTTTAACATTCAGATACCCAACCATATTGTGCAAATATTTATTGCAGCATGCAAATATGGGAGCTTTATGTATAAATACCTGTAGGTGCAAAACCATGAGCACAGTTTCAAGCAGCTTTTGAAAACTTGGCCCACTGTATTTATAAACAAGAAACTGAAGAGCTTCACCATATACACTTAACATTGTTCATTTTTTCTCACTGGTTACAGATAGTCAAGTGCATCCCAAGCTTATATTGTCCAGTCTTGGTTTTACGTTTTCTCAATCCCATTTGGTGTGTCTACACTGTACCCTTACCTTGAAATAAGTTATGCAAATTGCACTACACAAATTATGTAGCTTATTTCAAGGTAATTTTGAAACAAAGCACTATTCCAAAACATCCCTTAACCCTCATGGAATTAGGGCTACAAGGACGCTGGAATAGCACACCTGTTATTTCAAAATCTACTGCAAAATAATGGGCACACTCAAAAGACGTGGGAATAGTTATTTCGGGATACTTCCAGTATCCCAAAATAATACCTTAGTCTAGATGTAACAATTCAGAATAAAATCAATGATTTTATTATGTTCCTGCAGCCGGTATTGCCTGTATTTCTCTCTGGTTTACTGATGGAGTAATTAGCAGATATTTGGCTACAGTCTTCATTGTGAATGTAATGAGCAGCCAGTCCTTTGAAGTCTGAACCTAAAGAAATAAGCCAAATAACAATTTTGGACGTTGACAATAAAAAATGAGTAGAACACCTCACACTTAATATTGGCAGTGCAGAGGAAAACTAAGAGATCAATTGAAGGAGTTCATAAGCTAAATCTGAGAGAGAGAGAGAGAGAGAGAGAAGCTTTTGAACTTTCATGGAGTTCTTCTTCAGGTCAAAGAAGAGCTCTGTGTAAGCTCAAAAGCTTTTTTATCTCACCAACAAAAGTTGATCCAGTAAAAGATATTACTTTCCACCCTTTGTTTCAGGAATTTTTAAATAATGCAAAATCTAAGAAAAAGAAAATTAAACCTATACAAAAATATTTTAAAATTACAAACTAAAAAAAAAAAGGAATACCCTCCATTGTGCTTAAGTCTTGTCTGTAGACTCTGTGAACTGGGCCCTCTCTTGAGACAGTCCAACTGCAACATTACCTGTTCTGTCAGAATTGGCTGAACATCTTGGGCTGATGTAGAAAGTGGGAATCCAATCTTGGACTCCTCTCTATCATCAACCAACCACAATTGGAACTGGGCAAAAATTTTCAATCAAAACTTTTTCAGTGAAAAATGTCAATTCTGTGACACTGAAACATATCATGAATTTGTGTGAAAGTCACCAAATCATTTTTTGGTAGGAAATAAAATTCTGGAGAAAAAAATCAAAACAAGTTTTGATATTTTTTAAATGAAAGCTTTCAATTTTTCAATTCAAAATTATTCAAAATTATTTGTTTCAGAATTTCCCTTAATCTTATTTCAATATATATGCACTCAAAAATGGAACTCAGCATTTTTGTTTTGGGTTGAACAAAAGATTTCAACCCAAAATGATTTGCACCAACTTTCTGATTCACCAAAAAATTTCAAACAACTTTCTGCTTAGGGTTACCCAAAACAATTTTTTTCAAATTTCCAGCAAGAAATCCATTATTCACATGACTCTAACCACAATCCCCGTGGTAGCCTACTAGGTTGTAATGGTGCAGCTCCACAAGAGATACCTCCACCCCTTTAATCCTCTGCAATTGCTACAAATAGAAGAGGTCCAGTCAATTTAACACACCAGCTAATCATAATTTTCCTTCTGTCCCTCAGTTTGTTGACTTTGCTTCCCAGTTAGCAAGAGGCCATGCTAGATGACAAGCAGAGGTAGCAAACGGCTACCCAGTTAGTTGTGATCATATTAATCTACGGTCAGACTATATGGACGCAAAATGTCTCTTTGATGCACTAAGGGTTTCCTTCTCAAAATGGGGTGGGCTTGGATCACAGAAAAAGGTGGAAGCCAGCTTGGTTAGTTCATAGCTTGCTAGCTAATAAATGCCTGGTCACAAAGGACTGTCATCCTACATATTGTGACACTAGCATTAAAGTTGCCTACCGAGAAGTCAAGAAGCATCCACACACATGCAGGTACATTCTTTACAACATCATCTGGGTATCAAAGTAACTCATGTGGTCCACTAGGCTGCATTGCTGTAGTTGTATAGGTCCCAGGATATTAGAGAGACAAGGTGGATGAGGTAATCTCTTTTATTAGACTAATTTTTGTTGGTGAGAGAGACAAGCTTTCAAGCTTTGTCAGAGTTCTTCGGCTATGTCTAGACTACAAAGTTTTGTCGGAAAAACAACTGTTTTTCTAACAAAACCTGAGTTACGTCCACACTGTAAGCATGTTCTTTTGACAGTAAATTGAAAGAACACAGGACTTCTTGTGCAATTGATTATCCTCATTTGACGAGGAAGAAGCCTTTTTGCGAAAGAGCTCTTTTGCAAAAAGGTGTGTGTGGACAGGAAAGAGGGAGTTTTTTTGGAAGAAGAGGGAAGAAGAAAAAGCATAGGTGCCCTGGCGGCTATTCTGTTCATAGCAATCACTGCTTACATGCGAGATAATGTCCAGGCACTCTGGACGCTATCTTTGGAAAAAGCGCATCACTTTTTCAAAGCGCTTTTGCAGTGTGGACTCTCTCTTGCGCAAGAAGTTTTTTTGGAAGTTCTCTTCTGAAAAAAGCTTTTTGTGCAAGAAGCCTGTAGCCTTCTTTTGGTCTGGAAAATGTATTCAGAATGACACAGCTAAATACACAGTGGAAGTGATTGCTTAGTACAGTTAGTTAACAGGTATTTCAAGGGACCACTCAAGGTGGAGTGGCTGGCTAACACCTTCCACTCACAGGGAAGAAAGGAAGAGGAGGGAAAAGTGCTTGAGGGGAGGGATTGTTAGTTATAGATTGTTGTAATAAGCTATAAATCCATGGTCTCTATTCAGTCCATGATTTTTAGAATCTAGCAAAATTAGGTATTTAAGCTCCCAGGTTCATCTTTTGAAAAGATTGTGCTGGTTTTCCTTGAAGATGAGGACTGACAGGTCAGAAGATGAGCCAGGTAGCTTAAATGTATAACTTTGCCATAATATATATAATTTGGGACAGGAGAGCTGTCATGAACAAAGGGCCATGGTGAGATGGCATGGAGCTGAAAGCAAGGCATCTTTTGCTAGTTTCACTATAGATCTAAAACTTAGTGGCATGTCTGAAAGCACAATGAGAGTAAATGACTAACATAACTTTATTGGTATTTCTATTTACACATAAGGACAAGAACCCACTATCATTGTCATCTTCATATTGTTGTTTTACACAAGAGATGTAATACTGCAAGTGCACTTTGGTCAGCAGTTTCATTTATTATAAAGTAATATATTAGGGATCGTTTTCCCTTTGACAATACATTTTATGCCAAGATTTTATGTAGCTCCAAGCAAATTGTCAATTAGGCTACTTAAATTAATTTTTGGCAGCAGCTAATTGATGCCAAAAGTCTTTTGTCTTTAAATAGCTAATCCTAAACAAGAAAGTACAATGATTAAATGTTTCGTAAAACAATATTATTCACAGAATTTTAAATATGGAGTTTAATTAGGATTTGAACATGTCAATTTTATTTTTTAAGAGAGATGAGCTTAAGTTTTCTGATATAAAAATGTCTGTGGATTTGCTTAGGACAGCCTACTGCAAAATGGACTGATGCTGAAGGGCATGTTTCACACAGGTCTGATGCTGAAGGGCATGTTTCTCTGGATTGTTTTCGGAAGACACATATTGTGCCTTTTCTGACAAATGATACATTCATCTTAGCAGTTCTGGCTTCCAGACAGCTGTGGGTGGAATCCTGGGGTAACAATTCAAATGAAGAAAAGAAGACTAAGCTCTAACAACTCAAGTAAGTATCCATCTGTCTAGTCACACCACTGACTGCAGCGTAGACATTCCAGAAGGCACATTCCAGGGTCAGGGTGGCTTCCAGCTCTAAACGGACTTGGTACGGAGTTCTCACAGCATGGGCTGGCTGGAGCAAAGGCCTGACATTTACCAAGCTAATGTCATTTCTCAAAACATTAGCATTGATGGCACTGAAACAGGGTTTCGAGTGGGCAACATGGGCAACTGCTCAAGAATCCCTGGCCAAGATGGGCACTGTCTGAGTTCCACAAGCTGGCAGACCTGGGTTGCTGGAGCTGGGATAAGTGCAGGTGAGCCAAGGTCTGGAGCCCAGTGCTGGCAAGACAGGGAGCAGGAAATGCCTCCCAGAGCTGCAAGCCTGTCTGAAAGGTGAAGAGTCAGTGGGGCAGCCCCTGGGTCCTCCTTTTTTTATGGGCACAGGTGGTGGCCCTGCACCTGCTCTCCTCCAGCTAGATGGTCGGGGGGTGTATGGCCATAGGAGCCCCTGAGCTCAGAAATGCCTCCCTGTGCAGCCTGGCCATGCTATGGGGCCGAGAGCTGGCCCTCACACCATGCTGCCTCTGCTGTTGTTGACAAGCTCAAAGAAAGGATTCCATTTTCCCCACTGCCTCCCCTGCATTGGACCAGGACATTGCTAGTGGGTTGGAGGATACCTGTCACTTAAACAGCATCCACCAGGTGGACTTATACGAGATGAAAACTCCCCTCTCTCAATACAACTCCGAACGGGGGTGAGGGGCACATGGCTGTGGAAGACAGAATTATCCTTATGTGCAGCAGCCCTCATTATGGTCCTGATTCTGTGGCACAGGAATCCATGCAAATTTTGACATTGACCTCATTGGGAGCAGGATCCTGCCCTAGGACAGGAAGAAGCAATTTTCAACACCAGAGATCAATCTGAGACCAGTCTTTTAAATTAGAACCAGAATAATAAAGGAGTCACAACTGTGGAATGCCATCTGTCCAGTGACTTCCTGCTATGACAGATCTGACACAGGGCTGGCAGGAACATTTCAGAATTCCCAAATAGGTTGAAACTGTTCATAGACATTTTGAATTTAAATAACAAAAGCGCTAACCTTTTCAACAACAGTTTGTGCAAAAGTTTGTCAGTTTTTCCCAACCATCTCTCACCAACTGGTCCAGGAGCATGTTATAAATAAATAAAAGGCTTCTGCAGACATTCCCACCATGTTTGGCTTCCTGGGAGAAGTCTGAGACACTTCTCCAATTGGAATCCTACTTGCAGTTTCAAAAACACAGACAGACAACTCCCCCTCCCCCCGCCCCCCACATCCCGTCTAACAAAATAGTTTCTAATTTCTATTACTAAGAGTGATTATAGTTGGCAGGGCTGCTGACGGGGAGGGGGGGAGGAGGGGGGGGGCAAAGGGGCAGTTGCCCCGGGCCCAGTGATTTAAAAGTATTCATGGCTCCGGGTCAGCACTGCTACTATTGCAGCAGCAGTAGTGGATGGAGCCCCAAGCCCTTTAAATCACCCCTGGTTTCCCACACAGAATGGTCTAGGTAATGCTGAGGGCTGGCTAGCCCTAGCTCCACCCCTTCTAAGACCTAGAGCCAAGGCCCCTCCCCAATTGTCCAGGCCCCAGTGAATTCTGTTGCCAGCCCTGATAGTTGGGTAAATCAAGTTGTGACATTGCCCAGGGTTATGCAGGATTATGGACAAGCTCTGTCTGTGCCTACTGTAGGCCACTTGCCTAACACCACCAGCTTCTTGCAACACAAGCATTATCTTCCAGGCCTCTCAGACCGATCCCCTTCGTTATTTGTAGGTAAACAACAGGCATACTTCAATCCTTGAGTCCTTTGGATGACTCCCTGGAGTACCCAACCTTTGGTCCACGGGGACACACACACAGAATTCCGATGGTTACACTGTGGAACACAGCTCCACTTAACCTACAGCACTTAGATTTGTTGGTAGAGAAAGCAGGTGTAAGTTTAACAGAGAACCGAGATTCAACTGACAGGAAGCAGAAATACTGGCAACAAAGTGTTACATATAAAATAAAATTGTAACATGCATGGAGTAGAGCTTAAACTTAACAAATAAGACGTCATGCCAGATAGAGCAAAAATGCATGCAAAAGTCTTCCAGCATCTTACAGCCAGGCTCAGCTGTGATCTTCCATTCATGAAACAAACATACATTACTCTGGCCTCCCCAGTGGAAAGATTCCAAATTTTCCTTTCTCCCTACAAGTTATAGTTCAGAAATCCATTGTCTGCCCTTGCAAACAGAATAACTCCAGCTGCTTGTGTTTTTGTGTCTAGGCTCTTCCCTGTAGAGCCTGTAGTCACTTGAGAAGCCTTTTGCTCAGACTGTAAATGAGTGGATCATTGTGAACTACACAATACTCGGTTTACATGTAGAGAGACGAATAGATAAACATCTGCCCAATTCACAGATTTTAAGAACATAATTTTCAGTATATACACACATAACTCCTTGCCTATTTCACAATGATTATAAGACTCATTTCTTATTATCCATAAATATATTTCACAATGATTATGAGAACAGTATGACACACACTTTCATTAGAGACCTCACATGACAATCTTTGATGAACAATATAGATAATAGACCCAGGGGATCCTTGTAACCTCTTACAGATGACATCAATAGGTTCTTGGGTCACACAAGAAAAGGGATGTAACACCCCAAAAACCTCATCACTTCATCGCAGCCACATTCTGGAAACCATAATGTATTAAATTTACCCAGGGATGTGGTAGATTCTCCATCGTGTTAAGTCTTTAAATCAAGTTTGAAAAATTTTCTAACTAAAGGATGAACAACAGCTCAAACAGAAGCTATGGACTTGATGTAGAAATGACTGGGTGAGGCTCTGTTATTCAGGTAGCCAGACTAATTAATCATAGTTATCCTTTCTGGACTTAAATGCTATTAAATTGGCAAGACGGACAGGTTGATGCAGCTGAGGATAATAGCCAAGATCCCTGCATTTGGTGAGGAAGAAAGAATCTTGAATCCTTATCTGGAAGCCACTATATCAGGCTGTCACCTCAATACCAACAACAAACTTTATTATTTGTTTGCACTTAAATATCCTCCTATCTTTTGCAACCCCACCATGACAAAACTGGGTTAGTACAGGTTGAACCTCTCTAGTTCGGTACTCTTGGGACCTGACTGGTGCCGAATCAGAGAAATTGCAGAGACATGGGAGGTCAATATTGTCTAGCAGCATTATCAACACTTCCACTGCTTACTGGGTTATTATAAAATATTTTGTGTATGTCTAGAGTGCGGTGCTATTTTGGGATACTCAAAGTATCCCAATATAGCAACGCTGCGTCTTTAACTGCACCTGCTATTTCCCGAAATTTTGGGGGCGCTATTCTAGCATTCCTGTAATCCTCATTCCATGAGGGTTAAGGGATTTGTCAGAATAGTGCCTTATTTTGAAATATGGTACTGTGTAGACAGTACCAAATTTCAAAATAAGCTCTTTCGACCTAGACTCGGAACTCTGCACAGCGCAAATTGCATAGCTTATTCTGATAGAAGGGTGTGGTTTAGATGCACTCTTAAGGGTAAATTAGAGCTAAGTAACAGCACAGAACACTGAGAGCCAGGACTGGTGGCTGTAAACAAACTTTATGGAACCGCAGGAACCTTGACCACAACTTCGATAAGTGGAGATTAGACTAACTAAAATCATGCCAAACCACAGATGTTGCCAAACCAGAGAGTGCCGAATTAGAGAGGTTCAACTAATAACTGAAAGTGAAAATGACTTGAACCAAAAGTGAAATTGAATAGTAAGTTTTCTCTGTCCAAGCTGAATGAAATTCAGAATGACAACTTCAATGACATTGAGAATAACTGTGATTTTGGTATAATGTTTATTCTGACACAATGGTTTGACCTATACTGGAAATCCACATATTGGAAAGATGGTCAACAAATATCAAACCAAAAAGTTGCAGCAAGGAAAAATACTTAACCTTGTGTGAGAGTGGGGGCAAAGACTGAACTATTTAAATTAAAACCAGATGCTTTAAATTAAAACACATAAATTATTGAGGCTGATATAATAAATTTTAGTGATGAAAATTGATCACTCATGACTTTAAGGGACATTTTAAAGGTTACAGATTTGAATATTTTGTTTTATTAAATAAAGTGTCACTGAATAAGTTCCAAAGAAGAATGTAGGAGGTAAAGTATAACAGAATATTCTGATCTAAATTGACTAACATTGCTGCTTTTGTTTTGGCTTGTTATTGGATTGAGTAGAAATTTCTCTGTACCCTTTTTGGTGTATTTTCAGGGTCAAATCATGCAGCCTCTACTCTAATTCATAGTTTATTCCATTTTGAAAGATTCTTCCAGCTGGAACAATATTCCTTATGCTTAACATG
The DNA here is from genome assembly GCF_052426305.1 of Pelodiscus sinensis. Lineage (NCBI taxonomy): Eukaryota > Metazoa > Chordata > Testudines > Trionychidae > Pelodiscus > Pelodiscus sinensis. The sequence goes on along the minus strand of NC_143059.1, from coordinate 59,176,498 downwards.
GAGAACACAGCTGGAACCAGTAACTTCTCTGAAAATGGATGGAACTTTTTAAGTTCAACTATTGTATCATGTTTCAATCTGCTTAGATTTTTTCAAAACCCAATATAATTTGGTCCTATTTCGACAAGTAGAGGCCAGATCTTATATAAGTATATTGAAAACTTACATAGCCTTTAGGCAGTTCATCAGGTAAAAGTACTGTTTTTCTACAGTAAATGTTTAAAGGCCTGTATTTAAGGCTAAATATTTTAGATAATTGAAGCTTTCCTTCTGTTGGCGTATTAGACTTTTGCATTAAACAGATTAATTTGTGAACAAGCACAGTGTTTGAAAAGTGCATACACTTTAGTACTATATATATATGTGTGTGTATATATATATATATATATATAACGTGTGTATGTGTGTGCATACACACACACACATGTTCTTTTCTCTAACTTCATACAGATGAAAAACATCTTAAGACAATTCAAATATTCATGTTTTTATATATAGCTCTTTGTGCACAAATAACTTTGATTTCTATTTCTTCTCAAACTACTTTCAGACCTCTCTATCATGGCCACCCAATATTTATATTTCTCTGTGTCTAATAAAGTTATTTACATCTTGGAGTTGACTGGATACAGATGAAGTGTTGCCTAGAAGATGCTATAATGTTCGAAGTTTGTTTACCCTACCAACTCCCCCTTCAGCTCCTTCTGCCCCCAAATAAAACTTTGCAAAATTATTTTGTACAGTATTTGTTCCTGAAGTTTCTTTTGAAATTTCTGTTGATATTACTGTTTATTATTGTCATAAAATCTGAAAAGGTGGAAACATCAGCAAATGGGACAACCACTGGTGTTTTGCTATCCCGTTGATGTCCACCTGAGCAAAGATACCTGCCTCAAGCATTCTGTATCCCCTACTTTCATCATGAAGCCTACCAATACTCTATGCTGGAACTTCCTCTTTCAGCACTGGCTCCTGAAGACAACTCACTAATCACTCAGTATTTTAGTGGGTTGAAATTTAATCACTCAACCCCTTCTCATTTGTAATGGAACTGATCACATCTCTCAGGAAGCTTTGAAATCATATAAAAAATGGAACCAATATGCAAGCATTTATGCCTATATATTTTTCCTGTTATTTTAAAACACAATATACAGAAATAGTATGATTAGGCTGATTGTCAACAAAAAGATAATTCAACATTTATTTCTTTCAACTATGCCACAATCTCTGTTTCAGGTGCTAGACCTAAAATGTGCCTAGAATATTTTGCAAAGTTTAGGTGATTCTTGATGTTGCTCCCTTCAGGCATGGCAAGTAGTGAATGGATTAATAGATTTTAAATCCAGCAAATCTAGTCTGACCTCCATATAACACTGACCATATAATTTCACCTCTTTATCCCAGCACTGAGCCCAATTATTCCTGTTTACACCAAATCATGCTTTCCAGAAAACCACCAATGTTTTGATTTGAAGACATCAAGAGATGGAGAATCTTCTATTTCCATTGAGTGGTTTGTTCCAAAGGTTAATCACCCACACTGTAAAAAACATGTGCTGTTTTTCTAAATTAAACTTGTCTGGCTTTATCATCCAATCATTGGTTCCTGCTATGTCTTTCTCTCACAGATTAAAGAATCATTTCATACCCATTATTTTTGAATAAATTCTTCTGAAATGTACTTGCACCTGGCCTATGGTGGCTACCCATTCTGCATATATTATTATAGTACAACAGACTGTTAAATTAATCTATTTTCCTAGTTCGAATTTTACTTTTTAATCTCCCTTTCAATCTTATTCAGCAAATCCAGTGATGTGGAGCTGTGCTAACCTTCCTATGACCTTGAGAAGGTAAAGGAAAACTCTCTGTTAACAATTCTCCCTCCTTATTTGGGTAAACTAGAAGCCATGAGAGCTTTTTTATTGACTTTCACTATGGTTTTCACCCTTGGCAGTACAACTGAACCTGCCACGACCTCTTTTGACCAAGCGTCTTTGTCCAACAAACTCTTCAAAGCATCTTGCAGCCAGATGTGAGCCCCCACACCCTGAATGTGCATGCTTGACTCGACAGATCTCTTACTACCTCCAGTGATTGCTTATACTGCCAACAAATGCCTTCAGTTTGTTGCCAGCTGGCCTAATTTCTGAGACAATGTAGGCCACTGGCCTGGTTAAAAAAATGATAACTGGTCATGTGGGCGCTTTGATTCCCATGAGCCATAGCCTATCAAATGTGTCTTTAAGAACGGATCCATACTGGGGAAGTGCATACCTGTGAATAGTATGACTTCCCCACACCAATGTTCCCTCTCATCTTTTCCATTCTTGTGTAGAATAAATTTTGCTAGATGCATGTGCAAATGTGCACTACCAGGAGAAACACAAACCTACCATTGAACATCGTACTAATCATCTGGGTGGCAATGGAATCTCTTGTGAGTGGCTGCACAAATGCACAACTTACAGGGAACACTGTCCCACACCATGGCTGGCTAGCTCCACAGTTGCTGCAGAGCATGTGTCAGGGCTATAGCTCCACTTCTTCCTTGTCCCTGTCTAGTAATGCTACCTCTGGCACATTCCTGGAACTCAAGAAAACACCAGGTCTGTCCCAGGCATAAGAGGTGCAATGAGGATGGGGAGAGACTCCATGTGCTTCTTCCCCATCTCCACCCACCTGATGCAATCTTGCTGGTTGCTTAGTGCCGATTCTGATGACATTCTCCACTTGAGTGGATCTTCTCTCAGTTTGTCCCACAGCGGTAATACCAACATTGTTTACTGAAAATAGTATAATTTACACAAATAGTACACGATTCTCTCCTGAGGTTCTCCTCAAAAGCTACCATCTCTGTCTCCCTCCTCCACTTGACCAGTCCCAACATCTGGAAAGCAGATGTGGCCTTGCAGCCAATCTGACTCACATTATCTGGAAATAGCCTGGTTCCATGATAACAAGACCTTCACTGCCCCCATTGCTTTTATGGCCAAAAGATTTCTCAGCCAATGGGGCACAGGTAAGTGTTCTGAAGGAAAAATGTGCTACTCTTCTAGCTAAATGCTTCTCCCACATATAAATGACCACCAACATCTGAAATCCAGGACCAAAAGCTTCATTTTAACCCTGAAGCCTGGATCCAGAATGAATGATTGCTTTATTTTCCAAGGTAAATTAGTCCCCTTTAAACTGCTCTCCTTGGCAAGAATTGTGTAGTTGCCAACCAACCAATGCAGGTGGAATAATCATGAAGTTTCTGTCCAACTGAATCCCTCTCCTGAATGCTGTTATAGTTTCATGTGGAAAAAATATCAAGGGAAACACTAAAAGTGTTTTTTTATTTCCAAGTAATCTCAGTCTATGAAATTATCAGCCCATCCTACAGGATGCAACACTATGGACTGTATTGAAAAACAGACAAAATATGAAACCTTCTTTCCCACCCCATTGACCTCACTCAACAAGGATTTTTTTGGATCAGGTGTTTTTGAAGTTTGCACATGGCACTCTCATTTGCATTTAAATATCCTTCAGATTACTTCCTTTTTGTTGTGCTAAACACCTCCCTCAGTTGAGCCTAATTTGATGAGGTCATGCTGTGACTCCTGACCCTTTGGATCCTAAATGAAACCATCTGACTGAAAAATAAGTGGAGTGAGTCTTTTGCTTGTTCATGGACATTTGATATTTGCAGATGTGCAGCCAGCTTTGCAAATGACTCCCTTGCCAGGTTAACACTTGATGGGAGAATTGGAACTAAGCAAGTTCCCGCAGAGAGTGAAATACTTGGAAAATAAATGTGTCACGTTGATCCAGTGTCACAATCAATCTAGCCAAAATAAAAAATAAATCATCCAACACAAACACAGACATGCCTAATATCTATTCTATCAGCCATGTTCTGAGCCTAGCCCTTTAAAAATGCCCAGAAATGGGCTTTTTCAGATTGAATGAGATGTTCAATTCAACCAAAAATGGACATTGCTAATTTGCCAAAAGCTTCTGAATTTTTTCAGTTTTAATTTAACCCAAAACAATATTTCAGATCTGCCCATAAAATGAAAAAACAGTTATTCACATAGCTTTCTCTGGGATGTTGCCCTTTATCCCACTAGTAACCCATCTATACCATTCCTCCACATCCCTATTTTCAATACCGTAGCTAATTGACAGCAGTCTGTTGACAATGTCACTTTATAATCAATGCCCTCCACAGCAATGAAGACTTTTTCAAAAGTATCTGACTATAGTAAATCATCTTGAGATATACTGTAATTAACTAGGAATATGTAAAGCATCCAACAGATTATCTTTGAAACACATCAAAGTACATTATATTATGAAAAATTAGGAAAATCTGTAGGTCATATGTTCACTAAATCCTCTACCTTATATGAAAATTACTCATTTTCCATCATGCCCCCAGGGTAGGAAGGCTGTCAGACGAAGAAATAAAAGACACTGCAAGTTAAAAAGACCAGACCATGCCAAATCAGTAATTAAAAATTAGATTTTTGTGTAGAAAGCAGGTGCATATGCTAACGGCTCCAAGGGCTACACTAACTTTTACTGACTTTTTATTTTACACCATTTTACATTCCTGAATCAGGGACTCAGAACGTCAATACATTATTGCACAGAAGCCTCAGATATATAGAAGGCAAGATGTAGCATTTAAGATGATTTCTTCTAATTGAAAATGCATATTGCAAATTAATCTGGCAGCTTATAAATAGCATGACAAACATATCCATTTTCAAAACCAAGCTTTTAAAAAATAGTTCAATGGATCAAATCCTACTCATAATATTACCGATCCAACCCCCCCCCCCCCACAAAACAAAACGAAAAACCCAAACCCAGAAACTCTAGCCCTGCCTTGATTTCTGCCACTGAACTACAGTTGCAACCTCAATTATTTGTGCACAGAAAGCAAAGTATGCAGACATTTGCTGTTATTATTGTTACTGTGGTAGCACCTATAAGGAAGCCCTGTTGGGCGAGACACTCTGCAAACATGCAGGGAGTGAAAGATCAAAGCTCCCTTCTTCAAGGCTCATTTCCACTTTCTGGGAGATCAGTGCTGTGGAGATCAATCTCCTGGGGGTTGATTTAGTGGGTCTAGTAAGAACCCACTAAATCAACTGCTGATTGTACCCCCGTTGACTCTGATGTTCCACCAGGTCACTAGGAGTAAGGAGGAGTCAGCAGGAGAGTTTTCCCCGTCATCCTCCCACAGTGAGGATGCAACAGTAAATCGAGCTAAGGTATGTTGACTCCAGCTATTCAGTTGCGTATCTTAGCTCAACTTTCTCCCATAGTGTAGATCCAGCCTCAGAGACCTCACAGGTTAGAAGACAAGACATGGATGAAACAAACAAGCAAGCTGGTGTGAATGAAGGACAGGTAGCAACAATAGCAAGCAGTAGAAGCCAATTAGTAGCAATAATTACAACTCACCACCTGTGTAGTGGCGATAAACTAGGAAACTTTTACAAAAACATCCACAAGTTAGGACATCTAGTGTGAAACATCTAGTGTCTGTTTCTCAGGGTTGCTGAGTAACCGTTACTCCAAATGAGTTCAATAGGTGTTATTGGTCCTGCACCACTCTGCACCACTTCTCACTGCCACTATCTCCACTGCAGCAGAGAGAAGGTGTGAAGTGTGGGTCTGAAGGAGGAAAGAGGCATCATTACCATGTCACTTAGCCATCAGTGGAGGCTCCTGACTGTAGCACCAGGGTACTCTCCTTCAGAGTCATTCCACTTCAGAAATTCATGCCTCTGTCTAATTTGAAATAATCCTACTTTGCCAACCCTGAAGGCATGCTACACTCCACCTTTGTTTTCCTAACCTAAGAAAGTCTGGGAAGGCTGTTGCAGGAGATCAGAAATTTCATTGTAGCTGCCAGGTTATGATTTTAGGCTAACGATGATGGCAAAGGAGTACTCTTGGAGCAGCAATTTGACTGAAATACCTAGAGCCAACCATCGGCACCCCTTTGTATGGAATGTGTATTCCTTGAAAATAATCAAATAAAATAATTAAAACACAAGTGATCTCATGGGAGGTCTATTGGCCAAACCCCCCTGTGCACAGAGAGCATAGAGAAGCAGTCATCACTACCAACTGTGGATTGTAGTAACAGCAGTGTGGGGTCTAGAGACAGGATTCCACTCCCTGCAGAGAATCCTCATGCAAAAGCTGTTCCATGGAGTTTTTCTCAGGGGACCAGGATTGGGCTGCAAGACACAGAAGAAAATCAAAGTTCACACGCAGTGATGGACTCTGATAGACACCACCTCTCTTTCCTGCTGTCTCACAGAAACAGAAAGAATTTATATTTAGGAGCCAGTGATTCATATTATGTCCTGAACTCGGATGCTTTAGCAGCGTAAATGGTCTGTGGCAGAAATCTCGTGTGTGTGTGTGTGTGTATCTACGCATGGGCACACTGTTCATTTTTTGGTGCCGAGAACACTCCTGCTGATGCAGCGGATATGTTCCTTATTCCTTTATTTTTAGCAGAGGATGGAAGAATGCCAGGAAGATCATTTCAAATGCTAGAGGCCAAATCCTCCCATCACATCTGCAACTAGGGCCTCAGATTAGCAGCTTACATGAAATATTTCTGCTACAACCTATCGGTGAGGATGCTCCCCAGAATAATGAGTATGCCAGCTTTGCACTGAGGCAAAAGTACAGGGGTGAAGCCTCTTCTCAGTATGTATCATGCAGGCCTGTCTGTGCCCGTCCTGCAGATGGTATGACTCTGTGAAGTGGCTGTACCTTTCAGCTCAAGATGTAGAGGCTAATGCTCTGAAGTTCCTACAGTCAATCCCTGTCCAAGATCCACACAGGTGTCTGCTTACAACCCAGCCACAATAGAGTTCAGTTGGTGTGGAGCTGTGCTGCCAGTGTAGCAAGTGTAGCAGTTGGCCAAGGCATACTGCCTGTACAAGGGACCTATTGCCCCAGGGCCTGGTGATTCAAAGGGGCTGGCAACAGCTGGAGCCCCAGGCCCTTTTAAATAGCTGCCGGAGCCCCCTGCAGTGCACTCCAGATCGTTCTGAGAAGGGACGCACTGTTCGGACGGCACTGAGGGCCAACTGCCCTGCCTCTGCCCTTTCCATCTAAGGCTGTGCCTTCCCTCACTATGCCCAGGGGCCTGGTAAATCTTTCAGCTCTCCTGCTACCGCTTTACCAACATCAGTTAGTTAAATCCTGCCACACCCCCAGGAAAGGCGGGTTAGTGTTGTCGCACCAATTAAACGGAAAGTGCAGAGAGTTTAAGGGACTTGCCCAACGTCGCGTAAGAAGCCCGTTGCACAGCCAAGAATGGAACTCAGAGTTCCTGGCTCTCAGTCTGGTGCCTCAACCACAGCTCTGCTGGGAGCAAACCTCCCCCTGTAGATTTTTCGCTCCATAAAATCATCTTGGCAGAATGTGACAGACATAATCCTCCTTCCATATGTTTTATGTTCCGTACACAGAAACTCTTCCCACTAACATTCTGTAATTTCAATAGATAAGCAGCATGAACAAACAGAGGCAGAACTATGCGAATGTCACTTTCACAAAATCGTTTGAAATTTCATACGACTGAGAAAGTGCAAAATTGGGTTTAAGTTTCTTTTTCTTATTTTGTACCATCTGTGGCACAAATGAATGGAATATGTGGATCCAAAATGTAAGCAAAGGAAACAGCATTTTGTGTTCTATGGCATTCATGGCAGTGAAACAGAAAGCACGTCTCAAACCCGTCTTTCGGCTGTGGCATACCACTTAAGCTGTGTAATGCCCCTTCCAGCTTATGACAAGCCACAGCAAAAAGACAGATGTGTGACATGCCTTTCATATCATGCCACATAGCATGAAAGCCTGCAACCCTCACTGTGTTCCTTTGAAGCCATAACATCTTTGTGACAGTAACTACAACTGTACAAGATGTACATGATCTTCAGTCTTTACTGAAAACAGATTCTTTCTGTGTAACATTTCTAAGATACTGCCTTTATGATCCATCTGCACAACTCTGATCCAGGCGCTCGCCATCCTTCTCTTTGGCTCTGACAAAACAAACTCTCACCCTGCTCAAATCCATTCAGAGCACGTCTGTGAAGACCATTCTCCTCACCTGCCACTTTGGACAGGTCTTCCCAATCTTTCCATTAGCACCCTCTTCTCTATTATATCAAATGGATCTTCACCTTCAAAGTCATTTACACCCTGGCCCCTCTGTTGGGAAGGTGACACGAAGGCCCCATCATCTGCTGGTGCTAGCCTCCATTGTCCACTTACTAATTTTTCAAAGAAACAATTTCATGCTTTTTCCTGCACTGTTCCTCACACAGGGGAGGAGGTCTCTGTAAGCATCTGTAACAGATTGCATCATCCACTTTCCATCCCCTTCATAAAGCTCTCATTCTCTAGGATACCTGCAGAAATCTTAATGATTAGGGTGTGCTGAGCCCACAGACTGTCATGCTGACCACTATTATCTCATCGTGCTCCGTCATCGGATTGTTTATATCTGTTCTCTCTTTTTTTTATGCTTAGGTTGTAACCTGGTTTGCACAGGGACCATCTTTTGGTGGTATGCCTGTACAGTGCCTAGCACAATACGTTTTTTCTCCATAATCAGGGCACCTAAGTATTAAGGGTATGTAATAAATAAATGGTGGTAATAATAAATATCATTGGAAAGCAAAGTGCTTTTGGGGATAAGACTCTCGAAGATATAATTTGCTCTTATGAGCTTTACTAGAAGAACCCGCAAAGTATGTCTTTCGCTGTGACATTTGAATGTGCTCTCTCAGGTATGTCTACAATGTACGCTCACTTAAAAATAAGCTCTTCTGGAAGAAATACTCCAAAATAGCTTATTTTGAAATAGCACATCTATACTGCAGGGAAGCCTCAAAATTAGGCTATGTCTAGACTACAGGTTTCTTTTGGAAGAAGCATTTCCAGAAGAGATCTTTTGAAAAACTTCTTCTGAAAGAGAGCGTCTACACAGCAAAAGTGCATCAAAAAAGCGATCTTCTTTTTCCACTGAATGGACGCTATCTCGCATGTAAGCTGTGATTACAATGGACTATTAAAAAGGGATTATTACAATTTAATAGACTTTGTAATGTGTCTTATGTATCAGGAAACCCTTTTTTCTGTAGCATGTTTTGCCGCAGGACAATTTTAAATAAAACAAGCATTTTTTCCTTCTTAAAATAAGGTACTTGCTATTAATGTATGCTGAGACAAGCAACCACAGCAGAAACTCTTGGTAAAAGTGTATCTTTCTCAATTACTATGGAGTAATTCATACCTGTCTACTATGAAGTCAGCCCACGTGCATTGTTTAGACAGTAGAATCTTTTCCTGGGAATGGAAAAAGGAATTAAGTATAATGAACTCTTCTTAGAGACAGAGCAGTTTTTCAGATTAAGCTACTGTACATCACTAAGAAGGTTCACAAATAGGAGCTTAATTATTTTGTGATGTATAGTGTTAGTCATGGAGTAAACTCCCCAAATCCTGATCTCTCCTGCAAGTGATGCAGTATAAAACTGAAGTTTGGCTTTTCTGAGGATAACCGTTTTTTGTTGGGTTTTTTTTTTTTTTTTTTTGGACTGGTCAAAGGTTTTTTTTTTTTACTTCAAAATTTCAGTATCATAAAAAAAGCAAAACAAACAGACTTGAGGGCGTTCTTTAGAATGCCCCTTCTTTAAGCAATTCTACAGCTGGCTGAAATATCTTTAATTAAGAAATGTCCAAATTTTGAACCTTTCGATCCCCAAACCAACACTCCTTATTAAGGCAAAACACTCAGCTTTAAAGGGAGTTTTTGCCTTGATAGAGTGTAAGTAGAGGCTGCCAAACACAGGCCTGTAATATAAAACAAACATATTCAACAAAGAACATGCTTCGTATTCTTAAAATGAGATGTAGCAAATTCATAGGGAGATGAAAAAGGATTAACAGTACAGGTCCAAAGCATTCTTTAGACATTTTAAAATCTTGACTCGTAAATGTTTTCTGTTTGAAAATTCAAATGCAGATTCTTCTGATATTGTAATCTAAGAACTGCAATGTTTGCATTTTACTTTTTAACTTTTCATGCTTATTTAGTCAAGTCTCTCCTGAGAAGCAATACAATGTGAATGAAATCTACAGTGTGATATATAAGAAAAACAAATTGTATTAATTTATCCTTTGGAGTATAAAAGTCAACTGTAACTAAGTACAATGTACTTGCATTTTTTGCTATGTATGAACTTTTGAAGCTGAGTTTTGATAAATAGATCATATAGGATTATTCAGTTACAGTTTACTTTTTTATAATTCAGAAAGAAAATCATAAACATGAGCTCATATGTTAATAAATCATTTATGGAATGTCATATTGAACAGATGCTTAAAACATGACCCCTTCCAACTTCTTTTAAAGCAGGAAAGCTCTAAGTCACAGTTGATATTGAAGAAGCTATTGTTTTAAAAACATCAGGAATAGACTTATCTAGCAGATAAGAAATGTGTGTTTCTCAATTACAGGTTATGTTGCTTGTGGTGGTTCATTAAATCTCTCTCCATAGCACCACTTAAGTTACAGACAAACAATCATTGCCATTACTAACCCGTTCTTAGCTTATAAAAATTATCTATAACCTTTTTAACCATTCTTGAGTCAAAAGGGTGAAAATGAAGTAAAAGCCTGGATTTGATATAGATTATTTTGCACTCTTAGGGTATGTCTACACTACAACGTTAATTCGAACTAACTTAGTTCGAATTAGTTAATTCGAATTAGATAAGTTCGGAGCGCTTAGTTCGAACTAGGAGGGATGGCGCTTAGTGGGAGGCTAGTCCTCCCCAGGTTTCCCTGGTGGCCACTCTGGCCAACACCAGGGAAACTCGTCTGCCCCCCTCCCGGTCCCGGACCCCTTAAAGGGCCACAAGCTGGCTACGGTGCCCGTGCCAGGTGCAAGCCTGCCAGCACCCAGCCAGCAGACCCTGCACCTGGCACGGTCCAATTAGTTCGAATTAAATTCGAACTAACGGAGCGCTAGTGTAGCGTCTATGAAAGTTAGTTCGAACTAACATTCGTTAGTTCGAACTAACTTTGTAGTGTAGACATACCCTTACAGACTCATCGCCATTCTAAAACATGTTCATTTTATAAAACAAAATATTACCGGGGATTCACTTGTAATGGGGACTACACTAATAGCTTGAGGGGTGTGTGTGCAGATTTTGACAAAGAAAATGTGTACTGTCCAATCCACTAAACTTTAAAAATGGTGTATCTGAAAATGCACAGCACATTTTTCTTTTGACAAAGTTTCATCAAGTGTTGGTCGGACAATGTTAATTTTATATTGATGTGTCTGATAGTGATAAGAGGAGGTTAAAAAACATCAATGTAAAGCAAAAACCACCACCACATTTCTTCCATTCTTTCCTGCCTCTGTGGCTTATACAGTTCTTATGTACCTGATCGACTCAGAATCTTTCAGTGTATTTACTGAGGACACCTGCAAGGTAGGAAAATTCAGGTAGCCCCATTTTACAGGTGAGGGGCCAATCTATAGGAAGAGGAAGTGATTGGTCCAAGATCATGCAAGAAGTCTGTGGCAGAGCAGAGAAATGAATGAAGGTCTGTGTGTGTGTGTGTGTGTGTGTGTGTGTGTGTATAAAATTCAAATACCTGAGCAATATTTTTATGTAAATACTGTAAGATACTGATAAACAGTGGCTATTTTCCTAATATTGGTGGGAGAAAAAACAACTTTTTACAGTATTAAGATATATGTTTTCAGAAAAAGAACTTGAGTAAGCTTGAATACAGGCAGTCCCCAACTTACGCGGATCTGACTTATGTTGGATCCGCACTTACGAACGGGGCTTTCTTGCCCCGGAGGTCGGGGCGAGAAAGCCCCGTTCGTAAGCTGCTCCGGTGCCCCTGGTCTGCTGGAGACCATCTCCAGCAGACCAGGGGCACCGGGCGGGTTCCCGCGCTTCTGAGGCTTTGCCAGAGCAAAGCCTCAGAGGCGCGGGGAACCGCCGCTGCTGCCGCTTCAGTCTGGGTGCCTGTGGTCTGCTGGGGACCGTTCCCAGAAGACCACAGGCACCCAGACTGAAGCGGCAGCAGCGGCGGTTCCCCGCGCCTCTGAGGCTTTGCTCTGGCAAAGCCTCAGAGGCGCGGGACCCCCCCGCGGCTGCGGCTTCAGTCCGGGTGCCTGTGGTCTGCTGGGGACCGTCCTGGCTCAAGCTTGAGCCCAGCACTAATATCTTCCCCCTGAATAGCTTCTCTTTTTAGCCCTATAGCCCCCGGGCTCTGAGCCTTGTTGTCAGTTGTGGGGCTGTGTTGTTTTGTTTTTGAAGTGCACATGTATTATTAATGCCGAGTCATCTTCATCTCCCTTTGAAGTCAGGTGGAAGCAGAGGGCATTCAGTGCCTGGCAGCACAGCACATCTCTGTGGCTAGGTATTTCTACACATCCCATCGCTGCAATATCTGGATGTCTATAAACTAAAATGGTCTAGCTGCTCTTGGTGTACCAGTAAGAAACAGAGTGTGTTACTGCACAGGTCCTAGAGAATGGCATTATTAAAGGACACAAGTGGGATACTCAATTTGGATGCTCTCCCATGTGAATAAAAGGCATCATTTGGAGTCTCCAGGTATGCAATTCTAAAGGAAACTGATTAGATTTAGGCAGGCAAGTATCAGCTTGTGATTAGCATTGGGGTGAGGATGCAGTTATGTATTCTAGGAAACACTGGTGCGTGTGTGTTTTCTGTTTATTATTTGATATGCACTGCATTGGTTTGGTGTGGTGTTTTTGTTATTGTTTGCTTTTTGTTTTTCCATTTTTAATGCTTCCAACCACACAAACCAGATTGACAATTTGTTCATCAGAGTCTCTTTAAGGATTCCTGGCACAAAACACCCTCTGAATGATTCCAAGAATACCAGTGGTAATACCAGAGGCTGTTTTGGCTCTTGCTGCTTCTGATACCCTTTGTGTTGATTTTTAACGCATCCCCTTCACATACCCTTTCAGCTCTAACTCAAAGCTTAATTACTACTAATGGGTCAGACACTGGCTTAGTCATTTACCTAAAAAAGACAGAATTGTTGTAGAAAAGCTCACAAACCCTTTCATCTACTGTTTGGGCTTGAAATGTAGAAGGAACATTCTGCCAAGAAGGAAAGGATATTGAAACAGAATCATGCAATGCGTTAATGCCATAGGGTATTGGAAGTAAGATGCCAAGGACTTCAAGCATAGATGGAATGATCTTTGTGATACACCACAGAAGATGGAATAACATCAGAGAACCATACACACAATGCAAAAGGAACAGTATAATCATTTATCTTCCCTCCAAGCAAATCAGTGCTGGCAATGAGAGTCTCTGCTCTAACCATTCATATTATAGTTCAAGGTGTGAATATTTTGAGTGGCAGCTCCAAAAAGCAGTTCCCTCCAGCACTATAGAACTGGAAATTTGCAACATGACTTTACCTTGCCCAGTTCTTCAAACCACATCTGACCTGGTTCTTAGTAGAGCTGGCCAGAAATCAAGAATTCTGTTAAACTACAAATGTCAAGGTTTGGGGATTAGGTTTAATTCCACACCAGAATGAAAATGGGACCTTTCAATGTTTTGGGTATGTGTGAAAAACTATGTGAGTAGCACATCCACCCTCAAAATAGGTCACTCGCCTGGACATGGGAGCAAACAGTTAAGGTTCCTGCTTTGTCTTATTCAGAAATTTGGTCTAACTCATCTCCAGTAAGTGCCCTACCACAGTACTAAAATGTATCTCAACCTGTCTCCTGTTGCAAGTGTTCCATTTTGTATAGATAGGTAAACAGATCTGGGCAAAATTTTGGGACAGAAGCCTTTTTCAGAAAAAATGCAGATTCTGTGATCCCAAAATGTTTTCCAGATTCAGGTCAGTTTTATGAACTGCTTCAGTTAAAAAAAAAAGTCTAAAAAAACCTGAAACATTTCATTACACCATTTTTTAAATGAAACCTTTTAATGTTTTGGTTCAAAATGGCTTTATTTCAAAATGTCCTTCAATTTTATTTATAAAAAATCTAGAACGTTTAAAATGGTCAAAAGTGTTCCTATTTTATCAAAAAGAAGCCTTTTGTTCATTTTTTTCTTTTCAATTTCTTGAAAAATTGGGAGACATTGGGGTCAGTTCCACCCCAAATGGGTTTTTTTTTTCATGTTTTTAAAGTTCCAGCAAACTGAAATATCTATTTTTCACACAGCTTTATAATTCAGTATTTTCTGGGCCAGAGAGAGCATGAGCAAGAGCAACTGACTTCATAGCTGAGTGGTTAGGTTATTGAACTGGAATATAAGTGAGAAAAAGTCAAGTCTCATACTGCCAGATTCTAAGCAGCTGCTTGCATGTGGCTATCCCATGTTCTGCGCAAGTTCCTAATCACTGGGGTACAGACTGTGCTGGAGTCTTTTCCTCAGACCCGAGGAACCTTTCTTAGAAAAGTTTAATTGAAACCGATGCAATTCGGTGAGAAGTTTTGGTTTAGTCAAAAACTTCCCAACTGGATTTAGTTCTTAGATGATTAGTATAAGAACATAAGAATGTAAGAAGAGCCATACTGGGTCAAACCAAAGGTCCATCTATCCTGTCTTCCAAAAGTGGCCAATGCCAGGTGTCCCAGAGGGAATGAACAGAACAGGTGATCATTCCCCTGTCACCCATTCCCACCTTCTGACAAACACCATTCCCACCCATCCTGGCTAATAGCCATCAATGGACCTATCCTCCATGAATTTATCTAGTACTTTTTTAATTCTGTTAAAATCCTGGTCTTTACAACATCCTCTAGCAAGAAGTACCACAGGTGCTCTAAGGAAACTAAGAAATCAGGTTGTATAACTGAAACCATGTATAGTTAAAACTGGTTTCCCATTTTTAAAGGTGTTCAGGTCTATCCCTCAATAAAAAAAAAAACTCCCAAAACTCCCGAAGTGAATTAAGAATGTCTTCTGCTATTCTCTTCTCCTGATTAACAACACTTCCTTCACTTACATGATTGTTGATCTAAGTCTGAAATATATACAGTTAAGGTCTTTATTTTTAGGGCAAAACTGTTAAGAATCCACTGAAGTGAAAAATTAAAATGTATTGTGTAATAAAAATATGCATTAAGAGTGCCCCAAATATACAGATTTGGCAGCATGAGAATGCTTATTGATGGGTGAGTAGCGACACTAACCATCTTTAGTGGTCACTTGGGAAATATCTCTGGAAGAAACTATGTCAAGATTTTCAAAAGTAGGTGGGTAAATTTAGTCTTTTGAGTGCAAATTTAGATTCCAAAAATAGGCTGATTTTCAAAGATGCTTAATACTGACTAGATCCGTGGTCCCCAACACGTGGCGCATGCTCGGTGCCGGAGCTGGCCCCGGGCGCGTGGCGCATGGTGAGCGCCGGCCCCGGGGGCGCCACGGATTCACCCCCCGCGGCGCTTGGGGGTGGGGGGGAGGAAGCGCTAGCGCCGGCCCAGAGCGCGCGGTGCTTGGGGAGAGAGCACTAGCGCCGGCCGGGGCGCGTGGCGCTTGGGGGAAGGAGGGGGGAAGAGAGCGCCGGCCCCGGGCGCGCGGCGCTTGAGAGGAGAGCGCCGGCCCCGGGCGCGCGGCGCTTGAGAGGAGAGCGCTGGCCCCGGGCGCGCGGCGCTTGGGGAAGGGGAGGGGAGGGGGGGGAGAGAGCGCCGGCCCCGGGCGCACGGCACTTGAGGGGAGAGGGCCGGCCCCCGGCGGGCGAACAGCCACGCCCCCTGGCGCCCGGCAACCCCAAATGGTTGTGGACCACTGGACTAGATCATATCAAAGAGAGGATGTGAGTGCTGGGCATTTTTAAAAGACAGCCTGCTTGTATAAGAGCTAAAGTCTGGACTTAGAAGCCTTTTTGGGGGAAATCTTGGGCTTAATTAAATGCCAGATTTTAGTCCTAAAAAGAAACCTACATTTTTCTAAAAAATAAAGAGTGCCAAATACTGCAAACTGGGAACTTTATGTATTGTATGTGCAGTTCTGCAATACAGTGATCCACTCACTGTATTTTTAAGCACAGAGCAATATTTGAAGACTGAGAAGCAGTCAACACTTCTACTTAGATGGTGAAACCAAACTCTAATGAGAGATTATCTAGCATATGTAGCCTCAGCTTTCAGCTTTCAATACAGTATAATACAGTCTAATTTATAAAGTGCCTTATCATGCAAACATCCATAGGCACTGTAATTTAAAAGGGATTATACATAAGCCCCTCTAAAAGCAATATTAAAAAAAATCTTAATCTTGCAGCTCTCGTCTAAACATTGAGTGAAGGAACTTCCTGGAGTCTGAAGCGGTAACTAGTTTGAAACTGAAGAAAGTACACGCCAAAATTTTTAAACTTGGGTGACTAAAGATGGTTAGTTCTCACACAGTCACTTGAGGTCGCTGAATGAATTATGTGCCTCCAGGATGCTCTATCCAAAGCCAAATCTGGCTTGTTACTTACATCCTTATTTAGGCCCCTAAATAGGGGGTGTTTCATAGCCTTGCAGGGCTCAATTCTCAGCGAGTGTAAATAAGCATAGTTCCCTTGAGTGGAGCTATGCTGAATTAAACAGCAGCTCAGAAACTGGCCTACTGACTTTAGATGTCAGCATCTAGTCTAGTTATGTGCTGCGTAAGTTAGATCCTATGTTCATGCAGTAAAGGCAATTATTCTTCCTGATTTAGTGACCACATTCTAGCGCATTAAACTGTGCTTTTTCCAAAGCCAAAGACTCTAAGGTCATGTCTACACCATAGAGAAGAATGACCCCTCCGGAGGTCGATCTCCTAGCATTCGATTTAGTGGATCTATTGTTGCGTGTGCTCTGGTCGGTCCCCCACAGTGTAGATGCTGTGGCAGTTCAACTTAAGGTAAGCTGAATCCAACTACTCATTTTGCATAGCTGGATGGCATACCTAGAGCTGGCCTGCCTGGTCTAGTGTAGACCAGACCTAAGTGTTAATTCATAAAATGGTTCTTTACCCTGAATCTTAAGTTTAACCTCTAGCCAATGGGCTTTTGTGTCTTTCTCTACTACATTTTCAGAGATGTAGAGTACCAATTATCCCCACTGGCATGAATGGTCAGTTGCACCTACAGTCAGTATCAGCAGAATTAACTCAGGTTTTGCTTTTGAGCAACTGATGACTAGAAAACTTGACATTCTACATAGGGGTGCGTTGATGAGAATTAATGAAGCTTTTTTTAATGATGCTGGAGTATTGCATTGCAACATTTCGTTAAGTGTCAAGGCTCCTTTTATAAGCAACTTTTCTTATTCTTAGATCAATAGATCTGTGCAGGGCTTGTGGGGAGAAGAATTCCAGCTGATTACATATCCTGAAAAAACTGCCACAACAGAAGTTTTCAATATCTTGCCTCTCATAAGCTTCCATGCAGTGGCTCAGTTGGGTGAACTTTGTGAACAATCATGGACATAGGGTCCATCCTACATCATGGATGTAGACTGGAGTTTGATTTGTCTCTAAGAGGAGTAGGAGAAGAGGTAAATTTTTTAGAAGTGCCTTAGTAACTTAGCTCCATTGACTTTCAACTAGACTTAAGCAGTTTGGCTTTGATCATCCAACATCTGCTGTTCACTATCAAAGAAATTCCATCTAATCACGTTCAGACACTTGGTGAAGCACAGAGAGTGAATGAACCCAAAATCCCAACATGTGTTTATTATGACTATTTAATATCTTCATTGTGTGAGCACCTAAAGGCTCCAATAAGGAATCAGGGCCCCATTGTACATCCATATAACAAAAAGATAGCCCTAGCCCCAAATGCGGTTTTCTTATATTGCTCTACAGTATCTTCTATAGTGCAGTGTAAGAATTACATTCACTTTCTGGATACCTTTGAACATTCTCAGCCATGTCCATTTCTAGGAAATGTGAAACTTAGAGCACAGTCACTTACTATAAAGTGAATTGTTGTCAGTATCTCTACTTAATAGTGACGGACAAATTTCTAACACAAGGCTTATTAGACTCACCTAAAAATTCACATTTACTGATATGATAAACACCATATAATATCATCACCGCACTTAATAAACCTCATTTTTAGTTTCTTATTTCCTCCTGCCTCCTCCCAGCTCAACCCTGAACATTAATTGATGGAAACTTATGTAAAGGAATGTTCTTAGTATTATCAAGACACAAACAAATGCACACCAGTGAGGCCAGTTTAAGCTACTTGACATTTAAAGAGGTTTGGATAGCAGGCCCATCGTTAGCTATATATTATAAAAATCGGTATGTGTATCTCAGATGATTTAATATCTCCTTCCTAATATATGCCAATCATAGCATGACCTGTGTGATATGCTGCAGATAACAGCAATTAAACAATATATGTTGAATATTATAAAGGGTGCTGATTGTGCACTAAACCATTGCAATGGATTAAGCTGCAATGTACTAATATGTTATGACTGTAAACTGTCTGCGTTTACTGAGTCCATCGGTTATTGTGAATGGATTCCCTGTATGAATGCCTCAGCACAATCTATCCATCATCATTTTCAAGATCCTCATGATTTTTCCACATCTTACCAGTTGCCTGCTCTATGCTATCAACATGTTGACTAATCCCTCAGATTGACCATTGATGCCAGTCTTCATCACCCATTTGCTAGATTTACAGACCGGCACCTTTGCATTTTTTTCCATGCTGACCCCTCACGCATGGAAGGAGCTCCCATAAATATCTGCAAAGCCACCTCATGGTTCTCCTTCAAATCTGCCCTTAAATGGCTCCTCTGCCACAATGCCTACAAAAATCCAGTGCGTAGGCAGTGGATGTATGCTGATCATGGCTTTTCATACTGACCAATATTATCTAATAGTCATTCTGTGCTTCCCTGTCTCCTACAGGTTATTTTCTCTTGTTTTTCCTGTTTTCACTTAGGATTGGTCTACACTAAAGGGGAAGGTTGACTTAAGATACGCAACTCCAGCTACATTAATTAAATAGCACTATCCATGCAGCAGGAAATTACATGTTTTCGCACTGTCCATGCAGCGGGAGGTCAACGGGAGCAAACAATCCCGTTGACTTCCCTTACTCACCACAAGAGGAGGACTACTGGTGCCAACAGGAGTGCCTTCTCAGTTCAAATTAGTGAGTCTTCACTAGACCTGCTAATTCAAACCCCGGAAGATCAACTGCAGCAGTGTAGAACTTCCACGTAGTGTAGACAAGTCCTTACAATGTAAACTCTTCAGGGCAGGGACCTTTGGCTTTGTTCTGTGTTTGTTCAGTACCTGGCACACGTGCTCCATGCTTTAGGCTCCTATACATGACTGCAATGCAAACAATAATATACAGCAGATATTCCTGAATTCTGCAATGCATTCTTTATTTAAAGGTACAGAAAGGCAAAAAAAGGGCACCTAACCATAAGCGCTAGACACCTTGCAAATAAGACTCTAAAATGCAAATAAGACTCTAAAAGCAGCAATATAAACTACCATCAGAAAGTCAATAACTTTAAAAAATCTTGCACCTCATACAATTATTCCTCATTTTCAGATTTTGTGGGGGGAAAAAAAGGTGAGATTTCCAAGATGCCTCAGTGTCATCCAATTCAGTCAGTCTCCGACTGAAGGTGGAGAGAAAATTCCACAGTGGCAAATCTCTTTTTATCATGATATGACTAGCTCATATTGGGAGCTAAAATCCTACACAGATACAGTTGAATGTGGTGAATCTAAGACTTGGTATTTGAATTGCAGAGGCTATCATATAGCATATGATACAGGTGATGTCAGATATATAAATATTGGTAGCTATGCCACTAAAGAAAACCTACAGAAGCAAACTAAATGCCCTTCATTTAGTAATTTTTCTGAAATCATCGTTCACTTCAAGGTCACCTCTTCCTACTTTTAGAGTTGTGCTTTTATGAGCACATGCTTGAGGAAGTCATGTATTTGTTGAAAGCAAATTAAGAGGGACATATCACCCCCACTTGTATCTAAGCACATTGACTTATATGGGAACAGGCGTGGCCCCTGAATAAATAAGAACATTATTCTGTGCCATGTCAAATTAAGTAGAGACATGTTAATCATTATATGCAGATTTTAAAGGAGCATTGGCAGGTCAAATTTGCCCTCAAGAAACAAAACTTATCAAAAGAAGAAGAACCCACATGCATGTGAAGAACAAAGAAATAGAAAGGTCTCTGATTTGATTTTTTAAAATTCCAAAATAAATTGTTTTTAATAAACTTTCCTATGAAATGTTTGCAGCCTTCACTTTGCAGCAGTCATCTCTCTGTGGCTTTCTGTTCTCTGTATTCCAGCATTGTACTTGTCCATTGTGTGTGCATGAGGATAAAACGGGTGAATAAGTTGGTGGTCTAACTCACTGGACAATGTACCAAACACACTCTCCAGCCACAGAACTTCAATTTCTGTCTTCGGGGCTTCACCTGTTTTCTCCAGAATAACACTAGTTCCGTAACTCAACTATGTTCCTTCCTTGTGACACAGAAGGATCTTCTTCAGGGACCTGTTTATTGCCTACTGGATATAACTCCACAGAACATCTGCCTGGCAGCCTACATCTTCTTTGGTCCCTCCTCATTCCTCACCTATTACCTGCAGTATTATGCTCAACAGGTCATCCACTGGGAGCAACACAGTGAAACTGGGCTATTTCCCTAACTCAGAAACTTCTGCCGGAGCAGAAACTTCTGCCATCTCCTCCTTACAGCTCTTCTCAGTAACTGAGAACAGAACAGTGAGACTTTGGTACTTTAATTTATCAATCAAATGTTAACAATGCTCAGTCAAATGGATCAAGAATCAGCATTAAATGAATTGTGAAATGTTTTTTCTCATTCTGCCAGCTTTGCAAGGCAGACTAACTATTATGGCTGATGTTGGGTCCTAGGGTGTGGAAATACAAAGACCGTTTTATTATTCACCCCTTCTTTACTGTGATGCGGTGAGCTCTGCCCGTGGTGTCTGCCTGTGGTAGGCCACGCCATGACAGTCGCGCCTACCTTACTTTCCTCTCTTGTTTGGCCATGAAAGGAACAGTTGCTCAGTGTTCAACATGGTCACACCACAGGGAGTAATTTTTTCACATACACAAGTGCAGTACCCCTGTCCCCCAAAAGCCCTCCCTCAACCCTGTTAAGCAAAAGCATTCTGAACAAACCCACAGTAAATTCGAAGGAACAACAGTTTCTCCATTTCCTTCCCCAGGGGTTCACTTCCATATCTCCCACCCACGAGTCCACACAAGCCTTTTACTTCCCAGTGCCTTTGCTTCAGGGCCTCATTCTTCTTAGGCCATTCCCCTGACAGAGACCCAGTCTCATAACTTGTCCTCCTAATTAAGCAGCTCAACCAATTCTGCCCTTTGCACTGGCTCCTCAGACAAGGATGATCAGCAAACTAGCTGCTCCGCTGATTTCTTAGCTCTATGACCGTGTTAGCCTCCCAACACTGGCTCTCCCACTCAGGAAGGTGCTTAGTCTAGCTCCTCCGTTGGCTGCTAGATCTCATTTCTTTTCAGCCTCCTGGACAGGCGCTGTAACTCAGGACAGTCAGCACACTACCCCTTTGCTGGCCTCCAAACCATATTTGCCCCTCCTCTGAGGGATGATATGCTGAGCTTTCTGCTCTCTGCATGCTGTCTTTCCCAGGCAGCTCTCATTTACCCCTTTTCTTTGTTTCTCCAGACTGTGTTCTTTGAATCCCTGATTCACCAGATCTCTCTCCTCTCAGAGGTTTTGTATCTGGCATCCTGGCCACCGGGCTCCTGCTCCTGCCACTTGGGGTCTCAGTCCTGGGACCTGGCCACCAGCCTGGCCTGCGGAGTTTGGCTATTGGCCCTATACCTGGGGCTCCAGAGCCACCCCAAGCTGTGGCCCCAGGCTCCCTGCCATTCCCCTGTCCACATCCCTCCTTCCCCCCGGAGCCACAACCTTACTCCTGGCCTCAGTTCTAGGGAGCAGTAAGGTCAGGAATAAGAGGGGTGCATCTTAGCACCCCTGCTCCAAAACCAGATCCAGCATCACTGAATTGGGAGACAGCTGAACGAGTCATAAATGCATTATAGGCTGCTCCCTCTTCTGAAAGGCCCAGTGCCACTCTGTGACATGTATGTTTCCTCACAACCATTGGAAATTCAACAGGTTCAGGGCTCGATTATATAACTAGCATTTTTACCCACTCAACACATCCTACTGAAATCCATGGGAGAGTCTGTGTGTGAATAAGTGCTCAATCCCAGTTCAGATGGACATCTGGGAATTCACATTGGGCCTATTTCCTGTAATAATGGACTAACCCTACTCCACTGAGGTTAATGGCCAAGAATCCTGGCCTTCCCATGGGAGTAGGGTAATGCTCATTATCAATGCTGAGAGAGAGCATAAAATACTGTGTACGTATTAGTTGGATTTCCATTAATAAAACTGACAAAATATGAATGCTGGAATCCACTAAGAAAACATCATTTTTCAATATCTGAACACTTTCAGAAAGTGTTTTACCAGAATCTACCCACCCTTTCTTAATCCACAGCACGCTCTGCAGTAAGAGGAGTGTCTGTAGTTTTAGATGTAATGCAAGGAGATTTTTTTCTGGTGTCACAAAGCACCAAAACATTAATCATGGTAAGTATTTGGCTTCATTGCCACTTCGGGAATGTGTGTGAAATATAGCCTGCGTTTCCAATGTAATAATATATACTAACTCTCCATAAATTGATCTAATGTGTGATTGCTTACTGTGCTGTCTATAAGAACTGTTCACACAGAAATTTCTCTGTTCCCAACAGCGCTGAACGCTCTAAATCCAACCTCTTTAGAATCAAGATTTTCTATTAAATGTACACCTACTGTAGCTAATCAGTAACTAATGCCATCTTTCTTTTCTCTAGTATCATCCATCTTGTCCCATGTTCTAAGCTCTTTACAAGCATTTCTAACTTAAGCCTTACAGTGTCCTATGTGATAGATAGTCATTATCCCCATTTTACAGATGGGGAATCTGAAGCATATAATTCTCCTTCCCAATAGAGGCTGAGCAAACTCAGGACAGTCTACATTTGTATAAGCATCAAGTTGGGTTCTCGGGACTGGGCAGAATTTTCAAACATGAGTTGCTATAGTTCTGCTATCTTAATCCACATTTATAAATGTCTGGATTTTCTAAGGTGGTGAGCATCCCATCTTTCCCTTTGAAGGCAAGACAATACAAGAGCTCAGTATTTCTGAAAATCAGGCCCTTAACTTAGGGATCTAAAATGTATGTAAGTGACTAACTTTTGGCATTTTCACCTTAATATGTATCCATTTAAACATATTACCGATTTTGTTTTAGATTTTGATAGCATATGAAGTGTGACTCAGGTGATCAGTTGTCCCAGTTTTATATTAGGACCTTTCTCTTGTATAGGCATCTATTAACCCTGGCCCATGACCCAATTTTTCACACTTGGGCTGTGTTTACATTGGCACCCCTTTCCGGAAAAGGGATGCAGATTAGACACATCAGAATAGCAAAATCTGTGGGGTATTTACATATTCCCCGCAGCATTTGCATTTACATGGCTGCCGCTTTTTTCCGGCTTGGGGATAAGCCGAAGAAAAGCGCCGGTCTAGACGTGATTCTCCGGAAAATAAGCCCTTTTCCGGAGGATCTCTTATTCCTACTTTCAAGCCTACATTCAAGTAGGAATAAGAGATCCTCCGGAAAAGGGATTATTTTCCGGAGAATCATGTCTAGACTGGCGCTTTTCTCCGGCTTATCCCCAAGCCGGAAAAAAGCGGCAGCCATGTAAATGCAAATGCCGCGGGGGATATTTAAATCCCCTGTGGATTTTGCTATTCCGATGTGTCTAATCTTCATCCCTTTTCCGGAAAAGGGGTGCAGTGTAGACACAGCCTTGCTGTCTGGTCACCCTATGTGTGACTGGATATAGAATAAACTTAAAAAACAATGAATAGTCTACCAGCACCTTAAAGACTAACAAAACATGTAGATGGTATCATGAGCTTTTGTGGGCGCAACCCACTTCTTCAGATCACCGGAGTTTTAGAGATAGAATGTTAGCTAACCTTTTACCTCAGGTCGCAAGTTCAGATGCAGCCCAGATTGCTAGTGGTCAGATATGACTGTTATCTGAGAGGGCTCCTGTGTGACAGCCAAAAATCTACCACTGCACTGAAATCTAAACCACAGTTCCATGAGAAAAGCCCAGTGAGAGTTGCTGATCATTAGTACTGTGGTGTGGAGGAGATTTCACTGGCACTGCCCACTTTATCCCTGTTCTGTGGATAAACAAAGGATTTCAAGGCCTGTCAAACCAGCACTATAGCTAATAAAAAAATAAAACACTTTTGGTTTCACTATTTACTTTTGATTGTACAATATGAAGTTTGATTCCAAAGGATAGGAATGTCATTCTGATAACACAATTGCAATTTCTGCAGCTATTTACCTTGAAATCTCTGCATTGCGGTGCTAGTGATGCTATATGAAAATAAAATATTTACACAGTTATGGGATTCACTCATCAGTTGAGAGAATACCTTTGCCGAAAGGAAGGCTGACAGGTTTTTATCGACCTTGAAGAGTACCAATATAAATAAGGGAAAGTAAATATACATGTTATGTGTTTTAAGGATAATATATAGTAGGTGAGAACTTTGGTTTCTCGTCATGCCGCTCAGGAAGGAAGTGGACTTGTCACGCAAATTATAAAATAATTGTCTTTATTTATTTATAACATAAATGTTAAAATAAATGTATTTATTTATAAAATAACTGTCTGTGACTGCTGGGGATTGATATGCATGGGACCTTTTCCCTCATATTTAAAATACTGTTTAGAAATAACCATTGAGAAATGATGACCCAAGTGAGATAAAGTAATATTAACGTTGTGGATAGAAGTTCTATCCTGGCGGGTATTATAGAAAATAATAACATAAATCAACAATATACATACTGATTGAAACCCACGCTGACTCAACTGCAGTGCATTCCCTTCTCCTACAGCTTTATCCTGTTCTAAGACTTTTCACACACATCAATTATTATGGCTTATGAGATCTTCTTTTTCAGAGTCACAAATGGTTAGCGTTATTTCCCATGGAAGCCTATAGGGGTATGTCTAGACTACACAACTCTGTCGACAGAGCCATGTAAACTAGCTTACCCAACATAGTCAATGAAGCGGGGATTTAAATAATCCCTGCTTCATTAAAATAAAAACAGCCGCCATGCTGTGCCAACAATCAGCTGATCCGGCACAGCGCGGGAGTCTAGACGCGGATCGGTCGAGAAAGGAAGCCTTTGTCAACCACTCCCTTATGCCTCGTGAAACGAGGTTTACAGGACCAGTCGACAAAGGCTTCCATTGTCAACCGATCCGCGTCTAGATTCCCACGCTGTGCCGGATCAGCTGATTGTTGGCACAACGTGGCAGTCATTTTTATTTTAATGAAGAGGGGATTATTTAAATTCCTGCTGCATTGACTATGTCGGGTAAGATAGTTTAAATGGATCTGGCGACAGAGCCATGTAGTCTAGACATACCTTGGGTGTTGGATGTTTTAAAAAATCTCCTTTCCTTGTCCCCCCAAAATACCTGGATTTGCAGGTAAATTAAGAGGCAATGGGAAGAAGATCCACATAAGAGACAAGAGTTGGGTGCCCTTAAATATCCCAGCACATGATATATTTCATTTCATTTTCAGATGGCATTTGTAGGAGCTGCACAACATAAACTAAGCCCTGAGGATGCAGAGATACCTGACCAGGGTTTTAGATTGGGACATTTTGTATTAATGTTTAAATAGAATCTTTTTTTTTTAAAGCAACTTTTTAGAACCCATTTAAATGAGTTCTAATTTTAATGCTAATTTAATTTTAAGTAAAATGCTTATGTAGATATGCCACAGGAATTTCTATAAGATATTTATCCCACGAGTGAGGATTATCTGACTTTTATAAAATAATCCCCTGGAGTGCTATGTCTCAGTCCTATGAGAAGGAATGTAACATTTTTACTTTGTGTTTGTTTTAATTTCATCTTTATTAATTTACACAGTGACACTTTAAAATACATACACCATTTTCAGAGCCAGGCTGGAGAGCAATTCAAATGCTACATTTTGATGGTTTGGCAATTAAATTCCATTATCATACAGCTGTATCTTGTATTTCAGCACAATTCTTTTGTCTTCAATCATATTCCCATTGCCTTTTAATTCACATGCTACCCCATTTTTTTCATGTCTTGGCAAGTATAGGCTGCAACAGCGATTCACCTTCTTACGATTTTTCATCTCACAAGCACAATTGAGGAAAGGAAAACGCACTTTCATATTTATATTGGATTGCATATCATATACACCAGGCCAAATTCTGCCTTCTCATGTGTGTACAACTCTACATGTGCTTTTGAAAATTTGGTCATAAGATTGGGGGGTCTGGGAATGGACAATCTATTAACTCGTGTAATTATCCTTCTTGACTAACACATGGAATTGGAAAAGGTCTGTCTAAGAGTGAGTAACTTGTTCTTCCATGTTTTGAAGGCACATGAAGCCAGCTCCAGAGCTGGCATAGCTCAGCATAGTGCCACTGGCTTTAATGCTGTTACATTTATTTACAGAAAACGTGGACCTGGCCTGTGGTTGGGATTCATTCAAAACCTAGTCCTAAACTCGGCACTAGAGTCAAGAATTTTTCTCTTTCTTTTTTTTTAAATCACTTAAAGTGCCTTGTTCTGGCATCAGAGCACATAAGTCTCCCCAGGAATTTTCCAACTTAAAAGTAAACAGATCCATTTGCTAACAGGGAATCTCCCAATCTCCCAATTCATGTTTGTGCTAAAAATGAGTTTTCGATGGATGATGTGAAAGTACTTAGCAAAAGTATCAAATATCACAAATATGAGCCAGCAAAATGTACAATATAAGATAAATCGACATTGTGAACGTAATGCTGTTAACAGGGTTACACAAACTTTGCCCCAGCAAAGAATAGTGCCCCATTAACTTTTTCAACTTCTGATCCCTAGGACTGGATTATTTAGCTCAGAAATATGCTAGTACGTACTGCAGCATTACACAATAAGGATTGCAGAATTTTGTGGTAGATCTGTATAATGAGAAGCATAGCTCCTACAGAAAAGGGAGGATAATAAACATGCTTAAAATATAATCAGCTAGGCTTTGGAATTGTCTTGTTAAGTATGCAAAATCTTTTCACTGTGCCCCATCTCCTCCAGCTTTTACCACTTTGTATCATCTCCCTTTGTTGCATCTTGTGCCAATTAGGCTGCTAGCTCTCTGGGGACAAAGACTGCATCTTTTATTTGTCTCTAACCCATATTTGGATTCTCAGGATAAAATTCAATCTTTGTGCAGGCAGCCAGGACAGGCCTTATATTTTACTTAAGTCCTACTTAAGGCTTAAGTGGGACTTAAGGGACACACAGGCCTGAGTTGGCTCTCTGCAGATGAATTTTACACTCCGGGTAGGTCTACATTGCAGAGTTTTTTCAGAAAAAATGGCTGTTTTTCTGAAAAAAAATACTCCAGTTACATCCACACTGCAATTGTGTTCTTTTGAAAAAAAATTGAAAGATCAGAGGGGTTTTTCCGACATTGGTAAACCTCTTTCCACACAAGACATTCCACAACACTTCAAATATAAGGAATCTAGTTGCCAATGTCAGCCACTTAAGACAGTGTCATTACTGAATTGGATCCTACCCCACAATACCACACAGCTTTCATTTCATTGACACGAGTGATACAATTTGTCGAAACTCCATTGAACATTTTGATATGAAATTTCCTTTCAGGAGCGTGTGTTCATACATAATGCTATAAAACAATGTAAAAATACATCTGCCTTCTAATTCTCTGCCTATTCGTGGATAGAGTTTTTTCCCTTTTTATTTTATTTTATTTTATTTTATTTGAAATTTCAGAGAGCGGGCTGAAGATGGGAGGAAGGATCTCTTAGCTAACATGAACAACAGTGCAGAAAATCTGTTTCCATCGTTGATGAAAATGCTATAGCTTTATCTGCACCTTGCGTACTTACTGCTTTCTGCACCCAATGCCCTCCAGGGCAACAGTCACAAATACCAATGTTGTCCCTGAGTAATCCATTTTGCATTTGGATTTCTGATGTAGCTGACACATTTTCTTTAAAAACAAAATACATAGTCAGTCAATACCCTAGAGATTTACACAGCTGCAGATGCTGAAGGGCACAAATTATTCCAGCTAGGGTCAGCATTAACTTACACTTAAAAATTGTCTTTCTGATCATTTGTTCTTTCTGTTTGTACACTGTGATGAATTGCTATGCTTTCACCAACCATCATTGTCAGATTATATCCCTCTTAGCGGGACTTTCCCAATTCAAATGCAGACAACATGTCAGACTAAAGAGCTCTTCTATTTTGCTTTACAAGAAAGTATTATAATAGCTGAGCTAAAATTTAGGGGTTAAGCTCACACCAGGCCCATTGACAATGGCAAATTTCAATGATTCACACACTGAACCATATGAAAAAGATGGTGCACTCATGTCCCTACCTAATCACCACACGTAGGTGTGGAAGGTCTTGCCCTGGAAATCAGGTTATTCTTGCTGAACAGGAAGTAAAACAGAAACAAAAAGTGGTAGGAAAAGCCTACCTCAGAGGTTTCATACCCTTGTCTACCATGGAGCTTTTCTTCATAGAGGCTCGTCCCCTCAAGGGAGTTTTTGGATGTGAAGGTCTAGGGAGAAGCCAGGACAGTGGATATCTGACTAGACTCAGGAACCATTCCCTACGGACAGAGGGGAGCATACTCGATGTAAGGACTGTTGTAGCCTTGACTCTCATAATAGAAAGTGTTGATTCCAGTTGCTGAACATCTTGGGCCGAGGGTATCTAAAGCTCTGAGATGAAGTCCATAGTCAGCTGCTCTACTCCTCAGGCACAATGGAACTTCCAACCATGTGGATGAAGTTCGTCTGTTTAAGAGACAAAATTTTCCTGGGTTGGTGGTCCACCTCCCAAAAAACAGGGATCATTATCTCACTATTTTCCAAACCCAAGTGCAAAGCATATTTCTATGACTTTATTTAAGATAAGCATAATAGAAAATTTACTCGGTGTTGCTTGGGTCCTTCACTCGTTTAGAAAATAAAACGAAAACGTACATGCTTCATTTAAATCCTAGCTCTGGGGTGAGGCTGGGGATGAGGGGTTCAGCATGCAGGCTGCCCCCGGGAGAGGGGAGTACTCCAGCTCTCTCTCACCACAGCAGTGTGGGGCCAGGTGAAAAGCTCCTCTCCATGGGCACTGAAGCTCCTGCAGGCACAGTTGAGGGAGGAGTGCCTATCCCCTGGCTGAGGCAGATCCAGATTCATCTGCCCCCTGTGCTCCCTGGCCAGAGTGAGGAATGCAGCAGACTGCACTTTCCCCCTGACTAAGGAGAAAAGCCAACAATGTCCCTGTACAAATTAGGTGTGGGGATGCCTGAGGGCAGGGAGGCTCAGGACTGAGGCAGTCCAGGACAGGGAAAGAAGCATCCCCCTCCCCCCCCAGTCATCCCCTTTCTTTTTTCGGTGACTCTTTTTCTTTTCTTTAGGGTTTTATGAGAAGCAATCCCATTCTAAGCACATCCCATTGTCCTGGCACAACTAAACACTTACCTTGCTTTAAGTTATGATCCAAGGAAGCTGTATACCAAAGTTGGTGGTCCTACCTCTTACAGTTTAGGAGGAGTTCTTCGACAAACAGAGAAAGACAGATGAACAGACAGACAGACTCTCTCAAATATACAGTAAATAGCAATGTACGTGACATTCCATTTCATAGCAGAGTTGGAGATTTCTTAAAATCAGTTTTCATTTGGATTCGGTATGAAATAAATTTTTTTTGAAATTCTCCATGGGAAAAAAGTCAGAAAAATAACTCATCATGTTGAATCATCTGGAGCATCTCATTTATATTTCAACTTTAAATAAATTGTATATTATGCTATATAATACAAAACAAAAATATTTTGTCAAAAGGAAAATAGTTTCATTCAAAAAATGTTGCAACACAATGTTTCAACACAGAACTTCCTCCCCCCTTTTTTATTCCCTTCTGAAATAAAATTCTACAAAATGGACATGATATAATGATGGAAGTACATTTTCAGATGGAAAATTGTTCTATCACGGTTTTTCTAAACTACCCTGTCCATCACAAAACACTCCACTGCATATACTTTCCCCCTCCCTCCCCCCAGGGAAGGGATAAAGGATAAACACATGATAGTTGTTATTCATATTGTTTAATTCACTGCTGGAAGACACTCAGGTACCACAGTGACAAGCACAGTATAAGAACCTATGTACAATAGAATAGACCTCCGAGACAGCAGGACAAGATGCCTTGCCCCTAGACAAATGGCCAAACATCCCATTTATTTGACTTGCGCATAGTGAGAATCATTTGCCTGGAAATGAATGGCATCTATGAAAGATTTCAAATAAATTAATAAGGATCAAATCCTGCTTGCCTTAACTTCCACTGAAATTGATAGGATTTTTAGAGCATAAAGACTAGATTAGATTTGTGGATATTTAAAACTGATTTTTGCATAAACCTGCATGAGTTATATCACTTCCGAGATGCCTAGATTGGGCCCTTATCAGAGCCCCGTTCTACAGGCCATACTGGTGGCGAGTGGCCCTGTCTTACTCAGTTGCTTTGTCCTCTGCACAGTGAAAAACTGGAATGGGTTACCTAGGGAGGTGGTGGAATCTACATCCCTAGAGGTTTTTAAATCCCGGCTTGACAAAGCCCTGGCTGGGATGATTTAGTTGAATTGATCTTGCTTTTAGCAGGGGGTTGGACTTGATGACCTCCTGAGGTCTCTTCCAACCCTGTGATTTTATCATTCTATGATCCTAAGTGTTACTCAGCCTGAGCAAGGCTTGCAGAATCGGGCTGTCTCTCTTTCTATCACAACATGTTACTGTGTTGTGTTCAAATACATTGAAAACATGTGTTGTATTTTATCTGGTTATATGAAGTTAGAATATGTGACATCACCCCATGGGATGTAACCAAACGTAATATAACACACATTTGCGCTAACCTCCCTTTTTCCATGGTGGGGAGGAGTAAATTACTGATAGGAGCTCACCATAATTAACCACAAACTGGCAAAAAGGCCTATTTTGTGTCGACCCACATTATGATCAAGTGAACTTGGCCATTCTCAAATTCACTTGTAAAAACTGTTAAAAATATAAAAGACATTTAATATAAATCAGTTCTGTGGATAAATACGTTGCTTGGCATTTTCCAAAATATTTGGACAGGAGCCTTAAATCCAGGGAGCTGATTTGGTGGGGCACGTTTGGTGAATGTTATACGCCTCGTTACAGTTTATCATAAAAATGTTTAATATTCTTTCTGTGCAGTGATCCTGCAATGAAAGTCTGAGCTATTGTTACCTTTTAACAATAACAGCAGCCTGAATCATGACCAGCAGCTGCCCACAATGTGTGCCTCCTACAGCTGAAATCACTTGTTCATTTATTATTCCAAAGGACCAAATAAGGGCAGAAATGTTTTTTTTAAAAGCATCTTTTAAAAAGACTAAGTATCAGTCTGTTCTTTTTGCCTTTGATCTTCTGTAATCTCAGAACCAGATTTAGGTAAAAATTCAGTACGTGGCCTATTTAAAGAAGTTCCAGATAGTTAGTTGCTACCATTAATTACTGACCAGCTTTTGTCAAACAGCAGCATTAATTCATCTGGAAGTTTTTTGAATCTGGAAGAATGCATCAAATATATGAATGCTGAACTGAGTCTCAGAAAAGACATGTCTATCTACTGTTGGTACCAGACCAGAAATGGCATGCCTAGAAGGTTAAGTACACTGTTATTAATCAATTTGTCTTTTAATATCTTACCAGTAGTCCTGTTTTGCAACATGTGTTAATGCATTGGATGAATTACGTCCTTTTGAATGAGAACCCAAATAGATACTTTGTATGGTATTTCGTGTGTGTTTGCTCAGCCATTAACAGTTAATTTCTTTACAGTAACTCATCCAAAAAATACATTTTCATGTTGTAAAATTTGCTTCTTTCTCCTAACGCCTTAGTACCCCCACAGCTTCATTGGCTTGGACCAGACTAGTAAGGGTTTTATTTCGGACATGTGATTCCCATTTTTCTTCAATATTTGCTGCAATCTCTTGCAGTTGTGGAATATTGGCATGCATAATGTAAAAATGCAGGTCTTTGCTATTCACCTAGCCTATAAAGCTGGCATAAAACTGTGGAATAGGCACTGGTGACTACTTGTGGCAGATGCAGCTCATTTAACTCTCCCTATATACATGAGAAGTGGAGGTAATCCTGTTGCCTAAGAGAATTTAGACCCGTGATAGGGTGGTCTGGCAGAAACCATAAGAAGAGCTACTAAGCTTGTGGAGAAAGCTTAGGATGATGCAATGTTCTGTTATTGTTACTTAGATCACCATTAAAACCAAAGCCAAGGAAGAGGGTGTTGGACCATTTACAGTGTGTGTAGATTTCATGTGGCCAGGGTGCACCTCAGCAACAGCATCAAAAGGTTTTATTTTCGAAGCAGTCATGCAAGACATTAGACACGTCCTCCAAGATCTGCTTTTTCAATCTGGCGTCCAGGTTCCAACACTATCCCCAAAGTAATTCCTATTGAAATTAGTGGGATATGTGTGCTAGCTTCTGATATTGAAAAAGTCTGAATATCCAGCCTCTGATGAACTTGGGAGAAGAACTTTTAGTGATGCTCTAAGGCTCTTGCAGCACCACAGATTTTAAACAAAAGCTATTTGGCATGACTGTGTTGGAAACCAAATTTAAAATCTCTGAGAGCACTATAATCAATTAATTAAAGTGATAATTCACCAAGTCACAGCATTAGCCCAGGATTTAAACATTATCATAGGACTTAAATCAGGGTGTAGTTTAGCTCTTGCTGCTCACTTGGAATAAAACACTTTATATAGAGCACGTATCAACTGTGGAGCTCCTAATAACATGCAAAAAATGAACTCTCACCTAGAAACAGATTGGTTTGGAGATCTTTGTTAAATATGTTTGACATAAATTATCTGGACCTTAGTCTAGGACATAGGAGCAGGCTCCTTAATTCACATCTAAGTCCAGAGCTTTTTAACACAAATTCCGTTTTTATCTGATTTCTTAAGAGGTTGTTGGAAGTAAAGAAAAAACTAGATAAGCTCTCATGTGACTGGGTGAGTTTTTACCCTGTTCTTGGCAGAGCACACAGGGCATGAATGAGTGTCCAGATTCACCTCTGTCCTGGGTATGATTTTATCAGTAACAAGAACATAGCATCAGCCCTGAGTGTTACTTTCTCAAGTGACAAGGAATCCTGTAGCACCTTATAGTCTAACAGATGTATTGGAGCATAAACTTTTGTGGGCAAAGACCCACTTCGTCAGATGCATGTACGTCATGCATCTGACAAAGTGGGTCTTTGCCCACGAAAGCTTACACTCCAATACATCTGTTAGTCTATAAGGTGCTACAGGATTCCTTGTCACTTTTGCAGATCCAGACTAACACAGTACCCCTCTGATACTTTCTCAAGTGTTTCCTCCCCTCCCCTTGAAAAAAGTGAATAAGGAAAAGTTATTTGCTTGTTCCCATAACATAAGAATTAGAGGTCACCAAAATAAATTAATAGGTAGCAGGTTTAAAACAAACAAAAGGAAGTTTTTCTTCACGCAACCCTCAGTCAACCTGTGGAACTCCTTGCCAGAGGATGTTGTGAAAACCAAGATTTTAACAGGGTTCAAAAAAGATCTAGATAAATTCATGGAGGTTAGGTCCATCAATGGCTATTAACCAGGATGGGTAAGAATGGTGTCCCTAGCCTCTGTTTGTCAGAGGCTGGAAATGGATGACAGGGATGGGATCTCTTGATGATTCCCTGTTCTGTTCACTTCCTCTGGGGCATCTGGCATTGGCCACTGTTGTCAGACAGGATACTGGGTTAGATGGACCTTTGGTCTAACCCGGTGTGGCCATTCTTATGTTCTTATGTTCCCCCTGATTTTCCATCACTCAGAAAAGCAACTCCAAAGTCCTATCTTGTATATCCAGAGCAGAGTTAACAAGTCAACAGAACTTCAGTGGCTCTCCGACACCTACTGACAGAGTAGGTCAAAGAATCTTGCCATTTTATTCTGTAACGGTGTAAAAATGATTTTCATCCTGCCCTGTTGAGGTTTCTAAATCATGCCAATCACCACAGAATCTAAACTTCCAACACAGTAGATAGATCAAGATGGTGCATCCTTCCACCCTAATGAACTTCTGCAAAATGAACTCATATACCCAAAACCTGCACTGGGGAGTAGTTTAATTGACTTCACTGGAACTTTGCACAAGAGTGATGTTATTTTCATATATAGGTGTTTACAATGTCGAGGACTTAATCTTTCCTGTTTCTACTAAGAACGCTTTTTCTCCAAAAATATTTTAATACCTCTAAGTAATTGTTTGTCATTTCAGCCCTGAATGTGGCAGAGCAAGTTAACTTTATTTCCTCTTGTTTTTTTAATGCAAAGAGTTTACCAAGCTGACTTAGAGGTCCAGCACTTTTTCTGGAACTAGTCCTTTCTGGTCTCCTCCTTCTCTTGCCTCTCTTTTTAATATTAGTTTCATTCAATGTTTTCAGAAGCATATTTACTAGAAATTCAATGTCTCAGAGGTATAGCCACGTTAGTCTGTAAGATTAAGAACAACGAATAGTCCTGTAGCACCTCAGAGTGTAACAAAATTATAGAGAGAGTATCATAAGCTATCATGAACAAAATCCACTTCATCAGATGAGCTGGAAAGGAATAACAGAAACCCAGAATTTATAACAGAAAAAGAAGGGGGGGAAAGTACTGTCAGTTGTAGGACTGGGGCTAATGAGGTTAATTAAGTGGGCTGGAAGTGTCCCATACTTAGCTTTTTGGTGTAAAAATGAGTATTAAATGCAGGGAAGGCTGGCTTTATAATGTGAGATCCAGTTAATGACCTTGTTCAAGCACAGGGAAATAGAGTCAACTTTGCAGATAAATGTAAATTACACACACTCTCTCTTTCTGTGATTGACTGGTGAAATTCCTTTGTAGAAGAATGGCTACTTTTAAATCCACGACTGAGTGACCAGACAGGTTAAAATATTCCCCTACAGGTTTATGTGTGTTACCATTTCTGATGTCTGATTTGTGTCCATTTAGCCTTTGCCATAGAGACTGTCCAGTTTGGTCAATATACCTGGCAGAGAGGCATTGCTGGCACTTGATAGCATATATTGCATAGAGGATATGCAGTTGTATGAGCCCCTGATGTGGCTAGGTCCTGTAATGGTGTCACTTGTACAGATGTGTGGACAGAGTTGGCAACCATGTTCACTGCAGTGGTAGATTTATGGTTGAATATATCTGAGGTGTGATGTGTGGCTAATGGAAAGTATTTGTTTCAGGTTAGGGGGCTGACTATAAGCAAGCATTGGCCCATCTCTCAAAGCCTGTGAAAGTGAGGTATCATTTACCAGGATAGATTGTAGGTTGTCAATGATGTGCTGGAAATGTTTAAACTGGGGGCTGTAGGAGATGACTAGAGAAGTTCTGTTATTTTCCTTGTTGGGCCTGTCTTGAATAAGTAGATTTAATATATATTTTAAGTAATTTAAGAGAGTGATTTACTTTAGATGTGCCCAATTAGATGTTCTCAAGACTTACTCGTGTGAGTAGCTCTTGATCAAATATGTTGTCCCATTGACTCTATTTGCAGGAATAAAGGCTACTTAGGTGACAAACGCTTTGCAAAACTAGGCTCTAGGTGACTAAAAACCTTTATGAGCACTAAGCTATTAAAAATCAGCTATTTAATGCTAATATTTTGCCTATGCAATGTTATTGTTTAACTACTGCTATAGTAAAGAGCTGTACTGCTATTTATCACCAAGGACACAAAAAAAGAGAGAGTGTAGTGCTGAGATTTATTGCATTAAGAGATCGTTTTAACAGATTGTTTAGTTTTGGTAATATAATTTGACATCTAAACATAAGCTGAGAGGGATCTCCCACAAAACCTTTGATAATATGATTCATTGTCAAATGTTTGTTTTGCCTATCTGGTACTCATTAATTAATTCTTTTTAATATAGCTTGGATTTACTGATTTGGAAAAAGAGAATTATTCTTATTGATGTTGCTAAAACATCCAGGTGGCTTGAATTTCACCAACTAGATGGTATAATCTAGCACATTTGTGTAGACCTAATCAAATCTCTACTAACAGATGTGAAGAGCCCAGTATGGGAGCAAATGTTTGTGTCTATATGATAATTAAATTATCTCAGTAAAGAGAATAAATGAACAATGGTGACCATAGTTTTTCTAAACCTAGGTTATCTTCTTTATGCAAAGCCTCTATTAACCCCTTTAGTAATCAGGCAAGAAGTTGTGAGTTAAAAAATGGATGCTGTATTTCAGGCAACACTTGTACTCAAATGTAATATCCAGGTAACTCATTTCATAATTTCAGGACAAACCTACACTCTATAGGCAGAAGGTAAATTAATCTCACTGCCACTGATGTTAGAACTTCTGCATTTGATGTCTCTCTCTGAATAGCAAAGGCTTCACTAGTCCATGTTTTAATTCCCCTACTGATGTTGTGGCTGGAGGGATTATCATTTTAATTAATTGATCATGCCACAGAGATCCTTGACCAGATTTTTAGAGGTATTTAGGCACTTTACAATTCAGATAAGCACCTAGTGCAATTTGAATTCAGGGGGAGTTAGGCACTTCTGCACTTTTGAAATTCCCATCAGAGGCTTACCTCATACTCTAGATACCTTGAAAAATTTGGTCCCTTAAATATACTTTGTCACACCGCCCAGCCAGAGTAGTGTAGTGCCAGCAACATGTAACCAGAATTTAAACTTTAACGTATCACTGATAAGCCTTTCCCCTGTTTTTCATCTTGGGGATAGATATAAAAAAACATTTTATGAGGTGAAAAACATTTTAATATATTCCAGTATTAAAGGTGACCATGTGGAAGTGAGATACCCAAATAAGAAAAGGAAGATAGCCCTTGCTAGAGGTATTAGTTAGTTATCATTAAGCAGGCTAACTTGCAGCTGGAGTTCAAATCACATTTGACCATGTTTTTGCTACAAACATGGGAACAGTTCTTTCTCTGTTCACTTTACTCCATGCTCTGACCTTGCTGGAGGCTAAGTAATGTCACCAGCTGCATGTGTAATATGGTCACTGGTGATGAAAAGCGAACCCGTGTATCTCGCCTTGGGATGCAACCCCTTTTAACATATCCAACATTCTTGCAGGTGTGGTTGCTTTATTTATGTGTTTAACTGTTTGTTTATTTGCCTCACTAATCAGCTCAAGTCTACATACTCATCAGATATAGATTCTTCTCAGTTAACAGTCCTAAAACTTTTGGTATTTACAGTATAGATTGTTTCTAGTCTTTAAATGTAGAAGATAAAGGATAGAGGCAAAAGAGATTAAGGTGTTCCTTTTCTAAAATTAAATGGTTAGCCTGGTTTTCAAGCAACTGGACCATAACATATTCAAATAAAAATATTGTCCTGCTAAACAGAAATTCTCAGAATGTGCTCTTATTTCTTTAAGGTCTTGCTGGAGGGCTGATGTTACCAACAGTGTGCACGGGTGGCTGGAATGTGGAAAAAGAAATGTTTTACCTATTTCATAAGTGGAAATCGTTAACCAGTCTGATTGCTGCATCAAGTTGGTTGTAGTAATTCTAAAGGCTAGTTATAGCCTTTCTACATTCAAATAAAAGGAACATTCCAGCTAACCACTCCTTACTGTGGTGGAACAAAAGGATGCCAAGAAATGAACCAAGACAACAGTAACAGGTCCACAGCTTTCTGCAAAGACCTGGAGACAAAGAGCCATTTCATAACTGGGCTTATAGAGGGGTGTAGGAGTCACAGGCCGCAACGAACCCTCTACCTATTCCTCCTGTGCCTTCTGATATAGCTGGACTTGGAGCTGCTACTCAGTGTTGGTCCCAGTGATGGTAAAGACCTCTCCAAATGGGGAGGGAAGTGATTTCCCAATAGCAGACTCAACAAGTAGGGCTGCCAACTGACCAATAACACAAAACCAAATACTCTTGCTTCATCCCATACTCTCCCTGCCCTGAGGCCTTGCACCTGCCCCACTCCTTCTTCGAGGCTCCATCTCCCACTCACTCCATCCCCTCTTCCTCCGTTACTTGCTTTCCCCCACCCTGCCTCAATTTCATTGAATAGGGCAGGGAGGTTCTGTGTTGAAGAGGATGCAGGCTTTGGGCTGGGGGTGGGGCTGAGGGTTTTGGAGTGTGTGATGGAGCTCCAATCTGGCGAGGGTGTTGGGGAGCAAGAGGAGGTATGGACTCTGCAAGTAGGGGTTGCAACCTTCCTGGATTGGCCGGGGATCTCCTGGAATCAGCTTCAATCTGCTGGTTGCCACTGAAAACAATCTGGGAGATTTAAGTAGGCCAAAAGTCCAGTTGGGGAGGGGGGCAGCACAGTGGGGCAGAGGCAGGTTTCCCTACCTGGGGCAGGAAGTTCGGGTGTAGGAGGGTGTGTGGTATGTGATCTATAGGAGCAAGTTTGAAGGCAGAAGGGGGCTCAGAAGGTTGAGGTGCAGGACAAGGTGTGTGCCCTGGCTGGGGCCAGGGATGAAGGATTTGGGATGCAGAAGGGGACTCAGGACTGGGACAGGGGTGGGAGATTCAGGCTCTGGCCAGGTGATGCTTACCTCAGGTGGCTCTTGGAAGCACTGGCTTTTCCCTGCAGCTCTTAGGCACAGGCAGAGGCAGCCAGGTGGCTCTGCATGGTGCCCCCACATGCAGACACTTCTCCTGCATTTCCCATTGGCCACAGTTCCCAGCCAATGGGAGGTGCAGAGTCGGCATTCAGGAAGAAGACAGTGCACAGACATGCTCTGGCCATCTCTTCCTGTGCCTATGAGCTGCAGGGACTTGCCTCCGCTTCTAGGAGCTGTGCAGAGTCAGGATGGGTAAAGAGCCTTAGCACTGCTGTGCTGTTCCCACTGACTGGACTTTTGGCCTTTCA
Organism: Pelodiscus sinensis; assembly: GCF_052426305.1. Lineage (NCBI taxonomy): Eukaryota > Metazoa > Chordata > Testudines > Trionychidae > Pelodiscus > Pelodiscus sinensis. The sequence goes on along the minus strand of NC_143059.1, from coordinate 59,137,206 downwards.
ATAGCAACCAGGAGATTGAGGCTGATTCTGGGAGACTCCTGGGCAATCCAGGAGGGTTGGCAACTCTATATAGCAAGAACACCATCTGGGGCTCATGATGCAGTGAAGTCATTTCAGACAATCACTTGATGCACACTCGAGCTCAATGGCTTTGCTTCAAGACAATGTTTTGCAGCCATCAGCATGAGACAGTATTTTTCACTACCCTTTTCTTAGATTGCCTTATACAGTACATCAGCTGGTCCTTCTAGAACACGAGTACCTTTCAAAATTCCACTGTAATGTTTGTGAGATTCACATGCCCCACAAGAGGATTCATGATGTAAGTCCAGCCTGTATAATGTGATACAAGATTATTTACATGGCTCTCTGTTATCTAAAATGTGGTAGATTTACTTTTCCAGGTTTTGTTTGTTTGGTTTTCCCACTCAGTCTTTTCAGTTTCAGTTTTCTAGGCAAATCATCACTGGCCATTCCTGGTGGATTTTAGCCTCGCTGTTGCATTCTTTTCATGCTTACTTGTGTGTCCACATCCCTTCACCTCCAGACAATTCACGGGGTGTTTATCACTGCGTATCTTTCATCTGTACATGTTTTAGTTCTGTGTTAAACTTGTTCTGCCTTCTTCTTTTAAAAGGTGGAAATAACTCTGAGCCCATTGCTGTCCTTTCTGGAGTCAGTGGGTGTTTTGTCATTGACTTCAATGGGCCATTGTTATTTAAAGGTTAAGGTCTTACCACTATATGACAACACTCTTATCATTTCAGTTGCACAAGTAAATGCTAATGCAGACATCTGTAGTTTACACAAATGTGAAATTCTAATTTCTTTCAATGGAAAGGCTAAAGAAATTCTAATTTCTTTCAATGGTGGAAAGGCTAAGGGCTGCAATTAGACACCCGTGACTGTCCCATGCCAACTTAATTGGGATAAGGAGCTCAGGCTGTAGCCCAAACTCTAGGACTCTCCCCCTGCTCATAGGGTCCTAGAACCAGCTGAATAGCAAATGTCTAAAGCATCCTTAATTCACTTGGTTTACCTAGGAGTACCTGGCCTCCAGCAGTACACTATCTAACATGAACCAAGGCTGACAGAGGAACGTCATCGTCTGCAATGGTAGTTTGTATCTAACTTGTAGCGGAAGCCTGGACAACTTCCCTTCACTCACCACCTGTGAGAATGCTTGCTAAGCCCTGATAAATATAACAGTGGGTATCACTCATATGGACTTTTCAGTCCATGTGTCACTTCTTTGCAGCTCTGAGGCAAAATCTAGACATTTATTAGTCCCTCCTCTTCATGCCTCCTGTCTCATAGCCCAGCTGCCCAACAGCAACAACTATCCCTAGACAGACTACTTGGCTCCCTCATTCAGAGGGTAGATGGTTCTGGTAGGCACAGCCTTGAGCAAAGAATGGTGCATAAACTAGAGCATCCCAAGGAAATATTGTGACTCAGAGACACCCCTGAGATGTAATTAATAAAAACGTAAGAATGGCCACAATGGGGCAGACTAACAGCATACTATCCCAGTATCCTGTCTTCCAATGGTGGCCAGCGCCAAACACTTCACAGGGAATGAATAGAACAGGACAATTACTAAGTGGTCCATCTCCTGTTGCCTAGACCCAGCATCTGGCAGTCAGAGGTTTAATCCAGCGCATAGCGTTGTGTCCCTGACCATCTCTTCTATTCACACCTCAAAATGGGACCGCTCCTCAGAACGGCTCAGGTGTGGGATCTTTGTCACATCTTTTGTAGAAAAGACCAATGAAAAGAATTCATTTAGCTTCCCTGCAACAGCCTTGAATTCCCTGAATGTCCCTTTCACACCGCAATTGTCCAGTGGCCCCACCGATTATGCTTTAAAAATGCTATTAGCTTCTGGGGCTTTTGATAGTTCCTCTTCAAATTGTTTTTTGTACTTTCAAATTGTACTTTCACATTTGGCTTGCCCGAGTTTATGTTCCTTTTTTTTTCCTCCATAGGATTTGACTTCCTCTTTCTAAAAAATATTGTTTTGCCTCAAACTGTCTCTTTAACTTTGTTGTTCAGCGATGGAGTTTTGGATTTTTTTTCTCCTTCTACTATCTTTGTTTTTTTAAATATTTGAGAGTATATACATCGTTTAAGCCTCTATTATAATTTTTTTAAAATGTTTCCATGCAGCTTGCAGGCATTTCACTTCTGTCAGTCTTCCTTTAAATTTCCATTGTACAAGTGTTCTCATTTTTATGTAGCTCCCTATTTGAAGTTAAAAAACTACTATTTTGGTGGGGGGGGGTTTGTTGGTATTCCCTCTCTCCCTCCCCCACCACATACACACATAAGCATGTTAAATTTAATTATATTATGGTCACTATTATCAAGAGGTTCAGCTCTATTCAAGATCCTATGCAGCCCCTAAGTCTAAATAAAAAATCATGTGTCTCTTGTGAGTTCCAGGACTAGCTTCTCCAAGAATCAGTTGTTATCTCCCTGGTTCCCTTTTACTCACCTCAATTTATTTATCCTCATAATCTTCCCTTGTTTCTAATGTGAATTTTGTGGACCGTTTTAAAGTATTGTTCAATTATTTTTATTTTTTCTACATACCCACCCTTTATGGTTTTTCTTTTGCATGGGGCATAAAATATTTCAGAAATAAAATTGTGACAACTTGTGAAAGAGACTAGATTCCTCTTTTGCTTTGGTTTTACTCAGAGCTGACCACCTTTTCTGGGCTGCTCTGTGGCTTCCTTTTCCTACAATTTTTCATTGTGCAACAAGGCTCAGTATTACTGCCTGCCTCTCTCATAAACATTTCTCCTAAGTTACACAAGTGTGATTTCATTTAAAGTGGAAACAGTCCAAGGATTTGTAAATATACCATGGTTGAAAAGGAGTTAAAAACACAGTCAAAGAGATTTGCTTTCCTCATTTCTTCCTGTGGATCATGACCTTTGCTTTTTTCAACTTCCTCAATTTAGTTTCAGTAAATTGTCATAGAATGGCACAACACCTGCTTTGGGTACTTGAGAAATTGACTTTTCCTGAAAATTACCCTGATCAGTGACCTTGTCTGGCTACCAAAGGGGTTTGCAGAAGCAGCAGAGCTTTATGTGTGGCCATGTTCCATCTTCTGATTGGTACTTAGTCCTTTGAAGTTTGGTTATCTTCTTAATGTACAGCTATATTTTGAAAAATGCCACAATGCTCTTGTCATCTAGAAAACCAAAATACCAGCCAGAAAGACAAAATGCATTTGATCCCATAAGGTACATGAAGCAGTATAATCTGAAAGTTTCAAATAATCACTTCCCACAAAGTACTGTATAATATTTCTCAAACTCCTTTGCTGTTAAAATATTTCTGCGAGAGACTGGCTGGTATCATTACATCCAAGTGATATTTACGAGAAAGGATGTAACACAGCTGACCTTTCATGGCTATCATTCCCTTTTTTTTAAAGGCACTTCTGTTTGAAGAAAAAGCAAAAATCTGCTCCTCCGCATGCCACACAAGTATCAGGGTCAGAGGTGACTTCTGGAAGCTCAAAAGGTAAAATTATATTTTTATCCTGTAGCTTTGATTTTGCAGCATAATGCAAGGGGTTTTTTTTTAAATTAATTGCTCCATCCTGCTAACAGGTGTTAGTCCTCAAGTGTGGTCCCGGGGGCAGACAGCCTGTGGATAGCGTAATCCACTGCAACCTTGAGCAAATTGGTCCAGGAGAAAGTTCTGAAGCTATTTGAAGGCTAGATGACACAAGAACCTATGTCCTTGTCAAATATCAAAGAAAAACTGTTAAAATGTAAACTTATATTATGCATTGGGCCTAATTCTGTCATGCTTTTAGGGTCGAATTGCAAATTTTAGTCAGAAAAGGACATTAGTCCAGAAGCACCAATCAGAATGGAGGGGAAGTTCATTTAATAATATGTATGGCCCTCGTCTTATTTTTCACAACTGCTCTGCTTAATTTAGCTAAGGCAGTTTGAGTCATAACTTTGTGGCTCTGGATCAGAATCCTGTTCTACCTGTAGCTTGGGATGATATTGTATATCTTAAAAGGAAATGCCTGAAAGGTTACATCAGATTCTGCTAATCCCTGTGAACAGACACATGAAGGCCTTCATAGTCTTTTCTACATAAATGGCTCTCGTGATTGTAATATTTAATGACATTTTTATCCTCCTCATACCCCAGTGAGGCAGGGAAGCATTATCCCCATTTTGCAGATTAGGAATAGAGACAAAGAGAGAGATAGCTTCAAGATGGGATGCTCAAAAGTACTTAGGTGCTTAAGTCTCAATTTTGGCTTTACTGGAATCCACAAAACTCCCACTGCACCCCATAGGCATCTAACTCATTTGGCACCTAAGTTTTCCAGGTAAAAATTCCCTCCATGCCTAAGTTTCTACCTCTGGGCAAGTGCTCTGCTGACTGCTTCCAGACATCCAGATGCTGATCCCCTGCCCAAGCATCAGGACTCTCCACGAAGCAGAGGAAGGCAGTGCTTCAGCTGCTGAAGTCACATGCAGGACCCCATCTAGTGAATGTGCTCAGAGGGTGCCTATCACATCAGGTCCCTTTAAAAATTCAGTTAGGGAAGGGGGGGCACCAAACATATAACTTTTCACTCACTGCTTAGATTAAGGGAGCAAGAGAGATTAAGGGAGCCACACATCAGAACATCCCCAGCCCAGTGGTTAGAACATGCTCCTCAGAGGTGGGAGACCTCTGTACAAATCCTTTCTCCCCTTGCGGCCCAAAGGGAGGAATTGAATATGGGTCTCCCACATCCCAAGCAAGTGTTATAAACACAGGCGTAAGGTAGCCTCCTCTTCCAACCATTTCCTGTAAAGTGATGTAGACACTCACGTTATTCCTGTAGGAAGCAGTTTAGTTGCTTAATCCAGGGGCCTGTCTGTGGATTGTTAAGCAGACCGAGGCACCTCCTTTCTGCCTTGACTTAGGTGCCCGGTCTGTACTAGACCTGGAAGGTTGGTTTAAGGTACACAACTACAGCTGTGTAAATAATGTAGTTGTGTTCCTTAAGCCGAGTTCGGCGCTGTCAACGGGAGCAAATGCTCTCATCAGCTTCCCTTAGTCCTCATGAATTGGGGCACCCTCAGCATTCAATTTAGCGGGACCTTATTAGACCCACTAAATCGAATGCCAGAAGATTGATCTCTGGTGCAGCAAATGGAGTTGTGGCCACAGAGGGTGTGTCTAGACTACTGAGTTTTGTTGACAAAAGTGGACTTTTGTCGACAAAACTATACCTGCGTCTACACTACTGCTGAGTTCTGTCGACATAACGTCGACAGAACTCAGCAGTTTTGTCGACGCTGGTAAACCTCATTTTACGAGGTATAACACCTTCTGTCGACAGAGTTCTGTCGACAGAAGGTGTTATTGCCTGTAGGGTTGCGTCTAGACTACAGGGTTTTGTTGACAAAGCAGCTTGCTTTGTCGACAGAACTGAATGTGTCTAGACGCTCTATGTCGACAGAAGTTTTGTCGACAGATACTGTTGACAAAACTTCTGTTGACAAAACCATGTAGTCTAGACGTATCCAGAGAGAGGAATAAGAACTAGCATACATCTCTCAGGCTGACATCTGTCTTTGGTAAGCTTTGATGGCTGCCCTCCTAGCAGGCTGAATTTTGTGGATTATATTCTTAGTGGCCTTTCTCCCCCCATGCTTTGTAGGAAGTCTAGTCACCTAACTTGGATTTGTAGATCGCAGTGCTATTCCTGGATTTTTCTAGGCACCTAAATGTTCAATGCCTGCTCCACCAGTGCTGTATTTCCCAAGTCCCTATATGGATCCCATCCTAAGTGGTTTACCCTGCTCACACCGTAAATCTGGGGGAAAGCCAGAAAGTGAATGCTGTTTCCTTGAATCCCAGTTCAATGCTCTATCCTAGACCATGCTTCCAACAACTTGAAACCTCATATACTACTTTATCTGCAATATCTGTTCTCTATGGAAGTCTGATGAATGGGCCTAATTGAGTTCATAGCATTCATTATATGTGTGAGGTCTCTTTCATTTCACTGACTGTCCACATACATCTCTGAATTTCAGCCAGACACATGCTGCCATCCTTGCTCCTGTCTTTTTCTGTCTGCCTTGTCTAGTGAATTTAGGCCACAGACTCTCCTGGACAGGGAGTGTCTCTTGGCATGGGCTTGTGCCGCAGCTTGTACCATGGGACTCTCATGTTTGTTGGTGATTCTAGGCACTGCTGTACTGCAAACACCACGAAAAAAAGTTTGGAACCAGACCTGAGTACTGTGGCTCCAGGTCATCTCTACTTTTACTAATTGAAAGATACTTTAGAACCCACCCCCCAAAAAACAATCCACATTTGATTATCAGTCTCTGCTGTGACTCCTCCCAGAACTGGTTTGTGACATGGCACTGTTCCCTTCCCCCCACAATATACTTCTGGGTATGTCTACACTACCATCCTAGTTCGAACTAGGGTGGTTAATGTAGGCAACCGAAGTTGCAAATGAAGCCTGGGATTTGAATTTCCCGGGCTTCATTTGCATCTTGCCGGGCGCTGCCATTTTTAAAGCCCCACTAGTTCGGACTCCGTGCCCGCGGCTACACGCGGCACGGAGTAGGTAGTTCAGATTAGGCTTCCTATTCTGAACTACCGTTATTCCTCGTGGAACGAGGTGTACCGGTAGTTCGGAATAGGAAGCCTAATCCGAACTACCTAGTCCATGCCACGTGTAGCCGCAGGCACGGAGTCCGAACTAGCAGGGCTTTAAAAATGGCGGCGCCCGGCAAGATGCAAATGAAGCCCGGGAAATTCAAATCCCGGGCTTCATTTGCAACTTTGGTTGCCTACATTAACCACCCTAGTTCAAACTAGGGTGGTAGTGTAGACATACCCTCTCTCCCCACAGACTTGGGCTCCTACTTGCAATATCTGTCTGGGTCTCTAGCTATAGGATGCCAATCTCTGTAACATACAGGCCCTAATTCCACCTTTCTTCACCTACACGGGAAGTAACCCACCCTGCACCCATTGAAGACGGTGGTAACAATCCCACAGATTTCAGTGGAGAAAGGACTAAGTAGCAGCCTGTTAGGCTTTTATGATCCCATTTCTCTCCATATCTTCAGGACCTGGGCAGCTGACTTACTTCCACCATTTTGTGCTTTCAGAGGTTCCAACAAGGTAGGCACTGTGGCCTCCAACTTTCTGCCTGCTTCATCCCCCTCCCCACACACACACATAGTGGTAGAGTAGTGGTAGAAATACTACAGCTGCTACCCTGGGCCTTTAAACGTTCCATGTCGTAAGAGACTACAGCGTGATTCAAGCTAAGGGTGTCCCCTTCTCACTTGATGAAAATGGAGTCAGGGAGTACAGTATATTTTGGAGCTAGTTCTTAGAAGGTTCACAGACGTTAGTGTTACTTGACAAATGAGTTGATCCTTCGTTATATGATAGTATTATAATTGTCTTTCTTTTGCATTCAAAGCCATATATTTATACAGTCAGTAAAAAGGAATCCCTTCTGCTCATATTTTAAATACACACTTATTAATGCGACTCTCTTCCTACCCACGCCAAAAGGATAGCCCTGTTCCAGTGTCTGTTTTGTGTGAGGGAACAAGGCAATAAGGGTAGCATCTCCCATGCCCCCACATATGCATGGGAGGAGCTCTCTGTAAAAATCAACAAAACTACTGTATGGTCCTCCTTCAAATCCTTCCTTAAAAACTCACCTCCACAGAGATGCCCTCTAGGCATGAAAACAATACAAATGATATAGCAGTTTGCCCCTCTTCTGCGTAGATGGGCAGGAAGAGAAGACAAAAGCAAACAAGTGCAAAAACTGAATTGTACAAATTTCGAGAATTTCAGAGCTAAGGGGGATTCACTGTGATCTCACTTATCCTGGTGTAAATTATTTCAGTTGTGTTATTCCTTACTTATGTCAGTGTAAAACCATAGCGGCCTCAGGTTATTTTAAAAGTATTCTTAGCTGTTTAGTTTGACATCCTTGTTGGTTTGAGTTCTCTGAAAAACCACACTGGATCTACCATGTATGTTCTCTCAGTTGGTCCCTGATCTGACAGATTCATTTGGCATTTCTAATTTTCTGAGACTCCAGATCTGCTTGCTGGAAAAATGAGTACCCAACACCAAGTTTTATCATAAATTCAGACAATGAAGACACAAATCACATCCTGAATCTGTTAACTTTCAAATCAGTATAATTAGACCCAAAGAGCGTTAAGTAGTGTTTACATATTTATTTCCAAAAGACAATTATCTAAACAAAGAAACATTTCCAGTTAATTGATACAAAGATATGCGAAAAATGTAATTAATCATTATTAGAGTATACAGCCTTTTATTGTTCTGTAGTTGGCAGCTTTCGGAATAATGGAGTGTGACGCCACTCCTGGCTACTGTGGGCACAGGCTAGTTTTCTGCCGAGAGCTGAGAAGTGCAGTCCCAGCGGGCTGTGCACTTTTGTACATTTACTGTAGGTGACAGTCCCCAAGGGTGATCTGATGTGCAAACGTCAGGGGCTTTGCCTTGTACACTGCCTCCAAAAAAATAGTGTCCTTATTTTTCACACTTGCTTCCTAGTCACCTTACAGTCCCCACATGTACACAGTGCATTACAAACTCCTGTTTGAACAGCTGATCTTGCTCAGGAGAGGCACCGGCTAGGAATACCTGGATTGCTATTTGCTGTAGATGAGAACTGATGAATAACATAGCAGCTGCCTGCATTTGATCTGGCTCAAGACAGTTCTGTGTCCTGCTGACTGTCCCTCCAGGTTTGTTTTCCTAATGAAAGGATGACAACTTAACTTTTTAAATTGGCAAGATACTGTGACCCTTACATCCCTGGGAAGTAGCCCCCTTTGATGCAGCTCATCCCATAATAAGGCTCTGCCTCACATGGACCAAGAATGGAAAGAGGTGAAAAGGTGGTGAAAAACATATTAAAATGCGTTTTAAATAATGGGTGGGTTCCTAGCACTGAAAACTTCATCAGTGTCTTTACAAAGCAGCATGAAAGAGCAGCTGTAACGTATCAACAAACAGATTCAATTGCATTTGAAATGTGGGGTTTTATTTGTTGTTTAGTTTGTGTAGATGGGCAGATGTGCGTTCTCTGAAGAACATATTTTCTAGCCATCCAAATACAGACACAAGCATGGCAATGAGCAGTATCAGTTTGAACAATAAAGAGTTTCTTTTAATCTGTGTTAACTTTGGTGGGAAAATTGAGGCCACAGATGCTTCTGGTCATCACAGACCCCATAGCATTCTTAGCAAGTTAAGAGACAGTAAAAGTGTTGACACAGTGTTCCTGGCCAAATTCCAAGTTGAATAACTATAGTCTGCCAGCTGCAATAGGATATTATTTCACTTGCACTCCCTCTCCCCACATTACTATACTGTTACTGTGTGTTGTTATAGACCTGTTGCATTTCAGCCCAGAGGAAGCTGCAATCAGGCCCACCGATGAGGGTGGAGAGACAAAGGTGCAGTTGACCCAGCACCTGGAAATTCAAAGGGGCCCAGAGCTCCCGGCCACCAAATTGGCCAGAGCCCGTGGCCCATTTGAATTGCCACCCAAGTACCGCTCCACATGGCTCTGAGGGCTGCGGGAGGCAGGTGTGCCACAGTCCGGTTAGTGGTAATAGCTGACTGCCTTTGGCCCACCCCTTCCACCTGAGGCATCACACCTTACTAGGCGTGGAGCCAGCCCCCTGCCATACCTTGGCCAGGGACCCATGGTAGCTGTTGGCCCAGCTGGCTGCAATACCAATGCTAAGGGATGTGAAACACACAGATCTGTGCACTGGACAGAAATTAGAAGGTGAAGTTCTCAGATATTTATAAACTCCATTTGGGGTGATAAAAAAGTGATTCCTAAGTTAGGGAATGATGGCTAATGGGGAAATATAATGTTCCCCCCTCTTTACTTTGTGAATCCATACAACTATGAACTAAATTCTGTGTTTCAGCATAATCATGCTTTTTGGGACCATCAGAATATGCTAATTTAAACAGCACGATTGGAGTCACTTACACAGCACACCAGTACATCATGGGAGCTATGGTATGTAATGTAATCACTAATATTTTGGCCATGGTTTAAGACTCCTTTCACTGTATGGATACTTTGGTTTCTGTTTTAAAAAATGCCATTTTCTTGTTCACGTCTCACCCCCTGCATTCTCTCCCCGAGTTCTGGCCTTTAGCCTCATGTCTCACAACACACCAGATAATCTTACAGTATGTCTCATTTTGACAGCACAGCCTAGCATGTGTTATTCCACACATAGTGTGTAGTACCAGGTGAACTGTAATTCACAGTTTGGACACATTGACACCAAAGACAATAGATGTTTCTGCAGAATGTTTTTCCTTTAAGGAGCATGTTCAGGATTTTTGTCTCAGTGAAACCTACATGAATGACCCCTGAACTGAGAAATGTATTCCTGGCCCTTGCCATGAATGTGCTTACTAAAGCCACTCAGAGGAATAACAAACATCTTTATTCCACTAGATTACAGAAGGACCTTGGTACTGGAGACCAGAACCCCATAATTACCCAGAATGAGGTACCAAGGTAGCTATAGGATGGGGATGGAGGCAGAAACATTTTCTATTTTATACCTGTGGCCCAGAGATTTTTAAAATATAGATGAAAGTTTTGCATCCTTAGTAAAAGTGGTATCCTGAATTAATGAAAATTAATTTATGAGAAGGTAGACTTGGGATACATTAGCACATGGTTATGTGACGCATGACAAATGTGATGCTTCATACACATAGAATCTTCCCATAAATTATCTTGTATTTTAAGTAGATTTTCCTTTAAAGTTAGAGTGAAATTATTTTAAGGCGGGGGGAAGGATTAATTGGATTTCCTCTATTTTTTGACACTTTACAGAGTTCAAATGTTAATATTTCTTTTTTCTTTATTGAAAGTGAACAAAATTGTAGACAATACTATTTAGTTCCACATATAAATAGTAAAAGAGGGCTTCAAATACATCCAGTGAAAGATCGTGGAAGAAGTATAAAATGACCTACAATAAATACAAATACTGCTTAAAAATTATTGATATAATTCTCCTGTAAAGTTCCTCAGACTTGATATATATGTCCTCAAGCACCTCAGCTGTTAAATTAAGTGAGGCCAGAGTCTTTCCACTTCTTTTATTTCTTTCCTTCTTTAAGCGCTTTTCTATAGTTGGGACTCTGCATTCTTGACCCTTTTACTAGGTCCACCACTTACAGATTCTGTGTTTCAGTCTCTCTATTCCCCAAACCTAGACCATCTTCTTTCATTTTTATTTAATTATTTTTACATTAAACTCTCCAGCCTTGAAACAAAAACCTTTAAAAACTCTATTTTAAACAGCAATGGAACATCATCATTATTTAAAAAAAAAAAAAAAAGGAAAAATATGCCATGATTCAAGGAGCCCTTAGAACCTCATAATAATGAACCTTTGGTAAATGATAACATTGGAATGAAGGGAAAAGCAATAGAGGGACTGAAAACAGATGGATATTGAATTTAAAATTCCATTTTTATAGTCTGATGCTCTGACACAGGTCAAAATTCTACACTGACAATTTTCACTAGATTAAGTAATGCTGCTCTGTGCCATACTTATATAATGTCTATACATGTCCTGGTGACTTATTCATGTTGATGGTGGTGATGAGCTAGCAATTTTTATCTACTTTTATAATGCTTTACAAGTATACAGTTATACTAAAGAAATGTGGTCTAGCAATGTTTTAAATGCCCCAAGCAAGGGGACTTCTGTTAACTCTCATGGAAGATTATGCTGTAGCTTAATACTGTCCATCTGACTATCAGGACATTTTCTCTTACATCCAAACTACATTTTCGACTTCTTACCCTAGTTGTGCCCCCAGCTAGAGCAGGCATGGTTGAAAAGGTAATTCCGCTCCAAACGATATTACCCGCTCCCGCTAATCTCTCTGAAACCCGCACTATACACCGAACCTGAGTGACACTTTAAGGGCTTCCACCTTAAATAATGCATCTTTCTTCACTGGTCTGGCAGCCTTTAGTAAATTCTTACCATATTCCTCCTACGGTCATGCTAACTCTCTCTCTCTCCTTCTCTCTCTCTCTCTCTCTCTCTATTTATACACCACAAAAGATCAGGAGAGTGATAGGTAAACAGGAATGGTAGAGCATATTTACAAGATACATAAAGACTGGGATTAAGGGCATGTCTAGACTACGTTTTATTTGCAAAAGAGGATATGCAAATGCTGCAGGAATTTGCATATCTTCTTCTAATCACTTTTTTGAAAGCGGATCTTTTGAAAGTGAAAGTAGTCTGGACGCGGGTTTTTTTTCCAGAAAAAAACCCTCTTTTTCAAAAAACTGCGTAAACCTCCTTTTTAAAGGAAGAGTGGGTTTTTCAAAAAGGGTTTTTTCCTCCCAAAAAACTGCATCCAGACTACTTGCATTTTCGAAAGACCTGCGGAATTTGCACATCCTCTTTTGAAAATAAAACGTAGTCTAGACGTACCCTTAGTGATGCACTGGTTTCAGTTCAGATTATTGAGGCAGGGAAAGAATGTAGCTGAACATGAATGGGAGGGTGGGAAGTCAGGAGTCTGAACTCTCATTCTCGCTCTGCCTCTTGGCCTTCATGCCTCAGTTTCCCCATCTTTGATTGCTTTGAAAAATTGCTTAGCTCCAACCTGAGAGATATCTCAGACAAACCTTTTATAGGCCTTGTTATTCCCCAGTTATTTCCACATAATATTAAAAATTGCAATAGATTCCTCTGTGTCACAAGGTATTTCTGTATCCCCCTCCCTGCTATGATGTGTATGTAATTGAACTAAAAGTTTGTTTTAACTTAACATGCAATAGTTGTAAAGACATGATCATTATTATCCCAGGGCTACATTAACTACTGAGATGCAACACCTGTTTTGTTGAAATGCAGGCATTCCTCAGGCAAGGTTAGCCATGGTAACCAGCTTCAAAACTTGCCCTGCAGTTTGCTTATTTGTGACTACAAGCTAGATACAGAATGAGAAGTCGCTCCGTAGCATGGATTTTTTATAAATTTTGCCTTGTGAAACATTCCTCATTATCATTTTTAATGTGATATAGAAGGCAGCTTTCCATTTAAATTGCCTGTTAGTCTGATTAATAACTTATTTTTATTTTACATTTGTGTTTTATGCTGCCTGCGAGGCAAATATTATCAGTGTGTTTTGACAAGACGTAACACAATTCACTGAACATATTTTAGGCCCTGAGATCAGAGAAGTAAGTGCAGATTTCTGAGGCCCAAGGAGTATAGCTTTTTATGAAATATATGAAGAGGGCATGTTTAATTATGCTGTGTTTTCTATTGGTGCTTTGCCTGCAAAAATAACATGGATTACCATATTTTTCCTGTCATTGACAGCGGTTTCTAATGGATTGATTAAATTTCCTAAGTACAGAATGGATTATATCGCAATTCATGGAAAATAATTTCATAAAGGAAAGATATCACTAACCACCCACTTAAAGCAGGCCAGAGCCATGTCTGAGAGCTGAGGGCAAAGTCATGTCCATCTTTTAAAATTCCAACAGAAAAAGTCAAAATGCTTATTTAAAATCAGAGAATTATGCAGCCAGGGACTGATAATGTCAGCTTGCTATCAGACCCATTATGTGTCATTATATCATTATAGTTACAATATCAGGACCTGCTCCTGCTCCCATTGAAGTCAATGGTGAAATCCTTGTTGATTTTGGTGCAATAGGATCGGACCCTTTTATGTGGCTCTGATGAATTTGTTTCCCCCTTAATATTCAGTCAAGTTTACTGAAACCTATGGGTAGTGGCTGGGGATTGAGCATTGAGGAATAGCCTTCTGTGTTTAATTAAAGGAAGGCCCCCCCAAATGTCTTTAAGAAGAACTTATAATGTAGCAAGAGCAATGCTGAGGGTCTCAAACTTGGCTGCGTTGACTCTTGAGTCGATCCCCGGGGCAATTTGTGATGGAGAGCTGCTGCAACAGCTCCCAGAATAGAAACAGTTAAGCGTTTTATGTTAGTTTGTGGGTAACGAATGAGTTGCATTCACCTGCATATTATAGTTGTAATGATGTTATAAAATGTAATAAAGTTCTTGGAAGAGTTTCATTAGGCGCAGAGAGAAATCCTTAGGATTAGTCTGCGTGGCCAGCTTTTTAAGTGCCGTGAACAGAAGTGGTTGTCAAACACCATCTAGTGGCCAAGAAGAAAAATGCAAGCATTTAGTCACAAAGAAGCCCACTCAGAGCTGGATTCCTAAGGGTTAATATTGCCCCAAATCCTGTCTCCGAAGTGCTGCAGGGATTTAGGAAAGAATCATTCCCACAAGCTGGGAACTTGCCACTGCTGTCTTTGCATTGCAGCAATGGCCTGTCACTCTGGGACAAAGACAGGAAGCCAATGGGACCCATATAGTCATGGATAAAACCTGCTTCCAAATCCCCTGCCTCTGGCCTTTTGGGGCCTCAGTGACAGGGTCCATGTGTATCTGGCTCTACATTGGACTGCACTGGTTCTGCAGCACGTAGGGCCCTCCACACCAAATGAGGGCGGATTCTCCCATTTATTAATAAGTTGTTCGTGGGAGATTGGAAACATGCATTGACGTGGATGAAACCTTTGCCGCCTCAACTGATAATTGCTACCAGTGAAGGCAAACAGAATATCTCCCATAATGCATCCACTCTGGACCAAGTAGTAATGATTAATACGTTGGTAATGGGAAACTCTCTGATGAGTCCATGCGCCCGCAAAAACCGTGGGAATAAAAGACAGACGGCGACCATAATTTGTTTTCCAAACCACCTTTCTAAAAAAGTTAATTAAATCCAAAAGCAATGGAGAAATGTGCCTAAAGGGCCATGCAGTCCTCACTTTTGTTATGAGCAAAAGTTTCCTAACAGTCAAGAGAGATTTGCCCTGATAAAGACTATGGGCCTGATCCTGAGTGCCCTCAAATCCCACAGACTTGGCAGGGCTGGCGTCCCTAGTATTTAGTGCTCTCCTTTCTCACCAATGTCCCACCAGTCTGGGTTCTTGCAAAGGATTCTATTCTGTTCTGCCATCAGTCTGTAAGCAGCTCTCAGTGGAAAGCAGTGCATAAAAACTGATCCTCCCCCCCCCCCCCCCCCCCCCCCCCCCCCCCGCCCAAAGGCTCTGATTTGTCTCCCATTTTGGAGCAATTTTGCCATTATCGCTGGAGCTGCACCAATGTAAATAGGTGCAAGAGGAGAATCAGACCTGTTGAGAAGTGGTTCTGCCCTGTGCATCATAGGGAAGGGCCTGATCCTGAAAACAATAGGAGCTGAAGAAAATGCAGCATCACAGTATGAAGTTCTATGCAGAAAGGTTGGTGAAAATGTATTATTGCATCAGTTTCACTAAAAGCCCTTTATTGGGAGAGGAGAAATGGGATGCAAAAGTACAATGGTAAGCAATCATATGATCTCTTTGCACATCAATTAAAGATTTTAGTATGCAGTAAGTCTATAACAAGGCCCAAGAATGTGCCTATTATTGTACATTCAAATCAACCTTTTAAGGGCCCAAACCTTCAGACCTTGTGCATTCACAACCTCCTATGTCAAATCAAAGAGAGTGAGTATGCAAAGAATAATGGATAGGGCAGTTGGGGTGCAGATTACTCCAGACAGTTTGGGAACTATGGAAATACCAGAGTGTAGTAGAAGCACCATGGTGCTGGAGGAAACAGATTGAAAAATAGGAAGGAGCTCGCTTTTCTGCATACTGTACAGCTGGGCCCCACACAAGCTCCCCATAGGACAATTGTCTATAGGAACATGGACTTCAATGGAGGGCCACAGGGTCAAAGATTATACCAATTAAATGATCACAGATCTCTGTAAGGTAGAGTGCAGGATTTGGGAGCCTCTATTCCATCCTGAAAGAGATAAAACACCCAGGGTATGTCTTGTTCCACGAGGTGTACAGATAGTTCGGAATGGCTTGCTAGTTCGAACTATCTAGCCCGTGCTGCGTGTAGCCGCGCGGCACGGGGTTCGAACAAGCCGGCATTTAAAAATGGCGCCAGACGGCTTATGCAAATGAAGCCCGGGAAATTCAAATCCCGGGCTTCATTTGCAAGTGCGGTATGCCTACATTACCACCCTAGTTCGAACTAGGGTGGTAGTGTAGACAAACCCCCAGGTCTGGTCTGGAGCTAACTATAGAATGGAGTCTGTCTCTCCCAATTCCTACACACTTCAGTCTGCATTGTGGATACTTCTCAACCCCTTAGATCACCATCCCCCCTCAAATCTGTATAGTCCAACAGGACAACAGCAAGACTCATTCAAATAATTACACCTACTATGCCATAGATTTGTCAGAATATATTTGGGATAAAATGACTCCTTCTGAAACAGCCTTCATTAGCCAGAACTGTCCTACAGCTCCATAAATCTAAATCAGTTTATTCTCAACTGTATGTCCTGATCCTACAACTGGAGGGGGGGGGGGGGGGTTGCAGATTTTTGGGAAGTAACATCTCTCTCTTGGATAACAGACAGATTTGGGGGCCTTGTTATAGATTTACTGTGGACTAAATGAGTCTCTGTGCACTGCCAGTTGCAGCATTCTGTCAATAATGTATGATGGAGTCAAGTCTGTTCACTGCTAAGGCCGAAAGGCAATTTGGCCAAAGTAAAGAATTCAGTCATTGAATTCTACTCACAGGTAGTGCTCTTGTGCCAAAATATTGTGCCTAGAACAAGGAGAATATACTCATCTTCCAATGTCAAAGTGTCACTCTTGTTGATAAGAACAGAAGTTATGTATGTGGATTGATATACTAGGCCCTTCGGAGCATCAATTTTGCTAGCCACTTATGATGTCCGTGTAAAATACTGAGGGGAAAATAAACTATGGAACAACAGCTGTAACTTTGATATTTAAATTTAAGGTTAATGTTCATTCAGCCTGCCTTTTCCTACCTGCATGGTGATTTCTCTGGATTTGTAACCCAACCACAGAATTATTTTATTTTATTATTGTCAAGGGATAGGAAGGTTTCTGTTCCAAATTAAATGGCAGTTTTGAGACAACATATTGTCTGAGATTTTTATATTATAAAAAAAAACCATTGCATTTTTATTTTAAATAAAGTGATTCCTGCACTCCTTGTGTATGCTCATAACTTCCATTATGCACAGTGGTCCAAAAGGAAGACAGAATTTGGCTCCATGTTTTAATGTCCATAGCAAAGAAGGATTCCATGCACACACAAACTAGCCTTCTCTCAGGTGCACCTGAATCACGTATACAGCTTTGTTTCTTTGTATCAGCTCAGATACCATCGCAGAGGGTGCAATCAAACAACAAAATTCAGTTGTTGCAAATACAGACTCCCTAGTGTGTGGGTGTTTTGCATTCAGGAGGACTGCAGGATCAGACTAGTAGGCCTTGGTTCTGCCCTCAATTCCTAAGTTGATAATTACTGCATAGCTTGTAAATGGAGTCATGGAACATGGCTGATCTGGTCAGCTCCAACTCCAGTGAGGATCAGACCCCTTTTGTAGAAAGATAGAGCAGGGCACCATGCTTACTGTATATAAAGAAAGCTTGAACCTATAGAAGAGAAGGCAGAAAGAATCCCAACAAGGTTTTGTGGGAGATATTGTCCCACACATCTCTTCAGTAAAGACATGGAGATCTTCCTCTTCAAATCACCAGTATTCTAATTAAAAGCGGGAGAAAAAAAATCCACATATAAACAAAAAGTGTTATGGAAAAGATTTAATGTGTGCCTTTGTCTTTAATTCCAGGCAGTACTGTGGTTTGGAATCTCTAAAAGGCACATCAAGTGGCATCTCTCAGGCTGCAAATCTAGTGCTAATTAAAACTGCATTAACCCTAATGGATTGGAAAGAGGGAATCTAATTTAGAAAACTTCTGTTTATTCAAGGCAGGCTAGAATAGCAAACTACACCGTACTTCATCCTGCACCCTTTATAGATATACACCCCTCTAAATGTGTGATTTACAAGATCAGCTTGTGGGGGGAAGCTTTACAGGAGATGATCTTCTCTCCCAGTGCTACTGACATAGTCACTGTAAATTGGGTAGCTTCAAAATCCCTGTATTGTTGCACTCAATAATCACATGCTTGAAATGCGTTTGTGCTAATCAGTGTCACAGGTGCCTCTAATAATTCACCTAATTACTTCATTATATTTTGCCACTCCACAGACCAGTTTGTATTTACTGTACAGTACGTAGTGATTACTACCACTTATGGGAACGATTTCAACTATTCCATAAATTCTCTCTTGGTTAGGACAAGTACTATCTTGTTTTCCTTGATTTCCCAAGAGGGCACCATAGACGCATCAATGCAGAATCTAATTAATGACAATAGCTCCTAGAAGCGTGAGCAATAAATGATCAGTTATTTTGGAAAAAATCAATACAAAGATTTGCTTGTCTTTTAAATGCCAGATTTTATTTTTCTTAAGATCCTAATACAGCTCCCACCCTGCTGAAGAGGGGGGGGGGGGGGAATCTGACTGAATAAGCATCATAAGCACTGCACCCTTACTAGAAACGAGCAGAACCTGGCCTCACGTCATTATGGGGGAAGCTGAGCTGTAAGTAGTCCCCTGAGGCTTGTTGTCCTAATGAATACCAGGCCACAAATTAATGAAGTCGGTTTTGGAAAAACATTGTGATTTTTAGTCACTCAAGCATCAGTAAATCTGCTAGAAGTCAAGACAGCTGTTTATAGTTTGTTAAGATGTTGACTGTTTACAAATTAGATTTTCCCTTTTAAAAGTGGAGCACCTATCAGCGTGTTATTGTCACTCATCATAAACCCAGGCACTTCCTCCGCTGAAGGAGAAAGGCTAACATTAGGTGGTCTAGTCGATAGGAAGCTCAGGTTTGGTTTTCTCTCGCAGAAGTATTAACACCAGTTTCCCACAATGGCCCCATTCCAAATGGTCTTTGCCCTGGATTTGCATTAACAGGCAAAATGTCATTCTCTAGTCATTCAAACTTGCTAAGAATTGAAAACATTAAACAAAAATTTCATGTTCATTTTTGTGCACAAAAAGGTATTTTGGTTGCACGACACCTAGTGCTGTCTGAAATGAAGAGCTTTGTCTGCTAGAGAAAGAAACACGTTCAAATCCCATTTCTAATGAGAATTCCCCCCTGCCCTTCAATGACAGCTATAAAACCCCCAAGCTGCACACAAATTGCCCGGATGGACTTAGAAGTCAGGGCCCAGACCTAATGCACTAGGCAGCTTCCTGTGTCTTAATCTTCCTGTTTTGGAAATGAATTGCAATTTGTTTTCACTGACCCATAGCTTCACTTACAGAACAGAGGATTACCTTAATGGCCCCAAACAGATGAGAGACATACAATTTGTTTTAACCCCTCTGATATCATCCTCTCATCCCATTCTTTCTCCAGCATCACAGTAATGGAAAGGAATAACCCGAGTAGGCTCTTTATCCCTGAAGGAGCAATGCCACAGCAGTCCATGATCCAGTGGCTGCTGTGCTCTTGCCTTCAGTGGCTGATCAAGATCCCTCTTTGAGAACCTCCGAACCCCAGAGCTTCTCCCTGAGTATCCTTGCCTTGCCAGTCATGCTTTCAAGTCCGTTTAAAAAACAATGTAGGGCTCCTGACTCTGTGAAGGGCGCCATCCCTCAAATTGTGATCCACCAGCAGCACTAATGTCCCGATTGCCAATTACTGTGTTGCACAATCTCCATGTGCCAGTCTGACATGCCATTTAAGAAGGACGACACTTAAAACAAAGTCAGACCGTGCTGCTGCTTATCCCTCTGGTGCCAAACACAGGAAAGAGAACAGCATGTTGTTTAACATGTAACGCCTAGGCCCTGCAATAGGCTTTTGGTTAAGCCAGCTCTGAAGAAACAGGCCTCTTGGGGGATGTCTACCCAGCAGCTGGGAGCAAGCCTCCAAGCATGGATAAAAATAGCAGTGTGGCCGTTGCAGCAGGAGTGGAGGCTAGCCGCCTGAGTCCAGACCCACTGCTATCCTAGAGTCCAGGCTTTGGAGGCCAACCCAAGGCACCACTCATGTTGCAGTATGGCTATTTTAATGTGATTGCTGGAGTGTGCCTACTACTATCCATTTATCAGGCAGCAAGGCATGCTACCAGCTGCAGAGCAGATATACCCTTGGAAGGAGGAGCTGACTGAGAGGAGTATGGTCTTTTCTTTAAAGAAGTATACTAAGGACACAAGGAGGCTGGGGTCAATACTTGGCTCTGCCACAGATCTTGGGCAAGTCTCTTAGCCTTTCTGTACCTCAGTTTGAGCCAGGAGATAACACTTCCTTTCTCTCACTCTGTTTAGGGCACTTATCTACACTTATCGGGAGATTGGCACTGTGATAATTGATCCCCCGGGAGTTGATTTAGCAGGTCTAGTAAAGACCTGCTAAATCAACCGCCGATCACTCTCGTGGATTCTGGTACTCCACTGGAATGAGAAGCATAAGGGAAGCTGACTTGACAGCAGTGCAGACCCTGCAGCAACTCAGCCTAAGATATATTGATTTCAGCTACACTATTGACAGCTGGAATTGCATACATTAGGTCAACATTGCTGTGTAGTACAGACCTGCCCTCTAAACTTCTTCAGGACAGGGAACACAAGCACAGCATCTAGTCTAGTGGGGCCCTAATCTCAGCTGTGGCTTCTAGATGCTACTGGGAATGGCAGCCATTTGTTTCAAAAGACAATGGTGTAAGCATCAAAATGGTTCAGTTATTGTATGTTGTCCAGTTCTCGGGTGACAATCCTTCCCAAAGAGAAGGAAGACCTAAAGAGCAGGGCCAGAAGATGAAGCTGGTGTATTACTCATACCTGAGGCCGGCATTGCTTTCCTTTCTCTCAGCCACCTTGACTCCCTGGTGCAGTGCAGCCCTCTAGTATAGCCAGTCGCTTGCAGTGTTGATGTTGAAAGTTTCCAAACCCCTTTTGTAAATGGGCCTTTAACATTGGCCTTGGAGCATCTTCAAGTTCTCCATAGGTACTTGGGAATGCATCCTCTGTCCATCCAGTGCACCAACCCAACTGAAACCTCTGTTTTGAGAATAGTGATTGGACAGTTCTTTCTCAAGTACTTCAGTGTCAGGAACTTTCACATTTAGAAGACAGGTATGAAAGGTGTTTAGCCTTCTCTCATACCTGCTATAAGTGGTCAAAGACTTGTCATCAGACAGTAGCATTCTCAAAATGCAACATCTGGTAGACCCGTATCATGGTGTTCAGTGTTTATTTCCTCTTATCCCACACATGCTTGGTCAGTTGGTTGAACGAGGTGGCTCCCTTTCTCCTGAGAGAATTAGGTCAGTCATCCAGTGATATCCAATGCAGTTAATTCTAGATATCAAAAGTTGTGCACAACTTACAGCATGGTCTTAGCTATTAAAACATCTGACGCAGTCAACATCTCAGCTTGTGACATTATCATTGCCTTCTTTAGAAAGATGGTTATTCCAAATTCATCACAAACGAGTGCAAAGCTATTGCAGAGTTACTGGAACTCCTTTTCTCTGTGTGACGTGTGAACGGCATCCGAGGCTAAGTTTTCTTATGAGCGAGTGATTTTGCTTTTTGCTCTTAGACATGCAATGTTGAAGAGTTTCCATCTTGCCTGTTATGGAGATGACACCCTTGGTGCTAGATTAGAAAGCATAACAAAGCAGCATATGGAAAAATTCATCAAAGAGTGTTGGTGCCAAAACACATCCTTGTTTGACACATCTTGGGTTTCATCCTGGAATGTAGCCATCATGGAAGTAGCATTGGATCAGAGTGGGGAGGACTGGGAGTGAATCAATTCTTCCTAGCAATTGAAAAATGTCCTTTCATCTGGCCACATCAAAAGCCTTTGTAAGATCTCTGAAGGCTATGGGGAGAAGGTTTCCTTCTTCTTGACACTTCTCTTGCAGTTGTCTTAGTGCAAAGACCATATAAATTCTTGATCTACCAGCCCAGAAGCTGCACTGACACTCTGGTTCTACATGTTCAGCAAGAATTTGCAGTCTTCTGAGAATGACCCATGTGCATGCCTTGCAGAGTATGTTGCAAACCAGCCTATCTTTTTACAGTCTTTTTATCAAAAGCTAAGATTGCAGCGATATGGAGATTCATTCCAAGAGTGTTCCGTAGCATCCAAAGGTGCCATCACAGGACTACTATGAATAGTAATTAATAAATCAAACTGTGTTGCACAGAATTAGAAAAAGAATCAGTTTTATCCGCCTGTAGCTCAAAGTAACAGAGAGACTCTGTTGCAGAGGTGCGGGCAGCACTATCCCTAGCACTTTGGTACCCTATGCAGCCCCCTCAAGGGGGGAGTCTGTGCAAAATGGCTGCTGGGCCAGGGGGAAGGAGCTATATGGAGCAGGAGCAGGAACAGGGCAGTTAGTTAGGGAGGCAGCAGGGGTCAGGCCCACTCCCCACACTCACTGGTGATGGCAGAAAGCAGAGACACCCAGCCCCAGCCTGATCCAGCTGCTTCACTCAGGAAAGGAACGTGGGGGAAGGATGGAACGCTCACCATGCTCACAAGTGGCAGGAAGTGGAGCAACATGGCCGGGAGCAGAAAGGGCTGGGACTGGGTCGCTTCACTTCTGGCTGCCACTAGTGAATGTGGGAATGGACCCAACCCTGCTGCTGTACCTGGGCCCCACTAGTTCCCCTGGGTGCACTGCTTAGCTGTAGAGGCTTAGGAGAAGGGGTAGAGTAGTGGTGGAGTAGGGTGGGGTGGGGACTTAAGGGAAGGGGTGGAGTAGGGGTGGGCAGGGGACAGAGCAGATGCAGGGTGGAGGCACAGCAGGGGGTTTGGGCCCTGCATGTCCCTAGGCACAGCTCTGCTGGGTGCAACCCACAGGGGTTGGCTTAGGGATGGGGCTGGTTGCTAGAACTGATAACGCAGCATACACAGCATACAGCTGCCTAGGGTATCATGACATTTGGAGCAATTTGGTGCCCCAGATTTCATGATACCCTACACAACTGCACATTTTACATATGGGTGAGGATGTCCTTGGATGCAGGGGAGAGACTGCGGTGCTGCTTTGGCATTGCTCAGCATGGAGAGTTCACACAGCTGCTTAGGATGCTGCTCCCAGCAGCTGAGGAGGCTGTGGGAGAACCCCAAGATGCACATCCATCAGCTCTGCTTTCCCACAATACTGCATACCCACAATGCAATGCTCACACGGTCGATAATGGCACCCCTCAATGTGGACATGGTCTGTCAAGAAAGGGAGCAAGACATAGCACCTTTGGCAATTTTTGTCTTGTAGACTTTTGGGAGTCAACACAAGTTCTGGTGACAACGGTTGGTAGTGTAGACAAGGCCTGGGACTCTCTAACATTAGATAATTAAAAAGCAATTGCAGTTCTTATTGTTTGGCGTTGTAGGTCTTACTCCCAAAGCTGTGATATGTATCAGCCACAATCACAGCTCCAGTGGAAGGCTTTAATTGCATTGGTAAGTGCTTTAGAGGTATTCAGATCAGTGTTAAAATGAAGGGCACCTTTAGGGGAGGATGATGTTTGCTTATAAAGGACAAAAAAGTATATCTTGTGGTGTATTCAAGCTCTCAGGGGCTGCATATACTGGCTGACTAGCTGTGATGGTATCGTGCACCATCTAATTGTGAGTCTCAAGCTCTTTGGTGTTTTCACTGAAGCTCCTGTAGTCTAGTGATTACAAAAACATCTCACCTTTTAGTTTAAAAAATATCTACATGTATTTAGCCCTTGTGGTTTTGAAAAGATTGGAAATACAACTTGAGCTCTGCCTCTTGGACCAGAGTTAGGCCTTGTCTACGCTAAGTGGACTGTTGGAGACGCAATAAATCAATCTCCAACAGCGTGCCCATCAACACCAGTATCCCGCCATGGCAAGAAGAATAGCTGACGTCGACAGGAGCACAGCCCCGTTGGCCGTACGGCATGCAAGGCACCATGTAGCTGTGTATTTGTGTAGCTGAACTAGAGCAACAGTGCCAGTAAGTGCAGGCAAGGCCTTAAACACTGTAGATTCTCAGTCTATTGCTGCTAGGGCACTGTACAGGGACAACCTACTCAGTTTCACTGGTGAACTCTTAGCTGGTGGGAAGGGACCGGGTCGAACCTCTCCAGGCACCCTCAGGACCTGACTGGTGCCAAACTAGAGAATTTGCCGAACCATGGGCAGTCAATATTGTCTGGCAGCATTACCAGCACTTCCACTGCTTACTGGTCTGTTAGGGTATGTGTAGAGTGCATCCCTCTGTTGGCAGAGGGATGCAGATTAGGCAGGTCGACATTGCAAATGAAGTGGGTATTTAAATAGCCTGCATTTAATTTGCACAAAACATGGCTGCCATTTTTGCCAACTCAGCACTTTGTCTGCAAAAAGCAGCAGTCTAGAGAGGGATCTATGGAGAAAGAAAGCCTTTTTCGACAGATCCTCTAAACCTTCTTGCAGGAGGCATTAAGGGATCTGTCAAAAAAGGCTTTCTTTCTCAACAGATCCCCCTCTAGACTGCCGCTTTTTGCAGACAAAGTGCTGAGTCGGCAAAAACGGCAGCCATGTTTTATGAAAATTAAGTGTAGGCTATTTAAATCCCCACTTCATTTGCAATGTCGACCTGCCTAATCTGCATCCCTCTGCCAACAGAGAGATGCAGTCTAGACATACCCTTAGAAGACATTTAGGGGGAAATTAGAACTAAATAACAGCACAGAACACTGAGAGCCAGGACTGGAGGCTGTAAACAAACTTTATGGGACAACGGGAGACTTGGCCACACCCATGATAATTGGAGATCCAGCTAACCAAAACCATACCGGACCACGGATGTTGCCAGATCAGTGAGGTCTGGACTAGGCTTTAACGATGCAGATAACTGCAGTTACAAAAACACCTCAGCAAGTTAGCTGGCTAACTCCTGTCGAAATCATATATGTCCCAGGAAGCTCACAAAACCTCTCCAAATCAGTAGTTACAGTCAAAACTGGGCTGAGGGAAGCCCAGAATATATAACATTGAAGCCAGGCTCCCACTTTAAAGTAGTGATTAAAATCTTTACAGCCAAGTAGAAAAGATAATTAACAAATACAAAAAGAAATTAACAAAAAGCAAAATCATATTAATGCATTTTAAATGACACGTAACAATTGTGAGTTTTTAGTATTACTGCTAACTCCTTAGATACAACTTTATCTTCTCAAAGGACCATGCAAAAATAACTAATTAATTAATCTATACATCCTAATCTTCCTTATCAAAAGACACCGTTCCTGTTCAAAACATGATGCTTAAGGCATAAAGGAATTGCACGCCATTGTGCTAAAATTCCTCTGAGTAAAAGAATTACTTTTTACACCACAGAGTTCTGGGACAGTCCTGGATTTGCCTCATTGCATTGGATTTCAGGAACTTTCTTTTAAGCAACTGTTTTTAAAAACCAGTTTTCAGTAAAAATTTCTTTACCCTCACTTTCTTGATTTACTGGGGGAGTCAAGGTTTAAGATGAAATGGAGGTTGTTTAAAAATATTTGCATGACTATGTTAATATTAAGAGTCCAAAGTGGCCAGTGATTTGGGGTGTTTCAAACTATACACCCAAAGATTAAGGCATTCAGTTTCTGGCTACATCTGAAATATTGCGTTAGCATGTAGTGATGATGCAGTGGGAAATATTCATTGTGTTTACTAGATGGCCTCCAAGCCTCCAAAATACCATTTGAGTGTGCCTTCTGGGAGAGGAGGAGTTAATTAAGTTACCTTATATTTAGAATTAATCTTTTTCCAGGCTTGTCAGGTAGCAAATAACAAGCCTAGACTTGACTCTGAGCATCAGCTCTATCCTCATATAGTCTTATGTGGGTAGTCTTATGCAAAATTAATTGAATTGACATCTCTATGGAGATCAATTACAAATGAAGTACCCATATTATTTCAACAATTGGCAGTTGTGCCACTGTAATCAGACTTTGATTATCAAGATATAGGCATGGAAGTGAACTGAGATTGACAGTCATAGAAGCATTATTTTGTAGCACAGGGACATATGGAAGGTTGTCTTCATCTGCTGCAGTAACAGTAACAGTTTTGCAATTAGAAACCTGAGAGACATTCATATCCAATACTGAACTCTCTCTAATGTTGCCTGGGATTGAGATCGTCCATGAACACGGGTAGATGGAGGAAGTTTCCACAGCAAGAAAAATCCTCTAAACATCTTCCACTAGCTAACTGGACTCTTTCCTTCTAGAAAAGTTAAACAACTTGCTTCCAGAGAAACTCAGAGCTTATGGGGACTGGAAAGTATCTGGGCAATGTGCAGTAGAAAATA
Organism: Pelodiscus sinensis; assembly: GCF_052426305.1. Taxonomy (NCBI): domain Eukaryota; kingdom Metazoa; phylum Chordata; order Testudines; family Trionychidae; genus Pelodiscus; species Pelodiscus sinensis. Next base: position 59,110,765 of record NC_143059.1, on the reverse strand, counting down.
GACTGTTATGGGACAATGGATGATGAGGGAGGGAGTCTATCCAGGAGAAGTGAAGCTGCAGGCTCTGAGAGCTTGTTGAGAAATGTTTTTTGTAACTGTGTTAAATCAAAAATTTTTGTCAAAGGTTTTTAGGCTTTTGTAAAAACAAAAAATCTGAACACTGAAAAACTTTATCCAAACACTGAACAATATTCAGGGTTTTTCTCCTCCTCCCATTCCCCAAAACATGGAAAGCGTCACTCAAACTGGACATTTCCTGTGAAAATTTCAGTTTTGATGGAAAAGCCATTTTTCCTTATAAAAAGCTTTCGAATGAAAAATGTTAAACACCTCTAGCTTTGCTTCATTCCACCCTTTGCTGTTTGATCTCTGTACTTGGCAACTTCTCCCCTTGCTGGCTGGGGCTGTCCTGAGACCAGTGTGGGTAGTTTCCAAGGAACCTCCCAGTCCACCACTTTACCTGTTACCACACTTGCAGTCACAGCAGGGCAGATGCAGGGTTATTCAGCTTTCCCAGCCCTCACTCCTCTGCCCTGTAGACCACCAGCCTTCAGTGGTGAAACCTTACTCATATGAGAAGTCCAGTCCACTTGGATGGGGCTAGTCAGTTTGGTAAATAAGTGCTCACCCCTTGTATAAGAGTTACACAATCGGGTCTAAGTCTTGTCTCAGACTTTCTTCCAAGTTGGTTCACTCCACCCTGAATATATTTTGTTTCTTCCGCATGTGTTAGCCATGCAGAAAACCACCTCTCCTAAAGGATAGGCAATCAAAAAAAAAAGCGTGAAGCAAAACAAGTAGTTTGCCAAAATAGGAGCATTTATAAAATTAGTTCCTGGTGCAGCCTTGTCTCCTGTCTAGCTAGACCCATGCATTTTAAATCAAATCCATGTACTAACTACAGTTCCATACCATGCTGAATATTTCTAAAGAACTATTCAGGTGTGCAGTGGAGTTCTCTGAGTTCAGCTAAGAGAGTGGCTTTGATTCTATGCAGCCATTGACTCTGGGATGTAGTCGTGATACAGAACTCCTAAACATAAAGGCCCTTTCCTGACAGTCTGCCACCAAGGCAAAACATCAGTGTGCTGCCCCCTCCTACCTCCTTGTCTATGGTGCACTGCAGACATCTATAGGGCTGTGCATGTCAAAGCATCCCAACTGTCCCATGGAGACTCTGCTGACATGGACTAAAAGGCACCTAGCACATGTTAAGTGTAGTCCTGAACAGGACTACATCAGCATGAACTAGATACATTTCAGATGGTGATAGCAGGGTCTACACTTGCTGCAGTTTACGCTCCCATAGACCGGTCTTCAATGCCATGTGGACAATGCTTTTCCCAGAGATCTGCTGCCCTTGGCAGCTTCCTGGTCATTTGCCTATAGCAAAGATGACCTCTGTCTAAGCATTGGGAACTGCTCTTTACTAAGGCCAGGTCTACACACAGCTTTTTGTACTGATTTTAGTTAGAGGATGTAATTTTATACAATTAAAGGGACAGAATCCATATCATGGACACAGTGATGTAGCAGTATCAAGGGGCAAAGACAAATATCTGTACCACTATATAGATGCATAAAAGTACCTTTGTACTAATATAACTCCATCCACGCTAGGGAGTTGTCTCACATTAACTAGATTGGTTTAGAAACCAATCTGTTTAGAGTATGTGTAGACAAACCCTTGAAATGTGATTGCAAGGAAACCCTGAGAAGCTTTTGAAGTTATATTTTCCTTAAAACCCCTGGAAAAAAATCTCACAGACACACCACAGATGAAGTCACTAGAATAGATTTAGACACGGCGTTTTGCTGAGCAATCCCACAATTGGCCCATTCACAGGAAACACTCAGAGCCTGATCCCAAAAGAGCCTGCTCACATTGATGGCTCTGGGAGTCAGAGAAACCCAGCCTCCACAAGCAGAGAGCAGCTGGCAGTGGCCCTTGTGAGTAAATCACTGTCAAATTGCTACCGCGGTTACAGCAATCAGGTTGCCAATAAGTAAATAATTGTGGATGAACACCTGGTTTTCATACTGCCTAACATACCTGCCATAGGCACTTTCGACACTGGTGCTCGTGTAGAAAGCAGAGCAAATATTTATTTTGAAAGCACTACAGAAATCGTGAAAATATCTGGATTTTTTCTCACAGGAGCTGGGAACCCTGAATGCAGCTATTTATTTATTGTAGGGAATAAAATGCCTTTACACAGGAGAGAATGGAGGAGAGGCAGGTGGTCCCAGAAGGCAGGAATCCACAAAGCCTCATTTCTGATAATTAGTTTGAGACTGAAATATAATGATCCCTTTTAGTCAGTCAACTGTAGCTGTCATGGTCTGTGTGTGTGAAGGATAAGCCACTATCCTCCCTCCATACTTCTGTAATGTCTCATTTCAAAGGACATCACTCATTTTGGATCCAGTTACCCAAATTCTCACTTTAATTGCTGTAAGCTATATTCATCAGAAATGCAATACTGTGGAACTGAGGTTATGGAAAATGTTTATTATTTTTATTGTTGATATATTACAGCCGTGACTGGAAGTGCCAATCAGATCAATCTTTTGTTATTTTAGGCACTGTATAAACACATAGTTAGAGTCAATCCCTGACCCAAACAGCATCCAATCAGAGTGGACCAGACTAATGAAGGGGGGGCGGAAGGGGAGGGCAGGAAGTATTGTGGTCACCATTTTACAGATGTAAAATTGGGGCAGACAGAGATTGTGACTCGCCCATGTTCACACAGGAAATTTGTGGCTGAAGTCAGAATGGAACCCCAGTCTCCAGAGTCCTGACCTGTGCCTTAACAACAAGTATATCTTTCTCTGAAAAGAGATTGGTTCTCATGTAAATCTAAGTTTCTTGCGTACACAATGTTTGTGTGTCCCACCATTCTAACGTGTATCGCAGAGTGCAATCCCTTCGTTTTGGCCCCAGCTAAAAGTGTGTTCCAGAAGGAAATAGCATGCTCTGGTACTCCTATCAGCAGTAAGAAGGACCAATTTTGCCTCATTGGGATACAAATATGTGGATATGGCAAGTCAAGATGTTTGAGAACTAATTCTTAAATCATTAAGCCATCCCTTCCAGCATCATAAGTAAATCAAGTATATCAGCTATGGATAAACATGATTATCTCATTAAATATATGGCTGTCAGTCATGCCTTATGTAATTTTTTTCCCCAGGGATGAAGTCATACAAATGTTAGGGAAAAAATTCAGTTTCTTTGATCCCATCCTTCTGATTCCTTCCATATTATGTAGTTAGATCCTATGCAAAGTACCTGTTTCCATAATAAAGACGAATGCCTGCTCTGTAGCCCATCACCCAGATTTTCAGCTGTTGTAAACTAGTATCACCAAATACATTCAATGGAGGAGTGGTGATTTACACCAACAGAAAACCTAGCCCCTTTTATAGCTCTGGATAAGTAAACTTGGGTTGAGGCAACCGTCCAAACCAAAAGAATCCCAAAAGGTCTCAGATCATACTTAGCTAAGCCATAATTCATCCCTTATCTGAAGGGCTGGTCTCATTCAGAAGTAATTAACAGGCCAATTTGGGGGAGGGTATCTTGAAGAGGGATCACTTGAGTTATGGATAAATGCAGGAGTATAGATGCCAATGTGGTCAGTTGCTAAACTTTCACAAGTAGAATGTTAGGCTACAGATGTTAAACAAAACCTCAACCAGTTTAAGTATATATCTTTCTACATTTATGTGATCAATGGTGGCTCTTTGTAAATGACCCCAATAAAAATCAGACTTAGTTTTTGCTTAGTATCTTCTTTTAAATACATATAAATAGAGCACTTTACAATTCTTTGAATTAGATCTGTGATTTATTAATGGCATGTATAATAATTGGACTGTGAAGATGTACAGTTAATCCATTTAAAGGTGTAAAGAAGTCCATTTAATGAACATTATAGTCACATTAGACTTGGAAACATCTAACTCTTTTGTTGAATAAAAAGAAGTTCAATGAGATTAACTTCTCTTAGTTGGTTTTAAAGAATAATCAAACATGTCCTACTCTGATAGTGTACTATTCCTTAGTGCATGGATTCTGCATACCAATGTCTTCAATGCAGAAGAGTAAGAATAAGACTGGGAGACATTATATTTCAGTTAAATAATTACAAATTAAAGAGGATCACTTCTACTTTCTATACTTACTATAACATGATAAGAAGCTGAACTCCTTGAACTTGTAATTATATAACAGAAATGTTAATCTTCTGGTTCAGTATTCAGTTCTACTGCATTAAATGTATTCTTACAATTATCAAGTTTACTACATAGCACATAGACATTTCTACTGGGAAACCTATTATTTGATGATATCTGATTTTGACCATAAATACTGTAATGGAATTCTGTTTTCAAATCTCAGACAGCCACAAATGACTAATGAGGCTATCTAATATACGTATGTGACTTAAGAACCTGAAAAACATTGGTATAATTACTAGTTTTCAATTTGAAACACTAACCAAGCTTCCAATTATTTCTACCGCTTTGTGCCATTTTTTTAAAAAAAGATTTAAAATAGAGCTTGTATAAATTCAAAATATTATAAGGTAACTTGTAAATATTTAAAACTAAATTTTTATATGTACTTTAAGTGGCTGTTCTCCTTAGTAGAAACTCATTCTTGCTGAAGATTTTACAGCTGTCTTCTTTTCACAGCACGGCAATATATACTATTAGCTTTAATAGCTCAGACGTACAGTTTACATCCTTGACCATTTAAATAAAACGAAGAGTTAGGCTAGTTAAAAATTAAAACAGAATAATCATCCATCTTATAGCGTAATAATGTAAAAAGCAGTCATCTTTCTCACATGCTGCCTGGCAATATTTTAATAAAGATGTATTCATTTTTATATTGTAAATAACCAATGTCATAGATGTATATTCTGTACTTTGGAATGTAGGAGGTGAAACTTCTGCTTTGTGGTCTAACTATGATATGGAGCATTGTTCAACTAAAATGTGTCAAACTAGATCCTTTTGCAGTTTGTAAAGCAAAGCTGATAAGATCAAGAGACAGTATAATGTAGTGTGAGACTGTACATTGTATGTAATGTAAAGTGAATATTAGGGGAACTCTACTTGTCCTCTTGCAGTACAGTGAAAAAATTAATTCTGAGGGTGTAAATCAGGATGCTGTGCCCTCTAGAGGTGAAATACTGCACCAAAATCTTCCTCCGGGTTCTGTTTACTGAGAATATTGAGCCTTATAAATCATTGCCTAAAAATAGGCATTTTAGACACTGCTCAGTCTGCTGTATGCTAGAATCTGACAGCTCCCATCATTATCCACAGAGCTGCAGATTCACTATTCAAAAGTGTCACAGTCCCGTTGGTAAATAAGAGCCAGGGACATGTCAAAACAAAGATTTTACTTACCAAATATGTTGCTTCCCGTTTTATTAGCTAGATGCTTAACCACATGCCTCCATCTATGGAAATGACAGAGCATAGAGAAGGGAGCGGTCTCACTGAATATAGGACTGGGAGACAGAAATTCCCAGGTACTAATCCTTGTTCTGACATTCTCTGAATGTTAGTCAGCCTGTGAGAAACCTACTGCAAATAAAGACATTTGGAGATGCACAGTGGAACTTTCATTTTAGGGGTCAGGCCTGGGTGGCTGTGAAGTGCCTAAATATATATTACAAGAGCAGATAAGGCACAGGGATTGGGAAGTGATTTTTCAGTTTGCCAACAGCCACAAAGGTTATTTTCTGCTGCATAAGACTCACCCAGTCTCTATTTTATACTTCAGACTTCTTAGGAAATGCATGTTTTTTTCAAGTATCAAATCCAACTTTTGAGATTCACTGGAGCAAATAACAGATACGGATAAAATCAACTTCGATTGCTCTGTAGGGAAAAAATGCTTTTCTTTAACTGCATTGCCTGTCTTAAAAAGTCATTGGATACATATATACGTGCACACAGTTGAAAGCCCTAATCACACAAGCTGGTCTACACAAGAGGAGTCCTGAATTTACACGATGCCCCCACAGAGCTTTATTGGGTCCTTGTGGGTACCTAATCTGCAGTTTTGCTAATGCAAAACATTAAAAAATCATGAGATTGTTTTGAGCATGAGATTATAAAACACAATACAGTTGGGCTTCTTTTTACTTGCCTTTTAAGATTCATGTTTTGAAGCTTTCCCCACAATCCTGGGAAGGTTACATAGCCACACGGCACCCGGAGCTAAAGCTTTAAGGAGCCCTCCCCTTCATATTACAAGGCTCACTATAGTATATTGTAATGGGAGTTGGTCACTCTGTGGGCTTAAAATCCTAATTGGAAAACTGTTCCACACACAGCGCTTACCACAAAGAGCAGTCTCATTGTCCTTAATACAACCAGAACTCTGCTTGCTCCTGTTGGTAGGCTCAGACTATGAGTGCAGCTAGATGAATGACATAGCTTTAGGGATGTGGAAACTGTTCAAATCCTTATCTTTAGACTTTTATGAACTGAGATATGTCTCAATGTATTTCCTTGGTAGATCGTTTTTTGCAGCCCACTTCTCTATTTGGCATTAATTGGCACCATTCTTGACACACCAATATATTAAAGGGGATGGGAAATGACCTGCCTTCTGGTCCAAGATGAGGTCCTTTTCAGTTCAAAGATGAATCACATCGACTCAATAGTGTGGGAATTTGGCCCCTTTGCTACCTGGGCTGTATCTATTTTGCAGATAACAGATTTCACTCTCTGGGGTAAGGTTGAGTCTCAGGTTTGCTGGAATATACCCAGGAAAGCATCAGCAGCAGGACAAGGAGAGGGTGGAGCAGCATTCTTTGAGAGTGGCCTTCAGCGCACAAGTGCAAAAAAAGTGGGAGTTAATGACTAGGAATGACATGTGACCAGGGTAGCTAGGAGATACGCGGACTCTGAAGGGAAGGGACTCCTACAGAGGCTATGAGTGAATAAAAGCCACTTCACTTGATGGAGCCCTGAAGAGGGAGGAGCAATAGAAAAGCTACCTGCCCTCTGCTGAGGAAAATCCTTTGTCCTCCCTACTTTCCATGATGCTTCGTACTGGAAAAGCCAGCTGCAAATCTCATCCCTTTAAATCAGCAGGAGTAAATCTGACTGTGGGGTTGTTAAACCAGGTTTCCTCTACAACAACAGAAGAACATACACTGAAAAGCTGCAGCTGGCAAATATTTTAAGAAAATGTTCTAATCTCATTACTTGGTAATAAGCCTGCTGTTTTCCTTAAATTTATACTCATAATGGAACATCAATTTATCTCAATTAGGTTATAAAAGTTACAGCGACATAAATTAGCACTTTGGGAAATATAATTGCTTCTTAAATATAACAAGAGGTAAAGCTACAGGAAAGAGGCTGTAAGATTACAGAGATATAAATACTAGATGCTTTCAAGTATACTGTAGTGCCATTAGAATAGGGGGGAAAGTTATTAGACACGAAATGAATTCAGCAGTGCCTTGAACTCACTATCATAGTCTGGGGGTAAGTTAATCACTTCATCCTCATCCACTAACACACTGATCCACCTACTAATTCTTCACCTAATTAGAGAGAAATTCAGAGCTGTACTGGTCAGGGAGGCAAGGATTAGGGTTAAGAAAACACTTGTATTCAAAACCCCCTACCTCTCCTGGTTAGTGTGAAAGATCCTATAAGAAACTCCCACCCTAGCTAATCCATGACCCTCAGCAGGGAGGAGTGTTAGCAATTTAGTTTAAAACTCACACTCTCAGACAAATGCATCAAAACCGGCTTTTCTTCTTTGATTTATAGGTATTACTTGTTTTTCCAAGCCCTATTAAGGACTCTTCATCATGTACGGCAAGGGGCATTAAGCATGGAAAGTTGTTCCCAGCTCTGTATTATTCAAAGGCAATTTACACTAATTATTGGAGTCCATGGTGTTACCCATATTAGTAGAATGATCCATCTCAGCAGGCTAAAGTACTTTTGAAATGTTAATTTATTACTGAGGTATAAAAATGTGCTTGCATTAAAAGTATGATTTTTTAAAAAATTCCAAATACTTATGTGGCTGAAATATTACATGCTTTTTCAATTGGAAATATAAGAATAGAAATTCACTTAATTGCATTGTTGCATTGCATTGCCTTTAAAATTATATATCAACACAAATTGTATAGCATTTAAACTCAGTTAAGCCACTGATATTATCCTGAAGATTTTTTTTCTTCAGGTTTTTTTTTTTTTAGCATGTTTTCTGAAAAATTTATCAATTGCAAAATATGTCTGCGGACCTCTATAGTTCTGGGAAACTTTGCAAGTAAAGAACTGAATGGCAATAATGTGAAGAAAACTAGAAAAGTTTCACAGATTTCAAAATAACCTGGATTATATTGGACTGCGGTCAAACAACACATTTTTTTTCTTCCAAGGAGAGATGGAATTCTCAGACATTAATATTTTAGATGGTATTGTCAGAAATGCACTGTGGGCAGGTACATTTGCTCCCTCACTTTGAGGTCAATGGGAGTTTTACCATTATCTTCAAGAGGAATAGAGTTAGGACAATGCCAAGTATGCTTTGGAAGATCCTCATCCTCAATGTTTCCTTCAAAATGAAACATTTGTTACAATATAGTTCTCTACCTGTATAATGGTGCTGATAGCATTTCCCACCTCACAGAACTTTTATGAGGATAAATACGTTTAAGAATGTGGAGTCCTCAGATATTAGGGTAATAGGTCCCATAAATAGCTAAGGTATCTAGACAATCAACTTGCAGGACTGGGCTATCTATGAATAACTTTACCGCATATATAGTTATGCTGAAAACAACGAGTAGTCCAGCGGCACCTTAGAGACTAACAAAATATATAAAGTATCATGAGCTTTCGTGGGTAAAACCCTAAGTGCCATAGGACTACTCTTTGTTTTTAAAGTTACAGGCTAGCATGGCTACCCCTCTGAGAAATAGCTATGTTGATCTTTTAAGATTGCATATTAGTAAAGAGAAACAAAAGAAATTTTGTACTCATGCATTTTTGCACTTTCAAAAAAGAACATCAAATAAGCCGTTTATTTTGTTCAGTCAGGTTTTGTAGAGGACAAGCCTTCTATTGCTGCAGTAGTTTGCAGATGTTCTTTGTGTTTTCCATGGGCACAAATGATCATGCCACAGAATTAGAAGTTTCTCAGAATGAGGAAACTTCTTCACTTTTAAAAGTCTGCATAACCAAGCACCAGGGGCAGATGACGGTTTTGCGGGGCCCCGGGCAGCATAATTCCATGGAGCCCCCCCTTTGCCACGGCGCATGCACGGGGCTTTCCGAAGCGTGGGGCCCGGGGCGGCCGCCCCGTTCGCCCTGCCGTATATCCGCCCCTGCCAAGCACTACTCCTTCAGACAAGATTCACACTGCTAGAAATGGGAATTTTGCATGAGCTAAAAGATGGTGATGTAATAGACAAAAAGAGACTTTTAAACACAAAGCAAAAAGAAATGTATGAAAAGTAACACAATACAGGTTTCACTAGTGCAGTTTTGATGCTCTACTATTTTTTTCCCTGGCTATAACTTTTTCAGCTATGGAGACTATTTTAGGAAGCACATAATATTCAGAAGCAAACTCCCCTGAGCAGTGTCTTTGATATGAAGACTCTAGGCTTTGTCTACACTACAAGTTTTCTCAGCCAAAAATACGCATATGAGGGACTCATTTGCGTGAGTCACAATCTCATTTGCATATATTCTGCCAATCCATTTTTGCGCTGGGGGTTTTGCACAAAAACAAGCATTGTGGACGTTTTCTTTTTGTGCAAAAACTCCTTTTTCTGCAAGATCGGTATACCGCCTTTTTTGGGGCATAATGATCTTGCAGAAAAAGAGGGTTTTGAGCAAAAAGAAAACGTTCCCACTGCTTGTTTTTGCGCAAAAACCTCAGCGCAAAAACAGATCGGCAGAAAATATGCAAATGAGATCGCAACTCATGCAAAGTAGTCCTTCATTAGCATATTTTTTGCTGGAAGATCTCGCAGTGTAGACGAAGACTGTCCTAGATTATCATTAAGTATGCTTGTGACACTGAAGATGTGTGCTGGGTTACCTGCCTAAATTACATGTACACTGCACAGTTACCATAACTGGGTATATAAATTAGGGTTTGTCCATGCAAAGGGCCTGCTAGATGCCAAAGCGATGACTTGTCTATATATTCACAATAATCATACCTGCAATTAGGCATGCAAATACACACTTGACATTTTGAAAACCACCCTCTTAAAATATTAAAATCGGTTCTTTGCCAATCACATGCTCTCACAAATTGGCATGATGACAACATCTCACAAACCACTCATCTCATGGGAGGAAAATAAAGATAATGATCTCCTCACACAAAAAGTATTATGAAAGCATGAGAAATTAAAGTAACACTCATTATAGTTTTGTAACAAAACTAGTGATGAAAAGAACTACTAGATTCATTGGGGTAGGTCATATTTATGCCTAGTCTGGACACAGATTTTATACTGAATCAACTACATCAGTTTAGAATAGATATAATTAAAGCAGCACAACTTCCACGTAAGGCTACAGTTATGTCACTGTAAAGGTGCTTATATTAATATAACATATTTCTGTAAGTTTACTAATGTAAATTGGAAGTGAGCTGTGCTGAGACAAGCAAATGTATGCCAGCCTAACTACATCCACAGTAGAGAATTGTATTGATTTAACTGCATTGACTACCCTTGGAAAATGCCCCCATTTCTATGGGGAATGAATTTAACTCCTTGGTGAAGTATCTTGCCAGTCATTAACACTTTGGACCAATTGTCCCAATAGTAGAAACTGCTCTCAAATGTTAAATGGTAAAATGGCTCCCCTTTGCTAAACCAGGCAACTCCTAGATGGAATGGGAGACCATGTGTAACAGTGATTGACACCTGTGTGGAAGCAGTGGCTTTAATGGACAACTCAACAACATGAAAAGCTTCAGTGGCATTTGGAATGGTTTTCCCATCGATGGAGAAAAACATAGGGTGCTGGAAGCAACCATAGCCACAGAATTTGAACCCAAGGCTGGTTTTTTTTCTGGAGCTCGGAAAATGGTACAGCACCTCGGAAGGATTTGCTTCTTCTTGCACTGTTTTGTCTGTCCCTATTCAAAATATTAAAGGGAACCTCTGTTGTACCAAAAAAACCCCAACAACCCCACAATCTGGGACAGAACATCGATCCACACCATTCATCTCTCTCCCCACAAAGGAATAAGAAACTCTAGAAGCCAAACACATTCCTGGTACAACTCCATTCAGTGAGTATGAGACAATCAAGTGCCAAAGTCCAAGTTCTTCTTTAATCACCAGAAGCCAGACCTGGAAAATGTGTCATCCAATGGTCCCTTCATCCATAACTTGGGCTTGATGTTTCTAGAGCTCAAGTAAAACCAAAGAGAAGTGGAGTAAAGGGATGAGACACAAAAACTGACAACTCTTTGCTGCTGGAAATAGAGATGAGTTAATGAGTTTTAATTCTTGTGAAAGGTGAAATGCAATTCTCTCTTTAAAAAACATGTCTCAATCTTGAATTGTCCGGGACTTGGAAAAGATGGCAGAATAACTTAGTCACAGTACCCATTCAGTTCCTTGACTCTCTGCTAGAAGTCCGAGGCTGGTGGTGGCAATGGGGTGGAGAGGGACATCGAGACCCTGTAAGGCTAAGAACTGAAGTAGGCTCACCATGCGCTTTTCAGGTAGGCCCATCAAATACATCAGATGGTATCAACTTTTGGTCACTAATAGATTTGAAGTAGCAATTTAGAAGTGAAAGTTCTATATTCCATTAGATTATATTCCTTTGAGGCATTCATTCCCCTGGTTGGTTTTGGGTGTGGGGGGGGTTGTTTATTTTTTGTTTATTTGTTGTTGTTTTTTAACGTGGATATATGGTAACTCATGGAGGCTAGACAAGGTACAAGCTAGACAACTTTGGGCCAAATCCTATAATCTTTACTCAGGAAAAGCCAACAGGCATTTTTGGTGGCTAAAGGTCTGACAGAAAGCCCACTGATGTCAAAGAGCATTCATTAACTTCAATGGACTATTGATTAGCCCTTGTATAAGGAATTCAGAATCAGGCCCTAACAAAATTTTAGGTATCCTAAGAACACAGGAAAAGAGTAATAAGCTCCAACCTTTCTCCAAGTCAATTAATTCTTATCATGCTAGATCTATTAGAGAGGAACGTAATTATTTCCTCATGAATGAAAATTAAATGATGATATTGGAGATCTTCTTTGAAGAAGTCATTTTTTAAAAAAAATCTCCGTCATATATAGTCTTAAAAATGTCTGTTAAGGAAAATATCAGCAGATATGTACGATAGCATGGAGCAACATCAGGCCAGATATTTGCATTTTGTACTTCATTGGAATATTGCTCTGCTTCCATTCAGATCACATAGCAGCTGTGCATTACATATGCAAGGCTATTGGCACCGGGAAGCTCTTACTCTAATTAATACAAAGTCAGAGTGAATCGGTGGGAGGAGGAAGAATGAGCAAAAATAAGAGAGAAAATGAGATGTTAGCACAATTGCCTATTGCAATGTGCCTATCCAGCTCATCTGCATAATATTCATGATACCAAATATGCAAACAGATGTTTCTCTCATTAAATGGTATATGCAAATAATACTGGTAGGAGTGGTGATGTTGTTTCAGGGTTGAGAGATCACTGGGGGTAATTAAAGGTTAATCCAGTTTTCAGTTCACAGACTGTAAAACATGAGTGGTTGTAAAGAAAAATTGTCACTTAACCTTCAATTCATTACCCAAGGCACATGGATTTTCCTACTAAAATACCAAATATATATGCATTTATCCATTCTCTATTTTATGGGCAAGGTGCATATCATGAGCGAAGAGTAGAAATAATTTGTTGTTATGAACGTAGTTAAGTATGTGCTGGAATGCATTAATTAGGGAAGCTGGAATTTGACCAGAAATTCTTAGACCCCCAATCTAACATTGTAATCTCATTAAACACTTTTCAGTTGCTAAGATGTCATCAAACTTTAATAGAAAATTGTCTGAAGCACTTGTGGAGTACTCCCCTAATATAATTAAAAGTCTAATGTTTTAAATATGGTGAGAGTTTTGCTATAAACCTGTGAAGTTGGATGCTACGAGGAGCAGCATGCTGCCAATCATTGCTTTTCTCCCCATATCCTGCTGGGTGAAGTGGTAAACATTTTAGCACTTAGAACCAAGTTCAACTCACTGGATAAAGCCTTCCCACTTCTTGTTCATAGGAGAAAATAAAGTGATAAGTGTCTGCACTGCAGTCTAGCCAAGTTCTGAGGCAGTGAGGTTCTGCATGGAGAGAAAGGCAAGACCAGTGTAAACTACTTCAGCCACAGGTGGGAAGAGTTGGAAAGAAATGAGTGTTATTGCTTCTTTTGCAGACAGGGAAATATATTGATCTGCATCCCTACCACGGCCTCTGTGACGTCTGGGGCCTGTGTTTTACAGGAGATCAGACTAGATGACTATAATAGGCCCCTCTTGGCCTTAACAATCTATGACTCACAGGGGGCTGCCAACTCGTGTGCTTGTTTTGTGATTCTGATATTTTACTTAAAGCCCCGGATTTTTATTTTTTTTAAGTTTTGGGATGACGTGAGAATCTTGGATGCTGCTTCTTTTTTCTAGCCCTCATGGTCAGAGACGACTTGTGCCTGCTGATAGTGGGGAGAAGGGGCCAGGGGGAGGGCAGCCAGTTTCTGCTGTAGGACTGAGCATGCTCAGTCAGTGTGAGCATGCTTGGTATAAGCCAAGCAGCAAACTGGGGGGTGCATATGGCCCCATACGCTGCCCACACCCCAAATCATGTTTGCTTGTGGTTGTAGAGAAAAAATTGAGGACACGCTAAAGATTCAGATACCAGCAGGCAAACAAAAATAATCTAATGTTTATTATTTTTTAATCTGATTATTTTAACAACAATTTCTGAGGGGACTTTCAATACACTCCATACACTTGTTCCAGGCTAACATACACATCTCTTCATTCAACTATCCTCCATTTGTCTAGCAATAGTTTGTCCTCTGTCCCCTCTCCTTCCAGCCTCACAATAGTTGGAGCAAAAATCTCGTCACCAGCAGCTCCTGCCTTTGGAACAGCCTTTCTGTGTGTCTCTAGCTCATTAACTATCTCCCTTCTCCCCTCTCTGAATGTCTGAAGTTATTTCTCTCCTGATATGTAAACTTTATTATTTATATCTGCAAAGAATTCTAGTGTTTTTTAATAAAGGGGGAGGACTATAAAATAAACTCCACATTAGGTTTAATGACACACAAAATTGTCAAAGATGTGCACTTTGGACTGTATTTATATGGCATCCAGTGACACTAGGTGCATCACAGGGACACTTTCTCTCCACACTGAACTTCGAATAGACCATGCCATAGGGAGGGTGCCGATGGAAGTCACTCATACTTCTGGCTGGCTATGGCACAGGAGGGCCTCTCTTCTGTTGCCACTACTCAGTCCGTCAGACTGGAAGATCAGTGTCTGCCTCTCCTGAGCTGCAAGAACAGGCTGCTGAGGATTCCCCTGCTATGAGAGAATTATACACACCGGAACAACCAGTTCTGTGTCACCTTCTCAACATACTTCCAGCATGTAGGGATACACCTGGACACATGGGAGTAATTGCTGGCCAGTGCAACAACCCACTGGGGTTTGACCCAATCTGGTATAATTTAAAGCAGCCTCAGGCCTCCAGATTTAATCAGATTAGTTATCACAAAAGTGATTTAGCCCCATGCACAGAGGTCCTATGTTGACTGCTGTTTGGCTAGACCCCAAGAATTTGTGCTGCTTGGCCAGACCTTTGAGTACAATTCAGATTTCAAATTATCAATCACTTAATTTAAAATCCCATCAAAATTGCATTCTCGAAATAGCAAATGATCAACTTAAGGATTGTCAAAGCTTCCCAAGTCAGCCCATTTCTACCTTAGAGCAAACAGATAAAGACCCAGGTTGTATGTGTTGAGTTCCGACTGGGTTTTAGTAACTGCCTGCTGAACCGTATTAAAGAAGGTCTGAGTATCCTCTTCGAATACCATGATACATTCCCAGGGGAAACCCTAGGAAAAACACAGCCATAAGATTTTACACTAAGGGCAGATGGAACTAGTATGTGCAACAAAGGAGGTTGTTCATGCAAATTAGGTCATTGAGGGCCGGATCATAAGCCCATTAAAATCAATAGAATTTTTTCATTGAGTTCAGTGGGCTTTGGATCAGCCACAGGAGAACAATTTTCAGTCTGCCATGTGCACATGCACAGATTCAGATACCTAATATTGGAAATATGGCTCTTAATCTTTTCAGTTACCTGGGAGAATCTTTGGCTTGTGGAATGAATCCAGTACACAAAAGAGAGCGAAATAGGTATTAAAATCTATTTGTTATTAAACCTGGAGTTTTGAACATCTAATTGCTGCAGTTTATTAGAGGAACAAAACAGAGATCTTTCCTGGCTTCAGCCATATCCGAGGGGATTAATTTGTCACTCTTCAAAAACAACTCATTGGAGGAATACCCTCTTTGATTCTTTATTCACACATTAATTAGGAGTAATAAGAACACTAGATACACTTGGTATTTAAAAATTAGGAGAAATAAATCTGCCACACATCTCAAGAGGGGAAAACAACAAAGATATGATTAAACTGAGAGACAGCATTGAAAGTGAGCACAAATTATCCCTAGCATTCAGAATGGTACCAGTCTGCTGTTTGGGTGCAACTTGACTAAACTATTAACTATCAATCTGGTCTCTGTATGGGTAGCACGTACACCTATGTGGGGTAACAACAAGAAAAATGTAACCCAGGCATCTGATGGGCATTGAAACCATACACTGGCTTCTCAACAGTTAACTGGATTCTGTGGAGCTGAGCCCTTAGACGCATCTGAGCAACACAAGCTGGTATTGCATTAGTGGCTCCATGGCATTCTTCCACCTCTCTGATCCTGGGACCCTTTGTGTAAATTAGAGCAGCCAGAGATTAGAGTAAGTGGGAAAAGGAATCGCATATTCCATCCCCCTCAGTGAAAACATGACAGCTTCTCCTGCTTTGAGTGAATGCTTCCCCACAGCTCTTCCTCTTTGGTTCCTGTGGTGAGAGCTCCCCCACTAGGCTCAAAATACATTGGGCCCCAGAGCAACCCATGTGGAACTTAAAAGCTTTGCATTCTCCTTTGGCATCTCCCTCTGCAAGGAAATGCCAGAGACAGTATTTTCTTTAGAAAAAACTGAAAATATTAAATGATTAATAATTAAACTGTATTTGCTGCCAGATTAACCCATGCGCTGGTTCCAATGAAGGACTAAAGGCATGTACTTTTTTCAAGATTTTACACCTAAGCCATTTTTTAAAAATTTCAGGTCCCACTCTTCAGCAGCTGTAAATTGGTGTTGCTCCATTGAATTCAGGCAAGCTTTAATGATTGATACCAGCTGAGGAGCTGTCTGTACACACGCACACAAACACACACAAAAAATTACTGTTGCTTAAAATATGAAACCAACATGAATTTTCATTCAGTGATTCTTGCTCTTCAATGATTGCCTTGAAATGGAGTCTCTCTCTCCCTCACCCCGTACTCCTGAGATTAAAGCAGCCAATTTTCTGACCCAAAAAAGCTGTTTCTGCTGCCATTGGCCTTCAGTGGTACTTGTGCTTCTGAATGAATTCCTTAGGTGCTATAAAAAATCACCCAGTCCTGCAAACATTCATGCCTTTGACCTCAGTGGGGACATAAGCAAAATTATTCACTTGCGCATTAGGCCGCAGGCCTGGTCTACAAATAGCGTAGCTATAGTGACTGTAGTTATCTCGGTCTCTTTCATACAGTAAGGTTGTTGGGAGCGGTTCTCCCATTGAGTATGGCTACTCTTCATGTCCTAGTGGCGTACTGGAGTCAACAGGAGAGTGCTTGGAGGTTGATTTATTGCGTCTAAGCAGACGTGACAAATCGATCACTGGTAGATTGATTGTTGTAGCATCAATCCATTGTGTAGTGAAGACAAGCCCTGATTTTGCTCTCCATCCAATTTTACACACATTGTATCGCCATTGGCTTCCATGCTGTGCTCCTGATTTACATTGGTGTGAGAAGAGAATAAGGATGCAGTATTTCAAGTCTGGTATTATGTACTTAGGTTCCGCGGACACTTCAATCTTCATCCTGTCCTTAAACTGCATTTCTTGAAAAGCAGCTTTTATTGCTTGCTTGTTTAAGGTAATTACTTCATGCATTTCCTCCCTGCTGGTTCTGCTGAAGCAGAAAAAGCTCTGACGTTTACTCACGACACATAATAAGGAAAAAAATCTGGCATATAAACACCATTTTTCTATACATTCAAAGGCAGGTTATAGGATGACAGATCGAACAATAAACCCAAGTTGCCAATCAAGCTAATAACTATGAAGTTGATGGGGAAGGGAACTCCTAGGTTGTCACTCAGAGCTGAAGGGGGAGTTCAGAGCTCTTTGTTTCCTTGTTGGTAAACAAGGGTCCTTTATTGAGACATAGTTGTTTCTTAAAGATACTAAACCCCCCAAAACTTGTGTGATGTCCTCAGTTGCTTTAATTTGAGAGCTGGAATGAGACATTTTAAAGGAGATTTAGTGCCAATTAAATCTGTACTGTCCACACAGATATGTCAAAATTTTTGGCCCTATGATCCAAAGGGATATGAAGGCTATTTAGCATGTTAACATAGGCCTTAGTAACTCAGGAAAAATATGCATTTGTTTTCATTCCTTATAGCATTTAAATTATCCAAGCAATTTTAAATGATAAAAGATAGAATATGCTGAAGAATATATACATATATGTATTACCTGGAAACAGCAGACTACCTAATCATTTATTTTTAAAATGTTAAAGGAAAACAGTCATCTCAGCCAGATGGAAATTCTCCATTTAAAAACTACCTAACTGTCTAAAGTGTTTTGCCTTTCTAACTGTTTCCGTCCTCCTAATAAAGCAATGCATCCAATTTGTATGTTATTCTGATGAAATGGTTTCAGCAAGAGAAAATGAGTAGTTTGTAAAAGAAAGGAAAGTTCTCTAGAAGAAATGAAGTGCTATCATTGAAATCTTTATTTATGTGAAAAGAAAGGCCTAAAACATTACCTCAGAATTCAAGATTACAACATCAGTAGGATATAAAGTAAATCCATTCTAGTGGTGAAACATCAGAAACCATAATCCTTTTTCAAAGACCTTTTGTTATTTTAATGTCTGACAAATTATGCTTTTTTTAAGGAAGAAAGACACTTAGATTTAAGAGGTTTCTTTTACTTCAGTAAAAGTAGTTTCACTGTTTTAAAGTTTTAATTTTCTGTAACCAATAGTATTTACTATGCAGGATAAGTATTAACACAAGAGTAAGGTTATTTTAGCCTCAATAGGGTTTAGTACAATGTTACTACCAAAGACTTTTGCATCAAGTTGTTATGGCAACTCTGTTTCTAAAAAGCACTTAAGTTTAGCAGAGGGTTTTTTTGTTTTGTTTTGTTGATGTTAATTTGGTAACTTTTCCTGCAGTTTTTTTGGTTGCTGAGGGTTATAAAAAATGCTACATTTTCATTGCATTAACATTTAAATTAGTGGGGGAGGGGGACTTGTTTTTATCAGAAGACAGTACAGAGCCAGTCCTATGAAAGGACCCAATCTTGTGATGTGAATCACATGAATTAGATCACTACACCTGTGTAGGAGCCCATGGATGTTAACGGAGTTATGCATGTGCACGGTGTGCACTGGCCACACTATTCTCAGTGTAGGATTGGGGACTAACACACCAAAGACAAAAGGAAATGCAATACTTTAAATTGCCCTCCTTGTACACCTTTTACAGTCCACCACTGTAAAAGAGACACTATATGGCCAAAGGGATGGGGCCATTTCTAGGGTCCCACACTTTAACCTTGTGTTTAGGTGGGTAAGAGGCTGAGGTTGAGACCTTCATTAATGTGCTGGGCCTATTATACCATGTAAAAGGGCTGGAGAAGAGAAAAGGGCCCAGCAGACTAATTGAAAGGAAGATTCCCATAGTGCAGGCATGATAGAAGACAGCTATATGGCTGCCTCTTGAGGACCACTTCACAAGCCCTCTACTCAGGACAGGAGAGGGATGTCAAGGCAGGGCCACAGCATGCAGTCCTGCAGAATTTCCAGGCAGTGCTGCAGTGTAAGGGCTACCTGTACTGCCATATTGAGGCTGCCATAACTTAGCCAAGCCATTGGAACAGCTCAGAAAATGCAAAGATGACTTAACACCATTATGTACCTCCTCAGGCTGCGAGTTCTGTGCTGTACCTCTTAGAAGCGCACAACAGATTGTTACCCAGAGAATGATTACCATCCATTTGTAAAGCATTTGTTGCTTCAGACCATGACTTCACTTAATGGAAGATTGACGCTACCACAATCAGTCTTCCATAGTTTGATGGTGTGACGTAGTGGGGGTACCTGGCTGGTTTCTATGCTGCTGGCTCTGGGGTAACCCCCACTGGCTGCCGTGGGTACCAGGACCCAGCAAAACAGGATGAGTCACTATGCAAACCAGTATGGCCAGACACCCCCCATGGAGAGGAACAAAGGAAGGTGGAATGCTGCCCTGGCTCGGGGGCAAGGCTGGAAGAGAGTTAGTGGGTTGCTGTCTGGAACCATGGAGGAGAGCCTAGGGAAAG
The DNA here is from genome assembly GCF_052426305.1 of Pelodiscus sinensis. NCBI lineage: Eukaryota > Metazoa > Chordata > Testudines > Trionychidae > Pelodiscus > Pelodiscus sinensis. The sequence goes on along the minus strand of NC_143059.1, from coordinate 59,090,977 downwards.
GGGCTGGAGTTTAGGGGCCCAGTCTCCCCCATCTTAAGGGGGCCTGAGGCATCCTAGCCCAGCTCTGTGACCAGATTCCATCTGTGCTGTGCTGTATCCTGGAGAGGCAATAAACTTCCTCTATTCCACCGGCTGGTGCAGTCTGTTTGTGCCATTTCGGGGTGCAGGAGACGGGGGACCCCCAACGCGCCGTCACAGATGGGTCTAGTGAAGACCCACTAAATTGAACTCACACGGTGCCTCTGGCACTGGATGGTAATCCTGCTTCTGTGAAGAGTGAGGGTATGTCTACACTACAAAGTTAATTCAAAATAACAGCAGTTATTTCAAATTAACTTTAATAGTGTCTACACAGGCAAACCACTATTTCAAAATAAATTCGAAATAGTGGAGCCCTTATTTTGAATTTGGTAAACCTCATTCTACGAGAAGTAACACCAAATTTGAAATAACTATTTCGAATTAAGTGCTGTGTAGACACTTAATTTGAAATAGGGGGCATCCAGCCCTTCCCAGGGAGCCCTAGTGGCCACTCTGGGCACAATCAGGAAAACTTACTCTCCTCTCTCCCAGCCCTGGAACCCTTAAAGCGGTAGACCCTGGCCTGCCAGCCCAGAGCCTGCCAGCCCAGAACCAGCAGTGGCCACCGGAGCCCCTGACCCAGTGCCCCCAAAACATGAGCCAGCAAGCCACTGGCAGCCAGCCCTCCTCCACTCCTCAGGAGCAGTCTGCCAGCTCCCAGGAGCCTGACAGGGCTGGAGAAGGTGGGCGCCTTCCTGGTCCAGGGTGGAGATCATGGACCTTATTTAGGTTTGGGAGGGATGCCCCAACATCCATGATCTCCGCACTAGATGGAATAACACGGCCGTCTATGGCAGGATAGCTATCAACCTGGACACCAAAGGCCACATGCGAACCCAGGAGCAGGTTAATATGAAAGTCAAGTTGGTCTGGCAAGACCCCCAACCCTGAGCCCTGAGCTTCCACTCCCGCTTCTTCCCCTTGCTTCTCCCTTCCACCTCCCTCCTCCCAGGTTTCCCCCTCCCCTCTTCCACCCTCTCTCTTCCCCTCTCCCACCTCCTTTTCCCAGTCTCCCCAGAGGTTCATCCCTCCCCCCCCCCCCAGTTTTGTTCAATAAACCCAGGTTCTATTTTTGAATATACGTGTCTTTTATTTGACATCAGGAAGGGGGGCTAGGGAGGGGTAAGTGGAAGGACATGAGGGAGGAATGGGGCACGAGCCCCCGGCGGGGAAGACCGGGGAGGCTCTGAGGGCTCCTCGGGGTGGACGCTCTCCCTCAGGGCCTCCTGGATCCTGACAGCCGCCCAATAAACCCTCCCGGATGGCAGCCTGCAGCAAGTGCAGCCGAGCTCATGGTAACAACCCCACGAGACACACCGGCATGCCCAGGGGCAGCTCTGGCTCCATGTGGCCAAGTGCTGTGGTGTCCCGAGTGCGGGCACTCAGGGCACTGCAAGACAGGACTGCTTTGCTGTCCCTCATTGAGGTAGACAAACAAGCGGGGAACCCTGAGAACTGTCTGTCCGGGGTTGAGGTAGGGTCCCTTTAAGCACGGAGCTCAGTTAGTCTCAGGCAGAAACCCCCCACACACTAAGTCCTAACCTGATGCCCTGCCTGCACTGGTTCCGGCCAGCCTTAACTTCGGTTCAGGGTCCACTCAGTGTGGACGTGCTATTTCAAAATAGTCTTTGTGTATAGATGCATTATTTCGAATGAGCTTAAATCAAATTAACTATTTCGAATTAAGTTAGTTCGAAATAGTGCTGTAGTATAGACAGACCCTAAGGGAAGCTGATGGGACTGTTTGCTCCCATCAACCTCCTGCTGTGGGGATGGTGGGGAAACTTGAAACAAGGTATGTCAACTCCAGCTACATAATTAACGTAGCTGGAGTTGCATATTTTGATTCGACTTTCCCTTTTAGTGTAGACCTGGAGTGAGTCTTGTTTACAAAGGATACGTAGTCACTTCCCAAAAATCCACTGGCACAGCTTGGAACAGTTATGGACAGTTTTAGAACAGTCCAAGAATAAATTGTATATAGAAACTGCTGAAAGGCCATTTGAATGCCACAGATGGCTCCTTGCAGTTTACAAATGAGGCACATCATTGAAGTGGAGCTAGAAACCTGTCTGTGCTGTACTTAAGCAAGCTTTTGCACTCCAGTGACTTCAGCTAGGCTTTGTCTATACTTAACATTGTGTGAGTGGGTGGGGAGTGTTTTTTTCATGCCCCTAAGCTAGAAAGTTACAGCACTGTAAAGTGCCAGTGGTCCTAATGTGGAGGATTACAAAATCTCTCTCCTCTTCTGATCTCTCCCCTCAGTTCAGTCTTGCATCCAGCTCAGCTATCAGTTTTTCTACAAGGCATGAAGACAAGGGCCTTGTCCTAAAGGTGTTACAATCTAAGTAGACAAATATAATACACAAAAGAGAGGAGACAAGACAGAAATCATGTGCCAAATGACTGGTGCTAGGTTTGTAAACATTTTGCTATCTTGTTAATTAATTCCTGAAAGAAGAAGGTGTGTGTCTTTTTCTTTCACTTCATGCCTCTGATGAAGTGAGTTGCAACTCATCAAAGCTAACGCTAATTTTTCTATCCCTTAGGTTTCTTTATTCACATCTCTCACTCTTTGGAGTGATGACTCTCTCTTATCAAGTACAGTGTCCAGAGAAATGGAGCCTAAATCTTCACTGGGGACTCTCAGTATAACCACGATACCAGGACCGCTGATGGAGGGAAAGGGGGTATGGGTAGAGTTTTGAGAGAGCAGGGAGAGGGGAGGGGCAGCAGCTGTGAGTACTGGGACGTGGCTTGCTTTTCTTCCTGCTCCACTGACAATAAAGGAGTGAGAGGGAAAGTACTTGGACACTGTACATGCTTCTCATTCCTGGCTGGTAAAGGGAGAGGGCAGAGGTGTAAATCACAGAATTCAAGTACTTTCTTCTTGCTCCCTGATAGTCAAGGGAATAAGAAGAAAAGCAAGCCGCATCCCAGTGCGCATGGTGCAGCAGCAGTGTCTAGAGTCCTGCGTGGTGCAGTCTCAGTGGTGCCGAGGGCTAGGGGTGGAGGCTAGCTCCCACCCACCCCACCCCTCCCCCACTGTGCCATGGCCCAGTGAAGTCTGTTGCTGGCCCTGCACAATACAAATTAATAACCAGAAATCTGCTACTTCCAATGTACCATCTGCAAGGATTATGTACACCTGTTTATTCTAGAAGATTTGTGCTAAGTTACCTTTTTTCAAGGGAAATAAATGTGTTGGGGTTCTCAAACTTCATTGCATCATGGGCCCCCTTCTGACAAAAATTACTGCGCAACCCCAAGAGGGGACCAAAGCCTTAGCCCACCCTAGCCCTGCTGCCCCAGGCAGAGGGACCAAAACCAAAGCCTGAGCCCCTTTCCTTGGGATGGTGGGACTCCAGTTTTAGCTTCAGGGAAATCTACTGCCAGACCTGGCAACCCCATTAAAATGTGACTGTGACCCACTTTGGAGTCCTGACCCACAGTCTGAGAACTGCTGGGTTAAAGTAAACTTCTCCTTTTTCACATTAGTGCTCTTTATATTGTATAAGTACCTTTCAGGAATCCACTGTCTGTAACTCTTATTATCTTTTTCTGCAGAAAAGTGAGTTTCAACAAATAGAAAGAAGGATTCTGTGCGGTCAGTCTCTTCCCAAACAGATACTGCCATTCGGGGAATTGCAGTGAAATGTATCTATTCTATTAGTTATTTTCACAGCGATTTGTACAAGTGCCTGCTGTTAGCCATATGCTTAAATCTATGATGAATTCTCCATGTTCTGTGTTGTCTGTGAATGTTGGACATGTTTATGTATTTTTGCTTTATTATGGCATACTATAAATCTAACCAGTTTAACTTTTATAGTTAGGATCCCTAGTCCTCTGGTTTTATGCAGGCCTTGATGGGAAAATCCTATAGAAATTGATGGCATGAGACTAACGAGACTCTACAAGAATCACTCTAAAAATCGACAGCATTTTATTGAGAATCATATTTTTCCTATAGAATTTTTAAAAATTATCCTATAGGATTTTATAGCAGGGAGATAGTCGTAGGCACTATGATAAAAAAGTACAAAGCAATAATACTTCTCTATCAAATTCCATAGGAAGGTCCACAATTTCCGTCTGCTTATATATTAACCTGGTTCCCACTACAGTCATAGTTAAGTGTCTCACAAGTATTAAAGAATTTATACTCACCAATCCTGGAAGTTAGCAAATTATTCATATTTACAAAGAAGGGAATAATTAAGTGAATGGTCATGTTCAGAGAAGAAAAGTGTGGCACAGCTGAGAATTGCCCAACTCTCACACGCCTCCAGCACAATTATTTTTCCATTGTAGTTTGTGGGACATTTCCGTGTGAATAAGGCAGATTTTATTATATGCCTTTGTACATACCCATGTTACAGCGATATACACTGCAGGACACCAAGATGACAGCATGGCTTTAAAATATTTTGGTATCGGTGAACACCATAAAATATTTTTAAATGCATTCTACATAGCAGGCTTATGTTTCAGAGCATAGGTAGGTTTCTCTTAGGCCTGGAGATTTGTTTCTGTGGATTCAACTTAAACTTTCCCATGTGGTCAGATGAAGTGGGAGGATCCAGTGCTTTTTTCTCATTTAATTTATTACCTAATACTCAGCAGCCCAATACACTACAGAACTGCCTACATGTTTCCCCTTGTGGTAGATAGCAGATAAGTGTTAATAGACTTGCTTATAAAGTTTATTTAAAGGGAGAAGAACTTAACTGTATTATTTTTCATGGCGGTGTGAACATTGCCTAAGAAGCTTAAGTGTCCATGTATAAATATTATCAGATAGGTTCCCAAGGATTCTAACATGCATTAATAGGAAACCCAGAAACCAACTTTTACAGATAGGTCCACTCTGTAAATAATGCCCTTTCTGACATAGCTGAGTTCTGGGATTACTGAACATATAATTATTTCCATGCAAAAGAATATTAACAAGTAACACCGACCCTTCCCAGCCTCTTTCCTTTTCTCCCATAAAACCAATACTAAAGCCTCCATGGTGAAATCCAGTCTCCTCTGCAGCTATATCAGACTCTTTCACAGTAATATTTTGCCAGCCCCCCTCACTGGGCCCATGTTGTTGTACAGAAGTGGAGATGCCTCAGGAGCTTTGAAAACAGTCTCACTTCTCACCTGTCAAAAAACTCCCAGGCAAATTCAAATACTGAACTGGTCCAAATTGAAACTGAGGCCCTGATTTTTGTTCCTGTTGAAGTCTATGGCAAGGAGCCCATTGATTGAAAAAGGAGTAGGATCCACTGCACTGCACCCAGTACAAGGCTTTGATCCTACAAGCTCTAAAAACACCGTTGGCATCCACTAACTTCAGTGGGACTCAAAAGTCCTCAGTATATCACCATGCTGCTCTGCAGGACCAAGCCTGAACTGCACACACAAGCCTAGACTATACTAGACCTGGCAGGTTGGCTTAAGGCAAAATGCGTAGCTGGATTTGGCTTACTGTAAACTGAGCTGCTGCAGCTTCTATATTGTGGGAGGCCGACAGGAGCACACATTCCTGTCAGCTTTCCTTACTCCTCAGAGAATGAGGAGTGAGCAACGCCAACAGGGCTGCCTTCAGCATTCAATTTGGGAGTTTACACTAGACCTGCTAAATCGAACACTAGAAGATCGATCTCTGGAGGGTTGATCTTCTTTGTAGTGTGGACAAGTCCATACTGTTAACTTGGAAATATATGCCCAGATTAAAGGGTTGGAGGGACAAGCCTATTAATAAGCCCAATATTAAGAGAAATGTTTTAACAAAATAAAGAAATTGGTGAAGCAAAATGCAGGACAATGTAGCACTTTAAAGACTAACAAGATGGTTTATTAGATGATGAGCTTTCGTGGGCCAGACCCACTTCCTCAGTGTGTGTGTGTGTGTGTATACATATACATATATATATATATATATACATATACATATATATATATATATATATATATATATATATTACATTTAAGCATTCCTCTACTGCTTTTCAAACTGGGGTAAATGAGCTCTCACCAGGGGGCACCAGATAAATTCTGTAATGGCAGACAATACCCCTTACATACCTTTGTTTTCATGGGTATACTATGAACCTATCTCAGGTAGGGGGGATGCTGAAGACCACCTTATTTGGAAAGGAGTATTCAACCTCAAAAGTTTGAAAACCACTGCTCTAGAGTATTAGCAACCTACAGCATTGGGATAGCTCATAGGTTTCGAACAAGGAAATTGACTAGGAAGAAAAATGAAATGGATTACAGTATTTGAGTTTCACCATCCAAACTGAAGGACAGTCCGTAATGAAAATGTACTAGATGTTAAAATTATCTTAAATAATCTCAGATGTTGTTTATAATCCAGGTAAAAAGGAAAAGTCATTTCTTTAAAATATATTTAATCCAAGGGCTCCCCATTAATTAAGGAGCAATTTAGGTTTTACTGTATCTCCATCTACAAAACATTAATAAAACATGAAAGCAACCAAAGAAATCTATATTTCATGTCAGGGTGCAAGAAATGATTTTCTGTTTACATACATGAAAAGTGAATATTAACTATATTATTTGTATAGCTATCAGAAGTATGATCTGCCTCTTCCCTCCTCCCCCCACCCCGCATTATATTAGTAAGGTAATAAGTACCTGAGAATGCATTATTTCCTAGCTACCATGTTGAATATTCACTTGTAAACAGCAATCAAAGGGCCAGTGAATAAGCGTTGATGAATTGCGGTTTATAGAACATGACATTAACTCAAGATATAATGCAAAGCTGCAATGGAAGTACAGTGTCCAAACCATAGTCAAGTTGGTGAGACAAGACATAGTCATGCCATACTTCTTGTTCTCATAAGAACAAGAAAGAAATGCCAGTGGAGGGGTCATTGAGAGAACAGTTGACACATGCTAGCACTTTTGGGGGCATAGCAATAATTTGGGGGGGTGCAGTAGCCTGATATTTTCATTTCTAATTTCAATATTGTGATCAACACAATTCTTAAAGATTCATTTGGGTTTTATATATGTCTACCCACTCTCATTAAAAGCTACCAAACAATTGTGACATACATCTATGTGAAGTTTTTTACTGCCATGACACTTTGTTCCTCTAAAAGAAAAATTTCCAGTTAAGGGTGAGATAAACCTGAATTGTTCTCATATGCATCCTCTCCAAAGGGATTATAATTTTATAGGTCTGGACTAAACCTCTCTCTCCCTATATTTCTCCTTCCAAATATTTCTTTCCAGGCATTATCTTTCTCTCAAGGCCTATCAGCTTGGACCTGGCATTTCTAAGTACAGATTTACATTATGGATAAGAGAATGTTACCCCTAAGTTTGTTCTGCGACAGATAGTGAAGAACTGGGTGGGACCAGCAATGAAAAATAAAGCTTCAGTAATAAGAGATTTGTCCAAATTCCCACAAGTGTACAGTAGAACTACACATTCTATCTGAGTTAATGTCAAGTGTACAGTAGAACTGCACCAACTATCCTGATATCTGGTTGTGTGCTTTAACACCTAGCAGAGCCAGACTTAGTATTTTACAGCATGTCTCTGAAGTAATATTTTTGCAGAAAACTTTTGTTGGTAGTTCCTCTAATTTGAATGGTAGAAAGAATGCAAGCAAGGCAAAAGAATGCTTTAGAAAATACCTGGAATAGGGTGCAATTTTTGTATTCCACAGGCCATGATATTGCTTAGGGGGAATAATGGACATTTCTGATAGGGAAGATTTAGTATTATGCAGAGAAATGAATTCCAGCAGGGTGGATAAAATCATCCCAAGTCTTCCTTCAGGATGGCTGAAGAATATTACAAAAGACTTGTAGTCCCTCCCAGGAATTCAACAATTCTGGCTCTTCTCACCTTGTCCTAGCAGGAAAGGGTTTAGTAACCAAGAAAAGTGCTTAGTGGTTCTTTCTGTTTTATTTCCTTCTTAAACTGATGAAGACCTAAAGTATTGCTTACTCTTAGCTTACCACACATTTTTGCCTCAGATGCTTAACTCCTTCACATTAAACTGTTTAAAGGGGTACCACATTCTGTGTTTTACTAAATGTAAATGCATATCTTTATAGGCATAAAATAAATTCATTTTCATGCTCACTATACATCATAATTATACATCTTTTTTAGATAAAGTTGTCTCTCTGGTTCAGAAGAAACAGCGAGAAAAAAAACTATTTAAAGGCTTCAGGGAGTAGCCGAGTTAGTCTGTACAGGACAAACTTAAAAAACAAAAACAAAAACAAAAACAAAAAAGTCTGGTATCACTTTAAAGACTAACAAAACATGTAGATGGTATCATGAGCTTTCGTGGGCACAACCAACTTCTTCAGATGACCAGAGTGTTGGATGTCCAAAACTAAAATAAATAGGGACGGGGGAGAGAAGGAAAAAATGGAGTAGGGACAAGAAGAGGCAGTGGGCATAAAAATATCAAGGGGGCAGCCGAGCTGTAATGTAACAGGAAAAACAAATAGTCTATAAGCACCTAAAGACTGGATACACTTTACAAACTTCTACATAATTATTTGCAGTTTAGGCTATGCAGCATACTTAAAATAGTTCTGTTATAGTACGGAATGTTGCAGGTAGTAAAAATATTTGCTGGCATTTATATCTACTACAGTGGTTTACAAATACTATGTAGTTAATATCTAGAAGCTTCATATCTCAAGCCCACAGAAGTTAGTAAAAGTTCTTTTATTCTGTCCCAAATGAGAGAAGACAATGTTTTTATTCATGTTAATTTAAAAATTAAAAAAATTGAAGATTTGAGACCCTGCACATTTGATATCACTGTTAAATCTTTTCCTTAAAAAAAAAAAGTATTTGAAGTGTTTAGTGCCCCTCTATCTTTGCCTTCCTTCATAGACTCTGCTTCTTTCTGCTGTTGCCTTTCAGATGCCACACCCATTTGTCTTTACACTGTCCCTTAAATTCATGGTATAATTGGTCACAAGCTGCATCTACCTTTTTAGCCTTATGCTCTGTTTGTACATTTACAAAATTCTATCCTGAGACAGATAGCAACCCACTATCTGAGATGGAAAAACAGCCTTAAACCTGATTACCTGCTAGAAGAATAGAGATGTAGCAAATAGCAGTCAGTTGGAAAATGGCCCCTTTAGGGCAGTAGCTGCTTAGCACTGCAAGATTTAAAGGGCCAGCCTCAGAAAGGCATTGTGGGAAAATGCCCTAAAGAAGGCAACCTTATGGTGAAGCAATAAAGAAAGAGCTAGAGTCAGATTTTAAAACTAGTTAGACAGCTAAATATGCAGAGAGATGCCCACGAGTATTTTCAAAAGTATTTAGGAGCTTAACTCCTTTTGAAACCAATGAGAATAGGCACCAAAGGTGAGGTTCATAGCTGCTGCTATCTCTAGTGGAATTCATGAGTTCAGTGTCTAGGCTGCCAGTGCAATGCATGGGGATGGTTAGAAACCTGAGAATGGGATTCACAAAAGCCAGCTTGCTGAGCAGGGAACTATCTAAGCTAGTCAATAGGAAATGCAGAGAAGAGCATTGTCCCTTGTATTTTAACAGGGTTTCTCATAGGCTCCTTGAACTTTGGCCCCTTTATGCCCACAAATGAGCCAGAGACTGCTCTTTCAGTGGAATCACCCATGCCCTTTATTGTCAGTCAGTTTCTCCTTCTACGTAAATAACTTCAGACCTGTCAGCTCAGGGACTGCTAGCTTCTACAGCTAGCTGAGGCACATAGCCTTCCACTCCTTGGGTCCTCCCCTTCCTCTGCTCCTTTACTTCCTTCCTGCTAGCCTTATGTAGTCCTGTGGCTAATGAAACCAGCAGCTGTTCCTCCTTTACTTCCTTTCTGCTAGCCTTATGTAGTCCTGTGGCTAATGAAACCAGCAGCTGTTCCTCCTTTACTTCCTTTCTGCTAGCCTTATGTAGTCCTGTGGCTAATGAAACCAGCAGCTGTTCCTCCTTTACTTCCTTCCTGCTAGCCTTATGTAGTCCTGTGGCTAATGAAACCAGCAGCTATTCCTCCTTTACTTCCTTCCTGCTAGCCTTATGTAGTCCTGTGGCTAATGAAACCAGCAGCTATTCCTCCTTTACTTCCTTCCTGCTAGCCTTATGTAGTCCTGTGGCTAATGAAACCAGCAGCTGTTCCTCCTTTACTTCCTTCCTGCTAGCCTTATGTAGTCCTGTGGCTAATGAAACCAGCAGCTATTCCTCCTTTACTTCCTTCCTGCTAGCCTTATGTAGTCCTGTGGCTAATGAAACCAGCAGCTGTTCCTCCTTTACTTCCTTTCTGCTAGCCTTATGTAGTCCTGTGGCTAATGAAACCAGCAGCTATTCCTCCTTTACTTCCTTCCTGCTAGCCTTATGTAGTCCTGTGGCTAATGAAGCCAGCAGCTGTTCCTCATTTGTCCCCCAGATTTGGGCTTAGTCAACCAGCTCCAGTGACCCTTTTCTGCTGGAACTGGTGTGTCAGAGCTGTGGCTTCTGGCTAGCAGCCTGTCACATCCCTCAAAAGGAACAATGTCCATGAGTCTGGGCCACACAGAGGTGTCGCTGTCCACTTAGGATTCATAGCCATGAACCCTCTCCTAGGAAAAAGTTCCTGTCAGAGTGGTTAAACACTGAAATAAATTGCCTACGGAGGTTGTGGAATCTCCATCTCTGGAGATATTTAAGAGTAGGTTAGATAAATGTCTATCAGGGATGGTCTAGACAGTACTGGGTCCTACCATGAGGGCAGAGGACTGGACTCGATGACCACTCGCAGTCCCTTCCAGTCCTATGATTCTAAGTCTCATTTGTGACTCTCATCTTGAGGGTAGTTTGAAAATCCCATTAGGTACTAACCTGCATCTTTAGGTGCCTAATTACTATTAAAAATTCCACTCAAAGGGTGTGTTTACACTGCACCATTATTTCAAGATAATTAGCGTTATTTCAAAATAACAATTCGAGCATCTACATAGTCATTCTGTTATTTTGAAATAATGGACGGCTTATTCTGAAATCTGTAAACCTCATTCTACGAGGAATAATGCCTATTCCAAAATAGCTATTTCAAAATAAGGCATGTTTAGACGCTCCACTCCTGCTATTTCGAAATAACCTTTCACCAGGGCCATTCTAAGTTATTCCACCCTGGGGCCTCCTGGGGTTCTAAATTAAGGTAGCACATCTGCATTGGGGAAGACTAAGTTTAACTATTCTAAAATAGCTTATTTCAAAATAGCCGTGCAGTGTAGATCTGCCCAAAGTGCCTTTTCTGAGGTTATCTAGGGAATCAGTGACAGAGCTGCATATGGAACCCTGCTCTTCTGAGTCCCAATCCATATCTAAATCAGGAGACCTTTGTTTCTCTCAGTCCATGTAGTGGTATTTCTTTTTTCTGATGGCTCTTTTTCCTTTTGAGAAGGTGGATTATATTGTTAACACAGCTGAATTTCTAGTTGAAGAAAATTCCTATCTCCACAAGTCTTCCTTGATCTTTTTATCACAAACTGTGTATGTAATATGTTCCTTGAGTGCCATTTCTGTGTTCTCCTGCTCTTCGATCAGAGATAAATGAACCAAATTCAGCATGATACCTGTTATCTAAAAAGTTTCATGTAGAACAAATACTGTAGCACAATCATGGTATTTGAATATTGTATTTTCCAGAAAGGACTTTTTCTTACCTTTTTGGATCATATACAAAGGAAGTCCATGGTGTAGGTCAGGGGTCTCCAAACTACGGCCCGCGGGCCGGATGCGGCCCACGAGGCCCTCTCATCCGGCCCGTGGAGACTGTGACGGGGAAGAAACTCCCCGCACTAACAGCCCCTCCCCCGGAGAAGCGCCGAGCGGCGCAGCGCCGCGGAGCTGGGGCGGGGAAGAAACTCCCCACACTGACAGCCCCTCTCCCGGAGAAGCGCCGAGCGGCGCAGCGTAGCGTAGCGGAGCCCAGGGGAAAGCCCACGGGGAGGGGAGCGAGGGCGCACAGCCGCAGGCGCGGCAGGCGAGAAAGGCGGCAGGACCCAGGAGGAGAAGGGGCAGGGACGCCAGGGTGAGCGGCACGCCCCGTGCGTGCCGGCTCAAAAGGGGGAGGGGCCGGAAGGACAGGGGCGGCCGGCACTCACTTTCTTTTGGGCAGGCAGCCAGGAGAGGGAAGCCGGAGGAGCCAGCGGGACGGAGGAGGGACTCTGGACCCGCGCAGCCCTTGCCCTGGGCAGCGAGACTCCCCGGCCTGGGGTGCGGGGGATCGGAGCCGCCAACGGACGGCCACACGCCCTGCGGACCGACGGCCGAGCCCGGGCTCTGCGCGTCCCTCACAGCAAGAGGGGTTGGGACTTGGCGTGGACAATTGCTCCCTATTGGCCAGTGCGTTCTTATCCTATTGGCTAGCTCTCTCATGAGGTCACTAGTGGGCTGGGCTCTATTTTGGCATCCAGGAAACAATTTCACCATTCACACTAATACAGGTGTTCATGTGTAGTGTATCAATGTGTTATTAAATAATAACTGAATAAAATAATATTAAATAAGTAATTAAAAACAACATCCATGTTTTGATTGTTTTTTATTTGGACCTCAAGTGTGTAGTCGGCCCCCGAACTGCTGTTTGATAGTTAATGCGGCCCTCGGGCAGAAAAGTTTGGAGACCCCTGGTGTAGGTAGAGAAAAAAAACTCTCAGTAACAGAATATTTGAACATTCAAGTAGGAATAATTACTTCTAATTTTCTTTAACTGCTTGTTCTGTTTTTGAAAAATGAAGGGCTAAGGACTGTGATCTATGCCATGCACAGTACAGCCAAGGGGTGTATGAGTTTATCGTATCTGTAGGAATTTCAGAGTGTACTACAAAGTGGCCCAAATCCATTCCCCAGGATAAACACGTGCAATTTCACTGAAGTTAATGGACCATTCATTTTAATGGAGTCACTCTAAATGAACCCAGGGAATATATATGCATTAGTCTATTATTAGACGGGTGTTATAAACAAGTCTAGATGATTTAAGCATCATGTAGTCAATTTAATCCATATTTTCCTGGAATAACTCAAAGTGGAATTAAATTTTTAAATGATGGACTATGCTGGGAAATGGAATTTGCAAGGCAAGTGTTTTAGATGCTGATGGAATTTTCAGATGTGAGGTACCAGGTCATAAAAGGGCTTATTTTAGGAAGCTTTTTGTCAGACTTATCTCACTGAAGGATTTTGTTTCTCAAATGCGACTACCATGAGCTTTTCTTGCAGCCGCAACTTCCTAGTGACTAGGGCAGGGGTGGGCAATAATTTTTCATGTGGGACCACTCCAAGATTTTAGTAAGTGGTCAAGGGCCACACTTCTGTATAGGAGGTGCGAGATCTGGAACAGGGGATGGGGTGTAGAAGGGATCTTGGGTTAGAGGACTGGGTGCAGGAGGAGCTATGGGGTCGGAGAAGGAGTTTGGGGGTATGTCTACACTATAGAGTTTTGTTGGAAAAACAGCCGTTTTTCCTACAAAACCTGAGTTACCTCCACACTGCAGAAGCATTCTTCTGAAAGGAAATCGAAAGAACAGAGGGTTGGTCTGGCATTGGTAATCCTCTTTCTATGAGGAAGAAGCCTTTTTCTGAAAGAGCTCTTTCGGAAAGAGGCGTGTGCGGATGGGGAAGAGGAGGTTCTTTCAAAAGAAGAGGCCTCCAGGAAATAACACAGGTGCCTGATGGACACTCATCCAAATTAATAAGGACTCTATAGTTCTCCTGGCTCCTCTTAAAGCTGCAGGCACCCTGGTCAAGCCTTGTGGCAGAAAGCCGGCCTGAGAGCCACACCTCACCTCACCGTGTGATTCTCCCTGTCAAAGGCCTTGCCACTCATGGCCCAGCCTCAAGCTTCCTGTGGCCCCCCTAGCCCTCGCAGGTAGCAACCCCAGGAGTCCCAAGGGGACCAAGAGGCGGGCACCCTTCTGGTCCGGAGTGGAGATCCCATCCTTCCTTGAGCTGTGGGGCAAGGACGACACTTTGCAGGATCTCCGCTACAAGCGCTGCAATGTCAAAATATTTGAACGTGTGGAGCACGGAGCCCCACCCCAAAACTACGAACAGGTCCAGAGTAAGGTGAAAGAGCTCCACCAGGGATATGTCTGGGCCAGAGAGAGCAGCTCGCACTTAAGGGCAGGACCCCACACCTGCCCCTACTTCGATGAGCTGCACCGGACCCTGGGTGGTGGGGAAATGTCTTCCCCACCCATTGCGGTGAACTCCGGCCACCAGACCTCCATTGTCACCTGGCTGGAGGTCACAGAGGAAGAGAAGCAGGAGGACCAGGGTCAGCCGGAGGTGGAGGAAATGGAGACCATGACCCTGTCCCATGAGCAGGTGCTATTCCGACATCCATATAAACCTCATTCCATGAGGAGTAAGGGAAGTTTTGGAATAGCAGGTTATTTTGAAATTTGGCGCAATTAGGAAATAAGCTATTTTGAAATAAAATACACAATTTGAGTTACACAAATTGCGTATCTTATTTCAACCTATTTACACCCCAACTATACATACAATATGATAGGGGCTAATTTAGCTACAACTATTCAGGAAAGAGATCTTGGAGTCATCGTGGATAGTTCTCTAAAGATGTCCACGCAGTGTGTAGCGGCAGTCAAAAAAACAAACAGGATGTTAGGAATCATTAAAAAAGGGATAGAGAATAAGACGGAGAATATCTTATTGCCCTTATATAAATCCATGGTATGCCCACATCTCAAATACTGAATACAGATGTGGTCTCATCTCAAAAAAGATATACTGGCATTAGAAAAGGTTCAGAGAAGGACAACTAAATTGATTAGGGGTTTGGAACGGGTCCCATGTGAGGAAAGATTAAAGAGACTAGGACTTCTCAAAAAAAAAAAAAAAAAAAGGAGACTAAGGGGGATATGATAGAGGTATATAAAATCATGAGTGGTGTGGAGAAAGTGAATGAGGAAAAGTTATTTACTGGTTCCCATAATATAAGAACTAGGGGCCACCAAATGAAATTAATGAGCAGCAGGTTTAAAACAAATAAAAGGAAGTTCTTCTTCACACAGCACATAGTCAACCTGTGGAACTCCTTGTCTGAGGAGGTTGTGACGGCTAGGACTATAACAGGGTTTAGAAGAGAACTAGATACATTAAAGGAGCATAAGTCCATTAATTGCTATTAGCCTAGATGGGTAAGGAATGGTGTCCCTAGCCTCTGTTTGTCCGAGGGTGGAGATGGATAGCAGGATCATTACCTGTTCAATTCACTCCCCCTGGGAGTGTGCATTGGCCACTGTCAGCAGACAGGATACTGAGCTGGATGGACCTTTGGTCTGACCCAATATGGTCATTCTTATGACCTATGGTACAGTGTAAAAGCACCAAGACTCAGGCTTACGTGTAACCCTACTCATGAACTGCCATCCACACACATGCCAGAAGCATCTCAGATCACCAGCCTGAAGACTCACTCAGAGGCAATGTTCCCTATTTTTTTCCCATCCACGGATTGTTTTTAAAAATTGTATTATCTGTAATTACACAGTGATCGGTAACGCTGGTAATATAAGACAGGATTTTCAGAAGCATTCAGCATTGGCTTCATTCTGGACCTATTCAAGTCAGTGGAAGTTGATTTCAATGGGAGCAGAGTCAGACTAACACTAAGCTTTTTTTAAAACCTCATTCATAATACAATAGAAAAAAATAGCAGTATAATGAAGTTTAGGAAAAAAACCACAATATTTTTATCCATAGGTGGCTAAATCCTTTGTATAGGTTGCCCTTTAAAAAAATCAGTGACCGAAAGTAAAGCTTATTTAAAACTGGAATTTAACAGAACTTAAAAATCATAGTAAAACAGAAAAGAAGCTGAATTTTCCCTCCCTTCCCCCTTCACAAAGGGCAGGTTGTGATGTGTATTGCAGTAGTAAGTGCAGAGGATATTTTATAAACATATTCCATTGAAGAAAATAAGAACATTAAAATTGTGAATTCCTGCTTGCCACTTGTACTCCTCCAGCACACAACACAGAGACACTTGCTAACAAGATTCTTAACATAGTCATTAACCCTGAGAAAAAAATGAAAGCTCTATGCGAAATCAGGTAATGGTAATTAAAAACTGAACAATTCAATATGCCAATATTTCAATTTTCTGTGGATATTCCCAGTTTTATATGGCATGGCATACCCACTTTTATTTCAAGGTTTTCTTGGCAACTTGAGCCATTACAGAGAGGACTGTTTCAGGAGCAGATAATTTCTTCTTCCCCTTTTGGGTTGGATCACTTGATCAGTCTTTTCTAGGCATGCTGGTACCACACTTGTTCTATGTCGACTCCATGCTCATGTATGTGGTCTATCCATCATTTTGCTGGTTATCCTCTTGTTCTTTGTTTGCAAACTAACTGGATCCCCTTCATCAATTCTTCAAATATGACCATGCTATGTGGGCCTCCTCTTTTACAGCATCTCTCATACCACAGATCTTGTTCTCACTACCACGTATGGTCCAGCAAAGTCATCCTCTCACTACCCTAAAATCTCATTTCAACGGCTTCAGCTTTTCTCAGCTGCTTTTCTTTGGTCATCCATGTATCTGACCTGTACAGAAGTAGCCTTCACATGGTTTTATAGCAATCTCTTAAGTAATCTGGACATATATTTACGATAAATACTGCACCTACATTGTGACAGATTTACCCTGCTGAATAGCTTGGCATGCAGTTCTCTTGTTTTCTCTATTTGCTGCTCACCAGCCCCCAAGGTCCTTAAATATAAAAACCTGATTTAGGTATGGGTCCTTGATGTTCATCTGTCTTGGCTCAATGCAAGTCATTCATATGATTTCAGTCTTTTCTTTACTTGTTTGTGAAGGCATAGTTTGTTAGTTTCCTTCTGCGGTTGATAATGCAGTTGGAAAAAAGGTGATCTAATTAGTCTTATTGGAGGGAAGTATGTTTAACAATTGATTGAATGCATTGCCCTGAATATAATAGGAATTTTTCAGTTCACAAGAAGCATTCAGGATATTGAGTTAGCAACTGATATATTGGTTCTCCAAAATCTTTCTAAAGTTCAGTTGGGCTCCATAATCCCAGACATGACAAATACCCTAAAACTATTAAAAGGTGTTCAAGCTCTTAAAACAAAGAATTTTTATTTGCAATGATCCAAAGCAAGAAAGAGCAGTTGGATCTTCCTTATTCAGTTGGGTAGCTCAGATGGAGTCATGTGGCTGGGAGTTAGCAGTTAGTGGTTTATCCTGCTAAGGTCACTATCTGATTTAGGAGCCAAACATAGCCACATTTCCTCGCTGGGTCAGCAGCTAGACTCAAATGAAAAACCTCCTAAATCCCTAATTTGAAATACCTTCGAGAATGAAGTTATCAGATTACTGAATATCTCAAACTGGTCCAGCCATGGAGAAGCTGTGTACACAGAACTTGTGCCAAATAGACAGCCAAAATAGAAACAAAGATTCCTCTTATTTTGCCAATTCACAGAAGATAGAATTTTGTTTTAAAAACTGAGAAGAATTAAATGGAGTAAGCCAATTATTTTATTAATTCTTCACTCCTCCATGCATGTTTATCCATGCAGTTACGGATAATATTGGGTTGCAGTAGTTCACACTCTAATGAAAATAGTAAAGTAGTGCAATGGAACATGGGGTTGCTGGGTAGAAAAGTCTGCACTTGGCCTAAAAACTGGAAAGTCTTGTAAGCTAAGCAGTGTCAGGCCTAGTTGGGAAAATTAGGGAAATGCATCTGCTAGAGAAGCAGATGATGAATCAATAGTTAGCATATTTCCCTTTGACTTGGAACTAAACCAACATCCTGATATGATGCTGCTCTCTCTAAAGAGTCTTCTCATGATCAAAAAAGTAAAAACATCCAGTGACTGGAGAATTTGCGCAATGAAGATATATGTAAAACCTATGCCACTGACCGGGGGGATTTGTATTTGTTTTTGCTAATAGCCATTTAAGTCAAACGATAGAACAAAGAGGAGGGAAACACTGTTACATCTAGGAAAGCTCTAGTTCTTTGTACAGCCAAGGCAAGCCTGAAAGTTTAAAAACAAGCCAAAATGTTAACATGTAACAATGCTGACCTTCTAAATGCATTCAAAAATGGCACAGCTTCCTGCCTCTTCTAGGACTTGTTCCCCCCCCCCCCCCCCCATCATCCTTTTCAAATTCCAAGTTTTTAAGGCATTTTCAGAAAAAACAGATTTTCAAAAGCAGAGATGCCAATTAGGCCCCTAACTCTCCATGACCTAAAATGTCATTTGTGTCTTTGAAAATCTCCTGTTAATGTAATTTCCAAATAAGCAGTAGCATATTCTACTGGTTAGAGCACAAGCCTTGGAGATTGAAGACATAGATGCTAATCTCTGCTTTTTGGCTTGCTTAGTGTTTGACCTTAGTTTGCTTCTTTTCAGTCTCATCTATTAAATGCAGACAGATTCCTACTTTACGGAGATATTTGAGGTTTAATTGTGAGTGCTGAACATCTTGAACTGAAAGTGCTATGTAAGTACAGAGCATATTATTAAACAGTGACAGATGCAGAGATATCTGAAAAGCAGTGTATTTAGCAGTGAGTTGCCTATACATGTCATTCCAAGTGACACAGTATTTTGGTTTTGCTTTGGTCATTCAGGACAGTAACACTTCCAATCAAGTTAATATTTTTGAATTTGAGCAATGTTTTGCATTTAAGCATTACATTAAAATTTCCTGATCAAATGCCAAAAAAAAAATGAATAGGAAATATATATCAGTAATTACAGTTCATACTTCATCTATTTCAAAACGCCTTGCTTCAAAGAACAAGTATTAACTGGACAGACACTCCTTCACAAATTAGAGGTTGCAAAGGCTTATTACACACCATATTTATCTTTGAAATTTATCCAACACAAACAAAAAAAATAGCACTTTCAAATTTGAAAAAGATGTTGCAGGCAAGAAACTATTAAATTTACGAATCCCTATACACATGTTTTATCCAACTGTCCCTGCAGCCACTAATTGAGTTTAGGAGCACAGGAATGTAATATTTTGAAAGACTGCTACCTGTGCATTAGTATGGTTTTGAAGCTGATAAAATGCACCCTCTTTGAAGTGGTACTTCATCACTGAAATTGGGAAACAAAATTTTGTTCTTGTTAGACATCAGAACACAATATATGAGATACATAGGTTTGGACTAGTGGCAGGTTTATTTGGGAGAACATGGGTGGAGGAAGAGTACTGATTCCTAAGGGGATGAGAAACTTGGGTGAGCTGTGACTGAGGAGCCAAATACAAAATCTCAGTATGTTAGAAGTGAAGTACTTAGAAAAGGTCACAGGAAAAGGGTCATCACCTCCCATAGGCTGACACACAAAGGAAGTGAACAATTAGGTGGTTTCTTATCTGTGTAGGCACTTTGGAGCAGGGATGAGCTATTGGGTGTGCATTTGCACAGTGGCTAGCACAATAGGGCCTTGATCCATGACTGGGTGCCCCTTCCTCTAACAATAATTGCTCTGGTTTATCTGTGGAAGAGTATTTCCATTTTCAGACAGCCACACTTTTGAATGCAGTTACACCTTTTCACATGACTCTCAGGGTGCCAAAGAGGGGTCAGAGTCACCACTGCAACTTTGGGATATGGAGTTTTAGTAGGCAAAAGGATACAAAGTTGCTTCAGAGCTTTCAGTCTTCCAATGCTTTTTGGAGAAGTTGATTAGGCAGGAAGAGTTTGCTTCCTATACATTGCCCAAGCTTATGGTATTTAGCACCAGTTCCTCTGGTTGCTCCTCAAGTGTATCTATTACTATCTATGCAACTAAAATAGTGCCAGTTTAAATCAAAATGTGATTATGACCCACTATAGTTAAACTAGTACAAAAGGCTAAGCAGAGATGTCTTTCAGTTTCAGAGTGGTTTATTATAATTTAGTTCACGGATTAGGAAGAGGTTTAAACTTGATGGAAATAAGAATATCCAAGCAGCACTTTGCACCAATTTAATTAAATTAAAAAATTAGATAAAAGTTAAACCAATGGCGCTCTCTTATATAGACAAGCTGTTAGAAACAGTGCAACAGAGATCAGGAATTCTTCACTTCATGCTGTTTACTACAGGGTCAGTGGCTAAGAAGCTTAACAGTCCATGTTTTTCCTCACGGTTTCCAGATGCCCAGGTAGCACCCAGCCAGAACAACAAATGCTTTTCATCTGAGTGTATATAGATGGTTAGGACCTTTTATTGTTGCTGCAGGACCTCACTACCATTAGGCACTTTTGTTTCCTTGAAATTGGAGCCCTGATATGCTCTATGAGATATCAAAGG
Source organism: Pelodiscus sinensis (assembly GCF_052426305.1). Taxonomy (NCBI): domain Eukaryota; kingdom Metazoa; phylum Chordata; order Testudines; family Trionychidae; genus Pelodiscus; species Pelodiscus sinensis. Next base: position 59,070,557 of record NC_143059.1, on the reverse strand, counting down.
AGAAGACAACTCCAGAAAGTTCAACTAGTGAAGTCTTTTATGAAGCACTCATTTAGTAGCACTTCATGCAGGAAACATTATACCAGTGCTCTGATCTCTGCACTGAGGGCTTATCTGTTTGAGGTACAGTCAAAGGTGTTGGACATAATTTATAACTCTTTATATTATTTGGGATTTGGCTATGACACCACCCCCCCTCTCTTCTATCTGGTATCATTACAATTGATAATACCTGAGCTGGTAATCTCCTAAAGTAACTGAGAAGGAGTTGCAGGTTAGATGCTTTCACTGAAGAGCCCTCAATTTTGAGACTCATTATACATCATCTGAGGGTATATTTCATAGATTACAAGGCCAGAAGGGACCAATGTGATCATCTAGTCTGACTTCATGTACAACACAAGCCACTGAACTTCACTGAAGTAAGTCATAGCATATTTCAGTAGAGAACACCAATCTTGATTTTAAAATGATTGGTGATGGAGAATCTACTATGGACCACTGGTAAATTGTTCCAATGGTTAATTATTCTCAGTTAAAAAATTATGCCTTATTTCCAGTCTGAATTGGTTTAAAATGAGCTCACTGAGTGTATCACAAAAAGGCATGTAATGGTCACCTGTTTCCCTAAGCTACAGAAAAGGTCAAAGGGCAGATGGATCTGGGATGTTTGGATAGTAATAGACCTGTTGGTCACTGTGGTCCTATTAGGGTGATTGATAAAATGTAGGCAACACATTTTTTCCACTAATTTAATCTGATATGAACTTTTTTGGTACATACATTTCATTTTAACAGTAGCAGGGTTAAGAGTCCAAATAAAAATGCTTCTCTAGGGGTTTCTTCAGAGTCCTCCTCTTATATTTGCTACTGTACGATGGGCTGATTGTGATTGAAAACAAGGCTTCAGAAATTTCTAAGCAGTGTTTTGGAAAGGGAAAATTAGTAACAGTTCAGAAAGCAGTTTTGCCTGTTTGGCTAAGACACAGAACTATATTGACAAAGACAAGGTAAAAATCTTTTACTGTACTAACTTCTTTTGGTGGAGGAGATAAACTTTTAAGCTCCACAGAATACCTGATGAAGAGCACAATAAAGCTCAAAAGCTTGCCTCTTCTGCCAGAAGAAGTTGGTCCAATAAAAGGTATTAGTTCACATGACTGGACTCTCCTATATCCTGGGACCAACATGACTAGAATAACAGTGCAGAAAAAAGCTAATAATGTAAAATGCCTATAACTCACATGAGTCCCTTAAGAGTCCCCTTCCTTGGAAAAAAAAAGTGTGACTACCTGCTTAAGTTGATATAGATCTGTATGGATATGATTGTGCATTATTAAACTTTTCATATTTTTTCCATTGTTAATTAAATCTTTAACATCTTTTGAACAGAGTTTAACTCTGCTAGTTTACAGACACTAATAAACGAAGGATTTAGGAACACCAAAAATACTTAAATGTGATTATTTTTAATTCATCACACAATTAAGTTAAAGCAAATGTTCTGAATACTTCCTAAATAATTAATTACATTGTTAGTAGTCTAAAATAAAATTAGTTATTTTAAAAGTGAAAAATGTTATATGTAGAGAACTGTTGAGATGAATATAAAACAGTAATTTCTTAAACACAAAAAAAACTTACCTTTGTTTACTACTACATTTCCAGATCAAGTACCACTACCGTTCCTTCTGCTGTGATACACACATATCAATAGTTTAACTAGATTACTTACTATAAAGCTGATGTTCACAACTTTTTCAGTTATTAAAATAGAGATCATTTTATTAAAGTACCAACAAATTAAATCATATTAATCTGTTTTCAGGATAGAGGATAAATAGCATAATTTGGCTTTTTCAGTGTATAGCAAATAAAAAGGCCATCTTTCTCCTACTGTTAATTTACCATCTGCTGGGGGAGGGGAGAGATGCACAAAGTAAAAATTATTTCTCTTGAATTTTCTGACAGGTTCTTTTTTTGGTAGAATTTTTGTACATTTGAAATTTAGAAAAAAGATTCTTCATGCAGTATTTTTCTAGGTGATTTTTCTAAGTGTGCCAAGGAACCACTAAGGCACTTTTCTGTTTTCATAAACTATAAGGTCTTAAATGTAATGTATTCCTGTGGGAAAAATGCAGATACTACATACATTATGTATTTGTAAATTTAATGCATATATAAGGTAAACAATAGGAGGACTACATATCAATTGCTTCCTTTCCTCATGCCATGACTCTTCTCAAAGAGTTTGAATTTTATGATGTTCTGTTGCAGAAACCGGTTTAGCCACAGACTTATATTCTTGGCAGTTGTATTTAACTGTCATCATAACTAATTACAGGTATCTCTACATTACCATATTGCAAACTCTCATCTTTATGAAAGTACAATGTTCTGTTGGGGAGGAAAAAAAGATATATCCAACATCCTGAGGGCTACCAAACAATGCCCTATTCCATGTTAGACTACAAACCTCAGGTCTTAGAACTGGTGCTGTAAACCTTCAAATTACTATTCTTTGGCAAGTTGCTTTAGCCTGAAGTACTTAAATAGTAAATCATCATTATGTGTTAATGCCAAACCTTTGGCCTGACACATATTAATCTTGTTTAACAGCAACTGATGATTACATTCCCTATTCATTTCAGGCATTTTGGTGACTAAACACATATGCAAAAGCTTCAGGGAAAAATTATTATTAGTTTTGAATGTGTCCTTACTTTTCACTGTGAATGATTGAGAAAACATTATTAAAAATTCTTGTTACTTATAATATAAGCATTCAAAGCATAATTCTTTTTTGAAACATCTGGCACTGAATAAAATTTGCATTTGGTATTCCAATATAACTGATCAACTCCAGAACATAACATATTTTAGATGTTTTCAAAATTCACATTTCCACATTTTATCCCATTGAAAAGATAGAGATTTAAAAACTTGAACCTATGTGAAAGAACTGGGGAAGGATAAACTAAAAGGGTCTTTAATTTGATAGCTACAAGACAAAGAGCATACCAGAGCCACCCAATAAATCATTGCGCTTTCTGGACTTAAGCTACAGTTTTCTATTGCAATTCATCTAGCACAATGGTGGGCAACTTGTGGCCTCCTCAGGGTATGTAGCTGGTGGGCCACCAGACAAGTTCTTGAACCCTGCATCTGCCAATGGGAGTTGCAGAAAGTGGTGCAGGCCACAGGGACTTACTGATGACAGCTTCTCACAGCACCCATTGGCTGGAAACAGCAAACCAAGGCCAATGGGAGCAGCAGACTGACATACCTACGGATACAAGAAACAACCTATCTAGCAGCCCACCAGTCTTACCCTGATGAGCCATGAGCGGCCTGTGACACACAGGTTGCCTACCACTGATCTAGACACAAACAAATAATATTAAGATAATTTAAAATTAAGCTATTCTCCAAACTAAGATGTTTTCACATTTAATATAAGCTAAATAGCAGCAGCATTGGGTAGGGTCACAAAAGTCAATATTCTGGTATTCTGCAGGCATTTTATGCAGGGATGTAAGAGTGTAGTTGATTAAACCATTAACTGATACGCAAAAGCTTATTGGTTAATGCTATTCATTACATGCATTTCCCCCTCCCTTGCAAGTAAATTTTTTAAAGGGCTGTCAGCAGCCTGGCTCAGTCCCAGCTGGTGCCAGGTCCGGAAGGTACCCCCGCTGTGGCTCTGCAATGCAAGTATTTTAGGAGCTGGGTGGGCAGACTGCCTGGTCAGTCCTGGCTTGTGCTGCAGGACAAGTCCCGGGACCTTGTGTGAGCTGGGCTGCTTGCCTGGCTCCTAATTCTTTCAATTCAGAGCTGCAGCGAGGGTAGCTCCTGGACCTGGTGCAAGCCGGGATTGTGTGCTTCCAGTGCTAACCCTTATTGTTTAATCGTGTAGTCAACAAAATTTTTCAAAAAGCAACCTCAAAAAAATAGTGATAAGATTTGTACTATTTAGTAAATCAGATATATAACTGATAAGATATTTTTTAAAAGGCAGAACCTGTCATTTACCCACTCCAATGGATCACAGGCATTATATTTTATCATGATCACCTAACAGAACTTTGTTGCACTAATATTTGGGTCTAGATTTATGGGATTCTTGACCAGGCTCAAAAATGCTTTGGACCTAAGATTTGTTATACAGAATTTTATCTATTTGGAGAATATGAGGGGAATGTTAAATTTCTGTTGCATTAAAATAAATAAAATATCTAATTTCCCCATTACAATTTTAAAAGGAATTGGAAACAAGATATTGAAGTCTAACAGTATTATGAGAAAAACAGTTTTTGCTTAGTAGTTTTTAAAAATATCAACCTTGCTTAGTTGTTCAGATTTAGTTATGCAAGCATAAAAAGGCAGCACATCCTGTATTAAACCACCAATATTTCCATTTTAAACGCCTTTGCTTTCAGATGACATCAAGACAGAGCTACATGTATCCCATGTTGCTTTTTGTTTCCCATCTTTTCTTAGCTTCAAATCTGAAATGAAGCACAAAAACATATTATGCACCATTGTAGACATATTAGGAACTGTAAAGAGGAAACATGTAATATTTAACTTCAATGAAAAAAAATCACAATTTGGGTTTTAATATCCTATCAATTACTAAAGGCCAATACAAACATTAAAATAACTTATTTGTAGTAATAACTCCATATTTAGTCTAATTCACTATTCAGGAAAAAACAGGTCAAATAAACAAACAAGGATCAGCACAAGCCTATTTGAAGTAAGGAAACATTTAACTGAGATTATATTGTATCCATTTAGTGCCAACAAAACTGCAAATACTGAATATTGTACTCAAATAACGCACCCCCAGGCAAGCTTCTTTTTCTTTCGAGCTTCTTGGGAAGCCTCCATATCTTGTTTGGCTTTTACAAAGTTGCGGCAAGCAACAGCTTTAGCAATTTTCACGCCGAGCTAAGTGGGGTGAGAAGGGACAGAAAGAAAAGTTAACAGAAGTAAATGGTTTACATCAAACATGAGGCATATCTTCTTTCCCATGAGCTAACATGAGTTTTGGTATCTTTTTTAAAAAAAATCAGATGCACAGATGTACTCATAGGACTGAACAGGACCAGATTTTCCATGAAAGTTCGATATGAGACACAAATGATTGATTTTACCATATAGCCTCTGGTCTTAGAAGGACATCTAGAACTGAAGAAGAAATCTGTTCCCACCTCACCACCCTCATCAGCCAGAAAGATGACAGTGTTAAGAAGGATGGGAGAGAACAGTAGGAGTCGGGTCCTAGGGACCCCAAGTAATCCCACCCATCCAAAGGAAAGCTTACTTGTAAATTCAATAAATTTGTAATATTACTCCATATAGTACCTTTCACACATGGAATTTAGAATTGGGGAAGGCTGAATTTTAATGGCTACTCTCAATAAACAGACAAGTGCTTATGTGTTGGGCATTACTTGAGCATCAGCTACCCTCTAACATGACATACTAGACCAAAACACTAGTACTAAAGGATGAAAATTATTTATATAATCCCATGAACTAAGATGACCAGAAAGTTTTACATGTATACATTTTGTAGCCAACCAACCTACCTAGATTTTTTAAGTAATAAAAACTTGGCATTTTAAGACACTGCTTTGAGTGTTACAGTAGTCGGTAAAAATGAATAGTCCTGTGATATATTAGAGACTAACAGATTTGGGCAAAAGCTTTTGTAGAAGAAATCCCAGTTTGTCAGATGCATCTTTATGCCCAAATAAATGTTAGTTTTTAATGTGCCACAGGACTCATTTTTGCAGATGCAGTCTATCATGGCTTTCCCTCAGATGCTTGTCAGTATTCAGCGTATATTTCAAACAAAGGGCCAAATTCAGTAGCGATGGACGTGCCAGAGATTTTTTAGATATTCTTTCCCGATCAACCTATGTAAGTGGCAATGTAATATGCACAGGTTTTATATCCCGTGGACACCACAGTCTATCCTGCTATAAATACATCCAATTCCCAGTGACTCACTGGGAATTATTTCCTCTAATCCTAGGGATCAATTTGGCTCAAGTGGTGCTTAGGAGGTTACAGGTGAAAGAGAAAGAAAGAAGCTGCTTTACTTTACAACTAATGCAGGTTGGAGAATAAGAACTGGATTTCATGATAATATGAAGTTTCAATTTGTTTTTTTACTAACTGGAACAAACTCTTTTGGACATTTTCCAAAACAAAAGCATGTTGAATCACCCGAGTCTGGTCAAGAAAGTAAGGTTTCTGGTTTATGTCTCTCCCTCTCTTGCCTACTACGCACCTTAGAAACCTTATGGTTGAAATCAACAAACCAGTACTTTGTGATGAAAAATGTTTTAAACTGTTCTGACCAATTTTACTTTTATCTTGTTAGTTGGTTTCATGACATACTCTGACTCTGTAAAGACAACAGACAAAATTCCTTCCTATCAACATATTATATTGTGCAGATTATAATTTTAAAAATGCACAATATTCTGGAACTCAACACCAGAAAAAGTTGGAACATGTAATTTGATCTTCAATAATTTATCAGAACCAAACAATATATTCCCATCCTCAAGCTGATCTTCTCAGAGGAATAGTGTCAGGCCTTAACAATATTAAGCAGAAGATGTTCCAGAAAAAGCAGCATGCTGCCGGAAGTAACAGTAATCTGAAATATGTCACTTTTAAAAACAATACTGAACCAATGCCCCAGGATAGCACTAAGATGCAGTGAGACATCTTTCAAATGAAAGAAAACAGAAGTCTAGATCATGTGTAGAAATTAAAAACTTCAAAAGTACTTTTGCAGGAATGGAGGTAGTGAAGATGAAACCAGGGACCTGATCAAAATATTAATTTAGATAATTATATTGTATCCACCGACAGATCCAACTGAAGTGTTCTACACTCCCATCCTAAACTAACCAGAGCTACCAGGTTTTTCGCCTTCCTCTGTAGCATGGGGTACAGATCACAGCTGGAGGATTCTCTGCATCTTGTGGTCTTCAAAGTACTTGAAGGCTTCAATATCTGAGATATAGGTGAGAGGATTATTCTAGGAGGGGTGGGTGAGATTCTGTGGCCTGTACTGTGCAGACTAGATGATCATAATGGTCCCTTCTGACCTTAAAGTCTATGAGTCTACTGCACACTATTAAATGGTTGCCACATTCACTGAGAAGGTGACGGAAATATATGTAAAGATCATGTGCAATATGTTAAGATGATCGTCACATTATCAGACTCTAGACTGTCATTTATGTAATAAAGATGCATGCTATTCAAATAAGCTTTTGACAGGATGCAAGATAGATGCCATTTTATTTATTTACAACCCTTTCACTTAACGGGAATTCAATTGGTACCATGGTATACGTAAGAGGAGGAAAAAAAAAAAAGACTAGATGGACTAATGCCACAGAAGAATTTTGAACTCACCATTTTCAAAGATTTCCATTACTGAACATTGCTAACTCCCTGCTCATTTTAATTGAATGTTGTGATATCCATGAATGGTGTTAAATAACACCAGCAAAAATGTAAGTCAGAAAAATTTGTTCTCAAAATTACTCCTATTTCTTTCTGAAAACCAGAAAGCTCATCTGTACAAAACAGCTAGAATATGTTGCTGCTTCTTGCAGCAGTAACTCATTCAAGGTGCTATCCAAAGCCCACTCAAATCAATGAGCACCTTTCCTGTTGGAGTTTGCAGTCTGGATTGTGTACGGCAAACAAAAGCATCCAACAAAAACAAAACAAAACAAAAAAAGATAGTGTGCAAGATCCAGGTAACAGAACAAGATCTCAGGCTACTGAAAATATGGCTGGAAACTGCATGAGTCATGGCAATGCATATAAAAGGGGCTGTTGTCTTAAGCAGGTATGGCTGCAATTCACTTCTATAAAAATTAAGTCCATAGATCAAATCCACAGAATGCAGCATTTTTATATGTAAACAGGAAGGCTGACTGCGGCATAATCTTGTTTCACCAGAGAAATATTGGTATGTCTACATTATAAAGACTACATACAAAACACAAAGCAATGATAACAGCTAGGCAGTTGGTGAGTTGAACCCACTCCCTATTATTCAATAGATTTTTTTTTATTCTTATCTTGTTTACCACTCTTGCACCCACTTTTTCTGTTTTACTCACCCACCTGTTGTGTCTTCTCTGTAACCTAAATGGTGAGGTCTTTGAGGCAGGGACTGACTGCTTGTTTGTTTGTACAGCAACTAGCACAACAGGCATTCTTGATCATACATAGACTGAAACCCTAGGCACTTCTATAATACAAACAGTAAATAGCTAAAAAGTGAGCACTAATTATATTAATTCCTTAAAAAGGCTACAACTAAACATTTCACTAATCTAGCTTTTGAATCTATATAAAGGGTAAATATCTCCTTATGGCAGGGCCAGATGTGGCCCCCAGCTTACCTGAATCTAACCAGGAGGCTCAGGGCTCCCCCCTCAAGCATCGGGGAACTCATGCTGGTGTTCGAGCCCCTCTGCAGGACTAAAGCACACACAAAAATCTACTAGCCTGGGCCCTCCTAGACTCTGGTGTGTGAGCGGAATATGAGAAGTAGCTTTCTCCTTCTTAATCAGGAGCCACATCAGTGAGGAGGGAAGGCGTTGTTTTGTTTTTGCTTGTCACTCGTGGGAAGACCCCGACTTATTTTTCTGTGGATCAGCAGCCCCCAACCGAAAAAAGGTTCCCCAGCCCACCTTCTGGAGTCCTCCTGATGCAGCAAAATCAATCATGTGATCAGCCAATACTTCAACGTTTTTCGTCATTAGCCATATAGGGATGCTTTGATTAACAATTAATATAATCCAATATTTCTGACATCTAAACTATAAAATGTGATGACAGTCACAAAGCATATCATAAAGACTAACTACTGTATAACATTCTGTTACTGACATGTAGTAATATAACATTTAAGTGCATCTAGAAGCATTCACATTTTTGCTATGAATCCTAGTAACATTTATAAATAAATCCAGATGTAATGAACCAACAAATTCCTGAAGTTATAATAGAAACTTAAAGGAATACAGTAGCAAATGAATATTTATATGGCAAAGCACAATAATTTTATTAACATAATACATAGAGCAAACAGAAGACTAAATGGACAATGAATTCATAGCAGTAGCACAGCTGTATCTTTAAATATGTCATTTTAGACTGAATTTTACATCATAGTACGATGAATTAATGACATTAATATACACACACGATCTTAGATAACTGATGTCTATAAAGATATTTAAGCCTTTAGTCTATTTCTGTGAGGGTGGAATGAATACTTCTAGATTTGAAAGTATGGAAATGAAATGGAATAATATCCGCTGTAGTATATGTAGAAATAGGGGAAATAAATATTCTGCAATATTAATGCCATTGCTTTAGGGCTACATAAAATCTAGTCGGCAAGACAAATATGTTGTTTAAACATTCACAAACATTTTATTCAGACTAAGCATATTCTCTGTCCATCCACACATATTCATTTCCCCTCCCAGAAGAAATCCTTGAAAGCTTGGTCAATAGAATTTAAATTTAAAAACAAAACAAAAACAAAAAACAAACCACAAACATTATGGGTCATCAGATAACAAAACAAAATGCAATGTTGTAAGAAGTGAAAAAATATGAATAAAATATATATAAAAATTTCTTGTGTAGTCAAAGTATCAGCATTTTCCATATAGAACATCCAATATTTTGCTGCATTTTAATTAAGGTGTCTAAACATTATCACAAAGAACTGCAAATTGGTCAGAGCACGCAGTAAGGAAAATTAAGCTCTAAAGGCTTTTTATCACCATATTTCAGGAACCAAGGGTGTAAAATGTTCTAATTTGGGATATATTAAAAGCCATAAAAGGTCTTTCAAAAAGATTAATGGTACTTTGCTTGGATTTAAGATAAGGGCTTTAGCTGGTTGGAAAAGCAGGGCCCTGGCTAGACCCTTGAGGCATTCATCTTTACAGCCACTTGGAAGATTTGTAAAAGCGTCTGCATAACCTCAAGCAAACGCACTGCGACATTTTTTTTTAAATTCCTTTCAATTTTACAGGTTTAAAGTGTGTAAATCATGTTGGGTAGTAAAGCAGATATAATGGCTCATCCTTGTAACATACTATAGATTTTTAAGACAAACTTTAATCAACTCAGTTTCCATGAGGCAAAGTCTTTCCATATTGAAGTTCACCAATAATCACTTCAAATACCTTACGCCATCAGCTTAATGCAGCATAAATGGAAACTTCTTATCCATAATTTTTCATAAAATTTTTTACTCATGAAATTGTTACCTTGTAACAAATTTCTAAAGCCTTTCCTCTTTTTGAATACTTTCAAGGCACTTATTTAAAAATACCAATTATCATACTTTAACTTTGTATGGAATAACAGGTTTCTATGAAAAATATTTATGCCATTCTCTTTTGTTCTTTAATTAAATGAAAACAGATGTTTTCTGAAGTAAAGCGGAACCATTACTGGAGTACTTAAAGTGTTAAGGTCTTTAATTTTTATATCAGTTTGGTCTACAATTCCTGATTGTCTTTACTCAAGCTCAACATTAATGTCAAGCAAGTTACCTAGGAGACGAAAGAGATCAAAGAGACAAAAAACCCTCAAATGTCTGATTAATCAAGCCTGCAAACAGCTTATTTCTTTTAGCCTGCATGCAAGTATGAAAATGAGATTCTGGGAGCCGTACATTGTGCAGATTTGTTCATTCTTATCAGAACAAAGCCAGCGGCAGCTTATTTCATGGATCATTGGCACTGTCATCAGTGCTACACAGAACGGGTGACAGCTCCTCATTTTGAGGCTTGAACAAAATTAGCAAAAAGTCGGCACAAATTAGCCTCTCATCTTTTTAGTAATATGACATTATTCATTTACTTTTTATCCAATTTTTAATTTTTTCCTTGTCAGCTATCCCTTTCTAGTGTTTCTTGCACAGCATCACAAAACACTTTTAAAACAAGCAAAGAAATGGCTGAAGTTGAAATCGTATGTAAAGTTCAGGCAGCAAGACAGAAAACATTTTTACTGAGTTGCAACAGATATTTATTATAACTTACAAAAAACTTTCCAGAAAAATCTTGAGATGTTTAATTTGGAATCTTATGCAGAAGAGAACTTTCATTAAATCAGAAATCATGTTTAAATACAAAATCTCTATGATAGACTAATGAGATAGCAGATTCAAGAACTGCTCCAGAAATGTCATATTGAGGTATGATCTACAAATGCTAAACTCAAAGAGGCTTTTACAAAACATCTTTATTCACACAGGTCCTGAAGCAACCTATGGTCATACCAGAGAAGCCAAACAGCCTTTTAATACAGTATTACAGTTTCTCATCAAATATGAATCTAGTTATTTCAGGCTTTGCCTTTAGCAATGATTTTCTCCTTTTATGTTATGGAATGTTATCCATTGCTGACGTATATAAAATATATAAAGCAAACAAGAATATTGAGTGGATTTTGCAGTGAAAATTGTCTTCTTTCAAGGATGGACTCCACTTTCACTATGAAATAGTTTGTAATACCTTTGTTGTTTTTTATGACCTATTAAAACATCAAATAATATTTAGATGACAGAGTAATGTAGCAAGGATGGAAAAGTCTTCAAATACTTAAGTTCTTTTCTAGATTTAAACATTTATGTGCAAGTAACGTCTTCCATTCATGGCAAAACAGCATTAAAAATTAACTGTAAGCTGTTAGATGCTTTACACAGTCCCCTTATAAGAAAGGCAATTTAAAAAAAAAAGAAGAGAGAACTGTAGTACTGTTTTCAGCAATTTCTTTATCTCTGTTCTTCTAAGTAAGAAAGCTTATTAACAAGCTTTGAACTTAAAATCACATTTACAATAATGTGCCATCAACAGTTTTATAAGCTAATTAGAAAAAAAGATTAATTAATGACTGGCTGCTAATAAAATGGCAATCATGAAGAAAGAAACCAAGGGTGCTAAGCTTCAACTACCACCAATTAAGAGCTAATTACAAACAAATTATATATGTGTTTTGCTGTGGGCTTTAATTTACTAAAATGGTTTTAATTAAAAGAGAAAACATGCTGATTAATTGAACTGCAGAAAAAATCTACAGTATAAACTCGGCTTTGTCTGTCTCTTTAATTAGACTTGTAACATCTGAAATCTTTTTTTAAGGTTTGTTAAAGAAAAGATATACATAATTAGAGAAGCATAAGAATGTAATTCTAGGTGATAACCCTGTCATATAGCAAAGGTTAAAAGAAAACAATCCTAATGAAGAAAGATATTTGGAAGCACCTCCACTAAATGTTAGAAAGAAAAACCCATCACCAAGACAAAATTAAACCTACTCTTCTTTTTTCCAGGTCTTAATAGAAATGAAGCCCAAGTTAACTAGTGTGCAATTACAGTCTTAAAATATGTTGCAACCACTCTGGGTACCTACACACATTATAGTAAATTTTGAATGGGAGACATATATTTAGAAATACAACTCTAATCATAATAGTAGGTAGCAGACTTGCCATGTCCCCATGCAATTAATTGACTTGGTGTATATTTAATAGAAGGTCATTATTTGTATGACTTAACCAAAAGCTACATACTATTTCTTGAATAAAAGATCAAATTTTAAAAACAGAGAAATACTTTTAGAAACCCGGGTCATATGCTCCCCAATGGAAGTTATCAAGTTAGAATTTGCTCCCAAATAAGGACAATTTCATTAATGATTATTAGCAAGTGATCAAAACAATTATATAACACAATCAATGTGGTTAGAAAGCTCTCATCAGACTAGCTCTGTTGGGAGACAAGAATGGGATTTCAATGACTGGTTAATTAATTATATCATCTTTCATTTAAGCTTTATTAGAATAATGCAGTTTATTTGTAAATTATAGGTTTTGAAACTTCTCACCAAAATGCCAAAAGCCTCTAAGCTAAACACATAAGAGCAGTGCTGTCAAAATGAGTTATTTAAAGACTGACAACTGCTTCAGTAATTTAGTACTCTAAATTACATAATATTTTTAAAGTTTCTTTTGACAGGTAAATCTAATGTGGTCAAGATTTTGCTATTGTGTTCAAATTACTGCCCTCCGGCTAATGCACTCTTAGACAATGTGGCACCTATGCAGCAATAATAGCTGCACAATAATCACAAGTGAAATGAAAAGTTTGAATTTTAGCCAGAATAATTCTCAAAGCCATACAGAAATCTGCATTCTGTTTCCAGGGATGGAACAAAATATTCATGCATGACAGCATTGAAGAAAAATGTGTTTCACTTGAACAATATAAAGTATTTTCAGGGTAAAGTATTGAAAAGATCTCTTTTCAGGTTTCACAATATCTATTTTAGAACAAGTTTACAAAGAATTAATTATATTCACATCTTAACATATGTAAGCATATAAATGAAATTAACAGATTACACTGATGAGTTGTTTCAAAGTAATTTCAGTCATAAATCTGACATAGGATATGCATTTACTGTTATGCAGAGTCAATATAGTGATCTAATTTTTCAATATTAATTTATTTAAAGGAGTGCATAAAAAGTACAGTAAGTGTGCCATTTACACTGCAATTTAAGAATGAAGAATGTCTATTAGAAAGATTCTCAGTTATATTGGGTATGTGCCCACAGTTTGCTACTGACACAAGCTTAGGTAACATTTATAAAACACTACAAAACATTTTATGAAATCCAGGGACTCTCTCTACAAACATTGCTTAGTTCTGTCAACAGTCTTACAATCAAATCCACGCACAGTCACTTTTGAGTGAACATCAGTGGGTTGGTCTGTGAAGAGATGCATTGAAGTCTATGTGCTTCTGTGTACAAGTCTACTTGTACACGCCAACTACTAAATTAGAGTTAATGTGTTCATATCCATACTTCCCCCGTACACACTTATTGATTAAAAATATAAAATGTTATATTCTTTTTAATCAATAAGAGACATACATAATTTTACTTTCTCTTGCTTATGTTTCTAGCACATGCACTAGCAGACTGAACTTCAAGCTCAGAAACATTTTGTTAACATGATTCACTCTAAAACTGCCACAATACACATGCTAATTGTGATCAAGAAAAATCTTACTGTGCACACTGTAGAACTAAAAATAGTTTACAAAAAAAAAAAAATCTATATTTTAGCACTTGAAAGTTGGAATGTATAATGTCCATGCTGTCTGGGAAAAGAGTTGGATCTGTTTGACTTAAGGACAGGAAGAGAGATCCTGAAAAATGTTGCCCCATGATGACAGCAATCAGATTTTATTTTTTCCACATTCACTCAGCTGCTAGCCCACAACAATCTGGTAACCAGGCTTAATAGCACAAAGAAAATTGTGTGTGCAGCATTATGAAAAATCTCTTCAAACAGCAAGCCATTCTTGTCAGGTGTATTTTCCAAAATAGAAATACACAATACCCAGCTTCCATACTCACTCCTTATACAACATGACAACGTGTGCTTCCAAAATACCCTGTCACGGGTGTTACATGACAATAAAAACCTTGCTATGGTAACTTTTGGGTTTCAGGGATGTGAATTTAGAGATCTGCCCATCCAGTCTCCATAATATGCACATTCTGTAAATCACTCAGATTCTTAGGGAATCTGATTTCACAAAAAATCATCCTTCACTGTGTCATAATGATAGCACAATTTTGGCATTCCCTAGCTTTTTTGTGGCGTGTTTTCATTGCCTATTCCCAGCCATCTCTTTATTTTTGGCTTCATTTTTTCTAAATATTGATGCTGCCCTATCAGTTTCACAGGCTTATAAATGTTATACATCAAAAATTAGTTTCACTTATTAAGGCAGGAAACAGCTTTAAGAACTCTGGGATCTGTGCCTCAAAGCAAAGGCTTTATCAGCAGGTTCCAGTCACTGCTTCTTGAGAAAGAAAATAGTGCTGATTAAAAATCTATACACCTGATTTCTAAAGGAACACCCACCCACTGAACGCACATTCTACAGGGCTGCATCCCATATTCGACCAGCTTATATCCACATACAACACTATTTATGAATAATAATTAAGAAAAATAAAAAAAGTAAGATGTAGTTTGTATAAGAAACAGCAACTTAACCCTTTTTTGCCCACTTTCACAGGTGCTACACTCTCAATCTCTTTCTCTGTGTTTGACTCTAACCATTGCCAGATGCTTAGAACATTTGGAGGTGAAAAGAAAAGTAAGATCAACAGCTCAAAAGTCTCAGAGGGGTAGCCGTGTTAGTGTTAGTCTGTAGCTTTAAAAAACATGTAGTCCTGTGGCACCTTAGAGACCAACAGAATCATGAGCTTTTGTGGTCAAAACCCACTTCTTCAGATGAACTTGAGTAGAGAAAATAAGTGGGAACCCTCACAATTTGTAACAGAAAAGGAAGAAAGGGGGAAAACAATACCTGTCAATTGTAGTGCTGGTGCTAATGAGGCTACGTGGACTGGAAGTGTCCCATACAGAGCTTTTGATGTCAATTGGGTGTTGAATGCAAGGAAAGCAGGTTTTATAATGGGTCATCCACTTCAAGTCTTTGTTCAAGCCCCAGGAAACTGTCAAATTTGCATATGTAGATCCCACCCCTTCTATCCTCCCCCAATTATGGAGAGACACATGAATCCATGAAGATGTGGTTATGGCATAAAAGAACCACCAATTTTCCAGTGAGTTTTGCATAGGCAAATCCTTGTTCCCGGCAAATCCTTGTTCCCGTGGAAAGGCCCACTGAAGTTACTGGGAGACTGCCTGAATGAAACTCATTGTAATATCAGGGCCTTTTATAGCCTTCTTCCAAAACTAAGCATTGTATGCCAGGCTCTCATTCATATTGGTGTCTCTGAGATCTGCAGAAATCTGGTTAATGTAGTGAATCTTTGGTATCCTCCTTGGCTGTCTTCCATCCATAATCGCTACAAGAGCCATCCTACTGATACAACTCTCAAGTCTCTGTTTTATATGCCCATACCAACACAGCCTTGCTTTCCTCAATTTGGCTTCAATTAGAGCAATCTGCATTAGACCCCTTACAAAAACATTTCATTTCCTGTCAGTGTCCAACGTCTTCATTTCTGCGGTAGACAGCATATGGAGTTTCTTTGTTGTCATTGGCCAAATCTCTTGCATGTATTAAGATGGGCCCAATTAGAATTTTATATAGCCATCTTTTAACTTTATTGGCATCTTTTCACTGCACAGATTAGCTCTCGCCTTTTCAGCAAAGCAGCTTCAGCATAATTAATTAGGAGCCGTTTTTGCGCAAGAGGCTTTTGCGTAAAAAGGAGCTGTGTAGATGGTTCCTTTTTGCGCAAAAACCCTCTCTGGTGCAAGAGGGGGGTTTTGCGCAAAAAGGAGCCGTCTACACTGCTCGTTTTTGCACAAAAGCCTCGAGCAAAAACGGCTGCTAATTCATTATACAAATGAAGCACAGTGATATTTTACTCCACGCTTCATTTGCATAAGCTTTTACGGAAGAAGGTTACAGTATAGACGAAGTCTAAGTCATCAGTGTTTCAAGATGGTTCCCTTCATATATTCTCACTTATCACATCCATGCCAAGTGCAAGCAAAAAGGAGCTCAACTTAGCTGATCCTGCTGCTAGCCAACATTTACTTGAAATTTTCTACTACAATTCCATTAAGTTTGGACTCAGCAGTTATGCCATATTCTAGACCCACATAGGTCATCATTCGTACCTTCCAAATGGCACATTGCTAATGACACACTCATTTTAACTTTAGTAGCTCTTGCCCAGTTACAACAGTTATCCAATATGGATAAAGTACACTATAAATAGTAAACAAACTTGTAACTTTTCATGTTAATTTGCAGTTACAGGCAGTCCCCGGGTTACGTACAAGATAGGGACTGTAGGTTTGTTCTTAAGTTGAATCTGTATGTAAGTCGGAACTGGCGTCCAGATTCAGCCGCTGCTGAAACTGATCAGTTTCAACAGTGGCTGAATCTGGACGCCAGTTCTGACTTACATACAGATTCAACTTAAGAACCCCAGGCATCCCCAAGTCAGCTGCTGCTGAAACTGATCAGCGGCTGATTCCAGGAAGCCCGGAGCAGGGGCTTCCTGTAGTCAGCCACTGGTCATTTTCAGCAGCTGCTGACTAGGGGACACCTGGGGCAGAGCAGCTGGGGTGCTGCTGGGTTGGTCCAGTGGCACCCAGAGCGGCGCTACGGGACCAACCGGCAGCGCCCCAGCTGCTGTACCACAGGCGTCCGGAGCAAAGCCGCGGAGCACAGGGGCAGCGGGACAGCCCGGACGCGCCGTGGCTATCCTGCTGCCCTCGGGCTCCGTGGCTTTGCTCTGCTTTGCTCCCCGTCCCCCTGGTCTGCAGACCAGGGGGACGGGGAGCAAAGCGGCGGAACACGCGGGCAGCGGGACAGCCCAGACGCGCCGTGGCTATCCTGCTGCCCTCGGGCTACGCGGCTTTGCTCTGCTCCCCGTCCCCCAGGTCTGCAGACCAGGGGGAGGGGGAGGGGGAGGGGGAGCAGAGTAGAGCAGAGCGGCGGAACGCGCGGCCAGCTGACAGCCCAGACGCGTCTGGGCTGTCAGCTGGCCGCGTGCTCCGCTCTGCTTCCCCCCCCCCCTCCATGGTTTGCAGACCAGGGGGAGGGGGAGCAGAGCGGAGCAGAGCAGAGCGGCAGAACGCGTGGCCAGCTGACAGCCCAGACGCATCTGGGCTGTCAGCTGGCCGCGTGCTCCGCTCTGCTCCCCCCCCCCTGGTCTGCAGACCAGGGGGAGGGGGAGCAGAGCAGAGCAGAGCGGAGCGGAGCAGAGCAGAGCAGAGCGGCGGAACGCGCAGCCAGCTGACAGCCCAGACTCTGGGCTGTCAGCTGGCCGCGCGTTCCGCTGCTCTGCTCTGTTCTGCTCCCCCTCCCCCTGGTCTGCAGACGGGGGGGGGGGGGGGGGGAGAGCAGAGCGGAGCGCGCGGCCAGCTGACAGCCCAGACGCGTCTGGGCTGTCAGCTGGCCGCGCGTTCTGCCGCCGCTTTGCTTCCTCTCCCTGGTCTGTTCGAGACCAGGGAGAGGAAGTGCCCCGTTCGTAACTGCGGATCCGACATAAGTCGGATCCGCGTAACTCGGGGACTGCCTGTATAGTCAAAAAATTTGTACGGAAATCTCAGGATGTTTTGTTGATTGTGGTACTCTAACCAATTTACTGCAGATGAGAAAATGGTGCATTTCAAGTCTGTTCTTTGAAAGTGTTGTGCTAGGGGTGTTTTGATACTGTACATGAGAAGAGAGCAGTAGGTGATCTTAAAGGGTAGACACATGGTGATAGTATAATTACAAACCTAAGAAGTTCTGCTATATGAAGTGATGGTTTTACAATCAATGGTTATGATAGTTACTTATGTAGTACACTCAGTGGCTCAATGAGGCGGTTTCCAGTGAATCAGTAGAGAACAGGTACCAAGGCAGTCAAAATTTAACTAAGTGCAAATTTCCTAGCCTCCAAAACTGTTTTAACTGTAATGGTATATTTTTTAAAAGAATTCTTGGAAATTTTAAAATACTTTAAAAACATGTATGTGAAAATCTGAACTAGATTGTAGTGTTTTCCTTCTTCATTTTGAAACTTTCAAAAACTTTTCAATTCTAGCAGCTTAGCCAACAGGCCTGAAATTTCCATTGTGTAAGACAGAGAAAAGATGGGAAGATACATGGGATGTAGGAGATATGTTGTAGCTGGGAAATGGAAAATCCTGTAGGTATAATTAAGAGGAAACATAGAAGCCATTCCTTATCTTTATTAGAGCCACATTTGAGTGTACTCCCTTCCCTGGTTTCCGAGCTGTTCTCTTTTCTTTCTTCACATTTTCCCCCCATCCTCCCTCTGCCTTTATGGAAGCTGGAACCCAGCTGCCTCTGATGGACTCCAGAGATGCACTGCTGATGCCATATACTCACACCTATTTGTGTGGTGTCTCATTTTAAATCCCAGTTCAGAGAGGCACCTAGCAGATTAACTACAAAAGTTGAAAAGTTCTGTCAGCATTTTATAAACTGTTGATCCTTCAAAAGGTTTAAGTTAATATACAAATAGTCACCCACCTACCATGCAGTTCATCATACTAGCTACCACCGCAGGCAATGTAAATAAAAGATGCCACGTTTCTGAGTCAACCTAATTTTGAGATATGCTCTTAAAAACAAAAATAATTACATTTATTCCAAAGTCAAAAAACATTTTCATTACGTAAATATATCCTTGAGCTCTACCATCGAGTTTACTAGAGGATTTTGTAAGGTGGGAAAAGAGAGGAAAAGTCTGAAGTATGGCATATTGATAAAAAAACCTACTTGCCATCGGAAATTTTTTGAGAAGCTGATGAGAAAGAAGGCCAAAATCTTAGGATTATGATGGATATCTATTTATAGTCATAACTATTGAGTCTTAATGTGGCTACACAATAGTTTGTTTTTTTTCTGAGATCAATTCTTTTGGACCTTGTGTGGTCAAGTGTCCTTGTGATAGACATTACACTCACTGTTGAAAATATAGATATAATTGTACAAGCAGTCCTATAATTACATCTGTGGCGAGAACAGGTCGTGACTGAAAGAAGCCTATCTAAGCAGCAGCAAAATGAAAAGATGCCAGGAATAATCTTTAACAGTATTTGGGTTACATTATGATGACTTATGATTAGATACACAAAGTTAAAGAGTTCTAAGGGGCAGTATTTAATCAAAACAACTTACCTCACGAGTGGCTAATCTATTACTCAGTTCCTCAGCTCTCTCAATATCCCCTTCAGCCAAAGACTTGTCTATGCTGACTTCAAGGCCAGACTGGAAAAAAATGGCAAACATCTTCAGGCCAAAATGAATGGGGATATAGGATTTATAGAGGAAACTCTTCTCGTACATTTTAAACATCTGTTTAACAGCATAATATTTCACACATCTATAATTTCCATGTATAACAAATCACATTTGTCTAAGTGTTGTAATGGATGGTATCATTAAGTAGTCACTGAAAGGCTGGCTGAGCACAAATCATTGTACTAGCTCCACCTTATGTGTAGGGTAAATACTGTACTTAAAAAAATAATCACATGGACTAGTTTATACTTGTCACAAGAAAGTTTCATCTCAAGATATGGCTTATGCATTCTATCCCTGGAGCTTTCTTAAATAAAATGTGAAGTGTATGTGTCAGGTAACAAAGAATGGCAATTATCACTGTATCTTTGCAGTTCTTAGATCTTTATCCCAAAACTGAATTCTGGCACCATGCCACTTTGATGTACTACTAAATTCAAGTCTTCAAATAATCATAGTATGACAGGGAAAAATGTTTTACATTTTTAAAATATTTGAATACAAGAAAAAAAGAGTGTCCCTAGAACAGAGGCAAATTGTAACTTGTTTAATATCTGCAAATTAAAGACTAATGAAAGTTTTAAAAAATTACATCTGTGCTCTTCAAAAAAAAATTGTAGGTTGGTATTTGTTGAAGATTCTAATTGTAATATTTCTGAGGGAATATAGGAGTGGAACTGATATTGATGTGTTGGAGTGGGACAGTTCTGTAATATTTTGTACGTCTAGTATGGGTGCCTCAGTTTCCACATTTGCTGTATTGTTAAGCAGGTGGCAGGAAAAGGCTACTTATTCTATGCGGAGATAAGGTGTGATTGTCTTCTTGGACATCCCATATACACACAGCCCTTGCCCTAAATGGGTAGGCGTCAATGACCACTCCAATTGCCTGGATTTGGTACCTTCCAACTAAAACCCATGGATGGCTCATCCAAACATAAGAAGCCAGCTGTATATGCCCAGGAAACAAGTATAAAGGATTAAGCAGTGGTCAGATGCGGAGTTAAGAGTTGGCTGTTCTTTTAAACTGAAACAAAAGAGAAGTTACAGGGCTCTGCACTGACTAAAATGGACCATGATTTAATTTTCTATTCTCTGTCCTGACCAAGAACTTTCTATGCTGAGTTCCAGACATCTAATAAACCTAACTTCTTTTACAACACTGGCTGAGAGTCAAAGATGTGGGTGCAGTAATCCCTTTAGGTGTACAAGTCTGTTTCAGGTTTCTAACTTGGGCAGACTCACTGAAGGCAGCTCAAAGTGTGAAGCGGGGTGCTGAAAGCTCTGAGGCTCAGTTTAAAGGAGGCAGTGAAGCCAAATGGTTTATCATAGTGAAGGAGTCAGTCCCTAATGAGGAGGTTTGGCTGGCCAAAGGCTTCCTCCCAGGGACTGTTCTGGAGCATCAGACCCGTGGATAGTGACCGATGTCCACAAGCAGATTGTGATTAAAAACCTCACCAAAAAACCCTCAAGAAAGGGAGATTTCAATTTCTTTATTGGGTTTAAATATTGTTAAAATACAACAATCAATCATTTCTGGTCAACTAACCTACTTTAAAGATGTCATAATAAACGGAAATATAACAGGTTACTCCTGAGAAATAGCGTTAATAGGATTTTTCCTTTCATTCACACACTGAATATGTAACTCAAAGAACAAAAAATTAATAACATTCAAAGTTGTGCTAATAGTCAATTCTGTTTGATTTCTTATTAAATTAATAGATAGAATTTACAGTTTGCCAGCACTAATAAAAATAACTCAGCTAATCATCTCAGCTGGAGAGCTTTCACATTTTGCTGGCCAATGTGCCTCTATCATCCAGCTCTACCTTGAGCTGTTCAGTGAAAGACTGCAACTTCAGATAAGAATTATGAGCAGATATTTGCCTAGGACAAGGACTCAGAAAACAGTGGTCAGAGTCACTTCAGTTGGGATATATAATCTAGAAAACATGTTGTGAAACCACATCAATTGCTTAAGTCTTGGAAAAACATCACTGACTAAAGAATGCCATAATGCAGTGGTTCTCAACTAGGGGTATGTGTATCCTCCAGGGAGTACACATAGATCTTCCATGGGGTATATCAACTCATCTAGATATTTTCCTGGTTTTACAATAGACAACATAAAAAAAAACAGAAGTATCGCAGCACCCTTTGGCTACGTCTAGATTGCAAGCCTCTTACGAAAGAGGCTTTTTCGAAAGATACTTTCGAAAAAGAGCGTCTACACTAAAACCAGTACTTTTGAAAAAATAAGCCGCTTTTTCAAAAGAAAGCACCCAGGCAGTCTGGATGCTCTCTTTCGAAAAAGCACAGTTTGCATTACATAGCGCCTTTTTTCAAAAGAGCATTTTGAAAAAAGATGTTCTTCCTTGTAAAATGAGGTTTTCCACGGTCAAAAATAACTGCCACGTTCTTTCGATTTACTTTCAAAAGAACACGGTAGCAGTCCAGAGGCAGGGGAAGTTTTTTCAAAGAAATGCCTTTTTTTTTTTTTTCAAAATAACCCTGCAGTCTAGACACACCCTTACTGAAAAAGTGCTTACTCCATATGGTAAAAATGAGAATTATAAAACAAATGAACTGGAATATAAGTATTGTACTTTTTCAGTGTACAGTATATATAGAAGAATAAAATAACTGTCTATGAAATTTTAGTTTGTACTAACATCATTCAAGGGTTTTTTTTTTACTTAATTTTGTAAGCAAGTAGTTTTTTAGTGAGATGAACTTGGGCATATGCAAGACAAATCAGACTCCTGAAAGGGGCAAAGCAGTCTGGAGAGACCGAGAGACATAACACAATTTATAAAGATAAATGGGCTTTGAAAATGTGACACTATTGATGGCAATCACTAATAATTAGTACCATAAGTTTCTAAGAATTATTGACAATGTTAATAAATGTGTTAATAATAGAAAGGTTACTTCAGGGAAAGTATCAGCTGAAGTATTTTAAAATTACAAGATATTCACCCTAGACAAGTCAGATGTGTACATCCCTCTATGTGTATCAGAGAAAAAAAGAAAACAGAAACGGAAGGCAATACCAAGAAATATTGCATCAGAGTATAGCAATTCTTCAATACAGGCAGTCCCCGGGTTACGTACAAGATAGGGACTATAGGTTTGTTCTTAAGTTGAATGTGTATGTAAAGTCGGAACTGGCTCCAGATTCAGCCGCTGCTGAAACTGATCAGCGGCTGACTACAGGAAGCCCTAGGCAGAGTTGCTCTGCCCCCGGCTTCCTGGAATCAGCCGCTGATCAGTTTCAACAGCGGCTGAATCTGGACTCCTGGGACAGAACAGCTGGGGCACTGCCGGGTAGGTCCCCGCAGGACCAACCCGGCAGCACCCCAGCTGCTCTACCCCAGGCGTCCCGCAACAAAAACCTGGTCTGCTGGGGGGGGGGGGGGGGGCGGGGCGCACTAGCTGTGCCCGCTCCCCCCCCCCAGCCGACCAGGGAGACCCGAGCAAAGCCGCGGAGGCGCAGAGGTCAGGAGCAAAGCCGCAGAGGTGGCGGGACCCCGCTGCCCGTGCGGCTTTGCTCCTTTGCCCCGGAGCAAAGCCGCACAGGCAGCGGGGTCCCCCGCCTCTGCGGCTTTGCTCCTGTCTCCCTTCTGTGCTGAGGCTTTGCTCCTTTGCCCCGGCTGCAGGGAGCACAGCAGGGAGACAGGAGCAAAGCCGCAGAGGCGGGGGACCCCGCCGCCTGTGCGGCTTTGCTCCGAGGCAAAGGAGCAAAGCCGCACGGGCAGCGGGGTCCCGCCGCCTGTGCAGCTTTGCTCGGGTCTCCCAGCTGTGCTGGGGAGTCCCCCCCAGCACACCAGGGAGACCCGGAGCAGCTTTTCTCGCCCCAGAGGACGCGGTGGTGGGACCGCTGAACTCTGGGCGGTCCCGCCGCCCACAAGCTCCGGGGTGAGAAAAGCCCCGTTCGTAAGTGCGGATCAGACATAAGTCGGATCCACGTAAGTCGGGGACTGCCTGTATAAGAAAGATCCATAAACTGTGTGATATCTAACTAATAGAGCATATTACTAGTATAATATTTCTATGAGAGAGAGAGAATTCTGTGTGAGTATTTACTCACCTTCAATCAACTTAGTTTTGTAATAATATATCATGGTCATCATACTTCTAAGAAATTATGAATAGCAATCACCTTTTGGGCACCCCTGTTGCTCGCAAGTGATTCAAATCTATCATTGATTCCAAAGTATTGTGTGAGTTCCGTCCATTGACTTTCATTTGTAGATTGCGGACTGAAAAAACAAACCCAACTTCATACTAAGCACACAGAGAAAATTTAATTGATAATTCAATTAAAATACAAATAGCAATTAACATTAGCAGCTAAGTATTTTTAAATTCTCCATAGTTTGTAATATCAGTGTTCTCCCATTTGGTTTTTTTTTTTTTTTTTTTTTTTTTAATAAAACACACTGTTTTCAACTGTCTAACGACAAAAATAAAAGTTCCTTTTGCTTGCTTCGCAATATCTGTATTTGAGTCATGTATGACTCCATTCCTACAGTAAATTTCACATGGCAACACATACAATCAGAGCAATCAAGGGAAAGTCTCCATAGCTATGAATTAAATAATAATAAATTAAGTACTTCCTCTATTCTTAATTTCTATCTAAATTAATTTTTGTTAAATCAAGAAATTTTCCCATCAAATAATTTTAGGGGTCAAATTCAGCCATTGACTTAAAAGGGCTCTGACTGACTTGGAAACTGTTTACAGACACCCAAAGATAAAATTTGGCTCTAAGGTTAGTCAAGTTTTGTACCCATTCTTTCTAAAAATATCCTTTTATAAACCACACTTCAGATAATTATACTGCATTTTTTATACCTCTCAATTGCTTCTTTTTTGTTCTTTTTCAGTTTTTCTGGAAAGAAAAAAATAAAGCAATCAAATCTAAAAACATTCAAAGACTTGTACCAGAAGTTATTACAAGAGATTAGTTCAAGATTAACATGTAGGGTATTACCAAGTAATTTTTCCTGAAAGGCCAAGAAATCTCCCACATAAAGTTTCAATAGGTCAATAGAATCCTATTTAGTCAGTCTCTCGCCCTATAGCAGAATTGGGGCCATACTGATTAATTTCTAAAATATTTTTAAGGAACAGGATTATGCTTAGTAGTAAGGGTTTTCATAATAAGAACTTTACACAGTCTCTGTAGGTAGAGAGTTGTATTTAGAAAACTAAAGCAAGAGTGAGCAATTGGATTACTAAAAAATATATTAGCTAACTGGTGATCTTGATAAATCAACATTAATTAAAAAACATTTACAGGTTGAATTTCCTTGCAAGGTGACACAAACATAAATCTATGCGGTTTCCATAACCTAGTCAACACAACAAAGTCTCCCATTTATAGGCACAGAATGTTGGCATCAATGGTGCCCTCCAGCCTACTCGATCACTTTAATTCCTGAAAAAATACACTATTACTTAAATACTAAATGCATTTTGATTTACTAATGTAATAGAATGAAATACCTTTTCTGTAACGTTTTCTCTTTTGTCCCCTATTTCCCTGATTTGTTTGGACTTTCATTTCAAAGCTTTTCTTCTGCAGCTCTTGAAATTTCTATAGGAGTAGGAAAAAGAAAACTCAGAATTCTAAATGAGAAAAAAAAATGTACTGAAAACGTTTCCCAAAATTCTAATTCTTATATAGCACCAGTTCAATTCTGCTGGTACTAAGTTGCAAAGACGACATACTGAAGGGGAGCCAGCTGAAAAGTTGGTTCCCGCCAGCACCATGTCCGTGGGCTGCAGGGAAGGCAGAGGCGCAGTTGGGGATGGGGGCACAAGCTGGAAATCAGCTGTCCCAGTTCTTGCCTGGTCCCCCCCCTGCTGTGCCCCTCTACCTTTTAAATGTATTAAGAGCTTGGAGGCTCTTAATACAATTAAAAGGCAGAGCTACAGCAGGTTTAGCCCTGTTGTGGCTCAGCAGTTTCCCCCCTTATCAACTAATTGAGGAGTCGATGGAAATTCCATTGACTACTTGATTATCTGATTAAATACAATTTAACATCCCTACTTCATTTCACATAATATCATCTGACTTTCTGCCACACCCCTCCTTTTAGACTATGAATCATTACAACTGCATCCCAATCTTCATTATAAGGTACACAATTAACTCGAAACACATTAAGGATGTCACATTAAGCATATTTGTAAAGTCCTCTGATGTCAGGTTAGATGACAGGCGAATGTCCAGGGATGACTAAAAACTGCTCTTACATAGCTGGTTATCCAGTCTATGGTGAAAGATGAGTTTTTTTGTAATCTTTCTTCAGAATTAGAGGCCCAGTGTGAAAAATCAGTGTACACTGGTCATTTCATTAGTACGAATTTTCCAACCTTTTCTCCTTCCACATGAAACACGCATAAACCAAAGCAAATGAATTAGGTTTGGAAACTATTTTGATACTGAATAGTAGGGCTTACATGAAATTAAAAGTTCTTTTTTTGTTGACTAGAACTTAAATATTCAGGAAATTGGAAATTATGCTTAATTACAAATTTTTAACAATACAGAAGCCAGTTGCAAAGTTCAGGGACTCAGATCCTGACCTGAACAGAATACTTTGTATGAGGGAGTGGTTGTGCCTATATTATTTCCCCCCTGGGCTTTACGTTACCAATCTGTAAAGAAAGTAGAAATACAATTTACATTAAAAAAATCCCATTTACCAGCTTGTTAAGTTACAACTTTTTCCAATGGGTGATGGAAAACTACAAAGCTGAATGTGTTACATTGTACACTGGCCATTTACAGACAACTATTATTACTCACATTCCACATTTTTAAAGAAATTCCTGAAGGGCATTCTTGACATTTGTTTTCTCCATCTGCCACTACCATAGGAGCAGATTTACTTTCAGTGATTCTCTCATGTCTATTTGTCTGAAATTCAACAACCTGAACTCCTTTGACATTCTCGACTTTATCTTCCTTGGAACAAGATACAGGACCATCCGCTGGGTCTCCCTCATCAGCACTCGAGTCAACATCACTTTCATTCATATCAGGGGGTAACAGCCCGCTCCACATCTTCGAGTCTAAAAAACATAACAAAAATCTTTGTGAAGAGACAAACTTCATATGAATTTACCCAGATTACATTAAAAAACAAGTTTCAAAATTCTAAAAGAGCAAAAGAAAATATAAAGGATAGAAAAATTGTAACTCAAGTAGCGCTGTAAAGGGAACAGCAGGCTGGGGAATGGGGAGGTCATTTCAGCCCAATTTGAGTGGTACCCACCCCCCATCCTGTGGCAACACATGTCTGTGGGGCACCTGGGCCTGCTGCTGACAGAGGATGCTCCAGCATGGCTAGAATAGCCCCAGCCAGTTACCTTAGCCAGTAAACTTAAGTGTGAGGCTTACGAGTTAACCATTCACACCGCCTAAATTCAAGATTTTTTTAAAAATGCATTATCATACTGCATGAATCTAGAGGACAGAATTATCCAAGGGTGGTGTATGAACAGTATCTAAAGAAAAAAACTGGAGACAAACATTAGAGGCTAGATGCTTTTGAAATATGTACAGTGAGATTTGTGTGTGTCCTTTAACTGCAAGTCAAGTGTCTCCAAAAGTGCTTGCATAATTTTGCATGTGTAACGCCAACAGACCCTGGTTGTCTGTGCCAGCTGGCTATTAACTAAGGCTGTAGAGCAGACTCATTCTCTCTGTAAGTGGTCTCAGTGCCAGAGATGGAACAGGACACCAAACTCAGCAGGTGTTTGGGTTACACATGAAGACTTTTAAAAATGTTGTTCTAAGTGTTTCACTGAATTGTGGAACACAAAAACATGGATCATGAGCAGTACAAGATCAGAGTTCATTTTGTTGCACCACTGTAAATCTTGACTACAATGGAGTTGCTTCAAATTCACTCTAGTGTAACAGATTTAAAGCAAAACCTGAAAGACGCTTTCAAATTTACTTTAAAACTAGTTAAATGACTTCCTCCTCACAGAGACTTAATCTGAAAAAAACAACCCTAAAAACAAAACTAAAAACTGTACCTGACCATGATGGTATTAGAAATGGACAATGCTGACAAATGGCCAAAGGGGATCATTTCCTAAAGGCAGCGAGTGCAAACAGGTCTATGGTAAGCTGATGTTGCCTGATTTCCAAGATAGCTTTGTGTATGATTGATTTATTTGCATTTTAACACAGTTTGGCAACACCTGTACAATTTATCTAAGCAGGCTGGGAATGGGCAGAAGGGGGAGGGGTGTCAAACTCTCATTGAATTGGACTGAAAATACAGATGGGACCTTCTTTGTCCAGAACCACAGGACCAGAATGGATCCGAAAGAGGGAGTTTGCCAGACCAGGGGAGGTCAGGCCTTGGGCTGTCCCAGGGCTCCCATTCTGGCCGCTGGCCCAACCAGTGCCCTGCCCCCAGCCCACTGGCAAAGCTCCACTCAGGACTGCAGCCCTGCTCAGACCACCGGGGCTCCCTGCCGCCAGTTGGCAGTAGCTCTCCGACCCCAGTCACAAGGACTCTCTGCTGCTATCTGGAAGTGGTTCCACATCTCCAGCCAGCAGAGCTTCATCCCAGCTGCTGGGGGTCCACAGTCCTGGCCAGCAGCTCCGCAGCTCTGGCCAGCAGCAGCTTCAGGGTCAGAGGGGCTCACCGCCCCTATAGAGGCTGCCTGCTGCCAGACCAGCTGAGCTCCAAGCTACTGGCAACCTCTTACTGGGGCTCTCTAATCCAGCAACATTCGTGGTAGGGATGTAAGTGACAAGCTGACTACCCGATAAGCATATGCTGGTCAAGTAGTCACTCAACTAGTCACTTTCCTGCCAGCTTGCTGCCTCTATCAGAAAGAGACAGCAAGGGGAGGGACTAGCAGGAGCAGGAGCTCGGGCAGTGGGGAGTCATCTTAAAAGATGGTTCCCTCCAGCACTGTCTCCGGGGGACAGGAGAGGCAGAGGCCATGAGCTGGGGACCGGCCATGAGCTGGGAACCAGATGACTGGTCCCAGACACTGTGCCTCTGCTTTTTAAACATATTAAGAGCCCAGCAGCTCTTAATATGTTTAAAAAGCAGAGGCACAGCAAGGGGAGCCAGGTATGAGCTGAGAATCAGCTAATTCAAGGCTCCCACCCAGTCCCCCGGCTATGTCTCTTCCTTTTAAATGTATTAAGAGCTGCCAAGGGGAGCTAACCCTGCTGCAGCTCTGAAGTTACCTCCCTTAATGACCAATCGAGTAGTTGATGGAGTAGTTGATGGATTAATATCCCTAATATGTGGTCCGTCCGGACGACAGACATTACCGAACCCATTAGTCCAGAACAACAGAGGTTCAGCCTGTAAGACATCATGAGCTTTTCTTTTGAATCTAAAGTAAGGATGTTATCTGGTTAATCATGTAGTCGATAGAATTTGTATTGACTACACAATTAGTCAATAAGGACCACTTCCCAGAGCTGCAGCCTGGGTAGCTCCCAGAGCTAACTTGAGCCGGGATTGAGCAGTCCCAGCTCATGCCAGCTCTGGTAGCCACCCATGCTACAGCTCTGCATTTTAAATGTAGTAATAGCAGCCGCACACTTACTACATTTAAAATGCAGAAGAAGCAACACCGCAGACCAGTGCAAGTTAGGACTGCTCGGTCCCGGCTCGTGCTGAGTCCAGCAGCCCCTGTTCACGGCAGCCACAGCTGGCCGTGAACAGAGGCTGCTTGACGGCAGCAGCCCCTGTTCATGGGGAGCAGGAGACTCAGCTCCCTGCTGGGACCCCATGGACAGGTACTGCTGCCAGAGCAGCCTCCTATATCTATTGGGGGGAGGGGGAAGGAAAGGCGGCACCAGGAAGACAATGCTGGGAGGAACCAGCTTTTAAGCCAGCTCCCCCCAGTAGCATCTCCTGTTCCACCCCCTTTGCTGCCTCTCATACAGAGGCAGCAAGGTGTGTGTGTGGGGGGGGGGGTATGAGTAGTTGACTATTCCACTCAACTACCTGATAAGCTTATGCTTATCTGGTAGATGACTACTTGCTAACATCCCTAATCTAAAAATGGTATGAACTGGTAACATTAAAAAAAAAGCCAAATCTTCCATAGATAGTTATTTATAGGTACAAGTTTACGAGTCCCCTAGTGTGTCTCAATGACACATATGACAAGATTATTATTCTCTGCCTCAGAGAATTTCCATCTCCTCCTGCAAGTGCTACCCTCTACCCCCAATAGTTGTTCAGATTTGATTTATCGTTCCAAATCAGGCTCACTTTGGAAGAGGCAAGTACAAAAAGAGGGAGGAAAGAGGCCTCTTTTCTCTTGATTGATTTTAAGGCAGGTTCCCCCTCCAGGAGGGGAAGAGGGCTCATGCTAGGTGGGTTTTGGGGGAGCAGTTTACAGTTTCAACCAGAATCACTTTGAGAATGCCCAAGCAAGTCTGCTAAGCCACCATGAATCTCACATGCAGGGCGGCCCCTGAGCCCTGCTCTTCCCACCTAACAAACTGGCTCCACTCACCCACAAACAAAGCCACCTCCGGCCCCCCCATCCCTGGCTACTCCACCCTCACAAGTGCGCTGCCCCCTCCTCCCACTTCCTGAGACCTCCACCTTCCCAGAAAGCAAAAATACCGCTCCCCTCCCCTCCAACTACCAGCCCCCTTTCGTCCCAGAGTCCCTACCACGGCTCCCACCCCTCAACCCCCGCCACTACTCTACCCCATCCTGCCCCTTCGCTACCCTGCCCCGCATCCAGCTTCCCGCAGCTACCACCTCCTGAATCTCTCCTCCGCCAGGTGCCGCCCCGCGGCCAGGAGCTGACGATCGCTTCCCCCGCGGAAGATCCTCCGCGGCGGCTGCCTGCTGCGCTGCCCCTCAGCCACCGACTATGCTTCTGGGGGAGTCACTCACCAGCCGTGTTTACCTCCGCGCCATCTTGAAGCTTCATTACCATCTTTCCCCTGCTATTGGGCACCGTTGACCTTTCACCAGCCAATCAGAGGCCGTTTTGCTGCTGGCCCCCTCCTCTTCCTCTTCCCTCCGCCCCCTTCCCGCTCGCCGGGTGCCGTCTCCATCCCAACAGACTCGGGCTGGTTTTGGCCTGGGCTGAGGGCGCGTAGGAATGTGCTCCCGGTAGCTCTTTCTGATTCGTAGGCTCGTAAGGAGCCGCGCCTGGACGAAACTGCTGCCGGAAGTAGCACGACCCTACAGGGAGCAGTTCCGTGCAATGCTTCGCCCAGAGCTGCTCCCTGTGCTGTTAAAGGACATTGCTACCGAATGTAGCCCGGCCCTTCGGGGAGCAGTGACTGGTGTGACGTGTGAGACGCTGCTATTGTAGAGCACGAATTCCAGCCCTAGCAAATCCCTGTCGGGCCCGGGATGGCTGTCATGTGCCAGGCTGCTCTCCCAGCGCTCCAGATGGGGTTTCATCAGCATGGAGTGCAGCACACGATTTACTCCTCCTAGACTGGCCAGTTTTTCCGGAAAATCAGCCGCTTTTCTGGAAAAAACGTGCCAGCTGTCTACACTGGCTGCTTGACTTTCGGCAAAAGCACTGACTTCCTACTGTAAGAAATCAGTGCTTCTTGCGGAAATACTATGCTGCTCCCGTTGGGGCAAAAGTCCCTTTTGCGCAAAACTTTTGCTCAAAAGGGCCAGTGTAGACAGCTGAGATTTGTTTTCCGCAAAAAGGCCCCAATCGTGAAAATGGCGATCGGGGCTTTTTTGCGGAAAAGCGCGTCTAGATTGGCCACGGACGCTTTTCCGCAAAAAGTGCTTTCGCGGAAAAGCGTCCGTGCCAATCTAGACGCTCTTTTCCGAAAATGCTTTTGACAGAAAACTTTTCCGTTAAAAGCATTTCCGGAAAATCATGCCAGTCTAGACGTAGCCATCGTGTCTGGCTTACAACATGGGGGCTTGCCTTTTTTTGCAGGCGTTTTACACTGTTGAATCATATTTAGCTTGTGGTCCAAGGCACTTGCAACCCCTTCCCAATGTGTTATCACCTACAACCTTTATAAGTGCCCTCAGCAGAGGTGACTGGTGATGGGGGGACCCGGGTCCCTCAGTGATAACTGTCATCCCTCTGCCCCAATGCCTGTGCCAGCATTTGGACAACTTACTGGTCAAAAGGTTTCTTTCACACCCTCTGGTCCAGTGGGTAGCAAATTCAGAGGGATGGCTTTAGACTAGGGATGCAGATGTTAAATTTAGTTTAATCAACTCATTGACTAGTCATTTAAAAGGCTGGTGCGCAGGGAAGGGGGATCCGGGAATCTGTTATTCCAGCTCACACCAAATCCCTCCCGCTACACTTCTGATTTGTAAATGTATTAAGAGCTGGAGTGCCAAAGCCAGGTTGCCCTGTTGTAGGGGGCAGGAGGGAGTCCAGAGCATCCCAGCCTGCGGGCCATAGGTTCTCCATCCCTGCCTTACAGGGACCTCATAATTCAATTAGGCAGCTTTAATATTTTGGATACCATACAGGACTTTTTCCTAGAATTGACCAGATTAATTATTGATCAGGGTGTGTGGAGGCAAGGGGTCATTGGCAGCATCTGGAGCAAGGATTGCCCATCAGGCAGTGCTTCCCTGCTTTCTGTGTCCCAGCGTTCGGTGCGGTTCTTGTGTTGAACTTTGTGTTCTCCACTCTGTATACTAATGAGTGATGCGCATGAGGCTAGGGGAGCTTTCAGGGGGATTTAGGGTATCTTCTCCCATGTTTGCTGATTGGCTTTGGTTCAAACAGAGAGTGGGACGGGGAGCAGTGGGAATGTTTTTCATTAGAGTGCATGCATGGATTTTAGGCCCTCAATATATTGTATTTTTATAACAATAAAAATAAAAGATAGCTAGTGTTATAAGAAAATCGCAAAAATAATTGTTATTTATTTGTTTTTGAGCATTAGCTATTAAAACAAAAAACAAAAATGACATGTATTGCATGGAGTAATTAAAGCAATAGAAATAACATTTGCAAAGGAGAAAACTACAATTAAAATGAGTTACAGTGAAAGGACTGCAATTCAGTGATTCATCAGCAGCAGACAACACAAATGTGTGAAATGTTAGAGACTTCATGTCCTTTCTTTAGCCCCCTTTTCCATTTTTAACCCTTTTAAAATGTAGTAAGCAAAAACTTCTACATAGTAAGGGAAGAGAGAAGGGTAGGGGTGACTGCAGACCTACTAAGCACGCTCAGTGTGTCTGCGTTGAATAAATTATAAAAAAAGCAGGTTTAAGCAAATTAAAAAAGCCCCTCTGCTATGACCACCCTTTGACTAATGCCTCATTCCCACTGGGGTGGTTGTTTTTACCCCTTCTGTCCTGCCTGTGCTGCGGATTTGCCCTCTGTGTTGCTCTAGTAGCTAGGGTTGCCAGATGGTTTAACAAAAAATACCGAACTCTCCACCCCCCTACCCCCAAAAAAAAGCACCAGGGAAAAATTCTGTTGAGGGGGGAAAAAAGGGGAAGACCAAAGTTGTTAAGCAAAAGTTGCACCACTCCCTCCAGTTTGGGACCACACATAAGCCACCAATGCACCCATTCCTCCCCCTGAGCTAGGCTCCCCAGTCTCTCCATCCCAATGCACTCACCCCTGCCTCAGAGCCAGGTTCCCCTAGTGTCCCCCCATCCCAGTGCGTTCCCCCCTCCCCCTGAGGCAGGCATCCTCAGTGTCAGGAGCCCCCGCTCCAATCAAATCTCCCTCCTCCCTCCCCCTGCAGAGCCAGGCAAGGAGGAACAATTTGACTTTTAAAGTGGCTGCTCTTGCTGCCTGGTCTGGCTGCCTCCGCTCGCATTGTAGAAAGAGGGAGTCATTATGTGGCCAGCTCCCAGTCTCTGCTGGTCACGTGGGCCAAAGCAGCGTGCACTTCGCTCCCACCCCACCCCGGCACCGACCTAGCGTGGTACCTGGCAATTGCCCCCTCCTGCCCCCTCTTCGCTAGACTCTGCTGCGTGCCTCACTCTCTGCACCCGCCAGTTGCAGCAGGAGGGAAATTGTCCTCCCCGGGCTTCTGTCCCTAGGAAACAGGAAATACCGGACATTGCACATGTCCGGTATTTCCTGTTTTTTCTTACCGGATGGAGCCCGCAAATACTGGACTGTCCGGGTGAAAACTGGATACCTGGCAACCCTAATAGTGTGGGCAGGGGCAGGGCAGTGGCCTCAGCAGAGTTACTCAACATGCTCAGTGCCTCTTTACATACTCAGTGCCCCTAAATTTTTCCTAAGTAGCACAGTCTTACAGGGAGCAGCTTTCTACATACCACCGGGGGCGGCCCTTGAGCCTAGGCGAACTAGGCAGTTGCCTAGAGCGCCGCTGGCCCGGGCACCCGATGATGATGTCACGGGGCGCCTGGGCGCCCTGTGACAATGTCACGGCCATTGACGGCCATGCAGGCGGGGGCGCCAATCGCGCTGCCTGCCTGGGTCGTCAGCTGCCGCAGCCGGCCTCAGGCCGCTCCTGCCTACCACCAGCTCCAGTTTTGGGGGTGGAGGAGGGGAGGGATTCTTCCACTCTCATTGGGAAGCAGGGCTGGTGCAAGGAGGATGGAGAAGGATGGGGGAAGGGCAGTGTCACACCACTATTGCCAGGAAAGGTTGGGCCCGAGATTGCCAATGTCCCCGACTGGAAGAACCAGACATCTTTGACAGTAAGGGCACCCAGTTTGGGAGAGATGGCAACTGAAACTGGGGCACTCCCTTATAGTGGGCACCTTGGA
The DNA here is from genome assembly GCF_052426305.1 of Pelodiscus sinensis. Taxonomy (NCBI): domain Eukaryota; kingdom Metazoa; phylum Chordata; order Testudines; family Trionychidae; genus Pelodiscus; species Pelodiscus sinensis. The sequence continues at coordinate 59,035,909 of NC_143059.1, read as the reverse complement.
GATGAGAGACATCCATTTGGGGGAAAAGGAGGGGGCACTCTCATGGCCCAGGACAGAGTACATAGGAGATGAGAAGCGGCGCATTTGGGAAGTCTTGTATTACAGGGATGGAGGATGTGGAAAACCCTTGGTTTAGGGGCAGTCAGAGGCTCCCTCATTTGGGGGTCTCTTGTGATTAAAGCCTCCCTTTGGATCATGCATGTCCAGCATTCACAAGATTTGAGCTTCCCCCTCCCCCCCCCCCCCCCCCCCCCGCCCCGGCAAAAAAAAAAATCCCTGCTACAAAACACCCTAATAATCGGGGCCTTTGTCTGCTTGAGGGAAGTAATAGGGAGGCATGTAACCAGGGATATCTGTATTGTGAAGTTATTGCATTACCACTTGCATCACTCCTAGGGTATGTCTGCACTATGGGACGAGGTTGAATTAAGATAAGCAACTTCAGCTACATTAATTGCGTAGCTGAAGTCGAAGTAGCTTAACTCGACTTTTGGTGCTATCCACACTGCAGGAAGTTGAATGAAGAACACTCTTCCTTTGGCTTCCCTTACTCCTCATGGAAGCAGGACTACCCGCATCAACCAGCGTGCCCCTCTAAGTTCAAATTAGCGTGTCTTCACTAGACCCACTAATTCTAACCCTGGAAGATTGACAGTAGAGGCTTTGATCTTTCTCTGTAGTGTAGACATACCTTTAGGGATTTTTTAGGGTGTTTTAATGCCTTGTAAGGTGGACTCCCTCAAAGTCATGACTGTCTCCCTATGCCAAAACAGCCCACAGATACTGGAAAGAAACACTAAATAAGCATCCATCCCAAACTCTGAGGCTGTGTCTACACTGGCATGAATTTCCGGAAATGCTTAAAACGGAATACTATTCCATTTTCAGTTTTTCCAGAAAAGGAGCGTCTACACTGGCAGGCTGCTTTTCCGGAAAAGCCCTTTTCCCGGAAAAGCATCTGTGGCCAATGTAGACGTGCTTTTCCGGAAAAGAGCCCCGATCACCATTTTCGCGATCGGGGCTTTTTTCCGGAAAAGACTACTGGGCTGTCTACACTGGCCCTTTTCCAGACCAGTGTTCCGGAATAAGGACTTATGCCTGAGCGGGAGCAGAATAGTTTTTCCGGAATAGCGGCTGATTTTGTACAGTAGAGCATCGTTGCTTTTCCGGAAATTCAAGGGCCAGTGTAGACAGCTCGCAGCTTATTCCGGAAAAGCGGCTGATTTTCCGGAATAAGTGGCCCAGTGTAGACACAGCCTGAGTGTCTTTCCATTAATTCAAACTGCACAACACCAAAATAATCAAATAGTTCCACTAGGAAATATTTGCATAATCATCACAAGGGAAATAGTACCTCATTTTTGACAGTTGAAAAAGAATTATTTAAAAATATTAATAAGCAGCCACCATCATCAAATCATGCAGAAAGAATAAATCTAAAAGAATTTAGGCCCTAATCCTGCAATATATTCCACTAGTTGCAGGCTCCAAACCTAAGTTTTCCTTGTATAGCTCCAAAAGAAGTCTGTACAAGTGATCTTTTCTGAGGAGCAAATCTAGGATTCTGATCTAGGAAACTGAATCAGACAGATCTTTGAAAGATAAACAATAAGATATAAGACAGCACATGGTATTCAGTAAGGCACATACTAATTTAGGAATTTCTGTTACAATTTTTTTCTTACTCTTCCATTTTCATGCATGACAACAGAAATGGGTTTTTAGTCAGGATTTGAAGATAGGGCACAGTGAAGAAATTTAGGCAAGGCATTTCTTCTGAAGGGAGCAGCATGGGAGAAGGCAAAGAGGGAGTATGAGATGAAAAGATTACTGGAGCTGGAACACTGTGACTGAAAGGTAATGTAGTTGAAGTGACATCAGAAGATTTGGTGGCAGCATTTTCTACAGTTTGGATGGTTTCACACTTGGATATCAAATAGACTTTAGGAGGTGGGAATTGCTGTAGAGAGGGCAGATCCAAAAAGGTATTTAGGCTCTTAACATCCAATGAAATTGACTTTTCAGTGAAAGTTAGGAGCCTACTTACTTTTTATTTTTTAAACCAAGATGCAGACAAACAATTTAGTTATAACAATCATTTGACCCAAGGACCTCTTGATATCAACTGTCAGATGATGCAGTGGTGCATAAGGATTACAGGGATTCCTTGGATATTATATTCTAGCTCACCAAAGGGCACCATGTTAGGTTTCTATTGAAAGCCTTTGTCACACTGATCATCATAATATGTATGTATATATATGCGGATAATATATAAAGAGATATGTCTATATGGGATATTATGTTCCTAAGGCTTTGTGGTTAAAAGTAGATAAACCAAAGGTAGCATGTCTTAAGTCAGATTCTGCCAGCAGAAGATGGGAGATACGTATCTCTCTGGTTGACTACAGTGTAGACATAGCCAAAGAGTAAGGGGCACATACGTTCAAGGCTTCTTCACACTAAGGGTAAGAAATGTCTCACTATCCTTGGTAACCCTGGAAAGCATCACAGACAGAAAAGAAGGAGCAGATTTTATATACGCCCTCGAGTTGCGTCCGCCTGAGTTCTGACCCTCCTCCCCCACACTTACAACCATTTCTGTAAGGGCGGAAGGGGCCAGAAACCCCCGACTTATGTCCTCGGCCCGCATGGCGCCTACTGTAAATGTGGGTTTGAGTTACGACACCCCCGACTTGCGACACTTCCTCAGGAATGAACCCGCATTTATGAATCGTGTAACTCGAACCCACATTTATGAATCACGTTGGGGGCCTCCTGTATATATGTATATATATATTATTAGATGGGGGGAAGAATAGTGCAATTTAAATGCTAATAGGAACCTGATATTGCAAGCGCTGACCTAGGAGTAGTCCTTATATCACTGGCTTAAAAGTATTACTCATTTTTTAAAGGACTACTTATGTGAGTCAGGGTTTGCAGGATCAGGCCCTTATCTGAAGGGCATGCATAGAATTATAACACAAATATTCATTTTTCTTTTTTTTGTGCCCTCATTTTGCACCTCAGATATAAATTATTTAGCTGTGTAAACAATCACTTTTTCATGAAATACATGTACATTTCACACTCAATTTGCTAATTCAGGCAGTCCCCGACTTACGCGGATCCGACTTATGTCGGATCTGCACTTACGAACGGGGCTTTCTCGCCCCGGAGGTCGAGGTAGCGGATTGCTACCTGCGAGCTCCAGGGCGAGAAAGCCCTGTTCGTAAGCTGCTCCGGTGCCCCTGGTCTGCTGGAGACCGACTCCAGCAGACCAGGGGCACCGGGCGGGTTCCCGCGCTTCTGAGGCTTTGCCAGAGCAAAGCCTCAGAAGCATGGGGAACCGCCACTGCTGCCGCTTCAGTCCCGGTGCCTGTGGTCTGCTGGGGACCGTCCCCAGCAGACCACAGGCACCGGGACTGAAGCCGCAGCCGCGGGGGGGCCCCGCGCCTCTGAGGCTTTGCCAGAACAAAGCCTCAGAGGCGCGGCACCCCGCAGCCGCTGCGGCTCTGCTCCCCGTGTCCCTGGTCTGCTGGGGGGGGAGGGCGCGGCTAGTGTGCCCCCCCCCCCAGCAGACCAGGCTTTTGTTTTGGACCCTGGAGCAGAGCAGCTGGGGCGCTGCGGATTGGTCCTGCAGCACCCGCTCTGGGCACTACTGGACCAACCCGGCAGCACCCCAGCTGCTCTGCCCCAGGTCCTGATTCAGCCGCTGCTGGTCAGTTTCAGCAGTGGCTGAATCAGGACGCCTGGGGCAGAGCAGCTGGGATGCTGCTGGGTTGGTCCAGTAGCGCCGAGGAGCGGTGCTACTGGAGCAACCCAACAGCACCCCAGCTGCTCTGCCCCAGGCGTCCCCAAGTCAGCCGCTGCTGAAACTGACCAGCGCTGACTACAGGAAGCCCGAGGCAGAGTTGCTCTGCCCCAGGCTTCCTGGAATCAGCCGCTGATCAGTTTCAGCAGCAGCTGACTTGGGGAAACTTGGGGTTCTTAAGTTGAATCTGTATGTAAGTCAGAACTGGCGGTCAGTTTCAGCAGCGGCTGAATCTGGACGCCACTTCCGACTTACATACAGATTCAACTTAAGAACAAACCTACAGTCCCTATCTTGTATGTAACCCGGGGACTGCCTGTATCTTTTTTCTCTCGTCTGGGAAAATCATTTTAAAAATTATATTTAGTTTACATTTACTAATTGAATGGAATTATTTATAAAGGTAAACAGTTACTGATAACTGAATTTATTGATACTGACTATTCATTATCTTGTATTATTGACAGATGTTATAGGCCACCAGCCAATACTCTTTTCTAATATCCTGTAATGTGAGACAATGTCTAACAGCTACACACATGTGACACTGTTCAGCCTGCAAGACTCATCTGATTGACACTTTAGGGGTAAGTTTTCAGAGGGATAGCCTCATTTATGAGCACAATTTGTATCTGCTTTTGTACCCACATTTCAGTTTCAGGTACAAATCTGAATGGTTGCACAAAATGCAGGAATAAATTAGGTACTTAGAATTAATTTGCAACCACAAAATGAATTGCAGGTGTTAATCTATCTACCCATAAGGAACCAAAAATTAAGGCTGCTCTAAATATACCTTCACCTTACTGGAACTACTGCACATTATTCCAGTTATAATAATAGGTTCCAGTTGAACCTCTCTAATCCAACACTCTTGGGACCTGACTGGTGCTGAACCAGAGAATTTGCCAAACCATGGAAACTCAGTATTGCCTACCAGCATTTCCAATACTTCCACACCTTACTGGGCTCATAGAAGATATTTAGGGATAAATTAGAGCTAAATAACACCACAGAACAGTGAGAGCCAGGACTGGTGACTATAGACAAACTTTACGGGACTGCAGGAAAATTGTCTACATCCATGATAAGTGGACATTTGGCTAACTAAAATAATGCCGGACCACTGATATTGCTGGAACAAAGAGTGCTGAACTAAAGAGGTTCAACCTGCATTACCCATATTTACCATCCCCAAAGGTGCAGTGTTTATGTTAAACAGGTTGTTGATTCTTGTAGATACAAGATTATTTCAAAATGCTTCCCTTCTTGGCTGTTTTATGTGACCTGAAAGTTATTTCTGCCCTTATTCTCATATGTAAAGACAGGGCAAGAAACATAATCCTGTCATCATATGTGCCACATTAATACTGCGATTGTACATCTGTTTATGCCTATCTTCCTTTAAAATCTAAGTGGGCTGATGTTTTGTCTAAACTGCTTCAAACTCCAATTCCTCTGGTATTTTCTCTCATACCAGTTTTTGAGTCCCTGTCAACCAAATGTTCAAGTCATCTGATTTATTTCCTTTTAGTCAACTGATCTAACTTCCTTTGTCACTTAAATTCCTGTCCTGGAGACCTGCCAAACAATGCCTTTTATGAATGAAACAGTCATGCCTGTGAGATTCCCATGGAACATAAAACTACTAAAACAGCAGTAATTAAACTGTAGGCTAAACAATTTTTGATGCTATTGTTTGAAAAATTAATCTAATGAACTGCAGAAGGAAGGTCTACAGCAATTGCAGTGTGCTGCATAATGCATAATTCCAGACATTTCAGGTCCCTCATTTAAATTTGCAGGTGTTGGGGCACCTTTCTCTTTATCTTTTTTCTCGTTGTGTTCCTTACCTTCCGGTGGTGATATTTTCAGATATACTGTTCCTCTTAGAACCAGTTGTGATTATTTAATAATGTCAGAAATGGAGGATTATTCTTCCATTGTAGAAAATATTACTGTGTAATAAAATATACTATGTAATCACTTTAATATGAGATTCATTATATGATAAACTGAACTGATAAATACAAAAAGCATGTACAGGAAACAGGTTCATTGTTTTTATTTTATAAAGTCAAATTAGTTTATGATAGCAGCCTATGGCGTCCATCTTTCCTGTTGGACAATCTTTATTGGGTTACTCAACTGTATAGTCAAGTGTAATATAAAGTATTTAGAATTTGGTAGGACGGTACATTAGTCCACACTATTGTTTGAATGGTTTAAAATGGTCTCACAATTTCTAGTGGATTGCTCAAGAAGAGAATTTGACTGCTATTGCTCCACTGCATATTCTGCTTCTGGATTCCAGGTGCCTCCATATAAATGTCCAGTTTTTTTGTTCAAATATCCTTTTTGTTGTTTCATTTATAATTTAGGTGGAATGGTGTACCAGTAGAGCCTTGTGCAGATTCAAAATTTGTATCTGTATCTGCAAAAATGAGCCACAGATATCTGCATTGATATCTGTGAATGGAAATACTAACAGATATAAAGTGGATATCTGCAAATCTGAAGGGTTCTGGAATACAAAATTTGTATCCACATTCTCATCCATATCTTCAAAAAGGAGCTGCATCTGAAAATAACATAACTGGAGTTGACATACCTTTAGCCGAGCTTGGCACCATCTTCACAGTGGGAGGTCGATGGAAGCAACTCTCTCATCAGCTTCCCTTACTCCTTGTTAATAAGCCCGCTAAATCTAATGCTATAAGATCGAGATGTGGCCTAAGCAAGAACATTTATTCTTAAGATAAAAGCACTGCAAAGTAAACATTTTTTTTAATAAAAAAACTTGTACACTAGAAGCTCCAATGCACATTCTAAAAGCAAACTAGAAGTCATACATCAGTCTTTGGGGGCCCTCATTTCCCAAAGTCCTTTGGCAAGTATTTGGGCCCCTGGACAAAAGGTCCTGTCCATTTTCTAGATCATAAAAATGGCCATGAGTCACTTTAAACTCAGCCTGTTTATACCAAATCCCTTTCTTTGAGTCTGAAAAATCCATCTTGATCCAGTACTGTATCTGCAAGACATCCCAGAGGATGGTATCTCTCTGAAGGTGTTTACAACCTGAGGGATTCACCTGAATCACCCCCACTCTTCTTAGTTCCTGGAGGAGCTCTGACAACTCTTCCTGCTGTAGCTGCACACAGTCTGTGGTCCACAGCAAAATACAAATAAAGTACAATATTATTCCCAAAGATATTACATGGAACAGCAATATCTGGCAGTCTTTTTTTAAATATTTGCTCAGAACAGTAGCTGCATGATAAGAGGGTTTAATTAGCACTGGGGCAGTATCATTTTTGTAAAATATTTGGAAGATTCAGAAAGAGTTCATTAGCAAGAAAATATTTTTATAGTCACAAATATACAGCTGAGTTGTTTTGATTGTTTTACAAAAGTTGTGTTGCACTATATGGAAGTAAGTGTTCCTGATTGATCATTTATACACTTATTTCCACAAAAGATAGCAAATTACATATGCAAAAAGGTATATGTATAACAAATTACACATTACTAGCTATTTTGTTGACAATAGGAAATGCAGATTGTCCTAAAAAACTTTTCACAAATATGAAAACATAGTACATATTCTCCTTTGCAGATAGTGTTTTGGAAATAAGCTGAAGTAATCAAGAACCGAATACTTGTTTAAACATATTTGTGAAGAGTAGACTGTATTAGTAGATTACAGTCATTATTTAAGTATAGTATTTACCTTTCTATTCATTTTTTGCTGACTTAATGGGAAATTTTCTAGCATGATTATGTTTTAATACTGTATACTAAAACACTATGAAAAGGAATAGTATGTTTTTACAGAAAGCTGTAAAGTCAAAGAAAAGATCTCAAATTTCTTTCAGCATGTTTTCTTCACATGCATCTTTTCAAAATCTTTTTATTATTTCTTTAAAATAATTACACTCAAATAGACAAACCAGTGAAAAAGGCTTACCATTTTTTTCACAGAGCCATGTAGGAAACAAAATTCATTTCTTTCTAAACAAAGACCGTAGGAACTATCATAGGTACAATAAATGGAAATCTCACACGAACATTATCTAGTTCTAGTACATAAAAGTCAACATTGGATAATATATTTTCTAATAGTATTGATGTCTTGTAATGTGAGTCCTCTCTATAGCATTGACAGTAATGCTTTGATCCTGTAAGCCCTTGCATGGGTCCTGGTCCAAAGCTATTGAAGTCAATGGAAAGTCTCTCATGGTTTTCAGTTAATTTTGGGTTAGGCTCATAGTCTGCAGCAGTGAACACAAGGTTGTTGCCTGATAACACAAGTGTGTGTGTCAAGATTATATATGGTTGCAATTAAATTATGCACTAGATACTGTCTTTTGCACTGAACCAAAATAAGTCAGTCTAAATCTCCTTGCACATCTGTTCCCATCTTCTTGAAGACTTAGGGTGATAAAGAGACGGCGTGACAGGGAATAGGCATTCTAAGAAAACATGGTCTTAAATATAAACCATAATCTTCAGCATACAGCATGATATGCTTTCTTATGTGCTTTTAGCTCTTAGGAAGCATAGATCAGTAACCAGTGGACCCAATGTCACTTGCCATGTCAGACACATTGCACATATACTTAGAATAATTTATTACTCTCACCACGAGGCAAGAATAACTTTGTGGCCATTTACTAGCAATGTCTATAATGTGGGATCAGGTTGACTTATTCACTTTGTTATGCTAATCACTTTGTAATTTGGGCTTATTCTCAGAGAACTCTGCAACTGAGCTGTTTAGAATCAATCAAATCTTTGCTGAGAAGATTATCTATATCTTCATTTAATATTTACAAGTTCCTCAGAAACTTGTATTTTATTGTTCATTCTTTCCCTATCATCTGTATTTTTAAGAAATGGCATTTAAGTAGAATTGGATTATTCAGTCCTGTATAAGCAGGACTCTCAAAAAATATCAGCAAACTATTAGCACCCAGAAAGGAAGAATGACTTTGTGATAAACATTAGGCTAGGACTTAGGAGATCTAGATTCAATTATCATTAAGGAGATGATTTGGTCATAGAGGTCATTGATTCTGTAATTTCAACAGCTCTCGTTAAATTCAGTTTCAACACTCCTTGGAGTATGGCTTCAGGCGCAGCTGGCGGAGCTTGGGCTGCTACCCCACTCTGAATGTATCCCTCATGATTTTACCATGATTGTTCTGTAAATTTTGCTGTGACAAAATTGTATCCGTCATTATCGTTGTCACACTGCTGTATGACCTGAACAAGTTATTTAATCTCTTTGCACCTTAGTTTCCTGTCTGTAAAAGTAGCTTAATAATTCTTTCTCCTCTTTGGAGGGCTACCTGTTTAGGTCTGTTTAGGGTAAGCTTTCTCTTACCATGTATTAATACAGCAGCAAACATGACAATATCATAATAGATGGAGCCTTAGGTGCACTTATAACAGAAATAATGAGTAACAATAATAATATAATTAGGTTGCTTAATCTGACAGGGATCAATGGGCTAGTTTTTCAACCATATTTAGGTGTTTCAAGTTGCAGATAGGCATCTAGGTAGCTTTTCAAAACAATCCAAATAAATGAGTCATGTAACTCCTATGACTTTCAATAGGAGTTAGGTGTCTGACTTGTAAATCCCACTAGGCATTAATTGGCATCGTCTATTAAAAACAACAACAACTGGTGCTATGACACTAATTGTGAGAGTATTCAGCTATTGTAAGACAAACTATAACATTTCCATCAATTGATGTGTTGGTTGTTACATGCACTCTCATTGGGCCTGGAGCCCCACTTTGTTTATTCTACAGTAGAAGATAAGCTGACTTCTATTGGTAGCCAACTGTATCACTATATGAAATAATAATAATTTTAGGTTATTTTTACAGAGGAAGAAGCAGAAAGTATTTTTCTTATCCTTTTATAGAGAGTTTTCTTGGTATAGTAATCAGTATTATTTAGAGGAGTAAATAGAAGGACTGGCAGCCAAGAATTCCTGGATCAGAGACTGATGATGTGAGAGATGGGCACGTCACTTATTCTCTCCCTATTTCAGATTGTGAAACAAATAATGCTATTTTAGCTACCTTCCAATGGCATTATATGAAATTAATTGCTGTTTGTACTGCACTTTGAAATAAAAAGAGCTATATAAGTGGAAAGCATTATTACTAGAAGCTTGATTTTGTTAGCATTATTTCTGTGCCACATTCAGTTTTCTGGTTCAAGTTTGATACCTTATAAAGTACATAAAAAATGCATTGCCATGATTTCACTTATACAAATAACAGTAGATTATTCAAGATATTATAATGAACCTGTTTAGTTTCAGTGTCCTCTACAGGCTGGGATCATAAATGCCCAACTGAGATCCTTTCCATTGGCTAGATTCTCCTTTAGCAGGGAAGACTGTAGTAGTAGATTATTGTCCTTTAGGAATAGCAGCAGGAGTTCTATTCCTGTCTCACTATGAAGTTCTCAGTAACCAAACTGTAAGCAACCTGATATCCAGATGTGACCATAGATGTGTTAAAACATGTTTGTTTCTTTTTTTTTTTTTTTTTTTTTTTTTTTTTGCTCTTCTGTGTGTGGTGTTTGTTTTAAGTGTCCAGGATCGTTGGTGCATAGATATTTGCCGTTGGAGAAAGGATATTTATCCATAAGTCCTTCAATGCAATATGGTGTGTGGGTGTTCAGTCAATCCAACCTCCTCTCCTTTAGGAGTCTGTTTGCAATAACTGGTTAGTTTAGGGTCTATCTCAAAAAAAGGAATGAGCAGTTATGTGACAGGGTGTGGTATAAATAACCTTTGAGGCACACAAGATGCAGAGCTAATGAAGTGCCTGAAAGAAAAAGTCTTAACTATCAAGCTATGAATCCACTCTCCTTGTGCCACAAACCAGAGGTCATGTAACTTGGGAATGTGTAGCCAAAGATAATACTACCTTCAGAGAACTCTACTTACAGGTAAGTAACTCTCCTTTAAAGGAGGTATCTTTGTGTGGCAGACTGTTTATGGGAGCAATTTGAATTGAACTTTAAATGAAAAAGGCATATCTCTGTAAGTGGTAATAATTTTAGTCATCTTGCTGTGGCTAGGGGTTGTGGAATTCATTAGCACAGATTAACATATAAAGTGGGTGAGATATCTAATAGCAAATGTAGAGGTTTAGGGACCTTAATTCATCACTGAATGAACAGCGTGTACAGTATTAGGGACTATGAAATTTTTAATTTACACAAAGTGTCCAAGAATATAGGGAATAAATTTAAACCCAAAACAGATAATGGAGCTGTGCCCTGCCTAGCTGGCAAGTTGAATTGTTTTTACACTGAGTGAAGAAAGCTAATTATCCCAAGCACAAGGAGACTGCTAAAAATAATAAGATTATAAAGAATAATTTGCTGATATAATTACAACAAAATTGGGTACACACAATCGTCAGATACATGTATTGCTTGACCTGGGCGAGAAAGTGAAATAAATCCTTCCTCTATAGCCTTCGTAAATTTGTTTTTATCATCTCCAAGTGGTGTTTGCACAGGCAGCACAATTTGCATGTGTAATGTGGCTGTACAAATTGACAACAAGTAAATTATTCAAGGAAATAGGCTGGTCGTGGGTCTGAACTATCTCGCAAAGCCTATTCATTTTGAAGAATCACTGAGACGTGAAGCTCATACATCAACCATTTTCTGACAATCCTCAGACTTATTGTCTCCTAAAATGTCATTATGGCTATTATTTATGAAGCTAATTCATTTATTAATATATATTTAACTCTGACTTGTCATGCACCTTAGCAGGCATTCTGTGCACAGCATATTTTTGAATAGATGAAAGAGTTTTGCATGCTTTAATGATTACTGTAAGCCGCTATAGATTTATAGAATGCAGCTTTATTATCTTCTTGCATTAATACCTTTTTATAACTTTTTTTCCTTAAGGCCATCAAATATAAATGGCAAATGACATATCCAAAAGATTGTATAAAAAGAGATTTTCTTGGAGTTTTTTGAATGTTAGAACAAAATGGGTTAGCTAACTGTTAAGGCCTAATTCAGTTTTAAGAGTATATAACAATTATGTTAGATTTTTGTGTCTTTTGTTTAAAAATTATATAATAGAAATGTCCATGTGGTTATGTATTAAACTCTTTCCTTGTGGACAGGTGGCTGTCTTTTGATTATACCCATAGAAATAATGCAGTTTTAGAGGGGGCAGAATCAGATAGAAGATAGACCTACTCTGTTATAAATTACAATAGAACATGTGTAATTTTTCTAAGAACATAAGAATGACCATACATGGTCAGAGCAATGGTACATCTAGCCCAGTGTCCTGACTTCTGATAGTGGCCAGTCCAGATGCTTCGAAAGGAATGAACAGAATAGGGCAATCATCAAGTGATCCATCTCCTATTGTGTAGTTCCAACATCTGGCAGTCACATGTTTAGGGACACTCAGAGCATGGGGTTGCATCCCATGTTGGCTAATAGCCACTGATGGACCACAATAGAGTCCATAGGAATATAGTAGCAGAGAAGGTACAGACAATAAGACCACTAATGCATTTTCTCTTCTTGAGTCACTTATCTGTAGGACATATTGAAAGGAATAGGTATTGAGGTAACCCTTCTTGGACACCCACAAAATGATAAGAAATTAAAATGGTCCATTTGCAATAAGAATTATATTTGAACTATTTCTATTTTTATTACACATACCAGGCTAGATTCTCAAATAAGTTGACATGCAATTGAGATCACAAATTGTCTAATTTGCCCCTGAGAATTTTATAATCATATGGATAAGTCAAGTAACTGCATGCACAGATGATCAGAATCTGAATCTCAGGTGAGGATGTTATGTTGGTCAGTATGAAGCTGTGTGCTATTGAAAATCCAGCTATACTACTCAGAATAGTGGAAGCAAAATGTAATTTAGAGTGTTTAAGTTCTTTGGGTCTTATAACAATAATAAATTGATATTCAGTTTGATCCCATGAGAAGAGAAAATATCCTCATTTTTCTCTTCTTTATCTTGGTTTGTACAGAAACAAACTGGCCCAGTTTTAAACACTAGAAGATTGTGTAGTTTCCAAATGCCATGACTATTATAGTGTATATAGGGAATGAAACACTGAAAATATGGGACTATGCACCTGTTCCTGTGTGGGATTATGCTAAATCAATTCTTGAGAGTATATTTTAAAATTGTTCTGAGGGATATTACTTTTTAACTATGAGAGAAAAGCATGTACATACCGAATGACCGTTTATTGTTGTTTGAAAAATGTTACTAAGAATGGATAATTGCCACATGTTATAAGAAATAGTATTATTCAAAATGAGACATTAAGGTAAGAACAGGCTTTTTTCTTTGCATTGATTGTGCATCTAGAGAAAACCAGATGAAGAATGCAGCTGTTCTTCTGTTGCTTAAAGACTGCCAACATTTTGAAACTTCAGGCCTTTTCAAAGACACAGTGAGCCGATAGATTTCTAACTCTTATTGAAAGTTAATAGCATCTGGACACCTGACTCCCATGTATACCTTAAATCCATTAAAATAGTTTGAATAACTGAGATCAATGGGTTCTTGCTTGGCACTTCTGAAAAATCTGGCAACTCATTTAGCTGCCCAATATGAATTTAAGTACTTGACTTTAGACACAACAGCATTAAAATATTGGCCTTATTTCTTGTGACATTGTAGAAGGATGTAAGAGATGAAATATTTAATCGGTGTGAATTGGATACAGACATAAAAGAATCTCCTGTTCCTAACCTGAGAGACTCTTAAAAGCAGCAATTCTGTTACAGGAGGGGGGGAAAGCTTTATTTCTCTATAAGGAACACAGTTAGATTATTTAACGTTTTTAGAATAAGCACATTCCTGAAGAGATAGTGAATATCAAGAATCCATGTAGTAATTAAAATCGTGGTCTACATCGTGTAAGTTAAAAGGAAGAAATGTAATTCCTTGATCTTGGAAAGAAGCTATGAACTTTTGCAGTAATAATTACAGAGGAAATTTTTTTAAAAAATATTCTTTTTTACAGTTCTGTATAAATACATTTTAACATAAGTCATGTTAGCTTATGGATGAGACTTTTTAGATAATCAAAGTGGCAGTATAAATATTATAGTCTGCATATACTGATGGTCACCACCAAGATTATGTGTATAGTAATGTGGGAATAACTTCTTTTTATATTTTAGGCAAATTAAATTATACCTCCTGTATATTATATCCACTCATTTCACAGCTTGCAGGTCTGGATCAACTAGAGAGAGTAAACCTATATTATAGGGAAAATGGGAAAATATTTCTATAGAAATTTTCTGTGTGGCTGAGCTGTACCGTCTCAGACTGTTCAAAGAGGGAAATGCCCCATCAGAGGCTGTCTTCACAGCTTTTGCTGCTGCTCTTGATGACACTAATCCATATTCCACTCCTAAGTTGGCTGCATCTCAGGGAAATGCTGCTGCTTCAACCTCTTTTTACTGCTGATCCTGCTTTACATTTTTGGAAAATCCGGCAACTCTCATTTGCTCTTCTATAACCAGAAGGAGTAAATTCAATTTCTTGTTTCATAAAACAAAAATGCTGAAGCATGTCATTGCATACTACAACCTCCAGCAGTACAATCTTGTGTTGTGTTTACATAAAGGGTGCAATCCTGAGTCCTGCTATGACATCTTTGTGATGCTCCAGTTGTGCAAAAGGTGCATATGGAGGACTTAAATAGCTAAGTGGAGATTTCCTTAGCATAAGGAAATCCCTGAGTAGCATAGCCAGCCCTGACCCAACTCCTTTTTTAACCCCAGCATAGGGAGCATACAAACTAGATTAGGAGGCATGGCTAACGCATCATCCCCTGCTGATAGATGACACCCTTGGGACTACTGTAGTGAGGGGATCATTTGGAGCAATTTCAAACTGTGCTTCAGCTGAACCAGCCCCTACTGTCCTCAAGATGGGGAGCAGCAACTAATTCCTTTCAGGCTCCCCCACTTTTGCTACACCTAGTGGATACTTTGTGCCACAGCAGATAGTTTCCCAAACTGTGAAGAGTCAGTTTAATGTCATCACTTTTGCGGAGACCAATGAACTGGTATTGATGATTCCCTATGTGGTATTTTTCATTTCGAGTCAGTACTGATCCAGTGAAGGATTATGCTGCTGAAAAATACTGGCCGTTAAAGAGTCCATGTCAATGCTAATAATAAGAGTAGGTGCGTTAAGCTCATTGACCTGCCCAAATTCCAATTGAGGTGTTAATACTTTGCTTACGTTTATTCTTCTTGATGCTTCATTGGCTCATTGAGTCTGCAGTTATCCAGAAGCCTTGATTCCTACATGCAGGGTGACCCCAACACATTCCCAGTCCTGGATTTTTCACCAAAACTTAATTTTCTGCACTGTCCAATTCTCACCTGTAAGGATTAGGTATATTAGGTCTGTTGGATTAGTTTTGCTTAAGAATAAAATAAGTTTATTTAAATAAGTAGCTAGGTTTTAAGTGAGTATAAGTATTAAGGCATTAAAGTCAGAAATGATTACAAGAAAAATAAAGATAAAATGCTTCCTTGTACTAAACTTAAACTAGACTTGATTCCAGATGAAATTTTTGCCATAGGTTTTCTGTAGCATTGCTAACCTAGTTTCAGGTTAGGATCTGTTCTCAAGGTCCATTGGTTGTTTCTTTTGTCTTTTTTAGGTATAAAAAAGAGATGGACCGGGAGAGAACTTGTCATGCTTTTGCTCCTCACTTTAATAGTTCAGTCATGCTTTGAAAAGCACTTTCCTGAGTATGATCCTGTACAATTCTTTCCAGCTGAGAAGAAGAATACATGGAGTCTGGTAGAAGAAGGAGGCTTCATTCTTGTACTTGTGTATGCTGAAATGCAGATTTTCTTTGTCTTCTTTCTTTCCCTCTTGCTGTGTGAGGACTATGTTTACAATTTGTGTGCAAACTGAGGTCAATTCACATCCTTTTGTTTAAGACAGTTCTACTTGACCAGTTCTTCCTAATGGAGGCTACAGTGAGTCTGAAAATGTGCCTTTAACATTGTACATTTGAGATGTCACAACTTTACATGTAACATTGCCACATATATTTCACTATGGGTATGTCTAGGACTAGGTTTCACGAGGAGTAACGGTAGTTCTGACTAGGAAGCCTAGTCCGAACTACCTAGTCCGTGCCGCGTGTAGCCGCGCACCACGGAGTCCGCACTAGCGGACATTTAAAAATGGCGACGCCCGGCGAGATGCAAATGAAGCCCGGGAAATTCAAATCCTGGGCTTCATTTGCAACTCCAGTTGCCTACATTACCACCCTAGTTCCAACTAGAGTGGTAGTGTAGACATACCCTATGATATTATTGACCAGTGAGTTATTAGTTTTCAAATGACACCTTACAAGGCATATTTTGTATAAAGATGATTTTAATAGTGGGTGTAATGCCCACTATTTGGTCACAGAGTTATGAAAGCCGTGAGAAATTTTAAAATCAATCTGGTGAGCAAGTTTACCTTTAAAAAAGTATGCAAAGCTGAGTAGTCTAGGAAGCTGCAACAAAGAAATTAAAAATGGGAAAAAAGGCAGTAAAACCACCTCACACTAAAGTGAAAGGGGATATAGAAACAGTGGGCAGAATGCCACTTGATGCCCACAGCTGCATAGTGGGAACATTTCAACATAGCCAGTTCCCACCCACTCCTCTTTTGGCGCCTGATCAAAAACTCATTGAACTTGGATCTGTCCTTGATGTCAAAATCTCTTTGGATCTTAGGCATGCTGAAATTAATTAGGCTACTGATTGTGGGTCCCGGTTTGAGTTCATAGCTGTGGGTCAAAGAACGGTATTCTCTCCCAATAGTCCTGAAAACAAATTTCTGATCTTAATTGTAGCACAAAACTCAGCAAATTAAAATGTTTCTTAACTGTGCAATGGATTTCTTATTTCACTGGCTGGTATATTCTGCAGATGGTTGGATCCGCAGCAACTCACATGCAGCTATATATATTTGGCAGACAGGTGTATAATTTTTGCACTTGCTAGTTAATTAGCAACAGCAGCAAGATTTTGGTAGCAATAAACCATAGTCATTGAAAGAATGTGGAGGGAGGGGGGAAAAGGGCTAGGATGGGGAAATGGCATAGTTATATAATATGCAGGCTAAATTTGCTGTTCTCACTCCTATGTCCACACCTTCTTAAATTCCGTCCCAATATTAGATTCTGTTTTACATTAGAAAGTCTGCTTCCTTTTGCTATGCTTATTTCATACATCCAGTTTAAACATCCAAATGAATGATTACAATATTTCATATTCATGAGCATGTAGGTTATAATGATACTAAGGGCCTTGATAGGCAATCCAGTATAAATTAATAAGAACTAACCTGACTTCATCAAAAGCTCAAATGAAACATTTTTAAGGGATTTAGAGAATATCTCTTAATTTATTTCATTATTTTTTCTTTATTAATGCCTGTTTAGCTCCTAGTTCTGATGAGGAGTGAAAGCCAAAGGACTAAATTTCCAAGGGCCAGAATCTGCTTAGTGTTTTTTCAGCTGCATAGTTTGCAGTGAGGGCATAGGGACTTCCCCCGCAATCCACAGAAAGATACAGCAGTGTGTCTGTCCTCTATGGACATTGAAGTGCTCTTTAGTGCCTCTTAGTCTTGCCGGTGGGTGGTGTAACACCAATTCTTGCTACAGGCTATGTCTTAAGAAAGCAAAATAGAAATCCAGAAGAAGCAATTTTCTTTTTGAAGAGAATATCAGGTCTCTGAAAAGTTAAAAAAAATCCTGCTTTCAGCTCTTCACTTCTAAAGGACACTCAGGCTTAAGAGGTTGTTATACATATTTGGCTTGTCTGGATACAACTGAAGGAAAAATTTGGCTCACAGGGAGCACTGGGAATTTGACTCAGAGGGATAATATAGTTGTAGTATATCACCTTTATAGTACAAAATGTTTTCAGTATTTCATGGTCATGAATGTGAACATAGTTAAGTTCATAAATAAAATTAATCAGCCATTTCAAAACCCCTCATGCCAGGACCAGAAATTGTACCCATGTTTCCTTCTAAACCCGTCTTTTTTGCCATCTATGCATCCAATTCAATGGGTTACAAATGTGTTTCACTTTGAGAATGGAGTTGTTAACATGCTATCATTAGGTATGTCTACACTACAGAGAAGATCTGTATCTGTATTGCTGCTATCAATCTTCCAGGGTTCGAATTAGCGGGTCTAGTGAAGACATGCTAATTCAAAGTGAGAGGGGCATTCCAGTCGATGCCGGTAGTCCCGCTTCCACAAGGAGTAAGGGAAGTCTAAGGAACAGAATTCCTCCCTTCACCTTCCTGCAGTGTAGGCAAAGCCAAAAATCGAGTTAAGCTACTTTGACTTCAGCTACACAATTAACATAGCTGAAGTTACGTATCTTAATTCAGCCTTGTCCTATAGTGCATATGTATCCATAGAGAAAGAGAGGTACACTCAGCATCCTGTTCCTGAATGAATAATGTAATAACTTTTACCATATACTGGATCGTCAATGATCAGAAAGAAATTATATGTATGGAGTTGCTAAACTCACACCTTCCTCAGGATCCTGAAAAGTTATTGCACCAGTGTGCAATTTGGAAATTAAAGCTCAGTAATATATGTATATATTTATGTATAACTTCAGAGAGTCATGTTACTTAGCTGTTCGCCATGTAGATCCCACAGGATTATCTAAATCTGACATTTATCTGGGTAAAAGCTAACACAAAGTATCACGGCTAACCCTATGGGTCTTATACTTTGGATTGTAAAAGAAAGAGTAGTGGAAGTGACACAAATGATATATAGTCTACTAGTAGGTGAAGCCCGTTGTTGACTGGGCAATCATTTTACAATTACAGGAAAGTTTACACTTACAGGAAAATTCAAGAAATTAAATATGTGTAATATAATTTTTTATTTATGTGCTTGCAAAAGGGAAGTAAAAGAATAGTTTAAAATTTGTAGGATTTCAACTTCAAACATTATTCATTCTATTAAATAATTACCATACATAGTAAATTTGAATCAGAAACTTATAAAACTCCCATTACTCTTTCTGTAACTAATTTGAATTACAGGCAGTCCCCGGGTTACGTACAAGATAGGGACTGTAGGTTTGTTCTTAAGTTGAATCTGTATGTAAATCGGAACTGGCATCCAGATTCAGCCGCTGCTGAAACTGACCAGCGGCTGACTACAGGAAGCTCGAGGCAGAGTAGCTCTGCCCCGGGCTTCCTGGAATCAGCCTCTGATCAGTTTCAACAGGCTGAATCTGGACTCCAGTTCCAACTTACATACAGATTCAACTTAAGAACCCCAGGCGTCCCCAAGTCAGCTGCTGCTGAAACTGATCAGCGGCTGATTCCAGGAACCCCGGGGCAGAGCAACTCTGCCTCCGGCTTCCTGTAGTCAGCGCTGGTCAGTTTCAGCAGCAGCTGACTTGGGGACGCCTGGGGCAGAGCAGCTGGGGTGCTGCTGGGTTGCTCCAGTAGCGCCGCTCCTCAGCGCTACTGGACCAATCCACCAGCACCCCAGCTGCTCTGCCCCAGGCGTCCTGATTCAGCCGCTGCTGAAACTGACCAGCAGCGGCTGAATCAGGATGCCTGGGGCAGAGCAGCTGGGGTGCTGCTGGGTTGGTCCAGTAGCGCCCAAAGTGGCGCTGCGGGACCAACTGGCAGCACCCCAGCTGCTCTACCACAGGCGTCCGGAGAAAACCCTGGACTGCTGGGGGGGAGGAGGTACTAGCTGTGCCCCCCCCCTCCCAGCAGACCAGGGAGACGCGGGCGGGGGACCGAGATGCACCGCGGTCCCGCCGCCCGGGTCCTCCGCGGCTTTGCTCCGCTTTTCTCCCCATCTCCCTGGTCTGCTGGTCTCCAGCAGACCAGGGAGACGGGCAGCAAAGCCGCGGAACACGCCGGCAGCGGGACAGTGGCAGCGCGTCTGGGCTGTCTGCTGCCCGCGTGCTCCACGGCTTTGCTCCCGGTGTCCTTGGTCTGCTGGAGACGGTCCCCAGCAGACCAGGGACACCCAGTGCAAAGCCGGGGAGGCGGAGTGGTCCCGCGCCTCTGAGGCTTTGCTGTGGCAAAGCCTCAGAGGCACGGGACCCCGCCGCCACTGCGGCTTTGCTCCCACTGCCTCTGGTCTGCTGGGGACCGTCTCCAGCAGACCAGGGACACCGGGAGCAAAGCCACAGTGGCGGCGGAGTCCCGCCTCCCCGGCTTTGCTCCAGGTGTCCCTGGTCTGCTGGAGACGGTCCCCAGCAGACCAGGGGCACCCGGAGCAGCTTTTCTCACCCCAGAGGTCGAGGTGGCGGGACCACTGCGCTCTGGGCAGTCCCGCTGCCTGCAAGCTCCGGGGCGAGAAAGCCCAGTTCGTAAGTGTGGATCCGACATAAGTCGGATCCGCGTAACTCTGGGACTGCCTGTATTTTGTGATTTGTAACAGTAAACATTTTCTTTGCACTAAAATGACAGTTGAATAGGTGACTCAATTTTAATTTTATTAGAAAATATTGTTATGAACTCTAATTATAATAGCCATGATTTTTTTCCAATGAAAAACAAAATAATTATTTAAACCTTTCATCCAGCATATTCCAGTGTAAAAAGTATTCATTCAGCTAATTTAAGTGGCAGGATTGTTTATGCAAAATTTGGTATCTGTAGGTAATCGTGAAGTATGACTTTATTTTGCACAAACAAATCCACAAACAAACTCTTCAAAATATATAGAAGACATATGTGAGGCAATCTTTACTGCTTTTTCACTTCTTGGATATGCTTCATGAATGCAGAACAACCATCAATTATTATTTTTGTTAGATTTCAAAGGATTATATTCATTTTAAGTAGCACAATACATAAATTATAATTTAAGTTTTCAGTGATGTTGACTTCAATGAGACTACCTATGTGAGTAAGAATTGCAAGACTAGCTCCTATGGGTATGTCTACACTACAAAGTTAATTCGAACTAACGGACGTTAGTTCGAATTAACTTTGATAGGCACTACACTAGCGCTCCGCTATTTCGAACTTAATTCGAACTAGCGGAGCGCTTAGTTCGAACTAGGTAAACCTCATTCCACGAGGACTAAGCCTAGTTCGAACTTACTAGTCCGAATTAAGGGGTGTGTAGCCTCTTAATTCGAACTAGTGGGAGGCTAGCCCTCCCCAGCTTTCCCTGGTGGCCACTCTGGCCAACACCAGGGAAACTCTATTGCCCCCCTCCCGGCCCCGGACCCCTTAAAGGGGCATGGGCTGGCTACGATGCCCGTGCCAGGTGCAAGCTTGCCAGCACCCAGCCAGCAGACCCTGCACCTGGCACGACTCGATCCACCCACCCGATGCCCCCCAGCCCTCCCCCTCTTCCCAGGACCAGGCTGGCGGCTCCCGGGAGCTTGCCCAGGACCGCAAGATGCGGGCACCCGCCTGGTCCACAGTGCAGACATCGTGGACCTTGTCCACGACCTCCGCACTAGGCACAGGAAAGCAGCCGTCTAGGGCAGGAGAGCTGCCAGCCTGGCCACCCAGGAGCAGGTTTGCATGAAAATCAAGGTGGTCCACTGAGACCCCCGACCCTGAGCCCTGAGCTTACAATGGCCGTACTGGGTCAGACCAAAGGTCCATCTAGCCCAGTAGCCTGTCTGCCGACAGCGTCCAACCTTAGGGACGCTGGAGGGGATGGACCAAAGACAGTGACCAAGCCATTTGTCTCGTGCCATCCCTCTCCAGCCTGCCACAAACTTTGGGCAGGGACACCACTCCTACCCCCTGGCTAATACCACTCCATGGACCCAACCTCCATGAATTGATCTCACTTCTCTTTAAACTCTTTTCTAGTTCTAGCCTTCACAGCCTCCTGCAGCAAGGAGTTCCACAGGTTGACTATTTGCTTTGTGAAGAAGAACTTTCTGTTACTAATTTGAAGCCTTTCCTTTGGTGTCCTCTAGTCCTTCTATTATGGGAACTAATGAAGAACTTTTCTGTATGCACCATCTCCACCCCACTCATGCTTTTATAGACTTCTATCATATCCCCCCTCCATCTCCTCTTTTCTAAGCTGAAAAGTCCCAGTCTGTTTAGCCTCTCTTCATATGGGACCTGTTCCAAACCCCTCATCATTGTAGTTACCCTCCTCTCTCCCCCCTCTCTTCCACCTCCTTTTCCCAGTCTCCCCCAGTTTTGTTCAATCAAGAGAGATTCTATTTTTGAACACAATTGTCCTTTATTTTGTACATCAGGAAGGGGGGATAGGGAGGGGTAAGTGGAAGGAGGT
The DNA here is from genome assembly GCF_052426305.1 of Pelodiscus sinensis. Classification (NCBI taxonomy): domain Eukaryota; kingdom Metazoa; phylum Chordata; order Testudines; family Trionychidae; genus Pelodiscus; species Pelodiscus sinensis. The sequence goes on along the minus strand of NC_143059.1, from coordinate 59,013,732 downwards.
GAGGGAGGAATGGGGTACGAGCCCCCGATGGGGAGGACTGGGCTGGTTCTGCAGGCTTCTGGGGGTGGAAGCTCTCCTGCAGCCCCCCATTTGCCCCCTCTCTCCAGATGGCAGCCTGCGGCAAGTGCAGCCGGTCTGATGGCCGAGTGCTGCGATGTGCCCAGTGTGGGTACTCCGGGCAATCCAAGCCAGGACTGCTTTGCAAGCGGGGCACCCCTGAGAACTGTCTGTCCGGGGTGGGGGTCCGGTCCCTTTAAGCACAGCCCTCGGCTTGCCTGAGACAGAAGCTCCACGCTCTAAGTCCTCATCTGATGCCCTGCCGGCACTGCTTCCGGCCATCCTTAACCCTGGTTCAGGGTCCACTCTGTGTAGACATGCTAGTTCGAATTAGCAAAATGCTAATTCGAACTAGTTTTTTAGTCTGGATGCGTTAGTTCGAATTAGCGCTGTAGTGTAGACATACCCTTATTTATGCATTTTATGACATACAATAGAGTTCCATGGCTAAACTCTGTTCTTTGTTATTGCAGTGCAAACCTGAAAGGTACTTTTGATTTATACTGGTGTAATAAGAGTGACCAGATAGCAATTATGAAAAATTGGGATAGGTTGTGGGGATTAATAAGCAGCTATGTAAGAAAAAGCCACAAATATCAGAACTGTCCCTATAAATTCAGGACATCTGGTCACCCTCGGTGTATTTGAAAGCAGAGTTTTGCTTCTATTTTTGCTTTTTACCATAGCCATCTCTCATGAGAATCAGAGAAAGTCCAAAACATTGAATCTTTTCTTTAACCCACCCTCACACTTTGAAAGTTCAGGTAAAATACAACCAGAAAACAAATTATCCCTAGCTTTGGTGGTGCCAAACCAAAATCAAAACATGGCCACATTAGCCTACCTGTGGCTACGTCTAGACTGCAAGCCTCTTTCGAAAAAGAGCATCTAGACTGCAAGCAGTACTTTCGAAAAAGCAAGCTGCTTTTTCGAAAGAGAGCACCCAGGCAGTCTGGATGCTCTCTTTCTAAAAAGCCCTGTTTGCATTCAAGAACGCCTTTTTTCGAAAGAGCACTTTTGAAAAAAGGCATTCTTCCTCGTGAAATGAGGTTTTCCGCTGTCGAAAGAAAAGCCATGTTCTTTCGATTTAATTTCGAAAGAACGCGGCTGTAGTCTAGATGCAGGTGAAGTTTTTTCGAAAAAAGGCTACTTTTTTTGAAAAAACCCTCGAGTCTGGACACAGGCTGTGAAAAGAATAGAGGAAAGATGTTCTCCTTTGCCACTTAAAATGAAAACAGATTCTTCAGGTAAAAGAAAAGGATTAAAGTTTTGGAGGAAAAAACTAAAGAGCAATAAAAAATGAGATACTCAGAGATATCTCTTCATTTCTTCCGTATTTCTGTGCAGGATACATGAAAATATACAAAAATAATATTAAACATTGTGTTTGGTGATAGATGTACATGCTGGTGCAATCTAGCCAGATATTCTGAGTTTTTCAAGATTACCTTGCTCCTTAAATATGAATTAAATTAACCCTTACCATGCATGTGCCAGTAGAAGTCATATTACACACGCTATTACTGTTTATCTATCATAAAAATAAATTAGCCAGTCTACATTTTCAGGTTAATCTTCAATTTCATAATTGCATCGGTAATTACTGTAAGTTAACATAATTAGGTGCTAACACTTAACTGAGAATTATTTATTCAGGAATCTTAACTATTGTAGAATTTTTCATAGCTCCAAACCATTCTTTGCAATGCTACAGCCAATAAGCTTAATCAGAAATTAAATGGATATTATTTAGGATCCTGCAGTTTAACAGTTTTCTTTAGCTAGTGTTTAGTTCTATGGCTTCTGTGAAAACAAGAGACAAAAATCAGGTTTTTGACACACTTTATCATTCTACCTCTGTTGTCCTCTTTGCAGAGTCACCAGAACATTATCAAAAAACTTACCTAGAACACACTGAAGTCAATGGGAAGACTCCTATTGACTTCAGTGGGCATCAGAAAAGGTCCCAAGAGGTGACATCATCAACGAGTTGAACCACTTTTGAAAATTAATAATTAAAATGTGTATACCAAAACCTGCAAGGTATTTGATGGACATTGGTTCCCAACTGCCCAAACACACACAAGTAATCTGCTCTGTATCACAAATCTCCAGAGAAGAAATGATTCTGGCTATGTCTACACTACAGAGTTTTTGCGGAAAAACAGTTGTTTTTCCGCAAAAACTTACAATGCATCCACACCTCAAGTGCATTTTTGCACAAGTAAATCGAAAGATGAGAGGGGTTTTTGTGCAATTGGTAATCCTCATTCTACAAGGAAGAATGCCTTTTTGCGCAAGAGCTCTTTGTGCAAAAAGGTGTATGTGGGCAGGGAAGAGGGTTTTTTTGCGCAAGAAGAGGGAAGAGAAAAAAGCACAGGTTCCCTGGTGGCCATTCTGTACATAGCAATCATTGATTACCTGCAAGAGAGCATCCAGACACTCTGGACACTCTCTTTCACAAAAACGCATTGCTTCTTCGATGCACCTTTGCAGTGTGGACGCTCTCTTGCACTAGAAGTTTTTGCAGAAGATCTCTTTTGACAAAAGCTTCTTGAACAAAAAGCCTGCAGTCTAAACATAGCGTCTGTGTGATAATTTTGGCCTTAGCTTTAGGTCTGGGTGGTTAGGAATAAGGGCTAGTATTACTGAAAAGAGAATGACACAATTAGAAAACATGCTGGTCTCCAGGAACAGGGATTCAGGATGAAGTCCCAATGTGAGGTGTATCGGCTGCATGAATGGAGTCAGTGGTAGCTATTAGATTTCTCTTTGCCACTTTGAAAGGTATCCCTAGAAGAATGAAGTGCAGAAGGATCATCAGTACACCAGAACCATTTTGATAAACCTATCACCAGGAAAAATATGAAAATATGAATACTGGCTGTTTGTCTTTTTTCCAGAAATATAAATTAATTATGACTACATAAAAACCTTTTACCATAGCTAATTAATCAAAATCTCCTCATAAACTATGTGTTGACAACACTGTATGTCTAATTATCTTTTTCATTTCAGAATTGTGCCGTGGAATAATGAAGAAAACATTACCTGATGAATTCTTTTATTTTATGGTGATATCTCCAGAGACAGAAAAGACGGAGAGAGGCTTAAATGCCATCTTATATTACATCTTGGCTTTGGCGAGCTTTCAGCTGGTTTTGATTTGCATGGAAACCACTTTTTTTCCTAAGAGTTATATTCTCTGAAAAACAGATCTTAAAGCTATAACTAGAATAAATTATCTATAGCTATTTAGGAGGCCATTAAATATAGATACTAGGAACCCTTTTCACATGTAGAAAGCAATGGTACAGCCTTTAATATCTGTCAACCTGTTCTGTGAAAAAGTCGATTGGACAGAGAAGGTTTGATTTGGCTGGTTTTATTAAAATGTCTTTCCCCTCCCTACGCCATCATGAACTACTCAACTTAATTCAATCCAGGCAAACAAACCAGTATGTCTTACAAGTCTATAGAAACAGCTTTTTTTTTTTTTAAGTGATGACATAAACCCATAACTGTTGGCATGCAAGCTCAGGGTATGAAATTTTTCCCTATGTGACACACCAGTAGGTGGTACATATCTATAGACTGGATTACCTGCACTCCCCGCTTTCTCTGGATTGCATCATTCCCACCACAATTGTGTTATACTTTTGCCACAGGCCTGAGGAGCAAATCAACATTGCTTTGGATTTGTACATTTCATCAGTCAGTCTTACGTTTACAATCTAAGTTCTCATTCAATACTACTGTGGAATTTGAAAAATAGACTACACTGCACAGGAGTTCATTGGTATGTCTAGTATAATTATGGTCTGATCAAGTCTTATTAGTTATTTAAATTAGAGCATAATTTGATCTAAGGATGAAATTTGTCTCTTGTTTACTATGGTAGAAATCCATTGAAGTTAATGGAGCAAGTTTGGGTGTACTCCTCATTTTTTGAGAAATACAAGATCTTTTGAAATGGGGCATTTCTGTCAAAAATGCCCCATCTAAACTGCCTTTTTTTTTTTTTTCAAAAAGCCCCATTTTGAAAAAAAAGCAGCGGCCGCCATTATACAAATGAAGCACAGGATATTTAAATCCTGGCTTCATTTGCACTTTCAATATGTCTAATTTACATCCCTCTGAGTGCAGAACCTAGCTCTATATATTTAAAAAGTGAGTATGCAAAATGGTGAAGTGAACGATTAAAAATGAGTTTCTCTCCTTCTCACATGCTCTGCTCTTATTCCTGGAAATTTTGTTCCAGATCATACTGTAAAACAGCCTCCAGAATTATGTTGTCTTGCTTAAGCATTAAGTTTTTTCTTCCAAATTCTTTTCTCTGTCGATTCTTGCTGTATTACTTGTAAAGGAAGCCCAAATAACATGTGCAAATTATAAAGTGACTTTGACTTTCAGCATAATTTCAGTATAATGTCTGAGGAAAAGAAGCATAAAAATATAAGATCTGACTAAATATTATTCTGAAATATGTAAAAAAATAACAACCAACATTTGAGACTACATTTACATGTATATGCATATACTTGATCCAGAAATCTATCAAAAACCAGCACATCATATAAAGCTGACACATGATAGTAAGCAATCTGGAAAAGTCCCCTGAAGTTTAGAGCATGTTACAGAGTCAGGTATTCTGGCCTCCATGGTTAATGAATTCCATAAGGAGGGAACAAACACTAAACATGCCCTGTAGCTCAATGTCTTCAGCCAAAAAGAACTAATCCAATTGACTGAGACCAAAGAAAACGACTGAGAATGTATGGTTCCAGAATCTCTCTGAGGTATTCAAACCCAAGTCAATTTAAGGACTTGTAAGTTAATAACTAGGACTTTACACGTAATCCTGTACTTTACAGGTAGCCAGTGAAGGCTTTTTACAACCAGAGTAATGTGATTTTCATGCATGGTGTCAGTCAAAATTTCAGCAACTGAATTCCAGACTAACAGAAGTTTCCTGATCAGTGCATCAGGGAGACCTAAGAAATGCTGATATGAAACTGCATTAGCCAACTCTAGAGAAGACACAAGCATACAAATGTATATTAGCAGCAGCAAGGCCCAAGTCATGATTTTGCTCTATATTTTAGCCTGCAAGGAAACAAAATACTTAGTAACTAAGGTTGTATTTACACTGCACCCATAGCTCAAAATATGCTACACAATTTGAGCTATGCGAATTACATAGCTTATTTCGAGTCAATTTCGAAATAGCTTATTTCAAAATTTGGCGCTGTCTCCACAGCACTTATTTTGAAATAAATCACTATTCCAAAACGTCCCTTACTCCTTGTGGAATGAGGTTTACAGGGACATCAGAATAGCAAGCCCGTTATATTTTGAAATAATGGGCACACTCAAAAGATGCGGAATAGCTATTTCAGGATACCTCCGGTATCCCGAAATAGTGCTGTAGTGTAGATGTAGCCTAGAAAATAAGTCAGAGTCAGTGATTACATGCAAGGTCATAATAAGAGTCTTGTGATTCAGGTAAATCAGGACATCTTGCAGATTTTCATTGATATTGAGAACTACTAATATATGGTTCTCTAATTGTTCATTTACTAATGCTAGGTGGAGTACCTATATGCACAGAGTAGGAGAGAAATGGATTTCTGAATGAAAAATACCTACAATAAAAATGTTCACTATTACAGCCACTCCCCGAGTTGCGAATGGTCGAGTTACAACTGTTCACACTTACGACCAAAGCTCCCATGGAGTGGTCGTAAAGGCGGTCCCTGGGTTACAAATGAGACCCGCGCTTATGAACAATTTGGTCGCGTGTAACTCAATGGGGTCCGAGTTACAAACAGATCGAGTTACGGCCAAGTGTTTAGTCCGTAACTCAGAGAGAGGCTGTATTCCACAAAGTCAGGTTGGTCTTTCCATATTGTCTGTCTTTTTCTTCTCAACGGCAGCTATTGTAATGCTAAGTTTTTTGAACCTTAGAAGATGATAAACAGATACATAGATATTGTAAGCATAGTACCACCTAAATTCATTCAGATGAAAATGGCTTTTCAGTTGCTATCTTCAGATATATTGCTGAAAGTTAAGATATGAGAATCAATCACGAGGGATGAAAGGGCTGGGTATTTGTAGGAGAAAAGGGATATTAAGCAAAGATCAGCAATGTTTTTACCAAAAATAAATCCTGTCAGACAAAATACCACTAAGTTCTTTGAAGGAATGGCAAAAGAAACATATGAAGAGAACGTGGTGGACATAATTTATGTAGACTTCAGTCAGGAATATAGTGGGCAATTTGAAGTTTGTACAACCCCTAACCCACTGCCTGCAGTATCCCAATAATCCCCCATGACAGACAGGCCATTGCATATGATCATTAAAGCAGTAGGCATACACAGATAGAGATTTATTTCAGAATTGTCCTTCCAAAACCCACAAAAAATGCTGACTCCCAAGAAATAAAAGATCCTGATGGCTTTAGAAAATGTTTTTCATTAGACAAAAATAATACACTCAAGTACCAACATGATAATGGCAATCTGGATTGAGAGGGCCACAGTAAATTAGAAACTAGTTTCTATTGAACATTTACGAATATCTTTTTCAAATTATCTCCTGACATCCTTCCTCTTCCTGTATAGCTTCCAATATGAAAATCAAAATCAAATCCATGACATTTTTCTTTTCCCTTTCTCTGACAAAGGTGACTTTATCAAGTTTATTCTCTCTCCTATTTTCATTCTCATGATCCGCTGAACATCACTGATTTTTCTATGTTGTTTCCTAAAGCTATGTCTAGACTACAGTGTTTTTCTGGAATACCAGAGGTATCCTGGAAAAACTTGGCCATGTCCAGGGAATGCGTCTGCTCTTCCGCTTTTTTTTTTTTTTTTTTGCAGAAGAGCAGGCGCACTCTTTTTTAAGCCCTGTCTTCCTCCTCTCATGAGGATTTTTTCTGAAATTGCCCCAGTGTAGACGGGCCAATTTCAGAAAAGCCTCTTCCGAAAAAACTATCAGAAAAAGGTACACAAATTGCGAAGTGCAATTTGTGTACCTTTTTCCAAAAAGCTCCTTAGTGTAGACATAGCCTAAGAGTCCATCCGTGGCCATGTCATAAATAATTTCTTCCAGAATATAAGGACTACTCCTCCAATGTTGGCTTTTCTGCTTGGTTCTCTTTTATTCGATGCAAATAGTTCTTAACCCGTATTTGAAAGAATCCCCTCCCAGCCTTTGTTCTACTCTCTTTTAATAGTCACACGGTAATTATATGGTATTTCAGCTACCAGCCACTCTTTCTAGTTCCTTAAGGAAGGCCTATTTCTATACATCTTCCATGCTTGGTTGTCTATTTAGAGGATTAAAGTCAATCAGTTGGCTAACAACCCTGCTGGTGGCAATGTAATGATTCTATTCCTTCTTAAACTTCTCTCATGTGCTGCATGATATGTGTGTTATTGCTTTCCACCATAGCATGTCCTAACTCCTTTTTTAATTTCCATCCTCCTATATTTAAATAACTAGACATTCATGTTCATCATCCTGCCTAATTTTCGGTAGAACCTTGAAATTATGCTGCTTCTTACAATTGATCCCAGTTCCCCATGCTTGCTTATTCTTATTACTCTTTCTTTCTGCATTTCAATAATATTAGAGTTAAAAATTAAAACTATGGACTGAACAGCCTCAGGCTTAGGAAGTCCTTGGATCCACATCTGAACATGACATGATGTATCTCCATCTGAAGGTGAATGAAAACAGTGAATTTTGAACTTAGATCTGAATTTTCAGCTGAGGCATTTCCTAAAGGATACTGTGATAGGAATACTTTCTTTCTTTATAAATATGTCTACACTGTAGAGTTTTTCTGGAAAAATAGTAATTTTTCCAGAAAAACTACACTTATGTCCACACTGTTATTGTGCTCTTTCAACAGAAAAAGAAAAAGAATCGGCAGAAAATATGCTAATGATGTCGTGAGTTCCTCATTAATGTATTTTCTGCTGCAAAAACTGGTAGTGTAGACATAACCATGGTGTATCAGGTTGGCTCATTAATGTGCAATACATAGAAGACGTGATGGTTGTGCCCTGAGATGCACAAGCATAACTCCTTTTCACATAAAGAGAGGTGCATACTACTGTCTTCAAACAGAATCTTAATTGAGCATGGGCTGTTTGAGACATTATTCTGCCCCCTGTTAACTAATTAATGTAGGAGCTTTTATCATCATTGTCCTCAGTCTTGTGTGACATAAATTCATAGAAGCAAACAAACCTGGAATTTGTCAAGTCCATCCCCTGCACTGAGGCAGGACCAACCACCATAGATCATCCGTGACAGGTGTCGGTCCATTTATCTTAAAAACTTCCAAAGAAGAGGTTTCTACAACCTCCCTTGGAAGCCTATTACAGTGCTTCACCACCTATACAGCTAGAAAGGTTTTACTGATATCTAATCTACACCTCCCTTGCTGCAGATTAAGCCCATTACTTCTTCCACCCTTAGTGGACATGGAGAACAATTGATCACTGTCCTCTTTATAACAGCCTTTGACCTACTTGAAGACTGTTATAAGGTCCCTCCACAATCTTCTTTTCTCAGGACAAATCATATCCAGCTTTTTTTCCCCTTTTCCTCATAGTTGAGGTTTTCTAAATCTTTTAGCATGTTGCTGCTCTTTTCTGGATTCTCTAGTTTGTCCACATCTTTTCAAAAGCGTGTTTCCTAGAACTAATCACAGTACACTGCAACTGAAACCTCGCCAGCATTGAGTGTCTTATGTATGGGATTTCTCTTAATACACCCCAGAACTATGCTAGTCTTTTTTGGCAATGGTCAAATTGACCATTGTAACCTCCAGATCCTTTCCAGCAGTACTACCGTCTACCTAGTTATTCCCTATTTAGTAATTGTGTATTTGATTTTTATTTTCCTAAGTGAAGTGTTTTACATGTATCTTTGTTAAATTTCATCTTTTTTATTTCTGACCAACTCTCCAATTTGTCAAAGTTGGTTTTAATTCTAATCCTGTCCTTCAAAGGGCTCGCAACCCCTTTCAATGGTAGATGTCAACCACAAGTTTTATAAGCCTATTCTGTGCTCCATTATTCAAGTCATCAATGAAAATACAGAATAGTGATGGACCCAAGACTAACCTCTGTGGGATCCCTCTAGATTTGTCCTCCCAGTTTGATGGCAAATGATTGATAACTACTTTTTGAGTATCATTTTCAAGTGGTTATGTGCCCACTTTGAAATAATTTCATCTTGGCACATTTCCCTAGTTTGCTTTAGAGAATATAATATAGGACAATGTCAACAGCTTCAAAAATCAATATCTATCACATCTACTGCTTCTTTCCTATCCCTACACCAGGAGAGTGTCAAAGAAAGAAATTAGGTTGGTTTGGCGTGATTTTTTTCTTGACAAACCCATTCTGGTTTTTCCTTATGACCCTATTATTCTTACAAGTTGTTTGTTTAACAATTTGTTCTTATATCTTACCAGATACTGATGATGGGCTCACTGATACTTACCTTTTTTTAAAACTTAAGTTTTTGCAACCCTCATTTCTGAATTCCTCTTTCTGAGGCCTTTCTGACTAAATTGTTTTAAAGTTTCTAAGTATCACAATAAAATAGTTTTGAAGAGATTTGAGCAACTTGCCTTTATGTGAGGATTGTGAGACTGAAAAGATTTAGGCCAATTGTGAGAAAAGTGTTTTATAATAATTCTATGGTCTTTTCATTAAGTCATGTCTGTCCTTCAGTTGATCTTCCCAACCATCTCCTTCTGCTAGGTGGAATGTCAGAATTGATCAAATGTATATGTGTCTATCTCAACATCTGTGAGGGGATGAACCTGACTTTTGCTAGGTAAGTGCAAGTGTTTTGCAGGTTACTGCCAGTTGTCTATTATTTTGTGTCCAATTGGTGTCCAAGAGTGAGACTGCTCTGTACTTTAGTCTATAGTATCTAAGTTCTTGTATCACCATTTTACTTGTCATGCCTATTTTACACATACAAGTGAAACATTTAATTGAACTTTACTCTTCAGCCTTCTTTTAAATGTTTCATTATGGTATAGGATGGTCTCTTTACCTACATATGAGTTTCCACATGTTCTGATTCCTGTGCCACACTGAATGATAGAGGCTGAGATCCTGTTTCAGTTTCTTAACACTCAGATCCTTCAGACCATCAGTATAGAATTGGAGTATGCTTCCCTACCTCAGAAAGTGAACAGTGATTGTGGAGAAAAACATCAAGCAGAGAAATATGTGTGCTCATTGAATTAATGGGGCTGCTTTGATTTTGCCCAAGAGAATACAAAAACCGAGAATTTTTTAAGCCCAAAATTGTAATGTCTCCTGGGTAAAGTGTGAGAGTTGAGAAGTATGACATAAGCATTAGTAGCCTTTGTGCCTCTTGATAGCTTTGCCAAGTCTCCCAGGACTCTGAAAGTTGATTTGTCAGCTTAACATTAGCTTCAGCCTTCACTACAGAAGTGGAGAGCTGTTTGTTTCCCCTTTATCAGCAGAAATGGTGGAAACAGCATGTGCACCAGCTGGAAGGACTGATGTGGCAAATCTTTTTTGTGACACCATTCATTACTACCTCTAACCAGCTTCCTTGTGTTCTGTGCTTCCTGACCTAGATAGGCGGAAAGCTTCATCACTCTTTAATTAGTAAAGAGCTATTTTTAAATTTTTTTCATCAGGTCTCTGTGGGCTAAATATTCAAACCTGGCTACTTAAAATTTCACTAGCAATTATATTTTGCATAGCTAGAATCCACTCTAGTGCCTAATAAGTCATCGTCATTTTGCACATATAAAAACAAATGCAGGTCTGCAGCTACAAGTGAAACATAAAACTCACGGGCACAATTATAGTGGTTGTCTGAAGATTTAGCCCATCTCTTGCCTGTCTTCTTTTCTATTTTCTTTCTGAACCTTGCACAAATCCCCCACTCATTTAATCAGATCTGCTGAACAGTTTGGCTCACTGTTGTGTTGTGGGATATTGTTACGCACAGAGATGTCACAATTCCCTTTTCTTCATTTCCTCCTTTGCCTTTTGGTCTTCTCTGCATCTATCACATTTGCTAAGAGTGAGACACACCAGCAGACATATTATGTATGGCAAATACCTCGGTGTGGTGCATTCTTCATCATAGGAACATGGGGTTTGCCATACAGAATTAGACCACTGTTTTCTTCTAGATGCTATGTAGTTAGGGGCAGAGAGTTTTGCGGGGCCCAGGGCAGCACAATTTCGCACATGCACCACGCAATTTTCTGCATGTGCCATGGCCACAGCCAACAGCCCCGTGTGTGCTGGGCCTATTGAAGCATGGGGCCCAGGGCAGCCTCTCCGCTTGCCCTGCCCTGTATCCGCCGCTGTGTGTAGTGCTTCACAACTGAATGTATTGAGAGGTATGAAGGATTGAATAAGCATCAAAGCTGGATTTATATCCATCATTCCAAAGGTCTACATTGGCAATTTGTTCCAAAGCCCTATTGTGAAGGCTCAAGATGCCAATGTAACCTGCACACCTTCTGGGTGTGGTGTACTGTCCTAGCTAGGGGCACCGAGACAATTACCGTATTTTAGCAAATATAACCCATGGGTTATATTCGTTTTTACAAACCCCGCACACACACACACCGTGGGCTATACTCGTGTGGGGTATACAGGGTTTTTTTTCTGAAAGGAAGACAATACTGACTCTTCCTTTAGGAAAGCAGCATATTTTAATTTAATAATAGAGACAATTATGTTAAAATTCATTAAAATACATTAAAAGCTTTAAAAAGTTTGAAAAGTTTAAAAAGTGTAAAGGTTTAAAGTTTAAAAGTCTAAAATACAAGTTAAAACCAATGAAGGAACAAATGAATGGAAAAGCGGTGTTGTTCAAAGTGGTTATATACCCCTTACTGCTCGACATTATTAGCTGCAGCTCACTCATAAACAGTTAATTACAGGTGCTCTGCATTACCATCATCAGCTGTGGCTCATTAACAGGTGATTACAGGTGCTCTGCATTACCATCATCAGCTGCGGCTCATTAACAGGTGATTACAGGTGCTTTGTACTACCTTTATCCATGGAGTCTCTCCTTCGGGCTATACTCGTGCGTGGGGTATACAGAGATTTTTTACTCAAATAGCAAAAACCGTGGGGTATATACGAGTGCAGGGTATATTCACTAAAATACAGTGAGGAGTCTGCTCTACAGCCTTAGGTAATAGCCAGCTGGCTTTTAGCTTATGCGGTAGAGGCTCATGAATTAAGCTTCAGAGGTCCCATGTTTGATTCTGCCTGCAGTTGACTGGGGTCTGTTGGGGGCATCTACACTTCATCCATAGTTACGCAATTTGAGCTACACAAATTGTGTAGTGTATTTTGAGTCAATTTCAAAATAGTTTATTTCAAAATTTGGCACTGTTTACACAGGACTTATTTCAAAATAAATCGCTATTCCAAAACGTCCCTTACTTCTTGTGGAATGAAGTTTACAGGGACATCAGAATAGTGAGCCCGTTATATCTCAAAATAACAGGTGTGCTCAAAAGATGCAGAATAGTTATTTTGGGAAACGTCTGTAGCCTTGGTGTTATAACAGCAGAAGCTGCTGTTCATTGGCTGACATTATCTTCTCGATATTGCTGAGAAGATTGGGCAGGGAGGTACCACAAGGCACTAGCTGCAGAGATAATCTGCCTCAGGTGTTGTTTGTACTATCAATGTTGGTTATACTATAACTATCTCCAGGCTGCCTTCCCTGAAGAAGACACTATTTATTTTGTGTCTGTAACAGGCCTATTTGCTCTTCACTGGCTTTCACTAGCTAACAGGGAAAAGGAAAGATCCTTGGGTGTGTCTAGACTACATGCCTCCTTCGACGGAGGCATGTAGATTAGCCAGATCGGAAGAGGGAAATGAAGCCGCGATTAAAATAATCGCGGCTTCATTTAAATTTAAATGGCTGCCCCGATCTGCCGATCAGCTGTTTGTCGGCAGATCGGGGGAGTCTGGACACGATGCCCCGACAAAGAAGCCTTTCTTCATCGACACAGGTAAGCCTCGTGAAACCAGGTTTACCTGTGTCGATGAAGAAAGGCTTCTTTGTCGGGGCATCGCGTCCAGACTCCCCCAATCTGCCGACAAACAGCTGATCGGCAGATCGGGGCAGCCATTTAAATTTAAATGAAGCCGCGATTATTTTAATCGCGGCTTCATTTCCCTCTTCCGATCTGGCTAATCTACATGCCTCCGTCGAAGGAGGCATGTAGTCTAGACACACCCCTTCAGAGACAGCAAGTCAGATGTCCCTGAAGGTAGCTGATTCAGTGGGATCCAGCTCAGATACAGTGTTGGGAATGTTACTGTTCTTTGGCCCTGTTTGGGCTCATCCACTCTGAAGAGTTTACCACACATTTTCTGCAAAGTGCAATATGTTTGCATCATATACTGCTCTTTGGAATGGAATTGTGGCCCATCTCCTTAGAAGGGGGTACAGGCAGACAGAGTCTCATCTTGTATAAAAATTAGGTTCATGTGTCCAGCTAAGCTGAATGGATCTCTTCCAGGAGCACAGTTGTGCATAGTTCTCCTCTCAGGTACAATCCAAAAGCGGGCACAAACTGTCTCTAATCCACTTTCATAGATAAAGCCAGACAGTCGTGTCATGTATTCCCAGAGCTGGTATATGGTAGTTATACTAGGGAGTCACTGTCGACATGCTGAAAACAGTGAGAGTTCTGTGATCAACCTGCAACAAGAGGAGGCAGCTCTTTATTAGTTCTTTTGTCTTTTGCATAGGACTGCCACATTAAATTGCCCTTTGATTTTTAAAGCCTTCAGTTTGTTTGTTTCTGTGGCACAAAGAAACTTCTGAAGCAACAGTTAACATAATCTCTTTTACTTATTATAGTTTTCGATGTTATCTCCCCAGTATCTTTCTTTTTTGTATAAGAATGGAGAGCAGAGCAGGAAATCTATCCTTGCTTGATAATCAGCAGAGAGAGATTCACCTTGATTAACTGCAGAGTATGCCCCAGCATCTTTCCTATCTCTCTTTGAAAGGCTTTATTTAAAAAGAAATCCTTTATTTAAAGTAAGATGCTGTTATAGCATGTTGTGAGCTCTCTGTAACCATAGTGGCTGTGTCTAGACTGGCAAGTTTTTCCGCAAAATCATCTGATTTTGCAGAAAAACTTGCCAGCTGTCTACACTGGCCGCTTGAATTTCCGGAAAAGCACTGACGAGCTCATGTAAGATCGTCAGTGATTTTACGGAAATACTATGCTGCTCCCGTTTGGGCAAAAGTCTTTTTCCAAAAGACTTTTGCGCAAAAGGGCCAGTGTAAACAGCACACTAGTGTTTTCCGCAAAAAAGCCCTGATTGCAAAAATGGCGATCGGGGCTTTTTTGTGGAAAACCGCGTCTAGATTGGTCACGGACGCTTTTCCGCAAAAAGTGCTTTTGCAGAAAAGCATCCTGCCAATCTAGACATGCTTTTCCGAAAATGCTTTTAACAGAAAACTTTTCCGTTAAAAGCATTTTCGGAAAATCATGCCAGTGTAGACGTAGCCAGTGTGTTTGCTACAACATGACGATACCACAAGATTTTAATAATGAAATTTCAGCTTTAATCTCAGTTTTCCTTATTGTGTTTTGCAGATGGATCTCTACAATCTTTCTTTCGTATAGACATGAGTACACAGTGTGGGCAACAAAAATACAAAGCCGAATAGTACTTGCAAAATCATCGAGAAGATTCCCATGTTGAAATGAACCTGAGCCTGCTCCCTATTCAGCCAAACTAAACCCAATTCTCTCTCTCTCTCTGTGTGTGTTAGAGCTTATCTAAAATTGAAATTACCATTCTGTAGGAAATTATGATATTTCAAAATTTGTTTTCATTGCAAAGCAGGACAAAATATTAAATTAATGAATTTTTCAGTAGAATGGAAAATTTCTGAAAAATTTCAATTTGGAAATCTCGAAACGTTTTGTTTTGGTTCAGTTTGATATAAAACTCTGTCTCACTGAGCTACTGCAGTGCGTAATGGGAGTTTGGATGCCTCTTGCCTCAGCATTCCATGGGCCAGACTCTTTGGACACATAACATCTCCCATGATGCATTGTGATAATGTGACTCCCATGATGGCTCACAGTAGTTCGACTGAGGGAGTTCCTGTCAAAATAAAAATGTAGAAAATTCCCATATAGAAATGTTGATTGTGCAGAAGCTATATTTCCATCAAAATATGTTACTGAAAAAATTCCTGATCAGCTCTAATAAATAGATTAGATACATCTCTTCTACACATTATATATATATTTGTATAATTCATTTCAGGTGGTGCCTTATCACATTCTTATTAAATATTACCAGTATTGTATTTAATCCTAAATTTGTTTGTGTGTTTGTATTTGAATCTGACCTATGCTGGAACCAGATTTCCATTTCATGGGAAATGCTGTGATTCTGAATTTTTTTTATCCTGAAAGGGTGCATTTGAGCTAAGGAAATTGTGCAGCTTATTTTGAGTCAATTTCAAAATAGCTTATTTCCTAATTTGGCGCTGTCCACACAGCAGCAAATTTTGAAATAACCCACTATTCCAAAACGTTCCTTATTCCTCATGGAATGAGGTTTACATGGATGTTGGAATAGTGAGCTCGTTATATTTTGACATACTGGGCTTGCTATTAAGACATGAGATAGCTATTTTGGGATACCTCTGGTATCCCGAAATAGCGCTGCAGTGTAGACGTAGCCAAACAGATCAAAAACAAATTTGAAATTTCCCATTTTTCATTAAATTACATTTTTAAAAGTGACATAGGCTGATCAAAATGTTTTGTTTTGATAAAATCAAAACATTTTGTTGACCTATTAAATACAAAGCCATGGATTTCATTCTGAAATGTATTTTGGAAATAAAAAAGCATAATGGGAAATTCTGAAAATGTCAAAACAGGATGTTTTGATATTATCAAAATAGATCATTTCACTGCTTTTTCTAAATACATTTTCATTAACTTTAATGAAAGGTGCATTTTTTACCAAAAAAAAAAAAAAAGTTGAGAAATTTCTGACTGGTTCTGGTGTGAATGTAGGTGTTCGGTTACTTGGTATGAGTCTGATTATAATCCTAATAGAAATGGGTTTTCTTTTCAGCTCCAGTATCCATGTTATGTGCTTCTAATCCTTGCCTGGCAATCCATCTTTCATGTCTGAGGCTGCCTTTAAATTGACCTGAAGTCTACAAATCCCACCACTTCCTTGTTTTATCACCTTCTTTAGAAACTCGCATATCATCATGTAGCATTGGCGATTCTAGGGGGCCTGCTTTCAAAAGACAGTGTAGAAAGGAATAGTGACGTTTGTGCAGTGGGGCCAACTGCCTCGCTGGGCCCCTGGAAGGGGTGGGGCCTCAGGCCGAAGGGGCAGGGCTGGGGACAGTCAGCCCTAAGCACTGTCCTGAGCATGGCATTTGCCTCCTCCAGATATTAGCATTGCCTGGAATATGTTGTGAGGCACTTCAGGAGTGATTTAAAGGGCCCGGGGCTTTGACCACCTCCACTGCCACAGTAGCGATGCCATCGGCTGGGAGCCCTGGTCCGTTTTGTATTGCCGGGCCCCGGGGCAGTTATCCCTTTTGACCCTTCCCCTCCTATCGGCACGCCTGTGTCTGTGCATAGCTGAATTCACAAGGATTATCAAGAGCTAAGAATGGAGAGTCATTAACCATCTAGGAACACGTCTCTGTGCTGAAGGGGATCACCGAGCAGCTGTGTGGGAGGCATACTAGCCTGAGGTAAGCCATCTCTGTTTGGAGAAAGAGCCAGAAGAAGCAGCTATAACTGAAGGCTTGGGTACCATTTAGAATAGAATCCAAACCTTTGGGGATGCATACAGGCTCTTCTAACCTCTGAACAGGTCTGAGATTTGTGCATCATTTGTGGATAGTTCTCAAAATGAATGCTGCATTTTTTTATCCATTCCTTTTATGGACCTGTGCTAGCAGCCTCTATTTAAAATCCTCATTGGTGGATTTGAAAGATAAGTGCCATCTAGTTGTATGCTAGTCAAAGGATGCCACTTTAAGCAGATTATCTTTTGTACATGGTACTTATCACTGCAAAGAACTCCCAGCTTCTTGATCAGAATAGAAAAGAGATTGAGAAATAAATAGAAGCCAAACATGCTGAATACTTGTTCTGGGCATTTATCCTAAATTATCCTGGAATTAAGTTATTATGCCTAGGAATTTATGACATCTCTGAATGGCACAGGTGAGTCACAACTAGCACAACCTTTTCAGACCAAAAAAAAAAAGTTAAAATTATGTAAAACTGAAACTGGGATCTCATTGTGCTAGGGAGTATACCTACATACATGCAGTAGCCCCAGGGAGCTTACAGTTGAAATAGACAGGATACAAGGTAGGGGGCAAAACTAGCACAGTAAAGCAAGATGGCTTGTTACAGAACCCAGGTCTCCAGGCCAGTGCGCTATACACTAGACCAGTGGTTCCCAAACTTTTTGGCATCACACCCCCCTTTTTGATTTTTGAAAAACCCTCATGCTTTGTCTCCCCCAAATAGCAGCAAAACTTGCTGAGCAAAAAAAAAAAAAGGAACTGAACAGGGGGCAGCAAAACTTGATGGGGGGGGGGGAAGAGGCTGAGTCACCTCGTGTCCCCTCCCCCCGGAATTTCTTCACGCCCCCCAGTTTGGGAACCCATGTACTAGACCATGCTGCCTCCTCTGAAATAGTTAAGATGGAAAGAGTGATTTAATAAAGTCTAGCTAACTCCCTCATCATACAATGTTTCTTTCTTTACAAAACTTGCATGCCCTTTAAAACCTCCAAATGTTTGCATGGTTGGAAATACAGCTAAGGCATCCAGGCTGTTCCACTCTCTAATTTAACCATTTCACACACATTCGTGGCTTACCAAAGTATCACCTCTTCCCAAACTTAACTTTCACCCCAACTTTTTCAAGAACAGACAGAAAAGTCCGTATAACAAATCTTAACTCTTCCATCACATTTTTTTGCTTATGAATTTACCAGCCTTTCGGTTGAGCATTGATAGTTTGAATCAGTCTGTAGCACATGTCCTGCAGAAAGGGAGCTGTACTCTGACTTTGATGTGAGGCTCATCAAAGCAGATCTCCACTCCTGCAGAATTTAGCAAGACTAAAGGAGGGAGGTATCCCTTGATAAAATATGGGATAGTGGTCAGTGGAGAGCAATGGAGGCATGGCAGCAAGGCTTGTATGCATATTGAAAATTTCAAGTGCTTATAGATTTTATAGCTAGAAAATGTCAAGCATTAGGAAACAATGCAGACTTATTCCAGCTAACAGTCAACCCTTAAAGTTTTGCATCATAAATTCAGAGAAGATTAGGGCTAGAAGAGACCTCAGGAGGTAATTTAATCCAAGCCTCCCACTCAACCCCAATTAAATCATTTGGCCTTTGCCTAGCCTCTTCTTTACATTCACATCAGTTTCACCATTATACTGGCTCCTGTTTAGAACCTTGTTTGAGTAAACCCTTATTTGTCTACCTCAGTGTGTATTATTGAAGCTTTTTTTATATCGCTTTGGAATTTTCTCCCTTTTACTCCTTCTCTGCTCCCCTCCCACCCCTGCCCCCCCCCCCCCCCCCCCCAAAAAATACAGAAAGGTTGTGCTTCTCAGCACAGCCAGGAAAAATAAGCACATAGTTTCTAGATGGAATTATCTGGGAGTCTTGATAAGCCCAAAATGTTAGGAAAATATCAGAACTGAACTTTAGGGAATATTTTCAATCATGGTAACTTTCCTAATTTTTTCTAGAGATACCTAGATCATCTTGCTGACTGCCTATATATCAAACCATTAAATTTCACCCAGTTTTCTGTGTATTGAACCCAATAACCTATGTTTGGCTAAACCATACCCTTCCAGGAAGCCACATAGTCTTGATCTGAAGGCATCAAGAGATCGTCTGCTTTTCCAATTTCCTAGAAGCTTAGCGAATATTTTTAGAAGGCTCTGTTCTTTTAGGTATAAAACCCTTACATTTAAGGCTATATCTAATTGGAACAACTGATATTTGCAATGTTTTCAGTGATAAATAAATCTACCTTGACAGCAGTGGTGATCTCAGTCCAGGTATTGACAGAGAGCTGGGCAACAGCATTTATTCCAGCACTCTGATCAATTAAATTGCCACAAGATAAGCCTGATGGGCAAAGCTGGATCTACATGAAAGATTGGGATGGTATAAAGAGAGTCCGAAAGGCTAATTATCCCATTAGCCCAGAAAAGAGAAAAGGCACAGGCAGAAAATGCTTGGGAGGCAGGGAAAGACAGAACGAGATGAGATGACATAGGATGAGATGGAAAGGGGCAAGGCTAGCAGGCTTTCGAGAGCTAGAGTGAGGCAAGATCTCTCAGGGTATGTCTACACTACCCTCCTAGTTCGAACTAGGAGGGTAATGTATGCATACCGCACTTGCTAATGAAGCCCGGGTTTTGAATTTCCCGGGCTTCATTAGCATAAGCGGGGAGCCGCCATTTTTAAATCCCCGCTGCTTCGAACCCCGTGTAGCGCGGCTACACGGGGCTCGAACTAGGTAGTTCGGACTAGGGTCCTAGTCCGAACTACCGGTACTCCTCGTTTCACGTGAAACGAGGAGTACCGGTAGTTCGGAATAGGACCCTAGTCCGAACTACCTAGTTCGAGCCCCGTGTAGCCGCGCTACACGGGGTTCGAAGCAGCGGGGATTTAAAAATGGCGGCTCCCCGCTTGAGCTAATGAAGCCCGGGAAATTCAAATCCCGGGCTTCATTAGCAAGTGCGGTATGCATACATTACCCTCCTAGTTCGAACTAGGAGGGTAGTGTAGACATACCCTGAGCAGTTTGTATCTTGAAAAAGACAGGAGTGGGACATTATTCTGGCATCTCAAAAGCTCTCTGACCTGCAGAGCAGCCAGGTTGCTCTGAAAGATGTGTATAGGTAATTGCTTGCTGTATGTTTAAGCTTCTTGCCACTACAGGTTGAAACTCTAAAATATGGGACTCTTTGGTCTGGCAACATCCATGGTCCAGACAGCCCCAGCTAGCCAGGTTCAGAAGCACAGTCTGAGCTGGGCTGGCAGTGGGGAGCTCAGCCTCAGCGGGGCCAGTGCAGTGGAGAGCACATTCGTGGCCAGACCTGGTGGCAAAGAGCACAGACCCAGTCAGGGCTGGAAGTAGCGGGACCAGCAACCAGGTGCTCAGCCCTAGCTGGGGCTGATGCAGTGGGGAGCTCAGCCTCAGCCGGAACTGGTGCGGTGAGCAGCACAACCTCAGTTGGAGCTGGCATGGTGCAGGGGCGCAGCCCCGCTTGGGGCTGGAGTCAGCTGGGCCCGCAGACTACACCGGCACCGTGGGGGTGGGGGCACAGGCCCGGCCAGGGCTGGAGGCAGCGTGGCCGGCCTCTCTCTGGGCTGGCGTGGTGATGGGATGCAGCCTCTGCCAGGCATGCCAAGTGGAGGCAGCAGCAGGCAGCAGGGAGTGCAGCCCCATTGGCAGCAGAGCCAACAGCTGGATAGGAATCTTGACAATCTGGCAATCTCCATTGTTCAGTTTTGACTCAGGTCCCTGGGGAGGTCCAACCTGTAACTTCAAAGCTTTCTATAACTCTGCCCCTCCCAATTTATTTTCCTTTTCTTGTTATCCCTGTCATCTCCTCTCTGCCAGCATTCACAATTGTGTCCTCCTGTTAGTGATTCCCACTCCATTGCTTCCATGAATCCGCAATCTGTTCCCATGTATTTTATGACCCCTAAACCCATTTTATAACCCCATACAGCAAGGGAAGGCAAAAGCATGGGCCGGATCCGGCCTGCCAAGCAAGTTGATCCAGCCTGCGGCTGTCCTGCCAATCAAGGCCTAGGTCCGCGCACCGGAGGAAGGGAGCAAGAAACGTTGTGCTGGTCACAGCCCCAGGCCAATCAGGGGCTGGGGGAATGGGAAGCATGCAAAGTCTCCTCCCACCCTGCCCCTACCCTTCAAAAATTTCTGAAGTGGCCCTGGTAAAAAATGATTGCCCACCTCTGCCATATGGTATCCATGTTAAATCTTACAGACCCACTTCTGCTGAACCTCCTAGAGTGAATCTAGTGAACTTATCTACAAATTCTCTACTTGTGATATTCTTGTTGTCTTGTCCTTGTGACTTTGTTTATCATGTGAACTCTTTGAATCGGGGCCATCCCTTCTGGAATGTCAGAAAAGTGCCTAGTTTATTGTTGCCTAGTTCATTGTGCTTAGTTCATTGTGTTTATTCTACCATAAAAAAAACCCATAATAATAATATGTGTTCTGCATGTTGGTTTACTTTAATTGAACACTGTCACTAATTCCACACAAATATACAACAGCAAGCGACTTCATCTTGCCACGAATAAAAGGTGTGGCTTTAATAAGTAGATGTTTTGTTCATATAACACCTATTTGACCACAGTTTTAGCTGGCCTCAGTCCAGCCAATAAATTTACAAGCTTGACTTTTATACGATGAATGGACATGCAAATGCTCATTTTTCATGTTCTAAATGTGTCTCCACAAGTTTAGTAACTTCAGCAGAAAATTGGTACACACGTATCTTCTCATTCACTGTAAAGGTTAAGTGTAAAATGTGAGATACTATAAAACTGGTCACAATTTAGTAGTAATCATGACAAATGTAGATTATTTTAAAAATGAAATGCTCTTTCATGAGACTTACACAAGCAGTTATGCTCCTCCTATTGGCCCTGCAATAGCAGTCTGCTAGCAAAAAGTGTTTGTCAAGGATCACTGATCGGCACTGCTTTGTACAATGCTATTCAATGTCTATTTTCATAAAGTGATAATAAATATTTTAATTTAATCTCTTAAAAATAAAATATGTGCATCAAAAGGAAAAGAATAAAATCAGTTGAAGTAATATATTTTCAAATGTTATACAGGAGTACTGCAAACAAGAGAAGAAATATCATTCAGAACCAGAACTGGCATTGAAATCAAGCCACTCAAATGATTATTTGGCCCCTGGGATTTTTAAGAATCCATGATGACCTGTATCTCACTGACCAGCTCAATGTTTCCCATAAAAGGTGGGATTAGAGCAACCTAATCTTCATGTCAAAGGGAGGGAGTGAAAAAAGATGCAATTCATCATGGTTCTATCACACATACAAAATCTGAAGGTCTAAATTAGCTTATCATTCAAGAAAGAGATCTTGAAGTCATCATGAATAGTTCTCTGAAAACATCTGCTCAATGTGCAACGGCAGTCAAACTAGCCAACAATGTTAGGAACCAGTAGGAAAGGGATAGATAATAAGACAGAAAATATCATAATGCCAATGTACAAATCAATGCTATACCCATATCTTGAATACTGAAGGCATTTCTGGTTGTCCCATCTCAGAAAACATATATTAAAGTTTGAAAAAGGCAATAAAAATAATGAGAGGTATGGAACAGTTTCCATCCTAGGAGACATTAAATAACGGGGACTTTTCATCTTAGAATACTGACAACTAAGGTGGGACAATACAATTACGTCCACACAATTATGGAATGTGTTGAGAAGTGTTATTTATCCCTTCATATAACCCAGATATCAGAGGTCACCTACTGAAATTAATAAGCAGCAGCAGATTTAAACAAACAAGAGGAAGTACTTCACACAATGCACAGTCAGCCTGTCAAACTCATTGCCAGGGTTCTTGTGAAGGCTAAAAGTAAATTGTCAGGGATACAACCCCATGCTCTGGGTCTTCATTAACCTCTGCCTGCCAGATGCTTGGTCAGTTTTGTTCATTTCCTCTAAGGCATTTGGGCATTGACCACTGCAAGACACAGGACACTGGGCTAGATGGACCATTGGTTTGACCTAATATGGCTTTTCTGATGTGCTTATGTGATTAACCTTTCAGCAGCTTGGGGCTGGCAACTCATAGAACTGAGCTGGTCTCTTAAAAATAATGTCTGTACTAATCATATTGATAATGTTACTGCTGTTTAACACAATGAATGATTGTGTTTGAATGGCAGTTAATATATATCTACAATACATCAATAGAATAGAAATAAAAATTTGCAGTTGTAGATGCAGTTAATACTATCTAAGGGCATGCCATGCAAGGCATTTCAGTTAAATAGAATAAAATACATTTTACGCATATTTGCACTTAGAAACTATTGGGACATAGAGTGATTGGGTTTTACAAATCTGGCCTTAAAGATGTTATTTGAATTGAAAAAAATAACAAATAAATCCATAATCAATCTACTTAGTGAGTTTAGGTATAGATACTAAGATGTCTCTGAGTGGCCAGACGATACTGATAGCCTGTCCACTTGGGGTGTCTGCACAGAGCAAGTCACAGCACAGATGAGTGCTCAACTCATTTTACCTAGCGAGAATAGGTTGGGCATAATTTGCTTTGCCAGTCAACCTGTCAGCTCCAAGAGTTCCATGCAGTGGACCAGCCTACCAAGGAAATGTTCAGTTGCCCAGCAACCCCGTTGGTTCAGATAGCTGGGGATGTAGCAGAATGCAAGAACAAATAGTTTGTATAATAGTAATAGAGATGTAGCTGTGTTAGTCTGGTCTAGCTGAAACAAAAGACAGGACTATGCAGCACTTTAAAGACTAACAAGATGGTTTATTAGGTGATGAGCTTTCGTGGGCCAGACCCACTTCCTCAGATCAATTTCTTCCACAACACATGCACGGCTCCTCCCCCCGGCTCTGCGGCACCCCTTAGAGCTGCCATCAGTAAGAATAAGAAATCCTCCGGAAAAGGCTTTATTTTCCGGAGAATAACGTCTAGACTGGCGCTTTTCTCTGGCTTTTCCCCAAGCCGGAAAAAAGCGGCAGCCATGTTAATGCAAATGCCGCGGGGGATATTTAAATCCCCCGCGGATTTGCCTATTCCAAAGTCTACATTAGCATCCCTTTTCCGGAAAAGGGTGCCAATGTAGAGACAGCCAAAATGTTAATTCAGGGCTTTTTAAACTACTTCAAACATAAACTATCACAAAAGACAGGTGCTAGTGAGCAGTAGACAGTTCACTACTGCTAATTATTGTAGCTTTTGTGTAGTGATCTACAGATTTGGGTTTTTTCCCATGAAAAGGAGAAAGGTGGGGGAAAGATGTTAAAAGATGTTTATCCCACTGATGTTAAAAATGGAAACATTTCTATAATTCTTTACAAAAATTTGCATAATTTTCATTTTGAGACACTTCCTGAAATTAGACCTTTTTCTTTTGTATGTATGTATTAATTACATGTCTCATTTTGTATTGAAACATATATATATGTTCCCAATTTTTTCAAGTATTTGTGGGAAAATTTAACAAAGTCATATTTTTCAGCAAAAATTCTCCCATAAAACTGTACAGTTGATCACAAAATCAGACCAACTTTCCAAATTCCAGTGTATTTGATTTTTCATTGAAATGGTTTCACAGAGCCCTGGCTTCTACCCTGAATATTTGTAAATTAAGCAGAATGGCTGTTGAAATCTAGACCCTTGAATTTCTACAAAATATTTGGATTTTCCTTTTCTTACTCCTCATTAGCCACCCCAGCATTTTGAATTCCCGTGAAAAACAATAGCTATGGAAACATCTTGCTAATACCTTGCTAAAGAAAACATCTTGTTAATTAATTATACCTTTTATGGTATAGCAAGAGACTGACCCAGATCAACAGAATTTTGCATAACAACGGCACATCTTGAACTGGATTTTTTTTTTTCCAATTAAAATTAACACCTGGCTACACAGAAAATAGCCAGGTATTGTTAGTGCACTTTTCCAAGGTTAGAACATTCCATTCTTACTCTCTTCTCTACCAAGCAACATGATATCTTCTATTTGGATGGAGGCTACATGATCAGAAAGCAATCCATATTGTGGATGACATGTGAAACACAGCTCTACATAATGTATTTGGATAACCATTCATTTCTGAGGTTGGGAGATAATTCTCCACAAAAATTCTGTAAACTGGAAGAAGATTCTCGCCTTACAGATTTTTTTAAAAAGAATTTTTTATTAATGCTAAGATTTTATTTTTGAAAAAAAACCTTCTTGTATATGAAAAATAGAAAGAAATATTAGCAATTTTCCCCATAATCAAAATGCTAAAAATATTTTTTTTCTCTTCCTGTCTTTTAGCTTTCTTTGAAGTCACAATATTAAACCTCCTTAAAAATATTTATGTGTATTTAGTTAACAAAAGCTCCTGTAAGTTGAATCCATGCTGGCAAAAGGTTCAGGTAAGCTCTCTATATAAGCTTACAGACAATTGTGTAAATCTTCAGCCATTAAAGAGAAAGGAGAAAAAAAGCCATCCTCATTACACTGCTGTCATTTACTCTTCATCTCCTGTCCTCTTTAGCAGCATTAAGATGGGATGTAAATTTGCCAGTTAATGCTGTTAGAAAATGGATGGTTCAAGAAGGGCAGGAATTAGAGATCAGTATTAGGTGCAGATAAGCTCCTTTTCCTCCGCAGTGGCGGCTGTTTAACATTCATGGGAAAATCATCATCAAACAGCGTTATCACAGCTCTGTTGATGGCTGAGGAACTTCATCACTATGATAATTTTTTTATAGCTGTGAGCCAAAAAGCTGCCTTTTATTTCTGCTGTCTATAACTGCGATAGAAGCTTGTTTGTATGGATAGGGTATTGCAAACTCATTGCTCTTCAGCCAGGTTTGATTTCTTTCCCCTGCCACTACTCCCCCTCAGCCCCTTGTGTATGTTGCACGAAACAGTCATGCTGATAAAAAAAAAAGAGTGCTCAAACAATCCTTCAAAGCATAACTGATATTTTTATGATCAGTAATTCAAAGTTTGACAAGTGACGCTATTCTGTAATGAAACTGTCATCCATTTTGTTGTGAGTAAAGTGCTGAGATTATAAAGGGAACATGTAGGGGAGAAGTGAATATCTAATCCCATATATCTTGGCCATGAGACAGTTTAAGGTAGTTAAAGAATTGTAACATCACAAATTGTGTATAGCAAGAGTCATTTATTTTTCCTTTTTCATCCTCAGGTTAAGAGATTCATAGCCTATCATATCTTCTTTTGATCCCATTTCTCACTAAAATAAATTCAACCCAGAAGGAAAAAAATGCACTTTTCCCTACAGTCTGGTTTAAACTAGTGTAAGGAATTTTAGTTCATTTGTAAGGTTTTGTCATAATTGGAGGTGTCCTTTTTTGAACTTGTCAAAATTGCTTAAGGACACGTCACTAAAAGATAGTCCTACCTTATTCTCAGCCACCTTCCAACATACCAGAGATGCGGGTCATGGTCATTTTTTGCAATGTACTGGGGAGAGGAAGAAATGCAGCTTCAAACTGTATGTATTCTTCTAAAGCAGATAAGGACACTATGCAAGGACATTTTTAATTTATTAAAGTTCTCAAGCTTATGCTTCTTTGCAGCTTTGACCTCATTTTTTGTAGTTTATCTGCTCTACATGACATTTCTCATTTTGAATATAGCTGGAAAACATTGTGCTAAACAGCAATTTTGTAGCTTCTACATCTACAGCAACTCACGGTAATTTTGATATTTCCATTTTGAGTTCAGTATTGATTTGATTACTTAGGTAATTTACTTTTGACACAAGCTCATGCCTTGTCTTTTCCTGAGCAGGGACTTCCAATCTCGCCATGTGCTGAATTATGTTTGGAGTTTGGAGATAAGGACTTTTGTCTCCCAGAGACTTCGCTTAGGCCACCAAACTCATTTCCCATAGGAAGAGGGTATGAATCCAGTCAGGATCCTAGAGGTGAAAGGCTAGTGCTTTGTAATTTAAATATTACCATATAAAAATAAGTGTTACGCTGATATCGTGTAGTTGAGGGAATACATCTTTCCTACTTGGGTAATTTTGACAGAAATTCCAAGGAACTCTTCCCTAACAAACAAGGGTGCCCAAAAGGCCTCCAAAACTGCTGACTTTCAAAGTTCCACATGTTTCTTTGGGTCATCCCCCTCTTAGTAACTGATTGCAGATTCATGGTGACTCCTTCTGGGCCAGGCTCACAGACTCCTTCTCAGACTGCTTGTCACACTTGGGAATGGGCCTCAGAAACTCCCTGAGCATGCTCAGTGAGCTTCTCCAGTATCCTAATGCTAATAGAGGAGCATATTGTTAGCATTGCAGGGAATAATCAGCCAGCTAGAGAAGGAATTTATAGTGGCCATTACATAAAATAGGCCTTCCCTAACTGAGCTTCAAAAAGGAATATGAACCCATGGAGATAAAGGGGAATGTGGCTCCAGAGATTACAACCTCTTTCACCCTTGCAAGAAAAAATGCAAGTGGAAGAAATGAAAACAGTTACATTCCGTTCTGGATCTAGTCTTCCATCAGTGCCTATCTTCTTCTTCACACCTGAATGGGCTCAGCAAATAACACTGTCTAGTTTTCCCAGCAAGGAACTTGTAGCAATGGCTTTGTACATTTTCAAACTATGAGCTGTGTGGAGTTTTATCCAGCAACAGCTATACAGGCCTTTTCACAGTTCTCTCTCTCTCTCTCATTCTGTGCAGAGATGGAGAAAGATTGTGTTTTCCTAAAATCAACTTTAAAGTACTTACATATTGTTCAACACATTTTCAAACCTCACCTTTCAGTCTCTTTCCCACTAGTGTTGCCAACTGAATGGCAGAATATGTTGAAGTGATCCATTGGTGATTTTTAAGGATATATTCATGACCCATTTTAAGATATTGTATTCCATGCACTTGCTATGGAAATATCACAGTTACACTAACTTAACTGCCAAAAATATGCTTTGGGTTCACAAGAACAAAAGACAATGACTGTAATTTGCTTTTGCCCTTTAGCAAAGCAATCAGCAATTTTCTAATATTTTACAGTCATCCATCTATCTATTCATCTTGTAATATCCTTACTTTTTTCTTGGAAATATTTAAATTAATTAACCTTTTAGTAACTGGGAGCCATTAAAATGGTTGACTGCACTAACAGTGAGAACTTGTTTCTATATAATTTTATGGGCTAAGAATTAATGTGATTATTTCATTTTTTATGCAAGTGCATTCTTAATAACTGGCCAGTTGCCACAGATAAATTCACCTTCCATATCTGCAGTATTCTGGGTACTTCCAATATTAAAGTATAGGTAATACTTTTATAACCATACACCCACAGACCTTATAAAAAAGGGTCATAGTGTTAGGAGTAGTCAATGTAATCCTATAAGGAAAGATAGTTTTATGGTATCTGGAATAGAGTGGAAGGATTCTCCTGTTGCCATACTCTGTCATACCTTTAAGTATGTGAAGATTAATTACTCCTGATTCACTGGGGCAGATGTGGCTCATTAGATTCTACCCTGGATTCAAGAAAAATGGGAGTAGCCATCTATGAGCAGGAGGCCAGATGCTGACACATATGAGATGGGTGCAAGCCAAGCAAGAGCAGAAGTTGTTCAGGCCGTGGGTTGTGTTATTCATAAATTACCCTTTCAGGTAATAAATCCAAACCTCATGAGGCCTCTCACAACAAGGGCTTATCTATGAAAGGAAACTATTGAAAAATAACAAGAGTGTGAACTTAAAACATATAGACATTTCACATTAGCTCCCCATGTGCATTCTCTTATTCCTCTTCTAAAGTGCCTTTGTGTAGTTTAGTTTACAGCAATCTAGCTCTCAGGGTACATTTAGACTACAAACCTCTTTCGAAAGAGACTTTTTTGAAAGAGCTCTTTTGAAAAAGCCTCTTTCAAAAGAGAACATCTAGACAGCCATAACACTTTCAAAAAAAGCGATCCGCTTTTCTGAAAGAGAGCACCCAAGCAATCTGGATGCTTTCTTTCGAAAAAGCCCTGTTTGCATTCAAGAATGCCTTATTTTGAAAGAGCTCTTTTGTTTCAGCTACACCAGACTAACACGGCTACATCTCTATCACTCTTTCGAAAAAAGGCGTTCTTCCTTGTAAAATTAGGCTTACTGCTGTCGAAAAAATCTCCACGTTCTTTCGATTTAATTTCAAAAGACTGTGATGGCAGTCTAGACACAGGTGAAGTTTTTTTGAAAAAAGGCCACTTGTTTTGAAAAAACTCTGTAGTCTAGACATAGCCTCTGTGTGGAATAAGAATCTCCACTGAGGAAGATATTGCAGAATAGTGATTTTGGGTTATATCCCCATGTAGTCAACTCCCAAATGTGTAATTTATTGGAGACGGATATAGCCAATTTTTATGCAAATTATTATTATTTATTTCATTAACCTATGTAGGTGTCTCAAGATATCAGTGAAGATCCTTGGCATTTATTGCTAATAAGATCTCAACATTATTATGTTCAATGACACAGAAGAACACTGATTCTGTCATTTTTCCCTTTAAGCTGCACTGATCCACCATGAATGGCTCCTGAAAATATGTAATTTAAAATGTGGGATAAGCTATGGTCTTCAGATATCGTTTACAGATGAGGGTTGGGTGAATGATTCAGGTAAAAGTAGCTGCTTTGTTTAGAAATGGGTTTAATAGATGCATAGTTTCTATGATCAGAAGGGACCAATGTGGTCATCTAGTCTGAGCTACTGTCTAACTCAGATCATAGAACTTCTCCAGAATGAGCATAGCTTGTTGAAAATATCCACTCTTTTCTTCAGAATTGTCAGTGATAGAGAAACCATCATGATCTTTGGTAAATTGTTCCAATTATAGCTATCAAATGGTTAAAAAAATTAATTGTGAGATTTAAAAAAAATCATAATTAATCCCTGTTTTAATCACACCATTAAACAATAGTAGAATACCATGTCTTTAAATATTTTTTGATCTTTGTGACATTTTAATATATATTTATTTCTATTGCAATACAGAATACAAAGTGTACAGTGATCACTTTATATTTATTATTTTTGGCCACTGTGTCACACAGGGAGTTCATGTTCAACTGATTATCTACTGCAACCTCCTATCTGTTTCAGAGTCACTGTTTCACAGGATAGATTCTCCCTGCCCCATCCTGCAAGAATGCCCTACATTCTTTGTTCCTAAATTTATTTTATATTTAGTTATATTAAAAGGCACATTGTTTGGTTGCATTCAGTTTACCAAGCAATCCAGATTGCCCTTAACCAGATTTGCCCTCTTCATTATGTACCGTTTCTCCAGTTTGTGTGTCATCTGCAAAATGTCATTGATTTTTTGTTTTTTCTCCCGGTCATTGATAAGTATTTTAAACAGAATAGAGCCAAGAACCAGTCCCTGTGGGACCTCACTGGAAACATACATGCTCAATGATGATTCCCTATTTAATTACATTTGGAGACCTATGAGTTAGCCAGTTTTTAATCCATTTAATGTGAGACAAGTTCATTTTATAGCACTATAATTTTTAATCAAAATGTCATACATTACCAAGTAAAATATCTTATAGAAGTCTATTATGTCAACAGTATTACCTTTATCAATCAAACTTCAAAAATCAAATTAGAGTGACAGAATCTGTTTTCCATAAACCCATGTTGACATGCATTAAATACATTGCTCGATCCTTTTATTCTTCACTACTCAAGACCAATGTCAGCTGCTCCATTTTCGTGGTCTGATAGGCCTATAATTACCTAGGGTCACTCCAATTACCTATTATAAATACAGATTTCCTCCCCCGCCCATCTTCTGGGATTTCCCTAATGTCCCAAGGTTTAGTGGAAATCAACATTAACATCCAATACTCTCCTCAGCCAGCTCTTTTGACACTCTTTGTAGCAACTCATATCCAGAGCTGCCCATTTTTAAAATGTCTAATTTTAGTAGCTTCTGTTTGACATCTTCCCGAGATTCTTGTGGAATGGAAAGTGTTTATTACCATATAATCAGAAGATATCATCTGTGGGGTTTTTCTGCAAACACTGAACAGAAATATTTATTGAACACTTCTGCCTTCTCTGCAATCTGAGTTGGGTAGTTAACATAGTATTGCAAACATTGGTTAAGGCCATTCTCAGCTAAGAAGCATTGGGGTTCCAAGACTCCATTGCTGGTGACAAGAGTGTAGTTTGGTGTCAAATTCTGACCAAGCGTGTAGGTGGATATGCCTCCATTGACTTCCACAGTGTTTAGCCTGCATACATCAGGTCTGAATTTGGTCCCAAATCAATTTTTAATTATCCCTTTCCCCAGGGGAGCTGATGCCTCTCTTCAGCAACTATGATCTGAGTTCAGGTTCCTGATATATAGGTTCTTTTGAGCTCACATTACACTTTGATCACATTTGGAATTCTGTGATGTTGTGGGATCCTGTTATAGGTATAATCCTTTTCCAGACATGTGGCCCAATCCCTCCTGCCATGTGTGATTAATTGTGAGTTGTCATCGAAGTATCACCCTATCATCATGAAAGATGCTCACATTTAACAAATATTGTAGCTAGACCCCAAGCCTCAGCCAATGAATTTCTGGGGGGTTGCTCACACCTGACTTAGGCACAAACGCGAGACACTCACACATAGCTAATCTGAGGTGCTGCTGAGCCACAAAGCCTAAGTGTTCTGCGCTCTCCCCATCCATTTTAATATGTATGGGTTTTTGGCACTTTGTGGTGGTATACTTGTGTAGTGAGAAACTAAGCAGCTGTGGGAAATTTATCTGTAACCTTTAATAATTTGCTATGCATATCCACTCTTTCCTTTGTTATATTATCAATATTCTGCAGTGCTACTGGTTTTAATAAGAAGGCTTTTCACTGGTTTTCTTTGTTCTAGTCATCTAATCTCCTAATGGAAGTTTCTAATTAAATTCCTGCAGCCATTTTTTAAAACTGTGTTTCGAATAACAAAGTCTATCAAATGAAGAAAGTGCATATGCCTCTAGCATAGATGTCCTCCCTGTCAAACGGCAACTGGCAGACAGAGGCTCAACATCTGCAGCACATCTCAGCAGATTGCAGAGAAGATCCAGGGCAATACATCGAAGCAGGTGAATAGCTGTCTTCAATGTACAGAAAAAATCCAACAAGTTACACAAAGAACTCTTGGATCTTGTCCGTGATGATTCCAGTGGGAATGGGAGAGTTTTCTGGGGCATAATCTGGACATAAATTACGCTCTTGTGTTGAGATAATATTTCAGTGGTCTGGTTTAATGCCCATTGGCTGAACATTGGCCAGTCTCTAGCTGCATATTCCTTTCATGCAATTTCATAAGGAAAAACATTAACCAAATGCATGATCAACAAGGCAGAGAATGTCACTCTTGTGCTTTCCAGAGATCTGTGATGAGCCTTCTGCACAGCATATCATACAGAGAGCAACACGCCCTGCTTGTATAATGTTGCATCGAAGCAGCACAGCTGCACCTAATTAATCTCCCCTTGAGCTGCTTACAACTGAATCCTGTCAGGGAATAGCTCTCAAAACTTTTGACCATTGTTTGTCTCAATGAGCCTTCCCACTAGGACTCTGGTGGACCATGGTACTGTATGCTCCAGTCACAGAAGAGTTAGGCTAACACTAGGTAGTCTGCATGAATATTTATTTACATCTTTGCTATTTTCAAAATCTGTCTCTCTTGTCACTTAGTCTCCTCCATCACTGCACCTCATGTTTCTTTTCTGGCTGTCTATCTGGCTGGTCTCATCCAGACTATTCCTATTTTGGGTTCTGGCCTCACGCAAGGTTTCATTTGCGCCAACTGAATTTTCTGCTTGTTTTCTATGTTTAGAATGTTGTTAAATAAAACAATTGCTTCAGCCATTTCTGTTTGACTTGATTAATACACGGTGATACATATACAGTGCAGGTACCACTGGCTGCCTCGCCCCATGGAAGGCAGTAGCCACTTTTGGGGCTCCCTGCCCCTGTCCCACATGGGGTGGCAGTCTCTCCCAGGGCTCTCTACCCCCAGGTCATTGGTCCTGCAGACTGCTGCTGACCAGACAGACTTTACTCTCTGCCTCTCTCAACCTCTGTAGTCAGGGCTCTCTAGCCTAGCAACTTCTATAGTCCTGCCAGACCACGGATGTTGCTGGACCACAGAGTCCCAGACGAGAGAGGTTCAACCTGTATGAAGACACGAACAACATACAAAAATAATTTTTCACTGATATCCTGTCCGACATTGATCCATACCTGCTTTTTACAACTGTGTTCCACTCTGTCTAAGTTATCAAACCCTTACCAGTACCAGGTATTCCAATAAAATCTTGTCATGTATTAAAGATACCAAAGAATTTTAAAGTCATTCAGATGACCAGATGACCAACTCATGAATATTTCAAGTAAACTGTGTTCCTTGCTGTTAGGTCAACTGATGCTTTTGAAGAAGCTTCTAGTATTCAATTCTTTATTGAAGTCAGTTTTGTACAACTAGACTGAAAGCAAACTTTTCATTTGAGGGGGAAGGGAAAAGAGGAGCCACTCAAAAATATGCTTCTGTTTTGTTTTTGAAATAATTTCCTTTCTTTTAACATATTCAGAACATTCATCTATTTGAAGTCTGGCTCCCAAATATGACAGGTTTTATCTCAGAAGCAAGAAAAATATGGTAATTAAAAATAAATAAATAAACTAACAACCAAAAGAAAATGTATTTTAAGCTGTTTCCAAATGATTTGTGTTGTTTGGTTGTAGGAGGTGCCTACATTTGGGGTCTAATGTAGACTAGAGAATATTTACTATATCTTTCTCTATTTTGTTTTTCTGAATGTAATTCATATCTACATACTTAAATAAACATATATTCTCACAAGCATGCTACTTTCACATTTTCTCATTTTTCGTTTATCACACCCCATATTTGTTGGCTCATTACTCTGCTGACTTTTTAAAAAGTGGGAAAAATTAACAAACTACTTTAGAAAAAAGACTGAGTTTTTCGAAAATATGTGAGGGAACTAAGGTGCTCATTTCTTATTAAATTGTAATGGGATTCAAATGACTAACTCCCTTGGGTTCCTTTGAAGATCCCAACCTAAAGACTTGATCTTCAAATTCAAGGTATGTGATTGCACTGCTGTTTCCATGAAATCAGTGGGGATCCATACAGAAACAGCAGTCTGTCTCTATGCAATGAGTATGAGGATAGGTGCCCTAAGAAGGAGTATACCATATCACACTATTGGTCCTTTCAGTCCAGCATCCAGTCTGTGATGGTGCTTCTGAAAAAGGTACAATAAACCCGACAGTGAATAATTATGGAATAAATACTCTTTAAGGCTATTTTCTTCCTAAACCTATCATCCAGAGGTTGATTTATGATCTGAAAATGGAGGGATTTTATCCCTCCTATCTACTGTAACTCAGGATGCTCTGATTATCAATTTCAGGGTCTATTTTCATGTGGTTGGAATGCCTGGCTCCATGTGTAAGTTAGACAGAAGGGTGGCAGAATGAAGACCTATTTAGTGCTGATAATCTGTATTTTTGAATCATGCCTAGTAGGTAAAAGAAAATAACATTTATACAGAAAACCCGCATTACAAGGCTATCTGTCCAATGCTATTTCCGAAATAAGGCTTTTGGAGGGAGAGATAACTCCTCTGAACCAGTGTACAAAGTAGATACAGTGCATTGTATTATCTAACAACACTCTGCTTTTCCACTCAGGTAGACAGACATTAAGGTGCATTAGTACTATCATTTGTATGTCTATAAATATCAATAAAGTATGTTATTTGGCATTCACATTTACACAATGAAGGATGACAACTATCCTTTTCAGGAGACATTCACAAACAAAAGTTCAGTAATTTAATCTTCCAAAAGCTCAATAACACTAAGTTCAAAATTGCAGGTTTTAAACTAACGTACCTGATAAGTAATGATGACAGAATTTAAAAGGTCCATTATTTGGTAATTTAATATTACCAATCCCAATTATCTGTCAAAGAGAATACTCTCCCTTAAACAGTGCTAATGTGTTCACATCTAGATTAATCTCGTAGGGAGAAAAGAAGCATTCTTCACCGGCTTTATCTGTTTTCAAATGTCTGACTCCACAAGGAGCTATTTTGCACTGCTGATGAGGCTATGTAAATGACTCAAATATCTTTGTCTGATAGGTGCTATTTCTTACAGATACACATGATACCCTACTAGCATGAGGAACTTCCCAGCAAGCCAACCTTTAGTATGAAATGATCTTTAACATACTGTGTGCTTGGTGCCTTCAAATCCTCTGCTGATGCCTCACTAAATTTACAAAATAAACATTGTGGTTAAACTTGTTTTGTCCTCACACCCTCATCTTGCATGCCATGCTGTTTCTAACATTCATGGAGCAGTATTGAGGCAAATTCTTTCCCTTCTTTCAATCCTACCAAGGATTCCTTGGCAGTGGTAACAAACAGTATGGCATGGCAAGATGATGCAGGAAATCCCTGTGTAGTAATGTTTAAGGGCAGAGGTAGGGCCAGAGAAACTGCTGCTCTCCAAATTCCCTGGCCTTCTTTCCCTTATAGAAATACACACATGCCATTCAGAGGTCAACTTTGACTATCAAGCTGATGTAACCCAAGCAGAACCATTCCACAGCTTCCCTTCCTCCTTGGGGGCAGAACTCCTCTCTCTAGCCCACTGTCCCCTGTACATTTACTCAACATCCAGTTCAGCTCCTTGAGCTGGTCACTGCAATGAGATTTTTTACCTTAGAGAGATTAAGTATAGGCCCCTCCTCTAGTCAATATTCAACCTGATACTGGGCTTTTCATGCTGTCCTCAATAGAAGATAGATAAGCAAATTTTCCTCTGGGATGTAAAGTGTCTTCTTAAATATGGAATCAATGCAATCCACATTTAATAGTAGTAGTAGTAGTAGTAGTAGTAGTAGTAGTAGAAGTATTTTATTTATTTTGAATTACTGTCAGGCCTAAGGAACATCAGCCATACACCAGGGCCATTCGTTTTTAGCATAACCTCCTATTAAAGATTGAGAAAAGTGAATGAAACTCAAAGGAGAGCCTCACATTCTGAACTTAATTTGTCTTGTGCCAAAACTCAGGGGCTGCATCTAGACTGGCAAGATTTTGCACAAAAGCAGCCGCTTTTGCGCAAAATCTTGCCGCCTGTCTAGACTGGCCTCAGGTATTTACGCAAGAACACTGACTTTGTACTGTACAAAATCAGTGGTTCTTGCGCAAATACTCCGACGCTCCCGCTCAGGGATAAGCCCTCTTGCACAAGTATTCTTGTGTAAGAGGGCCAGTGTAGACAGACAAGTTAATGTCTAAAATGGCCATTGGAGCTTTCTTGCTCAAGAGAGTCTCTACCCTGGGCACGGATGCTTTTGCGCAAAAGCAAATCTTTTGCGCAAAGGCTCATGCCAGTATAGACGCTCTCTTGCGCAAATACTTTTAACAGAAAAACTTTTCCGTTAAAAGTATTTGCGCAAAATCATGCCAGTCTATATGCAGCCAGGCAGTAATACCCAAGCATAATGACACCAATAGAATTCAGAGCAGCATGGCTGACACCAGCTTCAGAAGGTTATTGCCACCATCATTCTGGGTGTGACTGGGACAGTCAGGTATTCTCAGGCCCTGTAAGCCTGGATCACAGGGCACAACATTACAGATTCTCTCTCTCTCTCTCTCTCTCTCTCTCTCTCTCTTTTGTTTACAATTTTGGATACATTTTAAGACATAATATCATATCTCCTGTCATTGCACAACTATGAATGGTTATTGTTCATAGTTTCCTGGTAATGTAGGATTTGTGGGTCCCTTCCCCCTGTCAATATGATGATTTTTCAAAATTTCCAACTATCTTTATCTCACACTCCTGAGTTCCCTATTATTATATGTATACAGTAATTCCAAGAGGCCCAACCAGGCTTGGACACTAAGTTCTTTGGCACAGACAAATTACAGTAGGCACTAGACAAACAAATAGAGAGTCAGAGTCTGTGACAAAGAGCTTATTGTCCAATAACAAAGAATGGGTGGGGAAACAGAGGCATAGCAAGGGGAAGTGACTTGCCCAAGGTCACAGCAAGTCAAAGACAGAGCTGGGAAAAAAACACAAGACTCTTGACTTCTCATGCTACCCTGGGAGAAGCCCTCTGGATCTTTACTAGAATGGTTCACTACCTTTGTCTGAGCCCTAAAGCATTGCTATTGCTATTTTTTTGGCATACTGGAACGCTATGAAAATGTCTGGATGCCAGCAAGCCTCAGTGAATTTTGCTTTAAATGAAAAAAAAAACACCTTTTGTAAACTTTTGTGGCAGTAAGTCTGCAATAGGGTCACTTTGGGCAGAATTCCATTACTGGTAACACCATGACTGAGTAAAAGCATGGACAACAGGGACTATATTATTATATATCCCTCAGTTTCCCAATCAGATCAATTCATAACAAGTAAGTAGGCAGGCTAACGTAGAGAAGCAAAGGCCAATGAACACAAAGAAACCACTTTTTGTAATTTAGCACAGTCTACAACTTGATCCCTGGAATGGCGCCATGACATTTTTTAGACTTTTCTGACTTTTTCAGTCTCATGCAGTAAATAAAAATTATATATACAGACAGAACTCTGTATTATTTTGCATGTCTATATACTGACTGTCAGAACTCAATGGCAAATACCACAGTGAAAAGTAGAAGTTGAGCCTTTCTAAATCACTCAATGCATCATTATAAACTATGTATTTGCTGTGCTGAAACAGAGCAGTGAAACAAAGTGGTTTTTCTCTGGATATTATACAACAACATTTTACTAAATGGTCGCAGTACAGTACGTCAGTAAGAGGCAAACTCCTATGATGGTGTTGATTCACTCAAGATTTTTTTTTTTTAACAACTCAAAAGGCACCAGCATGTCATATGTTTTCCAATTGTTTTATCTTGATTTTCCAAAACAGGAAGTGCTCCATTTTTACCTGATCCATTATATCAGATTGCCACTACTATATTAATATTTATCTACCCAGGAGAACCATTTTTCTATTAATTTGAAAATATGATCAAAGGTAATATTATTCATCTTAAATTATTGTATGTAAGGAAGAGATTGTATTGTTTGGTCAATTATTCAAGGTAAATAGGTTAATCAGGTTTTTTAAAATGTGTGTTTTTCTAGGTAATTCCCTTTCAGT
This sequence comes from Pelodiscus sinensis, assembly GCF_052426305.1. Taxonomy (NCBI): domain Eukaryota; kingdom Metazoa; phylum Chordata; order Testudines; family Trionychidae; genus Pelodiscus; species Pelodiscus sinensis. The sequence continues at coordinate 58,975,523 of NC_143059.1, read as the reverse complement.
TTATAACAGTGCTTCACAATTAACTTCTGCTTTTAACTGCTTCTGTGATAACTCAAGTTTTCCTTTCTTTTATTGTTTTATTGCACTTTGGATACTTTTTAAAGCTCTTTTCAATCACAGTTTGTTTTGATTCATTCTTCCGTTAAATAACAGACTTTCCCCCAATTCAGTTTAGCTAAACATTAACTCAAACATACAGAAGTTTTGAGATTTTAGGCTAGTTCTTATGTCCTAACAGATGACAACAAAGTTGCCAATAATCATTTTTTAAAGCCAATTCCAGGCCTGCCTTAAAAAGTCTGGATTTGAACCTCTATCGTTATGTTTTCTTTTTTTTAATTATTTTTAAAATTTGCTCTACGGGTCTTTAGCTTCACCTAGTGGCTCACTCCAAAATGCAAATTTTGTTCTATGCCTTAATGTAATACTAAAAAGGTAGTGATTTTGTTAAAATTACTGTAATGTGAGATGGAGAAATTATTTGCAGATGTCATCCCTTTCAGGCTGTTTTGTGGTAACCACAGACTTCTTAAAATGCTGTAAGTGCTCTTCTCTTTCAGATTACAAACTGCTGAGTTATCACATTGGACCAAATTCTTCCCTCAAGTGTGGACATACAAAACTCCCCCTCACTTGAAAGGCAGTTATACACATGTATCTAAAAGCAAAACCTAGCATTTTATTTAATAACAGCTATTACTTACTTCTGTATCTTAGCTCTCAACTCCATGTCCTGTAGTTATTTCAACCTTGGTACAACGTGTAAATACAAAAAAATAAAATATTAGTTTTTTCAAGAATAAGTGGAAATACTCACAACTGAAATGTGAATGCCTTGTTCCCATTCTTTTTAATGTAAACCAGGGCTCAGATTCTCAAAGGTATGCAGGCACCTAACTCCTGTTGAAATCAATTGCACCTCAATATATTTGAGGATCTGGGCCCACAGGCAGATTTTAAAACCTCAGCCAAGGTGTCTACAATGTGGTGTTGTCCTACTTGGCATCCTTGCACATACACATGTAGATATCATATGCCTCTTAATTAACTCTCGCTCGCTCGCTCTCTGTGATTTTTCTCTTGTTGCATGCACACAATTGCTGTTGATGTAAATCAGAATTTGGGAAGCCACTGAACTAAATGCTCACATTCTTATTCCTTTTTCACAGAGTCTTTACTCAGTAATAACTCTCACTGAAGTCAAGAAACAACAAGTAGTCCTGTGGCAACTTAGAGACTAGCAAACTATATATATAGTATCATGAGCTTTCCTGGGCAAACATCACTTCTTCAGATGAGCCAGAGATTCAAGGGGGGCTCGTCTACACTGGCCCCTTTTCCGGAAGGGGCATGTAAATTTAATGAGTCGTCGTAGGGAAATCCGCGGGGGATTTAAATATCCCCCGCGGCATTTAAATAAAAATGTCCGCCGCTTTTTTCCGGCTTTTAAAAAAGTAGGAATAAGAGCCTTTTTTCCGGCTTTGAAGTAGGAATAAGAGCCTCCGGAAAAGGGCGCTTTTTCCGGAGGATCGGGGCCAGTCTAGACTCTCTTTTCCGGCTTTTTTAAAAGCCGGAAAAAAACGGCGGACATTTTTATTTAAATGCCGCGGGGGATATTTAAATCCCCCGCGGATTTCCCTACGACGACTCATGAAATTTACATGCCCCTTCCGGAAAAGGGGCCAGTGTAGACGTAGCTGGGATGTTTTACCTGAGTGGGAATGACTAAAACCTATATGAAATAATCTGTTCCTATGGAGCTAGAAGTCTGTATATACTGTCTTGTTTTTTTTTTTTTTTTTTTTTTTAAAGATATTGGTAGAATAGCTGATGTGGGCACCAAGTAGGGGAAGTCTTCCAGAACTTTGCATGGAAAATGTCACCTTAGTGTTTGTAAGATTTTTATGTCCTCAGAATTTGACTATGAAATTCTGAAGGCCGAAAATGTTTTTTGGAGATCAACTTGCAAAATTAATTACTGCTCAGAATTTCACCCATTCTAAATTTTCTGTGGAAAATAGGATGGCAACCACCTTGGGAACACTTTATTTATTGTGAAAAGATAGAGATGATAAAAGAGAGATGGATGAAATAATATCTTTTATTGGACCAACTTCTGGTGATGGGGAAGGCAAGGTTTTGAGACCCACAAAGCTCTTCAGGTCTGGGAAGAGGACAAAGTCAGATGTAGAAAATAAAAAACATTAAATTTATTTTACACACACCCACATTCCACCCACACTGGACCAGTGAAAGTCGGAAATGATCAAAGATGTTTATACTCTGATCCCTTGTCTTGCAATGGTATACAGGGTCCTGGAATAAGACCTGAATATATCAAAGTGACTTTAAACCAGAGTTTTGGACATCTGATCTGAGGGAAGCCTGTTTGAATCTGATGGGGGCAGGTAATTTTTTTTGTTATTTTTATGAGGTGGCAGTAAATAAAGCCAGCCTCTTTGCTATCAGGACTCAAGGCTTTACTGATTCTGTGTTGCATACTTTGGGACTGATTTCAGGCTGCAGACCTCTAGAGCTAAGAAAGGCCATCTTGGGGAGGAGTATGATGCCACAAGCTTCCAGCCATCCCCAGATCCCTGGTAGTGGAACCAGCCAATACAGCTGAGAAGTGGGAATGAACCCTTTCAATCAAAGCAATTTCTGAGATATATTTTGTTCACGGTGGTGGAACAGCAACTACTCCCTTTGGTTGTGATCCTCCAGCTATAGCTACAGAATAGTTAGGGAAGCCTGACACCTGGAATTGGTCATTTCCTTTCGAGGTATGGATGAGTTTTCCCAGTGACAGGGTGCTGTATCTATATCCAATGGGCACTCTAGGCTTCTGAATAGACATGCTATATGGTAAAAGCAAGATTCAGTTTACAATTTGCAGGACTCCAGACAACACTTCCCCCTCAGTTTGCAACTGGGTACTTTCTTACAAACTGATGTAAGAACATGTATGTTTGAACCCTTCCACAAATATGTTAAATCCTTTGTGCAGCAAATGTGCCTGGGCTGACACTCCAATCTGACCCCCAGTGACACATGTCAGTCACTATTGGGTATATTGGCACCAAAACAGCTGTTGGCTCCCACGTGAATTCAGCAACCCTCTTATTGAAACACAAGAATTCAGATGTCTGTTGTTTGTTCAAAGACCTTCATTGTTTCCACTTCATTACTCAGTTACTGAGTTACAGTCTGTCCCTGATGACTGTCCTTCTAAAATGCCATATGATATGGTAGCACATTCCTGGATTTCACAACTTTGCTACTTTTTCAATAAAATTCTGGTGCCTACTGTAAATAATTAACCTAGACTACAGTATCCAGACTTTGTGTCAACACATTGCTCCACTAGGAAACAATCCATTCTGGGAGGCCTAACCTTGCTCATCATTCACAAATTGTTACAGATCAGTTCTACACTGTTGGCTATGAGACCTTTCCTAGAGTGGAGCAAAGCACCACAGTGTATTATGAGGTTTTAGGTCAACATCTCATCCAAAGCTTTTGGCATTTGTCATTGCTGGCAGCCAGTATTACATACTTTCTAAAACACACACTTGTAGGGTATGTCTACACTACCCTCCTAGTTCGAACTAGGAGGGTAATGTATGCATACCGCACTTGCTAATGAAGCCCGGGATTTGAATTTCCCGGGCTTCATTAGCATAAGCGGGGAGCTGCCATTTTTAAATCCCCGCTGCTTCGAACCCCGTGTAGCGCGGCTACACGGGGCTCGAACTAGGTAGTTCGGACTAGGGTGCCTATTCCGAACTACCGGTACACCTCGTTTCACGAGGAGTAACGGTAGTTCGGAATAGGACCCTAGTCCGAACTACCTAGTTCGAGCCCCGTGTAGCCGCGCTACACGGGGTTCGAAGCAGCGGGGATTTAAAAATGGCGGCTCCCCGCTTATGCTAATGAAGCCCGGGAAATTCAAATCCCGGGCTTCATTAGCAAGTGCGGTATGCATACATTACCCCGCTAGTTCGAACTAGCGGGGTAGTGTAGACATACCCATAGAGAGTAGGTTCTCTACGGTGATATATACGTATGTGTATATAAAGTACACATAAAACGTATATAAGGTTATTTCCTTTTGGGAGACAAATGAGTTTTCCTAGGATGCCGTATCTTAGTCCAATTTAATTATAATAGGTGCTCTATGCTTCTGAATAGCAGTCTTATATCACAAAAGTAAGCTGCATCTTACAATTCACAGGGCTTCATATAACATCTCCTTCTCAGTTTACAGCTGGACATTTTCCCAGAATATATTTGTTTTAACCCTTCACCAATTCATATTTTGTGTGGCAAATGTGCTTGGGCTGACATTCAAAATTACCACCCCATGACACATATCAATCAATAGATTTCAGGGTACATGTACCAAAATATACTCTTCCACCAGTTTTTTGGGTTTGTTATCTCTCATAGCTACTTCCAGTGGCTTCCAAAATAAATATTCTCAAAAGCAACAGGCCAAGTAGAATCACTAAGTTCTTCTCAAGCTTCTATTGTCAACAAATGAAATGTAATTATACAAAAGTAATAAAAATAACACATTATTGTTGTGCTCAACTAGCAAGCGTGCCAACAGAACATTTGGGATTACTGCAAAAATGTATCCACTAAGGGTATGTCTACACTACAGAGTTTTGTCAGAAAAATGGCCGTTTTTCTGACAAAACTTGAGGAACGTCCACACTGCAACTGCGTTCTTCCACAAAAAAATCAAAAGAACAGAGGGTTTTTTCTGGCATTGGTACTCCTCATTCTACAAGGAAGAAGCTTTTTTTCTGAAAGAGCTCTTTCACAAAAAGGCATGTGTGGACGGGGAAGAGGAAGTTCTTCGGAAGAAGAGGAAAGAGGAAAATCATAGGTGCCCCAGTGACCATTCTATCCATAGCAATCACAGTTTACATGTGAGAGAGCGTCCATTCAGTCTGGACTCTGTATTTCGAATAAGCAGATTGCTTTTTCGATGCACTTTTGCAGTGTGGACGCTCTCTTTCAGAAGAAGTTATCTCTCCTTAAAAAAAGCTTCTTCCGAAAAAAGCCTATAGTCTAGACGTAGCCTAACTCAGGGTGCCTTAAAATATTTGAAATTGTTCTTTAGAAAAAAAAAATAGTCCACACTTTGTTTGAAATACTGTGGCCTTTCAAAGTCTATGTAAAGTATTACACAAGGAGACAAAGCTATTTTACCAGGCAGGCAGATATTCCAAATTACTGGCTCTTAACAAGCATGGTAATACATCAGTCAAAAGCAATAAATTTAAACTTAATGAAATCTCAATTTGCCTACAGTGCATTTCACTTTGACATTTTCTACATTGCTACGGTGCTTTGATAAAGTTTTTTAAAATGCAAAGAAAGTGTCTGTAAGGCTAAAGAGCAGACTTGGTGCCATTGTGCCCAATGGAACATTACAGTACTTAAGTTCCATCACTCTATGCCCTGTGGCATACTAAGCCTGAGTGGTAACATAGGTTCCGTTTTCATTATCATCATGTGATTATCCATTTTACTGCATTTAACTGATAATACAACTACCAGCTCACCTTAAAAGAATTAGCTTGGAGGTTTCATTGCTTTCCAAATGGAATTCATTTGACAAACAAATGACAATTAGCTGAGTCTCCCTGTTCTGTGTCAGGATGGTTTTTGATTGAACCTGGACCAATTTACAATTTTTAAATGAGTTTAGACATTTACATTTAAAATGTCTAGAGGAAATTAGCCCTGGGACATCTAACAACCAAAATGCTTTTTGAAGTTGATTATTATTTGATCTAGTACCCTCTACCTGCACATTTTGTTCTGACTTCAAAGTTTTGGAATGAAAATGCCACCTATACCTCAAAGCACAGGGAAAAACTTAAAAGCAGTTTTACTCATTATGTTATGCAAAGAAACCTATATTTTAATATTTGTTTAATATGGTTAGTTAGCTTTAATGACACCAGTTTGACAGTGTCATAGTTTTCAAGTATAGGATATTGATTGAAGTTTCTGATTCCTGCCATTTTTCATAGATGGAAAGAATTTATTCTGAAGGTGAGATTTAAATGCCCAACTCTACTATTCAGTCGCAGCTAGAAATGTAATAATTTATAGATGAATGTGTGGTGTGCCCTTGTGAAGAAAGTAAAACATGTCTTCTCATTTCTGTATTGTTGTGTGTACCAAAGCATTACTATAATTTATTTTGTATATGCTAAGTTCTTCCAACTCCATGGATGTTTGTCCTATAGCAACGATATCTACTTCCAAGAAACACACAGTAATTCCATGATAAATATCTGGATGATGAAAAAGCAGCCATGAAAATTGGGTTGAAATTAGGCATAAGATTTCAGTCTCAAGGTAATTGGATTCTTATTATTTTTATTTGTATGTTACTATGGCAAAACTGGAAAACAGTGCATTTGGTTATTTTATAATTCTAAATGCAAAGCTAATTGCCCCTGGTGTTCATTTATCCAACTGAAGTCAGTGGGAGTTTGGGGTACTAAGCACCTCTGAAAAATAGGCCCATTTTATTTTGGATAAACCACTAAGGGTTTAACACTCAAACACCGATGACAGCACAAGTGATATGCCTAGAGCTGCATTATCATGGATCCCAGCCCTACTAGCCTCCCTGTTTCCATGAGCAAAAAATCCCCATTTCAAAGGGGAGCAATGATTCTAGAAAAAGTTGGATTTCATTTATTATTTATAAATTTCATTTTGTACATATCTTAGGGGACATTAAGAGATTAGTAGTCATGCAGTTTGTTCTGAGCATTAATGCTAATCCTTCAAGATAGGTGAAGGGTAATTTCATTAGTTTTTGTAAAGATTTGCAATAAAACTAACCATTCAGTCAACAGTCTGAAAGGAGACATTTAGCTTGCCGCTGCCTTGCATCGCAGCAGGGTCCCTGTGCTCATAGTAAAATGTCAGTAGGAACTGGCATCTCAGCATTATGAATACATTCTACAAAGGTTGTTTTATGTAAAATAGGTGAGTCCCTCTTTCCCAAATATGTCACACAAGATCATTGTCTCTGGCATGACATACGGTAGTTCAGGAAGGGAAGTTAATCTAGGAAATAAAAGGGACGACAGACTATTGATGCCAAAATCAGCAATTACATTGTATGAGATCTCATGAATAATTCCTGAGCCTGTGATTTAACATTAATCTGGGTGTTTAGTACAAAGCTGGGCCGACACCAATAAAATGCTGACTAATTTGTTTTAAAATGGTACTTCTTCTGATTTCATTGCTGCGCTCTGTAGTAAATGCATTTGGGTACGGCTCCAGGGCCCTCCCAACCACACACAAAATATTTTGTTCTACTCTTATTAACATCATGTTGTTTTTCACACTGAGGGCAAAATTCTTTTCCTTGACAAACCACAATTAAAAATACAGGTTACATAAGGGTGCATGCATGGGAGATGATGGAATTCTTCTCCCAAGACAATTCTTAACAAAATAGATCCCTTGACTATTCTGTGGTGATGACATTTGTTATCTGTTATCTATGTTAGATTCAAGTGCTTCAAAATCAAGGGTCCACTCGTATAGAAAAAAAAATCCAGCCAAAACCTACGAGATTTTACTGTTTTACAGTTTTCTTTCTGACAGATACTTGAATATTATTGCTTCCTGATGCACCTAAAATGAAGATAGAAGAATAAGTGAATGAAACAGTGATGTTTATCTTGAAACACAATGCATTTATTCTGAAACTCTCCCACCTGTGCGCACTTGGAAGTAGCACTTGGAATTAGCGCCAATCTTATGAATGATTTCTGTCTGTGTAATAGTCACTTTATGGTTTAATAAGGGTTAAAAAAGCTAGCTGAAAATCCCTCTTCTTGTTTCTTAGTGTGCTATAACAGCAAAACCAGGATTTGTGTATTTGATGTTTGTGTGAGTAAAGATTGCCTCGGTGGAATTCTTATTTCAATGAAGTTACTTCTGATTGTTATTACCCCCTTCTTCCATTTGTTCCTGTCCATTAGCTAAGGAGGATGCTAAACAACATCTGCCAAGGAAAACCATTTTAAAATCAGCAGGTTCACAAAACTTGCAAACAGGAGCCCTACAAGAGTTGGCAGAGGAGCTCTCTGGCTGTTGAGGTTAATTTTAAATAAATTTTGGAATACCAAGAAAGTTCCAGAAGACTATTGTGCCAATATTCAGCTAGAATAAGGGGGATGACCCAGGTAACTAATGGCTGGTTAGCTTGACACAAAAAAGAAAACCTGATACAGGATTCAACTGATAAAGAATTAAAGGCTAGGAGTATAATTCATGGATTTATGGAAATATCCATTTACATGGATTTATGGAAAATAGGTCTTATCAAATAAACCTGATTTAATTTTTTGATGTGATTACAAGTTTGGATAATATAAGTGAAAGCTTTGTTATACGGCATTCTGCTAACCAGAAAACTTTGTTAACTGGCATTGCCCCCAACCACAATATCGCCGGATATTCAGACACATGTTCCTGACTCCTGCCTGTCCAGATGACTGTTGCAGGGCTTCTGACAGCCAACACTGCCAGCTGATGCCATTAGCAGACACCTCCTTTCCCTTAGCCTATCTCGAGCTGCCAGGAGCCACATTTGCCGGTAGGGAGTAGGAGCAGAGCAATGAGCTTTGTTATCTGGCACATTCAGTTAACCGGCAACCCGCATTCCCCATGAGTGCCAGACAACAAAGCTTTCAGTGTAATTACTAATATATTATGGCAATGTAATGTAATATAATAATGCAATATTTGATAACTTATTAATAAGCCTCTTGAATACTTTCAAAGGAAGCAACAGAAATCAAAGTTATCAGCCCCAGCTCTTAGTAGGACAACTGCTTTGAATGATAAGACACAACTGGCATCATATTTGCTTGCATGCATGCCATCTGGCAAAATTGAAAATGGCCCACACAAATGCCCACAAAACCATATTTTTCCAGAATCTCTGCATACGGTGCATATCATTTCTGATGAGAAATCTGCTGAAATTTTGAGAAGTATTCCCCTCCATGTTTACACAATGTCTCAGCAAATATGTGACTTGCAGAGTGTTTATTACTCAGGTACAGTCAGAAGGGGATTTTGCTATACAACTTGAGTTCTGATATTTCAAATTGCACAACACTGTTTGTGAGGCAAGATAACTTTATGGAATATTCACAGTGCTTTCTGGATTTATGAACAAAGAGGAGTATAGATATTTGAAGCACTACATGACTGGAAAATACAAATTGGACTGTGCTAATTAGAAGGGAATTACAAGTGGTGGTTCAGCAACTATGACAGGTAGAAATAGCGGAGTTGTGAAAAATAATCCAAGGTAGCTAGTAATGATCAGTGGTCAGTCTTTGGAATCACTATTTGATTCACAGTGAAGCTTTGGCATCCAAGGGTATTTCCCCTAATCGTAACGGCAGCACTGAAGGAAGTACTGAAAACTGTTAATCTCATTAACAGAAGGTCATTGAACACTTTTGGAAATGTTATGTGCAGAAGTGGGAGCAGAGCATACTCATTGATAGTTTCACACTGAAGAATGGTAGCTGTCATTGGTCAGGATACTTACAAGGCTACAGGGAAACAAAGGGCACAGGTGACCTGCAATTTAAAAGGGCCCAGGACTCCTGGCTGCTGCTATTGGTACCACAGCAGTAGCAGCAACTGGAGTCTTGGGCCTTTAGATCACCACAAATCCCAAGAGGAGCTGAGGGCTGATTTGGAGAGGTGCAGCATGGTCTGGGGGGTCAGTGCTGAGGACTGGCTGTCCCATAGCCCTGGCCAGGACCTGCCCCTTCTGGGGGCCCCAGAGATTATTTCCCCTTCTCACACTGAACGGAGCATCATGACCTCTTTTGCCAGTCCTGCAAGGATATATGAACTCAGGAATTAGATTCACATTTTTCTGGTAGAGAAACAGTTTACCTTGGCAAATGTATTTGATGATGATGACTGTTGGTTTGTAAAGTTGCCCTTTCCAGATGCCATTTTCTCAATTTTAAGTGAACTGAATTTGAAGTTACAAGGAAGAGGTGACGCTTTATTTAGACACTGCAGATACAAACATTCCAAAAGTCATTCGCACTTTGGCAAAGATGACTGAAAAAGTAATTGTCCAGGTTACCACATGTTCCCAACACTGAGGAGAACAGCATCGGTCAAGAAAAAAATGAATGAAATGAAAAGTGTCACACAATTACATCTCACTGCTCAATTTTAGTCACTACTTCCCTGCAGAAGAACCTGGAAATTTGAAGGAAAAGTCTCGGGTAAAAGAACCTTCTGCTTTTGAAAATCCTGACTCAATAACGGCGCTAAACTTGATATCCGAGCAAGAAAAAGAGTTGGTGCAACTCGCCTGTGATAATACAAGCCACAAGTTCATTAAATTTGCCATCATTTTGGATAAGTGTTTTCAAAGAATATCCACTGTGAAGAAAGATTAGTGTTCTTTTGCTGTTGCTTCTGGTCACAACAACCTCTGTTCACAACAACCTCCATGTGCAAAATGGGATTTTCAACTTTGATAATGTTAAAAAGAAAAGAAAGACACTGACTCAACAGCGCTGTAGGTAGAGTTTTCATCTTGTGATCCAAATTGGAATGAAATCATGAACAACAGGCAGGACCACTCACCACATTCAGTGAAATGCGACCTCTTTTTTACTGTATTTAAAAATATTTTACAAGTAACATCAATGTCTAATATTAGTTAATTGAAGTGAAGTGGTTACAGCTAGCATGTATTGCCCTTTATTGTGATTTGATGAAAACTCTAGTCAAAGATATTACTGTTTTGGGTAAGGGAATAAGTGTTTTTCTTCCAATAGGTTGTGAGGGGAAAAAACACACTCTGCTAGCCCAGGAATATCAGAACACAAGATATACTGATCATTCCCTATATCACGACACACATACTCCCCTATATCTGGGAATAACCTTGGCATCAGATCTCATATTGTGTGACTTTGCTAGATAATTAAGGACTGTAAACACCTACATCAACTTGACAGTTAAAGACAGACTAGTTAATCAAGGAGATGAAAGAGGAAAATATATGGCTTTCGATAGTTGTACTTAAACCAATTTATACATTCAGAATACATAGTCAGATCACTGACAGTTGAATAAATATGGTGAACGTTACCTGGGCAGAAGTTTAGACGTTAAAATTAATGAACAAATGTGTGTTTGTACTTTACAAAATGAAAAAAACATATAGTGTCAGAAATGGTTTTATCTCCTGTATATATATATTTTTAAAATGTAATAAATACTATACAAATAGCATTGATTTATCCAAGGGAATACTGAAATCCATTAGGAATGCACTTGGAGTAATCTGATTCAACAAGTCAGTATATTTTTCCCCAAAACATAATATCTGCACTACATTGTGTGAGATGAAGGTTAGATTGCATTTCTTGCCAGTGCAATAATTCCCACATCATAAATTCTGATGAAATTATATCAATATATAAAGCAAATGGATGTCTGACCCACCATCATTTCCTAGTCTTCAGATGTAGAGGCTGACATACAACTAAATCCCCAGCTGCTTTGAGCAATACTATTACCACAGTGCCATTGCCTGGGAACTGTTATTAGCTATCTTGACCAAGAAGTGGCTGTTCGACTGAGTTTGTGGTTTCTGCTCTGAATATTAAACTTCAATGGACAAGAGTCCTTATTGTAGGGAACCCCTGGAAATCGTAATGCTAAATTGCTTTATATTTGCTGGATTTGATTGCTTCAGATGATACAGGCCTGGCTGGTGGGCCTCTCTTACTGCTTGTATTTCCAGATTATAAATCATTCCTTTGACAGGCTATCTGCCATAACCAGTTCTCAGTTTCCGTCATATACCTCTTTATATTACAGCTGGCCACTGGTATTCTAGGCTGTTCATGTGGATGACACATTGTTCATAATTTATAGGAGTGAGGCCAAGACTGAAGCTATTACAGGCATTCCAATTTTTATTTCAAATGTCAGTGGACTTCAGGATCTATGGTTCGAAGACTGGTTTGTAAAGAGTGGATTCCACTTTCTATGGAACATTCATCTTCAATGTACAAGCTAGTATTGAACCCTGGTATTTGTTATCGTAAAAACCAATCAATCTGAAGTTCTACCTCTTTGAAATAGTGCTTAGTAAATTGTGCTTAGTAAATTGTGGGCACTACTGGTAATAAATTATACTAATGATTAATTTATTATCATTAAAAACTACAAGGAGTCCTATGGCACTCTAAAAATTAATCAATTTATTTGGGCATAAGCTTTCATAATCTAGGGCTCACTGCTTCAGATGCCTCATGAATGAGGCATTTGACAAAGTGAGCGCTAGCGCACGAAAGCTTATACACAAATAAATGTGTTAGCCTTTAAGGTGCCACAGGACTTCTTGTTGTTTTTGCTGAAACAGACTAACATGGTTATCCCTCTGAAAATTTATTATCATTGTTGTTGTTGTGACATCACAAAGTAAGAAAATGGCAGGTCTTAACTATATCTTGAGGATCAACTTGTGATAGGAAGCTAATGTGACATTAAAGGCATATGTAGTGTAGTTGTAGCCCTGTCAGTCCCAGAATTAGAGAAACAAGAAAAGTGACTTTTCCTGGACCTGAAGAAAAGCTCTGGGTAGCTTGAAAGCTTGTCTCTCACAAATAGAATTTAGTCCAATAAAAGATATTACCTCAGCTACTGTATCTTATTAAAAGGCTTAGGTCAGGGGTGTCAAACTCCTAGCCTACAGGCCAGTCCCAGCTGCGTGCCACTTTCCCGGGGCTCCTGTCACTGCAGGAATGCAGGAGGGGTATGACCACTGCTGCCACATGATGCCAGGCCCCCCCGATGATCCCCAAAGCCGTGTCTTCAGGGATGGGTGCCATGATGGGAAGAGTGATGGCAGGAAGGGGTGGGACTTGGGAACCAGTAACAGATAGGCCCAGGAGGCCCACCAGGAGGCCCAGGCCTGATTGCACAATTGTCCCAATTGGGACTGGCCCATGGGCTGGGAGTTTGAGACCCCTGGCTGGGGTCTTAAACTTCCTGCTTGTAGGCCAGGTGTTTAAAGTAGAATAATATTCTGGAGAACATTGACAAAAATCAGTAGAATTATAACTCACTATCCCATGAAGAAAGGAAAAAAAGCAGTCAAAAGGAATTTTGGCCATGATGTTACAGTCATAATTTATGACTAACAACTACAATTTAAGACTTTTAACCATTCTTAACTTAGAACCCTGAATAACCCTTGGCTCTCTCATTATGCCATTATTACATTCAAGTCTTGATATTTTATGCACTATAACGTTAAAATGATATGATGGGTGGTCAAGATCTGAGGATTCCAAGTATTTGCTCAAACATCATCTTACTGTTCAACTGTCTTCTCATAACAGGTGATTCAGGCAATAGCTGGTCACATGGTGCAAAATTCTACCTCATATAAATTACGTTTGTTTTTTAAAAACCTTATATGTAAATGACTAGGGGTTGTGTATAGAGACAAAATAAAGAATAAAGGTTTTCTCAGAAGTTAGTAATAATTATACTAAATGTGGAATCATCTTTAAATTACTATGTAACAACTATTTCTGACATAATTATTCCTTTGCACTATGATATCTTCTGAAAATGGGAGCTTCTACTGAACTGTGGGACTGATTGATAGAGAAGAAGCTAAAGAAAGAGGATTCTGGGGGTTTTAATGACTTTCCGTGGTACTTGCATAAATCATTTACGGTGGAATTTTCAGAAATAATTAGAAAGAATGAGAAGAGGGTTTTTTTTTTCTCTCTTAAATCTTCTAGGCTTTTTTGAACATCTCTCCCATAAATCCAATTGACAATCAAAAGTGAAAACTAACAAATCTTGGCTTTTAAGTCAGGTAGAAACAATGAGGAGTTCTGTGACATCATACAGACTAATGAGTTTATTAGCGCATAACCATATCCCCTAATCAACTGGTTAGTATCTAAGGTGCCACAGAACTCATTTTTTGCTGAGACAAACTAACAAGGCTGTCCCACAGCAACTAAATCAGGTAGGCTCTTTTGAAAATCCCACCTATAACTTTGATCTGTAGTTTCACCCATCTGAGAAGTGGACCTAATAAAATGTACTTAACATATAGAGGTAACTGGCAGAAGCTTGAACTAGATGACGGGGAGCACTCGATAATTGCCCTGTTCTGATCATCCCCACTGAAGCAGGTGGTACCAGCCACTGTTGAAAGACAGGATACTGGACTAGACAGACTGACTCGGTATGGCCATTTTTATGTTCTTAAATCTGTGAGGCATCTGATGAATTGAGCTAAGATTTTCAAAACAGACTAAAATGTTTGGGTGTCTAACTTGAGGCCTCTTAAATGGGCTTGATTTTCCAAGGGTGGATGCTCAGGTCTTTCTGAAAATCAGGTCCCAATAAGGTATCTCAAGTTGGGAATCCAAAATCACTAATCACTGTGGCCTTAATTTTTATAAATTCTCAGAGTGTACATTCAAGGTATTATAGTAATGCACAGGTCATTTACTCAATAGGCTGAAGCAGCAGACATGCATGCCATCCAGTAAATCAAGCTGCTAAAAATCCTTTTGATTATTCAGCAGATAATCTACAGCTTGGCTACATCTACACTGGCATGAATTTCCGAAAATGCTTTTAACGGAAAAGTTTTCCGTTAAAAGCATTTTCGGAAAAGTGCGTCTAGTTTGGCAGGATGCTTTTCCGCAAAAGCACTTTTTGCGGAAAAGCATCCGTGGCCAATCTAGATGCGGTTTTCCATAAAAAAGCCCCAATCGCCTTTTTTCGGAAAAAGACTTTTGCCCAAACGGGAGCAGCATAGTTTTTCCGGAAAAGCACTGATGATTTTACGTGAGATCGTCAGTGCTTTTCCGGAAATTCAAGCGGACAGTGTAGACAGCTTGCAAGTTTTTCCGGAAAAGCAGATGATTTTCCGGAAAAACTTGCCAGTCTAGACACAGCCCTCATGTCTTGTAATTGACTTGTCCTATCTCTAGTTCCAAAGTATTTCCTCCCTCTCCCCTACCCTTATCGCCTCCCCCCCCCCCCCCAAGAGCTTTGATCTTCCAATGACTTCATTTAGATATTCCAGGGCTACATCTACACTGCGGGTTTCTTGTGAAAGAACTGTTTTACACAAGAGTTCGTGTGCAAAAGGTCTTCCACAAGAGTGCATGTGCTTTTGTGGAAGACATGTGCTTTTGCACAAGAGTGTCCATGGCAGTGTGGACGCTCTCTTGCGCAAGAAAGCTCTGATGGCCATTTTAGCCATAGGGGTTTCTTGCGCAAGAAAATCATGCTGCCTGTCTACACTGCCTCCTTGTGGAAAAGCTCTTGCACAAGAGGGCTTATTCCTCCTGGGGAGAGGAATAACTCTTCTGGAAGAAGGCCTGTTTTCCGACACTGTACTGTAAATTTACTTGTGCAAGAACGCACGTGCAGTGTAGACACCCAGCAAGTTTTTGCACAAGACTGCAGTGTAGACGTAGCCCAGGAGTCTTAGCACATGCTAGTGAGTGCCACCTTCCTGTGACTGAGAAGCATTTGGCTCATGCTGAGGTCAACAAGGTGCACTGTCCTTATAATTTGGATAAATTCCTAAAATCAAAAACCTGTCAGAGGAAACAAACTTGGAGAAAGCTGCACTTGCAGCTGTAAGAATAGAATTATGGAATACAGGTTACAGAACGAGCAGCAGATATTTGTAAATAACTACAGAGTTCTTTAGTGAGACAATGGAAAATAACCTTTAACTAAAGGGAGCCTGCACTGGTTGTGGTCTATTCCAAAGCATCTTTTCTTTAACATTCATGTGATGTTGTTCCTTAAGATATTCAAGAGGGCTGAAAGCATGGCAATCTATTTCCTTGTCATTCGGTCAGCCTGAAATAAAAATACACTGTTTGTTCATCACAAATATAAATGTATAAGAACACACATGAAAACATCCCAAAATCACATGACTTATAGTAGCCTAAAAATAAATCCTCTTGGTAGACGTTGATACTTCAGGAAATTAATTTTGTTCATCCGGGAGAGGATATGAACTAATTGCTTATTTAATCATGTTCATAATTAAACTGGATACAACAATGATTCACTGGTTAGTTCCTCTAATTACAGAGCCAGGCCAGTTTTATTTGTTCCTCATGTTTCTCTCCTTTAGGCTGAAGATGCTTTCTGTCACCAACCGTCTGGCACTCTGTGTAAACTGGGCAGATGTGGACAATGTTAAACCTACTTTTCTCCTAGAGGAATGAGTCTGGTATGATCGATTCACTTATTTCTTTAATGAGCTATTGCGCATTAGCTGGCAGGCTTTCTTTGTGAACACTGATTTGGTATTCCAGCTTGATGCTACTGTAACTTGCAGGACCATGGAATTGTTGGTCCACCCTCTGTCCTCCATGGATTGCCATTAACTAAGTAGCGACAAGGAGTCCTATAGCACCTTATAGACTAACAGATGTATTGGAGCATAAGCTTTCGTGGACAAAGACCCACCTCGTCAGATGCAACTGACAAAGTGGGTCTTTGCCCACGAAAGCTTAAGCTCCAATACATCTGTTAGTCTATAAGGTGCTATAGGACTCCTTGTCGCTTTTGCAGATCCAGACTAACATGGCTATCCCTCTGATAATTATCTGAGTGTAACTATTGGAAACAAATCCTGGTCTTCATGCCCGGTTTTCCTGTGCTCAACACCAGCTATTCCTTGGTGCAACTGTATAGCTCCCATATGGCTGCCTCGCACTGTCTCATCTCAATGGTCAGTCTGTCTGACCACACCCTCAGCTTCTATCATGGCAACTGGAGCTTTGGGGAGTGGATGACCTCAGGGAAGATAACAATCCCCTGAGGTATGGGCAGGGGATAGATGGAGTGTTCTTGGGTAAGGGAAAAGTGTGTAGTCCTGAATGGGCTGGTAGATGGAGAGATAAAAAGACCTAACAGTCAAGTTCCCAATGGACTATTTGTAAATGGATCCATCAGCAGGGGAAGTTCAGGCTCATCGTTCCCACAGCAGCTTGGACCAGGAAGAGAGGGATCCTTCTACAGGTGACTCTTCCATAACTCTTTGTAAAAGGTAAAAATCTAAGAGACCTGCT
Source organism: Pelodiscus sinensis (assembly GCF_052426305.1). Taxonomy (NCBI): domain Eukaryota; kingdom Metazoa; phylum Chordata; order Testudines; family Trionychidae; genus Pelodiscus; species Pelodiscus sinensis. The sequence continues at coordinate 58,958,328 of NC_143059.1, read as the reverse complement.
CTACTCCCAGCCCCTAAAATAGTTGCTACAGCTCAAAGCAGGGGCAGACAGAGTCTGCAGAAAGCTGTTTGTGGGGAGAGAGAAATGAATTGCAGAAGTTTCCGAACCCTTACCCACCCTGCCTCCATAGGGCTGCTCCAGGGGTGGGCAATAATTTTTGAGTGGAGGCCACTTCAAAAATTTTTGAAGTGGTCCTGGGCCACCCCAGAAGGTGTGGGGCCTTGGATGGAAGGGGCAGGGCCTCAGATGGAAGGGGTGGAGCCTTTAAATGGCAGGGTTTGAAAGGGCTCATGCCTCCCTTCCAGCTCCCAGACATCATGTTAGCTGGAGAGGGGAGTTGCAAGCCCTTCCAATTCCTGCTATTTAAAGGGCTTGCTGCTCTCAGACTCCCTGCTAGTGCGTTGCCTGGGAGCCAGGGACATGCGAGCCCTACCAACTGCTTCTGTTTAAAGGGCTTGCCTCTTGCCTGCAGCTGCCAGGCAACGCATTGCATGACAGGCGCGGGGAAGGCATGAGTCCTTTAAATAGTAGCAGGCTCAGGCTCCCAGGCAATGCTCTGGGGGCGGTGCCTGGAACAGCCACGGTGGCCAGATCAAAGCCCTAGGCAGGCAGGATCTGGCCCACTGAGTGGCTTTTACTCAACCCTGGGCTACTCCATCATATCAAACTGTGTTTCTGCAGGTTGGGCACAGCACTCATTCTCAGGGCCAATCAGGCCAATGTGGAGTCAATGCAAGCAATAAGGGCTTCTATCACCCTTATGGTGACCCCAGGCTGAATCAGGCACTGAACCATGGAAACTAATGATGGATAAATGCTCTGAAGCCATATAGCCCATCACCCATCAAAGCAAGACTCTCTCCTATTATATATTCCTCGTGATATATCAGATCTTTTAGTAAAACATTCCCAAGAATAGGATGCAAAGAATTTGCACTGATGTTAGTGAGAGTTGAGTGTACTAGTCCCAAATACAATTTTGGGTCCATTCTACATAAGTTTGGAGCTGAATAATTATTGTCAAATGCCCCTTTCTTCTGGAATTAACAAACATTTTTGAATAACTGATGTGCTTTCAAATTTGTCACTATATCTCCTTTATTACACAAGAGTTACCAGTCTGATTTTGAATCTCAGCATAGTAAATCTCCCTTCTTGTCAAGATCATGTTGGCTTTTTTTTTATTGGTTGCATCTTATTCAAATCCCTCGTTCTATATGGATTTGTGGTTAATTTCAGTAAAACTTGGAAGCTAAAAATTCAGATTACAACAGCAGAAGCTATGGTCTAAAGCTACAGAAGAAAAAATTAGGCCAATTTAAGACAAAATTGTTAGCTATTAGAATTTTGGTCACTGGCATAAACTCCTGATTTTATGTTCAAAACCACTCTGCAAACATTACTTCGTTTATGTTCACTCTACTTCTATGAGATAGATGGATCACTATTAATATGTTCATTTTACAGATGGGAAAACTGAAAAAGATGAAGTGACTGCCTCAAGATCAGACAGTGACCCAGTGTCAGACTCATAGAGCTCAGAGCCTCCTGACACCCAACTCACCCAACCCAATAAAGATATTTTCTTTATTTAGTTTCCTCTTTAAATTTGCTTCCTCCATAAAGTGGATTCAAGACAAAGAGATACAGATGTTAAACAAAATACTTAAAATGTTTTGACCCTACACTTTCATCTGATCAACCAGTGAGTTATGCCAAATTCTGCTCTCCTTTACAGCTGTGTAAACCTGGAATCACTCCACTGGTCTCTGAACTGTATGGTCTGCTTTAAAGTGTAGGGATTAAGGGCTGAGGGCTTGACTCTGAGTTCATTTACAACAGTGTAAACAGGAATAGTTTCACTGGAGTGGAACTTGTGGGTGTAAAGGAGAGTGTCCTATGTTAAAGGTACTATAAGTGAAATTCACCCATGTGCAGAATGCAAGCAGAAGACCTATGCACAATTTGTGGCCTGCTTACAGTGTTGTTAACGCTCATGACATATGTCACATTTTATAAAGCCACAGATCTTGGAGTCACGTGAGTGTGAGGATATCAGCTTTCATTTAAAAAACAAAGTCAGTTTCCAGTCTTCATTACTGTGGCAAAAAACTTGAAAGCTTGACTCAAGTGCACCCTTAAAGATCCAAACATCAGAAAAAAAGGTTCAAACATAACAAAAGCACCTCAATGCATTGTTTTTAATCTCTCATTTTTTGAGTCCATCTCAGCATTATAGAGGATCTGAGTCCTGAGCTCAGAATGCTTGGATTTGACAATATTTAAGTAAGATCCATTGTGAGGGCTTAAGTGGGACAGAATTGGTGTATAGTTCTGCCTACTAGCATGGGTAAGGTGACATTCTCCCTGTATGAAGACTACCAGGCTGTACATAATGATAATAAGCTTCCAGATCGCAGGCCCTGGTTCTCATGGGGGACTTTAATCACCCTGACATCTGTTGGGAAACCAATACGGCAGTACACAGGCAATCCAGGAAGTTTTTGGAGAATGTTGGGGATAACTTCTTGGTACAAGTGCTGAAGGATCCGACCAGGGGCCGTGCACAGCTTGACCTTCTCTTCACAAACAGGGAGGAACTAATAGGGGACGTAGAGGTGGGTGACAACCTGGGAAGCAGTGATCATGAGATGGTAGATTTCAGGATCCTGACCAAAGGAAGGAAAGAGAGTAGTAAAATACACACCTTGGACTTCAAAAAAGCAGATTTTGACTCCCTCAGAGATCTGATGGAAAGAATCCCCTGGGATGTTAACATGAAGGGGAAAGGAGTCCAGGACAGCTGGCAGTATTTTAAAGAAGCCTTATTGAAGGCACAGAAAGAAACCATCCCGACGCGTAGCAAGAGAGGCAAACCTGGTAGGAGACCGGATTGGCTTACAGGGGAAATCCTTGGTGAACTTAAGCACAAAAAGGAAGCTTACAGAAAGTGGAAACTTGGACAAATGACTAGGGAGGAGTTTAAATGTATAGTTCGAGAATGCCGGGGGGTTATCAGGAAGGCGAAAGCGCAAATGGAGTTACGACTGGCTAAGGATGTGAAGGATAACAAGAAAGGTTTCTACAGGCATGTCAACAAGAAGAAGGTGATCAGAGAGGGTGTGCAGTCCCTAATGGATGAAGGAGGTAACCTAGTGACAGAGGATGTGGAGAAAGCTGAAGTACTCAATGCTTTCTTTGCCTCTGTATTCACGGACAAGGTCAGCTCCTGGACTTCTGTGCTAAGTGACGCAAGATGGGAAGAAGATGGACAGCCCTTGGTGGGTAAAGAACAGGTTAGGAACTATTTAGAAAAGCTAAACATACACAAATCCATGGGTCCGGACTTAATGCACCCGAGGGTACTGAGGGAGTTGGCAAATGTCATTGAGGAGCCTTTGGCCATTATCTTTGAAAAGTCGTGGAGATCGGGAGAAATCCCGGATGATTGGAAAAAGGCAAATGTAGTGCCCATCTTCAAAAAAGGGAAGAAGGACGATCCAGGGAACTATAGGCCGGTCAGTCTTACCTCGGTTCCCGGAAAAATCATGGAAGGGATCCTAAAGGAATCCATTTTGAGACACTTGGATGAGAGGAAAGTGATCAGGAATAGTCAGCATGGATTCACAAAGGGCAAGTCATGCCTGACCAATCTGATTAGCTTCTATGATGAGGTAACTGGCTCAGTGGACATGGGAAAGTCAGTGGATGTTATATACCTTGACTTTAGCAAGGCTTTTGATATGGTCTCCCACAATATTCTTGCCAGCAAGTTAAGGGAATGTGGATTGGATAAATGGACGGTAAGATGGTTAGAAAGATGGCTAGAAGTCCGGGCCCAGCGGGTAGTGATCAACGGTTCGATGTCAGGATGGCGGTCAGTTTCTAGTGGAGTGCCCCAAGGTTCGGTTCTAGGACCGGTTTTGTTCAATATCTTTATTAATGACCTGGATGAGGGGATAGATTGCACCCTCAGCAAGTTTGCAGATGACACTAAGCTGGGGGGAGAGGTAGATACGCTTAAGGGCAGAGATAGGATCCAGAGTGACTTAGACAAATTGGAGGATTGGGCCACTAAAAATCTCATGAGATTCAACAAAGACAAGTGTAGAGTCCTGCACTTGGGACGGAAGAATCCCAAGCATAGTTACAGGCTGGGGACCAACCAGTTAAGTTGTAGTTCTGCAGAAAAGGACCTGGGGGTTACAGTGGATGAGAAGCTAGATATGAGTCAACAGTGTGCCCTTGTAGCCAAGAAGGCTTATGGCATATTAGGATGCATTAAGAGGAGCATTGCCAGCAGATCCAGAGATGTCATTATTCCCCTTTATTCGGCTTTGGTGAGGCCACATCTGGAGTATTGTGTCCAGTTCTGGGCCCCCCACTACAAAAAGGATGCGGAAGCATTGGAGAGGGTCCAGCGGAGGGCAACCAAAATGATTAGGGGGCTGGAGCATATGACCTACGAGGAGAGGCTGAGGGACTTGGGTCTGTTTAGTCTGCAGAAGCGAAGAGTGAGGGGGGATTTGATAGCAGCCTTCAACTTCCTGAAGGGAGGTTCCAAAGAGGATGGAGAGAGGCTGTTCTCAGTAGTGACAGATGGCAGAACAAGGAGCAATGGTCTCAAGTTGTGGTGGGAGAGGTCCAGATTGGATATTAGGAAAAACTATTTTACTAGAAGGGTAGTGAAGCATTGGAATGGGTTACCTAGGGAAGTAGTGGAGTCTCCATCCCTAGAGGTATTTAAGTCTCGGCTTGACAAAGCCCTGGCCGGGTTGATTTAGATGGGATTGGTCCTGCCTAGAGCGGGGGGCTGGACTTGACAACCTTCTGGGGTCTCTCCCCAGTTCTATGATTCTATGATAAGGGGATGGTTGGATGAAATAACATGATCTTGGTAACTAATTGACCATTCATTATCAGTTGGAAATAGGTCAATGGAGGGATGATAGGAGTTGCTATAAGGAACTTTCTGGGTGTCTGGCTGGTGAGTCTTGCCCACATGCTCAGGGTTTAGCTGATCGCCATATTTGGGGTCGGGAAGGAATTTTCCTCCAGGGTAGATTGGCAGAGGCCCTGGAGGTTTTTCGCCTTCCTCTGTAGCATTGGGCACAGATCACAGCTGAAGGACTCTCTGCATGTTGGGTCCTCCAAAGTATTTGAATGCTTCAATATCTTTGATATAGGTGAGAGGATCAGACTAGATGATCATAATGGTCCCTTCTGACCTTAAAGTCTATGAAAGTCTATAATCATGACACCTAGCTCTTATACAGCACTTTTTAATGCATCGATCTCCTGGCACTTTGCAGATAAAGGCAGAATCATTGCCCCATCTTACGTATGTGGAAATGAAGGTAAAGGGAGGGAAATGACTTTCCCAGAAAAACATCAGCAGAACTGGGAATTGAACCCCCCCACATCTTCTCAGTTTCATCTAGTGACCCTAGCCACTAGGCCACATTGAAAATGATAAAGCAAAGATAATTGTATATAGTGTAAATAGGAGAAGAGCTTTTTCATTTACCTGTTATAATCAAAAGCAGTGGTAAAGAATACATCTGTGAAATTGCACCATTGTATTTAAAGTTCTGTCAGCCCTTCCATTAGAAAACCATATTTTCAGCAGTTTAGCAGGAACACTGTCATCAGAAATTCACAGCAGGAGGAAACTCTCTCAGCCCAAAAGTTAATTATTTAAAACCTTTTTTTTTCTTCAAAAAAAAATCCATTTTTTCCCCTTGGGGATGAGAGTTCGAAAGAGTATCCTTGTTTAATATTTTTTTTCTTTGCTACTGAAATTTAGTACTGTTATATCATTTAATAAAATAAATGCTGGCAACTTTAATCTGCAATGTGGATCAATTACTGTTGGTACCTTGGAATGTTTTTAAAAAATCAAATTCAAGACTATCAGAAGCACATGGATTTATAAGTGTTTTTTAGCGTGTGTTCAAAATTGCTGTGTTCTGAGCACTTCCTTCAATGTGCTGAGTGCCCTGACTTCCTACCGAACTGTAGAAGGTAGAAGGTATCCAAGTTTCTTAGGGTACATCTACACGAGGGGATAAATTCAAATTAAGATACACAACTCCAGCTATGTTAATTGCGTAGCTTAAGTCAAAGTTTCTTAAATCGAATTTTGGTGCCGACCACACTATGGGTATGTCTACACTACAAAGTTAATTCGAACTAATGGATGTTAGTTCGAATTAACTTTGATAGGCGCTACACTAGCGCTCCGTTAGTTCGAACTTAATTCGAACTAACGGAGCGCTTAGTTCGAACTAGGTAAACCTCATTCCACGAGGACTAAGCCTAGTTCGAACTTACTAGTTCAAATTAAGGGCTGTGAAGACCCTTAATTCAAACTAGTGGGAGGCTAGCCCTTCCCAGGTTCCCCCTGGTGGCCTCTCTGGGCACAACCAGGAAAACTCCTCTCCTCTCCCACAGCCCCGGGCCCTTAAAGGGGTAGACTCTGGCCAGACGGCACTTGAGACAGCCAGCCCTGCCAGTGGTCTCTGCCCCTGACCCAGTGGCAGCGAGCCGTCTCCTGCCCAGTCCCCCAGCACCCAGGGGACAGCCAGGGGCCGTAGATGGCGCACGGCCCCCTGGACTAGTGCGGAGGTCATGGACCTCATTGAGGTTTGGGGGCAGGCCCCCAATCTCCATGATCTCTGCACTAGGAGGAGGAACGCGGCCGTCTATGGCCACATAGCAACTGCCATGGCCCGAAAGGGACACAGGCGCTCCCGGGAGCAGGTGCGCATTAAAGTGAAGCAGCTGCGGCAGGGGTATGCCAGGGCCACCAGGGGCGGCGCCGCTGCAGGGGCTGACACCTGCCCCTACTTCCCCGCCCTTGACAGACTCTTGGGGGGCGGGGCGGTCCGTGCCAGCCCGGGGGACAGCGAGCCGGGACTGGAGAACCCTGACCCAGGCACACCGGAGGGGCCACCGCAGGATGTCCCAGCGTCCAGGGAAACCGTACCGGGTACGTAGTTCGAATTAAGTAGTTCGGGGGGGGAGGTGGGAGGGAGACCAGAGACCACGCGCGTGGGCCATGCCTTCCACGGATCACGCAGACACCTGTGCACGTACTCGCACATGCCATGCCACCCTTGGGCAGGTGGCTCCAGCTGCGTGACACCCAGGGGCCATGGCCCAATAGGCACATGCTTGTGCGAAGAGACCTGACATGTTCCCAACCCTGGGGCGGGACCCAGCAGGATGCTTTCCCTTCACATGTCCCCTCTACACGGAGGCAGGGGACATCTCCCCCTCCTCCCCGCCACCCCAGCCACACTATACATGGCACAGGGACATGGGTGTGGTCTTGGGACAGCTCCCAGTCCCGGGGAGAGCCAGACATCCTGACCATGGCCTCTGTACAAGCATTGCGGCTCTGATGGTGCAGGACATGGTCACCCTCACGTTGCGGGGTGGGGGAGAGGGCTGGGCATCATCCTCTGCGTCCCCAGGGAGAATTGACCACTTCTCTTCTTTCTCTACAGCTGCACCAGCTGCTCGTGCAGGGCGCACCACCCCGCCCGGGACATGCTCCCGCACCCGTGGCCTGCTCCGGACCGCCAGCACGGAGCAGGAGTACTGGGACCAGCACCTGGGGTCCTTGCGAGCCGTGCACCGCACACTGGAGGCCTGGATGCGGGCAGACCTCCAGCTCCGCCACGAGCTGCTGGCTGAGGTCCAAGGACTGAGCACAAACCTGCAGGTCCTGCTGCAGAGCATGGTGCCCCGTGCTGGTCCTGCGCCTGCTGCCCCCCCAACTGCTGTCCCTCCTCCCACTCCTGCCCCCCTCCCACCTCTTCCTCCTCAACCCCCACACCCTCTTCCTCAATGTCCACACCCCCCACCTCAACCTCTGCACCCTCCACCCCATCCCCCCGGGGACGCCGAGGCCCCCTCCCTTGCCGTGCTGGGAGGCAGTTGGCCCGGCGAGACCCCCACCCCTGATCCTTGAGTTTCCCCACCCCCTCCTTTCCCTTGCTTCCCCCTTCCAGCTCCCTCCTCCCAGTTTTCCCCCTCCCTTCTCCCACCCTCTCTCTTCCCCTCTCCCACCTCCTTTTCCCAGTTCCCCCCAGTTTTCTTAAATAAAGAGTTTCTATTTTTGAACACACATGTCCTTTATTTTGTACATCAGGAAGGGGGGTTAGGGAAGGGTAAGTGGAAGGAGGTGAGGGTGGAATGGGGTACGAGCCCCCGATGGGGAGGACTGGGCTGGCTCTGCAGGCTCCTTAGGGTGGAAGCTCTCCTGCAGTCCCCCAATTGCCTCCTCTCCCCGGATGGCAGCCTGCGGCAAGTGCAGCCGGTCTGATGGCTGAGTGCTGTGATGTGCCGAGTGTGGGTACTCCGGGCACTCCAAGCCAGGACTGCTTTGCAAGTGGGGCACCCCTGAGAACTGTCTGTCCGGGGTGGGGGTCGGGTCCCTTTAAGCACAGCCCTCGGCTAGCCTGAGACAGCATCTCCACGCTCTAAGTTCTCCTCTGATGCCCTGCCGTCACTGCTTCCGGCCATCCTTAAGCCCGGTTCAGGGTCCACTTAATGTGGACATGCTAGTTCGAATTAGCAAAACGCTAATTCGAACTAGTTTTTTAGTCTGGATGCGTTAGTTCGAATTAGCTTAGTTCGAATTAACTAATTCAATCTAAGTTAGTTAGTGTAGACATACCCTGAGGGAGTTCAATGGGAGTACACTCTCCCTTCGACTTCCCTTACTCCTCAAATAGTCCTGAGGAGTCCTGGGACTGAGCATGCCCGACTCGCACTGGTCCAGGATGCTGTGCCTCTGCATTTAAAATTCAGAGCTGCACTGTGGGTGGCTCCGGGAGCTACTGCCGTTGCAGCTCTGCAGTGTGGGCCTTACTGACTAATAGTGTAGTCAATACAAACTGTATCGACTACATGATTAACCAGATAACTGCAATTTAACATCTTTAGTCAAAACACAACAAATCCTCAGTCTCTTGCAATATAGCCCTTGAGTGTCAACTGAAAGATTTTTTGCATCATTTTTTGTTGTCTAATAAGGGTTGTCTACACTAATACATTTTGTTGCCAAAAACTGACTTTTGGTGACAAAACAGTGAGAGCATTTACACTGCAATGTGACTTTTGTCAGGAAAAGCATCCAGTTTTGGTGACAATGCACTTCCACCCCATGAGAGACTTTTGTCTTTTCCTCTCCCTTTATTGTTGACAAAGAACCAGTGTAGTCTCTGCTGTTTGTTTTGTTGAGAGAACTGGCTTCCGCCAGTATCCCACAATGCCTGCCCTGATGCCTGCCCTGTGCTCTCTGTTTTGTGATCTCTGCTGCCCTGCAGGCATGCGCTCCCCCTCCCCCTTCAAAGCTTTGGGAAGTATCTGACAGCTGAGTGAGCTGCTCCACTTGGGGAACAAAAGCAGCGAGGAGTCCTGTGGCACCTTAGACCGTGTCCAGACTCAGGGGTTTTTCGGGAAAAGTAGCCTTTTCCCGAAAAAACTTCCCCTGCGTCCAGACTCAAGCCGCGTTCTTTCGAAATTATTTCGAAAGAACGCGGCTTTTCTTTCGATGGCGGTAAACCTCGTTTCACGAGGAAGAACGCCTTCTTTCGAAAGTTCCTCTTTCGAAAGAAGGCGTTCTACAATGTAAAGAGGCCGTCTTCGAAAGAGAGCATCCAGACTCGCTGGGTGCTCTCTTTCGAAAAAGCGGATTTCCTCTATCGAAAGATCCGCCTGCAGTCTAGACGCGATCTTTCGAAAGAGGCTCTTTCGAAAGATGCTTTCGAAAGAGCCTCTTTCGAAAGAAGCCTGCAGTCTAGACATAGCCTTCTAGACTAACTGAAGTTATAGTCAATGATTTGTTCTTTCTTTGTTCCCCAAGTATCAGAGGGGTAGCCGTGTTAGTCTGAATCTGCAAAAGCGGCGAGGAGTCCTGTGGCACCTTATAGACTAACTGAAGTGTTGGAGCATAAGCTTTCGTGGGCAAAGACCCACTTCGTCAGATGCATCTGATGAAGTGGTGTGACGGCGCGCTGGGGATCCCCCGTCTCCTGCACCCCGAAATGGCACAAACAGACTGCACCAGCCGGTGGAATAGAGGAAGTTTATTGCCTCTCCAGGATACAGCACAGCACAGATGGAATCTGGTCACAGAGCTGGGCTAGGATGCCTCAGGCCCCCTTGAGATGGGGGAGACTGGGCCCCTAAACTCCAGCCCCTTTCCCAAGGCTATCTCCTCCATGCTCCCAGCCCGCAACTAAGCTCACTCTCTTCCAGCCCTGCCCCCCAGCCAGGGCAGCCTCCACCTTCTTTGTTCCTCTCCATGGGGGGTATCTGGTTCAACCAGTTTGGCATCACCTTTGCATAGTGAGGTTTTCCCTGCTGGGTCTTGCTCCAGACAGCAGAGGTCACCACAGCCCAGCAAGTACCCCCACTACGTCACAAGTGGGTCTTTGCCCACGAAAGCTTATGCTCCAACACTTCTGTTAGTCTATAAGGTGCCACAGGACTCCTCGCCGCTTTTGCAGATTCAGACTAACACGGCTACCCCTCTGATACTTGGGGAACAAAGAAAGAACAAATCATTGGAGTCCTTCTGTTCTGCCTGCACTGGGAACACAGGGGCAGATAGACTGATGCAGCAGGGGACGGGCTGAAGAGACTGCTGTGCTGTTTTGACATTCCTCAGAAAAGAGAGCTCATGGGGCTACAAGGGAATCCTAGGAAGTGCTGGGATCAGCTCCACCTTCCCACAACACTGCACTGTGGGATGCTTACCCACATTGCAGGGTGCTAGCAATGTGGCTATGAAATGTTGTTTGACCGGTTTTCACCTTTGGCCACCTTTATATGTCGACAGCACTTTTGTTGCCAAACCTTCCCAGTGTAGACATAACCTCAAATGAGGCTATGATAGGTAATAAGAAGGCTGCCTGTGACCTAATAAACTTTTCAGGAGATTGGGCTATGAGTCATAGACAAGCATTGACCCATGAGCAGTATATTAGCCATCAGAAATGAAGCTGCACTAAATTCCTTTATGGTGTGGAATGTCCTTTATGGAGGATACAACGAGCAGCCAGGGTGAAGGGTGTCCCCACTGAAGGGGTGCTGCTAACAGTATGCAAGAGCAGCAAGTCAGAATGGGAGGTAGAATATTTCTCAGTCAGAAATGCCTGTGCCTTGATGCAGATATGAGAAAGGTTTCATTTAAAACATGATATTAATGCAAGCAATCCACTATTAGTGCTGCGCACTTTCTGACTGGAAAGCATTGGGATTATTTTGCTAGCTTCCTTGGCCAGGCAGTCCCATGAAGTGACCTGACAATCTCCTGTCTTAAGAAATATTTCCTCCTGACCAAAGTCAGGGACTGATCATTGCAGCTAGGGAGAAAAAAAAAAAAAAAAAAAAAAAAGAAAGCTCCTCTTTCACCTTGATGGAGGGAAAAAAAATAAAAAGCTTGGACTGCGATAAGACCAGCAGGAAACAACATATTGAATAGCAGCTGAAAAACCTCTGTCTACTGTGAAACAGTTGTACCAACTGAACACAGTCATACACATTGTATTCTCCTCTATTGAGGCATTGTTTATCTTTCTTTTGGCCCAACTAAGCAACCAGCACTCTCATGCCCATTCTGCTATCTAGTGGCTAGTTCCCTAAAATACATCCTTGCAGAGTCAGTCCTTATTTCCCCTCTACCCCCAACTTTTATCATATAACTTGTTCAATTATTTTGTCTTTTCTTCTCTTGATTCCTATCTACAATTATACTTCCCCAAAGCAGCTATTGTATAACCTGTGGGTCTTGGATTAAGTTCACTAGCCTAGTTGACCCCAATCCTGACCTTCACTTAATTAAATACAGGATTAAGCCAAAGAGATATGCAACTTAAATCTCAGGTTTAAGCAGGGGGAGTTCAGGGGCACTGCCAATGAACTTACTGATGTTCATGAATGAGCTCACCTGGCCTTGTAAAACATTGAAAACTGCATGATCAGGTCGGGCGTTGCTGAAAAGACTTTAACTCTTTCATGGCATAGCCTTCTGCGTGAATGGAATATTGCCATACAGATTCAGCTGCTATATATAAAAGTTCATTTCTTCCACAGAAGCACTCCACATCTCCAGCATTTAGGAAGACATAAGAGTCAAAAGGGCTGCTAGTGCTAGTAGCACCAATGCTACCCTTGTGTGCCCCAGTTCCTCAAAGCATGATTCAACAAATCTGTTTCTTATCAATTTTGTAATACCGGATCTCAAAAACACCAGGATGGGGTTTTGTCAGGAGTGTGTCACTGAGAATTCTTTGAGCTGAAGAAGAACTTCTACTACATTCTGATCAACAAGTATATGGTAGGTAAATGGATTCAGGTTAGTGGAAGTGTCGTCAGTTGAGTTTTCTCTGCTGTTAGAATCCAATAATTCAACAAGATGCTCTAATTAGAAAAGCAAAACACATTCAAAAAGATGTTCTTCTGTAATCAACAGATGCTTACCAAAACCAAATCTATAGAGAGACATTTGCTGTATGATTTTAAATACAAATCCATCATCTTAAATCAGCCAGGAACAAGGATCGTGAAACACATATAGCTTCAGCTGTGACTCTTTTATTGAAAAAGTCAGGCTCATTTCGTATGCACAAGTAGCTTAGTGTAAACAGCAAACTCTTATGTGTTTGTTACAGTCCACTTGTTTGTGTGAGGGTAAGATACAATAGAAAGCAAACTTTGTTATTGATGCACGGAGACGACAAGACAGTAGAATAGCAGACTCACATCCTGGTTTTGAGAAAGACAGACCTAGAATCGCCAATGGCAGCATGAGCATCTCCATATAGTCCTTGCAATGTACATCAAGTCTGACCCGAAGTGGTGACCTGGTCATAGAATTTCTATTACCATTAATGTCCAGCTTCTCCCCAGAAAATACTGAAATGGGCACCTGTTGATACTGTGATGGTGATAGCTGTCTACAAAGATCTGATCTGAAACTACCAGAGGTGGTTGGATAAAATGGACAGATATTCAGAGGGCAAGCATCCAGCAAGTTTTGAAAATCAAACCCCCTTAATGCTTTTTTATTTTTAATAATTTAACCCAACATCAGTAGGCATCCCCTTACTCAGGGTGCATCTACACAGCAGGACTTAACTCAAAATAAGTTACACAAATTGAGCTACGTCAATTGCATAGCTTATTTCAAAATTTAGGGCATCTACACAGCACTTATTTCAAAATAGAGCACTCTTCCTTCCACGTCCCTTACTCCTCATACAATGAGGCTACATCTAGACTGGCATGAATTTCCGAAAATGCTTTTAACGGAAAAGTTTTCCGTTAAAAGCATTTTTGAAAAAGCACGTCTAGATTGCAGGATGCTTTACCGCAAAAGCACTTTTTGCGGAAAAGCATCCGTGACCACTCTAGACACGGTTTTCCTCAAAAAAGCCCCGATCGCCATTTTTGCGATCGGGGCTTTTTTGCGGAAAACACTACTATGCTGTCTACACTGGCCCTTTTTGGGCAAAAGTCTTTCGAAAAAAGACTTTTGCCCAAACAGGAGCAGCATAGTATTTCCGGAAAAGCACTGACGATCTTACATGAGATCGTCAGTGATTTTCCAGAAATTCAAGCAGCCAGTGTAGACAGCTGGCAAGTTTTTCCGCAAAATCATGTGATTTTGCGGAAAAACTTGCCAGTCTAGACACAGCCAGGGGGTTACAGAAGTTGGCGTAAGAAGTCCTCCAGCTTGACAGTATTTCAACATTATTTCTGCTGTGTAGACACGGACTTAGTTATTTTGAAGCAATGTTGCTGTTCAGACGTACCCCTAGTTGGCAATGGGGAAGCCAGGTAGCTCCATTGTATTCAAGCCAGACTTGTTTGAAATTCTGTTACCCAAAATAAGGACATGTCCTCAGTGCCCAGGAGTAAAGATGTGGGGGAAGAGGGAACGAGGGAGAAGGAGAACAGGAGCAGAGCACAACCTTCTTTCATCTCACATAAGTGAAATACAGGGCATTGATGTTTTACTAGTCCTACTATGACTTTTTTATTTTTCAACTTAGGCAAACAGCTTAATTTGTTTCATTGTTATACTGAATGTAACCATTACATTCTGTTACTTTTCACTACATTGGGCCAGGTCCTCATTTGGGGTAGATCAATCTAGAGCACTAGAAGCACTAATCCACCTTGTTTGATGTATTGGCCCATAGTATCTAAAGAACACACAAAGCACATATTGACTCTAACATACCAAACCCAAGATCTGATACCCAGTGGGGATGACATGGAGATCTGTTTTGCCTAATCTGTCACTTGAAATTTTCCAACTGGTCTGTGCCAAGGCACTTTAGTCTTATTTCAGACTAGAACATCCCAGTTATTTCATTCTTAGGCCTCTTGATGAGAGAGCATCTCCTGTAGCAAACTGAGCTTGTGGTGCACATAGGAAGCCCAGATGCATTCTTGTGATTTCAGCACATTGGACCTGAATTCTGTTCTTGATTCTGCAATCAGTTGGGTCCTGATCCTGAAATCATTTACTCATGGGCTTACCTTGAAGCACCTAAGCAGTCCCACTGGCTTTGATAGGATAACTCACATGGTGAAAGCTTAGCATTGGGAGTTAAGTGTTTGTGGGATCAAGATGGACCAAATAGGAATGGAGATAATACTGGAAATGTGTTAGAAGGAAAAGCATTTTATGTGGCTGTCCGTATGCAGTATTACAAACTCACGATCAATTATTCTTTTATTGTTACGTTCTCCTTCCTTTTTTTCTGGATCCAGCAGAAATGATAAGCAGTTAAATCACAAACACAGAAGAATTATTCATTGCTTTGCTGAGCAATGTAGTATAATCTAGTAGCCTGCTGAAATAAAGAGAACAAGGATAAGATCCCAAGTGATGGGCAGCATCTTCAAACCGGACTCAATGAACATGCTGGATGGTGTAAGAACATTTGCAAACACATTATTAAAGATGTCTTGTATCATCTCTCTACTGTATGTTGACATTTTCTTGACTCTGTCTGCTTTACAAATGTCATGTCACACAGGATAAAATGAAGAGCGGTACCAGGAAAACCATATAATCTGGCAGGGTCATGGACTGTAGCTCTCAGGAAACACACAGGAGAATGCTCAGGGTTAACTTTGGCAAGGAAGCAGCAGTTAGGTACTTGAAGTTGTTAAATCCATTGCATTAGTTGAAGAGCATTTGCCTAGGGTAGCCATTGTTAGCTAGAAAAGAGCTTGTTTGTTTTAAATATATTTCTTAAATCTAGTGGGCCACTGACTCTCACCAAATTGCATTTGACTGTATGTTTTTTTCAGATTAATTTGTAAGTGCAAAGAAGCTTGACACCATATACAGTATGGAATAAAAACTTTGAAAATGAATAAAAAGCAACTCCATGACTAATATATTTCCTGTGCAAAGGAACTATGGCTTAGTGGATCTGCCATTTCATAGGCAAAAATGCAGAGATTGCCTCTTTTGTCAGTTTGGAGATAAAATCCTATTCTTTGTAATCCCTGAAGAAACAAATCAAATAAGCTCTGGCTGAGCTAACCATTTTCAATCCATCAAAGCAATCAAATTCTGTTTACCTGAATCAGAATGATTTCTAAAATGTTATTAAAAAGTAAAATGGAGTTTAACTATTCCAAAAAACGGAAAATGATGTGCAAACACAAAGGGGATAAGATTTCAGTAATTATGTAGACACAAAGTCGGTGCCATCATTTGTACCACAATACAATGTAGCTATGGCATATAAAGATAAAGCTCCCTTTGTCTAACATTACTGCTGCAAGTGATGCATAAACATAATTAATGTAAGAAGTCTTCAAAGGGGTGAATGTTCATTTAGTTAGGTAGTTTTATTGCTCTTCCAAGCAAACAAAGATTTTATAATTTAATAAACCAATTAACTGATTATACATGTCACCCAAAATATTTGTATATCATATATTACTATCATTTCAAGAATCACCGTCATTTCTCACTAACCAGACCAGGAGTGCAGTATTACAGTTAAAGGAAGTATTCCATTTAGTATGTATTTAGTTTGCCAAGTATCAGAGGGATATCAGCATTTGTCTGTATCCACAAAAACAATGAGGAGTCCTGTGGAAACTTAAAGCCTCACAGATTATTTGGGCATATGTTTCATGGGCAAAAACTCACTTGATGCATCTAACGAAGTGGATTTTTGCCCTTGAAAGCTTTTGCTGAAATAAATCTGTTCATCTTCAAGGTGCTGCAGGGCTCATCATTATTTAGTTTGCCGGTTAGGGTATGTCTAGACTACATGGCTCCATCGATGGAGCCATGTAAATTAGTTTATTCGGCATAGTCAAAGAAGCAGGGATTTAAATAATTCCTGCTTCATTAAAATAAACATGGCAGCCGTGCTGTGCCAACGATCAGCTGATCCGACACAGCGCGGCAGTGTAGACACGGATCTGTCGGCTGGGGAAGCCTTTGCCAACCAATCCCTTATGCCTCATGAAACGAGGTTTACAGGATCAGTCGGCAAAGGCTTCCCCAGCCAACAGATCCGCATCTAGATTGTCAGGCCGTGTCAGCTGATCGTCAGCACAGCGCGGCGGCCATGTTTATTTTAATGAAGCGGGGATTATTTAAATCCCCGCTTCTTTGACTATGCTGAATAAACTAATTTGCATGGCTCCAGCGATGGAGCAATGTAGTCTAGACACACCCTTATTGTGAAGAGAATACCCTTATGTTGTCTTTTTGGGAAGGATGCTTGAGGCTAACTACATTCCCAAAGAAATAATACCAGTTTTCATACAACTGCTGCTACTCAGAATAACTTGAAAATGCAAACATTTTGTTCCTCAATCATGATTTGTGAACTGATCTACACATAAGAGTCATGTAGATGTACAGAACATTCCCTGATATATTTTATGACCCCTAGGAATGGCTTCTTCTATTCAGTCAAGACTCATTCAGTTGACTTCAGTTACAGTACATATCACTGTACTGTATTCTGGCAGTGATATTCATTTGCAATGCTACAACTGACGGGTCCATCTTTCCATTGTAAGCCTCAGTACAATGTCGGAGAAAGCACTTTGTAAAAGTTCACTTTAGATTTGCCATTTTAGGGGAACTGGACAAAGTTTCAGCCCAGATTTTTTTTTTTTATATTGTTTGAAAAAAATCTTTCAATTACTAACAAATGGACTACATGTGTGAATTTTTTCCATTGACTTTGATGCTCAAAAATAGGCTTGAGTCTTTAAAACTATGGGTAAAAGCCTGCCTTCAGTGTAAGTAATTAATAGTGACTTCACTCAGAGGTATGTGCATCAACAAAATTTGTCCCTAACTTTTATAGGTAATCTATAATACAGAGATTTTTTTCATCCCTATTTCCATTTAAAACACCAAATGATTCTTTCAGTCTATAATGGGAGGCAGCACGATCTAGTGATTAGGCCTCAAAATGAGGATCAGGAGATTTCTACTCTATTCAGTACTATTCTGTTCATCTGACTTCCATTCCCAGGTCTGACACTGATCTCCTGTGTGATCCTGGACATGTCTCTTTGCCACTCTGTGCTTCAGTTTCCCCACTCTGTAAAATGGTGATAATGATAATTATTTTGGGAAGTGCTTTGAGATCTCTGGGTGACAAGTGCTATGTAAGAGCTAAGGATTATCATTACACCTGATATTCAGTAGTATCTTTCATTTAAAATGTGAAGATTCATAATGGACTGATTTACTTTATGAGCACACAGGGCATCTTCATGGTACCCAGCTACAGCCTAAAAGTAAACCATCTGTGAACTATCATAGTACACATCTATCAGGGGTAATCTAGATCGTACTTGGTCCTGCCATGAGGGCAGGGGACTGGACTCGATGACCTCTCGAGGTCCCTTCCAGTTCTAATGTTCTATGATTAATATACTTATATCATGCATTTCATCTGAATATCTTGGTGTCTTACAGCATTACTTAATTCTCACAATTCCCCAGTAAAGTAGGTAACGTTAATACCCCCAATTTTACATACAGAAAAACCAGAGCACTCTGCATTATGTAGCACAGCTGTTATTGCAATCTCCAAAGGGGGATATTGTCTCACCAAAAGCACATTATTAAATTATATTATGCTGTCTAGTAACCAATTTCAGTTCCTATTGTAGCTATTGTAGCCATTGATTTCAGCAGGGATTGCTATCGATGAAACCTCATTCTAGAGGTGACTTTTTAATCAACTGTTGAAGATGCAAATTAATACTGAACTTTACTACAGAAACAAAAAAACGTTTAAAAACAACAACGATCCTGTAGAACCTTAGGGTATTTCTACACTGAATGGCTATCTCAGGATACCGGAAGTACAGGCAGTCCCCGGGTTACGTACAAGATAGGGACTGTAGGTTTGTTCTTAAGTTGAATCTGTATGTAAGTCGGAACTGGCGTCCAGATTCAGCCGCTGCTGAAACTGATCAGTTTCAACAGCGGCTGAATCTGGACGCCAGTTCTGACTTACATACAGATTCAACTTAAGAACCCCAGGCATCCCCAAGTCAGCTGCTGCTGAAACTGATCAGCGGCTGATTCCAGGAAGCCCGGGGCAGGGGCTTCCTGTAGTCAGCCACTGGTCAGTTTCAGTAGCGGCTGACTTGGGGACGCCTGGGGCAGAGCAGCTGGGGTGCTGCTGGGTTGGTCCAGTAGCGCCGCCGCTCCTCGGCGCTACTGGACCAACCCAGCAGCACCCAAGCTGCTCTGCCCCAGGCGTCCTGATTCAGCCGCTGCTGAAACTGACCAGCAGTGGCTGAATCAGGACGCCTGGGGCAGAGCAGCTGGGGTGCTGCCGGGTTGGTCCAGTAGCGCCCAGAGCGGTGCTACGGGACCAACCGGCAGCGCCCCAGCTGCTGTACCACGGGCGTCCGAAGCAAAGCCGCGGAGCACGGGGGCAGCAGGACAGCACGGGGGCTCCGTGGCTTTGCTCTGCTTTGCTCCCCGTCCCCCTGGTCTGCAGACCAGGGGGACAGGGAGCAAAGCGGTGGAACACACGGGCAGCGGACAGCCCAGACGCGTCTGAGCTGTCCGCTGCCCGCGTGCTCCGCGGCTTTGCTCTGCTTTGCCCCCCATACCGCTGGTATGCAGACCAGGGGGACGGGGAGCAAAGCAGAGCAAAGCAGAGCAAAGCCGCGGAGCACGCGGTCAGCTGACAGCCCAGACGCGTCTGCAGACCAGGGGGACGGGGAGCAAAGCAGAGCAAAGCCGCGGAGCACACAGGCAGCGGACAGCCCTGTCCACTGCCCGCGTGTTCCGCCGCTTTGCTTCCTCTCCCTGGTCTGCTGGAGACCAGGGAGAGGGAGGGCCCCGTTCGTAACTGCGGATCCGACATAAGTCGGATCCGCGTAACTCGGGGACTGCCTGTATCTCGAAATAGCTACCCCACGTCTTAACAGACTGCCTGTTATTTCAAAATATTTTTTGCATAGTGCATTATTTCAAAATTTGCTATTATGAAATAGAATCAAAATAAGATATCTATCTTACACTCGTATCTTATTTCAAGTTCAGGTGTGTAGATATACCTTTTAAGACTAACCAAAAATATGTATAGATAGGATCATGAGCTTTCCTGGGCACAACATTATTCCTGGGAAGTGAAACCAAAGACTTTTCAACTTTTTGGTACATCCTGAACACCTTATAATTTAGCCAGAGTCCAATCACAGTTTCCATCTCAACGTGGGTGAGATGGCAGATTACTTTCTCTGATAAATATTAATTAGAAGAATGTGTCCATCTCTGTCCTAGAAAAGAACATGGTAGGTGTCCTCAGTTCACCCACTTCTGTAACTAACTGTACATGTCAAACTTTGCCAGGAGCATTTGGAAACAACTTAGTTAACTTCAATTAAATTAAACCCTAGAATTTGGCTCTCTGTGCTGCTTCTGGCAAACCACTTCATGTCTTTGTACCTTATTTTACTAGAGAAAATATAACCAAAATAATACCTCACAGAGATGGTCTGAGATTTAACTAAGTCTTAATGAAATACTTTGGGATGAAAAGTGCTACATGAACACAAGATGCTAAATCATTATCACCCTATAGTACTAAACCAATATTCCATTTTCAGTATCACTCTGCTAAACCCTAGCACACAATACCTGAATTTGTACTATTATCATTATGCATGAGTAGTTTGAGAAATGTTTTCAGATATTTGCAAAAACACTAGAATGCACCCACCTGTCTACTGGGATATGGATATATGAATTCTGCCAAAAGATAGTTAAGTTGGTCCCAGAAAAGCTCCTTTTGTGCTTTGTTTGTCCTCAACTGAGCCTGTAAGTTTTAACATTTGATTTTTCCTTTCTGCATGTCACTCCTGTGCAATGATAAATATGAAATAATGGAGAACATACAGCAATTTGCAGAGCCCACTGTCTCTTTTCCTATCCCTCGCACAGATGTGAGAAAGAGAGAGAGAGAGAGAGAGAGAGAGAGAGCGAGAGAGAGAGAACATTAAAGGAAGCTGTTAAGCTAATCTGGTGCATCTAAATGGGCAATATATATTGAATCCATGCTCCATTGATCATAATTATTGTGGTACCCTTTATCAAGTAACCATCTCAACCCATTATTTAGAGATCATTTTGCTTTCCATTACTGTCACTATATTGCAGAATTTGCTGGGAATTGGCCACTGTGTGACTGAAAGGTGTGCAGCTGGATTAGTCTGGAATCTACTCATGTGATCCAACCAAGTCTTTCAAACAAAAGACCTGAGTGCTATTTTATAGAACTATGGAGCAACCTTTGAATGACTTTATTCTTCAGCAACAGATCATTTGCATAGGCTTAGTTTTTCAGTCGGGAGGATCAATAAATCCCCAGAAGTTTTACATATGCTCTTCAGAATCTAATATTCTCCATCTACCTATTCTGAAGCTACAGACCAGACACTGAAAAGTATCCTAATGAAAAAAGTGTTAAAATAGTTCTGCTAGTAGCAGAGAGGTGTTAAGAGCAACATCTTCACCTTTGAGGTCATCAATTTAACTTACTACTCTTTGATATTTGTGTGTGTGTGTGTGTCCTATTCTCAACTGGTCCACTCAAGCTATAAATAATGCAGATAATAAAACAATTGCATACAATCATTCTGTATAAACATCTGGATATGGGCTGAAATTCAAATACCATAGTCTCACAGGTACACTGAAAACACCTGGCTTGATTATTACCTAAGAAGATTAAAGGAGTTCAGGGCAAAGAAAAATATATGCAGTACATCTTAATGATGCCAACATCTTTCTATAATGAATCTCTATCCCACACCACTCTAAGTAATGCAACCGGCATGTACAGCATGTTTTGATAGTATTAACACATGTATCTGGAGCACAGGTGTTTGAGCTAATATTTGCCAGTTTAACCAGCTGGTATGCAAATTTTCATATAGTTGAAAAAGAAGGGGGGGACCAAATCATTGACACACATCATCATCACATTATGAAAACAATGTGAAAAAGTGTTATATTTGAGAAATTAAAAGCTCACCCTTCCATCACTGCAAGCTGCTGAGAATACTAAAGGCTTTCTTCAAGTTTCATTACTCTAGGTGGAAATTTCATATATGACCAGGGGAGTCAGATCCAGACCCTAATTGCAGAGGTGTTTAAATACTTGTGAATTTCCTTTGTTCCAGGAGTTTCACCATAAACCATGTGGCCTTGGGCAACACATTTCCCCTCTCTGAACCTCTTTCCCCATATATAGAACAAGGATAGTGTTCTCCCTTAGCTCACAGGTTGTGATGCTTTAGTTCATTGTTAATATTTGTATAATCACTTTAGTATGTCTACACAGCAGCGTTATTTAGAAATAACTGATGTTACTCTGAAATAACAAAGAGCGCGTCTACACAGCAAGCCATTATTTTGAAATAATGTCGAGTGGGTGGACTTCTTACTCCAACTCCTGTAACTCTAATATCACAAGGAGTAAAGGAAGTTGAAGGGAGACTGTTCTTCTTTCAACTGCCCGCTGTGTAGACAGTGCCAAAAGTCGAATTAAGCTATTTCGACTTCAGCTATGCAATTGACATAGGTGAAGTTGCATAGCTTAATTTGACTTTTGCCATGCTGTGTAGACGCACCCTTTGAGATTCTTGGATAGAAGGTGCTACGGAAGTGTATACTATGTATTTTATAAAGAAATATGTTTATGTATATAATAGACAAGCTTGACCAAATCTTGCCTAGCCATGAAGAAAGCCACGGAATTGTATCCTAGTAGCTTAGGCTCAAAGTCATGAAGAAAGTCTTTGAATGTGATAGGGGCATCAAGTCAGAAGGGAACTTCCCATGCTCTGAACCAGTCATCAATATCATTTCCTTCCTGATTTTATTCCACTCTGAGATTGTGTGTTTCAACCATTATTGGATCAGAAACTGTTCTTTGGAGTTTTCTTTCCCACATGCCAGGGGAAGAGAGTGTATTGGCAGAATCAGCTTGGCAGATAAAAGTGTCAGTGCATTCAATGCCTTCACAGACAACAGTTGCTGGAAGTTCTTCAGCTGTTCTCTGCAAAGCTCCTCCTAGGTTTGTTTACAGCTCCATCAATGAAGGCAAGGAGGCAAGAAATGAGACTAGACCCCTGCTATTCATCAGTCATTGTCTAGAACGTTTATTGAAATTGACGTATATGCTGTGTTCCCGGAGCTCATACTATAGATGTGCAACCAAATTGCCAGTGTTGTTCCTAGGCTGCATCTTGATGCTGAGACCACAAACAGAGCTCTTTGACTCCTACCAGTCTGCCCAGGGAGCACGACTGCTGCTCCTTGCTATCCTCTATGTTTGGATCATGTGTCAATGCAAAAAAGTGGCATCACTGCAATCTAGTTCAGATGTAATTGGCTGGACAAGTGATTGTAGCACAAGGTCCATGACAATGGAACCAACAGCACAACTCAGCAAGCTATAGTCTTTCTGTCTGTCACTGGCACAGAACATTTTGAAAACATTAAACTAGTAAGTCTACGGCAGGGACTGGAAAGATAAGACCTCATTAGTACAGTACAGTGAAAGCTTTGTTATCCGCCACTCTGTTAACCAGAAAACTTTGTTAACCAGCATTGCTCCCAACCACAATACCACCATGTCTTGAAGACCATGCACCAGACTGCTACCTATCCAGATGACTGTTGAGGGACCTCTGACAGCCGGCACTGCTGGCTGACATCATCATCAGATGCCTCCTTCCCCCTCAACCTTTCTTGAGCTGTCACAGCCCAGATCTGCTGGTAGGGTGTGGGAACCGAGCAATAAGCTTTGTTATCCAGCACATTCAATTAACCAGCAACCCCCATTTCCATGAGTGCTAGATCAGAAAGCTTTCACTGTATATAAAATAAAGGAAAGATACAGCTTTTGCAGGGGGAAAGGTTGTGTTAGGTGCTTAGAATGCAGCAAAATGAAATGTGGTCGTACAGAAGCGGGTATAGGCCTGACTTCCCTGTATGGCCGTATTAGATCAAGCTTAATAGCAGTGCTAGTTTTGCCAACGGTGTTACTGAAAGCTGGTTAAAATATGTTGATTGCCAAGCTAAATTTGAGGTTAAGCTTATTTTAAAGATGATGCTGTACTTTTTCTAAGTCCCTCAAAATACGCTGTTGCATCAGGCTATCAAAATATTTTAAAGACCCATCATCCAGCCGTTTGTTGTTAGTTTCTAACTGTGCTTTCCGTAGTAGGAGCTTGACTCCTGTTCTAACATTAGGCATTTTCAAAATGAATGCATGAGCTATTGTATTAGCTCTATGTATTTCATGAAGATCCATCAAATGTCTTGGTTCTACCGAACTTGCTCATGGAACCATAACCCAATTGAATCTTTTGTGCTAAGGACAGAACAGCGTAAGTGACACAAAGCATAATATATTCTCTTAGCATACAGTGAGGGCACAAGAGATTCAATTAATTTAAGGATTCAGTTGAACCAGACCTAGCACTATGTAAATACAGTCCCAGATTCATCCATTTACATCACCCTTTGTTAAACT
Organism: Pelodiscus sinensis; assembly: GCF_052426305.1. Taxonomy (NCBI): domain Eukaryota; kingdom Metazoa; phylum Chordata; order Testudines; family Trionychidae; genus Pelodiscus; species Pelodiscus sinensis. The sequence goes on along the minus strand of NC_143059.1, from coordinate 58,934,236 downwards.
GAGCATGCAATTTACTAATTTAAATTTTGAGGGGGATATTAAATAATATAGTTCCAGATTTGGTAATATAAATCCTACCTTGTTAAATTGAACCTGATTTGAATTTTTCATGTGATATTAAGTAAATGATCTTATTTCTCCTTCTAACTTTTAGAATGTTTTTGTAGGCATTCTCAGTGCTGACACGGAAAATACATAGATGAATATTGGTAGTAGTAACTATATGTACCCTATTCCAGTGGGACACTTGTAAATTCCTCCATGTGGCGGATTATTTCAGAATTGATGTACATAGGAAGGTTTGTAATCTCTGTCATGGGATTCCTTTTTTCTTAGGTACTATCAGGAGACATTAATCAATAGGGTGTCTTCATTAAGCCTCTTCTGGAAAAGCCATCACAAGCATATCAGTATATTATAGAGCTGCTTGTGAGAGCAAGCAGGGTTGTGAGAGGGTTGTGCATAATACTTTATCATCATAGAGCTGTTAATGAGTAGTGGCAATGGGTTTTGTTGTTGAAAAAAAAGATCAAGGGAGCACTTATTTTGAAAAAAAAAAATCAGATCCAATCACATGCACTTCGCAAACATAATCAGAAAAAGTAAGCTGAAATCAGAGCAACCAGCCTTGACCATGTCTCTAATCTTCCTTCAGGTTTAACAACAAAACTCAAGTTAAGAGCCTGATTCTGTTCTGAGATTGGTGTTTGCGCATCATTGCTTATCCTGTAACATCAGCTCCTGCCTTTACATGCTGCATAGAGGATTTTACAAAGTACATAGTTGATGGACAGAATCAGCCCTTTGGTGTTTTGCTGTTCCCAGTCATTATGAGAGTTTTCTTACCTCTTTTAATCATCAGAGATAATTACATAACATTTTTTAAGAGTTTGTACTGAATGCATGAAATAAATTAATGAAATAAACACTGTCAAAAGTACAGCATACATAGACAGAGTCATGAACTAAAGTATTGCAATGACTTGACTCATGAACAGGTGCCAAATCAATATCTAATAGAAGTAATTCACCTATATGAAAAATTAGGTATTATCATATTAACAAACATTATAGGCAGGTATATCTTCAAAAACAATGAATATATATCCTTCAGTGAACATTCTAGTTAAGTTTTTTAAATTCTTCTCCCAAGCTAAGCTTTTTATTTTAGTCAGAGTATAGCCATAAGTCAATTATGCAGCAGCACAAAGAGAAGTCTGCAGTATTTTACTGTCATTGTTGGTAATTTGTCCCTTAGGGTGTTAGTATTCATACATAATTGCACATTGTCTTTCTCTCTAACATTTTCTACTTTCTTTCTCTGTTAGAACAACATAAGAATTATTGCATCCATGGGTTTTAGCAAATTATCCAGCTAACTTGATTTACATTCTGTTCACAAGCAGAATTAGAGGGGAAAACACATTGTTTGTCTTTTCTTAGCTATCTTTTGGCCCTGAAGATTGCAGTTTGTTCATTTGTTTGTTTGGGGGTTCTTTAAATATCAAATGAGAAGAAATAATGATTGCCCCAAATGATACTATAAGTGACCATAGCTCATAAAAGAAGCATTGAGAATAGAAAACTATTACGATTAGAATAAGACACATCTGGCAGTTTGGTACAGAAGTAGGGGCTTTACAACTCATGAACATTTGGCACAGAGGTAGGGGCCTTACCCTAGAAGGAAACTGACTGGAATTTTTTCTACAAGCAATTAAATTCTGGATCCTGTGATGGTTCCCTATCCCTGCAACTAACCCTCTTGCCAACTCTGTCCACGTATCTATACTCGCAACATCATCACAGGACCTAACCACCAGGACCTACAACATCAGGAGCTCATCCACCTGCACATCCACTAATGTGATATGTGCCATCAAGTGCCAGCAATATTGGCACTATGTATATTGGCCATGCTGGACTATCTGTACGTCAAAGGATAAAAGGACACAAATCAGATATTTGAAATGGTAACCCACAGAAACCTGTAGAGGAACACTTTAACTTCCCTGGACATTTAGTAATGGATTTTAAAGTAGCCATCTTTCTATAAAAGAATTTCAAAACCTGATTACAGGAAAGGACTGGAATTCCTTTTCAAATTCAATACTTTCAACTTAGGACCAAATAAGGATCTTTAACTGGTTAACACACTACAGAGGCATTTTCCTCTCTTTTGATAGTCACACCTCCACACCAAGTAATGTGAATGAGCCACTTCCACCCTGTCTTGATTAGCCTCATTAACACATATGACCCTGCCTCTGTAATTTCCACTCCAATTCATATGATGAAGTGGGTTTTACCCTACTAAATCTGTGGGTCTCTAAGGTGCCACAGGACTCCTTATTGTTTTAGCAGAGCAGAGTCAACACAACTACAGGAAGTGAGCTGCATTCCATCTGGCTCAAGCATTGCATTACAGAGAGCTGCTTAGATAGTATTTCACAATTTTAAAAAGATCTAGTTGACAATTTTTCTCTAGGCAAGAATGGGAGAATGGAAAACCTGCAGGTTTTAGAGATTACTATGACTTCTATCCGGTGGGTAAAAGCAGGTGCCTTGCAGTTCCAAAGGAAGCAATATGTTCCTCTCCATGATTCTTCAAGTGAGGATGGATTCTCCCAATGAAATAGGCTTCCATATGGAGGTTTTTTGCCTCCTCATTGTATGGCCCCATAATTCCCACAGGTCCCTGGACAACCTGCCTACTGTAGGCGCCATCTTCCTAGTGGTTTCTCCAGCCATGACTTGCCTTGGAACAAAATTCCAATTTGATGACACCTTTGATCCAGACGGATATGTGCTGCAGTAAAACAGAAGAGATGAAGACACAGTTTCTACATGGAGAATTCAAGATTAATAAAAACAGCACTGTTTTATCTGGGCATTTGGGGATTTATGAAGTTGGGAGAAATGTTCCAAGACTTCTCTGAAGCCAGTAAATCTCTCCTCCCTAACGGAATATATCTCCAGAAATTTGCCACAAATATTTTTCAGCTAGTTAGTGTTCTATTCCCAGAGCTTGATTGGATTTTATACTCTTTTCATTTCTGTATTGCTAAAGATCTGCCCAGATTCTGATCTGAATTCAGTAAAGGAAATCTGAATTGCATCAGCTGAGGATTCTGGTTTTATGTTTTATGTTTGATTATCATTTAAATATGATCATAACACTGTGGAGCATCCCTTCCCAAATGACTTTTTGTAGATATGGAAGCAATGAATCCTCAGCTACTAGCTACTTTGAACTAATGTAGCTAGACCATATAATAATGAATGAAACAGTATTTTATCTTCAGTGATAAAGTAGCAGCTCTGAGGCAGACAGCTAACCCCTAATTTGGCACCAAATTTCAGAATAACTTGCTATTCCAAAATGCCCCTTAACCCTCGTGGAATGAGGGTTACTGGAACGTTGGAATAAGCCGTCTGATATTTTGAAATCTATTTTGAAATAACAGGCTGCTTCAATAAAAGTGGAATCGCTATTTTGGGATATTCTGGTATCCCAAAATAACTTTGCAGCATAGACGTAGCCTGTGTGTTTATAATGTTCTCTAGACTGGACCATATTTTGTTTTTCTTTTTCTATTTAGATGTGTAGTATTTTTTCATTGCTTCTTTTCTCTCCCATAGACCTTTATTTTTATGGTTTTGTTTCTTTTTTTGTATTCAGTGTTCATACAGCAAGGGGCATGTTTTCTTTGCTCTCCTCTTATCTCCTCCTCCTTTGTATCTCATGAATAACAAAATCAAAGAAATAAACTGAACATATTTGAAATCATTCAGGTAGCAGTGAACTTTGGATACTAACCTTCTCCTATCTTAGACAATGTCCACTCTGTCTTCTTTCATCCCTGCTATAGTTTACACAATGCTGCCTGCAATTAGCTGGCACCTACAAATGTGTATTGGTTTTATTATTGTGATAAAGAATTTAAAGTATATTGGCTGTGATCCTATAGAGAGACCAGTGGAGATACAGACAAGTCTGCACAAAATACAGACAACACACGGTGCTTTATAAGTGGGGAAGCCCTTGCATGTCACTCAGTGCTTCCATAACATCCTCTTAGGTATGAATTGAAACTAGTAAATCTAAATGCTGAAAAAATACCATTTAATACACCTCAAAGGCCTTATGTATCTTTGTTCATGTATTTGCTTTTTATATGCTGTAAGATATTAAAGGAAATCTTTGTATCTTAGCATTCCACATCTTCTGAGAGAATATAGTCTGTCTGAACAACACTGTATTTAAATACTCAAGGACACAGGCAGAAAATGCAATGCTTATTTTTGATAGGTCATATCATTCCCTCCTCCCCCCATTTACATTAGTAATGAAATGTAGGGTCTAATTTCTTAGGGTGTGTCTACACTGCACCGTTATTCTGGAATAAAGGCCATTATTCTGGAAAAACAATACTAGTGTCCACACAGCAATTGCATTACAGGCAGTCCCCGAGTTACATGGATCCGACTTATGTCAGATCCACAGTTACGAACGGGGCTTTTCTCGCCCCGGAGGAGGGGAGCGGCGGGACGCCCAGATGTGCCGCGGTCCGCCGCCCCCATCCTCCGGGGCGAGAAAAGCTGCTCCCTGTCTCCCTGGTCTGCAGGGAGACAGGGAGCAAAGCCGCGGAGCATGCCCGCAGCAGGACAGCCCAGGCGCGCTTGGGCTGTCCCCCTGTGGGCGTGCTCCAAGGCTTTGCTTCCCGTCTCCCTGCAGACCAGGGAGACGGGGAGCAAAGCCGTGGAGCACGCCCGCAGGGGGACAGCTCAAGCGCACCCAGGCTGTCCCGCTGCGGGCGTGCTCCGCGGCTTTGCTCCCCGTCTCCCTGGTCTGACCAGCAGACCAGGGAGATGGGGAGCAAAGCCTCAGAGCACGCCAGCAGTGGGACAACCGCGGCACGCCTGGACTGTCCTGCTGCCCGCGTGCTCTGCGGCTTTGCTCCACGTTTCCCAGGTCAGCAGAACAGGGAGACGGAGCAAAGCCGTGGAGGACTTGGGCGTCTCCCTGGTGTGCTGGGAGGGGGTGCAGCTAGTGCCCCCCCCAGCAGACCAGGCTTTTTTGCCTACCCCTGGGGTAGAGCAGCTGGGGGCTGCTGGGTTGGTCCCGCAGCGCTGCTCTGGACCAACCCGGCAGCACCCCAGCTGCTCTGCCCCAGGCATCCTGCTTCAGCCGCTGCTGGTCAGTTTCAGTAGCGGCTGAATAAGGACACCTGGGGCAGAGCAGCTGGGGTGCTGCTGGGTTGTTCCAGTAGCGCCAAGGAGCCGCGCTACTGGAGCAACCCAGCAGCACCCCAGCTGCTCTGCCCCAGGCATCCCCAAGTCAGCCGCTGCTGAAACTGACCAGCGCTGACTACAGGAAGCCCGAGGCAGAGTTGCTCTGCCCCAGGCTTCCTGGAATCAGCCGCTGATCAGTTTCAGCAGAAGCTGACTTGGAGATGCCTGGGTTTCTTAAGTTGAATCTGTATGTAAGTCAGAACTGGCGTCCAGATTCAGCCGCGGTTGAAACTGATCAGTTTCAGCAGCGGCTGACGCCAGTTCCGACTTACATACAGATTCAACTTAAGAACAAACCTACAGTCCCTATCTTGTACGTAACCCAGGGACTGCCTGTATTTTGAAAGAAAATAGAAATAATGGAGGGCTTTTTTCCAATGTTGATAAACCTCATTCCATGAGGAATGATGCCTCTTCTGAAAAAGCTGTTTCGGAAGAGGCTGTGTGGGGATGCTCCACTGCTGCTATGTTGAAATAGCTCCTTGCCAGAGTCATTCTAAGTTATTCCTCCCAGTGCATCCTGGGCTCTAAATCAAGATAGAGATATATGGTAATAATATAGGGGAGCCTGCCTTGGACTGATTTTGAGGCTTCCCTGTAGTGTGGATGCTCTAATTCGAAATAAGCTATTCTGGAAAATATCTTCCGGAATAGCTTTTTCCGAAATAAGCTTGCAGTGTAGATGTACCCTTAGTGCTGAGGAAGCTACCCATTGCTGCAAAAGTAACTAACCTGGAACCCCATTAGCCAGGGCTTTTCAGGAATCTGAGTGGACACACATTTCAAGATTGGGAGCAAAGAGGCAAAGCTAAGTAATTTTTGCTGGTGGGGAGCAGAGAGGGTTGTACTGGAGAGGAAAGCACATAAGGAAGGCCTCTATAGATGAATAATCCAGGCAGTACATATGGATATTTCTATTAAGCATCTCCTTGATAGAGTAGCACTGTTGGTTATATAGCAATTTTTTCCAGTTCTTTTATTTGAAAGTTGGAGTTTGGTTAAATGTTTCTGTTTTTTTCTGACTGAACTTTGGGTTTTGATTACATGAACATTTAAAAAAAAATATATCCCTTGTCCTAGAACTTTGTGTCAGAAAATCAAATCACCCCAACCTGTCATAAAACCTGTCTTTTGTTGTTGTTGTTGTTGTTTAATAAAAGTCAGCATTTTCCACAGAATAACCCCATTTTCAAACTAGCTCTACTAGCACATAATGTGTTATGTTAAAGTGAATATCTATCAATAGATTGTAGTTAAGTTCTCCCTTGGAGACCTTTCCATATTTATATGAAGGGGTATATCTGGAGGACTATTCACTCTAAGATGATTGGTGATTAAGTGGACGCAAAACCAACAATTAAGGGAAATCACACTTCATTATTTGCATTATATATGAATCACAGCAATCAACTTACTTGATAAGTTAAATGTTTAGATAACTTTCTAAAAAAAAAACCAGGTGTTTCTGATCCAACAATATGTCTGGTAAAAATGGACCTTGACACAGAAGCGAGCAGAAGTCAAGGGCCCTGGAGACAGTGCCAAGTTTGCCAGCAGATTCATCTGGGACGATCCCTCCCTGGACATAAGAAACTCTTGGAAATTGTGCAAGAGGTCACATTCTCCTTTAGAGATTTATGCACCTCCCTGGGTCTATGTTGGTGGATTTGGCCCTATATTTCTTAATAAAACACAGAAATTCAAGCTGCCTTTTCTTTTTAGGATGTAAGAAGATGAATGCATAAATCATCTAAAGAAAACCACCAGCCAGATAGCCTTAGTCTTAAATATTGCAGTAGAGCATGTTATTACAATACAATGTTGTACACTCCTCTGGTATTTAGAACCCTTTGGCATTTTAGTGACCTTTTTCAAGGCATATTGCATTGAACTACTAATTTATTTCATGATCATCCTATTGTATCTAAGAAAAAAAATGTTTGACAAAGAAACAGGTGCCCCAATCAGAGTTGCATATTGCATTTCAAAATGCACTGAGTAAATGCTAATTTCGACAATTTGCATGAGAGACTTTTGCTATCACTTCTATCACAGTATCCATGTCAGCTCAATTTTCAGAGCAGCTGTAGCTCAAACATTGACCTGCTGCCTATTACAGTAGTGTAATGAAGTGCAATGAACTTGTAATTATTGTACATTACCCTAGCTCAGGTAACATGCAGCCCTCAGTGATCACAATGGGATCCCAGTTCTTGTTCAAAATGAGAAAACTGACCATGACGTTGATTTAAGGGTGTCATCAAAAATTACGCTCTGAGCCTGAGAATGTACTATTTATTCCCAAGGTAGCATTTCACAATGCCATGGAAAGATTGCATGGCCATTGAATACTCAGATAAACTAGTCTCAAATAACTAACTGAAGAGCTATATCTAAGAGCCAGCTGTAACTGTGATGGGATATTTTGAAGAGATCTAGTAATGAAATTACACAAGGCAGATGATTTAAATGTCTCTTTCCTAACACCATCCATCCAACACCCTCTCAACTTCTCCAGGAAATAGTGCAGTTTCTTCTATTACGATGCATGGAATATGGAGCCTTATGAAATTGACTTGAAAACAAAGCCTGCCTCACAATGGATGACTGTACAAATGATCAGCCCCATCTGCACAGCTCAAAATAATAAGCCAAGCCTTCACTGACTGTATTTTAAAATTTGCTGCCTCCCTGCCCCTCACTCCTTTGGATACAATTGAATCCAATCCCCCAGGCATTTAACCCAGTAACCTTTCATAAGAACGTTTTCTTTATGAGGGCCAAATCTACCCAGACGGTACACAGCTCAGTTACCAAAAGGACTGTGGGGGAGAAATCCTGCCATCTACAAATAAGATGTAATCAACTATAGTGGATTCAGCCCTGAAAATGGAAATAAGTCCCTGGTGCTCCTCATTTGCAGGATCAGGGAACTATGTTTTAGTCAAAGGTAGCCTCATCATTAGGCATTTAGCAATTTGTAGCCTGCTGGTGGAGGTTCCTGTTTCTTTAAGCAAACTATTAGGAAATGTAATCCTGCTGTCGCCTTTAGGACCTGGTGCAAAACTTTAGTTCTCCCAAAGCACGGGTAACAGGATATTAAAATATATGGAACAAGCACACTGGAAAGTTTAACTGTCTAAACCAGTAACTTTGTGTCAGGTATAAAATCAAATTAAGTTTTAAAAAGGTAAAACAATCCCTGCCGTGCAATTTGAAAGGGTCTGGTTTTTGTAGTGTGAGAGGGAGAGAGAATATGGCTTGGATTTTCACATTTAACCTATGTGGAATTCACACATAGTAACTCACCACAGGTAACATGGCAGGGGATGAACAGATGACTAAAAAGCAGCTTGAATTTATTATCTTTGTTGACTATTCAAGTTTCTAATTTTCTTTGGCACCGAGGGAGGAAACAATGGAGTGGAAAAGAAAACAGAGACAAAGGAAAGTCAGAGAAGAGTTTCAGGCTAGTAGGGACCAACAGATCATCTCATTGGAGTCCTGTATATCACAGGCCACCAACACCACCCAGCTAGAAACCCACACACCAATCCCACCCATTGAAAAGGAGAGAAAGGAGAAATTAAATAATGATGCAGCGGAGACTACAGGGTGCACTGCAATGAAGTGTTTTCTACCTCTTGTCCAGAACAGACAGTGCTTGGTGCTTGAGCTTCAAGGAATGCCAGATGTCATACTGCAACCATGGTAATATTGTGAGTCCATGACAAAAAAAAATGTAATGAACAATGCTTCTAGAGGAAATATGGAAGGGAAAAAGTTGAGAAAGCAGAGAGGAGGTAGTGAGAGTACCAGGAGCGAGTGGAGAGAAGGAAGACAAAGACAGGAGTTGCTGGAATTCTTGATCAGCAAGATCATGTAAACCAACTTGGAGCAAGTCGGTGCCAACCCACCTGAGTGCTATGCTAGATGTGCAAACTCCTCTGCTGGTAAGGATGCAAGCCTAGCATTTGAGATGCTTGGTTTCAACTCTCTGTTCTGTCGTGGACACCATGTGACTGAAGGCAAGTCATTCAGTTCCTCATCTGGACAATGGGGATGACTGTAACTCCCTGTCTTGTGGAAGCATGGTAAGAATAAATTGGCCAAAGATCCTGAAGTGTTCCAACAATACTCATGGGGACAAGATGAGGACCTAAGATAGATAACACATTACCCCAGTGCTGTTGGACCCTCCCAGAAACCCTGGTCCTGCATCCACTAAGAGCACATCTACACTGCAGCGCTAGCTCAAATTAAGCTATGCAATTTGAGCGACGCAAATTGAATAGCTTATTTTGAGCTTATTTCGAGATAGTCTAGTTTAAAATTTGGCGCAGTTTACACAGTGCCAAATTTCAAAATAGACCACTGTTCCGAAAAATCCCTTAATCCTCATGGAACGAGGTGTACCGGGACGTCAGGATAAGCCGCCTGTTATTTCAACTGTATTTTGAAATAATGGGCATGCTGTGAAGACATGGAAAATGCTATTTCGGGATACCAGACCCGCTCTCTAGACATTCCCTAACTCTCTTTGGAAGGGGGCCTGTTTGTTCCTAGTTATGTGCTATCCTCTTGCTTCTCAGGCCTCTGATCAAAGAAGATGTAGTTTTAGCTAGCCTTCGGATGAATTCCCAGGTAGCAAACATCTCGCAGAACTAAGCTGTAGAGAACTTGAGTGTATGTTCACATCCACAGTTTGGGTGACTGGACTAGCTCCCTAGTTATCAGCCAGGCCTGAGAACATCTTGGGGTGGTAGTTTGGGAGCAAAAGTTTCCTTATAATAATTATCTCCTTTGCTTTCATCCAAAATGTAAAACTACATTAGAGCTGGGCAAATATTGCAAGGAAAATGTGAGTCTAAGTTTGAATCTTTAAATGAGTTTATCTCAGCCACTGTTTTTGCCCCTTGTCTGTGCATTTTTCACAAATGTTTTAACAAATGAGTTTTCTAGAAGGAATGTTTGCCAAAACAGCGGGTTTTCAGTGCGTTCTTGGAGTGCATATCTTGAATTCATAATCAAAAGCATTATCTTCCAGAAACCTGATTCTAAATGCAGCCAATCAAGGATCAGAACTATATCATGTGCCTGGTATCCTCCCCCACCTCCATTACTGGGGTAATGTGTTATCTACCTTAGGTCCTCATATTGTCCCCATGAGTGTATTGTACAAAAAAATCCCCTCACATTTTAAATCCTGAATATTTACAATGAATAACTCACTGTTAATCTACAAAGACTCATTCATAGCAGTCATTTTGCAAATAACCATGAGTGATAAACTTGAGAAAAGCATGATCAGTTTGTGGACAATTTATAAAAAAAGAAGAGGCAACATTCATCACATGCCATCTTTTGTTACAAATCTATATTGTTCTCTGGCACTAAATTATGCTTCTAAAGTATGAGAGTAACAAGGTGTTTTCCTGTTTAAGATTTAGCTAAGCCTCTGGAGTTTTTAATCTGTTTTCCTAACAAAGTTTACTCAGAAACATTGGCTCTGTGCTGACTGTCAAGAGACCTCAAGACTCTTTGTGTAAATTGGAAAAAGCTCCCTTGATTGCTCATGGTTTTATTCTGGGAATAACACTAAATGCGATATAATTTTTGTGAGGTATATTTGCTGTTGAGCTGACTTCTAATTGAGCTTCTTTGTCATCTGCAGAATGTGAATGAACAGTGTCAGTCTAATTTTGATTGTAGTCACCAAACACCTGAACTATCCCCTTAGACCAAAGAAAGTAGGTACATCTTCTAGTAACTTTGCGTTCTGCAACTGTAATTTTCAACAGCGCTTTGGAAAAGAAACCTCTGAAAATGGCTGCTTCTGCTTCTAGTTTGAAATAATGTAATAGTGTGTGCGCATACATCACAGATTTGAGATGTCTGACTATTTTGTTGGCACATGACCAGGATTCATCACTGAATTTGGCCCACTGGTTGGATCTTTAGCTTCCACAGTAGAGGCTTGGTACCAAGGGAAGTGCAATGTGAACACTGAATTCAGGCCCTCTCAAAGATATTGTGGAATGTAGATTGGAAATCCTTTCTGCTGCATGTGCATAAATTCCATTGGACAAAGTCAAAACTGAAACGAATGTATCTCCATTTCTCATTAGACCTGCAATGAATTTGGTCCAGGGGTTTCAAAGCAAGTCAATAATACATCAATAATACATAGCCAACTAAAAAAGCAGTTTCTCAACTCTTGGTATTCACACCTCCACATCATCTGGGAGAAGTGGGCCTCATCCTCTCTGAGGGTATGTCTACACTACAGCGCTAATTCGAACTAACTTAGTTCGAATTAGTTAATTCGAACTAAGCTAATTCGAACTAACGCATCCAGACTAAAAAACTAGTTCGAATTAGCGTTTTGCTAATTCGAACTAGCATGTCCACATGGAGTGGACCCTGAACCGAGGTTAAGGATGGCCGGAAGCAGTGCCGGCAGGGCATCAGATGAGGACTTGGAGCGTGGAGCTGCTGTCTCAGGCTAGCCGAGGGCTGTACTTAAAGGGACCCGACCCCCACCCCGGACAGACAGTTCTCAGGGGTGCCCTGCTTGCAAAGCAGTCCTGGCTTAGATTGCCCGGAGTACCCACACTGGGCACATCACAGCACTCGGCCATCAGACTGGCTGCACTTGCCGCACACTGCCATCTGGGGAGAGGGGGCAATTGGGGGGCTGCAGGAGAGCTTCCACCCCCAGAAGCCCACAGAACCAGCCCAGTCCTCCCCAGCGGGGGCTCGTACCCCATTCCTCCCTCACCTCCTTCCACTTACCCCTCCCTAGCCCCCTTCCTGATGTACAAAATAAAGGACAATTGTGTTCAAAAATAGAATCTCTCTTTATTGAACAAAACTCGGGGAGACTGGGAAAAGGAGGTGGGAGAGGGGAAGACAGAGGGTGGGAGAGGGGAGGGCAACTACAATGATCAGAGATTTGGAACAGGTCCCATATGAAGAGAGGCTAAAGAGACTGGGACTTTTCAGTTTAGAAAAGAGGAGACTGAGGGGGGATAGGATAGAGGTCTATAAAAGCATGAGTGGTGTGGAGAGGGTGCATAAAGAAAAGTTCTTCATTAGTTCCCATAATAGAAGGACTGTAGGACACCAAAGGAAAGGAATGGGTATCAGGCTTCAAACTAGTAACAGAAAGTTGTTCTTCACAAAGCAAAGAGTCAACCTGGGGAACTCCTTGCTTCAGGAGGCTGTGAAGGCTAGAACTAGAACAGAGTCTAAAGAGAAGTGAGATAAAGTCATGGAGATTGGGTCCATGGAGTGGTATTAGCCAGGGGGTAGGAGTGGTGTCCTTGCCCAAAGTTTGTGGAAGGCTGGAGAGGGATGGCACGAGACAAATGGCTTGGTCACTGTCTTCGGTCCATCCCCTCCAGGGTCCCTAGGGTTGGCTGCTGTCGGCAGACAGGCTACTGGGCTAGATAGACCTTTGGTCTGACCCAGTACAGCCATTGTAAGCTCAGGGCTCAGGGTCGGGGGTCTCAGTGGACCACCTTGATTTTCATGCACACCTGCTCCTGGGTGGCCAGGCTGGCAGCTCTCCTGCCCTAGATGGCCACTTTCCTGTGCCTAGTGCGGAGGTCGTGGACGAGGTCCACAATGTCCGCACTAGACCAGGTGGGTGCCCACCTCTTGTGGTCCCGGGCAAGCTCCCAGGAGCCGCCAGCCTGGTCCCGGGAAGAGGGGGAGGCCTGGGGGGCATCGGGTGGGTGGCTCGAGCCGTGCCAGGTGCAGGGTCTGCTGGCTGGGTGCTGGCAGGCTTGCACCTGGCACGGGCATCGTAGCCAGCCCGTGCCCCTTTAAAGGGTCCGGGGCCGGGAGGGGGGCAATAGAGTTTCCCTGGTGTTGGCCAGAGTGGCCACCAGGGAAAGCTGGGGAGGGCCAGCCTCCCACTAGTTTGAATTAAGGGGCTACGCACCCCTTAATTCGAACTAGCTAGTTCGAACTAGGCTTAGTCCTCGTGGAATGAGGTTTACCTAGGACGAACTAAGCGCTCCGCTAGTTCGAATTAAGTTCGAACTAGCGTAGCGCTAGCGTAGCGCCTATCAAAGTTAATTTGAACTAACGTTCGTTAGTTCGAATTAACTTTGTAGTGTAGACATACCCTGACTGAATTGACCTTGTTATCTCTAACCTTACTCCTCATTGTAACTCTTTTCTTATGCCTGTATATTTATACCTGCCTCTGGAATTTCCACTACATGCATCGATGAAATGTGTCTTTGCCCACAAAAGCTTATGCTCCAATATATCGGTTATTAAATAAGGTGCTACAGGATTTCTCAATATTCTTGCAGATTCAGACTAACATGGCTAACCCTCTGATAATAATACATCTGACCACTTAAGTGAAACCTTACTGGCACATTGGCCTTGTACTATAAATGGATGACTTTCAGCCTCATGAATACAAGCTCAGACTCGTGGAAGAAACGGCAGGGGAATTTTTCATAATCAGAGGAGTTGCATTGCTCACAGCCATTTTGATGGAGCCTCCTGGTGCAGTTAGCTTCTCTCTGCACATATCCACCTCTGGTATTAGAAGAGAGAAACTACATACACAGAGCTGGGCTGTCAGCTGGTGTAAATCAGCATCGCTTCATTGCCTTGAGTCTGACCAGTGATAGCAGCAGCGGATCTAACCAATAAACCCGAGATCTGCCAAACACAAATCAGAGATGGAACAATCTAGGGCTGATAGGGGATTTTCCATGAGAATGATTTCCCAATAGAAAATACAGCTTCTGCAAAACTGAAATTTTCAGTGGGAAAATTAATAATTTTGCTGAAAATTTGTGTTAGTTTGTCAAGAAATTCTAAGGACAGCAGTTATCAGACTGTAGGTCGGGACCCCAAAGTGGGTTGCAATCTCATTTTAATGTAGTCACCAAGGCTGGCTTAGATTTGCTAGGAACTAAAGAGGTAGTCCAAGCCCTCCTGCCTGGAACCAAAACCAAAGCCTGGGGGTTTAAACAGGGCTCAGATTACAGGCTCCTTGCCTGGGATTGAAGCCCTTTTGCTTTGGCTTTGCCCTCACCCCCAAGGTTTTGGTACCTCCTAAAAAGTTTCATTCCCCCTTTCTGGGGGGGCGGGTTATATAGTAATTTTCATTGTCAAAAAGGGATCATGGTGTAATGATATTTGAGAACCCCTGGACTAGACTTTCTGATGGGCTGCAACTTGAACAAGGCAATATTCCAATTTTTCCCCTGACTGAAGTGTGTGGTGTGCCATAGTAGTCACATGACTCTGGTCATAACATGGAAATGTAGTCCAGTCAGGTACCCCTAGAAGAGAATAAGGGCCACAACTACAACTCCCATGAGGCAATACACTACAGGGAAATGTGGTTTAATGCATAAAGGACTCAACATTAAGTGTCATGGGTGGGTCATTTCAATAAATTGAAATGAAACACTTTTGGAATCTTCATTTCACAGAAAGTTCCTGAGTAGCAACTTTTCATCCTGCTGGGATGAAAACAAACATTGAAATGTCAGACTTTCCTGTGGGAAAGAAATTCTCAATTTAGCTGAGCTTCGCAAACATCCCTGAGTTTAGGGAAGGTTTCAATGATGATCAGTTTCTCAGTGTTATGGTTGGTGCCCACTTCCAGTATTGAAGGTCAGAGTAGATGATAATTGTCCTTTCGGACTTTAAAATCTGTGAAGCCAAACTACCTGAATTAACTGAAACTGAATGATGTGGATAGGAATGAAGAATTAATCAAGTAAGTGAATATAGTACAAACTGTAAAAAAAAAAAAAAAAAGATTACATGGCATTTACAAATTACATCACTTGATCTATGTGAGATAATTGCCTAATCTCTTCTTAAGTTGATGTCATTCACTCCCTGTTCAATGTGCCTTTCACATCCCCCTCTAGTGGCTAACAAATAGAGCTGCCTGATGCTCCTACTTCCTGCTAAGGGAGTTAGGACCAGACCCTCCAAGGTATCTAGATGCCATTCTGCCTCTTTAGCCACCTACCACTACCACTGACATTTTCAAACTGGCTGCCAAGTGGTTGACCAACCCCACAGGTGTCTAAATACCCTGGTGTCTCAATTTGTAGCAGTCAGCATTTGCCAAGTGGCCAAAGCACTGATGCCACCCCATCACTAATGAGCATGTTAAAGCTCCTGGGCAAGCCAAAGCTCGTGAAATAGGCTGCTCACTAAGTGCTTAACTCTAGAAAAGTGGTTGCTGCTGAGGTCACAGGAAGGTTTTTGTTGCTGGCTGGTAAGCTGCACCAGTTCAGCTACTTAGGTGCCGAAGTCCCTTATCTCATCATTTTACTTCTGGTTAGCTTAGGAGGCCCACAATCACAACAGGGCCAGTGCAGCAGTTGACCAGGCCTAGCGGTGAGAGCTGGAGTCAGAGACGAGGAACTGGATCCAAGCAGGATCGCAGCTATCGCATTTCTAAGCATAACCATTGAGCCACTATTAGCTTGACGCTGTGACTAGGTTTAAGAGTAGGCCTCATAAGGCATCTCAGCCAGTCAGGGGTTGGGTGAATGGAAGTGTTCAACTTTAGGTCAACTAGCTGGTCCTACGTTCAGCTTCAGGCCCTTATTTCTGACTCTGATGAATCCTTTTCTTAACTTTAATCTCCCTACACATCATGATTAAGGGGCTGGAGCACATGACTTATGGGGAAGTGTTGAGGGATTTGGGTTTATTTAGTCTGCTGAAGAGAAGAGTGAGATGGGAGAGGGGGTTAGATAGCAGCCTTCAACTACCTGAAGGAAGATTCCAAAGAGGATGGAGAGAAGCTGTTCTCAGAGGTGATGGATAACAGAACAAGGAGCAATGGTCTCAAGTTGCAGTGGGGGAGGTTTAGGGTGGATGTTAGGAATATCTATTTCACTGGGAGGGTGGTGAAGCGCTGGAATGGGTTATCTAGGGAGGTGGTAGAATCTCCATCCTTAGAGGTTTTTAAGTCCCAGCTTGACAACACCCTGGCTGGGATGATTTAATTAGGGTTGGTCCTGTGTTTTGCAGGGGACTTGATAACTTCCTGAGGTCTCTTCCAACCTTATGAGTCTATGATCATAGAGGAGCTCAGGACTGAGCATTCCACTAGGTGGTAGGCTGCCTGCAGGCCAGGTATAGCTGATGCTCCAGCAAAGGGCATTGCAAAGTACCCATGAAGCTCTGGGCCTTAGATCAAGCAGTAGAGTCTTATCTGGTTAGTGCTATATTCTCCGATTCAGACCTCTCTGACTAGGTCTGAGGTTGGCATGACTAGGGTCAGCTACAGATAGAAACCGAAAGGTTCATACTATGTATGCTATGGCCGGGGACTGGAGAGTTAAAAAGAAATCTCATCCGAGGGGTAGAAAGTAGGCCATGCAGTTGTTTGAAAAGTGTGTACAAATATTTTGTCGTTGTTTATTTTGAATTAATTTTAAGCAAGTAGAGGAGTTCAGGGGGTTCTGTTTGTTTGCTTGTTTTTGTTGTTGGGGGGGTTGTTTTTGTTTTGTGCTTTCTTAAGTGTTTTGAGTTTCGACTCAGTTTGTGTCTCCTGGATTTGGGGATTGGGGTCTGAATTGTATTTGTTTTGATTCTGAGTAAAATTGCAGTGTGTTTGCGCTGGGGATACTTTCTTCTTTTGTTGATTGCTACTGTGCAGCTATAAGAAAAGAAAGAGACCTTGCATAAACTATATTTTATTACTCTATGTCTGTTTGCTCAGGAGAGGGGCAGTGTGTCAATAAGGCTTTATGGGGATTTAAAAACAATTGTTGACCTTTATAAGATCAAGTCATTTCAGCCTCAGTTTGGCTTTATCCTGAAATTTGCTTAAATAATAAACTAGATTCTAGGAGTGGGGAATATCAAGGAACCAACTTCAGAGCACAATTTTAAAAGGCTAAATTATAGATCCTAATCTAGTGCAGAGTTATCGCAGCAGAGTAAAGCTTCCCCATTCCCCCAGGGTACGTCTAGACTACCGTGTTTTGTCGACGGAAGTTTTGTCGACAGATACTGTCGACAAAACTTCCGTCGACAAAGAGCGTCCAGACACATGGAGTTCTGTCGACAAAGCAAGCCGCTTTGTCGACAGAACTACGTAGTCTGGACGCAGTGTTACAGGCAATAACACCTTCTGTCAACAGAACTCTGTCGACAGAAGGTGTTTTGCCTCGTAAAATGAGGTATACCAGCGTCGACAAAACCGCGGAGTTCTGTCGACGTTATGTCGACAGAACTCCGTGGTAGTGTAGACGCTGGTATTGTTTTGTCGACAAAAGTCCA
Source organism: Pelodiscus sinensis (assembly GCF_052426305.1). NCBI lineage: Eukaryota > Metazoa > Chordata > Testudines > Trionychidae > Pelodiscus > Pelodiscus sinensis. The sequence continues at coordinate 58,916,647 of NC_143059.1, read as the reverse complement.
CTTTTGTCGACAAAACTAGGTAGTCTAGACACACCCCCAGTCTCTTCTGAGGTGCCCTCTATGCCAAGGTGAGATACTGCACAGTTGCACCAGGAAGGCAGTCTCCTTCAACAGGAGAATTCTCTGCTAGGCATCTGCAGCTGATTTGTGACCTTTTTGTGTTATCTAAGTGGAGCAAGGGGTACTGCAATACTGCTTGTGAATCCAGCCCAATAGTCCCTGAGTTATTAATACCTGTTTTATAATATTACTGTTACTGAGAAATTATAAATCAACCAGTAATCTTAGTTTATATAGGACCTAGAATGTTTTGTGTTTTGCTGCAGCATAAATAAAACAACCAGTGGAAGGAGCATATGTTAACTAACAAATTGTGCTCACACAACTCCCACTTTAGTAACAGGAGTTATCCAGGCTCATCAGCAGGAGAATATGTCCTTACCACCTACTTGATTGTGTTTTCAAACAACATTTGGGATGATACATGTTGATAGATGACATTGGTACCATCTGCTCATCATCATGAATATAAATGAAGTGATAATGAAGAAAGTATGCCAAGGACTATCAGGATGATTACACGCTAATGACATAATCTGGATCCTCAGCAATCTACAAATAAAATGCTGGAAACTCTAACTAGATTGAGGGCTGCTGGAACTACAGTGAGCAGATTTTTGACAGCTAACTGTATAAGAGGTATAAAACTACCCTCAAATATCTCAAAATGTCTTACTGAGTTACATTTCAGAGGCAGTCATGTTAGTCTGTTTCAGCAAAAACAAAAAGGAGTGTGGTGGCATCTTAAAGAATAACAATTTTATTATGGCATAAGCTTTTGTGAGATATACCTCACTTTGGATGCATGAAATGAGTTGCAACTCACAAAAGCATATGCCATAAGCTTATGCCTCACTTTACGTGGCATTGAGCCTTTGTTTTTCTCCCTTTCCTTCCTGCCCCCCCTTCCCATGCTGCTTGGGAATGAATAGCTCTAGCACATGCAGTGCAAAATTAACGTGAAATACAAAACGATGAAAAAAATGAGTAAGGGAGGTGCTTGGCTCTAAGAAGCAACGAATATTTAAAAGACCAGTCCACAAACGACTCATGATATGTGGCTGAATATAGCTGCCTTGTTTCTGAGCCACACTTGCACCTCTTGGATACCAGGGCTTTTGGGAGCAGATTCATTCCCTGGTGGAAGCAAGAGCAGCTCAGAGCTCTAACATAAACCCTGAATACAATGTGTCCCAAGGGATAACTCAGTAGTCCAGAACAGCCCGAATGCTACGTGATGCTGACATACTCCTTGTGCATGTATGTTCTCCATGTGGGACTACCAGCGATGTTATTGCACGCCTGTGTTATCCAGGCATAGCTCCTGCCCCAGCGGGGAAAATCTAGCTGCTTTCTGTCCCCTTTAAGCAAAGAAATGCAAACAGTCTACAATGTGGTTCACAATGGAAGCCAGCATTCCATTCATAGCAATGCCTGTTGTCTTAGGACTTAGCTAGACTATGCGGAACAGTCGAAAGAGGATATGCAAATTCCTCAGGAATTTGTGTATCTTCTTCGGATAGCACTTTTGAAAGTGGAGCTTTAGAAATTGAAAGTAGTTTTGACTTGGCTTTTTCGGCGAACCCTCCCCACTTTGTCGGAAAGCTGCATAATCTTAATTTTTTGATATATTTTTGAGGTTTACGCAGCTTTTTGACAAGGGGGGTGGTTTCGCTGAAAACGCAGAGTCTAAACTACTTTCACTTTCGAAAGTGCGATTGGAAGAAGATATGCAAATTTCTGTGGAATTTGCATATCCTCTTTCGACTGTTCCATGTAGATAAGCCCTTAGTGTGGGGTGTGCTAGCGCAGCCACAAACCAACTTCCTTTGAAAATGTCTATTCAATGGGCAGTCAAAAGAACTAACAGAATGTTAGCAACCATTAGGAAAGGGATAGATAACAAGACAGAAAACATCAAAATACTACAATATACATCCATGACACACCCACATCTTGGACATGGCATGCAGTTCTGGTCACCCTAAAATGGATACATTAGAATTGGAAAAAAGTACAGATAAGAGCGCCAAAATAATGGGGGATATGGAAAGCTTCCATGTGTGGAAAGATTTAAAAAGATAGGCATTGTTCAGCTTAGCAAAGACACAACTGAGGGTGGGGGATATATGATAGAAGTATGTAAAAGCATAAATGGCATGGAGAAAGTAAGTTATATTTACCCCTTCACATAACAGAAGACCAGGGGTCACCCAATAAAATTAATAGGCAGTAGATTTAAAATAAATATAAGGAGTTACTTCTTCACACCACACATAGTTGATCTGTGGAACTCATTGCTTCAGGATGTTATAAAAGCCAAAAGAATAACTGGGTACAAATGGGTTAATTTCCTGGAAGATAGCCAATGATGGACCTATTATTCAAGATGGTCAGAGACCATGGCCCATGCTCTAATTGCCTGAAGATGGGATGACAAGGATGGATCACTCAATAATTGCCCTGCTCTGTTCTTTCCCCCTGAATGTCTGATACTGACCACTGACAGAATGTTGTGCTAGTTGGACCATTCTTGTGACCAAGGGTGGCCATTCTTATGTTACTAAGAAAAGCAATCGTATGAATATAAACTGGCAGACTTTCCTCAGTTGCTTAAGAAAGAGTGAAATACACAGACATGTGGATAACAAGCTAGAATGATTATTTTAAGAATAACTTTGTATGTTTTGTACAAATCACTCTTCTTTTTTAATTGTGAAGAGAAAAATGACAAGTACGGGAATAACATCCTCCTTTTTCTGTTTAGTTATTCTCAGGTACCTGATTCCCAGCTGCATCTAACTCATTATCACTCTTGTTAGGCTCACACTTCTTTATGGATGCTCAAAACACTTAGATCTTGAAGAGGGTATTTCACTGAGAGTGGAGTGTGATAAGTGTAGCTAAAACAAGCCACTTAGTGAAACGTATTTATGTTAGATAATAAGATGAGGAGAGTGGTCCTCCCACATAGTTATGAGCAGGAGGCTTCTGTGGGAAGAAAAATACCAAGAGGTCCCCTTTGAGGAGACTTCCTCAGATTATTCCCACATGAGGCGAGAGGGTTGCTTGCTCCACACTCAGAAGAGGCATTACATATGAACCCTAAGTACAGCAGATGTCTGTGGCTCCTTTGAAGGCACAGCATCCTTAATGTATAAATTCAGACTCCAGGGCACCCTGCTGCTGTCCTGGTCTCTGATTCAGCATGATACTTCCACCATGTGCCCAACATTAAGCGTGTTAGATGGCCCACTGACTTCAGTGACATTGTTCATGTGCTCCAAATTAGGCAGTTTACAGAATCGGAGTCTTCGTTCTCTATTAGAGTATGTCTACACAGCTAAGTTATTTCGAAATAACAGCCGTTATTTTGAAATAACTTTCCTAGCATCTACACAAGCCAACTGCTATTTCGAAATTAATTTGAAATAGCAGTGGGCTTATTTCGAAATTGGTAAACCTCATTTCATGAGGAATAGCACCAATTTCGAAATTGCTATTTCAAAATAAGCGCTGTGTAGACGTTTATTTTGAAATAGGGGGCCTCAGCCCTTCCCAGGGTACCCTACTGGCTGCCCTGGCCACAAGATAACTTCTGACCTGATACACTGCCGGAACCAGTTCCAGCTGGCCTTAAATGCGATTCAGCATCCAGTCAGTGTGGATGCACTATTTCGAAATAGCAAAAATCAATTTCGAAATGCATTTTGTGTGTAGCCACGTTATTTTGAAATAAGTTATTTCGAAATAACTATTTCGAAATTAGATATTTCAAAATAACACTGTCGTGTAGACATACTCTTAGCATAGCTCCATTAAAGGAGGGTCCACAGAGGAGAGAGGGGGAAAAGCTACAACAGCCCCAGGCTTTATTAACTTCTGAGAAGGTTCCCTATAGGTCTGGTGGGAGGGCAAGTGGTGTCCCTCCATCCACATCCTAAACCCTTCTCACAGCACTCTGTGGAAAGTTCTTGGTAGGAAGGAGAGAGTGGTGATGCCAAGATGGCTGACTCTTCCTTCCTCAAGAGATCCATGTGCAAGACGATCCAGGCATCTCTCTCTCCCCCTGTCTTTAAATTTTGCTCCCACAACATTTATGGCCTTGTCAATACCTGAGATTAGCCCCCATTCAGCTATGGAAGGCTGTCACATTTTCCTCAAGTAGGCTTGGGATTTGGACTGGTGTGGCTATAACCGCTGCCAGACATCTATGGCTGGATCCCAAGTCTGCACAACTCTATGCTTTCAGTGGGGTAGAGGTTGAAGGCCTCATATGGCTGGGACTATACTGTAGTAACTTTCAGAGTACCATGTGCTCTATCTAAAAGTTCACGGCAGAGGATTTTGCTATTTTCACCAAATCTCCAGTTTTAATTTGTTGGGTTTGGTTTTTTTTTTTTTTAACTCATGAATAAATGTAGAAGGGGAAACATCAAAAGTCACCAAGTAGCTTGCATGGATCACAAACACTGAAGATTTCTTTTTAATATGCAATGAAAAAGTTGGATTAAGATTCACTCTTTTGATATACAGCTGATTATTTTTATTAAAAAAGAAGAAATTCCTGTTTCCTGCAATTAACTATAATTTTTTTGAAGCGCAACAGGCATAGAGAAATCACATATCTGTGGCGACTCCTTTCAAAGAAAACAATTAGCATCCATATCAAAAAGCTAATTCAGAGAAATTAAAGAACACATACATCAGTAAAATATAATATTTCCTCTTTAGCACATCTCATTGTGTACAGTGTGTCACTGTAAAATTGTTGGACTTGGAGATAATGAAGAGTGACAGTTGAAGGGTTCAGGGCTTCATATAAGACTTTTGGGTATGTAAAGATTTTAATTGCACATAATTATGAATGTGGAAGTGGAACGATTTAATTTTTTAGCTTTCATGCTATTAGAAGGCTAATAGAACCAATATCAAAATGAGTTAGTTACAGCAGAATTACTAGAAGAAGCTATTTTTTTCATTCAGCAATTTAAATTGAAGCAAAACAAAAAAATTAAAATAGCTCACATATTTAGCTCTCATTTTCATATATCTAGCAGTAAGAAGATAACTAGTGTATGTTATTAACAAAGATTATAGAAATAGTTCTAATAAGATTAGAATATCCTGGAATAAAGTGGGAGGGCAATAGGGGATAGATAGGGGAAAGATTGCAAATAGCATAGTCAGAACAATGTACTTATTCTATTATGCATAAGAGGTGCCTTTATCTAAAGCAAATCACACCCTCTTAATGCAAACAAGTATGCTGTCTGTCCAGCGTAGACACACATGTTGCTAACTGGCACAGTAAGAGGAGAAATTAATATACTTTTGATGAATTCTTGCCTATTGTCTAACCATCAAAAAATTAAAACAAAAATCAATTGCTTGCTAAGGCAAGATTTCCTTCATCCTCTTTACCTTTTTCTTCTGGGTCAACTCCAACCTAATAACGTTTCCTAGCTTAATCCAAGAGCCCCTTTTCCCCAGCTCAGAGGGTCTTTTCTTTCCTTCTCTTTCAGCATCTCAGTTACAACTGAACATCTTTCACTCTACCTCCTTTTGAGACTCCCTCCCCCTTTCTGAAGTTCCTCTTTAACCCTTCTGTCCAGAGTCCCCTTTCTCTGTACTTCTGCATTTCCCCCAAGACACTATGAATTCTTCCCTTCTTCGATGTCTTATGGAATTATTTCAGCTCTGTAGTCTGTGTTGTGAAGGACGTCAGATTACATGATCACTGTGGTGCCTTCTCGTCTTAGACCAGGTCTATACTTCGGGGAAACGTTGACTTAGGGTACTCAATTCCAGCTCTGTAAATAACATAGCTTGGAGTCGATGTACATTAAGCTGAACTTTGGCACCGTTCCCAGCGGCAGATCGATGGGAGACATGCTCCTGTTGACTTCCCTTGCTTCTCACAATAGCATTCAATGGGGGCACCCTCAGTGTTCAATTTAGTGGGTTTTTATTAGACCTGGTAAATCGAATGCCAGAAGATTGACCATCACAGTGTCAATCTTCCCGCAAGTATAGATGTGGCCTTAGAGTCTATGATCCTGCATTATAAACACTTTTATACACAAAAAAGTCAAGGAAGGCAGGAGCTGCCCCATTGATCTCTATAGGGTGCATCTGCACTGCACCATAAGTCGAAATAAGATACGCAAATTGCATATCTTATTTCAATGTTATTTCAAAATAGCTTATTTTGAAATTTGGCACTCTCTACACAGCACTTATTTCGAAATAAATCACTATTCCAAAATATCCCTTACTCCTCATCGAATGAGGTTTACAGGGATATTGGAATAGCGAGCCCATTATATTTTGAAATAATGGGTGAGCTCAAAAGACGCAGAATAGCTATTACGGGAAAGCTATTTCCTCTCACAGGCCAAATACATCCACAATTTCATTTTTTAAAACAGAGTAAGTGCATTTTAAATAAATTAGCCAACTGATGTGTTATGGTCCTCTTTTTTTAAGATCATCTCACAGTTCAGATACAGGCTCTGAGTTTTGACTTTAATGCCTCTGGTATCATCTAACGAGAATGTCCTTTAAATATAAACACTAGTATTAACAATAGATTTTTTTAAAGGAAGGGGAATAAAGTGAATATTGGTGCTTGTGAAAAGTTCAAGATTTACAGGTTCAGCATTTAGGACTGTCAGTAGAACTGGGCAAATCATGGACTTTCCTCTCAGTTCATTATCTATTTTAAATAGTCAGAAAATTCATTGCTAGTTAAACAATTTGTCAGTTTGTTTAATAAAAAAGTTTTAAAATTCATTTTGGGTCAAACAATTTTATTTGACCTGTAATGAAATGTCTTATTTAGACTTTGAGAAATTTTAAACATATGAGGTATTTAAAAAAATTCAAGGAATTTTCAGAATGAAGTAACTTTGAACCAAACAATGAAACCATATGGTTCTGAATGTCAAAACAAAACATTTCAAGATTTCAAGAATTTTGGAGTTTTTTCCTCCAAAAATTAACTATTTTGTGTAGCTGCTTCAAATTCACAAAATACGTTGGAGTTGCCAAATATGAATATTTTGCCTAATTAAATAAAATAACTAAAAATGTTGTCTGAAAAGTTTCTCAGCTCTAGATATTACCATATTATTACTACAGAATGGACAGTGGTGGTTTTGTGATAGCCAACCTAGTTCTAGGAAATGGCTTGTGATGCTCAGCTAATCTTATATAGGCAAACAAATAGCCTTCAGATGACAGCAATTTTTGGTCATAATAACTGACATGGACCAGATTTAAACTGGCAGCTAAGATGTGAAAGGCTCCATATACCCTCCTCTGAGTCATGAGGTGACATATGGTTTCATTCTTAGTAATAGGATGCCAAGCTGATGGATTGGGAAGTGTTTATCTAAAGATTAAAGATAGCTTGTGCCATGCTTAGTGGGAATTTTTTTACAAATATTTGTCAATGGGGAAAGATTCAGAATGTGGAAACTTGAAATTTGTGCTTTGATGTGGTCCACATAGTCCAATCAGGTTATAGAATCAGACACAACCCAGCATGATTTAAAAAGGCTTCAGATCTGAGTTTTTTATCCCTCTATCCAAATATTTTTTTTTTTAGTGGAAGAATTTATAGCTTGCTCAGTGTCCTTCCAATATTACCTTGGTCCTTATTATAGCGCCTCTCCTGGACTCTTATCTACGATGGCTATTAAGAATATGTCATATTTAGAACTGCCAATGCTGCTTTTTATTTCTAGCCGTCTGAGAATCTTTTTGCATCTCTTTTGTTATTATTGTCAACGTTTTTAAAATATAACACTTCTGAGGATCCTTGAGTGAACTTCCTCAAAGGGATATAAATCATCTTATTGCTTCTGCAGGTTACTTTGATCCTTGTATTTCCCCAGATCACAACATGGTTAAATAAAATAGTTCAGATTCTCCTTTTCCATCTGAACAGTCTTCCAGACAAATAACCTGTTGATTAAAGTCAGCTACAATAACAAAAAAGCCAAAAGATTAAAACCAAGAGGGGACATCTACATGGTGATCCTGGCTCCAGCCAAGCACAATGGGGCAGCCACCTGCCATGCCATCCAACTGTTGGAGCTGCCAGAGCAGTGCCCCCACCAGTCCCAGTACACAGGGCATGGCCACATGGCAGGCAGCTGCCCCCTGTACCAGGACTGGGGCCATAGTACTATTTTTAGTACTGCAGCAGTAGCTACCACCCTGGCCACAACTCCAGCTGGGGAAGGGCTGAAGCTAGGGCCAGGGCTGCGCAGTGTCTGCTCAGCTGCTCCTGGGGCATGGCAACTACCCACCACACAACCCCACCCCAGAGCAGCTGAGCAGCCATTGTGCAGCTCTGCTAAGGAGGTGGGCGGGAGGGAAATTCTTGGTGCGCGCCCATGCAGGCGCCCACCTTACAAAGAACAATGGTAGGGACCACAGATTCACTTCCTGTTTCTCAGATCATGAAATACTGCTGGAGCAGCCCCATTGTGTTCATAATGCTCATCACTAGGCTGACCAGCAGTTCAGCATTCCTTCTTTCAGTCAGAGATAGTAGATGCACATATAGGGGCTGTTAAAAAAGAGCATGAAACAAAGTCGGAAGCCCATGGAAGGATAGGCCAGAAAGAACTGCATCATGGGATGGCGAGCATATCCCCATTATGCAGTGTGATCCATGTTCAGCTTTCCCAATGGCTTAGGATGGTGAGTTGCACAGTATAATCACTACCCACACTGCAACACTCTCTCTATCAATGCAAGTGCACTGATTGTGGACACACTCCCTTGGCACAAGGGTGTGGAGATACACAATCGATGTAATTAAAGAAGCTTATGGTCATCAACATAACTTAAGCTGATTTAACTCTCTAGCATAGACAAGGTCTCAGTTGTATGGAGGAAACAGAAGTTAAATTCTCCATTATCCAAATACTCTATTTACCCCTCTCTCTCAGCTTCAATTAGAAGTTTGCTGATGTTAGGATCTCCTCACAGATCTTGGACCTTTTCAATTAATTTTAATCAGGCTAGTTAACACTTCTTTAATGTGTAAGAAATGGGCAAATATGTAACTGAAGAGTCATTTACCTTTTTAATGAAGGTAACAAATATGCAATTAAAAAAGCCTCATCTTTCAGTGACTTTGCAGTAAATTAACTTGTTTTGCCATTATTGTGCCTATAGAATGTCACTTCCCCTGGAGTTTTGACAGTAAAATTCTTTATCCTTGGCAGAATTAGCAAGTAACATTAAGATCTAGGAAATGACAGTTTGTGAATTAGGTGAGATATACAATGTGTTAATTATTGAGGGACCAAACTTCATGCAATTTAAATTTAGCATCAAGATAAGGATAATGTATTATGAGGCTTCTGTGTATTTAATGAAGTTGAAAATGATTACCAAATCATAGGAATTGATTCTGAGTTTCCTTAACTATTCTTGAAAATTTCTGTACAGTGGGACTCACCATAATAGACTATTATTCTTTGCAAATAGAATAATATAAATTGTGGAAATAGTATTGTAAGTGTTGAGATATTTTAATTAGATACATATTTCAGAAAATGCTTACTGAATACCTCTGAAGCTAGAATACAGTTAATGCTGTTCCCTCTTTACAAGGCTCTTCTTTTTAAGGCTGCAGTCAGTGTCAGAGTCAGTTTACTGATCTCACACCAGTAGGAGTCTATTATTCATAAGAGAGCCCCGTCCAAATCCCTTTAAAGTCAATGGGCGTGATTCCAGATAGGCCAGATTCTGATTTTGGTTACAGCAGAGTAAATCCAAGGGAAATGAAACCATAATTTGGCCCATGGACTTGAAAGGTTGTTAGATCAAGCCCAGGATATGCACCTGAAATTTCCATCTTTCACCACCTACCAATGGCTAGAAATGAAATGGGTAACTATTAGGGAGGCAGACTATCATCTCATCATCAAGCACAGCCACCAGTACATTGTCCCCATAGTCGAGAGCGGTCACAGCCATTAACTGTAGGTCTGTAAATTACTTTGCAGTGGGAGTCAGATCCCTTGAACTCTTATTTTAAGAATTGGGTCTATGGGTGACAATGTAAAATGCACTGAAGACTGCTGAGCATTCCCCTGGGAGGGCCATCCCTCCTCACAAACCCCAGCAGAGGGTGGGTATTGGGGCATGGTGAAGGGGAAAGGCTGGGTGCCAGAACACCACTGAGTTTCAGATAATCCCTAGCTGATGTAAATACCCTTTGGCACTGGTACCAGGCACCCTACTGCAAAGCATCTCAAAGGCTGCTCTAACTTGCTCTGGGGGCTGAGTCAGCTCCCAGCAACCACTGGGATCCAGGTAGCACGGTAATGTCACAACCAGACCATTGGGCCCCATCTCAGATAAAGTGCCAAACATAGCTCAGCCGGAGCTGAGCATGGAGGCCTTTGCCAATTCAATCCCTGGTTCTCTGCTGAGGTGCCTCAATGCCAATGAAGGAGAGTTATTTATGTTTCAGTCCTCTGTCCATTAGAATGGACGGAGATCATTGGTCTATTTCCATTTAGATGGTTTACCTTTCAAGCAATTATCCATCATGGCATGAGTTGGACCAGTAACCAAGAGGAGAAAAGCTCTTTTAATTCTCCAAGCCATTGGCTGAGAAGCTGATTGTTTTATTTTTAAGAAAATCTTCAGCTAACAGAAAGCAGGAACTACGTAAAAATAAAGAGCCCTGTCTGCGTATGGACTGATTGGATCAATTAACTACTTCGACTGTGACTTGTTTGGGGGGCAGGGATCATCTTTTCATTGCACATGTGTGCCACACCTCGTGCCATGGGGGCCTGGCACCTGACTGGAGGACCTATGAGTTCTAATATAATACTAAGAATGACTAGGACACAAGAAATCACAATCTAGTTCTTCAATTAAAATGACTATAGGTTTTTCAGATGAGCCGCTCCCATTTTATTTTATTTTTTCATATAAGTCATTTGACACAACAACACTATCCATAAAGTTAACTGTTATTGGAGAAATTGTCACCTACTCTGAAAATAAATGAGTCCGCTTGACCCTAAAGTCTATAACTGGTGAGGCTTTGCTTTAGTATTTAACTAGCAGCAAGAAACCTTTCATCGGACCATCCAGGAGCACTGAAAGCTGGGAAGAGAGAACAACTGACACCTGTTTTCTAACCTGCAGATGGTAGGAAATTAGCTGAATCTTGCCAATATGTATCCTCCCTCATCTCCACTTTGAAGAACAACAGAGAGAGGGAGAGGTGGATGGCTATCAGTGAGCACTTTGTGCATTGGCAAGAAAAATAAACTATTAACCTTTGATAAATTCCAGGTCAGGGCAGAACAACATGCTGCTTTATATCTTTGCTAATGATAAACCGGCATTGGAATTAGTCTTTTTTTTTAAAGCAGAGAGAGCTGAACACAGGAGATCAAAACATGAGAGCAGATTGGCTAGGTACATAGTAGATTTAGTAACCCACTGCAGGAGTCTAAATCTGGCCACACTTGGGTTCACAAAGCTCCTGCTCAGCTGTCCCTGAACTCTTTGTAGGTATTTAAAGTTTTGCAGAAGAAACCTGCTTCTGAAGATACAAACAGTAGCTCCATGCCAAGTATGCAGATAGCTATGCTCCAGACTAATGCATGAAATAGAGGATTATAGGTGTTCTTCTGACTAAACTCATCTATAGGGCCCAATCTGGTAAATGTACTCATCTCTGCCTCCCCGATCCGATACCTCTAGGGAAATGTATAGAAAGTGGTGTAAAAAAGGGAAGGTTAGAATATTTGGGAGACCACTGGTTCATGTCCCCACGCCACCTGAGGGGTAGAAGGGCTTTGAACTGGGATATGCCCCCTCTCAAATGAGTACCCACACAACTGGACTATGGAACAGGCTGATGTAGGATTCCTTCAGACTCTCCTGTTTAAGTTGTTTCACTGTGCATTGAAAGGAATGAAAGTTCATTGGGCCAGAGAAAGCGAGAGCAAGAATGACCAAGTAGCCTGGTTAGAGCATGCACCCGGGAGGTGGCGGATTCAGGATCTAGTCAAAATGCTCCTATCCCTGCTGCTTCTTCCTACACGGTTTTGCAAAAACAGCTTAGATGGCTAAAGCCAAGGGAAGGTTTGCAGCTGAGGATTCCCACCCCATGGATGAAACATCCCCGCCCTCCACCCCAGTTTTACAAAACTCCCCCTTTGTCCAGGCCTCAGATGTACTGCAATCCTTAAGCAAAACATTTCTGAGGGCAAGGTGCTCTGGAGCTTTAATGTCGAGTTTAGTTTAGGTTGTGTTTTCTATTAGAAGCGCCTTGTACATCTCGACATTCAGCATGTAGAGAGTGGATTGGAGACGCGGTGGTTACAAAGTTTGAGGGGGTTCAGTAATTGTGTGAGGACTGAACACAAGGATTTCAAATGAAGGATCCGTTTTTGCCCTTTATCTTTGGTAGGGTTGCACAGAGGGTAATTAACCACAGGCAGAATTTGGTCTGGTTAGGATGTAACTCCATTTTGTCCCAACTACCTCCCCAGAATTAATTTGACTTACTGACTAGATGCTCGGTGGCTACCTCCCAGCACCCCTGGTGATAATTTCTTACAATCGATCTAGGAAATTTAACATCTTTCCTGCCCCTTGCCTGACCAGCTCCACTCTTTGGATGACTGAGGAATCACAAAGCATACTTAGACACAGCTGTATAATTAACCAAGAGTATTGCAATAGGAAAACTTGCAGACAGACAGGTTTCCTCCATTCCATAGGCGAAATGATGCATTTAGCCCTTTAGCCACAGGGTGGCAGTGAAAGCTTGGTTTTTGTTCTAATGGCGGCAGAGCTGCTGCTATTTGCTGACTCAAAGCAAAAAAAAAACACCCATGAGAACTGCACATTCTACAGATCCTTGGCTGCACTCTGGGATCTCCAAAGAGCACCTGCCCCGTTCCAGTGAGCAATGATCCTGCTTTGCTCTGTCTCTATTACTCCATGCAAGGGTCATTTATCTGTCTGGCACTGAAGACCTTGTCATTTAAACGGCCTCTGCAAAAATGTTATTCAACAGACACCTTTAACTACGTTGTATAGAGACCGGGTTGCGTTACTCTCGCTATTGGTGTCAATAACCTCCTGTAAACTTGAAAATAACATTATATTTCTAATGCTCCTGGATGTGACCCATAGCTGGGGTTGCCATATGGTTTCACAAAAAATACCGACCCCCCCCCGCCAAAAAAAACACCAGGAAAAAAATTCTGTTGAGAAACATTGTTGATTAGAAAAAGGTCACAAAAAGGCTGCAGAAAAGTTGTTGAGATGTCATTTTAGATGTCCGGTATTTTCTGAATATTTTTACCGGATGGAAGGCGCAAATACTGGGCTGTCTGGTTCAATACGGGACACCTGGCAACCCTACCCACAGCCCTCCTCACGGGCTTGCCACGGAATTGGAATAAATCTGCGAGGACCGTGCAGCAGCATTCTCAAGGATGATGACAGTGCTGCCGGCACAATTCTGAATCTCTTTTTAGTAAGTGCTCACCCAACTTCGTGGGTGACCCAACAGCCACAAAGCACAAAAAGTTAAGATAACTTATGGGTGTAGCTTTGGTGGGCCTGAGCGGGTCGTGGCCCACCCACTTTGCACCCATGCCCACCGCCGTCCAGCCAACCCAGAGAACCAGCCAGGGAAAGGGGATGGGGGCCTGGAGCTTGCCCCACTCAGTCCTGGCACTCCAGCTGGGCAGTGGGTCTGGGGCTTGCCCCACTCATCCCTCCTGTCCCACTTCCCCACCCTCATTCTTGCCCACTTGCCCAAAATCAGGTCCTACCGAAGTGAGCCCTTCTGGCTACGCCACTGAGATAACTGTAGGTTCTACAGAAACCAAAGTTGTTTCTGATCTATTACGTCTTTCTTCATGCCAGATTGAGGACTCGAAAACATGTTTAAAGTACAGAAGAAGCCCTGCCTATTAGCCTATGGCAGATTTGAAAGGAGGCCAAATGTGAAGGAAATTCCGAAGAGCGATCCACAGCAAGGTTTCAATGCCCTCTTTAGTAGCACTGAGTTTCCTGTAGCTGGAACGGAGCATCAGCCCACCATTTAGGTAGGAAGGGTTTGTGGCAGATTGTAGACCAAGGAGGTACCATCTTGTAGCTAATTTAATTCAGAAGAAAAGGGGAGCACTTAGTCCACCTGGGGTTTCTAATCACTCTGCTGTTCTGAGTCCGACCTCATTTCTTATTATTAATGTGAACTAGGAGCCACCCCTTTGAAACCAATGGAGTTAATGCAATGTATGTGAGATCAAAATGAAGCCTTAAGCCTATCGCAGGCATGGGCAAATTTACTGACCGGCCAAGCTATATACAGAAGTCTACAGAAGTTTGAGAGCCACGGTGCACCTGCTAGGGCTTGGAGTTTCAACCCTACTCCTACTGAAGACCCAAGACCCACTTCCCTGCTGGACAGAAGCCCCTACCTCACCACCCTTCAGCAAGGCTGAGCTGTCAGGCTCCCCCGCCCCAGTCTGGTAGGTAGAGAATGAGGGATGGGTTAAAGGGGTGGGCTCAGTGAGCAGCACTTGAACTGCAAAAGAGCTGCAATGTGGCATGCTCACTGAAAAGAGGTTGAAGTTTCAGGATATACACAGGATATTGTGCTACCTGCTTCTCTGACTCCAGGATTAACTCTGCACAGCCTATGCTGCCTAACAGAAGGCTCCCCTCAGCCTTGCCATGACCTAAACCAGAGGTGGGGAAACTTGTTAGGGTCGGGGGCCGCTGACTCACAGAAAAATCAGTCTGGGGCCACAAACAAGTGATGATAAAAGAAAACCTCACTGAGCCTAGGAAAGCCCAGCCTCATAGATTTTGTGTGCCAGTGCAGGGGAGCTGGAGTGCCAGTGCTGGGCAGGGGGAAGGGGGGCCTGAGGCTCAGGTGTCCTCGTTTTGATCTCTTTATTGTGGTGCTTTAGTGAAGAAGGGCTGTGTTTCAACCCAATGATGCCTAATCATGGAAAATACATAGATGAGCAAGCAAGTGCAACGGGTGCACTGGCTATTAGAGTGGAGGAGGAAATCTTTGGGTTCCACTTACAAGGGAACTTCAGAATACAGGTATACAATCTGCTACGTGGGAGGTTGGCTAGGCCAGTAACGTTTATAGTCTCCATGCTGTTTTTTAATTAAGACTGAACAAGACTGTTAAAAGTAAGTGAGATGGTGGGACCATTCCACAGGCAGCCCTTTACGCCGGAGCGCCTGCATTTTCATGTCTGCACATTATTACAAGCTTGTGCACCCGAGTATGGAAACGACAAATGAAAGAATGAAGCCTGCCCTGTACCCAGGGAAAATTGGAGGGAACTGAAGACCAGTTCAGACTTTCCTCCTACTGAGAAAAGAAATATCTTGGAATGCTGGTATAAAGATCTTGCCATTCATAGCTCAACTTCCCTATAAGTGGAGATTCACTATAACCAGAAGATATGCATTTTATTCTACGCATATCATACACACACACACACACACACACACACACACACACACACACACAGAGGCAAGTCATGATTTTATTCTACTTTCCTCTAAGTGGAGAGGCATGCTCCCCATATATGTAGCCCTATAATGCATGAAGAGCAGCATGGTTGGTAGTGATTCCACTTGCAATGCTTTTTCAGAAGGGTAAATCCACCAACAAGTCTTTGTGTAAACTGTCTTATTTATTTCACCATCCAACACCCCACTTGCCAGAAGAATTATCACTTGTGTATTCAGTTTCAATAAGATCAAAATTTGCTTAGTAAAATATTTACTCAGCCTTTGTCCCTGCAAGTGTAAACTCGTGTAATTACAGAATACTCCAGCCTTGTGATTATAAACCTATAGAAATAAAATCCACAAGCACATGAACAGCATGGAGCAGAATCTGACACTTATTTACACTCAACAATGATAGTTAGTCCATGACAAGCCACTAGGTAACCCACATGCATACACTCTACCTCAGGTTCGTTCTTAGCAGTGACCTTTATTTCAATGTTTAGTGGGCTCAAGGCACGCTTGGTTATTTCTTCCCATTAATCAGTGATGGAGATGTGTTAATTACCTTTACATCAGAGTCCGGAAAGGTGTTGATTCCACTTTCTGTTGCGACTGCAATCATCTGACACCCAGTAGCGGCTATCAGAAACCAGCAGATATTGTATTCCGATAGCAGGATGCCCACTCAAATGGGAAAAGGGTGAAGAGAGGGGAGTTGGAAGAGAGTTAGGACCCAAAGTCAGGAGCAAACTGAACCACACAAGTAGGGGGAAGGATTCAGATTCAATTAAGGTGGGAGGGAAGATACAGGCCCATGTTTAAAATGGCCATCAGCACATGGCAGCAACAGCCATTTTAAATATTCAGTAGTCACACAACCATTTCCTGAGGGGTGTTGTTGCCCTCCCAGCGATTTTAAAGGGATTTGCAGGTGCCTAACATCCCCCAGCATTTGGTCCTTACTTTTATACTTTAAAAAAAGATTTGTGTGAATTGGAACCCAGCAAATAATCCCCCACAACAGGAGTTTCTGATTATTTCAGAGTAGCTGTTGATATCAAAGTGCTGGTGTCTCTGAGCAGTTAGAATAAAGCCATTTCACTGAAACAGCTTTCAGCAGGGAAGTAGTACCGCCAGGGACTGGATATTTCCACTAACACATTCCTGTGCTCTGCGGCCAAGTCTTGGTGTAGAGTTGAAACCTGAAGCGGAGGAGGCAGCCTTGAAATGACAAACTGGTAGTGATAATCTGCTCATTAGATAGACCATGGCAAAGCAAGCTTATTATTTTGATTTTAAATAATGTTTACATAAGAGCTTCATAGCACAGGACTCGGTAGAGCTGGGAGGGCAAAGAACAACAAAACCTTTTGTACCTGTCACTTTAATATATGCCTGCTCCCACTTTGGCACCACACCAGAGTTTTGGATACAAAGTAATTTAAAGCAGCAGGGAGGATATTTTGAAGGATATTTTAATTAAGCCTGTCCTAAGGTTCTTGAGGTGAGGCCTTCTAGTAGTTTTGTTTACAGGGCTTCCCTACACAGGTAGGTTTTCCTGAGCTATTACAGGGCGAGCATTGAAAAAACCAGTTTCCTGCAGGTATTCTGTCTAGCTCATCAGGTAACCTAACCTGCCTGACCCTGAAAACGTTCAGGTTCATAGGGTTTCTAGGTCCCAAACTAATTGCCTGAAAAAAATGACTGGTTGGACTCAGATCAAATGTCAACATCGCTGTTCAACACTGCCACGGCGGCTGCCGGTAAGCCACAGAAACAGAGATTGGTAAGCAGGCAGAAAAAGGAAATCAGGGAGAAGAAAAAAAATTGTCCCTCAATGGAGCCATGAAGGTAGAGAATGACTGTGGTCAGCTCATGGCTGTGGGGGTGAGAAAATCCAGGAATGTTTTCTCCCTCACTATTCTGATCATTGGAAGTCCCTGGCCAGCAGGTTTCATTATTGTATGAAGGCATGAAAAATAGCCTGAGCATAATCACCTTCCACCTCTGTCTGCATAGGCGGCTGGAAGTCGACTGTATTATATTGTAAAGGCCAGACACTCAGTTGAAGTCAATGGCACCATGCAGATTTATGCCATTTGAGGATTTGGCCCTGAAAATCCAATTCTAGGAGTCTGAGAATAAATTACAGTCCTTCATGATGCTGTAGATGCTGAAGTAGAGTGTTTGTAGTATGGATTCTGGGGTTTTGTAAGTGGAGATTTCTTGGTGCTACTTGCTTGAATTCCAGGTATACCTTTCGGTCTGTTAGCCCAAATGGAAATGGAAATGTAGATATTGCGTGAGCTGCTTTTATATGGAGTAAGTGCCCCTAGCAGTCAAAAATGGGCAGTGTAGTAATACTAGATTGTTAGCTGTAAAGGATCCAAGGAAAGAACTCAAAAGGGTTTCATTGAACAAGTTACCAATATCCTGGAGGGCTAGCATAGGTTAGGGCAAATCAAAAGTGGGAGGAGCATCTCCAGTGGAAAGGTGGGCATGCGAAATGAGATTATGTAAAGTCACCTTGGGAGTGATTGAGCCTAACAGTTATTTTAGGTCTTGGAGCTTTTCCAGGGTAAACTCGTTTCCAGAAGCCTAACCAGACTCAGGCTACGTCTACACTACAATGTTTTTGCACAAGAAAATCTACAGACAATCGACAGAACAGAGGGGTTTTTGCGGTGTAGGTAAACCTCCTTTTACAAGGCATAACTCCTTTTTGGGCTACAGCTCTTGCACAAAAAGGTGTGTGTGGACGCTCCGCAGGGGTTTCTTGCACAAGAGTGTCCATGTAGTGTGGACGCTCTCTTGTGCAAAAGCACATTGCAAAAGCAATGCATTTTGAGGTGTGGACACGCTTTTGCGCAAGAAGATTTTGCACAAGAACTCTTCCACAAAAGACTTCTTGTGCAAAAACCCTGCAGTGTAGACGTAGCCTGATCAGAGACCTTCCCTACACAAGCCACCTCCAATGCCATAATTTACCACCCATGCAGCAACAGGAGAAGTAGCGGCATAGAAAGAGACAACATTTAGTGGTAAAAAAAAGTCTCAGAGGTTCATTATGATTCGGGGCTTAGAATGGCTGCCATATGAGGACAGATCAGTAATATTGGAAAAAAGCCTGGAAAAAAGAGACAACCGAGGGGGGCTATGACAGAGGTCTGTAAAATCATGACTAGTGTGGAAAAAGTGAATAAAGAAGAGTTATTTACTAGGGGTCACCAAATGAAATTAGTCAGCAGAAGGTTTAAAACAAACAAAAGAAAGGACTTCTTCACACAACACACAGCCAACCTGTGGAACTCCTTGCCAGAGGGTGATGTGAAGGCCAAGACTCTAACTATGTCTACACTACAGGGTTTTTGCACAAAACCCCACAAAGCGTCCACATCTCAAGTGTGTTTTTACACAAGAAAATTTACAGTAAAACGGCAGAACAGAGGGCTTTATGCAGTGTAGGTATACCTCTTTCTACAAGGAATAACTTCTTTTTGTGCAAGAGTTCTTGAACAAAACGGTGTGTGTGGATGCTCAACAGGTGTTTCTTGCGCAAAAAGAGCCTATCAGAAAAAGCACAGGTGCTCTTGCCCAAGAACTTTCTTGCCCAAGAGTGTCCATACAGTGTGGATGCTCTCTGTGCAAAAGCACATCGCTTTTGCGATGCACTTTTGAGGTGCGGACGTGCTTTTGCGCAAGAAGTTTTTGCGCAAGAACTCTTCCACAAAAGACTTCCTGTGCAAAAACCCTGCAGTGTAGACAAAGCCTAACAGGATTCAAAAAAGAGCTAGATAAATTCATGGAGGTTAGGTCCATCAATGGCTATTAGCCAGGATGGGGAAGAATAGTGTCCCTAGCCTGTGTTTGTCAGAAGCAGGGAATGGGTGACAGGGTGGAATCACTTGAAGATTACTTGTTCTGTTCATTCCCTATGGGGCACCTAGCATTGGCCACTGTTGAAAGACAAGATACTGAGATAGATGGACCTTTAGTCTGATCCAGTATGGCCATTCTTATGTTCTGTTCTGTTTCTACCAGGGCCAGACCCGGGGAGCCAGTCTGGCAGTGAATTATGGCTGCAAAGCTGAGATGCAACCAGACTGGCAACTGATAGAGTGCTGTGCCTGAATTCAGCCCAGGAACTTGCCTCTGGAATGCTTAGTAAATGCTCCAGCACAGTGATCAAGGAGAGACAGGGGAAGGCAGGGGGAGGGTGACAGAATCAGCCACGGGGGCGGAGCTGGTGACTAGTACATGAATTTATCTGGCCGGGTGTGGTGTTATTCTGGCCTCAGATAACCTGCCAGAGGGTATGTCTACACTACCCTCCTAGTTCGAACTAGGAGGGTAATGTATGCATACCGCACTTGCTAATGAAGCCCGGGATTTGAATTTCCCGGGCTTCATTAGCATAAGCGGGGAGCCGCCATTTTTAAATCCCCGCTGCTTCGAACCCCGTGTAGCGCGGCTACACGGGGCTCGAACTAGGTAGTTCGGACTAGGGTGCCTATTCATAGGGTGCCTCCTCATTCGAGGAGTAACGTTAGTTCGGAATAGGCACCCTAGTCCAAACTACCTAGTTCGAGCGCCATGTAGCCGCGCTACACGGGGTTCGAAGCAGCGGGGATTTAAAAATGGCGGCTCCCCGCTTATGCTAATGAAGCCCGGGAAATTCAAATCCCGGGCTTCATTAGCAAGTGCGGTATGCCTACATTACCCCGCTAGTTCGAACTAGCGGGGTAGTGTAGACATACCCTGAGTTATTTCAGTCAAATAAGCTTTGCCTTGGAATCTGAGGCAACCAACCTGCTGGGCGTTAGCCCAGAGCAGCCACAGCTTGCTGAGAAGGGTGTTTCTCAAAAGAGATGGGGCAACAGCTCAGCTGATTGATCCATGGGGCAGGGAGAGGGTGAGCTTCCAGCACTGCAGGCCCTGGGCCTTGTGCTGGGGTGCAGGCCCCCAACTGATTGCACACACCTGTGAGTTAAAACCCTGCCTCAGCCATAACGGAGCAAATGGAAACCGACACTTCCTGCCTCCCAGCGACAGCCTCATGTTAATTACAGCCCCATAAGGCCCGTTTAGCTCCCCTCTTTATTCTTGTGGACTGGTAGGCAATTGTTAGAAATCTTGCCGTTTCCGGCTGTGAACCTGAATAACAACCATAAAGAAATCTGAAGACCAGACAAACACTCCTCCCCCCCCAAATGAATGCCAGGACACTTACGCAAAGCTGGTAATTGGATCCTGGAAAGCTAGGTGTGGAATGCAAGGGAACATATGTGCACACACGTGTGTGTGCATACACAAGCCAGCATCACTGCCAAAATCTGGAAAATAAACTGAAAACACAATTGAAAACTTTAATGAATAGAAGGGAGCTTGATCTGTTTTCTCCTCTGCACACAGGTCATGTCTACTGGCTTGGAAACAGACGGGGAGGGGGGAGGCCAAGATTAAGTTATATAGTGTTGAGTCCAGGTAGTATTCCAATCCAGGTTCTATTTATCACTGGGGATATTGCATGATTCCATTCCATGGAGAGATCCCCAGCTTAAGGCTGTGTCCCCATTGTGCATGCTGCACAAGCCCACTCAGAGGCAAGGTTCCTGCCCCAAAGAGCTTGCAATTTAAGAGAGATGCAAGATGGGGCAGGGAGAGGGATGCAATCACATAGGGTGCATCTACACAGCTCCGTTATTTTGGAATAACTGACATTATTTCGAAATAACAATGTGAGTGGCTACAAAGCAATTCTGTAATTTTGAAATAATTTCAAAATAAAGGGCAGTTTATTCCAACTTCTGAAAACCTCATTCTACAAAAAATAATGCCTATTCTGAAATAGCTATTTCAAAATAGCTCTTCCCCAGGGCCTTTCAGAGTAATTACTCCCTAGTGCTTCCTAGGGCTCTATATCGAGGTAGCATGTCCATGTTAGGGAAGCCTGCCTTGGTCTAATTTCAAGGCTTCCTTGTAGTGTAGACGTGCTATTTAGAAATAAGCCATTTCAGAGTATTTCTTCCAAAATTGCTTATTCCGAAATAAGCATGTAGTGCAGATGTACCCATAAATAAGTTTCACTTGCATTTGCTTTTTAAAAATTATTGTGACAAGTAGAGTCAGTTGAGATAGTACAAAGGAAGAGGTTATTTCTCCAAGGTGTAACTGTATTCAGAAGCAGCGGATGGAAGCAATGAAGTTTTTTGCACTTGCCTCTGAAACCTCTGGTACTGTCCGCACTGGGCTAGATGAATCCCTGGTCTGATCCAGTTTTGCAATTCCCATGTTTCACTCCGAGTGCTTCAGTCATTCCCTAAGCAAGTTTTTCTCACTACTTTAATTCCCTCAGGTGAGTTTCAGACAAAGGTGGCACAGACGTTCAGGGTTTGTGGCCTAATGATTAGTAAGTCCAGAACTAAGAGTGAGAAGACATTGTCAGTGACTGTCACAAGATAGTTCGTCCCTGTCAATGGACTGAACCAACGTCCCTGGATGGAAGCAGGTGAGCCCAATCCACCAATTAAAAAAGGGCTGGACTACACCCATGCCTATAAAGGGCTGCAACGGGCAGCTGGAGAGAGGAGGGCGGACTGAGACAGGCTGAGCTCTGGGGAAGGGAAGCCATGCTAGAGCAGAGCTTAGAGTGGAGCGTAAGTAGACAGCACATGTTCTAAGGGACCTCTCAAGGTGGAATAGCCCGTCTCAGTACTCTGAGAGCTCAGGACTCATACAAAGCTGTTGGCTTGGACACAATCTATAGGCCACGTGGGCCTATAGATAAGGTCTATAAATAAGGCCAGCAGCTTGTGGAAGCAGTCATGGAGCTACTGCTTCAGGAGGGGGGCAGAGCTGACTGAGGCTGGGTGGCTACCTTGCTGAGATCTGTAATAAAGTTACCTCTGCGTTTGTATTGCACTTGCAGTAGTTTCTGCAGCAGGATCACCCTGCAAAAAGTTCTCTCAAACAAGGGCAGCGGTTTTATTACTGGTTTTGGCCCATGAAACCTCCTCTCTTTTAGGATCACATTTCCCAACTCAGGCTAATATTTAAAATGCTGACTTTGAAGTCACTGAATCAGTGTCAACTGGACAAAAAATGTATCTTCCTGATGCCACCTTGTGGTTGGGAACACAGCGTGCAGCTGTTCCTCCCTGGAAATGTTTCCCTGGCTATATTATAATGTAACATTTAATATATTTTGCTTGTTCCCAAACAAATGTTGTTCTTCATTCCCATCTCTGCTGGGGGAGTGGGCCACACAAACAGAAGTGGGGAGGAGAGCAGCGCTGAAGGGATCTGACAAAGGTCACAGCACAGGTCCATAGCATCGCTAAGGATACGGTTCACATTCTCGCATCCAAAGCCACTGCCCTATCCATCAGATCACGGTGCTTCCCCTTGTAACTTTGATTATAACATGTATATATTGAAGTTTGTAAAGTAACTCAGTTGCCCTCTGTTTATATTTTCCACATGATATATATGCAGCTCTATTGATTTTGGTATATAGACTGAGTGTGTGTATATACCAGTGGTTTTCAAACTATGGGTCACGACCCAATACTGGGTGGTGGAGTGTCAGGCACTGGGTCTCCTTGCTGCACGGGGGATCAGGTGATGAGTGGGGGTGCTAAGATAGCCGCCTGCCTGTCCTGGCGGACTGTGCAGTAGGCCCAGCTGTAGGTGCAGCGGTGGGGGATGAGAGCGCACAGGGCTCCACGCACTGCCCCTTCCCCAAGCACTAGCTCCGCACTCCCATTGGCTGGGAACCTGCTGCTGGTTGCTTCTGGGGTGCAGCATGGTCTACAGTGCCAGGACAGGCAGGAAGCTGCCTTAGCCCCCCGCTGCACTTCTGGCCAGGAGCCGCTCAAGTTAAGCCCCTTCTTCCCTAGCCCTGACCCCTTCCTCAAAATTGGAGCCCCCTGCTACAGCCCAAAGCTCTCCACCCCGACCCCACCCCAGAGCCCACATTATGTTGGGTCCCGGGCATCAACAATTTCCTTCAACTGGGTCATGAAAAAAAAAGTTTGAAAACCGCTGGGCTGTACATACATACCTGTACACATATAGGCAGGCAGCATATATACATTCCATACAATACAATGTTCTATATGCATTGTATAGAACATACTCTGACACCTATGGCCATTTCCACATGGGAGCAACAATCACCCTTCAATCTTTTTCACCCTCTGCAACTGGGACCGGATGGCCTCGTTATACAGTGCTGCATGGAGGGAAGCATGCTACTTTTGCCCTTCATAGTAAGTGAAGGACAGAGGCCTGTCTGCATTTTCTCATTCTGGGAGAGAGCACTGGCGGGAAGATTTTTTTTTCCTGCCCAGCTGGAAGAGTGAGGGAGTTTGGCTGGTGTCATGGAGAGCAGTGCTCGGAGGCCTTTGATAAGAAGCCAGAAAGGCGGCTCTGGAAAGTTTTGTTGAAGTCAGAAGCTCACCTCCCTATTGCAAGAGGATAACTCTTCTCTTCGCCTCTCCCACATGAAATGAAGTGGAAAGAGTGCCCCTCTAAACCAACAATTAATTACAAAGCCTTTATTCAAAAACTCAGAGGAATAGGGAATATTAAAGCATATTTAGCATCATAGTGGCTCGAGATCAGGAAAACCTGTTCATATCTGGGTCTGTTCTCAATAAGGTCAGAATATAGTCACCTGATACCAGATACTGAGCAGATACAATGCTTGATTTAATTGCATAACACATATACTGATGGACCCAGTCCTTCAAAAATTACAAGGCACCGTGCTTATTGGGTCAATGATATTGCTCACAATACACTACCCTCAGTAGTAAATATTTGCAGTTTTAGGGCCTGAAGTTAACAATCCGTATTTTTTCTGAGTGCCATAATTCAGACTGCACAGCAATGATGGCTTGTAAATTCAATTATTTATGAGCAGAAACTGATTATTAAAGGGCAAATGAAAGTGGCAGGCTAGAGTAAAATTAAATTCTGCAGGAGATTTTAACTTTTCTCTTGCTTGTATTCAGCCTATGAAATTTTTCAATAAAAATAATACTTTCTGCTCACATAGCATGCAATGCATTAACGACATCAGTGTATTTTACACTGTCCACTGCCCCTCCCATTTACTAACCAGCCAAACCACTCTTAAGGCCTAGTCAAGCCCCTGGCCTGCACTAAACGTGGTCTGACCCCAGCCAAGCCAGGCCTCTTGCCAGCTACACAGTACATCTGCAAAGATTCAAGCGCATGTATTGAGTTTTTAAGCTGTGCCATTTTCAAATGATAGACAGATATACAAAAATATTATTGCCATGAGAAAAAGTTGGCACTAATAGAAAACAAAGTGCACAGTTGTGAAGATGAGACTGGGAAAAGGCTGGTATTGGTGCAGAGCAGTGCCAATCATTGCAGCTGCACTCATGTGGGATCCCATACGCCTCCTTGGGAGGGAAGCCTATTGTCCAGAGTCAGCATTTATGTGGTTCTTTAAAATAAGTCAGTAGGATCCAATGTGGGCCCATCTCTGCTTTTCAATGCATCTGCATGGGATTATTGACCAGCACATGGCTATGTAGCAAAATTAAAGCAGCCTCTTTACAGGTGAGGAAAGGGGAAAATATCCTCAAGCTACCTTGCAGGGCAGGCCAGGAAACAGACTCAATGTACTTGGGGGAACGGCCCCTGCTCTTAGTGGAATGGAAATTGGCAGGGTGAAGGCAAGGTCATAGGCCTCCATGGTGTACAGAGCCAGAAGCTCTTCATCATGTACTGACTATGTGCCCTTAGACCGAGTCCTGGATGATTTGGTTCTTCCGTGGGGACTTCTAGGCCAGATATTCAGCCTCGCTCTGGCTCTCAAGCAGCACATCAACTGTTGTATAATTTCTGTCACTTGCACTGCACTGTAGGAATGATTCCACACTGATCCAAATCCCACCTTTTGCAACGACTCAGACATTAGGAGAATCATCTGTTTCTCTGGCCCAGTTTTCCAATCTGTCCAGAGGTTGTAGTACTTACTCTCCTGCCTCCCAGGGCAGATGGGGAGTGCTACAGAGTACAAATAGTGCAGGTTTTAACCCTTTTTTCCCCTAGCAGATGAGATGTCATTAATTGGAGTAGGGATGTGAACGGTTAACTGGTTACCCAGTAAGCATCACCCTTAACATGGGCTGGGAGTCAGCAGCCTCAGGGGCAATGGAAGGAGACCGAAACAACAGTGGAGGGTGGGGAGTGGGAAGTGGGGGGAGGGCTGCTGCCCCCCCCCACACCCACCCTATTTAATCAGTTAACCAATTAAACTTAATTTGTAACCCATTAACTAATTAAATGGAATTTTACATCTCTAAACTGGAGAGGATTTTCCTTGTACAGGCAGTTCCCGGGTTACGTACAAGATAGGGACTGTAGGTTTGTTCTTAAGTTGAATCTGTATGTAAGTCGGAACTGGCATCCAGATTCAGACACTGCTGAAACTGACCACCAGTTCTGACTTACATACAGAATCAACTTAAGAACCCCAGGCGTCCCCAAGTCAGCTGCTGCTGAAACTGATCAGCAGCTGATTCCAGGAAGCCCGGGGCAGAGCAACTCTGCCTGGGGCTTCCTGTAGTCAGCGCTGGTCAGTTTCAGCAGAAGCTGACTTGGGGACGCCTGGGGCAGAGCAGCTGGGGTGCTGCTGGGTTGCTCCAGTAGCGCCGCTCCTGGGTGCTACTGGACCAACCTAGCAGCACCCCATCTGCTCTGCCCCAGGCGTCCTGATTCAGCCGCTGCTGAAACTGACCAGCAGCGGCTGAATCAGGACCTGGGGCAGAGCAGCTGGGGTGCTGCCGGGTTGGTCCAGTAGTGCCCAGAGCGGGCGCTGCAGGACCAATTGGCAGCGCCCCAGCTGCTCTGCCCCAGAGTCCAAAACAAAAGCCTGGTCTGCTGGGGGGGGGGGGGAGCACACTAGCTGCGCCCCCCCCTCCCCAGCAGACCAGGGACACGGGGAGCAGAGCCTCTGAGGCTTTGCTCTGGCAAAGCCTCAGAGGGAAGGACCCCGCTGCGGCTGCGGCTTCAGTCCAGGAGCCTGTGGTCTGCTGGGGACC
This sequence comes from Pelodiscus sinensis, assembly GCF_052426305.1. NCBI lineage: Eukaryota > Metazoa > Chordata > Testudines > Trionychidae > Pelodiscus > Pelodiscus sinensis. Next base: position 58,889,948 of record NC_143059.1, on the reverse strand, counting down.
GTCCCCAGCAGACCACAGGCACCCAGATTGAAGCGGCAGCAGCGGCGGTTCCCCGCGCCTCTGAGGCTTTGCTCTGGCAAAGCCTCAGAAGCGCGGAAACCCGCCCGGTGCCCCTGGTCTGCTGGAGACGGTCTCCAGCAGACCGGGGGCACCGGAGCAGCTTACGAACGGGGCTTTCTCGCCCTGACTTCCGGGGCGAGAAAGCCCCGTTCGTAAGTGTGGATCCGACATAAGTCGGATCCGCGTAAGTCGGGGACTGCCTGTACTTAGATGGCCGAGTGTAAGCACATTAAGGTGAAATTTACCTTAAGCAAAAGACCTGTTTTGAGGACGTAAGTGGAACATAAATCTGGTGCTGGTCCTTTTTGTTAGTCTTTAAAGTTCTACATGACGGCTTTTTTTGTTTTACCAAGATCAGACTAACACGACTATCTCTCTGTTACTTTTTAGAAGGGTGAACTTCACTTACCATTAAAACCAATCCTATTTTATCGACTGTTAAAATGGCAAGACAAATGTCTAACTACATCCAAATATTAATGCACCCCATGTTCATGTCTTATTGTCAATAAATCTGCTACTCACAGCAGATACTTGTGAAATATTTTCCATTGCTCCCATATGTACTTCACTGAATTCTCATTTTTCTTCCTTGTTTTTTTCAGAATATTCACACCACAAAACTGGCCAAAAAAGTAAAGCTGAAAAACACACTGCAACATAAAAAAATGCTTTGCCTTTGCAGAATGGTAATGGGGCTGATTATTTCAAAACAAAAACAAAACTAAACCCTCATCTGGGATATGATCTCCTTTAGGATGTAATGTTATTCTGACTTATTGAAAGAAGGTGTTAGTATCTTTATTTTAAAAAGTGTTCACTTTCAAGCAGAAGATATGCAGTACCCTTTAATTTCTTGATTAGTGTCATTCCAGCATAGAGGGGGAAAAAGCTACTTTCTCCCCCCAGTGGCACAAAACTAATACAGATCAAACACATGATTTCTGGAATTATTCACACTATGTTTTCAAAACCTGACAGTTCAATAGCGGAGCAATACATTCTCTTGCTAATGAGATACTAAAATATTTTTGATGTTATTCCCAGGGAAGCCTACTTATTGCAGATTTAGAGGCAATCTGTACAAATACTGTCCTTTACTTGCAATTAGTTTCTCATTTTGATTTGATGATATCCAGCTGCATAGATCTGACTGTTCTCTTATATAATAACTGTGATGTTACATGCAGACTATATTTTCCTCTCCATGAACAAGTGGACTTTCACACATGGATTACAACAACATCAAAGAGACTGCTGGTTCAAATACCTGTGGTATGTATATATAAAAGAAATATACCAGGAGTGCAGAGTATTAAAAAAATGTATGTCTGACATCACATTACTTTCTCGAGCAGATGGTGCAAAAATAAACATAACTTGGAAAAGATCGGTTTTAGGCCTTCCTGAGTTTGCTTCCTGAGCTGGCCCAAGTGCTACCTATAGGCGCAATGAGGCCCATAGAGTTCCGAAATATAGCCTAAAGGCTGCCCCCACATTTAGCACAACAGGCCACAGAGACGGCATGTCATGCTTATTGTGAGCACTTCAGCTAACACCAGGTGGGCTCATATCATGCTAGATTTCTAGTCCCCATTGGCCACACCTCCCTGTCAATGCTGAGGAAAGCCACAAACTGCGCTAATAAATGAAAAGGGGGATTGGTCCCATGTTTCCCCAGGTTGCCAGTTGGTGCTCCATAAGGCAAAGTTTGAGCTCCCTAGTTCTAGCATTTGCCCTTGAGTGTTTTGTCTTCCTTGCATTTGTTGTTCTCCGTGAAGAATTCCTCACTGTGATTGTGATAAAATGCATTTTCTCTTCTTAGTGGCAGAGAAGTAGCACACTGCTTTGCATTGCATGCCTCACCAAGCCACCCTAGAATAAAAGGAAGCCCAGGGTGACGCTTGTCTCTGTTACTATCTGAGGATGCTGCCAGAGATAACACACAGCTTCTCTGGGTACATTTTCTATTGCAGACAAACTGTATAGTGGCAATATTGATACTGTTGGCAGACACCTTTAAGTAGTAGATGGGACTGTGTGGTGCCTCTTGATTGCTGATAATGAAGGTTCATGCCCATATACTGGAGTGATGGGTGCCTTCGAGAGACTGAAGATTAGTGGGTTATTTGATTGCTCCTCCACAAAAATCTCACAAAGGGATATTTATCTGGACACATAAATGGACCAGTTGATTGAAGTCAGAAATTTCCAAGCATATAATCATTCTTCTCCACTATCGTTTTTATTTTAAGACTAGCAGACTTCCCCAGCATTGGGCAGGTCCTTCAGGGCAGGGGGCTGGCAGTGTGGAGGACGCAGGAGACAGAGCACAGAGACTGGGGGGCTCAGGGCAGGTAGTGGAGGAGTGCAGGAGTGATTGGGGATTGGGGATAGGGGATTGGGTTGGGGGGGCTCAGGACAGAGGATAGCAGTACAGTACTCAGGGCAGGGAGGTGAGGAGTGTGGGGGGCTCAGGGAAGGGGGTGCAAGAGTCAGGACAGCAGGTGGGAGGCTCAGGCCGGGGGTTAGAAGGTCTGGGGGCTCACTAGGGCACCCCACAGTGGTGAGGATATCACTGCAGTTGGGCAGAGGCTGCGACGACCCTACCCCTGGCAGTGCTTTGGAGGGTGGGAGACTGAATGGCCTGGGCCCAGCCCTGGCAGTGCTCCTCTGGGACAGCAGGCCTGCTGGATGGTGCCCTCCCTCCCCAATCCAGTGCTTTAGCTGAGGGCTGGGGGGAGGAGTTTGGTGCGTAGGAGCCACTTATCTGGGTTGGTGGCCAGCAACATGGAAAATCCTGGACCCAGCTGGCCAGTCTCTCCTTGATATGGCCACCTACCTGTGGTCATTGTAGTGTAGCTGTCTCCCAAGTTCACTACCTCCAGTGGTCACTCTGCAGTATAATTGTCCTCCTATTAACTCCTCCCTTTCTGTGTTATGGAAAACAATCCCATTCCAGGCACATCCCATTTTCCTGGCACAACTAAACCCTGACCTTGCTTTAAGGGAGGATAAGAGGAAGCTGCACACCAAATTTGGTGGTCTTAGCTCTTACCCTTTAGAAGGAGTTCTTGAACAAATGAACTCACAGACGGACAAA